>NC_056691.1:58735000-59935000 GCF_018350215.1 Panthera leo | reverse complement strand
TTCACAAGATGTTTTCCCACTGTTGACAGCGTGCTCCAGTCAGACACTGGCTGCAAATGGACTCGGGCTGTGAGTCAGCAACAACATCTGGGAGTCGGAGCATGTGATGAGAGGATGGCCAGTAGGTAGGAAATCAAGCCGTGACTGATTTGGGGGTGAACATCAGGAACACAAGAGATGCCACGGACACCCCAGTCTCCCTCAAGCGGTAGTCCTTGGGTACCGTCCACCATGACACGTGGGACGGATGAGGCCCACAGGGGAGGCAGGCTTCTGAGGACACATCCTGGGTGAGCTGTGTGTCCACTCCCTCTTCCCCGCGTTGGGCCACTCATGGCGACTCAAGTGAGAGAGAGAACAGCCCAACTGTCCTGCAAACCTCCATCTGTGATTATCCACGGTGAGCAAGGCAAAGTCTCTGTGACGCGCCTGCACCTCACAGGTGACCCCCATCAGGCTTATGCCCAGGCCTGAGGCAGTGCTGGCTCCAGTTCGTTAGTCCTGGGCGGGTCACCTGATCTCACTGGGCCTCCATTTCTAGGGCTGTAAGATGTGAGTAATGAGAGCTGCTCTCTTGGAACTGTTGAGGAAGTTAAATGAGATAATGCATGAGGAGTGCTTAGCTCACTGCCAAGCACTCCCAAAGTACTACTTATAATCAGGTGAAATACATTTTCCCAGGAGACTGGTTGCCCAAATACGTATGTTGAAATGGAGATGTATTATCCAAACATACCTCAAAATTCAGAAAATGAAGATGTACAAATATAAAATGAAGTAAGCACTGAAAGCAAGTGTTTTCCCAATGATCCCCAACCAAGATGACCTGATAGATTTCTGTCACTGTAAAGGGTTTTGATGGCAGTAAGGTGCTGGGGCACATGCTGTCCCCTAAGGGCTCAGTGCTAGGAGAAACCCACCAGGCTGTAACTGAGGGGGAAAGAGTTTGCCAACTCACATCGTTTTGGAATATATCTGATAGAGGCCACTGACTTACTTAAAGTAGGGTCTCTTAACCTTGGCGTAATTCACATTTCGGGCTGGGTGATTCCTTGTCGTGGGAGCTGTCCTATGCACTGCCAACTGTTCACCAGCATCTGTGTCCTCTACCTCATGGATGCCAGTAGCACCTCACTTCCACGATGTGACAGCCACAAATATCTCCAAACATTGCCAGATGTCCCCTGGGTAGCAAAATCACCCCTAATTGAGAACCACTGTTTTCCTTTTTTTTTTTTTTTTTTAAGTTTATTTATTTATTTTTGAGGGAAAGAAAGAGAGCACAAGCCGAGGAGGGACAGAGAAAGAGCGAGAGAGAGAATTCCAAGCAGGCTCCACACTGTTAGCACAGAGCCCGATGTGGGGCTCAATCCCACCAACTGTGAAACCATGACCTGTGCTGAAATAAGAGCTGGACACTTAACTGACTGAGCCACCCAGGTGCCCTGAGAACCACTGTTAAACTGAAGCCCATATCATTGCAATAGGGAAATAAAGGTATTTTCAATGTCCTTTAAAAATACTAATTATATAGCATGTTAAAGTATGGCTTCATTTATTTACATCTTTACTGAAAGCATTTGGTTTTTTAAGAAATAAAAACATCAGGGGTGACAGGGTGGTTCAGTTGGTTAAGCATCCAACTCTTGATTTCAGCTTAGGACATGATCTCACTGTTCAGGAGATAGAGCCTCTTATTGGGCTCTGTGCTGACAGCATGGAGCCTGCCTGGGATTCTCTCTCTTCCTCTCTCTCTGCCCCTACCCTGCTTGTGGATGTATGTATACACACACACACACACACACACACACACACTCTCTCTCTCTCTCTCTCTCTCTCTCTCTCTCAAAATAAAATAAATAAAATAAAATAAAAGAAACAAAAACATCAAAGGCCTTTGCTCACAATTCTTAGCTTACTGGATTTTAAAAGTAAATATTGAGAATATCATCCTCTTTAGGAGTTAAAGTTTTTTCCCCCCCATTAAATGGTACATTTAATAAAACATAACATGGTATTCAATTAAAACCAAACACAAGTGAAATAAGTCATACAGAGAAAGACAGATACCATATGTTTTCACTCTTATGTGGATCCTGAGAAACTTAACAGAAGACCATGGGGGAGGGGAAGAGGAAAAAAAAAGAGAGGGAAGGAGGCAAACCATGAGAGACTCTTAAAAACTGAGAATAAACTGAGGGTTGATAGGGGGTAGGAGGGAGGGGAAAGTGTGTGATGGGCATTGAGGAGGACACCTGTTGGGATGAGAGCTGGGTATTGTATGGAAACCAATTTGACAATAAATTTCATATTAAAAAAAAATAAAGCTAAATGGAAAAAAAAAACAAAAAACTAAACATAGTTGCATATTTTAAAACTCCTGGTTATTTCTCATTTTAACTTGTTTTCAAAAATTGGCATGTGACCTCACATGATATACTAAACTTAAGTCCAAATGGATCAAAGATCTAAACGTAAGAGCTAAGACCATAAATTTTTTAGAAGAAAACAGGCATAAATCTCTGTGACTCTGGATTAGGCAATGGTTTCTTGGATATGTTACTAAAACAATAAACAACAAAAGAAAAAAGTCGATAAATTGGCTTCATCAAAATAAAAAATGTTCATGTTTCAAAGGAGACTATCAAGGATATGAAAAGACAACCCACTGGGAGAAAAGTTTTACAAGTCATCTATCTGATGAGGGTCTAGTATCCAGAATACGTAAAGATCTCTTACAACTCAAAATATAAGACAAATAAACCAATTTTAAAATGGGCAAATGATCTGAATAGACATTTCTCTAAGAGAGACACAAAAATGGCCAATACACATAAAAAAGATGCTCAACCCTATTAGCCATCAGGGAAATGCAAATGAAGCCCAGAACAAGACACTACTTCAGACCCACCAGAATGATTATAATAAAAAAGACAGGGGCACCTGGGTGGCTCAGTCGGTTAAGCTAAGTTTCTGACTTTGGCTCAGGTCATGATCTCGCGGTTCACGAGTTTGAGTCCCACGTCAGCCTCTGTGCTGACAGGTCAGAGCCTGGAGCCTGCTTCGGATTCTGTGTCTCCCCCTCTCTGCCCCTCCCCTATTCATGCTCTCTTTCTGTCTCTTGATAATAAATGTTAAAAAAATAAAATAAAAGACAGATAATCACAAGTGTTGGTGAGGATGTGGTGAGAGTGACACCCTCATGCACTGCTAGTGGGAATGCAAAATGGTGTGGCCACTTTGGAAAACAGTCTGGCAGTTTCTCAAAAGCTTACACATAGTTATCATATAGTGCAACAATCCCACTCTAGGTAAATACCCAAGAGAAATGAAAGCAGATGTCCATACAAAAACTTATAAATGAACTTCATATATTATTCAGAATAGCCAAGAAGTTGAAACAACTCAAATGTCCATCAAGTGATGAATAGATAAGCAGAATGCAGTACATCCACACGACAATACTATTTGGTGATAAAACAAAACAAAACAAAACAAAAAGTAGTACTGACATATGCCACCACATAGACGAAACCTTGAAAACATGATGCTAAGTGGAAGAAGCCAGTCACAATGGACCACAGTACCTGAATCCATTTATATGAAGTGTCCAGAATAGTCAAATCTATAGACACAGGAAGTAGATTAGTGGTTGCCTCAAGCTGGGGAGGCTGGAGAGAAATAAATAGGGAGTGAGAGCTAATGTGCATGGGTTTGTTAGGTGATGAAATTGTTCTAAAATTGATTTTGGTGATGTTTGTATAACTCTGTGAATACACTAAAAAACACTGATTTGTACATTTCAAATGGGAGAATTTTATAGCATGTGAATTATATCTCAAATAAAGCTGTTATTTATAAATGGCATACGTTATCTAGGGAAAAATTAGAAAAGTGGCTAATGCAGTAGCTAACTAAATGGTCACGGACCACCAAGGGCAGAAGGCTCTTCGTGTGCCAGTGGTCAGCAGTGATGCTGAGACTGGCCAGGCTGGAGCTGGCAAAATTTAAAATGGAGTCCTGTTTGATGATGTGATAAGCCTCACCAGGTAAATTAGTCATTGAGAAGTTAAATGGGTAAGAAAATACTGCCTTGGATGTCTCAGGACTCTTAAAACCTAAAACTGAGTCTCAGACCCAAGCTATCCAACAGGGAAGGTAAATACTACAACCATGTTCTTGGTGGCTCTGACTAGGAGAGTTATTTTGTGAACAGGTATATGTAGAGATGTATCTTTCATTCTTGTACTGCTTGTTCATTCAATAAATATCTGTGGGTATTATGTATCCAGGTTGCTAACAGGCAGGGACAGGACCCCGCAAAGAGATATCTAGTTTGGAGCAACTGGGGAGGGGGCAGGTAGATGGGGGAGGTGAATTGAGAGGAAAGTCTCAACTCCTGCATGTATGGAAAACTCTGCATTGCTTTGGTTTTCAAGTTAATCAAGATCCTAAAAGGAGGTCTATTTCACTGAATAGCAGAGAACGTCTATCACTCGCCTCCACATTGCCTGTTAAGGTTGTATACTTCCACACTGCCCGCGGTAACTGGAACCTCTAACTTTGAAAGAATTTGTCTCGTTCTCCTCACCTTAAAGTGTGTACAGGGTTAATCTGCTGGGCAGGTCCTTCTTTGTAGTAACTTCAAAGGGAAGCATCAGTGTGGCTTCTCCAGGGCAGTGATCAATTAATTCTGAATTAGGGGAATAGGTATTTACATGCACACACCACACATGTATCTCCACTCCAAAGACAGGTTGGTTAGGGATGAGATTTTCTTTGGGAGACAACCTTGTTAGGTAGGACTCAAATCATGTCTTCATGTCCTTACAGTTGGAAATGTACTCCTATGAGGAGGGCGGCTCTCTGATCTTAGGCTAAAATTACATCTGGTAGTTGCTTGTAGGGTGATGGGGTCTGTGGCACACTACAGTGCCTCTACACTACTCAACTCCAGAGAATTATTGCCATGTAAGAATATGGGTGACACCATTATATCTGCTCATCTTTATGTGGAAGCTCTTGGTTTTTAAATATTGGCACAAAATCCAAATATTTTAAAAACAATGTTCAGGTCAAATAAAACACATCTGCAGTCCAGACCAAGTCCGTGGGCTACTGCATTTTGCCATGTCTGACCTAAGGTTCCCATCAGACTAGAATTCAGTGTAGAGAAGGTCAAGATATTCATTCATTTATTTGATAAATATTTACCTGAGTGTCTTGCCCATGTCAGGCTTTGGGCTAGAGGAAGAAAGAAGTGTGTGTGTGTGTGTGTGTGTGTGTGTGTGTGTGTATGTGAGTTTTAAATTTAGTGGTTTAAAATTTTTTAAAAACACATGAAAAGTTTAATATGTTTTTGGAAAAATCACAAGGGAAAAAAATTAGGCAATCTCTTTCGGTGTTTCCCTACTCTTGGGTTGTTAAATGGTGACTTCCTTCTAAATGTTGTAAAATTAAAACTCGGATGTGCAGCTTGACAGGTTAACATCTTAATTTAACTTTCACACCCACACTCTGGGGTCCAGTTGTCCACAGGACAATGGAAACTTTGCTGTATCCTTAAATGTGCTGTTAGGAGCTCTAACACCCTGCCAACAGGTGCCCATAAGGCCACATATCAAATATCTGCACAATTATCATTGCTATAGATAGTTAGAGCTATGTCAGAAGCCATTCCAGCCAGGACCACTGTGGGCTTGTTGAGATGTGCACACATGTACAACGTGTAGGCAACACAGGCACACAACACACACACACACCACACACACACACACACACACACACACACACACACACACACACACACACACAATGTATTGAAAGGATCGTGGATTTCTGGCAGCTCAGTGCTGCAAAGCTCTAAGAGAGACTCTGGGCCAATTCTTTCATTTCCACTGAGGACACTGAGGCACAGAAAAAGCCAGGAAGCCTGAGTTCATATACGGATGACACTGTATTAGCATACCCAAGAATCAGTATGACTATTTCCAGACTGGTGACTAATCATACATAAATTGTCCCCTAATCTGATTCTTCATGGCAACAAAAAAACAAGCAGTTTTATCACTTTTCTTAAATAAATCAGCTTGTATCTAAAGACAAGGGAATGTTAAAGGTGCCCCCACCTTTAACTCCAGCTCCAGGAGACCTGGATTCCTGTTCTGTGATTGAACCACAACACGACTCCTCAGAAGAGGACAGGTCATGTGGTACAATCTCTACTGCATACTGGGAGCAGCCGGCTGAGGGTCAGGGAGGGGAAGGGCCTAGCTTGAGGTCATATGCTGGACTGACAGCCTAAGACTCTTGACTTCCAAGCCACAGAAAATGTTCCATCCCACCTGACAGCCTTCCTCTAGGAACAGATCCCGGAAACCAGATGTGGTGCCATATGAGAACCAGTTTTCCTCTCCAAGTGTTAGAAAGCCAGAGCTCACCTCCTTATCAAACTAGTCTCGTTTTGCAGATGGAGAAACTGAGGCCCAGAAGCATGGAGTTACAGTCCTGGGGGAAGAGTGAAACCCGGGAGGCTGAACTTTGCAAAATGCCTACTGACTTCTCTCCTCCACCCCATTTTAAATGACCTAACCCTGTCCTAGATGGCCCCCCTCCCTCCCCTTCCACCACATCTGCAAGACCAACATTTTATAGGCCAGTCACCCAATTACAAGGTATCTGGCCACAGAATATCTTTTTAACTGGACTTGAGGACTTTTATTTTCCAGTTATCTCCGAGGTATGTTTCCCCTTGTATAAAATGAGGCCCTCTAGCTCCTCAGGGCCTGGATGATATAGAGCACTCTGCCTCTGCATTCCTGACCAGTGACTTCTAGATCCCACTAGAAATCATTCAGTGGGGCTTCAACAGAGCTCTCCTGTCTGGTGGGGGGGCGGGGAGGAGGACTTAACCTGAGAGTGTAGAAGGGTGCCACAACACTCATATCCCAGGCACAGAGGGGACAAGCAGGGTCCAAACCTTTAAGTGCCCCCTCCTCTTTGAACATATTCCCACCCCAACACACTCTGGGCATCTTCCCCCCTTCTCTTGCTCTCCAGAAAGATCCAGGCCTTTGGCTCCGCTGCCTTGACCTTGCTACGGGACCGGTGAAACCCAATAGTTGCTACTTCCCCCGGTTAACTTTTTAGGGCATTAGTGCTGACATTCAAAGGCACGTTTGTGGCCAAGTCCATTTGTGGTGGGGCTTATTGGTCCTAACAGCACATTTATCTCGCTCTGGTGTTCATGGCACAAGGTGGGCCAAACCTTCCCTTCCCCCATGTTCTGATCCTCCTTTTCTGACTCACATTCAAGAAAAATCTTCCACGTTCCCTGCTGTGCTGGGCCCTGGGCATCCTGAGACAATGAATGCGTGATTCTGCTCCACCGGGGCTCACAGCTAGAGGGGAGACACATGTCCATGTGTGAGCAATTGTACTCAGCTTCTTGGAGGAGGTGGTTCCTGAGCTCAGTGAGTCCCAGTGGACCAGGCAGGAAAAAGGCAGGTGAGGAGGACAGAGGAGAGGGTCTTACAGGGGACAGAAAGCACATTACAGACGAGGGTGTGGCGGGACGAGGGGGCGTGGCCTGCTAGGGGAAGGAGTCTGGGTGAGTCTGAAGCTGCAGCATTCTGAAGTGTCTGCATCCTGTGCAGACCATCCTCCATCAACTGTCATGCCTCCAAGTGGGACCATCAGAGCTGCCTCCTGGCTGGCTTCCCTGCCTCACGCCTCTCCCTCTCCTTTCCCCTCCCGCCAGCCAGACAGACCCCCCCAACATCAACGTCTGTGTCATTCCTCAGTACTCTCACAACTGCTCAGTGTCTCCACTAACCTCCAGAATCACCAACAAATTCATCAGCCAGGTACAGACAACTTCTCATGATTTGACCCCAACACACTCTTGTCCTCAAGTGTTCCCTGTTCCAGCCTCTCTGGGCTGCTCCACATTCCACGGCCGCGCCCTGCTCTCACATCACCATGCCTGTGCTCAGGCTGTGCCCTCTGCCTGGCATTCCCCTCCACCTACGCCCCTGAATTTGTCTTTTAAAGCCCTTCCCTCGGGCACCCTGCTCGGCCTTTGCAGTGCTCCCCACATCGATCCGGTAATTCTCTGCCCAAACTCTCCTAGGCTTCCTGCCTGTGCTTATGCAATGCTCATCGTATTCTGTCTTGGAGCCCATCTATGCTGGATCTCTCCCTGGGGAGACAGAGTGCCCCTCAGGGGCCAGCTGCGATGTATATTTGTCTTCTCTGCATCCCCAACACCAAGCACTGTGTGCTAAGAAAATGTACTCTGAATAGTCCAGAGTCATACAACACTCTGCTCCAGCTCGGGAATGATGGTATCGCCCATACACCCTTCGGGTCAACATCACACCTGCTGCCCCAAGCAGGGTTGGGGGTAGGGGGATACATGAGAGGTGCCAGGGTGGGGGTGTCCAGGATGGGGTTCACCCACTGACGGGGATTTTGGGAAATGCCAAACTGCCCTTTTTGTGATGTTTTCTTTAAGGGCCTGGATTTGGTTAATTTCCTGCCAACTTTTTTTTTTTTTAATGTTTATTTATTTTTGAGAGAGACAGAGACAGAATGTGAGTGGGTTGGGACAGAGAGAGAGGGAGACACAGAATCTGAAACAGGCTCCAGGCTCTGAGCTGTCACACAGAGCCCGACGCGGGGCTCAAACTCACAAGCTGCGAGATCATGACCTGAGCTGAAGTCGGATGCTCAACCGACTGAGCCACCCAGGCGCCCCAATTTCCTGCCAACTTTTCTCACTCTGCCTCAGAGCCTTAGGCAGAGCAGGACATTAGGCCATCAAACTGGCAAACTCACAGTGACAGACTCCAAACAGTACCCGATATCATGTCTCCCCTTCTTTGGTAATAAAAGCACTCTACTCTTAGAGCTGAGCAGAAAGCCACTCGGATTAAAGACTACTTTTCCCAGGCCCCCTTGCAGGTAGGTTGATCCACAGAACTCAGCCCTGGTCCATGAGAAGGGTCTAACGGTGATTTCCAGTAACCTTCCTTAAAAGGCACTTACATAATGGCTTTTCTCCTTTCCTTTTTCTCCCCTTCCCTCTATTCCGATGCCTTGTGTGCAGCTATCACGGCCGCCACCCCGGACCGTGAGGATGAAGACTACACCCCAGGGATGGCCAGAGACGAGCTGGATGGAATCTGGGACGCTGGGAAGTTTGGGGAGCTGAGCTCCATACCAGCACTAAACTGCCCACTTCTGGACTTGTACTTGAGGGGTAAATAAACCACTGTTCAAGTAGTGTTATTTTGAGTCTCTTATACTCGTAGCCAAACTGCCTCCTACCTGACAACCTAGGTTCTCATCCCAGGGCTGTGAGGCCACAAGAAGTGTGCTGGTGCTCTCTGGCTTTGGATCCTCCTTCTCTAAAATGAAGTTCAAAAGCCCTATTAGCGTCATACTGCAGAATAAAGGTGTGAACTCCATACAGATAGAGCTTATTGCCAGGGAGTTTTATCATCATAGGGCATAATTGTTCATTTCCATTCAACCAAACAGATACCGCATTATGGGGACACTCAGGATATCTGCATTTGATTGTGCAAGTTGTGCACTGCACAACTCCAAGGACATTACCTGCTTTCTGGTTTATGTGAACAACGTCTCCTGCAATGCACAACTTACACATCTGTACCTGGCTGCCCTACATCTGGTGGTACAATGTGGCTTCAAATTTAGGAAACCTAGATTCTAGTGGGCAAATCATATATTCAGTTTTGACAAACATTTGTCAAGCAGGTACTATGTGCCAGGTACTGGGTTAGGTGCTTTTCATATATCTAACCATATTTATATATATTTGTACGTGTGTGTGTGTGTGTGTGTGTGTGTGTGTGTGTGTATAAACAGAAACAAAAGCCTGTCATAAGAAACAGAGCCTGAGTTGCAAACTAGGAAGCCTATAGTCCAAACAAATGCCAAAACTTGGGCTGGTTTGGTCTGTGCATTTAAATGTGGTGTCAACATTTTAAAAAGAGGGAACTTGCACGTAAAAATTCAGATTTCCACCATTTCTTGAAAAATTAAATGATCTGGCCATATTGGGCTTTCCCTTCCACATTGGCAACAACTGGTGGAGCTGAATGGCAAGTGCCCTTTAGTCAAACACAAAATGTCCTGTTTGCTTCTGTCCCCACTACCCCCTACTGTCACTGACACAGGTCAAGAATCAGTTACCATTCATCACTGACTGTGTTGTTACTTACCTTCCTGGAAGGTTAAGTGGCAATGAAACTTTCTTCTGTCCACATCTCTTTCAAGAGTGGAAAAGTGGGGGCGCCTAGGTGGCTCAGTCAGTTAAGTGTGCGACTCTTGATTTCAGCTTAGATCATGGTCGTGCAGCTCTTGAAATTGAGTCCCACATTGGGTTCTGTGCTGATAGCACAGAGCCGGCTTGGGATTCTCTCTCCTTCTCTCTCTCTCTCTCTCTCTCTCTGCCCCTAGCCTGCTTGCTCTTTCTCTCTCAAAAATAAGTAAACATTAAAAATAAGAGTGGAAAAGTAAAAGATGAACCAGGATGAAAAAGGTAAAGATGAACCATGTGCCTCAAGAAACTGGTGTATCTCCCTCCCTTCATGTATATTACCTATCTGATGTTGTGGGTGCTTGGTTTGCTGCCTCTCAAGCAGACAGTGTTCACAGAGTGGGAGAGATGGGGAAGAGACTAGAAGGCAGGGTTTAAACTTTATCTACTGTGATTTTTTTCTTTTTAAGGGTGATCTGAATAAAATAAGGTAAAATTTTTACTTTTGTTAAATGCAGATGATGGGAGCATAGGTATTGTCTGTACCTTCCTATGGGTTTTGAATGTTTCCCATTAAAAATGTCAAAAGAAAACTGCTCAGTGTCCTCAGTGTGGGGCAGGTGCAGTGCTGGGGGCTTGGTGGGAGGGCAGGGGGTTTGGGAGAAAAGGGAGGGTTTTGAACTGAGGAGTGAAGGGCTTCAGGACCACCAGGTCTCCTAGCAAAGAAGCAGGAGAAGAGGGACCAAGGAGAGAGGAGGGCTCTTCGCAGAGGCTAGAGAGGGGTGTGGGGAGCTAGTCATGGGGCCAGAAGACAGAGCTTAGGGTGGGGACACACTGACACCTGGCCTCACTCACCCTCCCCCTGCCAGGCCCATCCTTGGTTCTGTGCATGGCCAGCAGTGTTTCTAAGGATGTGTGCCTATTTTTAGAGCAGAGATTTATTTCTTTCCATTTCAACTGTTTACTTCTGTCCTGGGCTTGCAATTCTGCTGGTTTGTGTTACAAGGGAGAACCATAGCCCTGTGGACCAAACTTGGCTGCTTCCTGCATGGCCAAGAGTGTCCTCTGGCTTACTGGGTGCCATTTGGGGCATGAGTAGGGAGGATTTTATGATTTTGTGGAGTCTGATGGAAAGTAGCGTGATGTGACAGGAAGTCCCAAGTTCTCATCCTAGGTCTGTGGCTGACTTGCTGTGTGACCTTGAATAAGACCTTTGTCCTCTTTGGGCTTTGGGGGGGCTTCGTTGTTGTTTTTTCATCATTAAAATGTCAATATTACCACTTACCTCATAGGGTTGGTATGAGGAGTCAATGAAATGCATAAAGCACCAAGTGAATGAATGACATGTGTCCGGGAGGGACGCCATAAATGTGGGTTTCTTTCCCTGCATCATGTACCTTTATGCAAGGGGCAGGGGAGGGAGGGTTAGAGGGTTTCTAAGGGTCCTTCCAGCTCTGAGATTCCGCAGTTCGAAGTTTTCTCTTTCATCATTTCTTCCTGCAGTTCATGGCCCCTTGTTCTCAGAGCTCTTGATGCATATTGTGGACTAAGAGAAAGAGGTCTGCCTGAACTTGGCCTGTAGCCTACCAGTTGTGTGATTCTGGGCATCTATTTCTCTTCGTAGGATGGTTTCTTTTTTTATTTTTTTTTAACGTTTATTTATTTTTTGAGACAGAGAGAGACAGAGCATGAATGGGGGAGGAGCAGAGAGAGAGGGAGATACAGAATCTGAAGCAGGCTCCAGGCTCTGAGCTGTCAGCACAGAGCCCGACGCGGGGCTCGAACTCACGGACCGCGAGATCATGACCTGAGCCGAAGTCGGCCGTTTAACTGACTGAGCCACCCAGGCGCCCCATGTAGGATGGTTTCAACCCCAACCTTGAAGGACCAATCTCACAGGATCCTTGTAGCAATTTTATGAGATGATGCCCATAAAACACTTAGCACAGTGCCTGGCATGTAAAGAAGATCTCGCCTCAACAGAGAAAATAGCTATCATTACCACTATCATTACTATTATTATTTCGGGCCCTGCAGGGGGACTGTAGTTTTCCACTGTTGTTTCTGTGGCTATAACGTGCCATGGAGTCCCGATGGCTGACTTCAAAACCAACTCATAGAACTCGATTTCTTTATAAGGTTGGGATTAGCTCTACCAACTTCCCTCTTGCTAATATTTTAATCCTTTTACTGAGACACTTAAGAAAAAGTCTTCCTTTTCCCCAAAGCTTCATTATCAAGCAATATTTACAAATAAACTCTTTACCTTGATGGTATTTTTCTTTCTTTTTTTAAAGATTAGTATTGATGGAGAAACTAACACAACTTCAAAGGAAATCGTTTTGGAAAAAACAACCTGCTGGTAACTCCCCCCTCTACCCCCTGGGCGGCCCCATCCCACATGTGCTCCTAGGAGGCTGTGGTTAACAGCACAGGCTAATGGCTCAGGACTGTGGGCTGGAATCCCAGCATTATCTGTGTTGCATCCTGGGCAGATTATTTCATCTCCCTGGGCCTCAGTTTCCCCATCTTTAAAATGATGCCCATGACGGATCCTCTCAGAGGAATGAAGGAGATCAGCTATGCAAAGCTCTGCCCATGGCACAACCAGGAAATGTTAGCCATCTATTGATCCCATAAGAGCTTGCACACTGGTCCTGGCACAAGTCACAGCGTGACCTGTCATTCTTGAATGTTTCTGTGTGTTGCCCATTTTCCCCACTGCCTGGTGCAAAGGCGATCTGAACCAAGGAGTTGGCTCGGCCTCAGAGCAGCATCCACTTAACTCCAGAGAGAGAGAGAAAGGGCAGATCCTCTTGGGGAATCAGTCAACAGTGGATACTTTTAGCACAAGGAGCATTCCTCTCCCGCGGGAGTCTGAGTGCAGCAATCTCATGATAAGCTCGAGTTTTTCCAGGCCGCAGAGTGAGAGATAGAAAGTTTCAGGGACTTTTTTTTTTTCTTCTTTTTTTCATGCGCACAAGCTTGGAACCCTCTGCTGCAAACAAAGCTGCCTTCCAACTCCGAGTACTCTACCCTGTCACGTGACACCGGGGCTTAACAATTGCATCACTGAAAACCTAACCCTCTGAAGCGTCAGCTGAATTCAGGTAACAAGATTGCCAGCAATAGCTCATAAAATCATAGCTGGTTAGAGCCGGAAGGGATGTCTGAAGGCACGTAGGCTGACTGCATCCCTTTCACAGATAGGGAAACTGAGCCCTGGAGAGGGAAAGCGCCTGCCTAGGTTGGGAGCAGAGCCAGGACTGAACCTGGACCGCACTGCAGGTTGCATCCAGGAAGAAAGGAGGATGGTCTGCCATACAGCAGTCTCCCCAGTTACAAAACCAGAGCACATCTGTGGCTCAAACTATCTTCCTGAGACACCCATGAAGCTTCACAGGGGCTCTCAGAACCACGTCATGGCTCATCCACTGCCTAGATGTGGGACCTTAGGCGATTTACTTCACCTCTCAGTTTTCTCATCTGGAAAATGCCTGCATCACAGGATTATGATGATGGTTGGATGAATTAATATTTTCAAAGTGCCCAGAATGCTGCCTGTGCACAGAAATTGCCAGACAAGCATGTGTTAAACAGAAATGAAAACGCAAGCCATAGAGCGTGCAACAGACAGGGCAGTGGACCCGGGGCCTGGTCTGGTTCTGTTGGACATGTGACCTAGAGCAACCTCCTTCCCCTTTCTTGGTCAGCTCCTGCTCTGAAAGCTGGGGACATGGACTCTCCTGGTCCCTGTGCCCCTCCCAGGTGCCTGGCTCCGAGACCTCTCCTGGTCTGCATACCTTTGGCCTCTCCCATGCTGACCTCAGAACTCGGGCCAAGGGTGGGTGAAACCGAGCTGGAATGTTTGCACTCTCAGAAAGTAGGGAGGCCCCCTAGATCTCTTCAAAAGTCACACACTGACTTGCAAATCAGGTAACAGAGACATCTCCATGAAGGGGCCAATTGTGTGGCTGGGACAAAAAAACCCACTGGCCTCTGTTACCTCCTATCCTCTTTCTGACTTCTCTTTCCTTGTCCTTGAACTTAGAGAGAAAGGGGTCTTTGAAAATGTCCATTTTGAAACCACAATGGTATGAGAATCACAGGTCTCTGATTGCTCAACCCTCCTCCAAATCCAAATGCGCATTTACTTTCCTCCTGCCAGAGTGGAAATTGTGTGAGCACCTGAAGCCTGCTTGGAATCTGAGTCTCCACACCCTGGTCCCATGACCTAGGTAAGTTAGCTTTCTGGGTCCCGGGCTCTCCATCGTTCCAGGGGGCACCTACCTTCTTGTTGACCTCCTGGGCGGAGGGCTGGGGGAAGCTGGCTGTGTGAGAAGCACAGGGGCTCTGGGAATTTGCTGCTGAGGCCAAAGACTTTGAATTTGGGTGGGGTGACTGGCAGAACTCTTTGCCAGGTTAGAGATGAAACAGAGCTCCCAGCTGGGGCTCAAGCAGACCTTAGGGCCCACGCCCCCAGTTCTGAAAGGGCTCTTCTACCCACCCCCTCCCCTGCTCGGGTCTGATGCTTGGCTCTGACCCTTGGCATCACCTACCTGACTTGCAGACACAGCCTCATCTAACCCCATCTCCACCCGGGGGCTCGGAGCAACTCCAACAGCCAGAGAAGGCCGGAGGCAGCAGGCCTTGCAGGGCCTCTGGGAGCCTGCACTTCTCTGCCCCAGGAACAGAAACATTCTACAACACGGTGGGAAGTTGCAGAGAAGGGCAGAGCCCTTCCTTATCTTCAGAAAGGAACTCTCCCACCACCTGCTGGGCCTTCCACCTTTCCCCCATCTCACTGGCACCTGCTCTGGTCATTGGTTCTCAGAGCTCCTGGAACCAGCAAGCTCACCAAGTCACTGCCCCTCAAAGATTCCTCAGGCCTACGGAGAAAAGTCTAAACTCTTTGGCTGGCCCTGCAATCCCCCTCCCTCCACCATTATCCAGCCTAAACCTCCTTCCAAGTTCATCTAACCCCTACACAAACTGCACTGAGATTCTAGTTACCATCCCCAATTACCTTCTGCACACGAGACTTTGCTCATGGCTTCCAATTGGCCTAAAATTCTTTGTTCTTATTCTTGACTCAGAAAAACCCCAGGGCCCAGTGCATCAATCATCTGCTCTGTGGAGCCTTTCGCCAGTAAGAACCAGTCCTTTCCCTGAGCTCCCTGTCTGGGTCCATTTAGGACATGTGTATCATGCCTGCACTCCCAGCCTGAGTGGGCTGAGCACTGAAGGGCAGAGTCCCTGCCAGGCTCCTGTGGTGGTGGCCAGCACAGGGCCTGGCACCTGACAGGTAACTAAGCCATGTTTACTGAGTTGACGAAAGTAGCTACACCCTCCTTTTGTTCTCACTTTTTAAAGCTGTTCATTCATATAATCCTATGTGACAGTGGTCTCGGATCAAATTACAACAGAATAATCTCACAGCAATAGAGCTGGAAGCTTGCTTATTCCTTGCCTAGAGCACTCGTTTCTCCCAAAGCCCAGGCTTCTGGGGGAGCGGGGGTGCAGGGGAGGGAAGAAGAGACCTAAGCCTCTTGCACCAACACTTCCTCCCAGTCCCCTAGAGCAGTCTCATCAGAGGAACCATCCGTGGCTGCACAAGGGGAAGTCATGAATAGCAAGAGAGCTCTGTCATTCTATGGGGCCTGGGACCCAGGGACCCCAGAGTAGGAATCTGGGTTTTCTAGAAATACGACATTTAATTGAATCTGGAGATAAGACGAGGTTATAAGCTCAGGGCAGCTTAGCCCTGAAGGGAACAACCAACTCCATCATTTCATGGCTGGGGGACACTGAGGCCTAGGGAAGGACAGCAACTAGCCCAAGGTCACACGGAGAGAAAGAGCCAGGGCCAGGGCTGGAACTGTGACATCTAACCTCTTGTGTTTCTCCTGCTAACCTACATTCCCCCTACACTAGCTGTGATTACTTGAGGGCTAGTGAAATGGTATAGTAGTGTTCTTTTCTTTATGGATCACTGTTAAACCACAGTTGGACAATGACAGGTTTTAAAAAAAAAAAAAGGTGTGAAACATTCCACTATTTTTTTTTTTTTAATACAGAATGTTTTACAAATATGTGTGTCATCCTTACTCAGGGGCCATGCTAATCTTCTCTGGGTTATTCCAGTGTTAGTATATATATGTGCTGCTGAAGCAATCACTGAAATGTTCCATTTTTTCTTGATGTTTATTTACTGAGAGAGAGAGAGAGAGAGAGAGAGAGAGAGAGAACACAAGCAAGGGACAGGCACAGAGAGAGGGAGAGAGAATCCCAAGCAGAGTCTGGGCTGTCAGTACAGAGTCCGATGTGGGGCTCAATCTCACAAACCATGAGATCATGACGTGAGCCGAGACCAAGAGTCAGAGGTTTAACCGGCTGAGCCACCCAGGCACCCCTGAAATTTTTAGTTAAAAATATATATAAATATACGAAATGGAAAATTCAGTTAATTCAATACTATTCATTATCTACTTTCTCTGGGCTGAGCATTGACCTGGGTACTTGGGTGTAAATAGAGGACAAAGGCCCCTGTCTAGTAGGCCACCTGGGAATCCCTTTCTCTGCCCTGCTCATGGCTTCGAGGTGGCTGGCCAAACCACAAGCTTGATCAGGGAGCCTCCTGCCGCTTGCTACTGTCATCCTGACTGCAGAGGCAAATTCTGAGCATTAAACACACTCCTTAAATGTGCCAAGCATGAAATGCAATGATAAAAACATATTCCACAAGTGAAAGGGGCTCTTCTAGTACTTGATTTCTCTGTTAACTCATTCCATGACACATGTTTCCTACTACCCTAACACAACCAGCTGGATAGAATGGTGGAATTGGCTTTTGCAGACTTCATTACAGGGCCATCCAGGTAGCAGTACCTTGTAGAGCTGGGGCAAGGTTCTCCAGAAGATTGTATCTGGTCTGAAACAGCGTCCAATTATATGGTGCTGTTTCTCCCCTAGCCAGGATTCACGGGTCCAGGAATCAAGGGTAGAAATGGCAGTGGCACCCCTTACTATTACCGCTGGTGACCCACTGGCAAAATTTTTTCTTCCTGTTCCTGTGACCCTGTGCTCTTCTGGCCTAGAGGCCTTAGTTCCAAAGGGAGGAATGCTTCCACCAGGAGACACAATAATGATGCCATTGGACTGGAAGTTAAGTCTGCCCCCGGCCACTCTGGGGGCCATGCTAATCTTCCTCCCATTTATACGGTGGCTGATTCATGCCACTGAATCAATAAGTGGAGAAGGAGTTTCTGTACTGGCTGGGGTGACTGATGTTGATTAGCAGGGGGGAACTGGACTACTGCTCCACAGCGGAGGTAAGGAAGCGTTTGCCTGCAATACAGAGATTACTTAGGGCCTTCTTACTGTTACCACGTCCTGTGATTGAAGTCAATGGAAAACTACAACAACCCAATCCAAGCAAGGCCGCTAACGGTCCAGACCCTTCAGGAATGAAGGTTTGAGTCATCCAACCAGGCAGAGAATCATGCCCAACTAGGTGCTTGCTAAAGGCAGAGGGAATACAGAAGGGGGAGTGGAAGAAGGTAGTTATAAATACCAGCTACAACCATGTGACCAGTTAGAGAAACAAGAACTAAAATTGTCACGAGTGTTTCCTCCTTATTTTGCTTTGAACGTGCATGTGTTAAGCAAATACCTTTGGTTTTTTTCCCTCTCTTATTCTCTTACAGTGTAACATAAGAGGTATTGATTTTATACTGTCATATTTTAAGTATTGTTATTTTTATACCACAGTACTTAACTTTTGGGATGTCAAGGATGGAATCACTCAAAGACTTTAGCTCCTCTTCTAGGAGGTTGTACATGGAATAATTAGTTGTATCATGTTAGGCAGAATTATGACCTTGTTACTATCTTTATAAGGAGAGAAGTACTATTTAAGGAGAGGTGTATGGAGTTGCAAAGAGTAGACTGTGATAGTTAATTTTATGTGTCAACTTGACAGGGCAACGGGGTGCCCACATATTTGGTTAAACATTTTCCTGGGTATGCATGTAAGGATGTTTCTATATGACAGTAACATTTGAATTAGTAAACTTGAGTAAAACAGATTGCCTTCCCTAATTTGGGTGGGCCCCATGCAATCAGTTGAAGTTCTAAATGGAACAAAAAAACCCCTGACCCTCCCAAGAACAGGAGGGAATTTCCTGTGTTGAGCTGGGTAATTGATTTTTCTCCTGCCTGCAGACTCAAACTCAAACGTGGGCTCTTCCTGATGGGTCTTGAGCCTGCCGGCCTTCAGACTGAAACTATACCATCAGCTCTGTTGGTTCTCCAGGCCTTTGGACCCAGGCTGGAACCACATTGCCAGCCCTCCTGGACTTCCAGCTTGGTGCCTGCAGATCTTGGGACTTGTCAGCCTCCGTAATTGTGTGAGCCGATTCCTCATAATAAATCTCTTCCTATATGAATATACATCCTATTGATGCTGTCGCTCTAGAAAACCCTAAGCAACACACACACACACACACACACACACACACACACACACACACACCTGCAAGGGCAGTGTTATTCCAGTGTCATTGTCATCAAAGGAAACAGGAAGTGGTAGCTATAAGAAGTCTGCACCTGTCCCTCCCCACCAGGTGGTAAAGTTTGCTGCCCCTGTACCTGTGATGACTGTCCCCTTTACTGCCTACTCACATCAGGGTCCAGCTCATCCAGCTCATTTTCCAGGGTCCTGAGTTCTTCCTCTGTTAGGGCTCTGAGGATTTCATCTTCATCCAGGTCACGGTATTTCTCTAGTTCTCTTCTGTATGACATTGTAAGAGAATGTGTGCTTGTCTTCTGAGTTTCTGAGATCTATGACCTGCCAGAAAGAGAAAAATCTTAGGAAGATCATTCTTGGATTTTCTCTCACAGACCAAATCAATGCTTGTCATTTATACGGTGGCTGGGCATGTTCTATGAATCATCAGGATGATAACTAGTAGAGTGGAATGCTGCACTAAGTTGGATTAATTCTCCAATAAAACTGTGCAAGGTAAAAACCCTGATGGCATGTGAATGAATATATTGTAACTGGTTGCATTGGCCCAGCCATTAATTCTGAATAAATAGGTGATTGGAAATGGCTTATGAGTGCCTGAAAACTCAACTCTTCTTCAAGCAGTTCAAATACTTTCTGTACAACCCTCCACCCTTCACCTCACGCCCTGATGGAAAACATGAATTCTGGAAGCTCTGCCAAAGCTGATTGTGTAAGGGAAGGGGTATCAACTCAACACCTGCTGCATGCGGGTCCTTCACCTGTAACATCTCAATTGATCCTCACAAAAAGCAGCCAGCAATAACAGTTAACTTTTACTGCCATATCCAAGCCCTACATTAAGCACTTTGCAAGGATTTTTTTTTCTTTTAAAAAATTTTTTATTTTAGAGAGAGAGCGAGTGGGGGAGAAGGGCAGTGGAGGGGAGAGAGAGGTGGAGAGAGGAGGGGAGAGAGAAAGAATCTGAAGCATTGAGCCTGACATGGGGCTCGATCCCCAGACCCTGAGATCATGATCTGAGCTGAAATCAGGAGTCGGAGGCTCAACCAACTGAGCCACCCAGGTGCCCCAAGAATTTTCTAATTTAACCTCTGAGGTAGATATCTGCTGTTCTCCCCATTTTACAGATGAGGACATACAGCTCAGAGAGGTTGAGTGACTTGCACAAATCACACTACCAGGAAGTGCCAGAACCACCATTTGTATCCTGATATGCCTCAAGCCCTCTGTCCTCCCTCTTGGCTAAAACTGATAACAGGACAAGCCTAGCTCCCATATCACCTCCTCTGTGAAGCCTCAGTGTCCCCTCACTGAGCAAAGCTCATCATGGCCCTAGCACTGGGTCTGTACCTCTCCACTCAGCTCACATCCATCTTCCGTGGCTTCCCCAGGGGCAGGGTCTCAGTTTGCTGCATCCCCCCCTCTCCCCAAGGCCCAAGTCAGGGCCACACAAACAACAGAATGTTTTGTTTTGTTTTATTGAAATCAACCCGATTCCAGTTCTACCTGCCTTTATTTACCCCATCAGACAGCCCTAAGGAGACCCTAGGCTCTTCTCCTCTTGGAAAATGTCAGCTTGCTGCAGAAGGTGCTAGCATCTCTATGTTCAAGCCTGTTCTTACCTGTCCTACATAAGCTGAGCTGTTAACCCTCTTTTCTGAAGCTGATGGGCTAAAAAGTGAGGCAGGAGCTCGGGGCTTCCTTAGACTCTGCAGAATGGAATATACTACTGTGTCCAGGATTGGTGTTATGGGTTGAATCGTGTGCTCCCCAGTTCATATGTTGAAGTTCTAGCCCCCAGTACGTCCATACGCCAGCACCACACTGCAAGGAAGAATGTGATGTGACTTGGAAATAGAGTCCTTGCAGATATAATTAGTTAAGTTCACATGAGGTCATACTAGAGAAGCGTGAGCTCCCGATGCATCATGACTAGTGTCCTCATGAAAAGTGGAAATTTGGATGGACACACACGCAGGAAGAACACCATGTGAGAGTGAAGATAGAAATCAGAGTGATGCTTCCAATGAACCAAGGAACGCCAAAGGCTGCCAGAGAACCACCAGAAGAGGAGGGAGAGGTCTGCAATGGACCCTCACAGCCTTGGAAGGAACCAACCATGCTGACACCTGGATCTTGGATTTTTAGCCTCCAGAAATTTGAGACAACAAATTTGTGTTGTTTAGGCCACTCAGTTTGTGGGATTTTGTTACAGTAGCCCCAGCAAACAAATACAACCAGTATCTCCTTTGTCACAGCAGTTTTTGTTTTTAGACCCCTGCGCAAACACACACACACACACACACACACACGCACACACGCACGCACACACACGCACGCACACACACGCACACACAGCATGGCTCATCCATGAAATGACTGATGGGATTTTCCAGGGTAGAGAGAAATGAAAGCCAGGAAAAGACAACCAATGAACCAATCAAAAGCTGGAATAGTTGTTAACTAAGAACAATTCGTGTACTTAAATGAAAATCAAAGTTCGCTAAGCTGACAGATAAAGCCTCCATTTCAGAAAGGAGAGATATGTGTTATTAATGTAAGTTTGTACACATGTGAGCATATTTGTAGGAGAAATATGACAGCTGGCCTGATAAGAAAGGACTTGATTTCCAAATACAGAAAACCCCAATGCCATCCTTTCCTCTAAGAATGGATTGGATTAGCCTGATGTCTTCCTTTGCCCAGACCCCAATGCAATGTTCAGACCATAAATGGGTCCCCCTTGATTCATTTCTATTTACTTCCAAAGAAAGCACAAGCAGCTGACAATGCTCTGGTATAGATGGAAAAAAAAAAAAAACCTTCGTGAATGTTCTCAGAGAATAACCTAATTTGGCTTTTCTTGAGTGGAGCCAGGAGAGGATCTATGGCTGAAAGGGACCCTAGTGAAGGGTTCAGAGGCTTCCAGAACTAACTCACAGAGACACCTTTGAACTAGCTGCAAAACACGTTTTTTTTGGCTCTCAAACAGATTTTGTGTCATACAAAGTTCCACAGGATTTGAGACCACAGGATTTCTCAGAAATTTTGGTATGCTTCCACACATTGGGTGTCTGCAGGAGAAACAGGTTATAAGCAGAATTTTCCTGGTCTTTGACCATGAAACCATGTGTCTGAGGAACTGCTCCTGGGATTGGGATCCCATGAAACAAAGTTTGGGTAACAGCCCTAGCCTCACCTCTGGGCCACTCAGACTCACACAAGAAGGGACTTGGGGACAGGATGAGCTGGGACAAGTTTGGGACCCTGGGAGCTTCCCAGTTTGCCAGCTGACCCATTTCCTAGATGATATGCACTATAATCCTTAGAAAAAAGTCATGGACGGAGCCTGGAGAAGGGATGAGTCAGGACAAGGGAGAGTAGGAAAAGGAGCCATGAAGGAGCAAGAAGAGAGAAGTAGGTGGTGACCATGGGGCCCGCTGAAGAGGGACGGGTTGGGTGGCAGGCCACCTCCAGAGATGCCACCCTGCGGGGTGCAATCATCAACTTTCCTGAAGGAGCCTCCCTCTTAGTGCACACAGGGAAGGGAAGTTAATGTTCCACTTGCACACTCCAAAGTGCTGTTGAATTCAACATCCTTTTTCAGAGGACTTAAAGGCCCTTTCTAATGTCAAGTGTCCTGTGAATATTACGGGGTGATGAGGCATTGCATGAAATAAGCTGAGAGGAACAGAGGACTCCTAAGGTAAACTATGAAGCTGTCAGCTTCAAGCCACACTCACCCACTTGGCTCCCAGAAATGGCTTCTCCAAAGCAAGATTCTCCTCCTAATGTCAGTGATGTGGGGAGCTGGAGGTGGGGAAGGGCAGGGTAAGAGGGAGGGGAAAACCACGTTCACAGAGCCCACTGTAAGCTCCGCTTTAAAATACGGCTGGAAGAGATGGTATTTCTAGCTGTTAATAAAAGGCCTCCATTTCCTAATAAAAGAGATATTACTGATGGACAAAGGGCTGAGATTCATAAGACTCTGGTTGCAGTCCTAGTTGTGGCGCTAACTCCCCAGGTGACCCTTGCTGAGTTCCTTCCTCCCTTCCTCTGGGTCTCTGTTTGCTCATCTGCAAAATGAGCATAAGCAGACTGCAGACTGGGAAATTCTGCTGGTAACCTATCCCTCTTGGAGACATCCAAACATTGGATCAGATGGGCGGTCTTTAAACTGTGTTCAGGGAGAGCTCAGGCCCCTCCAGGGCCCCTGCCGGGGGTTAAGTAGGAAAGGCTAAGTGAGGGGGCTCACCCTGGTTTTGCCTGATTTATTTGGGGCTCCATATCAGACTTCCCTTAAAGAAGGGATTCAACTACTAAAATAAAAAGTTGACCATCACTCTGTACAGTGAGAGGGTAACCGTACTCGTTCACTCCACAGGGTGTGAGGATTAAGCGGACACAAGCAGAGAAGGTGCAAAGTCTGGGACTGCTGTGTGGTCAATGCAGGCTCAGCATACTAGTCATTATTATGAGGCTGCTGCTGTCCCTGCCGCTCCTGCCGGGGTCACCTTCCCATCCCCCTCCTGCTCCCCCATGCACTGTCATCAGACTGTAACTCCCCTAAGATAATGACATATGTCTTATTTGTCTTAATGTCCCGATTGCCTAGCCCTGTGCCCGGTAAGTGTGCTAGTAGAGAATGAGCCCATCTGGGTTTGGGTCTAGTGCCCTTGGGCCTTTGGGCAAGTCCCTTCTCTTCTTGGATCCTTTGTTTTCCCATCTTTAAAACGGAAAGATGGGACCAGGTCTCAGAGGACTGGGAACCCAAGAGGGGAGGGGCCGGCAGGAAGGGGGGTGATGAAGCCCTCAGAATGGCCCACCTGAAGCACCTCTGTTACCTGCTTTATAAATTGAATCCTCAGTAAGAGTCAGTGAGAAAAATAAAAGGGCAGCTCAATAAACTTAAAACACATTGAAAAACTTAATTCTTCCAAATCTAGTGTATATATTACTCTGGCAGCACATCTAGCCACCCTGCTTCTCAACGGCAGAAGCCTTAAACCACTGCTCCACATGAAAAAAATAGACTTTACAGGCTGTGCCAGGAAATACAACTAAGCAGGTTGGATAGTAGAAAAATAGTGGGTCAAGGGCTGAGGCCATCCATCAGGAAGCGTCAGAAATGAAAGCTCTGAGGCGGGGAAGTTCCTGGAGTACCAAATGCACTTTTAAATCTTTCATGGGAAGTGGGTCCAGTCACTTCTGCTAATGGCTTTTCCAGCATCCGTCCCCGTGGGAAAACTCTGGAAAGAGGCGCTGGAGCAGGATCTTGATTTATGGACTGCACTTCCCTGAGGTCAGGAGGGCGGGGCCTCAAGTTCAGAGGAATATTTTCCAGTTATACCATCTTCTTGTTCCAGCCACAGTGAACATCTCCATGATAGGTGAAGAAAGGGTGATTTACAAAGTTGAGTCTTCACACCCCATCTTTTCATGTCCTTCTCTTTTGGAAGACACTTTGATCAAAGAGATTTTAAGCCACTATCCCTCATCACTGAAGCCTATACCTCTCTCTCCCCTTGGCCTCAGGGACACAAGCACCCCTGTTCCTCTTGAGAGAGCTGATTCCACTGCTCTCCTTCATGAGGCACTCTGGGGCAGCCATGCTTTATATCATGTGACACCTCCCCTCAGCTGATTGGACAAAGTGGGTGCCTGTCTCAAGGGCAACAAACTGTTGGCTAGTCAATGACCCATGAGGTGGGTTGGAACAAAAAAGAAGAAGATGAGTTGGGTGAATGAGCTTTTATTTCCTGGCATTTGTATTAATTCCTGGGATTGTCTTAACAAAGTACCACAAACTGACTGGCTTAAATAACAGAAATGTTTATCTCCCTGTTCTGAAGGCTAAAAATTCAAAATCTAGGTGTTGGCAGAGATGGCTCCTTCTGAAGGCTCTGTGGGAGTATCCATTCCATGTCTCTCCCCTAGCTCTAGGAGCCTCAGGCATTCCTAGCCTTGAGGATGGTCTCCCTGTTCTGTACATGTCTGTGTCCACATGTTCCCTTGATATAAGAACACCAATCATATTGGATTCGGACCTGCCCTCATGTCCTTATGTCAACTTGATCATCAGCAAAGACCCTATTTCCAAATAATGTCCTATTCACAGGTGTGAGTTTTGGGAGGATACAATCCAAGCCACAACAGCACTCAACTGGGACATAAGGAGAAAGTGAGGCAGGTGGCAGGGGAAGCTGCGGGTGAGGAGAGGACACCACCATGAGCACATGGAAGCTGAGGCCATGAGGGAAGAGACATTTGGGGGAGTAAGAGTCCTCAGAGGAGGGTGAATTCACAGGACTGAGAGAGAGGTGGAGAACGCCGTGTCCCTGAAAGTGCCCGGCTCCCTCAGGCCTGGATTGCTGTAGCTCATGCTGGATTCTCATGAGACCCACCCCCCCCCACCCCGATCCTCCCACAATCCTTTGGAGGACCACTCTCTCTCCCACACACTCCCCTCACTGCACTCAGGCGTCTTGAATGAACCCTTCTTCTTGTAGTTCCACAAGAGCAAGAGCTCAGACTCTACTCTCAGTTTCCCTCCTTCCTTTCTGCCCCTGCTTCTCAGTCTCCCTGATGAGGCTTTCTCCTTAGCCCACCCATCCCGGGGGTTCTGCCTTCTTCTCACGTCTCACGCTTCCCCTGGGGCTTCTCATCTTCTCCTGTGTGGGGTCGGTTACCAGCGATAAGCTGATGACTCTCAGCCAGTCTCTGCAGCCCAGGCTCCTGCCAGGCACTTCTGGAGTCCCCCTGCCTCACCACCACCACCTTCTTCTCCCCTGGGGGACCGCACCTGCACCTGTGCAGCCTGTCAGCAGGGGGCCAGCCTGCACACTCCCTTCCCACTCCCCTCACTCTGGGAAGTCCCCATGCCTGCTGGCCTCTCCCTTTTCCTCTCTTATTTTTTACACATTACATTTTTTTTTGAAATTGTGATAAAATGCACATAACCTAAAACGTGTTAACCGTAAATAGGTTACCATTTTAACCTATTTTAAGTAAACAGTTAAGCACAGCCACACTGTGCACCATCACCACCGTCCAGCTCCAGAACACGCGCATCTTCCCAAACCGAAACTGTCCCCATTAAGCACAAACTCCTCATTCTGCCCTCTGGTCCACCCCAGGCCCTGGCAGCCGCCACCCTATTTCTGTCCTGAGGAATGTGACTAGGTACTTCACCCAATTGGAGTCATACTCTAGTTGTCCTTTGTGACTAGAAGCCTACCTCTCTCACATCCTGTCTGTCCCCTCTCTCCCTTCCTACGGGGCTTGCCTTTTTAAAATCTATGCTATCACCACGGCCCCCCAAGCCTGTCTCCCTGCCTCAGTTCCCCTACTTTCCTGTCCACACCCAACTCAGCCTCTAAATGATCTTTATGAAAAGCAGATGTGATGCTGCTCCCAAGCTGAAAGCCACCTTCAGTAGCCCCCATTATGATGACAGATAGCAAACTCTGGCCTGGAGTTCGAGGCCATGGGAGAGCTGGTGGCCTATGGGCCTCCTCCGCTTTTGATCCAGCCCAGGCCTTCCCTTTCTGGCTCTGCCAGACCACTCACCCCAGGCACCCCTGACATTTCAGGCCTCCGGGATGTCCTCTCAGCCTTGAGTAGCTTCTCCCAGCCTCTACGCTCTTGGAAGCCCTGCTAAGTCCTGGAGGCACAGCCTCTCCAGAGAGCAAAGCATCCCCCCCTCATTACTAGAGTAGCTGGCCTCTCCCTGCATTGAGGAAGCAGTGCTGCCCTGCCTAGTGGGGAACTCTGTGCTCCCACACCCCTCAACTCCCCCCCCCACCCCCTGCTGGCCGGGACAGGGCGGGGGGGAGGAAGGGGGAGCACCCTCTGACCAGCTCTGCATCTCAGCATGCAGCTGTGACCTAGCTCAGGGTGAGGGTGCCATCAGTGCAGGTCAGTCAGGGATACAGGCCTGGGGACAAGCGAATTCCATCCCAGGCCAGTGACCCACAAGGGGAGAAAGCCAACCAACCCTCAATCAGTGCGGGGTGGGGACTGCCAGGTAGGGTGTGGTGGGGTCAACCAGCAGGTAATGGAAGCTGTGGGGGGTTTAATTTCTTCAATGGTTAGGTTTAAAAGAGGGTCGTAGAATGGGATGCAATAATCACGCCAATAACCACGCAATATGCAGAGACATTTGCAGCTCATAAAACCTCAGCCACTTCATGCCTGCAGTTCTGTGTCCCCTGCAGGGCAAGAAGTGAGTGCTTTGGGGCATGCTGTCACCTGTGATGAGATCCAGTCAGAGAGCAGCCTGAGGCCCACATCCCCTGCCATCTTGCTTCCCCAGGGAGCGCCTGCATGACGCTTAACCCCTCACCCTGCCCTGCCTCGAGATCCTCCCAGGCAGGACTGGCTCCCGAATTTGCTGGGTCTGGGTCTGGTGTCAAATAAGACTATAGGGTCCTCTGTTCAAAATCAGGGAAAAAGTGTCATTAAAGGTACCAAGATACAAAGCTTTGCTTTTTTCTCATAGCTTCGCTTTTGATCTGTCATAGTGTTTTCTTACTTATTATTTAATGTCTTGATCACACAGGTGCCCGTGTGCTGTGACACAAAAAGCGGGCACACCAAGTCCGCTAGCTGCCAATTCCCTCCCCTGCCCGAAGCAGAACACACACACCCTGCCCTGATGAGGGGCCAGACAGTTGAGCCAGGCATCTCCCTTTCCCACAGTTGGGCCACTGCCCCAACACACAGAAATGGGCTATCTGAGGGCATCCGACCTCTGTGTTAGGACACTAGGTGCCTGGACCCGGGGTGGACAAGAGCCTTGTCCTGCAGAATTGCCAGCTGAAGGCACTAGAGATCCCCAGTGGTAGCTGGGAAGGGGGAGTAGGGGGAGACTGGCGGGATCTGGGAGCACCAGGAGGTGAGGCAGCTGGAGTCTAAGAACCTGTCCCCAGGAAGCAGAGAGGCAGCAGGAGGTGGGACCTTGTTGGGGCCAAGGCTCCAAGCCCTGGTGTATGCTCTGTTGGCCATGGGACTTCACGTAAAAATCCAAATCCAAAGATAAATTTAAGAATTTCAAGAGAGTAACTGCATAGCCTACAACCTGTTCCCAGCCCGCTTCCCAGGACACACACCCTGAAGGCCCCAGGGCCAGACTCGGCCTTGTCTTCCCTGGGCCGGGCCTTTCCTTCCTCCTTAGTAGCTTCCAACCCATGAGAATCTCCAGTCCCTGAGGTCCACAGGAAGCTGGGGCCACTGTACAATGGCAGAAGGAGCATCTGGATGGGAGTCAGGGGATCTGGTTACAAGTCCTATTGGTTGAGGACTTGCAGTGTGACCTTGGGCAAGCTGCTATACCTCTCTGGAGCTGAGTTTCTACAACCCAATTCACTTATTTACTGAGAACCTAGTATGGGCAGGACATGGTGCCCCTTTGTGGCACAGACAGAAATTGTTATTTCCTGGCCCTCAAGAAAATTATCATTAAGTTGGGATGATAACAGTCACACAGAAATTCCTGGGGTGGTGTCACACACATGGTCTCTTCCTCCACCACCAGGGGCTACAAGCTAGGCCATGAGCCCCGCTTTACAGATGAGGCCTCCTCTCTGGTCAGTCTGGTGAAAGGCAAAGCTTGGACTATGGGTCATGCAGACTAAAACCCCTGCCTTGCTCTGAGATTCACGGATTTGTTTTTATAGTGAAGGCACAACATTCACCTCACAAGGGGTGCTATACAGAGGAAATGAGATAAAGGATGATGCAGTTCAGATTCCTGGTTTCCTTCCCCTCTTCCCAGTCCCACAATGCCTGGGGCCCAGCAAGCCAACCCCATAATCACTAGGCCGGTGGACATAGCTGAGCAGCCACGAGAAAGACTTAGTGGTTCTCAAATGACTGTTGACCCAGGGTAAGTCAACAGTGTGGGGCCTCCCAACTCATGGTGGGATCTCAGTTGAATTAATCAAAGGACAGTGACCAAAGCAGGCAATGGTGGTTTTGCTTGGCCTCCTGTGGGAACTCAGCTCTGGGCCCCCACTCTTTCACTTGGGGGGGGGGGTACTTTTTTCTTTTTTTCTTAAGGCATTGGTTTTATATACAGTCAAGTGTATAAGTCTTGAGAGTATAGCTCCCTGAATTTTCCATGTCTACACCTGTGTAAACACCACTCAGATGAAGACACAGGACATTTCCAGCACACGAGAATGCTCTTATACTTCCTCCCATCCATCTCCCTCAAAGGTAACTACTACTGTGACTTTTACAACCACAGATTAGCTTTAACTGCTTTTGAACATCATGTAAATGAAAACACACAGTGAGTCTGTTCTTGTGTCTGTCTTCTTCTTCTTCCTTTTTTTTTTTTTTGGTCTATTTATTTTTTGAGAGACAGAGAGCAGGGGAGGGGCAGAGAGAGAGGGACAGAGAGAATCCCTAGCAGGCTCCACACTGTCAGCACAGAGCCCAATGCAGGGCTCGATCTCACAAACCGTGAGATCAAGACCTGAGCCGAAACCAAGAGCCTGACGCTTAACCGACTGAGCCACCCCGGGCGCCAGTGTCTGGCTTCTTTCACTCAACATTTCATCTGTGAGATTCATCTGTGTTGTGTTTTAGCAGCAGTTCATTCTTTTTCACTGATGGAGATAGTATTCCATTAAATAAACTATATAATTTATTTATCTACTCTACTGCTAATGAACATTTAAATTATTTCTAGTATTTGGTAACTATAAATAGGGCTACACATGTCTTCGGTAGAAACAATCTCTTATTTCTCTTGGGTACATCCCTGGAGTAGAATTGCCAGCTCACGGAGTAAGAGTACATTTAGTTTCAGTAGACATTGTCAAAGAGTTTCTCCCAAAGTGATTGCACAATTTTACATTTCCACAAGTGATGTATGAGAGTTCCAGTTGCTCTGCAAACTCGTCATCTCTTGCTATGGTCAGTACTTTTCATTTTAGCCACGGTGGTGGGTGGTAGTCGTACCTCATTGTGCACTTCCCTGATCGCTAATGATGCTGAGTACATTTCATGTGTTTATTGGCCATGTGAGTGACCTCTTTTGTGAACTGGACCTTCTCTCACGAGTGGCGCTAAGTCCAGAGAAGGGGAGCAGGGGGACCATGTGAAGAACAGTTGAAGGACCCTGGAAGACATGGTCATACTCTTCAAACCTGCAGGGCACTGACAAGGAAGGAGCAACAGATGTGGTCTGTGGGTCCCCAGCATGCAGAAAACATAGATTACCGAGATGACCAGGACATGGATTTACAGTCTGCGTAAGGAACTTTCTAACAGTAAAAAAATGCACAAAGATACTCTGGGCTGATTCTGGAGCTGGTGGGGAGGGTAACAACAGGCACGTGAGCAGGGATGACACAGTCCCAGATGAGACCTTCCAGAGACGGCTGAGATCCCGATTGATGGTGGTGGTTGGGGGAGTTGAAAGATGAGATTTAAGGCTTGATTCTATTATGAAAGATGCTCGGGGCCATTGGGTGGGGAGGATGGGGACTCAGAGACCAGCTATCTTTAAAAGACTTGTTTTTTTGGCCCGTTTGCTTTTATTTTCCCCAGCTGATCTCATCCTCTTAGTCATACAGGAAAGCACCTGCTGAAAAAGCAGGGAAACTAAACACAGTGTTTGACTTTGCCTCTTTCTGCAGTTGCTACGAGCCCCGTCCCAGGACACAGTGGGCTTCAAAGGTCTACATGTGAGTCAAAATTGGCCAATGGTTTGAATTAGAAAGGCCACGTGCATGTGTGTGCATGCACCAGGGTGTATTTCATTTTGCGTCTCTTGAGGTCATCAGTGTCTGAGTCACCGCACAAATCACTGTAAGCAACAGGGTTCCAGGAAAGGGCTCTGACACCATCTCCCGACCATAGTCGGCCTACAGACCATGTCATAGTCCGCTCGGTGGCTCCTTCTCCCCACCTCGCTGCAACGCCCCTGGTTTGAGCCACCGTGAGTTCTCACCGGGCCCAGCCTCTTCCAGGTCATCTTTCTCCCGGTTGGAAAGGGTCAGGCAAGACAAATACCTTCAGACAAATGGGAGAGGCCATCGGGAACATCGTCTTACTGCACCCTCTGCCCCCAAGACTGGAAGCTACTTGAGGGCAAGCCTCTCTCTCCCCCACCGTCCAACAGGAAGCCTGCACCTCTCAGGTGCTGACGGCAGGTCTGTTAAGTAAATGAGTGAATGCCTAGCATTATTACTGGCTTTGACAAAGCAAAAGCACTGGTAGAATAAAAATTAGAAGCCTGTGGACTTCACTCCTCTCCTCATTCTCCATTTTACAAACACAGCTTGTCACCTTGCCTTACAGCAGGTGTTAACGTAAGCTTATGAAGCTCGTCTTTGTATTTACTGAAAAACCAATATGAAAATTAGTATCAACAACGCCAAAAGGCAAATGGGGGAATTATTTGCTGCACATTGAACAAAGGGATAATTTATTTAGCAGAGTCTTACCAAAACACTAAACCAAACCAGAAACAAACACAAAACCAGTCCAGTGAAAATGTAGAATGAGGAAAGGAACAGGCAATTCACATAAAAATACGAATGGCTAAAAAGCTCACTCATAATCATGTAAAGGTAAATTGAGAAGCGAGCCATCAGTTCTCATCTATCACACCGACAAAGATGCTAAGGCCTGAGAATTCCCAGTGTTCACAAGACGTGGGGGAGACGGGCACTGTCGCATACAACAGAAGCACACATTGGTTTACCCTCCTTCAAGGCAAGTTAAGCCCTATCTACCCAACTGCACACGCCCTTTGACTCAGCAAGTCCACTTCTAGGAACTCATCCCACTCGTTGACTCCCTGAATTTTACAAAGATACATGTACAAACCATCTGATTATTATCTGTATTAGCAAAACACTGGGAACCACATGAAAGTTCATCCATGGGGCATTGGCTACACAAGTTCTAATGCAGACAAACAGCGGAATGCTGTTAACCCACCCTCGGGGCTATTACTGCCCGCTACGTCACTGTACCTTATAATAGCAAGTGCTATTCTGTACATACTGCATAACGGGCGCGGTGATAAGCTCTTTATATAGATCATGTCGTGCAATCTTAATAACTGTGAAGCAGGTACTTTTTAATCCCCGTTTTACAGATGAAGAAACGAAACTGCAGTAATCTGGCTGTATTAATTTCCCAGGGCTGCCATACAAATGACCACAAACTGGATGGCTTAAAACAGCATAAATTTACTCTGTTGCAACTCAGGATGTCAAAAATTGGGAATCAAGTGTCAGCAGGGCTGGTTCCTTTTGGAGGCTCGGAAGGAGAATCTGTTGTCCCATGCCTCTCTCCTAGCTTCTGGTGATGCCAATATCCCTTGGCATTCCTAGGCATGTACCTACATCACTGACTCTGCCGTCACAGACCCTCCTTCCCTGTGTATGTCCACTCCTCATCTTATGAAGACACCAGTCATTGGATTTAGCGCCCACCCTAACCCAGTAAGGCCTCATCTTAACTAAATACATCTGCAAGGACCCTATTTCCATATAAGGTCACATTCTGAGGTTCCAGGTGGATGTGATTTTGGGGGGACACTATGTAACTTAATACAGTGACCAAGGGCACAGAGCTAGTAAGTAGTAGAGCCCGGATTTGAGTCCAGACAAGATTCAATTGGACTATATTCATCATCACTACTCCATGCTGCTTTCCCATAATAGCTCACACTTGTGTAATGCTAACAATATCCCAGGTACTGTCTTAAATGTTCACATATAATAACTAATTTAGTCCTCACAACAACTCCCTTTACAAAAAGAAAAACTGAGGTACAGAGCATTTAAAATTACCTGAATTTACATAGCCAGTAACAGGCAGAACTTTGATTTGAACCTAGGGAGGTGGTCTCCAGAGTCTATGTGTTGTTGTTGTTTTTTTTAAGTTTATGTATGTACTTTGAGAAACAGAGAGAGAGAGAGAGGCAGAGAGAGGAAGGGAAAGCATCCTAAGTAGGCTCTGCATTGTCAACACAGAGCCTGATGCGGAGCTTGAACTCATGAACTGTGAGATCATGACCTGAGCTGAAATCAAGAGTTGATGCTTAACAGACTCAGCTACCCAGGTGCCCCCAGACTCCATGTTCGTAAGCACTATGCTAAACTGCCTTCCACTGAGTATTCCAATGTAACATACACTCTGAGAAGACATACAGTCTCAGAAGACCCCATTCTCTCTCCTGAAGGGCTGGTGTTCTTTTCATCAGACACCAACCGTCCCCCAGTTCATCTCATCTCCCTTCCGCCTTGGCTATCGTGATTCATCCTAGAGCTGACTTGGGTGTTCACAAACAGTTGCCATCTCAGCCAAGATGCTGGCTGAATTTCCTCTCCTTATTCTGTGTTGGGCATTCTTAACCTGGGCTTCCAAGTGGCCTTCAAGGGAACCCAGTGGCTCGCTGAGGTGACAGGCAAACTACGGGGCACGAGTGCATTCGTTCTGCTGGAACAAGGCCCTCGGGTCCCATCAGATTCTCAGCGTTTCACGATCCTGATTTTCAAGCCTGCCCTGTCTTTTTAAAACTTCTGTTCTTACCAGTTATGTTGCCTGTGCAGGTTTATTTTAAGCCACCTCAACCCTTTTAATGGTGTAAATGGAATGCAGTAGAAAACCATAAACAAATGCATACGATGTTGTCATCCAATCTGACTTTTTAAATCTTCCTGGGTTTGCAAGGAAGGAGTTCCTCTTCAGGGCTCCCCTCACCCTTATCTTCTGAGTAGTTTTTTTTTTTTAATTTTTAATGTTTATTTATTTTTGAGAAAGAGAGACAGAGTGTGAATGAGGGAGGGGCAGAGAGAGAGGGAGACACAGAATCCGAAGCAGGCTCCAGGCTCCGAGCTCTCAGCACAGAGCCTGACTTGGGGCTCGAACTCACAAACTGAGACATCATGACCCACACCAAAGTTGGACACTTAACCACCTGAGCCACCCAGGCACCCTTCTTCTGAGTGGTTTTCAGGGCGGCATCTGGGTCCTCATTGCAGCACCTGGAGCACTCACCCTGTGCTCACAGATACCACACCTGTAAGCAGTGCGCCCTGAAAAGGCAAGGGGACACAGGAGTCTGAGAAGAGGTTCCAGGCTGGCCGAGAGCTGGGCAGTAGGGACTCAAAAGCCCTGCCTGGGCCTAAATTTCTCTAGAATGCAAAGGAGAAGGAGGGAAGGTAGCAGAAGATGGAAATAACCCACCGCTGCTCAGCCTGACCCTTCCAGCAGCAGGCCAAGGCTGGGGGCCTATCTCACCAGCAACACTGCGGCCACATGCCCCAACACCAGAGTCCCTGCCACCTGCCTGTCCTGTTCCCCCCTCCCACCACGTGCTCCACCATGTCCTGTGCCCCTACCAACTGTCCCATCAGGCTCCATCTGTGTGTCCTCTGCGGGCTCCATTAAAAAACAAACAAAAACAAAAACCCAGAAAGAGCCCTGTATTTTGAGTCAGGGCCTAAATGAATTCATTTGTAGATCTTAATAAAAACAATGCCTTAATGCAATGGCCAAGGTAACTAGCCCTCACCTTGGTGCTCAAAGTGTGGTGGTCTGTGTGTACAGGACAAGCTTCACACTATTAGGTGTTCATTAGAGCTTATTAGGAATTAAGCCTATTGCTTAATAAAATGATTAGAGCTTATTAGAAACAAGGAGCTAATAAGAAATTCTGTATTTCAGAACCCCTCCCAGGCCTGCTGAGCCAGAGTCTGCATTTTAATAAGATCCCAAATGATTCAAATGCTAGAGAGGCCTTAGGATAGAGTGCAAGGACTTTCACTTCTCAAGCTTCCCAAACCCAAACCTTTGGGTTCACTGCCCTATCAACAAAAGGGGGTTAATAATACCTGCCCTTCCTCCCTTACAGGATTCCTGAGTTTCAAACAAGATCATGGATTCATTCTATTTATTGCGATGGGGCTGACAGGGGCTGCGGAGTGAGAGGGGGAGCAGAACAGGTGTGGTTTCTGCCGCCACGGAGCTGATGGTTCTGTGGCAAAACACGTTGTAGATGCTGGTTGATGGTTTGTGATTGTCATGGCCATCACTGGGCTTTCATTGGCATACCTGTTTCCTCATTCATCCATTCAATGGTCAGTCATTTGTCATCACACGAAATACCTACACTATGCCAAGTTCTGAGCTCTGAGCTCTGGAACACTGGTAAAGGAGAAACAAAGGAGCCATAAACCATCTTCAAGAAGCTGTCAGTCCAGTCAGAGATGAGAATGTGAGCAGGTGATTACATTTAGGACACACTACGGCTGGTGCTCTGAGGTCCATTTAGGGGCTGAGGGAACACAGATAAGGCAATGAAGAGCTTTGCTTTAAAGGATGATTACAAGTTTGCCAACTTAGGAAGGGAGAGAACAGCATTCCAGGCAGAATGAACAGCAGGGCCAAAGACAGGCAGTCACGAAGGCACGATGCTTGCACCATGACCAGAAGGTAAGGAGAATTTGCAAGAGTGCCAAGAGATGGTTTTGGAGAAGTAGCTTGGGGCTAGACCTTTGATGGTCCTGGGTTCATTGCTAAGGAATCTGGTAGGAAATGAGGAGTCCCTGAAGGGAGAGGGATAACACAGTCAGAGCTACATTTCCTAAAGATCTACTAACAGCAGTATAGAAGAAAAGGCTTGATGTGGAAAGACTTTTACAAGGCTCTGACAATAGCTCAGGGGAGAGATGGCAAATACTCGATTGGGGTCATGATTGGAGTACTTGTTAACCCCATTCATGGAGACAGAAATGAATGGAAGGAATATTTAGGAAGACAGGATTGACAGGACTTGACAAAACAAATGGGGTGGTAAAGAGAAAGGAGATCTCTGGCTCGGTGTCTGTGTGGATGGTGTTACTGTTAACCAAGATTGGGGACACCGGAGGAGGACAGGGTGATGAGCCCGCATCAGGCCTGTTGGGTGTGACGTGCCTTTGGGACGCCCTATTGGCTTTGTCCGATTGGCAGGAGTGACAGATGCCTGGAACTGAGGAGAGCAGTCCCAGCGTGACACATGAATGTGGGAATTGTGAGTCTGTAGGGGGTAGCTGGACCATGGGAATAAATGGGATTATAGGAGGGTGTGGGGTGGAAAGAGAGTAGGGTTGAGAGTGGCACCGCCATTTAAGGGATGGGAAAATATGAGTTCATTAAGGAGGCTGAGTGATGCCAAGAGGCATTTGCTGCTTCCCTCAGTTCCGGGGGCATGGAGGGCGAACACCCCTGTCGCTGCAACTCATCACCCACCAGAATCACCTCCAGGAATGGCCCTGGAGTCACCGCCCTAGAAGCCCCAGGGTGAGTGGTGGCTCAGGCTGGGGACCCTGAGTAGATGGCTTGAGATGGGAACATATGGGTGCATGGGCTGGGCTGGCCTCACCCCTTTTCCTCCCCACGCACGGTAACTTCAGCCTTTCACAGATCAGTTTTCCTCTGAGAGAAAAACGAAAGGATGCAAGAAAAGAGACACAGAAGAAATGCTTGAGTTTGTTTAGTTTTTCAGATCAGGCAAGGACTCAGCACCTCCTAACATTGAAGAAAACCTCCCAGACATGTCCTAGGTTGACTCCGATGAGCTCATTCTCTCGCTATCATTAAGAGCAAAGAGTCTGGTCCTTCCACAATTAACCAAAGGAGGATTTTATAAAACAAAACAAGAGAGAGGAAATGGCCCCAGAATTATGCTCTCTGATTCATGTTTCCCCACAGAAACAGGACTGTGGCTTTAAACTGATAATGGCTCTGAGTAGCCAAATAATTGATCTATTTGGTGTTCTGGCTTTATGTAAAAAGTGAACTGGCCTCTTTAGAAATGTTGGCAGTCTGGCTGGTCTATTAGTAAGACTAAAAAATCAAAACATTGACTGGAAAAGGCCATTATGACTCCTGGACTCAGCAGGAGTCATCGATAGATGATGTCATTTCAGAAATAAGCAAGCCAAGGTCACAAGGCTCCTGGGCAGAGTCAAACTACCCTTCGTGGCCCATCAACACCCTCCTTCGCAGATGAAGTCTGCCAAGGGGACACAGGGGTCTGAGCCAGGACTGGCTTCATTTTATTAACTTCACTTCTTTGCTCAGCCTGATTCTAGAGGAATGCGATTCTAGAGCTCTTGACACTCAGCAGGTGATTAAGGCAGGACCTGGTCCTCCCAAAAGCACACCCCTCAGATTCTCTTTTCACCCTCTTCCCTTCTTTTGGGTCCTTCTCCACCTCTTCTTACCAACCTCATTCCAGAAGCACCCGCCTGCTGCCCATGCCTGTCTCCAGCTCCCACTACCTTCCCTCTCCCCTCCTTTCTCAGCCAAGTTCTCAGGAATGGCAGGCCCGGTCCCCACGTTTTGAGCTCCCTCTTGTCGGGCGGGCGAGCGGAGCTCAAAGAGTAAGCTCCCTCTTCCACTTACTAACCTAGAAATATCATTGCAGGTACCAAGCACTGGTGAGGTCTTTCCCAGCATCCTCTCCACTTAATCCCCACAGCAACCCATATGAAATAGGTGCTATTATCATCCCCATTGGGCAGAGGAGGAAACTGAGGCTCAGACAGACAGGCTGGGTCACTGGCCCCGGTAAAGCAGTGGCAGATTCCCATTTTTGAACTGTCTGCAATGCCCTGGCCAAAGTCACCTGGGACCACCTGCCAATCCTGGTAGCCCCTTCCCAGTCCCCAGCCCCCTCTGTCTCTCTGCAGCAACTGACATCTCTCCTGGGAAACCACTTTCTCCTGCACCTTCCCTCCTCTTCATGGGGTGGGTTCTCCTCAGTTTCATCCCGGGCACTCCACTTTTCTCATGCTAGCAAGGCTTCCAAGGGAACCTCTGAGGTCTCTTGACTCTACTGGGGACCATCTCGCCCACCCGCTCATAGCCCAAGTTCACTCTAAATGGGTCGCAGAGCTGGGGTTGGAGCCAGGGGTCCTAACCTCCAGGTCAGTCCACCTCCTGTTACTCAGAGCTGACACCACCTACTCCCCATTTTTGCATTTTTGCTGAGCGGCAGGAGCAGGAGGCAGCTGTACCCTGGATGAGGGAGAAGGTGTGAGGCTCTGATAAGGTGGGGTGGAGGCTATTTTTAGAGGACACTGCCTTTCCACTTAGGCTGGGAGCAACTCAGGGGCCAAGACGGTCGAAAATGTGTTTGCAAGTTTGGCTCATTAAAGGGAGTAAATACACCAAACAACAACATTGCTCACTTTCACTCTGCTTGTTTTATGGCTCAAGTTGATGAGACTCTATTTGTCTTCATTTCCCCTTACTTCTTTATCAGTGAGGCTCTGAGGTGAGTTTAGAGAAAATATATCATAGAAAGTAGAAATAAAAATGAAATTTCAGAACGAGGGCGCTATCATCTGAGCAAGGGAAAGTCCTGGACAGCAGTAGATCAAAGAACAGGGGGGAATTGGCGGGGTGCTCAGAGATCCCCAAGACCGGCCTGAGCAGCAAGAAGGGGCAGGAAAGAGAGGAGAAAGGTTAGTGGAGACTGCAGGCCTCCTGGTGTGTCCAGCAGCATGTGACCTTGAGCAGGGGGTTCTGTGGCCCTTGTTAAAATAAATGCCATCACGGGAGAAAGATAAAGATTTGGGGGATGCTTCCTCTGAGGGCCCAGAACCTGAGTTAGGGTCTGGTTCTGTGATCTGGATAGAGAAAAGCTTGGGCTAAGTCATCTCTAAGAGTCTGAGAGGGTTAAGGCGGAGACCAAGGGCAGGGTCCGTAAGGTATATCAGGAAGCGCCTGGGGGTCTGGGAGGGTGTGATGCTTGGCATGGTTCCAAGTTCATCTCATAGGCACTGTATAGGTGGGGAAACTGAGACCAGGGAGCAGCTGGACTGGAGCCTCTGGTCCTGCCCAGTTCTTTGGGTCTAAAGCTGTTTGAGTCACGTGATGCTTTGCGAGGGTGATGGCTGCTCCCCAGCAGAGGTGCCCGTAAGTACCGTGGGACGCTCTTCCTGGAGGTATAGGGCCCAGGCTATTCCAAGGACCCTAATAGGTCCCAGTATAGGCCTGAGTCAGAGGGACTGCCACAGTGTCCGGTTTCTTTCCACAATGCCTCCGGATGTGCAAGGCTCTGGCCCCAGCGTCCCAGGCCGGAGCCGATGAACAGGTGTGGGGGAGCGCCTGCCGTCAAGAGCGCGCCCTGCTGCTCTCACCGCCAAGACTCCTAGCTTCATCTCCCGAACCAAACCCCGCCCCTACAAATGGGGAAACTGAGGCCCAGGGAAGGGCAGGGGCTCGCCAAGGCCACCGTGTGACTTGGCGACAGCGAGGGGGCTTCTGCCTCCAGGAGCTTGCCCGCTCTACCTTGGCCCGAAATGCGTGTATGTATCATGGTGCTTTAAACCGCGTCCTCTCGCGCTGTTTGGGAAACTTTTCCTGCCTCAAACAGGCGCAGCCCGAACCCCGGTTCCCCGTCCACCAACCACATACGTCCCACTCCCACCCCCAAACTTTCGGCAGCCGGAGGAGGGCCACGCCTCGGTGCCGGGCTCAGGCGGGCACCTGTCCCCAGCAGAGTATCCGCGGGCGCAGAGCCCCGCCGCGCGGGAGTCGAGCGGCTAGTGGGTGGCGGGGGCGGCCGCTCCTTCAGGACCCCGGCCCCCGCGCCTCTCTGCGAGCGCGCAAGGGTCCTTCTGTCGTTTACAGACACGGCGCCGAGGGCCTGAGAGGAGGGCGCTCTGGCTGGGGCCGGGGGAGCCTAGCGGCGCGGACGTGAGCGCGGGGCTCCGGACCCCGAGACCCCCGGCTCCCCAGCCCCGGAGGCAACCCGAGGCGGCGGCTATTTATAGAGGGAGCCACGCTCAGTCCCTCTTGGCGGCGGCGGCGACAGCTGAATATTTTGCCCAGATATGGCTGGGGCCCCGGCGCGGGGGCAGGGAGCCCCGCGGGCGCGAGGGGTACCCCGGGCCGGGTGGGGGGCTTACCGGGCCGTGGAGCCGCCGGCGCGGGCGCGGGCGCGGGCGCGGGCGACGACGGGGCGAGCGCAGGCGGCAGGCGGACGGGCGCGGGCGGCGGGCGGCGGACGGCGGGCGGGCGAGCGGAGCGCGGGGCTGGACGAGCTCCCGGGCGGCCGCGGGCGGGCGGGCGCTGTGGGCTCCGGGGGTGGGAGTCAGGGGCGGGCCCGGCTCAGCGCTGTCACCGCGCCCCGCCCCGCCCCGCCCGCCGCCCTCTCCCTCCGCTCGGGGGCGCCGGGCCTCCGCGCGCCGTCCCCGGCCAGGGAGCGACGCCCGCTGGGGGCAGCGCGGGGCAAAGGGGCCGGGCCGCCGGGAAGCTGGGATCCTTCGTTGGACAGGGGGTTGTGGATAATCGTGAGTCTGAGTCTCTATTTCCCCAGCTGTACCATAAGCAGCAGTGGAGTTATCTGGAAATAAGTGGGTGGGTTTTCATTCCTGTGGCGTCTGAGATGTAAGAACCGGCAGGTCTTTGGATGGAGCAAAGCCTGCCAGCCAGCTGTTGCACCTTTACCTCTTTTGACTACAGCAACCACCTGTCCCATCTCACCGGCAGCCCAGCCAGGTCTGGCAGGAGCCACAGCTTTAACAACGATCATTTTGTGAACAAATAGTTCTAAAAGAGTCGAATGCATTCTCTCTGTGCTTGGAATGGAGTGTCCAAAATACCGATTTAAATACAAAAAAAAAAAAAAAAAAGTCCCACTTTCTTAAAAGGCTAGTACGTTTTTCAGAACAAACCACTTAAACCCAAATAGAAACTTTGTTTTAATTTTTAAAATGGTTCATAAAAAAGAATTTGTGTGGACAGAAGGTACCGTGTGCAATTGTTATGGGAAAGTTTCTGGTGGGGTAGACCCTAATATAACTCTTTTTACTCCTGGTGTATAGATTACTGATGAGAAACATTCGTTTTTGTTTTTGTGAATCTTGTTTTCCATGAAAATATATTTCTACATTACAAAACTCTCACAGCTGTAAGAGAATGCTCTTTTCAAGGAATATGTGCCATGCATTTTTAAATGAAGCAATGATTTAATATTTCAGATTATTTTTATTTTAAACCCTTTTGTTGCGGAATCAAACATTTAAGAAAAGTACATACATCCTAAGTGTGCAGGTTCAAAAATTTTTATCACATTGAACACTTGTTGCAAGAAACAACATTGCCAGCAGTAGCCCAGAAGCCAACCCTCTGGGTCCTGGGTTCCAGCTTCCTCCTAAAATGATCGCTTAAGGAAGTTTAAGATTACTCTTAGGGTAATCACTTCCTTGCCTGCTTTCCTCCACACTTTGTCTTCATTTGCTCAATTCCACCCTGTGAGATTAACCTGCGTGGTTTCATGTGGCTGTAGTTTGTTTACTTTTATTACCTTAGAGGTTTCCATTGCATGAATACAGCACAGTTTTTTTTTTTAATCTATTTTACTATTAATGGACATCTGTCTCTAGGTTTTAGCTATTGCCAATAGTGCTGCTGTGAACATTCTTTACTGGCATCCTCCAGCACAAGTGCAAACATCTTCAATAATTGAAATTAACAAAAGTTGAAACGTTTTCCCAGTTTTGGTAGGAGTATTAGGATCTCACTGAAATTTGATTTCCATGGGTCGAGGGCCTTTTCATGTTGATTGGCCAGTTGGATTTCCTCTTTGTAAAATGTTCAAATTTATTGCCATTTTGTTTCTGGATAGTCTTCTGTTTATTGAATATATTCCAAATACAAATATTCCTCCGTTGTGTGCTTTGCCTTTACACCATCATAATAATGCCTTTTGACAAACCGGTGTTCTTCATTTTAACATAGTCTAGTATATCAATATTTGCCTTTATTGTTAGCACTTTGTCCTGTTTAGGACATCTTTCCTACTCCTGGATTATCAGGGTACTTTCCTGTGTTATCTTCCCTCATTAGGCTCTCACGTGTAGGCTTTGAATCCACCTGGAATTGACTTTGAATATGGTATGAGGCAGGGGCCAAGCTTCATTGTTTGTCAAATTGCCCTAGCACCAGATTAATTTTTCACTTACATCAACAACACAATTTGCTCTATTTTAAAAAATGATGGAAGCTTTTCTAAAGTCATTGAAACAGAACCCACCTCTTCTTAATCTGTAGGCAATTTGAGGATTTTTGTTGTTTTTGTTGGTAAAAGAAACCATTATAAAATACATTCATACTACTTTGTTTCACTTAAATGTTTGTGTCAGGATATTCTGATTTTATCAGAAATGTTTAAATCAGTGGTGTAAGCATTCCTCAATTTTGAATCACTTTTTTATTAAATATGAATTTTAAAAAGCTAGAAAGATAATTTCAACATGTTTTACATGAAAAACTTCAAATATCTGGTCTTTACCTTCTTTCTGCTTTCACTTTTCCTATATTTTCTCAAATAAAAATAAGCAAATGAGTTTAAGAATGTTTATCTCCAGCCTGGCCTTCTCCCCTGTGAAGACTCCACATTTCTAATAGGTTATGCATATCCTCACACAGTGATCTAGTCCCTTAACTCAGTATGTTTAAATTTTTTTTAATGTTTGTTATTTATTTATGAGAGAGAGAGACAGAGAGACAGAGAGAGAGGGAGAGAGACACACGGAGCATGAGCAGGGGAGGGGCAGAGAGAAGGAGACACAGGATCTGAAGCAGGCTCCAGGCTCTGAGCTGTCAGCACAGAGCCTGATGCGGGGATTGAACTCACGAACCGCGAGACCATGACCTGAACTGAAGTTGGGCGCTCAACCGACTGAGTCACCCAGTGGCCTCTAAACTCAGTATGTTTAAAACAAAAAATTTCAGTTTCCCAAATGGAATAAGCGTCATCATCCTAGCCTCTCAGACCTTAAGACTTGGCTTCACTTTTTGACACTTTCTTTTTCCTGTCTTTTGGATCTAAAATGTCAGTTCTAATAATTCTAGTTAAAAACTTCAAAAGGCCTTTAATTTTTTTTCTTGATTCTCATTGCTCCCCTCTTAGTCCAGGGCCTTCCCCCATCATCTTTGGACCACTGATAAGGCCTCCACCTATCCCTCTGTCAAGCCGTCCTGCCCATCAATTAGCAAGGACATAATGGGTGCCTGATGTGTTAAAGAGATCATTCTGTCTGTTGTGGAGTACGCAGACAGTGGTATGTTCTGAAGTCCATTGTACGGGCTCACAGGAGCTGCTGGGGTGTCTTTTCCCAGCTCCACATTCAGTGATGTCACATTGTTAGCTGGAACTCAACAACGGTGGAAGTATTTACAACATGGGAATCATCAGATACTGTGAATCAAGGCTCATTCCCGGCCCACACCCATCAGAACCAATTGTCAAACATTTACCAGTATGTCATCAAAGAGATGAGTAAGACCCCTTCCTCCTTCAGGGAGCTCACAATCTAGCTGGGGAGACAATCTAGTGTCAAAAAGTGTCTACAAAGCTCAGTGAGGTCTTGATACAAAGAGAGGCGTACTCCAAATGCAACAGGGTAGGAGGGGTACCAGGGAAGGCTTCATGGTCAGCCCGGGATGTCACGGAGGATACTGGCAAACAAAAATGGTGGGGGGTGAAGGATGGGCAGGCTCAGGGAACAGAATAAGCATGGTTAGGAGGGGAGCAAGGCTTGCTGAAGAATATCAATAGTCCTGGGTGTACAGGGAGCCAGACAGGTGCAGTGTGGCTGGTTGAGGAGCCATGGACAATGAGGCTGGGTAGGGAGACTGTGGAAGGTGTAGACACTCTGGGTAGTGATATGCCACTCAAGACTTGGGGTGAGGAATACGCTTTGAGGTTCATCTGGGTTGCTTCTCTACAGCACCACTAGCAATGCTAATGTGCTAAAGACTCAAGATCATCCTCACACAATTGGCTTTGGGATAGACCACTGCGCCAGGGTTAAGTCATAAATTCTCACAATCTAACTATAAAGGAACCCAGCACCATAAAGAAGACATGAATAGAAAGGGAAATCCTTCATCTTACGATCATAAAGCCTAGAAATTATAAGGTAGTCGGTTTTTATATTGATAAACATTTTATTCTAATATTATAGTAATAGTTCAAGTGCAATTTTCTTTGAAAAGTCAACTCTGTTAAAACAAAACTTGTTAAATATCTTTCATCAAACAGAAGCATATTCTTTTCAATCCCCACAGCAGTCAGAGCCCTGTAGCAGAGATAAGATTTCTTTTTTTTAAGCCTACTACATTTTGTTATTGCTAAAAAAAATCTGAATTAGTTGTCAAGGTCTCAGAAGCAGTGATTAATTAACTTTTGAAAGCTCTACCAGATACTCTGACATAAAATCATGAATCCAGATATCTGTGTCTGGCAATGATGTGTCCACTAAATAGACCACTACTTTCCGGTCCCAAGGGTTGGCGTTTTCTATAACTGTCTGAACCAGTGCCACCAGAGGTTTCTTCTCCACATGATTTCGAAATACCATCGAAGCCTCCTCAGACCACTGGTTGCACTTGACCCCTACGAGAAAGACAAGGAGTACAAGGATCAGTGAGTGTCGGATGCACCTTTCTTTGATCCATAATAATGGAAAACGGTTAGTTCCAAAGTAGCTGAAACGTACCAGGTTAGACTTGCCTAATTAAAAAACCAAACCAAAGAGTTACCCACCAATCTTAAAACAGTCCAGCTTATCATAGTTCTCCTATTGTGAATGGGGTTATTTCTGTAAACCTTCACCTACAGACACAAGTTTCATGGAGATTTACTGCTGTGTTATAAAATGAAGTTATAGGGGCACCTGGCTGGCTTAGTCAGAAGAGTGTGTGACTTCAGGGTCATGAGTTTGAGCCCCCCTTGGGGTGTAGACATTACTTAAATAAATTTTTTTAATCTAAAAAAAAGTGAAGTTATAATAACTACTGCCCATTTCCCTATATAAAGTATAGGCAGATTTAAATGGATAATGGGGATACCCGAGGGGACTAAAATATCAACAGTATCTGTAACATTGTGTGTCAACTGCACTCAAATAAAATAAAATATCAATGATATCAGTGATACATCTCTTATTTACAGATTTTTTTCCCTGATGAACCAGATGTAGTGAAGGATGAGGAGAAGGAGAAAGAGAATTAATATACTTAGACTATACTGATTTTTAAAAATTATATATAATACCATGGCAAAAGCACTGGATTGAAAGTCTAGAGACCTAATTACCATTCCCAGCTCTTCCTCTGTCAAGTGGTATGGGATTTGGGCAAATCAACTGGTCTCTCAGGTCTCAGTCTATCAGAAAATAAACTGGTTGGACCAGATGAATTGTAAATCCCATGTATTCCTAAAGTCCCTATGACTTTTGAGGGCTCAAGTTAGAGAATTCGAAATTAGGTTTTAAAATGAAATTGAGAGAGTATGTGTTTTTCAGAAAATACTAGTAAACTAACATGAATTAAGTGCACATATACTAGATTCGAGAAACTATACACAGTGCCCCATAGTGATGGAGATCTGGGAGTTTCACACATCATTTAACAGACCTGCTATCCATATAGTGAGGTGGGCTAAGTTCTCTGAGAACAAGAGAAGCCTAGAGTAGTCCCCAACCTGCTGTTTCCCGACCTTTAACAGCGATAGTTAACAGTACCTAACCCTCCTAGTGTGTGGGAGAAGTCAGTGAAATGGAGTGGCTGGTGGAGACCTTTGCCCATAGTAAGCCCCAGTGACTGTCAGCCAAGGTGCTGGCGATGGGGATGATGGTGCCATGCACTTGTTCCTCACAGAGACTCCCTCTCTGGACAGTTTGACTGTCATGCTTATGTTAGCAAGCATGTTAGCAAGATCTGAACATCCAAAAGTGAAAATTAAAAAAAAATGCAATCATTAAATCTGAAGAAACTATTTAGAGGTCTGAGTTCAAAGCAGATCAGTGGTAGACATGCTCGTCTGCAAAATGCTGTTTTTGGTTCATATCTAACTATCATGGGAGTTTCCTGTGAAATCTAGCAGGAGACACAAAGAAAGAAACTGAAAAATACTTCAAAATAACGGTATATATAGATATAGATATCTCCAACAAAAGCTGGTCAAAAATTAAAAGAAAAATATATATACACACTTCCTTTCGTTTCTGAGATCACTTCTGCTACTGTGCTGAATGGGTGGCACCATGTGGTCACGACCCCCCATATCCCAGCAGAGCAGGACACAGACAGTCCTAGATGGCTGGAGGTCTGCATCCCCCAGCCTTTTTCGCCCCCACGCCCTCTGCTAATGCTGCTGGACCTTTGCGCAAAGCTTTGCCTCAGTACATATGCTACGTACTGGGGGGATGCACAGAGGAGCCACCAGCATTTGCACTGCTGTCACAAAACTCTAACTGGACAGTATTTTAAAGAAGTGTCCCTGTATACCTGCTAATTTACATCCTCAGATTTTAATAATACTAGTCAATAGGGTGTATGAATGTAGTAAAATCACTTACTTGCATGCTGTTAATTACAATGCAACTGGAAACTCACCTGGCCATAAAAATGGTCATATTCTATGACCTAGGATGTTTTATAATTGTGGAAACCCATTATGCATTTGTATTATAATATATACAATAAGTTGTCAAATATTAGCTGAGCAATGTGCTCCTCCTATTGGTCGTTTATGTTGTTTCATTGTTTTTGTTTGTTTTGGCTAGTATACACAGCTGCAGGTTTTTTCCTAATACTACAATAAAAGTATAAATAACATAAATGCTTAACAAAAGGGAAATAATGATTAAATCAAATCTTTTGCAGCTATTAAAAATCATTACAGGGGTGCCTGGGTAGCTCAGTTGGTTGAACATCCAACTTTGGTTCAGGTCATGGTCTTGAGGTTCGTGAGTCTGAGCCCTGCATTGGACTCTATGCTGACAGCTCAGAGCCTGGAGCCTGCTTTGGATTCTGTGTCTCCCTCTCTTCCTGCCTCTCCCCCACTCATGCTCTGTCCCTCTCTCTCAAAAATGAATAAACATTTAAAAAAATCATTATGAAGACCATCAAACAAACACTCAAAAAGTAATTAGGAAAAAAAATGCTAAAAATGAAGAAAGCAGCATGCAAGACCATACCTTTCCTGACTACAGCTTTAGAAATATACTCATATGTGAGACCACAGACAGAGAGAAATACGGAAAAATAGAAACAGCAGATATAGTGGAAAGGCATGGCTGTGACAGATCATTACAAATTATTTCTATTATGGTCAGGAAGTTGTTTGGAAAAAAAAAAAAGTTAACTTAATAGGCCAGTGACTCTGTACTCCCTAAGTGCCCATGACAAAAGGACAATATAAACCATGTTGTGACTTGAGTTCAAGTTCCACAGAAATTACCTGCAAGTTGAGCTGTGACTGCTTGGAATGGCAGCTTTCTGAACATGTCCACTAACGGCTGTACTTTTCTTATGTTGACTAGCTCGTGCTTGCCGTAGTCCAGCTCATACACAGACACCAATCCATTGGTCAGGATTCCTTTTAAAAGCACCCTGTGCCACCTAGATGTGCATTGGATTAAAAAGGAAGAAAAAAAACACACAAAGTTGACATATGCTTTAAGGGTAACAATTTATGATTAAAAAATTAATGCGAAAGATGTTTATCAAAATATAAAACTGTACTGTCATTGAGGTTTTAAAGAGATTGCTTCTTCTTACGCCAAAGGTTACTATTCTCTGCTTTGCCACCAGCTTACTTGGTGGTATTTCTTCGCTCAACACCCATTCACAGGCCTCATGGAGCTGCTACAGGAGACCGACACATAAACTAGCAACCACCACTAAGCAGAATCAAACAGATGGAGGCTGATCAGGACAAGGCAAGGAGATCCCTCCACTCTGACAGGGAGACAAAGGTCAGGTCTGGGACAGGGTATGTATGTAGAAGATGGGAAGAGGGAGTAACTGGAACCAGGCCAGGCTGAAGACATGCATGAGAAGAAAAAGCACAGAAGATTCTACAGGGCATGACAGCTGGGAGCAGAGCAAACACCACAGTAGAGCTAGAAGGCAGAATGTGTGAAGGAATGGAAAAGAAAACCAGATGAGGAAGAGAGTGTGGGAAGAGATTACAAAACATTTTGAATGCAAAGGTGGCAATTTTAGCTATGCCGAGTGAGGACGTTAAAAAACAAAATAAAACAAAACACAAAGTCCAACCCACTGCCTAGAATAAAGAGCCTGGAAAAGATAGGAGAGTAGGGGGGAAGAAGAACATGGTTTCCGATCTGGAGTTCAAGGTGCCAGTCAGAAATTCACATGAATATACTTTTCTCCTCTGGGCCTACATTCATCATCATTACAATTAGAAAAGCTTAGACTTCAAAGTTAAGATATGAAGGACCATATTAAAGTCCTACAGTCTTCGGGTGCCTGGGTGGCTCAGTCAGTTAAGTGTCCAACTCTTGATTTCAATTCAGGTCATGATCTCACGGGTTCATGGGATCCAGCCCTAAGTTGGGCTCTGGCTCTGAGCTGACAGCACAGAGCTTGCTTTGGATTCTCTCTCTCTAAATAAATGAGTAAATAAACTTTAAAAAAAAAGTTCTTTAGTGTTAACTATGTGATTGAAGAGTATCATCACACTAAGGAAAGGAAGTTGTTTGTAACATCTAAAAGGTAAGTGTCTATGGAGAGCGCCTCTGCCCCTGCAAGGTATGAGTCAGGCTCTGCCATGGATGGTGGACTCAGCCATCCTCTGAAACAGATTTATTAGCTATAAGCCGCAAGCCCAGTGCAACAGCAGGCCTTTCACTGCAATACACTGCTGGGCTGGAAGCTGGCTAGGCTGGATGGATTCTCCAGCACACCGGTGGAGAATGGGTACAGGAAACCCACACCACTGCTATGGGGTAAACTATAGTAAGAAAGCTATGAAGAGGCCAACTTTGGACACTAGTGATTGGGGGTTTGGGGAGGAAACTCCAGAAACCTGTTTCTGAAGGCAGAAACAAGCCCAAAGTGCAGCAAGCGATAATCCATGAGTCACAACAGGGAGGCGCAAAAAGATATCACAGTAAGTATGTGAGTTTTGGGAACCAGCAGACTTAGGCTGGCATCCCCCCACCCCACCCCCAGGACATGTTCCAGCTATGTCACCTTGGGCTCCTATTAAACCTCTCTGAGCCTCAATTATCTCATGTGTAGTATTTAATTTTAACTCACTTGCAGAAATAATATATATAAAGTGCCTAGTACATTATTTGGCACACAATAGGTGCTTGGCAAATGGTAGCCGCCATCGTTATTATATAATAATTATGATAATTATTAAAATGAAGATAAGCTGTGTAAATATAAGCATGTCAGAGAAATTTTCATATGTGGAAATGCCAGTTTGGTGCAGGTTGTTAAATCTGTGTAGGTGCAAAAGGAGATAAAAATCATTTGGTTTCCACCTATAGCACTGTCTTTAAATTGTACAGGGCAAATGCTGGTGGTCTGTGTATAAATGCTGTTGGTTTTACTGTATAAATACAAGGTACAGAGCAGCGAGGGAAGAGCTACCAGAAGACTTACATGTCACATGTCATGCCCTACGGTAGCTTTTAATTTTCAACACTAATAGCTTAAACTAAAGGTTTCTGTTTGGACCAGTTAACCGATTTCAGTGCAGGGCTGCTTGTGAATCATCTGGAGAGTTTGTGAAAAACACAGATTCTGAAGTTCCACTCCCAGAGACTCTGATTCAGGATGTCTGGGGTGAGGAAGGAGAATCTGCATTTTTAGTAAGTTTCCAGGTTATTCTTAGCCCACGTGGATTTGGAAACGGCTGCACTCAACAGTGTATCTGAAAATTCCTAAGTCTTAATTCACCAGAGTTGGGACCAGGGTTTTTAGTAAATAGTCCTGTGATACAGGCAAGATGGAAACTCTAAACACTCTACACTGATTCAGTTCATGAAGTTTAAGAAAATATTGGACAATCTGTTCTTATATATATGAGACATCCTTGATTATCTAGAAAAAAATTAGCTGGTGAAAGTCCCAGCCCCAGAGCAGGACTGTTGGACCCATGTTGGGGGAGGGCCGAGTCTGAAACACCACACTGAAGGTCTCCGGTTTGGGTTCTCCTGCCCCACAAAATTCTTGCCCTCAAGTAGGATCTCCCCACAGTTAATCACCATCAATCTGCCCTTCAGATTAATAGTTAACACTGGTTTTGTTTTAACTGTGATTAAATTATTCTGTGAAGAGTTCTCATGTAGGCAAATGATGTTCCTGTGTGGAATTAAACCCATGCATGCTTACAGTTGTAAATAACATGACATAGTAAAAATGGTTTTTTGAAAGTGAAAAGCTTGTGACATACAAGCTGAATCCTTTTTAAAATGAGAGCTATGATACTTTTCACTCTTAAGAATTAAAAATTGTTTTTTTTCTCTTACGGGAATAATAAAGTTTTCACAAATGTCTATGCTTGATATCTTGAGAACGAACCAAAGCATTTTATTAAAAAAATAATAAAATAAGCAGTTTGGCCTTTTAAACTGAGTTCTGGGGTGTGTGTGTGTGTGTGTGTGTTGTTGTGGGAGAACAGTTCTTTGTGTTTGTCATCATCAAATAAGCTTGGTCAGTTCCCCTAAGAAAGCTGGCAAAGGAGACGGGACGGGGCTAAGTTGTCCCTTTTTCCAGGGCTTTTGTGACCTTGTACTGTGTGGGGTGGAGTACTTGGGATTCACTGGGTTGGAACCAGAACATATTGGAGGGCTTCAGGGAAGGAGGATGTGATCCAAATGGGAAATGTGAAAAAACAGACCAAAGTGCTGCACCAGTGAGTCCCAGCTGGAGAAGTGCATTGCTGCACCATACAGAAGGTGGCACGGCCCTCCAGGAGCAAGTGACAACCTACCTCAAGAACCTTCTAATCCTTAAACAAGTAATTTTTCTTCTGGGAATCTCTCTCAGAAATAATCAGAGATGTGAACAGAGATTTATGTTCGATATTATCTAGAATAGTGAAAAATCTGGGAGAAAAAACTACATAACAAGAGAGAATGATAAGTAAATTATGATTTCTCTATACGATGGACTATTATTCAGCCTTAAAAATGTTTATGAAGAAGTTTTATCACATGGAAAAATGTTCACAGGATTATGTGAGGTGAAAAAAGTAGGTGTGGAATTGTATTTAATAATAATACTACACCAACTGTATGAGTATATGTAGAAACGAATGAGAAGAAATACATGAATAGTTTAACAAGGGTTCTGTCCGGTTGGACGATTTTCTTATATATTTTTGTATTTTTCTAAATCTTCTACAATAAGTATTTGTTTTTAAAATTGAAAAGTTGGGGCGCCTGGGTGGCTCAGTCGGTTGAGCATCCGACTTCAGCTCAGGTCACGATCTCGCGGTCCGTGAGTTCGAGCCCCGTGTCAGGCTCTGGGCTGATGGCTCAGAGCCTGGAGCCTGCTTCCGATTCTGTGTCTCCCTCTCTCTCTGTCCCTCCCCCATTCATGCTCTGTCTCTCTCTGTCTCAAAAATAAATAAACGTTAAAAAAAATTAAAAATAAATAAATAAATAAATAAATAAAATTTAAAAGTTATTCAACCAAAAAGCCATTATTTCCTAAAGAAACAACAACGTTTTGTCTAATAGAAAAACAAAAACATTTAAACCTTCTTTTTAGATATTTAACAGAAATTTAATATATGGTGACTAGATATTTAGATAAATGACATCATGTCAAATATTAAAAGACTGCACAATTCATTAGTCTCGCTTCACATTCAAAATTTCCCTAAGTGCAGTTCAAAGTCCCCCTGCAGAGATTAAGGACTCTTGGTATCACTCCACACATTTTTCGTAGTCGGACCACACGCTCTGTCCAAGGACCTACTTGTTTTCCACTTTGGCAGCATACACTTGGTCTTTTTCCACGGCTACGTGGCGCTCCTCAGACACACTGTAATACAGAATCATCTCCTCCATCAGAACTTCCAGCTTATGTATCTCTTGCCATGGCTGGATGACGAAGTAGCCCGGGTGACAGGCCACAGGCACGTACACATCCATGTGCTCCCCCGGCTTCGACAAGTGGACGGGAGGGGGGAGTTCCTCTGTGGAGAAAGAGCCGGTGTGGTCCACCACGGACTTCTTGATGACGTCTGTCAGGCTCTTTCTCAGATTCTCTCCAGCGGTGCCTGGAATGGGGGTGCCACCGCCTTTGCTGTGGGGAGAGCTAGCTCCACTGGATATGGCACTCAAAAACACATCCTTCTGATGCTTCCACAGGTCTGCATTTGTAATCTGGCGATTAATACTGTGGTGAGGATCAGGGAAGTTCTTAGGGGTGAATAAATAAATGTGTGAGATCCCTCTGGTTTCGTCCACTTTTGTAACCTATGGAAAACACACAAGGCATTTCAAGGAATCCCAGTTCACCATAATATTAACCTTAAATATTAAAACACAGTATTTTACAAGGAACCCAACTTGCTAAAATTCATTTTATTGAAGGTAAGATAAATGATCTATCACAGCCACAGCAGTGAATAGGCTCTTAAGTCCAAGACGCCAGCAGCTGGCTTATGGAAACGAAAACTTTATTAACCTCTAAAAACCGAGGATAACTTAAAACTCACTAGAGGTCATTATCACTGAGATGGAGTCCGCATACCATTGGTAAAAACTCTTTTTATTGATGACATTTAAGAACACTCAAAGTAAAAGGAACAGTATGATGCACCCTCAAGGGCTCATCTCCCAGCTTCAACAATAAAAAATAATCACAAAAATGGCAAAAGTGTTCCATACGCATTCTACCTATGCTGGTGCACCCACACACTGGGAAGTGAAGGAGAAATCTTTGACAATTCACCATACCCTTGGGGACCTCGGCCTAAATGCCTTGTTTGGTCATAGTATCTACCCTCACCCTTTACCCCTTCCCCAGTTACATGGGAGGAACCTGGGGAGAAAAAGGAAAAAAGCTCCACTGAACAGGTCAAAACCACAGCTTTGCCCCTTCTGTCCAGGAGACCTTTGGCTACCTTTCTACCTCTTTCTGCCAGAGGGATGAGTGTTATATGGGAATGCCAGACACTGACGCCTGGGACTGGACAGCTGTGTGTCCCAAAGGACTGGCTGCCTGGTAATTCTTACCAGCTCCTCCGGTTTACCCTGGGAAGGACAAAAATGAGACACTTCCAGCCACACTGATCTCTTATCATAAAGGGCCGCAAAAGAAAGGCAGGAACAGAGGTCTCAGACAGGGAGACAAGGCAATCCATCTACAGTGATTTGCTTAAAAATATTTTTCCTAGCAAGATGGATCTATTTAAATTAATTAACATTTCAAAGTGCTAATGAATGAATGACTGCTAATTTATTTTGCTATTTATGATACAGAAGTACCATTTCAAAGATCAACCATTAAAAAATATTTTTATTGAGTACCCAATACTCTGGCTTTAAGAGCTTAAAACATAGTTGATAAAACAATATTCATTTATCATACGGCAATTGAAGAATATAAAATGGTAATTAAGTGTGTAATTGTATAAACATAGGAAAATCCCTGTGAACCAGAATAATTTGAAGATTTTCATGAAGATATTTCTCAAGGACATTTCACTGTTTAATGCTTATAGAAAATAGCATTGTTCATTAGTTAAACAAAAATATCTTATGTTTTTATACTTGGAAATAAAAATAATGTTTTTGATACAAAGATGCAAAAGTACAAAAAAATAGGAGCTAGTGAAATAAAACAGTTTAAACTTTTAACAGGCAGAAAACAAGATTATGATCAAATTATTTGCTTGTAATCTATTATACTTTTGAAAAAAAAAGAAACAGAAGATTTATTTGAATGACCTTTACAAACATTTATCAAGAGATATATGGTCCCTCTGTTGGGAATTTAATTCCTTATCATGGAGCAAAATAGGAGCAGAGAACTATCTCTGCTACCTTATTAATACTGGAAAAATTATATAAAGGGCTTAAAAATAATACTGGAGATACAGGATAAATTCTTAAATAAAAATCAAACCATGAAATATCTTATCATACATGTAACCCACCTCTTAACTACCAAAATGTGTCACATATGAAAGCATCAATTTATGGTAAGACAAAATTCTTTCACAAAAAAACAAATGAGCCCTTCTGGCTGACAGCTCCCTTTCCAAATGTATCAAGATAACTAACCTTAATGCTACAGTCCGAGCAATTCAAAACAGAATCTCTTAACCAAAGCACAGCATCTGGTGTCCACATGCCAATAGACTGTGGAAGATCTGCTAAGCAGCACTTTATAGCCTGGAAAGAAAACATGATGGAAAAGCAAACACACCATCTTAAAATAGGTACTTATAAGTAATGTCAATGTTATTTTCCTGTAAGTCGGACACGTTGCCAAGATAGAAAGCAAGCAACAGCAATAGCTAACAATGACAATCGGAGCTCTGGAGCTGGAGCGTGCGCTATGTTGCTGGCTCTATTTATATCGCCTCTATTGTCTTTACTCCTATTTGAGCAGGGCTTATACCAGGCAGTTCACATACTTATCCTACGATACCTCTGCAAGATGGGCCAGTGTTGTGACCTCATTGTACAGACAGTGAAATGGAATCAGAGAGACTTACGTGCATCAAGTCACAAAGTTGTGAAAAACAGTGAACAACCACATTTGGACCATTTCCAATTGTGTTACAAACTTGGACTTCTTTTGCTCATTATCAAGATCAAAACTGAGAGGGCATCTCACAACATGATTACAAATACATCCAAATCTCTTCCAGAAAATCTCTCAGGCTTGTAATATATAGTACCTGAGGTGGTATCACAATTATTTCTTGTAGAAACCGAGGGGGAATTTCCCTGAGTTCGGACACTTTTACGGATGTCACAGTACCAGAATCCAGGAATTGAACATCAAGAGCTCGACTGCTATGAACGTTTGTGATCTGCAATGAGACAAGTGTTGGCTAATTTATTAGCACATTCAAAAGGCCAAAACACTTCTGTGCGATTCTATTTTGTATAACTCTAAAATGCATATGAAAATCAACAAAGACTATCAGTGTTAATGAAGTTTTCTTAAAAATGTACCTATTTACAATAGGTACTCTTTTAGAGCAGAACTGATGTCAACATCTAGTTGTTAAATCATTTAATCAATAGTAATCACCAAACTAATAATAATCAATAAAATCAAATAGGTAACGTTTACTATGCTTTCAACTCTAGGACACTACTGATTTATAAAACAATTTGAAACATCATTATATACTGTTGATCAAAGATGCCGTCTGTTCTCCAAAATATTAAAATGTGAGGGAAAAAACCCATTGTGTCTCAGCAATGAAGAAATAAAGAATACAAAGAATTCAGACACAGAAAATTTCTTGTAGTAGGTAAATACTATGTCTTTTTAAATCATAACCTATTGTGGCATTTTATAGTTTTGTCAGAAAGCCCAATGATAATTTTTATCATTTGTCCTAACTAAAACATCGAAACTCAAAAAGTCAGAAAGGTAAAATAAGCCAAATTAATAATTCAAAAATGGGAAAATTACATACAGGGTCAAAGTAATAATTACCTGTGATCAAATGGCAACATCACAATATTAAGATTCTGGGTGCACCTTTAAATGCCGTAAGTTCCCTTAATAAGCCATTGTGATATCTGCCGTCACTGAATATAGTTAACCTTAGCCAAAGATAGCCCCGTCACGATGGTTACCTGGGCAGGGACTTCGTGCCTACAACTGCTCTCACTGCCACCTTGTGAAGGGCGGTGCTTTCAGTATGGTGACTGTTAAGAACTGAACTTCTCTTGGCATGGAAGTCAGATATACCAAAAGTAAAGCCTTTTTCTGTGGCCCCAGTAAATGCTTTATTAATATAACAGCATAATTCTTTAATCTCTTAAGATTATGATAGACACAAACAGTATTACAACAATATCCTAAAATGTATTTTATTCAAAATATGTTGGCATGGTTGGTATATACTGAATGCTTATTATGGCCAGGCATAACTGGGTAGAGACATATACTCCCCCATCTCAAAGAGCTCCTAGTCTCACAAGAGATGATGACACAAATAAATAATTAGGATATAAGGTAGTAGGGCAATAATAGAGTTATGCATGAGGTACTATGAGAACACAGAGAATGGGTACCTGACCCAGCCAGGAAGCAGATGTTAGGGCAAGCTTTCAGGAGGAGGGAATACCTAAAATTGATACTTTCCTTTAAAATGTACTTTTTTCTTCTTATGCTAGTAAAATGCCTTTATCATAGAAAATTTAGATACTTCAAAGAATGATATAAAAATCACTTATAATCTATAATCAATTGTAATTATCCTTGTAGTCTTTAATCCATACATTTATAGAGAATTAGATTTACAAAAACTAGAACATTATTTGTATATACTATTTCCTAATTGGCTACTTTTCACTAAGTGTCTCAAAAATATTTCATGTCATTAGTCTTCTATAACATTTTAATATTACATAATTGTATCATGCAGATACGTTATGACTTATCTAATAACCCCTTTGGCTTTATAATTTAAATTGTATAAATTTTTGCTCTTTTAAGAAATAATCATACTTACTGGGCATTTGTATTTCCTTTTTCATAAATTAAAATTTCACAAATGTCACAATTTCAGCTGGGCCTTACATGATGAATGGGAATAAACCAGGTTGGTAGGAGTCTAGTTAGGGGCTAATCCAAACATTTCAAACAGAGGGGGAAAAGGATGAGCAAGACATTTATATTTCTTATGTGTGGAAACTACAAGCATTTTGGTTATGCTGGGATGTAAAGAGAGAGGCAGGGCAAGGCAGGAGATGATGCTGAGAGAAAGGTAAAGGCAAGGTAAGGTCTTGGAGAGCCAGACATTATGTCTTAAAGAACCGGATTTACCCTGCAGATGAGAAGAAGCCAATATCAAGTCTTGAGGAGAAGAATGAGATGGTTGGCTTTGTAAGAGGCCATGTATTTTTGGTGGTAAGACTGGGTGAGGGCTTTGAAATCAGACGGATTTGGTTTTAATCTCACTTCTCACTTTCTAGCTGAATGACTTTCCTCATCAATAAGAATGGGATCATAGGGTTTTGTGAAGATTAAGTCAGATCAGTCATGTTTATAAAAAAAAAAACAAAAAACATTTTAGGACACCTGGGTGGCTCAGTTGGTTAAACGTCTGACTCTTGATTTTGGCTCCGGTCATGTTCTCACCATTCAAGGGATCAAGCCCCACATCACATTGGGGTCTGTGCTGACAGCACACAAAACCTGCCTAGAACTCTCTCTCTCTCTCCTCTTTCTCTGCCCTTCCCCATGCTCATGCGTGTGCTTTCCCTCTCTCTCCCTCTCTCTCTCTCTCAAAATAAATAAACTTAAAAAAATAAATAAAAAACATAAATAAATAAATAAATAAATAAATAAATAAATAAATAAAAATAAATAAAAAAAAAAAACATTTCGTGTCTGGGAAATAGTAAGCCTCATTAAACATTGGAAGTATTATTGCTTGCTATTATTTACATTTTGGGTCACTCGCTCTAGTGGCATGGAGCTTGACTGGAGGAAGACAAGAGTAAAGACAGAGGAACCATAGTATTGCAGTGATCTAGGCAAGAAATGACAAAGATGCAAAATGTCACCGGGGCTGAGGAAGATTCAGGAATCCAAGATAACTCTTAAGAAGCAGCCTCAGTGGCTGCATGAAGAAAGATACCACCAAAATACAGATATAGGAGGAAGATAAGGATGGGAAAAGATAATTTTGGTTTCAGACATGCAAAGCTTGAGGACTATGCGAGATGGACAATTAGGCTGGCTTTTGCATAAATCTGAAGCTCATCGAGGGCTGGAAAACAAACTGGGGAGTCATGAGGACAGAGTTGGTAACTGAATCGATGAGACAGCATTGCCTAGAAGGATGCAGAGGCCTAGAAGAACAGTGAGCTGGGACAGGACTTGGGGGGCACTGACAGTGACACTGTGGAGTGTGGTGGGTGGGGGAGGTTGGGGTAAAAAACAGGAGAAGCAATCATTAGAACATCATGAGGAAAATTAGGAGGATTTGATACCATGGTAGCCTCTCTACAGCGAGAGGGGTACTTCGGGTTTCGACACTGTTAGTGTTAGATGCAGCCAAGAGGCCTGGTAAGACCTGGAAGACTCTAGCTGGATTGTGCAGCTGAGGTCCTGGTGCTCTGTTGGAGTACAGGCAGCAAACAGCCGTGGCTGAGAACTGGCTGGAAGGTGCCATAGAAAGCGAAGGCAGACCACTTGGGATGTGTTTGAAGGAAACAGGAAGAGTGATGACCACTGAGTAGAGTTGGCTGGATGTATGGAGTAAGTTCAGAAGGTATAGGCACTAAATTAAGCTTAGATGAGTTACAATGTCGGGAACAAACACATCATTTAAACACAGGATCTGCTTCTCATTAATCATTCTTTCTTCCTTAACTTTCTACGTATCACTAAGAGAATGAATACTTTTGCTACCTCCAAGGCAGACAACTCAGTTTGATAGTAAAACAAAAATAATACTAGACATTTATCTCAAGTATTTGAGCATATGATGAAAAGGTATTTTGCCAAAAACGCATAACCTGATTCTACACATGAAGAAACTCAAGCAGTGACATAGTCTGAAAAATGCTGCTACTATTCAAAAGGTGAATAACAAAGAAAGCCAGAGCAATTGCCAGATTGGAGGAAACTAAGAAGGCATGACAATTAATTACAACTTGGGATCCTGGACCAGAAAGAAGATATTTGCAGGACAATCTGGGATGTCAACAGAGTCTGCAGATTAGTTAATAATATTGTATGAGTGTTGATTTGCTGGTTCTGATAATGGCTATGCCAAGACGTTAACAACTGGAGACAGTGGGTAAAAGGCATATGGGAACTCTTGGGACTATTTTTACAACTTTCTAAAAGTCTGAAATTATTTCAAATATGTGTGCATTTATACGTAATACACTAAACAGCACAGAACTTTAAAATTTTTAATTTTTAAAAATCTTTATTTATTTTTGAGAGAGAGACAGCGTGTGAGCAGGGGAGGAGCAGAGAGAGAGGGAGACACAGAATCTGAAGCAGGCTCCAGGCTCTGATCTGTCAGCACAGAGCCCGATGTGGGGCTCGAGCCCACAAACTGTGAGAGAGATCATGACCTGAGCTGAAGTCGGACACTCAACTGACTGAGCCACCCAGGTGCTCCTAAAATTTTTTTAAATGTTTATTTATATTATTTTTGAGAGAAAGATAGACAAAACGTGAGTGGGGGAGGGACAGAGAGGGAGACACAGAATCTGAAGCAGGCTCCAGGCTCTGAGCTGTCAGCACAGAGCCCAACGCAGGGCTCGAACCCACAAACCGTGAGATCATGAGCTGAGCTGAAGTCTGAAGCTTAACCAACTGAGCCACCCAGGTGTCCAATAAACAGCACAGAACTTTAAAATTCAAATGCCATGTTCTTTTGAATGAGTTATGTTTTTGAAGTTTATAACTAAACATACAACTCTTAGTCACATAACCCCCGCCCCACTGCTTAAAGTAGAGGTTCTTGCATCTAGATTAAGAACCTCTGAAACAAAGACAAAAAAGGAAAAAAAAAATCAAACCCAAGTTTGACACTTTAGCAATTGGGAAAACTAGATATCAAAAATAGAAGAAAGAAAGAAAAAAGGAAAGAAACAGCAACAACGAAAATCCAAAACCCACCTTTGAAAAACATATGAAAATATATGATAAAATATAACAAACCTCTTTTCAAATTTGTAACTGTGCTTGCAAGAAAATAAGATAATTATTAGAGACTGGAATTAGAGGAGCATGTAAACACTGAAGCCAAAGCTGTCCTCGGCAGGAAGGAAGATCTGAGACACCCCCCCAAACCCCTGCCAAGAAGTCAGAACTCTCAAAGGGCTACACCCTCAGCAGAATGGTGACTCTAGAGAACAATGAAGCAATATCTAGTGAAACTGAAGACAGGCATTCTCTCTACCCAGAAACTCCATTCCTTCCTACGTACCCTGGGAGATGTGCACAGGAAGGTTCATAAAAGGAGGTTCCATTTATAACAAAAAATTAGAAAAAATCTAAATACCGACGATCAGGGTGCTGGAGTGATAACGTTGGCACATTCGTACACCGTTAAATCAAACAGCAGTGAAAACAAATGAACGAGAGCTGCACACATCAACATGGATGAATCTCCCGCAGAATGAATAAAAAAACATATTTCAGAAGCATCAATACATTTTACCATTTACATATATTTTTTAAGCATTTGTGTTAGATTTTATTAAGTTTTACTATAAATATTCTATATACATTTTCATTTCTGTATTCCCACTACCTCTATATTAAAATATATAGATAGCAAAAGCTCGTACGTATAAATGCAAATACAGTGAAAGTATAAAAAGGCATAGGAATTAGAAACATTACACTCAGTGGGCAGTTCCCCTCCTCCAGAGTGGGAGTAGAAGAAATGGAGGCAGGCATAGAGCCTCAACCATGTTGGTCATGTTTTATTTCTCCCGTGGTGATGAATATGTGGGTACTTCTTCCATTTTTTAAAAAACTTGTTTGTATATCTGAAATATTTCACAATAAGCTTTAAAAAAGAAGTGACTGATTTTTACCTCTACTCGTAACCATTTTCCTTTGCAGTGGAAGAGGCAGACTTTCCCACAGAAGGGTAATGAAACGAAGTACTCGGAGGTCATGTGCTACAAAACAGAAATGCGTGACACTTTTATTACTCTTAGCAAGGAGCGTATTGCTACACCACCAGAAAAACATCACTGTGGCTCAGGCTCACTGGGGCACCCATACTTCGCCAGGCTTCCCATGAGGAGTCTGCTGTAGTGCGTGTACGAGGGTGATGGGATTTCTACCTTATTTCTCAGACATTACTGATGGCATCTTCTACTCTCCCTCCTCACACATGGCCCATAAATCAGACCTGTTAAAATGTCTACAAACATAAGTGTGCAGGTCAGTATGATGCATCCAGGCACGAGTGCCATCAGTTAAACATGAAGAGGGAGGATGAATCTGCCAAAAAGGAGGAGAAGAGCCTGGATGAAAGTGAGGTTGGGCTAGCTGTCCAGAAGGCCTCTTCCTGCCAACTTTTAACATTTAGATTCAAAGACGAGATTTTTACTTCCAAAACAAATGTTATCAACACAAATATGGGTGTCAGTGCCAGTGAAATGGCAATAAATCACGACCATAGGCCTCTTCATCCTCCCCTTTGCTGTAGCTTGAAGCTGAGGACCTGTCACGGTCTCCTCCATTCAGGGTGAATGTTTGTACTCTCCCCAAAGGCAGTGTCTCCATTTGGGTTACCAGCGCACTGGGGACGATCGAGAGGACTTTTCACCACCATGAATAATAAGCACATGCATGCAAATGAGTCACTGGAGTCAGCTTATCTAGATGTCTTAGATTTCTCCAAGATAGATTAGCAAACCAAACTTAAGCAATGACCCTGAGATACAGCTAAGACATCTGTAATACAGAAAGAGACAAAGCTACAGATCTGATGCCTCAGTTCTAGGCTGTAGTCTGAATACAAGTCTAACCCGATTCAGCACAAATATTTTAGAATACCTATTCTATGTAGGATACTTGATTAGATACTGTAGTACCTAAATGAATTAGGTCCTTACCAGTACCTGCCAAGGCTCTGTCTCTGCCCTCAAGAAGCCTACACTGTGTAAGGCAAACGAATACCCAAACAGCAAAACTACAATGTTGCAAATGAAGCCACGAGGCACTTTGGTGTGCTTGGGAGGTTGGAGGGAAGGGTTCACTTCTAAGGGCAAGAGGGTCAGGACCCACATGGCATTAGGATTTAATCACTCAAAACCAAGCATATTCTGGATTACAATTGTAACGCCCTAAGAGAGGTAAGAACATCACCTTAGAACTTTAAAACAAAACCTCCTCAAAAAAAAAAAAAAAAAACAAAACAAAAAAAAAAAAAAAAAACCTCCTCAGATCCTGGTTTAGAAAATAATACTAGAATCAAAGGGTAAGGAGCTTATTAATAAATTTAAACACAGAACCACATTTACCAAGGCATTAGGTTCTCATGGACCATAAAGAGCTTGGGGAGTGATACTTTAGAAGTTTTCTTCTCCTCCTAGATTCCATGGTTTTGTCTTTGCCCGAGGCAGGGGAGTCAGCTGGCTCTAGCACACAAAGTCACAGCGGCCGCACCGTAGCATCATCAACTGTGCCTTGTAAATAACAAACCTGCCAGTCGCTGGGCCCTTACTCTGTGCCAGGCGCTGTGCTAAGCAGTTTGGCCGCTACTCCTCACAACAATCCTATGGATATATACACTGTTATTATCCTCATTTTGTAATGCAGAAACCAGTAGTTTTTTGTTTTTTAAGTTCTGCAGTCCAAGACTCTTACCTACCATTCTACAGCTTCTACCTCAAATTGTTCAAAAACTACACTTATACCATTTGGTGACCATTCTTGTTTGGAACTGAGAATTTTCGAGGTGGATGTCAGTCTGCCGTACCTTACAATGGAAGTAGTCCTCTATCTTATGCAGAAGGTCGTTGAGCTTGTTCAGACCTTTACAAGGCACCTGGCAGTAGAGTGTGCCATCAGAGCAAATATTAGTCACTCTGACATTTGTGTACATAGCATCAATCTGGAACAAAGGACACACCAAGGAAGCTTGAGACTAGAGCACAGCTCTTACCTACTTTAGGGGTATCTACCTAAATAATCGCATTAAAAGTCTTTGCATTTTAACATCTTTTAAGCAAGCAGGAGAATAGATAGGATGATAGAATGAAATTTGAAACTTAAATGTGAAAACCTCATTTGGAGACCTCTCTTTCCAAAAGGAATATCTGATATCATTGTTTCAGGGACAAAGTACACATTTTGCAAACATTAATTACCACATTTCATTGCCTGAAAGGCTAAGTGTCTTTCATTTTGGTTTATTTTCTACCTATTAATTTAGAAAAATAATTATTACATAAAAAATACTTTTTGCAACATTAACATAAATGAAAATAAAAAACTCTCACAAAATCAGTCCCATTATCAGCCTACTTTCCTACCTGTGTTTATCGGCTGCATGAATGCTAGTAATTTTTAAAAATTATAATCATAGCAAAGGCTTAATTTTGGCCAACTTTTAGTCAAATCATAATATAAAGAGAATTCACTGTTGTTCTACTTATTAAACAAATGTTTTCCCAATGTTGCCATGGGAAACCATTTAAAATGGGTGATGGGCAGGGGTGCCTGGGTGGCTCAGTCAGTTAATCGTTCGACTTCGGCTCAGGTCATGATCTCACAGTTCATGGGTTCAAGCCCCTCATGGGACTCTGTGCTGACAGTTCAGAGCCTGGAGCCTGCTTTGGATTCTGTGTCTCCCTCTCTCTTTGCCCCTCCCCGACTCACGCTCTGTCTCTCAAAAATGGATAAAGTTAAAATAAATAAATAAATAAAATAAAATGGGTGATGGGCATTGAGGGGGCACTCGTTGGGATGAGTACTGGGTGTTGTATGTAAGCGATGAATCACGGAAATCTACTCCCAAAACCAAGAGCACACTGTATATATACACTATATGTTAGCTAACTTGACAATAAATTATATATATATAATATATTATATATTATATATATAATATATATTTACAAATACTTATATATATTTAATAATAAACATAAATAAAATAAAATAAATATAAAAAATATATATTTTTAAAAATAAATATATAATAAAAAAATAAAATGACCATTTTTAACATCTCATCTTATTCTTTAGAGTAGCTGTTCTATAATTTATTTAAAGATTTCCTTCTTTGTGGAAAATTTATGTTTTTTACCTTTTAAAACTGTAAAAGCTAACAATTTAATAAACATCTTTACTTATCTAACTTTCTGTTCTTTTGTATTATCCGCTTCTATTATCTTTGCAAAATAATTTCTTATAAAATACAATTTTACTCTAGAAACTGGGAAATAAAACAAAAACCCAATTCCTAATAATTCCTATTTATGTTTTGGCCTTCTTTTCCCCTCTTCCAGTGACCCCCCTCCCCCTCCTTTTCTCCCTTGACACACAGGCAACCTGTCCCTATCAGTTGTTAGCCTACAATTTATACCATTCTTTTCCGCTACCTTTCTTCCCTACAGTGTGTGTGACAGACAACTAGAGTGGTCACAGTGCTACCTGAAGGTGAACCTCTAGAGACTTGTCGCAGATGGCCTTTAAGCAGGTGGCATTAATATTGACGTCATCTTCTCCCGAGGTGTCGTACAGAACAACAAGCGGAATATCTGCTTTGTCAAGTATTTCCACAGCAAAGATCTTTCCACAAGTTAAAGATTCAACCACCTTCACTAAATCAGGATCATCACTTAAAACCTCCAACCCTGAAAAATATTGACTATTTTAATTTCTACTTAATTAGCAGAATCATTTTAAGATAAATAGACTGCATGGGACTGTTTGGGCTGCTTACTGTAACAGTGAATCTACTACCAAATCCTTATAAATTTTCTAGGGAAGCTTTGTTTTACAGTCTTGTTCACATTACCCATTCTTAGGTTTTAAAATATATATATTGTAGTGAGAATACCTTTTTGAATGATTACACAAAGGCAGGCAATCTTACAACAAAAAGAAAAGTTGATGGTCTATCAGAATTTCTACCTTAGCAGAAACGGACTTCACTTTATATACCAACACATATTTAAAACAAAAAGACTAATACACACAAGAAGCTATCAGTCAGTCATATCTGCCAGTTATGTATTTGTAATGTTTTTCCTAAAAATTTACCCTTGACCTTTAAAATTTTCTAATTGAATATACAATTGTTTCATATAAAATGAACATGCATTTATTGGAAATTTATACAATTATTTTCTTTCTTTATTTCTTCTTAAGTACACCGTGATGGTTCTGAGTATACCAAAGAACGTTGTGATTTATCAAAGAAAGATTAAATTGTATTTAACATAATATAGGTATCAGGTGAATTTCACTGTGGTCTACTTAACTCTTTAAATTCTTTGAAAATTGTAATTCTATGTAACATATACATGACAACTCTAAGTTATTCTTTTAAACTAATTAAAACTAGCTCATCATTTCCCCAATGGTGTCATGAGGTCCATTTCTGTATTTTCCCCTTGAAATTCATAAGCACGAGTTCAGAGTCCCTGTGAGCTACCTCTCTCTTCTTGTTCTCTCTTCCGGACACATAACATCACAGCTTTCACCAAATCTCTCATCTCAGCATCCTGAATCTTGTCCTACGCTCCTGATACGTTCTTTTCAAAACTAACTCCCACAGGGTTGTAAGAGGCTTCTAAAACTACTTGGGATTTACCTCACAGACAGAGCCATACCCAGCCCCACTGGCATAAAAACCCTTTCTGGCTGAGAAGGAGGTATTTCTCACAGGGCTAATTTTCATTGAAGAATTGTGATCACTTTCTGAATTTAGCTCAGGCTCTCCTGGCATGATGCTTACACACTCCTGTGTCTTTCCTCATATTAACACGGCCACTATGTCCTCCATGCTTGTAGGTTACTCCTACAGCATCCCTCTCACACACAAGAGGAGGAAAGAAAAGAACAATGGTATGTGGACTGTGCCAGAGAAGGATGAACTTGGGCTTGGGTGCATGAAGGTGCATTAGGTGGTAACAAGCAGTAGCCAGAGGCCACCTCAGTGGGGAAGAAGCGGAGAGTCACTTCCCAACAGGTCAAATAACAGGATCCAAACTAATCAAATCCCATGATACAGGGCCTCTGGCTGGCATTGCTAGGGCAGTTTGAACAACAACAACAAAACCTTTAAGATGGCCAATAGACATTCGCATAATAAAGTATAATAAAAACATTATAACATATTGATAATGGTCACATCTTGTAAAGACATTAAACATGAATTTATTTATACCTTTCAAGAAATAACTCATTATAAGACCTTGAGATACTTAGGTCATTTTGGGATTTAACTGCCCAAAGGTACAATGGTAATAATGTATCAAAATGGAGAGAGCTTTAAAAAAGTTCCTCTTACCTGCTAGCTTACACTTTGTAGCTTGGAATGAGAGTGAACAGAACTTTGGGTTCAATTTGTATGCTTTGCTCTTTTCAATATTTTCACTAAAACCATAGTCAACATAGCATACCTAATGATAAGAAAAACATCATTTAGGCTCAAATAAAATTCTTCATCCTCACTTCTTAAAAAACATCCGACACATTTGATTGGTTCCATTTATTCCCTAAAAACATGTTCAGTGGCTCTAGACTTCCTGGAAAATGGCAGGGGTGGTGCCCCTGACTTAGTCCAGAAAGGAAAGGCTAGGGCTGGGACCAGGGAAGCCAGGGCCCCAGACTCCAGGCCTCACTCCTCTTCGCCAACAGGAAGAACGAGGTAAGACTGAACTCAGTCAGATGCCTTGTAGCTGCCAGCTCCTCAGCAGCACAACTGTCCAGATCCACAGCCCTGACTGCCCCTGCCCCTTCCTGTCTTGATTTCCGTACTTCCACTAATGATGCACATCCTTAGGGAGCATCTAGAGAGGGTGTCACCTCAGAGGAGTATTCATCAGATTTGAAATCCCCAAAATAGCACTTGTGACTACTTACTCCCAGCTATGTGCTTTGAGAGATCCAGATGCTTTCTGTCGATGACAACAATGGCATTATGGCTAGATAACAGGGAATTCTACACTGTAAAAATAGGTACTTCCCAGTGGAGCAAAGCTGGGTTAGGCCTTTGGCCAGCTCAACAAAAGGCCCCAAATCTGCTGGACAGAGCTCTGTGTTTGCAGAAACCTGCATGCCTCTTCCTCACCATTAGCACAGATCACTGAGAGCTTGGATGTTATCTCTGGAATATTAACAACATCTTCTATTGGGAAGAAATGTATTTAAAAAAAAGCTTTCTTTTTTTTTTTTTTTTTTTTTAGAAAAATAAAATCTAGGAGTGCCTGGGTGGCTCAGTCAGTTAAGTGTCTGACCTCAGGTCATGATCTCAGTGTTTGTGGGTTCGAGCCCCATGTCAGGCTCTGTGCTGACAGCTTGGAGCCTAGAGCCTGCTTCGGATTCTGTGTCTCCCTCTATATCTGCCCCTTCCCAACTCATGTGAGTTCTCTCTCTCTCTCTCTCTCTCTCTCTCTCTCTCTCTCAAAAATAAAAGCATTTTAAAAATTTAAAACCATAAAATAAAACTAGAAATAATGAGCTGTGGTTTAGAATGATAACTATAGAACGATAACTAATAATCTGAGGGAAAGCATTAAAAACCTGTATGCTTCTCTAATTAAAACAGATGACAGCTATTCAAACAAAACAAAAACCAGAGCGAAGGCACCACTAAGAAATACCATGTAGCAGAGAGCCAGGTGCTTTCACTTTCTGTAGAAAAATTAAGCCCAAAGGCCAGCTTCTTAGTACCTAGATTCTGGTACTAAACAGACAAAACAGAAATTCTCCCCAGCAGGGAATCAAATGAAAAAAAGAAGAGATGCAGAGACTGCAAATACCTTTCCAGACCACCTGATAAGTGGGTCTGTGGGGCCTGTATGTCATGATGGAGATAATCATCTCCCAGAGTCCCTATCTTGATTCAGGGCTCCTGTAGGCCGAGATCTGTGGCGCAGCCATTTAGGCGTCCGGGCCCTTTACTCCAGTCCCAAAGCAGCACCTGTTCTTCTTTCCCATAAGCCTCAGGAGTCAGGCAACACTTGTTTCCTTTAATAGCTATCACTACCTACAACTTGGACTCTGCTCTTCCCAGACCTAGAATGCAGAGAACACGGTCTACCAATAGGACATAATATCAGTAGGACATAATCATCATTCCAGGGAAATTCAGTCTGTATTCCTAGCATCAAAAGACTAAAGAATAACTGCTCCAAAATCTTCAAAGGATTTCCGTAACGTTTGGAGCTTGTTCTCTTTCCTTTCTTTCTTTCTGAATCAAACACTGTGCATTTGTATGGCAGCAGCGGTGTACAAAACACTTGCTCGTGGGTTGTGAGTTTGACTCACACCGTACTCTGCCCTGCGCTGCTGAGTGGAGTTTCTCTCCCTAATGCCCTGGGATCAGCACAAGCAGCCCAGGCCTGGAGCGGAGCCGCAGTCAGTTCCTGGTTCTCTGGCACCATCAAGTGGCCGTAGATCTCACCGCGCCACCTGAGTGATAATCAGACATCCTTGGGATGCCGGTCTGGGTTGGGCCCGATCCAGCACCCACTTCAGGGCATGACTTCATACTCCTGTTTCCCACACTCATCAAAGATTGACAAGTGGAAAGCAAGGAGGGAATTGTATTCGTTTCCAGGCACAGCACAGCTCAAGAGAAACAGACTTGCTAAGTAGCGGGGGTTTCTCCAGAGAAAAGGAGAACTGCATGTCTGTCTGCTTCACGGGGTTGAGGGGAACAAGCTCAGAACAGAATTGTTCCATGGAATGCAGTCTAAGAGCTTATGAGACCGTATAACATACTGAGATGCCCCCTTCACCCCCAACACCAGCCACGGCTCTTAGCAATCCGATGCCACAGCTGGTGATCTCTCCCCGATGGGATACTTTCTTCTTCTGGCTTTCATGACACTGCCCTTTTGGTTTTTACTTCTTCTTTAGCCAATCTTAAGATTCTGTGAAAGGTTTTCTTTCCCAGAGGAGGTTCCAGTTGAAGACAGCGTCACAAGATCAGAGTGTTTTTATGCAGGGAAGGGCATCTGAGATACAGATAAGGGGATGGAGGGACTTGACCAGGGGCACATGACTATTCCCAGGCAGAGGCAGGACTAAGACCCAAGCCGCTAATCACACTGTGCTTCCCACTGGCCCAGTTCTCTGCTTGGTCCTTAACGTGTTCCAGATTTTTTTTCCCCAAACTTTATCCACATATAATTTACATTGAATGAAAAATGCCCATTTAAAGTATACAGTTTGATGAGCTGTGATAAATGTATATATCCATACAATGACCACGATAATCAAGATACAGACCACATCCACCACTTCAAAAATTCCCCCTTACCCCCTTCCAATTAAGCCCCCTCCACCTCCTGTCACAGGCAACCATTGATCTGATTTCTATCACTATAGATGAATTTTTAGCTGTTCTTAGCCATCACTTATCTGGAATCAGACAGGATAGCTCTTTTGTATCTGACTGCTCTTACAGTTCATGAGTTTTAAACATGTGACTCTTTTCAGTAGTTCATGCCTTTTTTTTGTTGTTGACTAGTATTCCATTCTATGAATATACTACAATTTGCTTATACATTTACCTATTGGTAAGCATTTGGGTTGTTTCCCATTTGGGACTAGTAATAATAAAGCTGCTCCAAACTTGTGTCCAAGCCTTTTGGTGGACCTATATTTTCACTTCTCTTGTGTAAAGACTTAGGGGTCAGATGGTAAGTGTAATAACTTTCTAAGGAACTGCCAAACCATTCCAATTTTCAGATTTTTATAGTCAGGCCAAATTGCTTAAAAACTGTATCTTTGTAGATTTAGTTAAAGAATTTCCTAAATTTCTCTGTGAGTGGCTAAGGGTGGCTCAGTGGTTAGGGTGAGCTTGCTTCCATAGAGGGCCAGGGCCTCTTGTATTGAACCATCTGGGTAAGAAAGAGCAAGTACCCTTTCTGACCCTCCTGACCCTGTGCCTGGGGCCAGGGATTTCAGGGCAGAGTATCTGATGGACCTAAGCCCAGGTTCAGTGAGCAGTATCTGCACTCAGTGACACACAAAGGTTATTTGCCAGGGACTGACAACACCATAATTAAATAGGTTTCAAATTATGGAACAGAGGCTGCAGAAATAGAAGTATATTTCCCTGCTTGCAAAACCCAGACAAAACCATGCCTTGAGAGTAAGAGACTTCTCATTCTCCATCTCTGCACTGAAGGAAAGAAGAGGCCATGGGGCAGAGGTTGACAGCCAAGAACATGGCCAAGTCTGGAAGTCTTAGAGCCTGCTGATGCAAGAGACAGGCCAAAGAGTCCTCTGACTTCTCCAAGAGGACGGAGAGTGCAACACTCAGACAGCTCTCGGGGCACAACCTGAGTCCTGTTTGGGGTCCTCGGCTGGCTGCATAAGAGGGGAGAGGGGGGATGTCACGTCCTCTAGTCTGTATTGCTTCCCTTACTCCAAAGTGCTGATCTTGATAGGAATCCCACAGAGCTTTGATCAGTAATTATTATGTCTCTCCTGAGAATGGAAATAAAGACCCTTTCCTGATTATATCATGGGTTATGAATACTGCCATGGAGAAGACTTTTTTTTTTCTTTTTTTTTTAAACTCAAACTCTGAGATCATATGACTACCACGGACTTAAAAGCTGATAGGGATAATCTTTTACAGATATTATCTTGTCAACTTCTGGAAAAAACTAAATGGAGTTAGGAAGGACACAATATTAGAAGGAACACCTACGTTTGAAAAATAATGTGTGCCTCTTCATAAAGCTATGACAAAGTAAACAGTGCTTGCCTTTATTTTGTTTTCATCCATCGAGATGATCTGTGCCCGTAACCAAGCATCCTCCTCAGCATTTACAGCCAGTAACTGCCCGACATGCACAGTCTGGACTGGTGTGATCTTGGGGTTCTTACTGTAATACTCCTTCATCTCATCTTCCATTAATTCCTGAGCAGCAGAATAGTCTTTGCCCACATACCTGAATTAGTTAAAGGAAGAGACCACAAATGAAGCAACCCAGAAGGAGGAAAATGACAGGAATTCACTAGGAATTCACTAATGACACTCTCATTTTTTTTCTACTGCCATCTTTCCAGTCTCAGACATGGATTATGTCAATGGGTAGGAGAACACGTATTTAGTAAACATTTCTGTCTTGATAAAGGAAAGTATAATATTATGGGGCTCATGTAAAACAACACCAGGGCCGAACACACCAGATCAAATGCTTGACAACAATCCAGACAGCTGGAGGATGTAACAGTAAGTGGTCAGGGAAACTTCGGTGAGGGTGAGGCTGAGAAAAGATTCAAGGGAAGGGAAGAGAGGAAAATATGGTAGAAAATGGAGACACCAGTGCAGGCCAGATTAGCAAGAGTCTATTTAAGATTTTTTTACTAAGGCTGCTGGAAATCTTTGTGGATTACTGAGAAGAGAATCCAGTTGGTGGTTTTGCCTTAAGGCTGGGTTTGAACAAGACTCAAGCCCTGAAAACCAACGAAATTTTAAGAGAGAAAAACAAAGGCTTAAATGCACTAAACACAACCATGTGACAACCCATCTCCCCAGCTTACTGGACAAGTTTAAACAAATTACAACAAAACATTGAGCTCTGATACCCTTAAAGAGATGATATCTTCTAGCTAAATCTCTCTTAAATTGTATGCTTTCTGAGAAGGCTTTTTCAGGATATGGCCTATCTCCTTCTACAATTTTCTGCTGTTAAAACTACAGTCACCTCGTCCCAGTTGATTATTAAAACACACTATTTCCAGAAAGAGCCTAAATGTCCATCAACTGATGAATGGATAAAGAAATTGTGGTTTATATACACAATGGAGTACTACATGGCAATGAGAAAGAACGAAATATGGCCCTTTGTAGCAACGTGGATGGAACTGGAGAGTGTCATGCTAAGTGAAATAAGCCATACAGAGAAAGACAGATACCATATGTTTTCACTCTTACGTGGATCCTGAGAAACTTAACAGAAACCCATGGAGGAGGGGAAGGAAAAAAAAAAAAAAAAAGAGGTTAGAGTGGGAGAGAGCCAAAGCATAAGAGACTCTTAAAAACTGAGAACAAACTGAGGGTTGATGGGGGGTGGGAGGGAGGGGAGGGTGGGTGATGGGTATTGAGGAGGGCACCTTTTGGGATGAGCACTGGGTGTTGTATGGAAAGCAATTTGACAATAAATTTCATATATTAAAACAAAACAAAACAGGGGCGCTTGGGTGGCTCAGTGGGTTAAGCCTCCGACTTCAGCTCAGGTCATGATCTCGCGGTCCGTGAGTTCGAGCCCCGCGTAGGGCTCTGTGCTGACTGCTCAGAGCCTGGAGCCTGTTTCAGATTCTGTGTCTCCCTCTCTCTCTGACCCTCCCCCGTTCATGCTCTGTCTCTCTCTGTCTCAAAAATAAACGTTAAAAAAAAATTTTTGAAAAAAAAAGAAACAAAACAAAACAATACACTATTTCCCTTTGTGCCACAAATAAGCTCTTGTGTTCTTGCCTTTTAGTACTTAGGGACAATTCCATCAAAGGTCTCGTTCTAGGATGTGAAACCCAGCAAATCAAGTTCAGCTCCTATAACAGGAGCTGTCTCAACCACAGGATGAAGCTTTTTAGCTGGAAGCTATGCCGTAACGGCACCAGAATCACTGACTAGGGAGATGGGGGGTATGCCAACAAGCACATTGCCCTTTGCACTGTTCTGCTTTTACCCAGGGCCCAAGTGCTCCTATACAGCTTTAAGAGACTACTCCTTTGAAAATGTTTTCATGCATTCTTGGTAACTATTGGCAGGACAGAAGACACCCTATTCAATCTATTTGTTACTAGAGTTAAAAAAGCTTTAAAAGGTCCTACACAAAATGAAAAGAATGCCTCTTTTGAGCAATGGCTATTTTAAAACCAAATATTGCATGCATCTTATTTACTCCAGAAACAGCTGAAGAAGCTTTGTCACACTCTGCTGGTTAAGTTTACTGAGCTTTACAAATGGTAAGGTGCTGCCTGGGGTGCAGCTGCCTCTCAGCTCTGACGTCCCCCAGGAGGTCTGTAGCTCTGCCGAGTGCCCATTTCCCAGACCTGGAGTCTCACAGGTCCTCCTTTTAACGTTTTTTTTTTATTTTTTATTTTTGAGACAGAGAGAGACAGAGCATGAATGGGGAAGGGGCAGAGAGAGAGGGAGACACAGAATCGGAAGCAGGCTCCAGGCTCTGAGCCATCAGCCCAGAGCCCGACGCGGGGCTCGAACTCACGGAGTGCGAGATCGTGACCTGAGCTGAAGTCGGATGCTCAACCGACTGAGCCACCCAGGCGCCCCACACAGGTCCTCCTTTTAGTGCTGCCACGGCCCTGGGAGCCTAACCGGCCCGGAGGCCTGGGCAGCAGCCTGTGACTTGGTTGTGTGCTCAGCACAGGCACCCGCTAGGGAGGAGGAAGGTGGAGAGAAGCAGCATGAAATCCACTCTCAATGACAACTGGCAGAGAAGAATGGCTACTTGGCTTGGGTGGAGGTGATATTATGGTTGGTGTGATGGTGGGTAGTGGGAAGAATGAAGTCCTGCACTGTCTCCCAATTACCTGAACAAGTGGGCAAAGAATGATATGTAGGCTAATTCAGGTATTCCGTAAGTACAGTTTCACAAAGTTAATTTTTGACACTGAAGACAAGGCATTCCCACACTTGGTATGAGGTCTGTGCCACAACCCCTCCTCAGACCCTTCATGAGTCACAGGCCTAGTTTCCAGAGCCTACTGTCTACCTGGGTGAAGACATGAATATAGAATAGGGCTCAGCCTGGTTGGAATCTACTGAGTCTCTGGGTTGGTGGGTGGGGGATGCCAATGACCTTGGGTCGATCTAACAGCACACATTACCCATCATGCTTGCTGGCTGCCAGCAACTGTGCTGAACAGGTAGAATGCTAACTCCAGGATTCAAATTTATATTGGAAAAGGGGATCTAAACAATCTGAAGACCTGGACCTAATCATCCTGACATAGATTAGAACCCTTGTACTGAAGTCCTGGACCTGATCCAGATTCCTGCCAACCCTTGGTTAGAACATCAGAAATCATATGATCTGTCGATGTCGAGCCCAGTGCTGGGTGCTTGGTCTCTGACAACAGATCCGACAGCTAATAGTAACAGACACCAAAGGATCCTGCCAGGGAGGCAGACTTAGACTTCTTCTAAACGGTAGGAGTTAGCAACGTGCTCCTCAACATCCTTCCTTTACTTCAATTTATTAGTGAACCACAGTGGAATCCCCAACCCTCAACAATCCATTTACATCTTCAGGCAATACAGCATCTTAGAATAAAAGCTTTATTCATTTACTACCTCTGTACAGAATAAGACCTCTCTAAAGGTTCTGTACAATCTAGTTTGAGCATACCAAGACACTTGATTCCACTTCATTATCCAGTCAGACTTTTACCTAAGATTCTCTGGAGGAGTAACAGCCCACATTTCAACATTTTGGTTGAAGAAGACTGGACACTGCTCTGATTCAGCCTTTTCCTTTTCTGTCCACAGCCATACTCTAGGCTGGTGCCTCCAGAGATCCAGCTACACTGGTTCCATTCTTTATCCCAAGTTAGAAACTACAAATTATAGTCTTTTAATATCTTCTGTGTATTCTATATTTTCTCCAAAAGTCCATGTCAGGTGCCTGGGGCTGAACCATCTTTTGTAATTCCAGCTATCATCAGCCACTTTGGCAATGGTTCTTCTGCCCAGGCAACGATGATATCAAAAGGACCAAGTAACCAGAGAGTACCTTTGGCTCCAAGGGCTAATCTTATGTATTGTACTAGGTAGGCAGTGCTTGGCTATTTTGACTTGTGTAAAATGCTACACAGTCCCAGATTAAATAGTATTACCTACCTAGTGGGTGACTTACTTATTCTATGGATTAGACATTCATTGCTTTTGATATACACAGTTATCATTATGCTTTTGACATAGATTCTTCTTGCATTCAGACCATATTATCATTCCAATTTTAATACTGTTATCTTTTCTGAGAACAGTTGCACATTTAACAAATCTACCAAATATTCAGAATATATGCAGAGATTAATTTTTTAAAGTGCTTTGATTTCAACATGCTCACTGTCTACTGGGAGAGACGAATGTACATATATAACCATTAATGTAGAAGAAATGAGAATTAATCTCCTAAAAGATACAAACACAGTTCTGGCAGTTGAGAGAAATGTACAAGATGTAAAAACAAGAATTACGGTTATACTTCATTATAACTCTACAGAACTAAAAATATACTATTCTTCCTCAACTTCCAGCATCCACGGGAAGAATAGCCAAGTGACAACAGTACAGCAGTATCCTAAAGAATTAGAAAATAAAACTCGCCTGATAACCACTTCATTTGTGTTGCTCAGTTCAACCACCAATACAGATGGGGATGCCTCAGTCGGAATGATTAACGGAGGAACTGTTGTATTCTCCACAAAGGTATCAGCACTTTTGGCAATGTTTTCTTCTATCTGCAAATATTCTTGTTCGACCATAGACTTGATATCATAATCGCCATGTGATTGCCCTGCATCCTTTGGGATTTTGTCAGTGGGCAATGGAAGTTTAGCATAGAGAATGGCCTTCTGGGGATTTCCAGAAATGTAGTCTATGGTGCATACATCAGAAAGCAAGGCAAGATTTTTTAAGGCATCCTCAGGGAATTTCATTTTGTACATGTCCTCAAATGCTTTGGGGAGTGCGCTGGCCCAAAGACCACTTGAATATTTCACCAGAAGCTCCGCGACTTTCTCTTTAAAGTCTCCTGGCATAACTGCTGGACACCCTTTTAATGGTGGTATTTGTTTTGGAGCAGGTAGTGGGGATGGAGGCACTTTTTCACCATCCAGTTCACTTCTCAAAAGCTGCTTTCTCTTAGCTGGATAAAGAAGTAAATCTTGACCACCACTGCAAGGTTTTTCCACCTGAAATTTTTAAATAAAGCAAATGACAGATATTTCAATGGCTGTAAACAACCTGAAAACACATCAATGCATTTTAAATGAGAATGACACTGTTTTCAAGTTAATCGAGAGAAACAAAAGTGTACATTTTACTCTCCTCAACCACTAAGACTTAATCCCTTGCCTTCATCCACAAATGACATCATGAGCCACGTTTTAGAAATAAACAGGGAAATAAAATAGCACGAATTTCCCTTATGAGGCATCTGGCCTCCAACAACCCTATGAAATCATGAGAGTTTCTGCCCCATAAGCCAGGTATCTCATTTAGTTCTGTCAAATCCAAAGCAACAGCTTACAAACTGACTAAATACAAGGTGGGATGAAGCCATGAAAAGGTATCAGAACTGTCAGGAATAAACCACTGGGAAGAAAGTTAGGACATCTTTAGACAAACCTAAAGAGCTAGCTTTTTTCTTCTTCTTGTAGTATCCTGAGAAAACCCTTAGCTTTACGTTATTTAGAAAAAGACTCTCCAGAGACAAGGTACAGTTTTTACAACCACTAAAGTAGAAAGTTAGCTAAAAGTTGCCCCTCCAAAGAACAAGAGATAAAAATGCCTGGCATTTGTACATCATCCAATCTCTAATTTTATCTGTGTAACATTTCTGAGAGTTATGGCTTGATGGCATCTCTTTGTATAAGAGAAGAAAGAGAAGAGAAACTGATGCATGGTGCCACTTTGTCCAAGTTGTAAGCCTTTCTATTACTAGACCAGGGTACAAGCTGATCTTACCACCTGTTTTTGCCTTGCCTATGAGCTAATATGATTTGTGTATTTTTAAATGGTTGAAAAAAATCAAAAGAATTATTTTGTGATGTGAAAATTAGATGAAATTCAGTGTACATAAGGTTTTATTGGAACACAGCCATGCCCATTTGCTTATGCATCATGGAGGCCTGCTTCTGCAGTTCAGTAGCAGAGTTGAGTGGTTGTGCCAGACTATGGGTAACAATGACACAGCTGTTGGCCCACAAAACCTAAAATATTTACTACCTCGCCCTTTATAAAAAAAGGTTTCTCAACCTTTGATTAGACTGAAGTTAGCATTGACAGCCCTCTAAGATGTTCCTATTTTGTCAGATCCTATTCAGTTATTCCTTAGCTGCAATTTGAGTCCTTGGAAAAACATTCCAGACCACTAAGGTAATAATACAAGCTTATAAGAAGTCCTCCCTCTCCCAAGAAGAATAGAATATTAAAGTACACTGAGTAGCTTGTTAGTAAAGAACATTGACCTCTCTAACTCATTTTCTACATAATGCTTAGGAAGAACATAAATATGTACACACAAAGAAGGTATTGTGTTGTTACCCAAGAAGAGCATTAAAAAGTCGAGAGGTGTAGTCAATTGAATATTAAGATAGATACCTTTTAGTCCTGACTATATATTCTAGGTGATACATGAGAAGGATGAATATTAGCACAAGTATAAAACATTAGGTTTTCCTCCTCACATTCTTCTGCCAATGTGTGTTGAAGTTTTGAGGACTGGGGGGGAAAGTCCATGCCCAAAACCTCAAGCATCAATAAAAGCAGAGGCAACTTAGTCTGCATTTAGCACCTGCTGGCATTCCCTATCATCGTTGGTGGACTCCTGCTGCTGACACCTTTTGACACTCTGGTTGGTGCATTATAGGACAGTTACAATTTATGTCCCTAATTTTAAGACTTAGGGATATAAATATTTGGACCATTTCTCATTTTGCTCTCAATGGTCTTGAGATTCATGTTTTTATTTTTTTAATTTTTTTATTTAGTTAAAAAAAATTTTTGGTAACGTTTATTTATTTTTGAGAGACAGAGAGAAACAGCATGAGCGGGGGAGGGTCAGAGAGAGAAGGAGACACAGAATCCAAAGCAGGCTCCAGGCTCTGAGTTGTCAACACAGAGCCCAATGTGGGGCTCGAACCCATGAACTGTGAGATCATGACCTGAGCTAAAGTCAGCACTCAACGGGGTGCCTGGGTGGCTCGGTTGGTTAAGCGTCTGACTTCGGCTCAGGTCATGATCTCACGGTCCGTGAGTTCGAGCCCCGTGTCGGGCTCTGGGCTGACCGCTCAGAGCCTGGAGTCTGTTTCGGATTCTGTGTCTCCTTCTCTCTCTGACCCTCCCCCGCTCATGCTCTGTCTCCCTCTGTCTCAAAAATAAATAAATGTTAAAAAAAAAAATTTAAAGTCAGCACTCAACCAACTGAGCCACCCAGGTGCCCTGAGATTCATGTTTGTAAATCTGAAATCTTAAAATGGCAATCCTCACCGTGCTTTAAGACACTTAATAAGATACAAGAATACAGTATCCAGAGAAGGGTTTGAGAAACATACTTTTGGAGCAAATGGAGATATAAAATAGAGTTCTATGTGAATTATCCACTTGTCATATAGAATCCCAATTAATGTAATCTTAGATTTAGACATGACAGTCCTCCATATCGAAAGCCAGCTGAGGCTTCGGGGCCCATCTTCGTTCTTTGCCTACAGACCTCTTTTCAACTTTTTGCAATACCTTCTCCAAGGTGGATGGTAGAAACTAATTTCAGTGGAATATCTTATTTATCTATAATAACTCTCACAAGTCCCATGCCCCAACTGTCCACATGGCTTCTTCTAACTCAAGAGAGGATAGGAAGGGTTCTTCAGCTTTATGACCCTTTTCTTTCCAGTGAGTGAACTGGAACATGAGATACTTCAGTGTTTGTTCAACAGTCCCCTAGGGGTGTCAGGGTGGCTCAGTTGGTTGAGCATCCGATTTTGACTCAGGTCATGATCTCACGGTTCCTGAGCTCGAATCCATAATCAGCCTCCATGCTGACAGTGCAGAGCCTGCTTGGGATTCTCTCTCTCTCTCCCTCTCTTTCTGCCCCTCTCCCTCTGTCTCTCAAAATAAATAAATAAACCTTAAACAAAACAAAACAAAACAGCCTCCTCCACTTCCAGTCCCGAAGCTTCCATTCCCACCTGTGCTTTAGATGTGATCAGGACCAATTACCTAACAATGCCCTTTATCAAATCTCTAGACATGATCTCTGAACATGGCCAGCACACTGAGTTCTTCTCACCAGGAATTACTACCTTAACAGAAGTTTATGAACATTACAGCCACTTAAGGGGCACAAAATTCCCTTTCTTTTCTGACCTTTGTATCATAATAATGCTAAAAGATCATCTGGAATTAGTAAGCTTCCAGGGCTGTGTCTACAACATTTAAGTCAAGCTTCTCCAGTCAGCCTATAAAGTAGATTTTTAACCAACAAGCCTAAGTTTATCCAAATTTCTAACAGCCAAATAACTACCTGAACTAGAAGACAGATTTCTTTCCTAAGCAGTTTCATCTTACTGTTATTGTTTAAAGAAGATAACCACCCCCTACCTCCAAATGACTAGTTCCTTGAATTGTAGGCATTTTCCAATGTGCTTCTTCCTCAATCTCAAGAGGATTGGTTATGAGCCTAAACTCTACTTTGTTCTCCAGTAATTTGGCCTCTTTAAATTCAATTCAGCCTTTACTAAGATTAAACATAGGCCTGATTTCCGGAACTGAACCTGACACTAACCAACGCTGAATGAGATGCCCTTCAATACATTAGGCAAATATTCATGGATAAGCTTGGTGATATGGATAATATGTCTGGTCCACATGCTTTCCAAGCAATCTTTGGAGACTGGCTAAAGGGTTACTGAATTCAAAGGGAAAAATCATGAAATTCGTGTCATTTCAAGTTAAAAAACCTAACTCTCACAGATGTAATTTTTGAACTTATATGTAATTTTTTTCAACTTCAACTTTGTTTTAAAATTTTCATATGAATGAAAATTTGCTTTTCCCAGGCATTCTACAGTGATTGCTACCTATCCTCCACAAAACGTGTCTTTGTCTCTCTTTAATTTTCTGGTAACTAGGCTTAGGAAAGATACCTACTACTGTATCCCAAACTTATGGCAATCTCCCCAAAGACAAGGAATTGCTATAACGTGGGTTACAGTGTGGTGTCCATTATTCACTGTGCTCTGGTGCATCTGACCAGACTGACATGTGATCTCCTGTCACAGCCCCCAAGTAGAAAGCTTTCTTTAGCCTTCACAAATGACCAAGGTAAGTCAACAGCTACTTGAAATATGGCTTTTATTATATTCTTAGTTTGATATATCAGCAGCTCATCATTTCAGTTATCTCTTACAAGGGTGCTCTACACCTTTAGTTTACCTGATCCAGATACGCATCTGAGGAGGGAGTCATAAGCCTTCTGTAGAAGAAGATTCAAGATCATAATCCTACTCTTTTCCTCCACGTTTTGTTTTGTGGCTCTACATTTTTTGGTGGGGGGGAGGGGACTTTGGATATCCACTTAAAAAGCTACCATTTCAATGACTGGGAGGTGGCATGACCTAGAACTTCATATCTTTACTCACCCCCACTGCACCTCCAGACCCCACAGGAAAGACAGGTAGGTAACACAAAAGATTAACTCCCTACACCACAGAGTTCAAGCCATCTCCTTTGGTACTCATCAGAAGATTCTGGTACCTGATATGCCTTAGACTTTATCCCCACAAGTTCATTATATTTAGTTTGATTTCTGCCTCATTTGGAATTGCAGTGAGATACTTCTCTCACACACCTCTGGGATTTTGTAAATTGAGGACAGACATAGTAGGTTTGGTATAGGTAAGGCCCAAGACTTTCAAACATCAATCTCTTCAGGAGCCCCATTTGTTCACACACATAAAAGTCTTTACCCTATGAGTCTAGAAACTTTCTTCTTCTTAATTCTAAGAGGTCTTTACTTCTTCCTATCTGATTTTACCTGTGCTGTAAACTTAAATTCCTGAAGCCAAAATCCTTCGAGTCTATGGAAGTCTCATCTGCTAACTAAACAGCATAAGCTGCTGAGGTAACCTTACTGTGTTTCATAGAATTAGAATTTTCTTTATGATTCTATGACAGAATTGGTATTGTCCAATTAAATAAAAGTTTTCCAAAACAGTTGTATAGGCCTTATCCAGCCACAGTTGTTATTTCCACCAGTACAATAAAATCATATTTACCTGGAGATCTGATTCCCAGTTCTCCAAGCATTGGCAAGGTTTTGAACTTCAAAAAGAAACCAGTTTAAAAACTCAACTTCAGCAGTGAATAAAGACCCCTGAGTACCTTGCAACAGTGAAAACATTGAAGAGTTACTGACCAAGAAGCTAGTGCCCTATGAATAGCCAGTTCACAGAAAGAAAGATTGAGTGGTTAATGACCTCCATAAGAGCTCAGTCTTTTTTTGCTAAAGCTGAGAAGTACTGGAAAAGTCAGACAACGAGAAAGAGATGAGAAAATGGTCCCCAATGGCATCATTGGGCCACAATGAAGACAACCTAGGTTGGGAGGTGAAGCCTGTAAGGGCAGTGGGTGGGGCATAAATTACACACAGAGAAGTCCAGAGATGAGCTAACCCCCACATCTCAAGGTTCCACACCACCTACATCTGCCACCCTCTCTGTAGTGCTTTACCGATGCTAGTGATGCCAAACCCGAGATATTCAGAAACAGTTACAAGTTTTTAGTTGCTTCTGTTCAAGAAAGTACAAGTGTTTGTAGAATATTCCACAGATATTTAATCAAAGGTAAAAGTAAAAAGTTTCTTGTAGAGGGTAACCCCTGACTGTTTCCAAACCATCTTCTCAGAGAAACTAAACTCTTTCCACCACCTTGGATGAGTAGTTTTACAGACTGTATACATTTCAAGGCTCATACTCTCTCTCACCTCTCACTCCTTTTCCTACTACGGACTTCTAACTGATGCTGACTGCAACTATATTAGAATAGACTTCAAGTCTTTTTCATTCAGCATGGCTCAAGGTCAGGCTCTTGCTCAGTTTCTCTCAGGAAGACAAGGGCATCTTCTCCTGGCTAAATGTGTGCACAGCTTTTTGGGATGATCTTGGCCGGCAGTGGCGGCTTTCACTGTGCCTTCTAGGCTAAGTAGGTATTCTAGGTATGTTCTCATTACCTTTGGGGGTGGAGGTTGTGCCCCCAAGATAACAGAAACTCACCTCATCTCGGAGTTTCGATCCCTTTCACTTCAGTCATCTATTGCTCTTTATCTTCTCTCAATTTAAACTTTTGTTCTTCCTTCTTTAATTTTTCCTCTATCTTCACTGAGATAAGTTCCTTTGTAGAGCTTGTTGGGCATGTCTCTGGTTTACCAGTGGGTTATATATAACCTGCTTTAGTTTAAGCTGGGCTGCCCCTCAAAAAATAATAGCCTTGAATCCCCTGGGTGGCTCAGTTGTTTGAGCATCTGACTCTTGATTTTAGCTTAGGTCATGATCCCAGGGTAGTGGGATGGAGTCCCGCATTAGACTCCGTGCTGAGCACGGAGCCTGCTTAAGATTCTCTCTCTCCCTCTTTCCCTGCCGGTCTTCCTTCTCTCTCTCTCTCTCTCTCTCTCTCTCTAAAACAAAACAAAACAAAAACAGCCTTTTCCTAAATACCTGCTATGTGTCTGATATCATAGTGGCAGCTGCTTTTTATAGTTTCTCTCACTTTACTCCAACAACCCTATGCGATGGGTACAAATAGTCACACTTTATTTTTTTAAAAATTTTTTTAAGGTTTATTCATTTTTCAGAAACAGGGCGTGAGTGGGGGAGGGGCAGAGAGAGAGGGAGACACAGAATCCAAAGCAGGCTCTGGGCTCTGAGCTGTCAACACAGAGCAGACGTGGGGCTTAAACCCATGAACCATGAAGTCATGACCTGAGCCAAAGTCAGACATCCAACTGAGCCACACAGGTGCTATGAAACAGTCACATTTTAGAGAAGAGTCGGGACCTGAGAGGATGATTTGTGTGCTGAAAGTAATGCAGCCAAGAAATGGCAAGGCAAACATGGAATTCCAAAGCCCAAACTCTTTTTTTTTTTAATGTTTATTTATTTTGAGAGAAAGAGAGAGTGATGAAGGGGGAGAGAGAGGGAGAGAGAGAGAGATTCCCACGCAGGCTCTATGCTGTCAGTGCAGAGCCCAACGTGGGGCTTGATCTCACAAACTCTGAGATCGTGACCCAAGCCAAAACCAAGTGTCAGATGCTTAATGGAATGAGCCACCCAGGTGCCCCAGCCCACACTCCTTCTATCATACTCTAGGGTCCGATGGGCAGTTGCTCTATTCAAGTCCAGCACAGCAACATCATACACACCAATGTCTCTGTTCTGATTTTGCCACAGAGCTATTCTTTCTCCTATTCAGATGCTCACTGAAATTAAATTTAAAAACTGTTCCAGTGTGTTCGCTACATATTTTTTTACTGGTGAAAAGTGAGAAAAGAAATTGGATTCCAATGAGATATTATGGCTATACTTTCAAGGCCTCAGTTTACCTTCTCACTGTGGCTTTTGCTGGCATTGCTATATAGATTGTATCGATACCATTAAGTCTGAGCATGCATCACTGCTGTTCGATTTACACGCACTTCCTTAGAAATGCAAGTTGTTCATTCTTAGCCCAGAAATATCCAGGCTTTAAAAAAAGGGCAGTTCACTTTGCATGGGCTGACAGGTGCTTTACTATCTTATGTAATTAATTACCACAGAAACATTCCTGAACATCCAAAACTATAAAAACGTATCTTTGTAAGTGGAGAGACAGCCGTCACCACCGTGACGCATTTTTTAAAGTCTGAGGTATTACAGTACTAAACAACTTGAAGTGTAGTGCTTTCCAGTGGGTATGAAGATGACATTTAACAAAAATGCAGATTAACAGTAAAAACTTTTTATCAAAGCATGAATAATTAGTACAATTGGGCATTTTTTTTAATCACTCACATTTCATGTTCTAGGATGTCATGCTCTCATTCACGAAATGCCACATTTGTAACGAAGCCCGCTGTGCCTCCAGGACAACTCAGAGTGTTGCCCAATGCTCATCCTCTAGGTCACTGAGGCGGGGTACAAATTCTCAGCTGAGTGCCTGTGGTCCTGTCTGGCTCAAAGAATGAGCCCCCCAGCTCTCTCTGCAGCTTTAGGTAAGACATTAAATACAGACAGATGTTCTGGCTCATGTGGGAATGGAGAGGTTTCTCTCTCTACCCATACTGCAGAAAGTAGAGAATGTTGACAAAATCTCTGAGGCTCAACAGTCATTGTTATAAGATCTGGAATTTTACCAGAAATCCAAGTCTGCTGAGGCTCTGGATCCTGGGTGACCTCATGGTGGGGGGAATCCGCTAAGTTCCCACCAAATGATGACTCTTTCACGAGGTGACCTAGCCTCTGCTTGCCTCTTGAGTTTCTTCTTGAGCCACTCTCTCCTTACTTTCTTTCAGTTGAAAAGGCCCTGTTTTTCTTTCCATCTCAGGGCTTCGGTATGAGCTGCTTCCTTTGCCTAACTTACTTCAGTTCACCTGTTAGGTTTTAGTGTAGCAGCCACCTCCTCTGGGAAGTTCTTAACTCATCATGCTAAGTTGGGCCCTCCTGTTTACACATTTCCTCAGCACCCTGCCCTTCTCCTTCAATACAATCACAGGTTTATCATTATTTGTTCCATGTTTATTTTCTCTGTTAGACAGGAAGTTCCATAAGGGCAAGGATCATGTTTGTCTTGTTTACTATTATTCCAACACCCAGGTCAGTGTCTGGTTCATAGCAGCATTTCATAAATACTAGCCAAACACAGCAGTTAAGAAGAACATTATTAATAAGACCAACAACACCCAAGAGGTGTTGTCCTCCTCCAAGGACTGAATGGAAATGCTTGGACTCCAGTACCCTTGGTCTAAGGCCTGCCATCTTGGGCTCTTTGCCTTTCCAGGACAGCTCCTGCAGTTTCCATTTCCCTCACAAGTTGCCTAGAACACTATGCAACTGGTTCATCATGGTGAGTATGACTTTATATTCTCTTTAGCTTTCAAAACTCAATCCACACTTTGTTGTTGGAATGATTCCCAAGATGAAGAACAAAAGAGTCAAAGCATCCTTCTGCCTGCATCAAAATGTAATCCAACATCCCTGCGAAATGGAATACTGCATACAGCTGATCAAAACCTCCATGAAAGTAAAATTTCAGAGCTGCTATTTGGCCCCAGAAGCTCATGTTGCCCATTCTGATATTCAAATGGAAATACCTGCAAGTGGTTACCTCTGAGTCTTGCAAGTATATATGGTATCCACTGTACATATGTATAAATGGGTGATTTTACTTTCATAGTTTTACTTTTTGTATAAATGTTTATTTATGAGAGAGAGAGAGCATATGCGTGCAACTGAGGGAGGGACAGAGAGAGAAGGAGACAGATGATCTGAAGCAGGCTCTGTGCTGAGAGGGCTTGAACCCATGAACCATGAGATCATGACCTGAGTCGAAGTCAGATGCTTAACCGACTGAGCCACCCAAGTGCCCCTCATAGCTTTATTTTTAATTTTTTATATAGAATGTTTTATATGATCGGGGGAGAAAGTCCTTTTTTTAAAGCTTTTTTAATGTTTATTTATTTTTGAGAGATGGAGAGAGACAGAGCACGAGTGGGGGGAGGGGCAGAGAGAGAGGGAGACACAGAATCTGAAGCAGAATCCAGGCTTTGAACTGTCAGCACAGAGCCTGAAGTGGGGCTCGAACTTACAAACTGCAAGATCATGACCTGAGCCGAAGTCAGACACTTAACCGACTGAGCCACCCAGGTGCCCTGAGAAAGTCCTTTAAAAAACAATATGGAAATACACTGCACTTGGGTTTCTTCTTCGGTTACATGATAAGCCATATAGAGAGATACATACCGAATACAAGACCGAATCTTCCTTACCCTAACTTTTCTGTGCTGCATTTGAGGATGTCTGTCCTTGCCTGTAATAGTATCAGCTCTGGTCATGCTCTCAGTGCTTCTGCTTTTCACCAAAGTGGAAAGCAAGAAGTCAGAAGAAAAGAAAAACAAGCATGGTAGTATAACTATTTAAAACGGTCTATAAATAACCATGGTGTAACTGTTTAAAACTGTTTACCAGTAGGCTATTAAAGAATATTTAGATGTTATAAAAAGAGTTTTGAAAAATATTAATAGACATCAATAAGACTGGCAGTTTTTGGTATCTTAGATGTAATGCTTTTACACTAAGCAATTTTCATCCCTAATAATTTATAGTGATTGCACCTAAGAAGTCCTACTCAAAGTTGAGAGACACAGCATATAGATAAGGAAGGTATATCCTATTTCTACTTCGGGTTCTACCCTTACCTCCTGAACAGAAAATAATCACGCAAGAAAGATGAATTTGAGCAACGAAAAAATAAAAAAGTCAGTTGTTTCAGCTCCTGAAATTTAGTAGGAAACCCTTCATTTTAAGTAAGGTTTTAACATCAAAGAGATACTCTCTCACCTATAATCCTAGCAAGAGAGATTTTGGGGCTTTGCAGACACGTAGATAACACAGATGAAGATTTCCCCCAAAAGCTATAAATTAAGCTACACAAACAAAAGTAATTATCATGGAGTATAAAATAAAGTAACCAGAAACAACAATACATTAAGAAGATTCTGTGGAGTTAATTTTTAAAACTTTACTTCAAAGACAACTTTTTTTTTTTTTTAAATCAAAGCTTTATAGTGAGTTATAGGTGTATCCTGACAAAAAAAAGGCTCTAAGTTCACTGAGATGTGCTATAAGTTCATGTCTGTCTATGGATTTAAAAAATAAAAGAACCCTATCCACCCCTGAGAAGGGTCTCCATGCCCTGAACCTCTAAACTGAGTAGCGCGGTGAAATATCAAAAATGCCCTCAAGATGAGGGAAATCTGAGTGGGCACATCAATGCTGCTGAACCTGCAACCAGTGAGAAAACTCTCCTTAGAAAGGAGTAAAAATGGAATGAACTGAACAGCAACTAATAGGAATTCCCATTATAAGGATAAACCCTACATTCCACATAAACCAGGGTAACATTCTTACAGTCTGTAAACATTCTTGACTTCGTAAGGAAGAAAACAGCCTATTGCCAGAGTTTGCTATTTCTTCTTGTTTTCCCACTTCCTACTGAATATTCTGACACGTGACACACCTCTAAGGTGTTCTTAGCATCTAAGTCAGTGACTGGTACCAGCAGGTGCACAGTAAATCGTGTATGAATAAATAGGTTGGATGCATGAAAGAATGACTTTTGCCTGGAAAGTTACTGGAACTCGAATGCATGTCAGTGACCTGGAGGAAAAAGTGGTTACAAAAATACATGTCTTCAGGCCAGGGGCTTAGAACAAGAGAGTGGCCTGTGCATTACCCAACAAGGTCAGGGGCCAAAATACATATTCAATTAAATAAATGAAAGCCTTCTATAAAACAAAATTGTATGTATATTTAATTCCAGAAGCACCAAGTAGCGGCTAATGCTACCATTTAGAATAGTTACATGATTGAATACATTCTATGTAAATGAAAACATTAAGAAACCTGAAAGTTAGTTACTTTGGTTTAGGAATTTAGTTGTCTCTATCGCTGGCTGAACTAAGATTTCTAATAAACTATTCTGATCCATCATTGTATTATAACAGATACTCAAGTAGAAACAGGTATAGAAATTGATGTCAGTTAACTTGTCAATTTTTTCCTCCAAAGAATTTTGCAAAAATTTTAAATCATAACCCTACGTTCATTTTTAAATTAAAATAAGATACTGTATAAATAAGTAGTCAAAATAACTAAAATCAGTTCAGCTGAATGTCTCTAAAAAATGCTCAGGAACCAGCATGTAAAATTTTGAAGCAAATGCAGTTTTATTACCAGTAAGTTCAAGTTATTAAAATGGCAAAGTTATCAGTATCCATTGGTAACAGTTTGATACAAAATGGTATACATATTACCACATATAAAATGCACTTAAAAATAATTTAAAACAAAATATGTAAAAACAGCAATCACAACACACACAGTCCTCGACCTTGACCTATCTCCGTAAGTAAGAACCAACATATGTTAATCTTAGAGATAAATATTAATGAAGCAATATTATGTCAAGTGCGTCATGCTCCCTGTATAAAAGGTGATGTGATTAATAACTCAAAATCTGAAAGAAGGGCAGGGAGCAGGCATCAGAAGGGAGGAGTAAGGAGAAACGTACCGTGCAAATATGAGGCCAGTGTTCAAATTGTTGTAAAATTCCTTGATTAAGTTCTTCTTTATATAACTCTTTGTAAAAATGTGGAAGCTTAGATATCCAAATGCCATTGTTATGCTTGTTTAGTATTTCCTTTATGCGGTTTTGAACCTCATCCATTTTATAAGTGTAAGAGGCAGGAGGCGTGACATTTGGTTTTTCAACAGTCTGATTTAAATTATCTTTAAATTAAAAAAATGATAGAATTAACCAAAAGGCTTAACATTTTAGATTATCCCCATTACCTAGTATCTGTGTTATTAGGCTTTGTTACACTTCAGGCTTATGGGGGTCAAGGGACTTAGAAGTGGACAGGATAAGGCCAAGAAGGACATTGACAAGGGTGCTTCCTAATTTAAACATCAGGATGATCTTGTTTCATAGAGAATAATAAAATTTAGTATTTAACCAATCATTCTCTAACTGCAACTAAGAAAGGTTAAACTTTAGACAATACTGGTTTATATGCAATGCTTTATTTAAACCTGTATTCCACAAAGCATTAGGATAGTGCTTTAATAGTAAGATCAAAGAACATTTTATAGAAAATTTTGAAAATGTCCAGGTTTTAAAATATGTTTTTCTGCTTTATTAATGAGAAAAACAATTTAGCAATACACAGAAGTTCTATTTTAAACTGGCAGGTAGAGAGATACACAGACTGGTCTGGGGCCTCTAGCCTCTGAGGATGCCAGGAAGCCAAAGGGTGAGCAGCTCCTTGAGGAGGGCTGGATGCTAACTCTGCTCTCACCCAGCACAGGGCACTAGACTGAGTTTGGCTCAGCAAACAAAAGGGCACACAATGTCCATATAAGGACATCACTAATTTATTTAGGTTCTTTCCAAATAATGATATAAAAAGATCAGGAATAAGGAAAAGATGAGCTTCTGAGAACTGGTCAGACCCCCCCTTAAAGAGAGAGTGCCAGTAACTAATGCACAGTTGGAGTCTGCAAATGCATCTGTTTTGTGGGGTCACTGGGAGTCCCCTAAGCTTGTGTGGTTTCTGTTAAATCAACGAATGAGTCTGTTTTATAACAGGTAGGAGAGGCTGTGTGTAAGCGTGTACATATCAGCTGTCCCGTGAACTGCAATCCTCCTGAAACAAGTCCTCAGCGTTCTGCAGAAAAAAAGTTTACTCTATTTTAAAAGAATTTACAACCTCTAAGGGAGTAGCCATGTTTCAGAAAATACATGTGTAGGGGCGCCTGGGTGGCTCAGGTTAAGCGGCTGACTTCGGCTCAGGTCATGATCTCTCGGTCCGTGAGTTCGAGCCCCGCGTCGGGCTCTGTGCTGACAGCTCAGAGCCCGGAGCCTGTTTCAGATTCTGTGTCTCCCTCTCTCTGACCCTCCCCTGTTCATGCTCTGTCTCTCCCTGTCTCAAAAATAAATAAAACGTTAAAAGAAATTTAAAAAAAGAAAATACATGTGTAAAAGTTATTGATAGAAACAAAAATCATATGATTCAAGTAATTTCCATAAGAAATACTGGAGATGTGTTCATATGGAAAAAATGATCTTGACTCAGTCAGAATCACACTTGAAACAGCAGATCATTTAAAATCACACTTAAATTTCATGCAATGTAAATACTGATCCTGAAACACTGTTCCCTCAGATGCATCTATGAGCAGGGAACTTATACTTTGGTTGGAGGAGACCGGATGCTGAGTGTGTGCATTTTAATTTTTTTAATGTTTTATTTTTTTTTTTTCATTTTTGAGAGAGCGTGAATGGAGGAGGGGCAGTAAGAGAGAGGGAGACAGAGGATCTGAAACGGGCTCTGCGCTGACAGCAGTGAGCCCGATGCAGGGCTTGAACCCACGAACCAAACCATGAGATCATGACCTGAGCCCAAGTCAGATGTTCAACTGACTGAGTCACCCAGGCACCTCGACAAGTGTGTGCAATTTTAATCTTCAGATTCTTTGACTTTATTATGTTTCTTGCTGTTTTCTTAACAGCTCTTTTGGATCTTCTAACCCAAGGAATCATTTGTATCATACTAAGATGCTTAGTGGTCACTGTGTATAGTTTAGGGTCCCAGCTTTTAAAAATGGTGGAGTATCTGAAACTATTTTCTGAGTTGAAACCTCATATTTATGTGCTTTAAATCTTATCCTCTGAAGAGTAAGAGGGTGACAAGGCACATAAGTATCTCTCGGTGACACATGGAGCGAAACAGAACTCGTCTAATATGCGGAAGGCCTTATGTCAGAATAATGATATCCCTGGAAGTGCTATTTTCTCTTTAGATCACTTAAATTCATAATTTAAAGAAATGAGGAAAGAGGGGAAGAAAGATAATAAATAGGATAGGGTGAGAGCAAATGCGAACAGCCACCACCAGATATTTTTCTTGGGGTTCTAAGGCTCTAGAAGCCGAAATGTTTCATGAAGATAATGTTTAGAAAACATACCATTTATTTCCTTAGCACAGGTTCTTGAGAGATGCATCTGAAAAGGTGGTGGGAGGGACGCCTTTGGGCTAAACCTAAGGTGTTAAAAAAAAAAGTAAGTTAAAAATCAAACATCAAAGTCTATGCCAGGTTTTAAGCACTGTGCTTTTCATTTAAAGTTTCTGTGGCACTGAATAGCAAAAGAATTCATTAGAATATTTCAAAATGAGCAAAAATGAAATGATACTGGTATCAACTTTCATGTTTCATATTAGAGAAAATGTGTTAAAAGCTAAATTTAAACTAGGACTTTAAGAGAACATGGAAGTTAGATTTCCAATTAATCACCTTTAAGGGACCGGCAATACAAAATAAATAAAACCATGCAAAGAATAAGTAGTTGATCATAAAGAATATTTTGGAATACAACCAAAAAATGAAGGACTTATACCACCAGATACTGAAGTGAGTTATAAAGTTACAACATTTATAATATTTAAACAGATAAGTAAAATGATACAGAGCTTAGAAACACTCAATTGACGCTGTATCTTAGCACGTGAGAAAGGTGGCATTCCAAACCACAGAGGGACTGCTCAAGTAGCAAGTTAGAAAAGAAAAAGCATTGTCTCCCCACACTTCATACACTCACCAAAATAATTTTTATATGAATTATATTGGATATACATAGGAAGATTTTTCCAAATATGAGGACAATGAAACCAGACACACACACACACACACACACACACACACACACACACACACACTCACACTCATATATGTTCATGTCAGTCTCCCTCACTAGGCTCCAAGTGTCTTAATAACCTGTTCCCAGAACCTAGGGCAGTGCTTGATACTTGCAAAGGGCAGTGAATGTTGTAGGAATGAATAGGATGATTGAATCAACCTACGAGTACACCTTGCCCAGCAGTGGGTATGGGACTAGAACAGGTGACAATGACACAATATACATATTTTCCAACTTTTAGATAGTATGGAATACTCTAAAAATTAGATGAATTCTTTGGAATAAAGAACATCTCCTCATAATACTTTAATTCTACAAGAAATTATTAAATGGTAGGCTACCAATACAACTTATTTAATATATGATGCTATGCAACTATAAGAACATCATGTTTACATATTAATACATCTAGGTAATAATGGAAGATGCCAAAAACATATCCAACTTCTATTTTTAGAGAACTGGCAGGGAGACAGCCCTCTTTTCCCTTGCACCAGAGCCCTAAAGTTGTAAACTGGAACCCTCCTCTGCTTGGAGTCAGCTGTGAGGGCTCTATTAGCAGGCAGAGGCTTATGAGCAAAGAGGGAACACAGAGAGATTATGGCAGGGACTGATATGGCTCAGGCATAGGTAGGTCTGATAGATGGGACAGAAAACAGTTGACATAGCAAAAGAAAGATTTCAAGGGAAACTGCAGGGACACGTGAAAAACAAACATAATAAGATGAAAGTGGTCCAACCAGTCTTATAAAAGTAAGTATAAAAATTTTATTATTTTGTATTTTAAAAGACAAATTATTAAGTATTTTAAAAGACAAATACTTAGACTGGTCCAAAAACCACCCTATCAAATCTAAACATATGCCATTTATTAGAGACACATTCTTACCCTACAAACACTTATTTCAGGACCTACTATGAGCTGGGCATGGGCAGACAGGAATTGTATACAATTAAATAAGAGAAACACACCCCTATCTCATGGACTATACATACAGTTGAGAAAACCGACTGTAGTAAGCTGCTGTGACATGGCCCCCAGTCATTCTTGCCTCCTGGTGGCCAAGCCACAGCCTTATATAACCTCATTCCCTTGAGTAACTTGCTTCTAACCAACAGAATATTTCAAGGTTGAGGGGATTACAAATGATGAGATTACAAATCTCCCCCCCCCCCCCCCCCCCCCCCCCGCCCCCAGCATAATCTCTCCCTTGCTGGCTTTGATGAAGCCAATGGCCATATTGGGAAGGCCTGTGTGGTAAGAAATTGAAGGTGGTCTTTGGCCAACAGCCAGGAAGTCAAGCGCTGAGGAAAAAAATGAAAGTGATTTGGCCAACAAGCATGTGTGTCAGCCCAGAGGCAGATTCTTGCTCAGTTCACCCCATCCATGGCCAACACCCACAGCAGCCTCATAAGAGACTGAAGCAGAGGACCTAGCTAAGCAGTACCAGATACATGACCCACAGGAATTAGGAAATAATAATTAGGTGTTGTGAGCTGCTAGATTTGTATAACCTCTTACACAAAAATAGGTAATAATGCACTGACAAAATCTATAAGAACAAAACCTACTAAGTGCTATGATAGTGGCAATAAGTGTAATAAAAGCACATGTTAGAAGCAAGAAACCAAATCAGCAGTAGAAAGAGGAGGAAGTAGAGAGTAAAGGTTATTAACACCTTATAAAGTTATAATAATCTGAATAGTTTGGCACAGCAAAAGAATTAGACAGGTAATTAATGATTCCAAATGAAAAGGCCAGAAACCAAGTCATATATTTATAACAATTTACAATTGGTAAAGACAGCATTTTAAACCAGCATGGAAAGAAAAAAATCATGTAATAACTGGTATCAGGACATCTGGCTAACAAGACTGCTAACTCTCATGATACACAACCACATAAATTCTGGATTAAAGATTTAATGAAACCATAAAAATTCTAAAAGAAAACAGAAGACCTATTATATAGTATTGGGGTAAAAATGATTTTCTAAGCATAATACCTAAAGACAGAAGCCACAAAGGAACAGATTGGTAGATTTAGTTAGATAAAAAAATATAAAATTTTAAAGTTTTTGTATAGTGGAAATACAAAAATTAAATAAACTGAGGAAATATTGCCAACATATTACAAAGGGTCAACATCCTTAATTTATAAATTATTTTTACAAATGAGAAAGAAAAAAGAAAAAACCAACAGAAAGTTTGTACAAAGGGCAAAGACACGTAATTCATAAAAGATCTATAAATGGTCAAGTAAACATATGACAAAATTATAACCCCCTTAAGAATGAAAGTCAAAGAAATAGAAATTAAAATATAGGTATATTTTTTCACCTTTTGGCATCAACTGAAAAAGTGGTGCCCAGTACTGGCAGGGGTACAAGTAAATAATCACTTCCATATGTTTCTAGAATATAATTGGTATAATCTGTGTAGAGCACAAATTAGTAATACCTTTAGAATGTATACCCTCTTACCCTTTTCCTACCAATTTATTGTAAGGAACTAGTCGTGAATATATGCAAGGACTGTTCTACAAATATGTTTCATTGTAGAATTGCTTACAATAGTGAAAATAATTTATATTCAGCAATAGGAGGCTGGACAATGGATCTCCCTGACATTAAAAATGATAGTGTACTAGTATACTTAATCATGTGGGTTAACAATATATTATTACTTAAAAAAAAAAAACTTTTTTAATGTTTATTTATTTTTGAGAGAGGGAGAGAGAGTGTGAGTCAGGGAGGGACAGAGGGAGACACAGAATCAGAAGTAGGCTCTAGGCTCCGAGCTGTCAGCACAGAGCCCGATGCGGGCTCGAACTCACAGACTGTGAGAACATGACCTGAGACAAAGTCGGACGCTTAACCGACGGAGCCACCCAGGTACCCCAATATATTACTTTTTAAAACAGGTTATAAAATAGTAAGATATAGCAAGAGCCCATTTGTATTTTTAAAAATTTATATATCCACAACTTTTAAAATGTTTACATTTATGTTTAAATGTTTTATATATCCACGGCTTTTAAATGTTTACATTTATGTTTGGATTAGAGGCAATTTTTTTAAGTTTATTTATTTATTTTGAGAGAGAGAGAGAACATGAGCAAGGGAGGGGCACAGAGAGAGGGAGAGAGAGAATTCCAAGCTCAATCCCACAAACTGTGAGATCATGACCCGAACCGAGATCAAGAGTCCAATGCTTAACCAACTGAGCCACCCAGGTGCTCCGGATTAGAGGCAATTTTAAAAATTCCTTTTACTTCTTTACACTTTGCAAATTTTCTATGCCATACACATAGTATTTTTACAATCAGAGCCAAGCAATAAATGTATTTTAGAAAATACTTCCTACAAATATTTAGCACATACTAAACATACAACAGTTTTAAACATATGCAAAGAAGCAGAAACCAACAACAAATTCACATTTATTTAGCTTAATACTTGAAAGATGCCTTTTCAATCATAGTGCCTGTTGGTTAGTGCCAAACAGCCATTTGTTCCTATCCAAAGTCCATGATCTTACTCATTACAATATACACAGTAATTTCTTCTCTCTTTCTAGGCCTAATGGGAATCTTGAACTTCAGTACCATATTTATCTGTGTTTTATGGATAAATATATTAAATACCTCATTTAGTAATCTTATCACTTTAATAAAAATACCATGGTTATATATTATATTATTTTAGATATACACATTTCCTTCCCTCATATAAACCAGAGAAATCACAAATCAATCATATATCCTTACTCCTGACCCCTCTTTGTATTTTACTGGACACATGATAAACTTAGATTGATGCCTACAATATCAGAAAATATCAGCTATGCTATTTTTCTAGAACGCTTTCAGTTTGTTAACTGGCAGGCATGAATTCTTAACCAAAGATCCTGAGAAGGGGTTTCTGAGGTCCATGAATCTCTTGAATATACAAAGATGTATGTATATGTGTACACATATATTTTTCTGGGAAAATCATTTATACCTTTTATCAGCTTCCCAAAAGATTTGGTGACCCTCCAAATGTTAAGTTAATAATAGTTTTTACTACTTACTATTACTGCTCATGTATTTTATAAGTAGATAAAACAGCTTTTGCTCTTGTCCTATTTTTGGTAAGAGTAATTTTTTTGATTTTATAATTAAAAGGGATGCACATAATAGCTGCCACCAGGTGGTATTTAGATTCCTCTTAAAAGGATTCTTTCAATTTGTATTATGCTCTTAAAAAAAGGGTTTGATTAAGATGTTTTATGACATCTTTAACAGTTTATAGTTAAAGTAGTCTGTAACATAACCTATGTAAAGCAAGACAGCTGAAGACAGCTAGGTGTATAGTTTTAGAAATTATTGTACAAGATATTCTACCATATGAAATTTGAAATTTTTACAGTGAAAGGCAGAAGATAAAAGGATATATTAATTCTCAAAACTAAAACCATAAAAATAAGGCTTTTGCTATCCCTTTTTTAACTTTTTACACTTTTTAAACATTTTTTAAAGTTTTTATTTATTTATTTTTGAGAGACAGAGAGAACGAGCAGGGGAGGGGCAGAAAGAGAGGGACAGAGAGGGAATCCCAAGCAAGCTACACACTGCCAACGCAGAGCCCGATGCGGGGCTCAAATTCATGAACCGTGAGATCATGACCTGAGCCAAAACCAAGAGCTGGATGCTTACCCGACTGAGCCACCCAGGTGCCCCTACACTTGATTCTTAAACAACATGAGTTTGAACTACACAGGTCCACCAGATGCATATTTTTTTGACAAACATAGTACAGTACTGTAAATGTATTTTCTCTTATGATTTCCTTAAAAATATTTTTTTTGCTCATTTTATTGTAAAAATACAATGCATAATACATATAATACACAAAATATGTGTTAACCTACTGTTTATATTATCAGTAAAGCTTTTGGTCAACAGTAGGCTATTAGCAGTCAAACTGGGGGGGGGGCCTCAAAAGTTGTACGTGTATTTCTGACTGTGTGTGGGGTTAGCACACCTAACTCCATGTTGATGGTGTTCAGGGTCAACTGTATTCTGAAATACTTTTAAGTTCATGGGGAGTTGCAAAAAATATACATAGAGGTCACATGCACCCTTCACCCAGTTTCCCCCAATGGTAACATCTTTGCATAGTACATCGGCAGAACCAGGCAAATGACATTGGTATAATCCAGAACTTAGCAACTGACATTGGTATAATCCAGAACTTATTCAAACTTCACCAGTTTTACATGTATGCGCATGTGCATGTGTGTGTGTCTGTGTGCATGTGGTTCTGTGAAATTTTACCACATATATAGATCCTTGTAACCACCACTGTAATCAATAACTTATTGGTTATAATCATCAGACTATAATCATTATAATCACAACTGTCCCATCACAAGGCCCCTTCTTGCTATACCTTTATAGCCACACCCTTCCGACTTCCTAAAACCCTAACATTTGGCAAACACTTATCTGTTCTCCATCTCCACAATTTTGTCATTTCAAGAATGTTATATAAATAGAATCACACAGCATGTAACATTTTTGATACTGGCTTCTTTCACAGAGCAGAATTCCCTTGAAATCCACCAAAGTTGCTGTGTTATTAATAGTTTGTTCCTTTTTATTGCTAAGTATTCTGTGGTCTGAATGTACTACAGTCTGTTGAACCATTCACCTACTAAAGGACACTGGGGTTGTTTTCAGTTTGGGACTATTATGAATAAAGTTTCTATGAACATTTGTGTACAGGTTTTTATATAAATATAAGTTTTCATTTCTCTGGGATAAATGCCCAGGAGTGCAACTGCTGGGTCATGTGATAGCTGCATGTTTAGTTGCTTTTGTTTTTTAATGAAATTTCCCAAACTGTTTTCTAGAGTAGCTATTAATTTTACATTTTCAACAGCAATGTACGATTGATCCAGTTTCTCTGCATTCTTGCCAGCATTCAGTATTATCACTATTTTTTACTTTAGTCATTCTGATAGGTGTGTCATGATGATATCTCATTTTAATATGCGTTTTAATATGCATTCCCATGATGGCTAATGAAGTTGAACATCTTTTCATGCATTTTTACATTTAAAGTAATTAAACTTACATTGAAAGTAATTAGTCAAACCCAACACCCCAAAAACCAAATAATCCAGTTAAGAATTGGCAGAAGACATGAATAGACATTTTCCCAAAGAAGACATCCAGATGGCTAACAGACACATGAAAAGATGCTCAATATCACTCATCATCAGGGAAGTGCACATCAAAATCACAATGAGATACTGTCTCATACCCATCAGAATGGCGAAAATTAACAACACAGGAAACAACAGATGTCGATGAGAATGCTGTTAGTGGGAATGCAAACTGGCACAGTTACTCTGGAAAATAGTATGGAGGTTCCTCAAAAAGTTAAAAATAGAACTACCCTACAACCCGCAATCTCACTACTAGGTATTTATCCAAAGGACACAAAAATACAGATTCGAAGTGGTACATGCACCCTGATGTTTACAGCAGCATTACCAACAATAGCCAAACTATGGAAAGAGCCCAAATGTCCATCAACTGAGGAATAGTTAAAGAAAAAGTGGTATAGGGGCGCCTGGGTGGCTCAGTTGGTTAAGCGTCTGACTTTGGCTCAGGTCATAATCTCACAGTTCGTGGGTTCAAGCTCTGCATCAGGCTCTGTGCTGACAGCTCAGAGCCTGGAACCTGCTTCAGATTCTGTGTCTCCCTCTCTCTCTGCCCCTCCCCTGTTTGATCACTCTGTATATCACTTTGTATAGCTTTCCTACTAGTTGGTTTAAGCATTCCAATATATATATACAACATCACATTCCATTGGTATCAACGTTTTACTACTTTAAGTGTACAAACCTTACTTCCTTTTAGGTCTCCTCTCCTCCCCCCAGTTTTGCAAATTTAATTAAGTTCTTTCTCTATATATGTTGAGCACTTATCAGATAGTGTTATAATTTTTGTTTCAACCTAGTATGATTTAAGAAACTCATAAGAAGGATAATCTTACATTTACACCTGTTTTTACCAGTTCTGCTCTTTCCTTTCTGAAATTCCAAGCCCATCTTATATTATTTATTTTCTCTTGAGAGAACTTCCTTTAGCCACTCTTTAAGAGTAGGTCAACTAGTGACAAATTCTCTTAGTTTTCTTTCATCTGAGAATGTCTTTATTTCCCTTTCATTCCTGTTGTATATTTTTCCTGGATATAGAATTTATGGCTGACAGTTTTTTCTTTCAGTACAAGAAAAATGTGCTGTTTCCTTCCTTCAGGGTTCCTCCATGGTCATAGATGAGAAATCCACTGTCATTAAAACTGGTAATCCCCTATAAGTGATGTGTCATTTCCTGCTGTTTTTAAGATTTTTTGTCTTTAGTTTTCGGAAGTTTAATATGATGTGTCTTCATGTGGGTTTCTTGGATCTATCTTTTTTAGGATTCTCTGAACTCTTGAATCTGTAGGTTTATATTCTTAGCCAAATTTGAGAAGTTTTCAGCCATTTTGTGTTCAAATACTCTTTCAACCCCACTCTTTCTCTTCTCCCAAGACACTGATAATACAAACGTTAGATCTTTTCTTATTTCCCCCCACAGATTCCTAAGGCTCTGCTAGGTGTTTTATTTCCAAAGGCCCCTCAGGCTTTGGTAGGTGTTCTTTTGTTTGTTTTGTTTTTGAAGGAAGTCTATTTACTCTGTTGGTCAGATTGTGTAATTTCTATTGCTCTATCTTTGAGTTCATGGATTCTTCCCTCTGTCATATTCATTCTGTTGTTGAGCTTACCCAGTGAGTTTTTTAGTTTGGTGTTCCATTTTTTTAATACTACAGTTTCCATTTCATTCTTTTTTATATGTTCTACTTCTTTGGTGAATTTTATTTTTTTTTCCATTTTGCCCCCCAAATTCTTTTCATTTGCTCATTGAAGCATTTTAGGAGAGCTGCTGTAAAATTCTTGCCAGATAATTCCAACATCTGACTGATCTTGCTCTTGGCATTTGTCAACTGTCTTTTCTCATTCAAGTTGTCATTATCCTGGTTCTTAGTATAACAAGTGACTTTTTATTGTATCCTGGACATTTGGACATACGTTAGGAAACTATTAATCCAATTTAAAAGGCCTATTTTAGCAGGCAATCACCTGCTTAGGTTTAGCACACAGCTCCTGGCCCACATTTGTAGCTGTAGTTCCAATGATAGCTGATTTTTCAGAGCCCTTATGGGCTAACTTAAATTTACTTGTTGCTGTTGGGGCTCCTTCTTGATCAGGTGCTGCCCACAGGAACAGAATGCACTCCCCTGGACCTAATGCTGCCAGGTGAAAGAGGGTGAGAACACACTAGGCTGTAGGTCAGAAAGCACGATCTTGGGCCTGCTCTTTGGGCATCTTGGTGCTTGCACAGCCCCCTCTCAATCACTGCTGGTCCTACCTGGAGGAATGGAAGGCACTTACCTGGGTTGCCCATTGCCAGTAAGAGATGGGTAGGAGACACCAGACCATGGGGTAGAGAATGTTCTCCTGGGCCCACAATCCAGTATGTCTTGGTTTTGTTGTCATTTTATAGATTCAATTCAAAATGGGAACTTGAAATGGAGGCATGGAAGCAGAGGACACAGTGGTACCTCAGTCACATGCTGGCCCTAACTAGTGCTTTGGGTCAAGATCCAAGTTCTAACTATGTATTTTCTAGACCTTATCAAAATTATAACAACTAACCATAAATAGCACTAAATATATACCATTATAAAAAATTTTAAGTTAAAAAAAATACTTCTAAATATTCTAGTATAGTAGGGGGAGTGCTGGGGTGGGGGAGGTGTAGCTTTTACACAAAATGGAATATTTGAACACCGATTTAAAGGGATATAACATGGGGCGCCTGGTTGGCTCAGTCAGTTAAGTGTCTGACTTTTGATTTCGGCTCAGGTCATGATCTCACGGTTTTGTGAATCCAAGCCCCACGTCGGGTTCTGTGCTGACAGTGCAGAGCCTGCTTGGGATTCTCTCTACCCCCACCCCCACCCCTTCCCCTGCTCATGTTTTCTCTCTCTCTCTCTCTCTCAAAATAAATAAACTTAAAAAAAATAATACAACAAAATTTGTTTTATAAAGGCACAAAAAGAATGAAAGAATGGGATACTCATTCATCTATATCAGGAGTTGGTAAATGTTTCCTGTAAAAGTGTCCACTAGTGTATCTTTTAGGTTTGGCAGGCCATAATGTCTCTGCACAACTACTTAACTGCAGTTGCGCAAAGGAAATCACAGACAATGATATAAACAAAGGGATGTGGCTTTGTTTCAATAAAACTTTATTTACACAAAACAGGCAATGGGCCAGATTTAGCCCGTGGGTCATAGTTTGCTGACCTGAATTACCTTACAAAAAGTATAAGATTTAAAGCCGAAAAGGAACTTTGAGGTCACCTAGTTTAACATTTTCATTCAACAAACCACAACAACAAACCACAGCCCTAAAAGATGAAATCATTTCACTTGTTCACCTGGCTAATAAATGGCAGCACTCAAACTAGAACTTGAAGGTTGTGTTAATATTGCCAGTCGGATATGCTGATGCATGGATGTGTGATTATAGATATATAATATAATATATGTATAATAATATATATATGTATGTATACATGTATACATGTATATATATGTATAATATATATATAATATAATATAATATATAATCTATATAATTATAGATATGATTATTGGAGCACAGTGGAATGTGCAAATCAAGAATGTTACTTAGAAGTTATAAAACTAATTATAAGAAAGGTTTTCAGAAAAAGTTGTAAGTTATCCTGAAATAGCATCTTAGAATAGCCTTCAAGAGCCTTTTCTTTTCCTGTGAGAGCTTTCAAAATGAATTTTACAAGGAGAAATTACCAACAATGCAGAGAGAAAATATAAAATGAAGATACTCAGACAATGACATTCAGGTAGCCAGGAAGAGTGGATTTACTAGTAATGATGCATTTCTCTGCTACATGTGAACTTACATTAGGTAAAACAGAAAGTATTTCCTTCTTTTCCGGAACGCTTTTAACATTTATTATCATAGATTCACCAAACTTCTCCTTTTAGCCAGACAAAGCCCAAATACCTGTTGCTGGTAGACATGGTCACATGTCTCTGCACTGGAACGTCTTTGAATACTTCACTTCCAGCAGTTGTGTGTAACGTGTAAGGCGGCGTTTCAGCATCAGACTTAACTCCAAGAGAGTTTCCTCTGTCTCTTAGCAGTGTTGGATTAGGTTTTTTGCTGATAGAAAAATCTGAAGAAAATCCTGGTTGTCTGAGGGTTGCTTTTGGTTTTCCTGTGAAGTTAGGCATACATAATGGAATCAATTAGCTTCCCAAAAGCTTCATGTCACTATGCCACTCCCCTGTCCAGATGTTTTCTGGGAGTCTCTATTCTCAGAATAGTTTGTAAGAACACGAGGAAGTTGCCACTATAGGGTTTGTCAGTAGGGGAAGTAGACATTGGTATTCAGCAGATGAGATTTCTTCAAAACGTGGCTTCATCTGCTAAATTAGTCAGTTACCTTCCCTCTCTACTCACCAACCAACACTTCAGTGGCAGCCACCCCATGTTGCTACAAACGTAGCACACTCAGCCATATCTCAGGCCTCCCATTTCTTCTCCATCAATTGAAATTCTTCCCCTCATTCAAGATCTGGGTTCAAACCCCCTTTGCCATGAAGCCCTAAATGGCCATTCTCCCATGACTGTTCCCTTGTCTAAAATGCTCATGGTGGCATTTGGGGGTCTACTCCTTCATATTATCATTGAACTATATCTTGAGAATTTAGTTTTAGAACTGATTAAAAGCTCTCTGAGATAATTGTTCAGTAAACACTGGCTAAGTTGCCTATAACACCTTTGTGTACAATTCATGTTTTTCCAAAAATAGAGGATCTTGATATAAAAGACATGACTTGCTAAATAAGACATTAAATCATAGGTTCTTGGTTCATCCAACATTCTGGATGAGGCTTCCCCCCCCTCAAAAACCTAAAAGAATAAAACAACACTTTGCCATAATAAGCTTAATTAAAACTGAATTATCTCACATTGTGTAATAACTTAGTGAGTCATGCTCATCATCTTCACTTAATTTTAAATGGAAATACAGTACTATCTTTAAGATTTCCCTCTTGACATATGAATGCTAACAAATATAGGTGTTTATCATGAATACAAGCAATATTTCCATAATTCCATATGACAATGTATTCATAGATAGGTTTAAAAATTTTAGCATGTGAAAAGACCTTACCTTCTAGAAAAAATGGCATAGTTTTCTTCACTCTCATCTGACAATTAACTTGCCGCCCAGTTTTCCTTTTAGAACTCCTCTGACGAGCCACAAGCTGAGCAATTCTTGCAGTTTCTGTGCAGGCCATGGCATAGCAGGTAATCTATTCATGAGAGGCAAGGTGAGAGGAGAAACATTTCTCAGATTCACTGCTGCCTAGAGGCTGATTTTTAAAAGTGGATCTTAGTGAGTTTACATGTTCCAACTCAAGCTGTATACAAATATTCACATCCCTCTCTCTTTTTGATACTGTTAGAGCAAAATTACATTCTATAAGAGACATCAAGAATAGTCTAGCACATTGAATGATCTCTCCTCAAATTGAAAATTTCATTTATTCCTTAAACAAGTATTCACTAAACATCTATAATGTGCTAGGTACTATGGGATTAACCAATGAACCAAAAGAAACCTGTGATCTGCACATATTATCTCATATAATCTGTGAGATATATTTTATTTCGATTTTATACATGGGAGAACAGAGGCTCAGGGAAGTTAAGCAACCTTCCCGAGTGACACAGCTAGGTTATCTCTCTGAATCCAAAGTAGGTACTCATAATCGCTATTTTTCTTACCTCTCAAAGACAACCCAATCCTAATCTTGCCACTGAAACAGATTAGCTGGATGACTTGGGACAAAGCAGCTTAGCTCCCACATTGTAGTACACTCTCTCAGCTATAAAACAGGAGTGGGCTTAGATCTAGGGTTTTCAAACTGTTCATTGGTGCCACCAGATTCCATGAAGGTAACTCTGGAGCCTCACAGTGGCAGTGCAGTGAGGGCAAGGCAGGGCAAGCAGAGGCCCTGGACCCTGCAGCACCTGCTTAAAACACAGCAGCTCAGCTTTTCATCTTTTAAAAAATTGGTGTGATATATGGGAGATTTTTTTCCAGTGTGTAGAATACCGGGACTAGATGGTCTCTCTCTAAAGCCACCTCTAGTGTTAAAGGCTCTGGTTCTAAGTAGAAATCAAGAACAGGAAAGCAAAGAGGCTTTACAAAAGCCAAGACATACTCCTATTCTTTGGCCCGGTATTTCTATTCCTGAAAATATATTACAAGAATATAACTGAAAAAAAACTTTACATACCCAAATATGTGCAAGAGGGGTTATTTTAATTTTCAAAACCTGGAAACAGTCAAAATGTCCATAATAGGAGAACAGGGTTGAGTAAATTACAGCACAGTAACCACATGAGGCATTATTAATTCATGAGACATTTGATCATTCATATAGTAAAACACATATTTATTAAGAACTATCTGGAGTTAAAAAACAATCATCCATCCTCAAGAAACTTACGAAGAAAAAGAGAGACACAAAGAGACTAAATAGAAAGCATTATGTTAAATGCTATATTGGATGTATTACAAAGTGTCAAGTAGACAGAAAGGGGGGCTTAAATCTGTCTAGAAGAATCAGGGATATTGAAGCAAGTTTTATTATTAATATAGTATTTAATTAATTTAGACATGATCCTTATAAAAATTATTACACACAGGTGAACCTTCCCTTTGATCACTCTCCTGATCCTGCTCCCCTTTTCCCTCCTCCACCCACTGCCTTCCCCATGCCCCCAAACAGAACAACTATTACAAGTTTGGGTAAGAAATACCCCAGATCTGTTATATCTATTTACCTATGTAGAAATGAACCCAGAAGAATATGCTGTTTGGTAAGGTGGGTGCTTTTTGTCTTTTGGACAATGGTTTGTCCATATCTTTTATACTATATATTGGGGAGATACCAGGGGGTGAAAGTGCTGGGTCACAGGGTATGTGCAATAAAACATTTCATTGCTACCACCAAATTGCCATGCTCTATATAAAATATTCTTCCAGAGAAACTAAAAGATTTAAATAGTCTTATCATATTGGTGTGAAGGGTAGAACAGCCTAGAGAAAGAAGGGATTAAGGAGGACAAGGAGAATGGTAGGGAAGGCCCTGTAATAATCAAAGTGTTGGGGCGCTCAGTGGCTCAGTCAGTTAAGCATCTGATTCTTGATATCAGCTCAGGTCATGCTCTCACAGTTCATGAGTTCGAGCCCCACATCAGGCTCTGCACTGACAGTGTGGAGTCTGCTTGGGATTCCCTCTCTCCCTCTTTCTCTTCCCCTCCCCTGCTCATACTCTCTCTCTCATAATAAATAAATAGATAATAAACTTAAAAAATATTTTTAAAAAATCAAAGTGCTGAATGATCCACTAGAGACTCAACTAGGGTCCAGATAGTAGGAACAAATAGGAATGAGGTCAAACAATGAGAATTTAAGAGTATCTATTAGCTCTGATAATCAGGAGGTCATTAGTGACCTGAGCAAAAACAGTTGTAGCAGGTGTATAATGCATGGGTGCTGACACCTGGCATTTAGGTCTCCAGTACACTTATTTTGCTTGAATGCTAATGACTGGGTAAACTTTAAATTTTTTCATCTATAGTGACTAGAGTCTAAGTTTTACATCAAAAAGAATCTGAGGGATAAAACAAAAGACATCAGAATTTAGGCTGTGTCTTGGATGCTTTCTATCACTAACAATCTCAAACCACTTAGCTAGTACTTTTCACTTTGACTTCTGTCCTAGTTAGGAGATTAGAAGTGCCAGGCAGGCAATTAAGAATTGGTCTGACTCTTGGGGCGCCTGAGTGGCCCAGTCGGTTGAGCGTCCTACTTTGATCTCGCAGTTGACGAGTTCGAGCCCCACGTCGGGCTCTGTGCTGACAGCTCAGAAACTGGAGCCTACTTCGGATTCTATGTCTCCCTTTCCCTCTGCCCCACCCCCACTCATGGTCTGTCTCTGTCTCAAAAATAAACATTAGAAAAAAAAAAAAAAAGAATTGGTTTGACTCTTGACATGCACAATTACCTTCTTACCTCTCCAGATCTACTAGTCTCTATCCTCACAACTGCTGGCACACTTCTCAGATAGGCTTCTAATGTTGGGTAACCTAACTGCTTAAAGGGAATCCAGTCTCCAGTCAAGGATCTGTACTCTCCTTGGAGGCGGGGTAATACTATTCCGTTCTTATGAGACTGCAGAACAGCTCGTAGCATTTTTGAAACCAGATCTGCTTCCAGCATCTTCACCTGTAAGAACACAATAGAAGGTTTCTATAATATGATTTATTAGTCTATGAACTCATTCGAAGTTGTTAGGTTATCCCATCAATTGTTACTGAATACTTTCAATGCTGTTACAATATAGGGAGATTACTATGGTGGAGAAAAGCACAGAATACTATGAGAACACAGGGCAAGTCCAAGATGCACAAAGACTAATCTGGGGAGGGAAGATATCAGGGAAACATTCCCAGAGGGGAGGTCAGAATGGAATCCTGAAGGACAGGAAGGAATCAGCCAGGCAAGGAGGAAAAGGGTGTGTGGTGGGGTGAGGATGGGGAGAGGTATCAGCCTCAAGTAAAGGGAATAGAAAGTTCAAAGGGCACAGAGGTCAGAGGGAAATAGATGGTTGATTCTGAGGAGTTCCAGGCAGTTAAGTGGCTGGACATGATTGAATGAAGACTCTAAGATTCTAAGTTGAGGACTGAAAGACGAGGATAAAAGAGGTGGGAAGAGGTGGGAAGAGGCAGACTCAGAAGAGACCCCTATATTATGTTTACATGTGTGCATTTTTGCCAAACATAATGTGGGGCCTTAGAAGAATTTTAAATAGGGGAATAAAGTGATCAGCTTTGCATTTTAGAAAGATAACTATTCAGTAGTGGAGAAGACAAATGGGAAGGAGAAAGACTAATGAGTTTGTAAGAACACTTGAAAATATGGAGGATTTAAAAACAGGAAGTTGGGAATAAACAAAAAATCAATTTGAGAAGTAATTAGGAGGTAGAATCAACAGAAATTGATTAACTGGTTTGGATTATGAGGGAGTTTCCAAGTTTCTGGCTCAGAAACACAGCAGACAGTAATGACCCACATTGAGATGGGGTAGAGGCAAGTTTGCAAGAGAAGAAAAGAGTGAATTCATCTGGGACATATGGAGGCTGGGATGCATACAGGGCAGCCGCACAGATATATTCATGAGGAACTCAGGTTAGAAGTCTGAACTGGGGATTTGTTGACCTTTAGCAAATATATGGTATTTGGTGCCCAGGGAGTCAAAAATAAAGTTAAGGATGGACTTCTGTGGAAGGCTGTCATTAAGGGATAGGCAAGACAAAGAAGAACCTATGAAAAAGTGACCAGAGATAGAAGTACAAAAGGCAGAACTGGTGTCATATAAACAAAAAGAGGAAAGAACCAAGAAGAATAGCATATTCAAAAGCGTCATACCCAGCAGTCAAGTGAGAGAAAAATGAATTTTGGTACCTTGGAAACCTGTGGGGGCCCTGGCTAAGGATCTTCAATAGTCAGTAATTGGCCTTTTTAAGGATTAACCACTCATATTTTCTCTGGACTGATAGTAAATAGAATGGTGATACATTCAGAGAATGGCATTCAAGAAACCAGGAAAAGCAGACTTAGAAAGGTAAGCCATGGACAACTAGTTAATTCCTCCTTCAACAGTGCTATCCAACAGAATTTTGTGCTGATGGAAATGTTTTACACCTGCACTGTTCAATACACGTGGTGACTGAGCACTTGAAATGTGGCCAGCATGACTGAGGGCCTGAATTTTAAACTTAATTGGAATTAAATGTGGCTAGTGGACACTAAATTGGACAGCACAGAATTCTAGACAGCCTCATTCTTTCTCTGGTTTAGAAAACAAAAAGGAGAAGGGCACCTGGGTAGCTCAGTCAGTTAAGTGTCTGACTCTTGATTATGGCTCAGGTCACGATCTCATGGTCTGTCGGATCGAGCCCCACATTGGTCTCTGTGCCGACAGTGAGGAGCCTGCTTGGGACTCTCTTTCTCCCTCTTTCTCTGCCCCTCCCCTGTGCATATGCTCACTCGCTCTCACTCTCTCTCTCTCTCTCAAAATAAATAGATAAATTAAAAAAAAAAAAAGGAGGCATAGCATACAACTCTAGCAATTTCCTCATCTGTCCATTTTAAAAAGGAGGGAAGATATCAGCTCATTTGTGAGTGCTCTTAATAATAAATATGATACTCAAATGACAGTGAGGTTAAATGGCAAATATCCTAAGTACTCATTATGTACTTCCCTCCATTAAACATCAACTCTTTTAGAACTGTCACCACCAGCACCAAGATTGAATTAATACTATGTATATATACACAATGTGTAGTATATCATTATTTGAAAGGGGAATGTGATAAAGACATGTATCATAAACCTTATGGCAACCACCACAAATGCTTTAAAGAGATATAATTAATAATCCATTAGTAAATATAAAACAGGATAAAAAATTCAATCAAAAAGCAATTAGATGTACAACTGAAACTAACACTGCATGTTAACTACACTGGAATTAAAAAAAAAAAAGCAATTAGGAGTAAAAAAAAAATTGGGCAAAAAAAGGGTGGGGGGGGGACAGAAAAGAGATAACATCTAGCAAAATGGTAGATTTAAAGTCAACCACAGCAATAATTACATTAAATGTAAATGATGAAAATACCTCAATAAAAATTTAGGATCAGTAGAGTGGATATAAAAGACTTACCTATATACTATGTACAAGAAATTTATTTTAAATACAAACACATAGATTCAAAGTAAAAAGAAAAAGATATGACATCCAAATACATGATTAATTAATACTAGAACAAGGAATATCACCTGGGATTAAGAGGGATATTACATAATTAAGGAGTTAATTCATCGGGGAGATATAACAATCCTAAATGTGACTGCACCAAATATCAGTGCTTCAAAACACATGAAGCAGAAACCAATAGAGCTGAAAGAATAAATATATTCATGATTATTTGGAAAATTCAAAACTCCTTTCTCACTAATTGGTAGAACCAGTAAGCAAAAAAAAATCAGTAAGGATATAGAAGAGGTTAATAACAATATCAACCACACTGACCTAAGTGATATCCATAAAATATTCTACCCCAACAGTAGTGGAATATACATTCTTTTCAAGAGCATGTGGGACATTCACCAAAACAGAATATATTCTTGGACTTAATACAATCCTTGACCAATTTAGAATATTAGAATAATTGAAATTATACAAAGAGTATCCTGTGACAAGAAAAAATTAAATTAGGCATCAGTAACAGAAAGATACGTGGACAATCCCCATGTATTTGCAAATTTAATGATATACCTCTAAAACAAAGGTCAGAAAGGAAGCCTCCTTCAGAACAAAAACATCAGAAAATATTTTTAAATAAATGAAAATACATTGTACAAAAGTTTACTGGGTGCAGTTAAAACAATATCTAGAGGGAAATTTGCAGCATTATATGCTTATGTTGGAAAAGAAGAAAGGTCCCAATTCAGTGATCTAACCTACTACCTTGAGAAAAGAGAGCACATTATACCAAAAGTAGAAGAAAGGAAGGAATAAAAAATGAGACCAAAATCAGTATTGAAATGATGAAAGATTAGTAATGAAATAGAAAAGGTAAAGAAAAAAATCATGAAACCAAAACTAGTGTTTTGAAAACATCAATAAAATTGACAAACTTCCAGGTAGATTAATCAAGGAAAAAAAAAAGAGAACACAGGAATTATTAATAATGGGATTAAAGAAGGGGCCATCAATATAGATCCTATAGATATTAAAAGGAGAATATTATGAATTTATGCCAATAAATTTGGTCAATTGGAAGAAATGGAGTAAATTCACTGAAAGACACAAATTCCAAAGCTCACTCAAGAAAAAACAGATAACCTTAATATCTTTGTATCTACTAGAGAAGTTGAATTTGTAGTTAAAAACCTTCACACAAGGAAAACTCAAACCCATATGGCGTTATTGCCAATTCTACCAAAAACTTTAAGAAAAAATAATAACACTTCTACACAAACTCTTCCAAAAAACATAGGAAGGGAATACTTCTAAATCTATTTTTCAAGGCCAGCACTATGCTGACATCAAAACGAGACAAAGACATTACAAGAAAAGCACAGACCAATATCCCTCATTAACATAAATGCAAAAATTTCCAGCAAAATATTAACAAATCAAATCCAACAATATGTAAGAAGGATAACACACCATGATCAACGATAGTTTACTCTAGGAATGCAAGACTGATTCAACATTCAAAGATCAACCAGTGTAATGGACTACAATCAAGAGACTACAGGAGAAAATCCCCATGGTATCAATAGGTAAAGAAAAGACATTTGACAAAGTTCAAAATCATTTATGATAAAAACTCTCAGAAAATAAGAATAGAAGGAGACCTCCTTAACCTGATAAAGAATATCTGTGCAAAACCCACAGCTAACATCATATGTCATGGAAAAAATGAATGCTTTCTCCCTAAGATTGGAACAGGGCAAGAATGTTCACTCTCTTCATCCCTATTCATTTATCACACTGGAGATCCTAGCCAGTGCAAAAACACTGATTTTAAGACTATAAAAGTATATTAATCAAAGTAATGTGGGTATTGTCAAAAAAGCAGTCACATTAAAAGAACACAAAACGTAATCCGGAAAAAGACCCACACGCACATAGTCAACTGATTTTCGACAAAGTTAACAAAAGAATTCAATGAACAAAGTTCAACAAATAGTAGTGCTGGACCACCACTCATCCATATGCAAAACATGAACCTCATACCATATTCAAAAATTAACTCAAAACAGATCATTTAGATCCTACTTGAAAAAGCTAATACTGTAAAATGTCTAGAAAAAAACAAAGGAGTAAATCTTTGTGACCATGAGTTGGGCAAAGATTTTTTAGAACCACAGCAGAAAAAAACTGACAGATTGGATCTCATCAAAATTTTAAATTTCTTCTCCTTTAAAGGCTCTTGAGAAAATGAAAAGACAAGCCACAGACTGAAAGAAGATATTTTCACAACACAGCTGGTAAAGGGCTGATAACCAGTATATATAAGCAACACTCAAAACTCAATAAGAAAACAAAGAGGGGCACCTGGGTGACATAGTCAGTTAAACATCTGACGTTAAAATTTTTTTTTAACGTTTATTTATTTTTGAGACAGAGAGAGACAGAGCATGAACGGGGGAGGGTCAGAGAGAGGGAGACACAGAATCTGAAACGGGCTCCAGGCTCCGAGCTGTCAGCACAGAGCCTGACGCGGGGCTTGAACTCACGGACCGTGAGATCATGACCTGAGCCGAAGTCGGCCACTTAACCGACTGAGCCACCCAGGCGCCCCTAAACATCTGACTCTTAATATGAGCTTATGTTGTGATCTCCTGGCCATGGGCTCGAGCCCCACACTGGGCTCAGCACTGAGCATGGGGCCTGCTTGGGATTCTCTCTCTCCCTCTGCTCCTCTGCCACTTATGCACATGCGTGCGCGCGTGTTCTCTCTCTCTCTCTCTCTCTCTCTCTCTCTCATTAGGATTATTGTAGTCAAAAACCTTCACACAAGGAAAACTCAAACCCATATGGCGTTATTGCCAATTCTACCAAAAACTTTAAGAAAAAACAGTAACACTTCTACACAAACTCTTCCAAAAAACATAGGGAAGGGAATACTTCTAAATCTATTTTTCGAGGCCAGCACTATGCTGACATCAAAACGAGACAAAGACATTGAAAGTCTCATTAGGATTATCTCATTTAGTCATTAATAAATGACTAACTTAAAAAAAAATAAGAAAACAAAGAGCCCGATTAAAAATGTGCAAAAGATTTGAATACATACTAAAGTAGAGATGTAGATGGCCGAAAAACACATGAAAATATGCTCAATGGCATTATTCATCAGGGAAATGCAAAATTAAATCCACAATGAGGCATCACGACACATCTGTAAGAATAGCTTAAATTTTTAAAAAACCACTAATATGAAGTGCTAATGAGAATACAGAGCAACTGGAATTCTCATACATGCCTGGTGGCCTTGCAAAACAGTACTTTGAAAAACACCTTGGCGGGGCGCCTGGGTGGCTCAGTCAGTTAAGCGGCCGACTTCGGCTCAGGTCATGATCTCGCACTCCGTGAGTTCGAGCCCCGCGTCGGGCTCTGTGCTGATAGCTCAGAGCCTGGAACCTGTTTCAGATTCTGTGTCTCCCTCTCTCTGACCCTCCCCCATTCCTGCTCTGCCTCTGTCTCAAAAATAAATAAATGTTAAAAAAAAAATTAAAAAAAAAAAAAAAAAAAAAGAAAAACACCTTGGCAGTTTCTTACGAGGTCAAAAGCATACGCTTAATATTCAACCCAAAAAACTTACACATAGGTAATTACCCAAGAGAAATCATGACTATGTCCACACAAAAACCTGTACTTTAAATGTTTATGGTAGCTTTATTCATAAGTACCTCCAAATTGGAAACAATCCAAATGTCTATCAACAGGTGAATGGATAAACAATGTGGCACATTCATGCAGTGAAGTAGTACTCAGCAATGAAAAGGAACAAACTATTGATACCTAAAACTGTATGGATGACTCTTTCCATCATGCCAAGTGGAAGAAGCCAGACACAAAAGGCTATATACTGTATGATTCTATTTATGTAACATTCTGGAAAAGGCAAAACTATAGGCACAGAAATTAAATCAGTGGTTGCCAAGGACTGGGAGTATAGGAAGGGGATTGACTATAAGAGGGCACAAGGCAATTTTGGGGTGATGGGAATATTCTACGTCTTGATTGACAAACTATATTAGTCAAAATTTAGAGTACTGTAAACAAAAAAGGGTGACAGTTACTACATGTAAAGTATATCTCAATAATTCTGAGAAAAAAAAAGCTCTTTCAAGTTGTGCCACTTTGCAGTCAACTCTCACCCTCTCATACACACTGTCCTGTCTCCTGGCAACCACTGATCTGCTTTCTGTCACTATAGATCACTTTTGCCTCGTATTCTTGGGCTTCACCCGTGTTACCCCATTTCTCAGCAAATACTACTTATGCTATGATAAGTACTAATTTCACTGTGCGGATGTGCCACAATCCATTTATCCATTCAAATGCTGACAGACACTTGGGTTGCTTCCAGTTTGGGGATATAAATAAGGCTGCTTTCAACAGAAGTCTTTGGGTAGACATACATATTTTTTTTCTCTTATACAAATTCTGAGATTTGGATTTTCTAAAAATTTAATATACATACTAATTCTGGGAAGAAAGTAATCTCACCCTGTAGATGAGAAAACCAAAGCCTAGGGGAAATAACCAAGATACTGTAACATATATGGAAGCCACTCACAGGGATGCTACAGATTCTAAGTCAGTGAGACAGACAGGCACTCTAAAGAGTAAGCAGCAAAATATGACAGCTATAGGGTCTGAGCACCTCCATTGCCCCTGATGTCCAAACACACTTTGAGTATGCTGGGGAGCAGGTAAGAGAGGATGGCTTTGGGACCTCTATCTCAAGGCTGCCAGAAGTTGAATCTAAAGTATGAATTCAGGCTCTTAAATAGTAAACTCCTGATTACAAGAGAAATACTTTGATTTGTAATGGTTCCTGACTCAACAAAGATCAATGAACTTTAACTACACGGTTATTTCCTCATGTCGGAAAAACCAACTGGCCAAGTTTTCATTTGCAAGAGGAAAACCTGAAGGATCACCTACTCATGTCTCAGAGCCAAGCCTCCCCAACATTTTTACCTCCACCTTGCCCACCTTCTTTCCTTCAAAACTCTGTCCCTCCCACCTCTTCATTTAGAGCTCTTCTGAGTAAAGCTAGACTTTGCATCTATGTATACCAGCATTTCCAGGCGGGCCTTGACGATGAATTATACACATATAATGTGTAGATAAAATGCCAGGTGGTCGGCACACAAGTAGGAACACACCTGCTTGGGTGTTAGCAGTGTACCTGGATCAGCTTAGACTAGACTGTTTAGTACACCAGGCTCCTCCCCAGTCAGAACCACTATAAATTCCCCTGCCCAGGGTTTCAGTAGGAAGGACTTGCCCTTCACCTTGAGGAGTTTCTACTGCCTCCTCCTTTCCCTTCTTTCTGGAAAGAGCATCTATTCCATTACTACCTCCCCAGTGTGGTCTACTTTTCCCCAGCTACATTAGGGAGTGAGCAGCAATCACACTAATTTATGGGGTAAAAAAATTTCTGACATTCTACTCACTAATGGACATCCTATGACTAAAACATAAGAGAAGCCCAATAGGATGGTTTGAAAGGCCAAGTCTAATCCCATCTTAGAAGCTAATCAGAGACTGGTTCTACAGGCTGCCCTATATGAAAGCCTTCTACTCCTTCCACCCTTGGGAGAACCACTTCAGACTACTTCCCCTCAGATGTCCCCCTCTACCTTCCTAAGATCTACTCTGAAAGAGCTGCCTGCAAAGACCTCCTAGACATTAACAGTTTGGGGGCGCTGATAATTAGTAGTTGATATACTGATTTTGATTTGATTTGTGGGGAGAGGCAAGGGATTGTGGAAGGCTGTGCCCATGCCTCCCCTTGCTGGCGTCTCCACGTTCACTATCACCACACAGAAAGCGTTTATTTTCCTGGGACAAATCCTTTCTCCCAGGCCCCCCTCTCCTTAGCTGTAAAACAAAAGAGTTCAGTATTAGTGGCTCTCAACTCTTATCACCATCACCACATGGTGTCAGACAGGCTGACATCCATAATTCCCCCACTCCTCACCAACTCCATGGTGACCCTCCTTAGCCCATACCAACAACATCTCTTGCCTGGATTGGGGCAATTGCCTCCTAGCTGGTCTCTGCTTCCACTTAACCTCCTAGAATCGATTCTTCACATAGGGACCACCAGGGCCCTATACAATCTGCACTCACCCCGCTTCTCTGACCTCAGTTCCTCCTTCGCTTATGTTTCACTCCCTCCACTCCACCCAGCCTGTCCTCCTTGCTGTCCCTCAAACATGCCTGGGACAGCCTCACATCAGGACTTTGGCACTTGCCATTCCCTCTGTCTGGGAAGTCCTGTCCCAGGGGGCTACACAGCTCACTGCCTCAGCTCCTTCAGGTATTTGCTCAAAGGTCACCTTCTCAGCAAGGTCTTCCCTGGACACCCTAGTCCAAATCAGAACTGTTATGCCAGCTGCCCAATATTCCCTACACCCCTTCCCTACTGTATTTCACTCCTTAGCACTTATCACCACCCAAGATTCTTTAATCTTACCACCTGCTTCCCCAGCATGACTATAAACTCCATGAAAGCCAGGATGTGTAAGGTTTTGTTCACTACTGAATCTCTAGTGCCTCGCCCACAAGAACTCAATAAATACTGAGTGAACGAATGCCACGTGCTCCATCCACCTAATACTCCTTTTCTCTTCTACTTACTAAAATATAGCATAATGCATGTGAGGCTATTAAAGGACTCATCTTTAATTTACTTTATTAAAAAATGACTTGCAAATTTTCAGGACTGTTATGAACTGGCTGAGAGAGCCAACTGCATCACCAGGCTGTGGTTGAGAACCGTCAGGTAGATTACCCCGGGGCCTTTCCACTCTGAGCCAGCACTCTCAGTGAGCAAGCCCAGGTCAGGGACACAGTGTTATGGTAAGAAGTCCACACATCCCTATGAGCAGGAGGCACTGCTTGAATACTGGCAAGTGTCTCATGCTTACGTGTATTCCTGTTTCCCAAACAGTGTGCGTATACTGTTGGGATTCACAAACACAAATCGATACTGAATTCACAGCAGCACTTAGTAGTTACATGCTTTATCAGCCAATGGTAGAAGCCTAACTACTAGTAGGCAAAGTTCCACAAAGTTTTTTAAAACATTAAAAAAAAAAAAAAAAAAAAGACCTTATACTTGGCAGGACTGGGAAGCAAGGCTTGACCACATGGCTGCAATCCAAATTAAGTATCTTTATCCTTCCCTTCCACTCCCCACCCCGCCTTTTTTTCCCTTTACATATGCTATTTTCATGGAACACTATGATTCTCTATTTGCAAAAAAAAAAAACTTTTTTGAGGGAGAAGTAGTCCCTGGGCTGAGACTGAACATCTCAAAGCTGGTGAGAGGCATTTAAGCACAGTAAAGCCTGGGAGGGAAAATGTGACTATTCATCTTGTTCAGATGTAGGTCATATTCTCATGCTTGTCAATTTCTTCCAGTTGGATTTGCAACTCCTACATTAGCAATGCTACTTTAGGCAATGAACAAAAAGAAAGTTACAACTAAAGCTTTAAAGGGATGCCTGGGTGGCTCAGTCACTTGAGCTTCTGACTCCTGATTTTGGCTCAGGTCATGATCCCAAGGTCATGGGATGGAGCCCAGAGATGAGCCCCCTGTCCGGCTCCAGGCTGAGCGTGGAGCCTCCTTGAGAGTCTTTGTCTCTCCCTCTTCCCCTCTCCCCTGCTTGCATGCTCTCTCTAAAAAAATCTTTAAAGAAATCATTATTTTCTAATCTGTATTGCCTTAGCAAGACAGTGTGAGTGGGGGAGAGGCAGAGAGAGAGACAGAGGATTCCAAGCAGGCTCCATGCTGCCAGCACAGAGCCCAGTGTGGGCCTCGAACTCACAAAACCATGAGATCACGACCTGAGCTGAAAGCGAGAATTGGATGCTTAACTGACTGAACCACCCAGGTGCCCCTAAAATGCTCTAAAATTTAATTCCATGATTATCATGGAATTTTTCAAGATTTTCTATAGATGGCAAATTACACTTAAGAATTTTTTGTAAAAAGCACACAAGAATACTTTCCTCTATAAAAATTAAGTTTATTATCTTGGATGTCATCCATTAGAAGCACAAAAGGAAGTTGATGGGAATTTCAACTGTGCCTCAATGACAGGATTTTTTAGGTATCCTCCCCCCAAAAGATTAAGTCTGCAAGTTTCCTAAAGTGGCTCCCTAAATTTTTAAAGCTGCCATTTTGATCTTCCAACTCTCTTTCCCCTTTTATTTCTACTCTCTGAAAGCGTTGTGAGAAATATAATTTCTAGTTTAAAAAAACTCAAATTACTTTTATTTTGAGAATGTTATGCAAGCCCTGGTGACTAAGTTAGGCTAGGTTGGGAGAAATAAGGTTGGTTATCTCTGTTTTAGACCACAGCTTCTCAAGTTAAAATTCTTAAGGGTTTCCTTAGACAATACAGGGTCTGCTTGAGCTGAATAAGAATCATAAACACCAGAGTAAAGTGGAGTTATGTCTGGGGAATTATTTAATCAGAGTATGTTTAATTTCAAAAACTGACCAAGATCAGCTAGCAAAGACCTCAGGGGGAAGAAAATGGCCACAATGTGGGGTGTCTGGGTGGCTCAGTTGGTTAAGCGTCCGACTTTGGCTCAGGCCATGATCTCGCGGTTTGTGGGCCCGAGCCCTGTGTCAGGCTCTGTGCTGAGAGCCTGGAGCCTGCTTCGGATTCTGTGTCTCCCTCTCTCTCTCTGCCCCTCCCCCACTCATGCTCTGTCTCTCTATGTCTCAAAAATAAACATTAAAAAAAAAAAATTTTTTTTAAGAAAATGGCCACAATGTGTCACAACAAATTGCACTTTCCTCGCTTCTCTTCCAAATGACAAGCATCAAAAGTGGTCACCTGTACTTACCATGGTACTTGGCATTCAAAAGTTACCTGCATTTCCTGGAAGCATGGTGCGGATGGAAGACTACCTATGAATATATGCATTAAATGGCCAAAAGTAAAATGAGCATTGGCATATTGGAGAAATTTTTAGAACCACATTAAATTTGAAACATCGGAATTTTCCAAAGATTTTCTTATTTGCCTCATTAACATACTTATGAACTGGAAAGCTTGCAAAGAAAGCCACTGGATCTCCTCCAAGATTCCTCACTTAACTAGTAGGCAAAAAGTTACTTACTACTTTGGCAAAGGCTCACAGAGCAGAGATTCCCTGCTAGACTACAATCCCACAATGTCCCCACATCCCGCCTGGCTTAGGAAAGCAGCATAGGATGGAGGTCCGACTTCACAGTGGGGAGCCGAGAGAAGCATGGAATGCTGGTGAGCACCTTCAGACCATCTCCTCTAAACCCTTCCGTTTAAAAATGAGGAAACTGAGGCCCAGGGTAATTATTCCAGGTTTCATATACCTTTATGGCCAGAACCACAACAAGAACCCAGGGCTTCTGGTTCCCACAACTAGGGCTTCCTTTTAGACAGCTACTCCAAATGTAGAGTTGGCTTCTGAAAGTAAATTGGACTTATGGAATACTGACTTCGTGATCAGCCCTTAACTGATCATCTGGCATGAAACAGGGATCTGCCACGTTCTGATTTAAGGGTGTGCACCCAAATCTGAAAGCATCTCTCACTGCTGCAAATATTCAGTGGTGGCGATTGACATCTCATTTTATCCTTTCATTCTGTCCTTTTTCTTTTCCCTACACAATAAATCACAGTATCCCAAAGTGTTAACAATGTATAAGAAATGGGGCAAGGAACAGGGGAAAGTAATGACCAACTTTAACAAAGAGATATTTAGAGGCACCTGGTCATGATCTCTCAGTTTATGGGATTGAGCCCCACATAGGGCTCTGTGCTGACAGCATGGAGCCTGCTTGGGATTCTCCCTCTCTCTGCCTCTCACCTAATCTCTCTCGCTCTCTCTCAAAATAAATAAACGTTTAAAAAAAATTATCTTCCTTTAAAAAGAAAAAAAGAGAGAGATTTAAGTAATTGAAATAGCCTGAAATAATTCTCACACTCAAAACTGTATTTTGGAAACTCACAGCTTTTCTCTTTAATACACCTGGTAATCATCCTGAGAAAGTCTTACTCAGAAGAAGGTGGCTTCTGTGTCCTCTAGATACAGCCTTTACCACCAACCCTCTGTGACTCAATCATTTGCATGTTATCGCTTTCCCATTGCCCGACTTTCCTCACTCCCTACACCCAAAGACCTTTAGCCCAGCTGCTCTGGCTCTCATCTGTGCTTTCTCGTCTTTAAGTTTCTCTTTTCTTAACTATTTTCAACTGTACTGTTTGGCTCATCTTCCTCAATGCATTTTTCATGTCATAAATTTGAGCTGCAAAGTGGCACTAAACCCCAAAATATATCTGAAGAATTATTAGGGTAAACTGAAATCACCAAGTAATCTCTCTTACCTTCTTGGGCAGCCACTCAATTTTTAGTATCTCCTCAGGGCATATACTTCTGGTAACTGGCTGTCCTTTTACTTTAAGACAATATTAAAAAAAAAAAAAGTTCATTTGTTTGTTTTTGAGAGAGAGAGAGAGAGAGAGAGTGACAGACAGAAAGGGAGAATCCCAAGCAGGCTCCATGCTGTCAGTGCAGAGTCCAACGCAGGGCTCAATGTTATGAACCGTGAGATCATGACGTGAGCCGAAATCAAGAGTCAGATGCTCAACCGACTCAACCACCCAGGTGCCCCTTGAAGACACTATTTTAACATGCCAAGGCCTAAAAGTTCAGAACGTCCGTGCTGAAAAAATTTTAGACATCATCTAGTTTATCCCAAACCCCTCATCTTATAATAAATTGAGGCTAAGAGAGGGAAGGTTTTGGTCTAAGACCCTTCCCAAATGATTTCTCATCTTGCAACATGTTAACATGTTCTCTTTTCTTTCCAATTACAGTATAGTCTACTTGTTACCACCTGAATTAGTTACTCCTTTACCAACTCTTTCAAAAGGAAAGATAGTAATTAATGCCTTCAGGTGGTGATCTACCCCCACAGGGTATCTTTAGGGAACAGGGTTTTTACTATTATTATTATTATTATTATTATTATTATTATTATTTCAAGCTCTAAAGTGTACATGCATTACTAACTACATATTATGAATAATAAGTAAGGGCCTTCCATAAATCTACATATTAGTGAAAAAAACTCTGGAGATAATAAAGTGACCTAGTTAGGATTTGGGGTCTTAAGCCCAGTCTGCTACTAATTAGCTATGATCCTTTGAGTGAGTCACTTCAGGTCTCTTTTTTTCATATGGATGGGTGATAAGGAAGATGGACAAGATCTGTGATTCTCAACTTTCAAGTTCTGAGATGAGATCCAAAGATCTAAAGGAAATCACAGGTTTGCTTCCTCCTGACACAGCTGCACAGCTAAAATATTGAGTATGTTTGCAAGTCACTAGGTATTTCATGCCGACCAGAAGCTCTCATTGGCATGTATACACATCTCAGCTAAATTACTTTTGGTTTAAGAAAAAATGTAAAAACACACACACACATTTGGCCCACTGAAGAAATAATAAAAAGAATGAAGTTTTCAAAAGCACAAATATGGGAGTAGAGGGCAGAGAAAAAAGTTTTGCACAAAGAAAAAGCGATTCACATAAATATGAAATTAGATTTCACTCAAGTACCAAGGAATTTCTGTCCTTCCTGTATTCATCCGCTGATCCTGAAAATGCCCAGATGCAAAGCACTCTGTCAAATCTCAGTTCTTGAAAAGAGCGCTTGATCAAACACAGAATAGGCACTTAAGAGTTGGATTATAAAGTATTTTCCTTTACATTCATACCAAGTCTCCAACAAGATTCTATTGCACAGAGAATTTAAAGAGAAGTCCTTCAAGGAGTTTAAATGTCTTGGTACAAAACACAGTAGTTCATTCAGCCGTGTTCAACCAATACACTTAAAAGGGCATTAGCAGGGATTATGTTCCATCTCCAATCTACAGGGACTGAAATCTGAAGGCACTGCCAACTGCTGCCTCACCGTCTCACTGTGCTTAACTAGCAAAGAGGAAATCTGTGTGCCACCAAAGGGCCCTGGGCCGAGGCACAGGAGATGTGAATTCTAATCCAGCTGGCCCCAGGAGCAATTCCCTGCACAGAGCACAGTGCTTTGCCTGTAACTGATGCTCCGAAATGTCAACTAAGTGGAAATGCAAAAATCCCCACCAAGTGCCCATGAATATTATACAGAGAATTTAAAGATGCCTCCAAGAAACTGAAATCCAGTTAGGTAAAATATAGGAACTTTGGTGTAAGGAAAAGAACTAACGTGTCTCGACCATTATAATAAATCAAAGGATTTACAGTAGTTACCTCACAAAAGCTTTGTGGAGTAAGTTAAACATTTCCATTTGATAATACAGAAAACCAGGCTCAAAGAAAGTAGTTTATTCACCATCCACAATTAGTAAGAGGAGAAGCCCAGATTTCCAACCCAGGTCTGCGAAGCCCACAGTTTGCAGTATGCAACGCCTACACATCAAGGCAGCCCAGGATGAGTTAGAAATTCGGGTCTAAGTTTCACTCTTGTCTCTAAGTTGTTTTATACCACTAGACAGAACACTTGTTCTGCAATTTTCCCACCGCACCATGGGACGTAGGGGGGCGGGGCGGTGACCTAGATCAGTAGTTTGTTTTGTTTTGTAAGGCGGTCATCAGAATCCTTTGGGACCAGGACTTTTTTCTAATATAGGCATACGCCTTTCTTGCTCTTTGAAACTATGTGGGACTGGTACGCTTCAGTTGTAACTGGAAATGCATTACACCCCGCAAACGGAACGGAGCAGAAAAGTTGTGCGGGCCCCAATCCCCCTCCCGTTAACTTGAGGCTGAGCACCTGACCCTGCAGGATTCGTGTTTCCTTTTAGCTTAGAGCTGTGTGCCGGCCCCGGGGCTCCCGGTCTGAGAGCAATGTATAGTATGCGCGTCCTGCATTACCTGAGCGGCCTGCAGGGGCTGGTCTGTAGAGAGAGGCCCGTGCCTTTGAGGGGCTTAACGCTCACCGTGTAACATACCGAGCTCAAACAGCCGGCGGCTCTGATATGCCCTGCTCCGGAGGGGCGGCAGTGGAACCACTTCCTGGTCAGCGTCTCCCGCCCTTCGTCCACACCCCTACTGCTGCATTTCCCCCGCTGCACTGACTTGCCCGGCGGCAGGAGGGTCTGTCAGGCTCCCGGGCGGACGCCCAGCCCGTCACCAAGCGGCCGGGGGAGGGGTCCGATCAGAGATTTAAAACAACGCTCTGGAACTCCGACTCCCCGCCCCCCCTGCGGGGCATCTCCTGCGGCTGCCTGGAAGAGGCCCCGGGCCCGTTCCAGTCCCGTCCGGGCCACTGTCCCTCCAGTGACCCAGGTGCGCCGCGCCCGCCCGAAACCCCGTCTGACGCCGCCCGGCACCTGTCGCGCCCGCAGCGGCAAACCCTGCGCTCACCTCGTCCCGGGGGCCCACGGCCCGTCCCCGCGCCTCTGGGCCCAGCTCCCGCCGCCGTCTCCGCCAGGCCCACAGCCGCGGCCGCCGCCCACTTTCGGTTTCCCCGCACGGCCAGAGCCGCAGCCACGGCTCGGGATTCACCTCAAGCCCCCGCCCCGCCCCGCCCCGCTCTGCCCCGCCCCGCTCCGCCCCGCCCCGAAGGCAGCCCGGCCTCGGCTCTGCGCACGCGCGGGCTCTCCGGCCGCGTCGGCCCACGCCGGCGTCCGCGCGTGGGGAGGGAAACCGACGCCGCCTAGCGGTTTCTGCGCGTGCCCACGCACGGGCCGACGGCGGAAGAAGACTGCGGGGAAGGTTCAGGCGCGCCTCCCCGTGGACAACGCAAGTACCCGCGGCCTGGCCCGGCCGGGACCCGGCACTTCACACCCAGCAGGACCTCACCAGCAGTTAACACGCTCTTGTATGCTTGCTTCACGCCCAAGTCAGACGTTTCAGTCAACTCTTGCTCATTCTTTTGGTTAACAGGAACAGTTACTTTTAACCCTCCCAGACGTCCACCTGGTCCGCTCATTTCCTTTAGGTTTTTCCGAAGCGTCACCTTTTCGAAGAAGGTGCTACTTTAAAAAATGTCAATCTGCTTCCCGGAGTTTCTCACTTCTCAGCTTTCTCTCTCTTGAGCGCACTGTATGTATTTTACTTATCATGTCCTCGAATTAAGCTCTGTGAGCACAGGAATCTTTGTCATGCTCCCTAACCTATTCCTGGAGCCTAGGATTGTGCCTGGCACATAAGGGTTAAATAAATATTTGTCGAATTCATTCCTTCATTCATTATAAAATTATTGAACATCTAATATTCATTCACTTATTTCTTGTGCACATTAATTCTACCAACACATGTTGGGCGTGTCGGTTTGTATTCCTTAAACCAACATTGAACACTTCTCTGCACTTATTCTATAAGCATTCACTGAGGTCTGCTGTTTTTTCGAGGAGTATATATTTTTACAGCTCTATTGAGGCATACTGTAAACGGCACATTTAGAATGTACAATTTGATGTTTTCACATATGTATACAGCTGTGAAACCATCACTGCCATAAACATAACAGCACACCATCACCTCCAAAAAGTTTTCCCTGGGTCACTTTTATAATCCTCATCTCTTGTGCCTCTCTGTCCCTTGCCCCTTCAACTGCTGATCTCCTCTCTGTCACTATGGATTAGTTTGCTTTTTCTAGAGTTTTATATAAATGGAATCATACAGTATGTGCTGTCTTTTTTGGTAGGGGTCAGGAGGAAGGTCCATTTTTTTTCACTCAATGTAAACACGTTGAGATTCATCCATGTTGTTTTGTGTAACAGTAGTTCGTATCTTTTTATTGCTGAGTAGTATCCCATTGTATGGGGGTACTAAACCTACCATATGACCCAGCAATTCCATTTACCCAAAGTTTGCCCAAGAGAAATGAGAGCATATGTCTACACAAAGACCTAGACAAGAATATTCATAGCAGCCTTGTTTACAATAGCCAAAAATAGAAAAAAAACAATACCCACTGGTAGTTGAATGGACAATCAATTAGTACATATTGAACACCTGCTGTTACATAACAAACTTTCATGGAATGCCTACTCTGCTAAGGCACAAGCCTATGCTTGAGGAGCATTTTAAAAATTATTTCTTATTTATTTATTTCCTTACTTATTTAATAAACTGCACATCCAACATGGAGCTCAAACTTATGACCCTGAGATCAAGAGTCACGTGCTCTACCAACTGAACCAGCCAGGCAAGCACCCTTGAGGGTCTTTTGATTCAGTGAAAAGAGATAGCAAGCAATGAAAAGGTTGGCTGGAAGTAGATCACAGAAGGCCCTATAGCCCATGCACAGAAGTTTGGGCTTTTCCCCAAAGGCAATGGGGAACTGTTCAAAATCTCCTTTGAATGCTGTTCTCTTTTATACTCCCACATCTAGTCCCTAACTAAATCTGCCCAAATGTCTCTCCCCGGCACTTCTCTTCATCCCTGCTACTGTATTTCAGTCTATTTAGGATCTCTCTCCCTTGCAATCTGCTCCAAACACTGCAGTGGGTTTAATAGACCTAAAATATAGCCAGACCCAGTTTGGACTCTGCAGTGCTCATGACATCTTCTGACTCCACATTTATGATAGGAAAGATGTAAAAAGCAGCTCCCAGTGGAAAGAGTGCCACTGGAGAAGAAAATTAGGAAAAACTCCAGAGTCCAACATGCAAAGTAAATCATAAAAGCAATGTATGTTGACCTCAAGTCTGAGATTCTTCATCCTTTCAAAGGGATTCTATGGACTGTACTGTATAGAAAGACAAATGACGTTCTGCAGCTAGTTTTTTAAAAAACTGATTTTGGGGGGCACCTGGGTGGCTCAGTCGGTTAAGCATCTGACTTAGGCTCAGGTCATGATCTCACGGTTCATGGATTCCAGCCCCCTGTCAGGCTCTGTGCTGACAGCTCAGAGCCTGGAGCCTGCTTCAGATTCTGTGTCTCCCTCTCTCTCTGCCCTTCCCCCATTCATGCTCTGTCTCTGTCTCTCTCTTTCTCTGTCTAAAAAATAAACATTAAAAAAAATTTTTAAATCAGATTTTTGATGAATAGTTTACATATAATAATAATACATATTTTAAATGTATGGTTTGGTAAATTTTGACAAATGTATTCAATTGTGTGTCCACCACCACAATCAAGATCTAGAACTAATTCATCATTTCAGAAATTTCCCCTGTGCCTCTTTAGAGTTAATTTCTTCCCCCTACCACCAGCCCTTGGCAGGCATTGATCTATTTTCTGTTACTAGAGCTTTGCCTTCTCTAGAATGTCATATAAATGGAATCATACAGTATGGAGTCTTTGTGACTGCCTTCCTTCACTTAGCAGAATGCTTTTGAGAGTCACCCACGTTGCCACATCTATCAGTAGTCTGTTTCCTTTTATTGCAGAGTAGATACCATCACCGGTATGGATATGTCACAATTTGTTTATTCACATTTGATACATGTTTGTGTTATTTCCAGTTTGGGGCTATTGTGAATAAAACAGCTGTAAACAATCACATACAGGTCTTTGTGTGGTCATATAGTTGTCTTGCATAAAGACTTAGGAGTAGAGTTGTTGGTTGCAGAATATGTGTATGACTAACTATAAGACACTATCAAATTGTTTTCTAAAATGGCTGCATCATTTTGTTCTCCCTCCTCCCACCTGCCAGCAGTGTATGACAGGTCCAGTTGCTCTAAATCTTCTCCAGTCCTTGCAATTGTCAGTCATTTTAAGTTTAGTCATTTTAGCAGATGTATACAGATATCACATTGAGGTTTTTTAATTTGCATTTCCCCATGACTAATGATATTGAGCATATTTTCATGTGTTCACTGGCCCTTCATATATGTTCTTGGGTAAAGTGTCCATTCTACAGGTAGATTTTTGGCTAAGACATACCAGGAGGTTCTCAGAAGTCCATGGAAAGCTGACATAGCAAGGACAGGTTAGGAAGTTTGTTAACTTTCTTTGGAAATGGCCCCAAACCCAGGGAATTCAAGAATTAACTCCCATGCCCTGGATATATAATTGCATTTCAGGGAAATCGGAGATGATATCAAAGGATGACAAAAACTGGTTATTCTTCTGACACAATGGCTCTTGCCTCTTGTGGGATAGGAGGTCAGAATATGGGAGAGTAACACATGGATACGAAATTTGGCATATGATGTCAGAGAAGATTTTGGGGGCACCTTAAGTCCCACTAGGAACCTGTATTAAAAACTGCCTTAGATGAGGGCATATATCCTGAGGCCAAAGAACGGAGTTTTCAGAATGAACAAGACTGAGGTGGAAGGTATTCTCTCTCAGCAAAAGCCCAAGCTCATCTTTGGATGACTGGAGTCAGGGCCAGGAGCATCTGTGTCTCTCTTTCAGGAGAGGCAGGAACACTTCCCATCCTCAAGGGCTGTTGAGAGGTTGTGATCTGCTCGGATGGCTTTTGAGTGTAGGCAAGACAGATAGTAGGGGGACCAAGACCAGCTGGCCAGTGGGCAACAGCCTGGCAAGTAATCTGTGCCCATCCAAATACTTCCGAGAGGTTGTCATGGGAAAGGAGTGCTAATCAAGGCCCAGGCATAAGAAAGGAAGATGGCTTTATTGCCACCTTATCCTGGGCTGAGAAAGGTGGGAATATGTCCAGTGCGAAATGTCCACCTAAAGCCCTTCATGCATTTTTGTCTACACCTGGGGAGCCTGTTTGGAGAGAGCCACACTGGACACAAACACCAAAACACCCGTACAAGGCAGACAAGACCAAAGCCACTGGTTGAGGTGCATCTCTGTCTTTCCCTCCTTCCCTTCTCTCAGTCCAGCAAGCACCACTTAGGAAGAAGGGGAGACAGCAACCACATTCCAAGAGCACGCCTGTAGCTCATTTTGTTTTTATCTCACCTGATGGGGTTTCTGGCATTTGCAATGCGGTCTAAGAAAGAGATACTCCCAACCCTCCCTCACAGGGTCTCTCTGACGTTTCTGCTGTAGTGGGCAGTTCTTCCACTCTTCAAACTTTGGAGTGGCAATTTTAGACACCCCAGTTGTCCCCATTTCACTTCCCATCTGACCTCATCTGCCTCTTCTCTAGATTGTCTCCTATGAGGAAACCCAATCCCAAACTCTCATTTCTATCTCTTTGCCTACCACCAGATGAGCTGCAGGGACTTGGCTGTGGCATTATTTGGGGTCTTCATTAATTCCTCTCCTGGGAAATCTTCCTTGAAGCCCCACCCAAAAGTGACCTGCTCCCTTAGTGGAGCTCCTGTAGCACCTTGTCTGTCCCTCAAAAATGTTTACAGTAGGGGAGGATGTAGGAGATGGTCCCAGGTCTCATCTTCCTTGTGAACAACTTGAAAAGACTTATATTGTATTCATCTTTTTTCCTCTGAGTTATTTAATTGCAAATAATTTTAGCAATGATAATTCTAAGTCCTTCTTAAAGCTGAACAACACGTTCAAAGTTACATACGTGGACTAAGTCCAGCTTCACCTCACCTTTTTGCTTACATAAGGCCAGGAAAAATAGATGCATAACAAATGGAATCTTTGGACAAATCTACTTTTAATCGTTAACATCATGATCACACCCTCTCCTGTCAGCTATTGCCTCACCAACAAATGCAGAGGAATTTCTAGACAATTGCGTTTGTTTTAACTGAGTAAGGAGAAACAAAACAAAACAAAACAAAACACTGAAGGGAGAGATTGCTGGGGCGCTGCTGAAATCCAGGCCCTGGTAAAGCTGAGGATGTGCTGATCAAGCAAAACTCCCTAATCTGCCCACAAAGGCCTCCAAGGTGAGTCAGCTGAAAGGGGTTAATCCCCAGAAGGGACTGATCCCTAAAGCTGTAGAGGCCACCCAGCCACTGAACACTGGAAAACAGGGGATAACGAAAGCTTAAAGCCACATTGTGTAGAGCAAGGTCATAGGACCAACGGGGGAGGGTCTTGGCTCTCTAAGAGATGGCCTCTGCCCCTCTAGAGCTGTGGCTCATTTGCACAGCCCAGCCCTGGGCAAGGCCCAGAGAGAAGGACAACTCCCAGGATGCAGATATTAAGTTGGCAGCAGGTTAAGGACCCAGATGTGGGGTAGGGCATGGAGGTGGGGTAACTAATACTTTAAGCAAGGCAAGCAACTATAGCATTACTGATTCTGTAACAATCAATAAACAGACTGGTACAAAAATTATACTGCAGTAGATGCTAGGGGTGAGGAAGGAAGGAGGCAAAGAGAAGGAACCACGTAAGTCTACGGCTTAGTATAGCTTAGCTGATCCTGAAATCAAAAATGCGGACAGTATTCAAGAAAATGTGGTTTCAGAGCCCCCTGACTGGTATAGTTGTTAGAGCATGTGACTCTTGATCTTAGTGTCATGAGTTTGAGCCCCATATTGGGGGTAGAGATTACATAGAAAAATAATATCTTTTTTAAAAATGTGTGTTCAGATTCAAAGTGTAATACTCTGGGAGGATCATTGCCACTTAGTTGTTTGACCTTGAATAAACCAAAATCTTTTGTTAGATTCCCTTTAAGTGGCAAAATTAACCCAGTAAGTAGCAAAAGAGACTTCACTAGAGGCTTTTTGGACAATTCCCATTCTTTAGTGGGTCTCCATGAGAGCAACATCATCCCCTCCCCCCCCCAGGGCACGTTGGACATTTGTGAGGTTAATTTAGGTTTTCACAGTGATGGGGGGCACCTCCTCAGATTTAGTGGGCTTGGCTGGTTGCTTTTTGTCCTGCTGCCAGCAGAACAGCTCCCCAATATCCAAGGAGTTCCCTTTGTCCCAACCAACATGTGACTGTCTTGCCAGTCATTCATGTAGCTGAAAAGCCTCTGATGTATAAACACAAATAACTTTTTCGTAGTTTTATATATAACACGTTTTCCAAGTTATTTGATCTGTGAATTTCAGTTCAGGAAAGTAAAGGGAGGGGCTATAAAATATTCATTATAAAAGAGGGTGCTGGGGGCACCTGGGTGGCTCAGTCAGTTAAGCATCAAACTCTTGATTTTGGCTCAGGTCATGATCTCATGGTTTCATGAGTTTGAGCCCCACATTGGGCTCTGTGCTGAAAGCATGGAGCCTGCTTGGGAGTCTCCCTCTCTCCCTCTCTCTCTGCCCCTGCCCCGCTTGTGCTCTCTCTGTCTCTCTCAAAACAAATAAATAAACCTAAAAGAAAAAAGAGGGTGCTAGGTCAGATAGGGGTTGAGTGCTGCTTCTAGAAATCCCCCAACAGCCATTCTTACCCAAAGAGAAGCTGAACAAGACATTCTTGTTTACTCCAACAGACAGGGATGAATGCATGTCTTTATTAGAATTCTGCATCACCCCACTCCCAAATTACCTGATTTTCCCTAGCACTTACAACATGCTGAGGAGATTAAACACTGTTTTGAGAGTTCTTCCTGGAGTTCACTTAGCCCATAAGTAGAAGAGATGGTCTTCTTTCCAATTCTCTCTTCATCCTCTTGCACTTAGCCTTTTCCATTTAAAACTGGAGCCCCTGCTCTCAGTAGCAACTTCCTTCAAACAGGGTGTTTTATATTTGCAATTAGAAAATTATAGCACCTTGGGGCACCTGGGTGGTTCAGTCTGTTGGGTGTCCGACTTCAGCTCAGGTCATGATCTCGCGGTTCATGAGTTCGAGTCCTGCGTTGGGCTCTGTGTTGACAGCTCAGAGCCTGGATCCTGCTTCCGATTCTGTGTCTCCCTCTCTCTCTGCCCCTCCCCTGCTCACACACTCTGTCTCTCAAAAATAAATAAACATTAAAAAAAAGAAAAAAAATTATAGTACCTGGAGGCTAGCTGTTGCCTAAGAAAGGAGCTAACAAGGTATTGGCCAGAGCAAGCCACCAGAGGAGATTTCCTCCAGATAAGTGGTTCTTAATATGAAAGTAACACAGTCTGCAAGCACTAACACAGCATTTCCCTCTCTTCGTGCAGTACATGTTCCAAAAAAATGGATTTGAAGGTTGATATGTATATATATCATATATATATTCATATATGATATATACACAACCACATATATATATCATATATATATTCATATATGATATATATATGTGGTCCCTAATCAGAACGACTGCAGTGTTCTAGCGCTGGGAAATGCATAGAAAGTATAAAGACAAAGTAAACATCCCTCCCCCCCCCATGAAAATCTCTAAGGCAAGCCATAGACCTGCATAATAGAGGTTAACAAATGGCTTGCACCAAATCCAGGTACCAATTTACTGGCTGACAATTGTTCAGAAAGAGACTTGATCTTTACTTTGCCATTCTATATCCATGGAATTTTTCTTTTCACGTCTCCAAATGTTTCCAGTCAATTCTTCCAATTTTCTTCTCTACACCCTTTCCATCCTGGGAAGGCACTGTGTTCACCTCCAAGCCTGGTGGACCCTGGGTGGTAAGGTGGAGAACAGGCTGGAGGAGTGTGACCTGATACTTCTCCAGATGCTTGCTGACAACAACAGGCCAGACAGACAGACAGCCCTTACAGACTATTTGCAAAATATTGTTCCTCTGCACGGACCACCTCTGTATCAGTGGGGAACTTCCCCTTGTGTATGAGCCCTGCCCTTATTGGGAAGGCAGCTATGAATGTCAAAATGCCATTTTGATCTAAAAACTCTCTCTCTAGAGTGTCTACCTGTGAACTTTAGTGTTACCTGTTGGCTAAAGAGAAAGAATGGAAACTTCCCTAAAGCGGGGTTGTTTGATATTTGGAGAATGCTGTCACAACCTTCTTAAAATCTTCTCTTGGTCAATTGCCACACTTACCTCCTCTAAGCAAGCTTTAATTAATTGAATTTCTTGAAAGTGGCACTCAGAAAAAAGTTCTAATTTCCAGCTGGCTATTTCTTTGCAAATAAACAAGACCCATTTAGAAGGTATTTGTAACTCAGATAATGGCCAGTTGTTCTAAATAGCAGAATTGGTAACTTGTCAGAATCTTTCCTTGGGTGTTTTGGAGCCTATACTGCTAAAGTTGAAAAAAGCATTGCTCTGGGTGATTCCAAGTCTCAATCCTGATCTTGTAATGTGTCTGGGAAGATCAAGTGGCCTCTATTTGAAACTACAAGATTTGTGGGTGGGTGTTATGACATGTTGCATAAACCCCATTGCTGGAAAGCTGATTTTATAACTTGTGTGCAATGTTTACAACATCACCAGCAACCTGTTTAGGGCTGTGGTGCTAACAAGATAGAAGTGAAATGGAAATCTAGGTCAATGTTGTGTAAACCGGTGTTCTTGGACTTATTCTTAAAGGTCTGAGGTTCTCAATAAGAATGTAAAATATTTACATTTTCATTTAGATGATTATTTAAATAAATACAGCCACATTTTGCATCTTCTGATGACTACTTTATAACAAAGCAGTGCCATGCTAACAGTTATATATAAGATCTTTATGAGGAAAACTACAACTCTTGCAAAAGGAACCAAAAAACCATTAAGTGGAGAGATATTCTATGTTCATGGATAGGAAGACCCAATATTGTCAAGATGTCAGTTCTTCCCAACTTGATCTATAGATACAGTGTGATCCCAATCAAAATCCCAGCATGTCATTTTATGGACATTGGCAAACTGATTCTACAGTTTATATGGAAAAGTTAAAAAAAAAAAAACAACAGAATAACTAACACAGTATTGAAAGAGAAGAAAAAATTGGAGGACTGGCATTATCAGACTTCAAGACTTTTTATAAATAAAGCTACAGTAATTGATATAGTGTGTTATGGATGAAAATAGATCAATGGAACAGAATAAAGAACCCAGAAATATACCCACAAAAATATAGTCAACTGGTCTTTAACAAAGGATCAAAGGTAATTCAATGGAGAAACAATAGACTTTTCAACCAATGGTTTTGAAACAACTGGACATCCACATGCAAAAAAAAAAAAAAAAAAAAAATTAACCTTGATACAGAACTTTCACAAAAATTAACCAAAAATGTTGTGATGTAGAATGTAAAATTATAAAACTCCTAGAAGATAACACAGGAGAAAATCTAGGTGAACTTGAGTTTATCAGTAACTTTATTTTATTTTTTTTAAGCTTTTACTTATTTTTGAGAGAGAGAGAGACACAGAGAGAGAGAAAGCACATTTGCACACATGCACATAAGTGGGGGAGGGACAGAGAGAGAGGGGTAGAGAATCTTAAGCAGACTCCATGCTCAGTGTGGAGCCCAATGTGGGGCGCAATCCCACAAACCATGAGATCATGACCTGAGCTGAAATCAAGAGTCAGATGCTTAACTGACTGAGCCATCCAGGTACCCCTGTCAGTAACTTTTTAGATAAAACACCAAAGGATTGATCCATAAAAGAAAAAATTGATAAGCTGAACATTGAAATTAAAAGCTTCTACTCTGCAAAAGACATTGTTGAGAGAATGAGAAGATAAGCCACAGACTGGGAGAAAGTATTTGTAAAACATATTACATGATAAAGGACTAATACCAGAAATACACAAAGAACTTTTCAAACTCAACAGGAAGAAAACAAAAATTAATTATTGAGGGATGCCTGGGTGGCTCTGTCAGTTAAGCATCCAACTTCAGCTCAGGTCACAATCTCATACTTTGTGAATTCGAGCCCTATGTTGGGCTCTGTGCTGACAGCTTGAAGCCTGGAGCCTGCTTCTGATTCTGTGTCTCCCTCTCTGTCTGCCCCTTCTCTGTTTGTGCTCTCTCTCTCAAAAATAAATAAATAAACTTAAAAATTAATTACTGAATTTAAAAATGGACAAAAGATCTGAACAGACACCTCAGCAAAGAAAATATGAAGATGGCAAATAAGCATGCCCAAAATACACAAAGAATCCTAACACTCAACAATATCTCAACAAATAAAATTTCAAAAACAAAATAAACTCACTACCTCCAGAAAAAGTATCTCAAACAAACCATTTTAAAAATGGGCAATAAAAAAAAGGGGCAACAGATCTGAACAAATATGTCATCAAAGAAGACAAGAAGATGGTAATAAACATATGAGAAGATGTTCAATATCATATGTCATTAGGAAACTGTAAATTAAAGCCACAATGAGATACCACCAAACACCTATTAGAAAGGCTGAATGCAAAAAATCCCTGGGGGCACCTGGGTGGCTCAGTTGGTTAAGTGTCTGACGTTGGCTCAGGTCATGATCTCATGGTTAGTGGGCATGAGCCCCACATCAGGCTCTGTGCTGACAGCTCAGTCTGGAGCCTGCTTCCAATTCTGTGTGTCTCTCTCTGCCCCACCCCCGCTCCTGCTTCCTCTCTTTCTCTCAAAAAATAAACATTAAAAAAAAAAAAAAAAGAAAATTTAAAAAAAAAAAAAAAAGTCCTGATCATGTCAAATGCTGACAATAGTGTTGAACAACATTCCTGGTTGGAATGCAAAATAGTACAACCACTTTGGAAGACAATTTGTCAGTTTCTTAAAAAGCTAAACATAGTCCTACCATATGATCCAGTAATCGTGCTCCTAGGTATTTACCGAACAAGTGTTGGAAACATGTCTACACAAAAACCGGCACACAAATATTTAACAGCAATTGTGAATAATAACCCCAAACTGGAAGCAACCAAGAGGTTCTTTAATAGGTGAATGGATAAACAAGCTATGGTACATCCAGATGATGGGTATGATTCATCAATATAAAGAAATGAGCTATCCAGCCACAAAAAGACATGGAGGAACTTTATTATTTTTTTATTTTTTTTTCAGTATATGAAATTTATTGTCAAATTGGTTTCCATACAACACCCAGTGCTCATCCCAAAAGGTGCCCTCCTCAATACCCATCACCCACCCTCCCCTTCCTCCCCCCCCCCCATCAACCCTCAGTTTGTTCTCAGTTTTTAAGAGTCTCTTATGCTTTGGGTCTCTCCCACTCTAACCTCTTTTTTTTTTCCTTCCCCTCCCCCATGAGTTTCTGTTAAGTTTCTCAGGATCCACATAAGAGTGAAAACATATGGTATCTGTCTTTCTCTGTATGGCTTATTTCACTTAGCATCACACTCTCCAGTTCCATCCACGTTGCTACAAAGGGCCATATTTCGCTCTTTCTCATTGCCCTGTAGTACTCCATTGTGTATATAAACCACAATTTCTTTATCCATTCATCAGCTGATGGACATTTAGGCTCTTTCCACAATTTGGCTATTGTTGAGAGTGCTGCTATAAACATTGGGGTACAAGTGCCCCTATGCATCAGTACTCCTGTATCCCTTGGGTAAATTCCTAGCAGTGCTATTGCTGGGTCATAGGGTACATGGAGGAACTTTAAATACATATTGCTAAATGAAAGAAGCCAGTCTGAAAGGCTACATACTGTATGATTCCAACCATTTGACATTCTGGAAAGGGCAAAACTATAGACAGGGTAAAAAGATCAATAGTTGTCAGTGATTGGGAGAGGAAGAGAGGAAAGAATGGGTGGAACATGGGGCCTGAGGGTTGGTTGTACAACTGTTCTGCATGATACTATAATGGTGGATACATGGCACTAAAGCATCTGTCAAAATTCATAAACCATGTAACACAAAGACTGAAACCTAATGTAAACTATGGACTTTAGTTGGTCCGTAAATTTTAACAAATGAATCACACTATTATAGGATGTTACAAATAGAGTAAACTGTGGGGGCAGGGGATGGGATATATGGGAAATTGGTGTTCCTTGCTCAGCTTTTCTATAAACCTAAAACTGCTCTAAAATATGAAGTCTGCTAAGTATTAAAAAGTTTAAATGAGATAATATTTGAGAAATATACATAGCACAGAAAGTCAACTGTAGTTTATCTACTTTTATTATTAATTCATTGCAATTATTTATGTCAGGATCAATTACTTTTTATGTAAGTTGATTTGGGGTTCATATCATAATTTACTGATTATAGATTCTGCTATTGTAAATTTTAGGGATTATTATTTTTAAAAAAATTTTTAATGTTTATTTATTTTTGAGAGAGAGAGACAGAGAGACAGAGTGTGAGCAGGGGAGGGGCAGAGAAAGAGGAAAACACCAAATCCAAAGCAGGCTCCAGGTTCCACACTGTCAGCACAGAGCTCTACATGGGGCTCAAACACAGGAACCTTGAGATCATGACCTGAGCCAAAGTCAGACGCTTAACTGACTGAGCCACCCAGTCATCTCTAGGAATTATTATTTTTAATAATAATTAAAATTATGCATATCAAAATGTTTTCCAAATGTATTTTTTCTTCCATTAATCTTTAGTCCATGATAAACTTTGCCACGAGAAGTTTTAACTACTATTAGTTTTATTTTGTGTGTATTATTTTTCCTAGTATTCACCACGAGGGTCAAACATGGTGGGGTCAACAGATTCTATTCTTTGATTTACAGACATATGATTTTGACTCAGCTTTTTAGGAACATGTTGCTTGCCTACAAGACTTCACAACCCCACCTCTCTCCACCCCATTTATGAAATAGAAGAGGGTTTTCTGAGGTCTTCTTATAAGGGACAAGCAGATAAAAATCAACACAATCCCACTCACACACTGGTTTAGAACAGACTTTTTGTTCTCTCTGTGAATGAGTGAACACCAAGGAAAGAGAGGCTGTGGATGCCCCACGCACCTGGAAATAACCCCCTCTCCTCTTCATCTTGAAGTTCTGTGCAGGAAAGAGCACTGGTAGTTTCCACATTTTCATTCCCACTTTGCTTAAAAACCAGTTTTGATTTGGGAAGCAATTCAACAAATGAAAAGACTAAAGTTCTTAACCTCTCTGACAGCTAAGAGTGACCGAAGTTTAGGTCAATGACATGTGAACAGAGTATGATGGGGGACTTTGGGGAGGCTGGTCAGATGGGACAGATACAGCTGGGAGGGCCTCTTTTCCCTCCTTCTTTTCTCCTGCCTGCAGTCTCAAGTGTAGACCTGGACCATGGGCAGCCTTGATGATAGAAACCACATGCTAAGATGCTGGGGAAGGACAGATGACCCGTGGTCTTCCATGATGAGCAGTCAATAAGGACGGCCTGCCTCTAGAGTTTTTTTGGGTTTGGGGGATTTGCTTTTGTCTTTGGTTTGTTTTATTAGCAAATGTCCTCCCCCATAGGGGTTGTAGGAAAGTTTTGTGAATACAGAAAAGGGCAGGTTAAGAGGACGGCCCCTCTCCTGGAACATAAGTGATTTTCTCTGGTTATTGTCAGTAAGTCACAAATAAGTCAGTGCTATCGTCCAGTTGCCTGGGGTGGGGGTTACTGGAGTTGTCCCACAACAGAAAAAAGAGCTCTTTTATGTGAAAGAGATAGAAATCTCTTTGTTTGTGCCGCATTATTTTTCTACTGGATTTTCTACTCTACATAGGCAAATGTAGGAGCTTTGCCATTGAATCACTATGTGACCTTGTACAAGATAGGCCCTTTCTCTGGGACACAGCCCTTTGTGCATAGTGGCAGAGACAGGTATGCAGGCAGCTTGCATGATTCTGAGACTTGGTGTTTCTGCCTGGCTGACATTCATGCCCTCTTCTGTTGGGAACAGGACATTAGTGTTTCTTTAGGGAACTGCCCCTTCCCCACCCTTCATCCTAGTGGCTAAGTGAGACTGACAGCCCTTGCTGGGTCCAGTGGTGAACATATGACCCAGGCCTCGGCAGCTGTGGGGTGCACAGAGCTGGCTGAAGGAGACCCACCTCATGTGTGGAGCTACTAGTACAATGTACACGCGTACACGTCAACTTGCGGGCTCGTGTATGCACTCTTCTTGGGTCTTCCCCAGGACCCCTTGTGTGTGCCTGGCCATGGACACAAAGCCTGGCTACCATACACTGTGTTCCTTTCTGTACCCATATCACTCCATCTCAACACCCCAACCTGTTTCGATGGAGCTGGACCTCACTGAGCATCCACTTATGTGGTTCTGTATCAGGCTTTTGTTGCACAATTGGGAAACTGAGGCCAAGAGTGAGTCAAGGACCAGTCTGGGGCCCAGGAGGTGGGCAGAGTCCGGAGGATAAGGAAGGGCTTTGGCCTTGTAGGCCAGGGCTCAACACATCCTGAAAGAGTTTACTTGGTGATGAGAAACTCTAGGATCCCAGGGGGCCCCTGCCCACCTCCTCTCCATTGTGGAGGTCATTTTCCTCTCCACATCCTCACGTGTGCTCAGGCACATTCACTCACACTGACTTCTTGGGTGGGGAACATGGAGGCATGGTCAAGAAAGAGCAGACATGGGAGAACTTACAAGAGGGAGAATGGAAAGAGGTTGGAGGCAGCTCTATCATGGGGCAGTGGCATCCATTTCCCTAACTACCTGCTCGATAGGGAAGTCCCTAAGGTTCCAAGGGTAGCTTTGAGAGAAGGACTGGGGTCTTGCAGTCCACCTCTGTGAGCACCTGGAACTACAATGAGCCCACAGTCCCTAGTGTGGACAGTGGCTACAGGAAAACAGGTCAGGAGGTAGGTCAGTGACAGGCCAGGGGACAGGCAATGCAGGGTGGGGGACAGGTGAGGAGGACAGATGTGTCTGGTGTGTGTGGAGGAGGGTTAGAAGGGGTCTGGAGCAAGGCCAAGGCTTCTTCCAGGCTCCCCTTCCCCATGACCTCATTCATGCTTCTTGGGATCATCTCCAAAACAATGGCTTGCCCCCAAGTCTTTGTCCACTTTTGGGGAACCAAAAAGTACGCTGAGGCGCTATACTGGCTGTATACCTTTGAGGAGGTTGTCTTGACCTTCTGAACTTGGGTTTCCACATCTGTAAATGGGAGCAAAAGCCTACCTCATCAAGTCATTAAAACAGGTAAAGCATAGGAAAATCCAAACTGATGCAAAGTCAAAATGCAAACCAGGTAAAAGGAACAGGAGTTGATGAAATCAAGGAAGGAATATAAGCAGTCCATCGAAGTGCCACGAAAAGTATTAACAAATGAGATGTGGCATGGTTAGGCCATTTAATCAAGGAAGAGAAAATCAACAAGGAAGATGCAAGATGGAGGCTTCCAGAGGGAAGGATCTGAGTCTCACAAGATTTAAGGGGCCCCTAGGAAAATTAAGGAGTCCTGGAAGATTTTCCTCAAAATACTATAATTTGGTCAGGCAAGTTGCCAGGCAGATACCCAATCAAGACTGGATGAATTCTTTGTGGGTTGCATGGTTGCAATTATCTTACACTTTGTTAAATGTAAATATACCCATGCCCAGATAGTTTTATTATTTTCTTTTCCAAGATGAAGTGCCAAGCATGCCTATTGGAATTATGTCCTCTGAATTACTGGTCTCTATTTTAAGTGGCCCACTCCTGTGACCCACCAACCCTGATAACCACATGGAACCCCTTTCACCTCTGTCCTCCTTACCCATCCACGTGGGCAGGGACCACACCATGTCCTGGTCACTGATGAAGCTACAGTGCTGCGTATAGAGCAGGGATGGATGAACGGATGGATGGATGGATGGATGGATGGATGGACGGACAGATGGATAGAGAAGGAGTCCATAAAAAATGAACCTTTATGTGGGGTGGGTTGAGGGTGTCACAAGTATAGGCCCTGGATGGTATCCACGGAGCGCTTCCAGCTGTCCTTCCAGCGCTGAGCCTCCTTCACCTGCAATGTGTTGTTGTCCTGGATCTTCTTCAACTCCTCTTCAAATAATGCTAAATATTTCTGGGAGCAAACCAGCAGGAGGAGGCCAGATGAGGAGGGACTTTTGGATTCTGGGACCTACAGGAATGCAATACCCCACTGGCGGGTGGTTTTTAACCTACTCCAGACACTGACAAGGGTTCCACAGATCACTTCTCATGTAATCTGTCCAGCAACCCACTCGGCAGGTCCAGTCGTTTTATAGATGGGGAAACTGAGGCTCAGAATCTTGCCTGGGGTCACCCAACTAGAAAGAGGCTGAGCAGGGACAAGGACCCATCCCCCTGACTCTGGACTCTGCACCATTCCTAACTGCCATCCCGCACTGTGGCTTCCTTGGAGCTCAGGGGACTTGGTTTCCATGTAAGGCTGATCCCTCCACACCTTGAACCCTTACTGAACTCGACAGAGGTGTCCCCTCTGCCCAAGCTTGGCATAGTGGCCAGGGAAGGGTGTGGGCTCTCCCCCAGTGGGGTCAGCCTATCTTGTACCCTGGGCAGGACAAGATTTCTCTCTCGGCACCAGGACCAACACTGCCACAGGCAGCATCTGGGTGCAGCCTCCTCTTTAGACAGGCCCCAGGGGTGACTAATAGGCACTGGGCTCAAATCCTGCCTTTGTTACTTCATAGCAGCACGAGGGGGACACATTTCTTTAAGCTTCAATGTCCTCATCAGTACTAGGTGGACAATTCTTTTCCTCATGGGGCCATTATGAGGAGTCAGTGAGATGCCTCATGTTGAGAGAAGCGTGGCAGGTGCTCAGTAACTGCCAGCTGCTCTACCCACTGCCTCCCACTGCTCCCATGGCCTCTGTGCCTCTTACTACTCTGTCCCCTCACTCTGACTCAACTGTTCTTCCAGAGGTCTTCCTTCACCCCTCAGTCTGGGTGGTGTCCCTCAGCTGGGCTCCCCCTGGCACTGGGGCTCATGCCATCAGACCCACACTATCACTGGGATTGGACATGACCCACGAACATGGGTCTGCGAACATTAACTGTCTTGAGTGTTGACACTGTGCTCTGGGGCCCCCTGGCATGGGTCACCTTCCCCATGGGCCAAACATGAGGGCACCTTGGGATGGGAAGCTCCCTTCTTCCCAAGGCAGCCAAACTGAGCTGCCCTGTGCTCCCTAGGACATGCCCATCTGCACCCTGTCTCTCGACTCACCAGGTAGACGGCATCTCGGGCTTCCACGGCCGCCAGGTGGCCCAGGGTCGTTTTGGTGGTGATGATGGATGATGTTTTCCGGAGGAGAATCTTGTTTTGGATGGTGACGTCAGTGGGTTTGATTCCTGGCCACTTCCTACAAATAAACATGCATGTAAAAGTCTGACATGCTTGTCATCGTCCTTCATAGCGCACCCTCCAATCCCGGTGGAAACGTTTGGCATATCTTTGCCTTTTTTTATTTTTTAAAAGATCATGTTGTGAATGTCTTCCTTAAAAGAAAAACCTCACTGAGCATTTAACATTAAGTTTCTTCAAGTTCTTTTTCCTACTTTCACACTGAATCCGTGTGTGTAGCCGGTCTTGGCTTCTGCACAGGAGAGAGGAATGCTGCACTTCTAGTTGTCTCCCTTTTGCAGGCCTCAGTTTCCTCAGCAGTGGGCCAGCCAGGTGGCAGTCATCGATTCCTGGCCCATTTTTCCCACTGTGTTGGGCAAATCCCCGCCTTACTTCCTCTTCCAGAGTCACATTCTTGGGGCACAGAGAACAAGGACTTTGACAGCTCTTATCACACATTCAGCGCTCCACAGTGCGACCAGTGACTCAAGAATGTGCCCCATACTGGGATGGGCCTCCCTTTCTTTGGGGGCCCCTTTGTGGGTCCTTATCAAAGGAACTAATAGCTGCTGAGCTCTTAACTGTGTGCCAGGGGCACTCTAAGTACAATCTCATGAAACTTTCTCTTTGTAATACCACAGAAGGTGGGCTTCCATGCCCATTTCACAGGCAAGGAAACTGAGGCTTAGAACATAATGCCTTTCCAAGGCTTCCAGTCGCCCCTGACTATGCCGCTGCCTCGTGCTCCAGCAAACTCAGCCATTGGTGGTATTCTTCAATGCTCTTGGCTCTTACCTGCTCCCCCGCTCAATCAGGGGCTTCTCACTTTCTTCCTTCAGGGAAAGCCTAGCGAGTTTCCTCCGTATGAGGATTGATGTTTTCTGTTTGGTAGGTTCCATCCCTGGCAGGCAAAAGACAGGTTATGACCATAGCTTCACACACGGGCTGAGATCAAGGGGATTTCCCCTGACCCTACGTTTAGAGGGATGAGGGCTTGCTCCCTTCCTCCCGACTTGGAGTGTCCAGTGGGAGGCAGAGCCCAGTCCCACAGAGAAGCTGAAAGCACCAGATCTGAAGGCCCAGTGGGGGTGGGGGGGCTGGTGATGGGAGGTGTGATTTAGGCGGTCTTCCCAGCTCCAAAGCCCAGAGCCCGACGCTCTGACCTTCACACAGCTTCCACAAGCCTCCAAATAAGCTTTATAGACCCCTCTTTGGCTTATACCAGCTCAAATGGGTTCTGAACTATCCCTGGGGCAAACACATTCAATGTTGTCCCTCTGGCTTACTGACTGACCTGTCCTTTCAAGTGCCTTCCTGACGGGGCTGCAGCAGCCGGGTGACAGCCAGCAGGCAGGAGCTGCCCCGATCTGCCAGGGAGGGCAGGGCCAGGCTGCTTGGCCCAGAAGCCGGAGTTACAGCAGGAGAGGCCTCCCTGGGGCTGGTACGGGGCTCTTCCAGCTCCACAGTTCCTTCCAAGTTACCAAGAGTGGATTCCCTGCTGCTTGCTCTGCCCAGCCTCCTTCAGGCCTCATCTCTAGTGCCTCTGCAGGCCCTGCTTTCCCAAACAGGGCCTGCACTGGACACAGAGACTTCCAATATGGGAAAATGACCACTACCTCAAAATGCATATACATTGTGACCCAAAAAGTCCACTTCCAGGAACCTATTGCCCTGGAATAGAGATATAAGGATGAAGATGTTCCCTTCAGCACAATTATAGGAGTGAAAAATTGGAAATGGCCCCACGTTCAACAGCAGGGGACTAATGAATAAAGTACAATGCACAGCAAGTGAAAATGCTCAAGAAGATGATTGACTGGCTTGGCCAACGTCCACCCGAGGGCGAATTAGGTCATGGAAGAGCACACACCCTGTAACACACACACACACACACACACACACACACACACACTCAGGTCTGTGCCCAAAAGGAAAGGACTGGAAAGATGGGACAGCAAACATTAAGGGCACTTAGTTCTGAGTAGAAGGACTGTGTTCTTCCCTTTCTTTGTAATTAAGATTGAGTTTTTAATTAAAAATAATTTTTTAATGTTTTTATTTATTTTAAGAGAGAGAGAGAGTGATCAAGCAAGGGAGGGGCCGAGAGAGAGGGAGACACAGAATCCGAAGCAGTCTCCAGGCTCAGAGCTGCCAGCACAGAGCGTGATGCAGGGCTTGAACCCACGAATTGTGAGACCATGACTTGAGCCAAAGTCAGACGCTTAACCAACTGAGCCACCTAGGCACCCTAAGTTTTTAATTTTTACCATAACAATGTATTGTCTTTGTAATAAAAACTTTTGAGAGTGCACGTGTGAGCAAGTCGGGGAGGGGTAGAGGGAAAGGGAGAGACAGTTAAGCTGGCTCCATGCTCAGAATGGAGCCTGATATGGGACTTGATTGATCAAACCATGAGATTACGACCTGAGCCAAAATCGAGAGTCAGACACTCAATCAGCTGAGCCATCCAGGGATCCCAAAAGCTCTTAAAAATAAAAGTAATCTATTTTAATTACTCAGTAGGTAAGTAAATGGATAACATTTACTATATGATTTAAACCTTGGGGTGCCTGGAAGGCTCAATCGGTTAAGCGTCAGACTTCAGCTCAGGTCATGATCTCGCAGTTCAAAAGTTCGAGTCTGGGGGCGCCTGGGTGGCTCAGTCGGTTAAGCGGCCGGCTTCGGCTCAGGTCATGATCTCGTGGTCCATGAGTTCAAGCCCTGCGTCGGGCTCTGTGCTGACCGCTCAGAGCCTGGAGCCTGTTTCAGATTCTGTGTCTCCCTCTCTCTGACCCTCCCCTGTTCATGCTCTGTTTCTCTCTGTCTCAAAAAAATAAATAAACGTTAAAAAAAAAAAAACAAAAAACAAAAGTTCGAGTCTGGCATCAGGCTCTGTGCTGACAGCTCAGAGTCTCAGCCTGCTTCAGATTCTGTGTCGCTCTCCTTCTCTGACCCCTCCCCTGCTCATGCTCTGTCTCTGTCTCTCTTTCTCTTTCAAAAATAAACAAAATAAAAAAATATTAGTCTTTATATAGTTATAAAAGCAAAACACACGTTAGAAAAAGTTTAAACATCACCTAACGGGGGAAAAGAAAAAAATTTAGGAGTCTGTCACCATTCCACCCACCAGAGGTGATCATTGTCAACAGTGTGGGACCTGTCCCTCAGGCTCTGTCTTTCTCATTCTGTGTCTGTCCCTCACACAGATTCACATACATATATGTGAATATATGTTTATATCACATATGCACTTTTTAAAAAAAATGGTATCATAGATAAGTACTAATTGTGAACTTGCTTTTTCCCATAACAGTATTCCTTCCTGACTCTGCACACTGGCACGCGTAGACACGCTGACCCCCTTTAACGGCTGCCCAGTATGCACTTGTACATCGGGACCATAATTTACTGATCCAATCACCTACACGTGGATGTTAGTGTTGTTTCCAGTTCTTTGCGACATCAAATGATGCTGTGATGAATATGCTTGGAAAGATATCTTTGGAAAAATTGTGTAAGTATTTCTGTCAGATATATTCCTAGTGTTAGAACTGCCAGGTGAAAGGTATACACCGTCTGAATTTCGACAGGTGCTGACAGAGGGCTCTCCAAGACAGGGATATTGATGTACACCTCTCCAGGGGTCTCTGTGGTACCTGGGCTTTCTGACATTCTCACCAGGGGTGGGTGTCACTCAATTTGCAAACCTTGCCAGGCTGTTGGTGAAAAGTGATATCTTAATAGTGTTTACATTCTCATTATTCATCCTCAGTGAGGTCAACATCTTTTACACTCACTGGACATATGAACTGCTTCTCTTTTGCATTGCATGTGTTTGTCCTTAGCCTCTTTTTAGAAATGTAACCTCTACCATGGGGGAGGTTACGTCTTTTTCTGGCCTATAGCCTGTTAGGAACATTTGTCCAGTTGTGGTTTTTCTTTCAAGTTTTTGACATTTTTCTTCATTTTTATTTTGGCCATGGAGGAGTGCCAGCCATCGCCTTCACAGCTTCTGGCTCTCATCTCCTACTTAGGGAAGCTGTCCCTACTCCAAGATTATGAAAATATTTACTATTAGGGTTATTTTTTTACATATAATTTTTGACCCATTTGGGATTTACTTTTTTAATTAAAAAAACAACAACACCTTACTGTTAACGAAAACCAAAAACCATCAGTCCTCTCGGTAGAGAATCTGGTTTCATTCCAGTGAGCTGGGGAAAAGCAGATGCCCTGGGCCCGTCTGCCTCCACCTCACCCCCACCCCTGGGGCTCAGGCACAAGGTCCACGGCACCACTTACTTGCAACCCGGACATCGTCGATGGTGACCACTTCATCCAACTGCAGCAGGAACTTCTCGGTGAAGGTGGCCAGGCTGGCTATGAAAAACCGGCCGTACTTCCTGGTGAATTCCTGCAGGGAACATGGGGAGTCTGCTGCTGCAGGGAGAGGGGTCTGCCCCCAAGGCCAGCTGAGGGAGGACTTGGGAAGCTGGCAGGTGAGACGAGACCAAAGCCATGAGTCAACTATGTCCGAGTTAAGTGGCATCTGGTCCTCAGCCAAGAGGCCTCTCCCAAGAGCTGACTGGGCTCAAAGATAGGAAATGGTTTAGAACTGGTCAAGCTGGGCGCCTGCGTGGCTCAGTCAGTTAAACGTCTGACTTCGGCTCTGGTCATGATCTCACAGTTTGTGAGTTCAAGCCCCGCATCGGGCTCTGGGCTGACAGCACAGAGGCTAGAGCCTGCTTTGGATTCTGTGTCTCCCTCTTTCTCTGCTCCTCCCCCACTTGCTTACTCTCTCTCTCTCTCTCTCAAAAATAAATAAACATTAAAAAAAAAGAGGTGGCCAAGGAACACCCAGAGGTTATTCACTAAACACAAAATACATAGATGTGGGTCTTGAAAAAAGTTCTCATTAGTAATTTTGTAATTAATTCATTTAGAAATCAAAAGATGCAAGTTAAGCCAGCCAGTAATGACCAGCCAGCTCTATGAAACCTGCTGGCTTTCATGCCCCCTTTGGCCAGGGTACCATCTAGGGGCCATGCTCAGTGCTGTTGCTGGACTGTCATTTGGGGGAGACTCTCTGGGGGCAGTACAGCCCTCAGCACCCAGGCCTGGCAGCCAATGGCACCACTGACCTCAAGCTTCTCCCTGGTTGCCATAATCACAGTGTCTAAATCGTTCTGCCTTTTCTCTTCCACTTGACACAGAGACTCCATTTCTTGGATATGTGCGGGATGTCCGAGATTTTGATGGAGCTTCTGGGCATTTTCATCCTTTAATCAAACAATCCAGAAATCAGTGGGGATTTTGACCTGGTCTCTAGGTCAGGGCCAGAATGTCACGGGCCCATGCCCTCTGCTAAATGGCCATAGTCAGACTTGTGTGCTCTGACCCGGGTGTGGGAAAGGCCATGGATGGACAGAGGAAGGCAGAGAAGGCAAGATGGGGGCATGACTAGAGCTGACTCTGAGGGCTGGGGAGTGGGAGAGCTGAGCAGCAGCCCCAGTATAACCAGAGCCTTAAGTCCAATAAAATCAATGGCATCCATGTCTCTGCTCCAAGAACCAGGTAGACCTTTGCTGCTCATGTCAATGACCACACTCCCACAGAATCAGCAGACCCACTCATTAAATCCAAAAAAGGAGTTTATTGAACACCTTCTATGAAGAAGAAGGCATTTCTCCAATGCCCTGTGTCCCTTAGTCCCCATGCAACGATGCCAGCCTGGCCAGTTCTGCCTATTCCTTGCCCCCATTTCTGAGCTCCCAGGGGCCCTTGGTCCCAGAGAAGGAGGACTAGTCCTGGGGCTCCCACCTTCCTTATCTCCAGCTTCTCCTGATAATCCCAGAACTGTCCCCGGATCTCTTTGGCAGATGCACAGAATCTTTTCCAGTGGTGTTCTTTGAAGTTCTCCATCACCAGCCAGCAGACCTGGGGCAGCAGCTCCTCAAATCTCCTCATCTGGGCCCGTAATTCTACAGGAGTTGGGAGGTGGGGGACCAGGCAAGGGAACAGAGCAGAGCCAAGCTGCTGAAGTGATCTCTCCCACAAAGCCCCAAAGCAATTTCCCAAAGAGAAGGACTTGGTCTACAATGTGGTCATAGCTATCTCATTAGGAGGGATCCTATGGTCAGAGCAGTACAGAAAATACTAGATTAAGCAAATTCAAAGGACTTCTCTTCAATACGCTACAGGACTTCCCAGCTTATGAAAAGTGCATGGAGCCTTGAGGAGTCTGTTTTATCCATTATCTCCTCAAAGATTGCCTCGACCCTGGTCCCCTTCTGTCCCTGGGGACCCCTAAGTAGCTCTACGTTACACCTACCTTCTCATCCATATCCCTTTACCTCTCCCAGACTATCATCTCTTTGTTTCTCTGCATTGTGTTTTGGAAATTTACTCTGATAGTAGAAGCCATTCACAATTTCAAAATTTCAGCTATTTATTTTTCCAATATAGAAGTTCTATGTGGTTCTCTTTCCTATCTATTTGGTCATTTTCATAGTCTCTCACTCCTTCCTCATGTTTCCAGTATCCTTTTTAATTTAACTGTAATAAATACATTATTTTATATTCTGTGTCTAATAGGTTCAGTATCTGAAGTCTTTACTGATCTCCTTCTGCTGCCTCATGCTTTAGGGGCCTTTTCCCTGTGTGTGTGTGTGTGTGTGTGTGTGTGTGTGTGTGTTGTTTGTTTATTGTGAGCTCTTATTCTGGGAATTTGACTTGTGAGAATCCTTAGAGGCATGAATTGAAGGTGGGTTTCTTTTCTAGAAAGGATTTATGGTGTCTACCAGATAAGCATCTGGGCACCACTAATTCAAGACCATTTTAAGCTAAATTGTCGGTTGGAAGTCTTTTGGATGATCTACAAAAACAAAGTTAACTTCAGGCACCAAGGCCATTTTATAGCTACAGATTCTTATTAGAGTTTCCCTTCTGCTTTACCCAGTACCAAGGTTTTTTAATAAGACAGTTTCCTTCTAGTTGCTGCTGCTGGTGGTGCTGAAGGACAGGGGAGGGGGACTTGGTTTCTGTCTCATTTACCCCACTTTGCAGCTAGAGCCCTGAGGGGGTGGTCCCAGTTTTCTGTGGCTTGTGTCCTTCCGGACTTTGCACCATGGGTGGTCTGGGGCTTTGTCTTCTGCTCCCAAAGCCCTGGAGGCCATGAAAACAAAGGCTCAAGCTCACCTGGGAGTCAGCAATATCCTTACGGCAATGTGTTACTGTTCAATTTCTTTCTTGGAGTTCCTATTTTCACCCAATGTGGGACCCTTGTGTATTTCTTACTTTATGGGTAGCTCATCAATTAAAAGAGCTCATCCCAAAAATGGTATATCCAATACTTGTAAATGTTTTCAGTGGGAAAGGTGGTCAGGATACTGGACTCCCAAATTTCAGGAAATGGAAGTCTCCATTTAATGGGAACTGTGACTCTTCCAGAGAGGGACATAATCTTCGGCATTTCCCAAACCCATACATTTGACCACAGAACCTTTCTTTTGAGGAAGGTCACATAGGATAGGATCCCAGACTTCACATGGGGACATTCTGAGCTAGAGAAACAAAATGCTCCAGTAGTTTCAATGCCAGTCATTCTACAGCCACAGTAGTGAGAGCCACCACTGGTTATTTCCTCTGTATATGGCAAGTCTGTGTAGTGGGCTTAATCCTCAAAACACTTGCACAGTGAGTGTTGTCTTTATCTCCAGTTTACAGACAAGGAAACTGAGGCTCACAGAGGTGAGGTGACTTGGTCAAGGTCATAAGGCAGAGAGAAGGCAGTGCTGGGCCTTGAAACTAGGTCTAGCTCTCCTCCAATCATTTCCCCCTTCTACCCAACATAGCAGGAATAATTAGGACTTACAACCGCATAAAACACGCGTGGCTACGGACAAAGATGCAGAGGAACGTGGAGAAATGGGCAAAGGTGGGCGCTGGGCATGTTTTCACAGCCTCTTTAATGTCATTACAATAAATGTAAATGGCAAGATGTATTCTACCTGCCTGTTTTCACGTCCCTATTCTCCAGGAGGCTGTGTCTATCGGGGTCATCAGAGCCCAGCATGGGCCAGGCATACAGTTGATACTTAACAAATACCCATGGAAAGTTTTCTTCAAACGTTCAAATACAGAGTTACCACATGACCCAGCAATTCCACTCCTAGCTATACATCCAAGAGAAAGGAAAACGTACGTCCACACAAAACGTGTATGTGAATGTTTATAACAGCAATATTCACAGTAGCCAAAGGTGGAAACAGACAAATGTCTACTGATGCAGGGTAAACAAAACGTGGCATATGCACACAATGGAATAAGAGTGAGTCATGAAAAGGAATGAAATACTGACACATGCTACAACACGGATGAACCTTGAAAATGTTATGCAGAATGAAAGAAACCAGTCACAAAGGAGCACACAGTGATTCCGTGCATATGCAAGCTCAGAATAGGAAATCTACAGAGGCAGAAAGTAGTTGAGTGGCTGCTTAGGGCTGGGGCAGTGATGGAGGGACAGGGAAGTAGTGATCGTTGCCCAACTCTGAGAATATACTAAAATCCACTGAATTGGAGATTTTACACGGGCAGATTGTGTGGTATGTGACTATCTCAATAAAACTGTCAAAATTACCTGTGCAATGAACAAAACATTTTTGGTGATACATATCACTAGATTTCTCAAGAAAAGTGATTTTTTTTTCAGCGTTGTTGTGCCTCCCAGTTAAATCTGATCAATGTTTTTACCTAATTCCAAGATGGCAGCTTTTCACAGGGAGGCTCCTGTGCCTCCCTCAGTGACCTCCGGGTCAGGAGGGCACCCTCCAGGCTGTGAGGCCCAGGCTCTGCTCAATTGGTGGCATGTGCCACACCCTCGACCTGCCTGCCCACCTGCCGCCCAGACCCACCTATGAGGCAGGAGTTATGGTACTCGTCTGTCTGGACGTGGTATTCCAGGATCCTCTTGCAGATATTTTCTGCACACTGGTCAAAGTTTTCGTACATGCAGTCAGGCCTGGTGACTGAGTGCTTCTCTTTGCGGTAAAACTCCTGCAAAAGAGGTTGATGCTGTCTGGGCAAGGATGCTCACCATGGGGCTCTGGCCCATGCTCCTGCATCCTCCACCCCACTCTCCACACCTCCTAGCCCATTCTCCTGATGTCACTCTTCCTACCCAACTGCCCTTTTTACCACTGCCAATATCCCAGTACTCAAGGCATAAGTGACTGAATGGCAAAACTCTTTTTTTGTCCTTCAAGACCCAAATGGAATCTCATTCCAATGACCAGGTTGAGAGCGTTCTATGAAGTGCCAAACTAGGTACTAGGCCAAAGGCCACAAATATGGATGACTCACAGACCCCATTCTGAAGGATTTGCAGCCTAGTGGGAGGCCGACAGGAACGCACACAGACAGCCCTGTATGGGGTGTGCTGGAACTGTGCACTCGGTAGCTCCAGCAGCCCCATCCATCTCCCTGTGGTGCCGCCATGTCTGTTGCCCTACGCGGGGTGCTGGCCTCCCAGGGACAGAGACTGGGCTTGTTCCTCTTAGCCCACCCAGTATCTGACATGTAGTAAGTGTCCGAGAAATGTTTGGTGGCTCAGTAAATGGATAAATGAATGAATGAGGTTTAATTTTTAGGATGAAGAAAACACCACATGAAGTGACAGAAGCTAGGTAGCTGTGATTGTGGGTCCCTTTCTCTCAATTTCACCCACAAAGCCATTATCAGCAAAATCTAAGAGGCAGAGGTGGCTGGGGACATATGGCCAGCAGCCAGTCCAGGGGCACGCAGAGGCCTCTGGGCAGCAGCCCTCACCTCCACAACATTCAGCAGATGCTCATTGCTCTCCCAGAGGAGGGTCAGGATGATCCCTTTAAAATCCCTGAAAGACACAAAAGACAGATCCCTGAGGGGTCTTGTCTAATCACACCAAATGGTGTGGACAAAACCAAATGGACAGAACATTCTGAGTGCTCAGCAGCCCAGCCAGGATTGGACAGTTCATGTGATTCCCAGGTGTGTTCTCACCTAATATTTCTATTTGTCTAGTTTAATGGCTCTTGTATGTGATAAGCTGGGTTTGGCCCCTTCCAAGAGTCTATTCTCTTTTGGCCTCATCACTCATTGTAGCTACTTGCTCCTGCCCTGGGACCTTTGCACACACTGATTCCTCCCCAGAGAACATGGTTAACTTTCTTCTTGGTCACATTTGCTCCTGCTCTTCCTCAGATCCTAACCTGGTGGCAATTCCTGACCATCCTGGTCCAATGCTCTCAGAGTGGTCCTCAGCCCTACAACACTCCCCAGAGGGATTTGGGATTGATTTTTGTGACTGGCTTCTCTTCTAGAAGATGGTAAAGTCCATCTAGACAGACCGCATGTGTCTGTTTTGCTCACCATGGGACCCCCAGTCCTGCTACAGGGTCTGAACTTATTTGTACCTCAGTATTGGTTGAAAGAAGAAAGAACAATTTCTTATTAATCAAATAAGCAGGACTTCCTGTAGGACCAAACATCCGCCTTCCGGTACCTCTGCCATTTAGGCTGACTCTGCACACACTGGGGCTTTATTAAACAAAGTTGCACAATACCAGTGGATATTCCTGGCCAGTTAAGTCAATTATCTCAATAGTAAAAGTGAAATAAGGGAAGGGATAGATGTATTAGAACTTAATTTAACTTAGAACCTTAAGATGTAGGACACTTAATTTTTCACAATTTTTGTTAAGTGATGCAGCCAATTTCTAAAACATATGTATATAGGCCACTCACTGTTTCATTTTAAAATTCACTCATCATAACTAAAGAAAATTAGAAATATACTGAAAAGCAAAGGAGAAAATGAATGCCAACATTTTATTGTATTTCCTTCTGGCTGCTTTTAAAGTCAGTTTGGAATTAGGTTCATGTGTATTTTACATTCTGTTCACTTGTTAAGTGTTCCCCCACATTAAGATATCTTTTTAAATGGCTGTGTAACACCATCTAGTATGTAAGCACCATGGTTTGCAATCCTCTATTTTTGGACTGTTAGGTTTTCTGATTTTTTTAAATCTTTCTTTTTTTAAAATTTATTTATTTAAATTCAAGTTAGTTAACATACAGTGTAGTATTGGTTTCAGGAGTAGAACCCAGTGATTCATCACTTACATGTAACACCCAGTGCTCACCCCAAGTGCCCTCCTTAATGCCCATCCCCCATTTAGCCCATCCCCTACCATCTGTATTGAAGAGTCTCTTACGGTTTGCTTCCCTGTTTTTATCTTATTTTTCCTTCCCTTCCCCTATGTCCATCTGTTTTTTAAATTCCACATATAAGTGAAATCATATATTTTGACTGACTTATTTAGCTTAACATAATACATTCTAGTTCCATCCAGGTCATTGCAAATGGCAAATTTTCATTCTTTTTGATTGCCGAGTAATATTCCTGTGGTGTGTGTGTGTGTGTGTGTGTGTGTGTGTGTGTGTACCACCTCTTTATGCATTCATCAGTTGATGCACATTTGGGCTTCTTCCATAATCTGGCTACTGTTGATAGTGCTGCTATAAATATTGGGGCGCATGTGCCCCTTGAAATCAGCATTTTTTAAAGTTTTAAAAAGTTTTAAAAAGTTTTAAATTTTTATTTTGAAAGAGAGAAAGCACAAGTGGGGTAGGGGTGGAGATGAGAGAGAGTTCCAAGCAGGCTGTCAGTGTAGAGCCTGACGTAGGGCTCAAACTCACAAACCATGAGATCATGACCTGAGCCAAGTTCAAGAGACAGATGCCCAACCAGCTGAGCCACCCACGCACACCCCAAAATCAGCATTTTGTATCCTTTGGATAAATACCTAACAGTGCAATTGCTGGTAAGATACTTCTGTTTGTTTGGGGTTTTTTTGGAGGAACCTCCATACTGTCCTCCAGAGTAGCTGCACCAGTTTGCATTCCCACCAACAGTGTAAAAGAGTTCCCCTTTCTCTGCACCCCTTCCAGTATCTGTTGTTTCATGAGTTGTTAATTTTAGCCATTCTGACAGGTGTGAGGTGGTATCTCATTGTGATTTTGATTTGTATTTCTCCAATGATGAGTGATGTTGAACATCTTTTCATGTGACTGTTAGCCATCTGGATGTCTTCTTTGGAGGTGTCTATTCATGTCTTCTGCCCTTTTCTTCACTGGATTATTTGTTTTATTGGGTGTTGAGTTTGATAAGTTCTTTATAGATTTTTGATACTAACCCTTTATCTGATATGTCATTTGCAAAAATCTTCTCCTATTCTGTCGGTTGCCATTTAGTTTTGTTGATTGTTTCTTTCGCTGTGCAGAAGTTTTTTATCTTATTTTTTAATGTTTACTTTTGAGAATGAGAGACAGACAGAGTATGAGCAGGGGAGGGGCAGAGAGAGAGGGAGACACAGAATCTGAGGCAGGCTCCGGGCTCTGAGCAGTCAGCACAGAACCCGACACGGAGCTCGAACTCATGAACCATGAGATCATGACCTGAGCCAAAGTCAGTAGGTTAACCACCTGAGACACCCAGGTGCCCCCAGAAGCTCTTTATCTTGATGATGTCCCAATAGTTAATTTTTGCTTTTATTTCCCTTGTCTACTATTTGACTAGGCCTCATCCTTGGACACCGCCTTTGGCTTGCTATGTCCTATGTTAGTAAGAATACTACTAAGTCAGGGGCACCTGGGTGGCTCAGTTGGTTAAACATTGGACTATTGATTTCGGCTCATGTCATGATCTCACTGTTCATGAGATCGAGCCCCGTGTTGGGCTGTGCACTGACAGCATGGAGCCTGCCTGAGATTCTCAATCTCTCTCTCTCTCAAAATAAATAAATATTTTTAAAAATAAATAAATAATTAAAAATACTGTTAAGTCAGTTCAGATACTACCCACCCACACCCACCCAATATCTGAGCACCTCTGATTTCCAATAGCCATGGCCTGCCTGCAGCAAGAATCCTGCTAAGTAGGCAAGAATCCACTACCGTTGAATTTTCAATCTACTGACCTCCTCACTCTGCATTTTGGCTATAAATCTTCTCTTGTCCTTATTGTATTCTGAGTTGAGCCCCATCCCTCTTCCCTGTTGCAACAGTCTTGGCACCTATTGCAATGGTCCCACATAAAGTATTCCTTACTGTTTTAACAAGTATCAGAATAATTTTTTCCTTAACACCTCTCACTGGCAGTGCCTGGGAGGGACCATCTGCACCCTCCCTTGATAAACTGGGAACTTCCTCTAAAATCTATTTACATACTGGTTAATGTTGGGCAAAATATGGAATGGATTTGTTCCCTTTTCATTTGTTTGCATTCTAGTGAGAATTAGTGTTTTGTCCACATGTTTGTTCCTAATTTTATTTCTTCCTCGCTTGTGGTCTCTTCCAATTCTCCCCTTACCCTATTGTGTGCTGGAAATTTCTTTAGCAATTTTCTGGGGGAAGGGGATGGGGAGAGGAGCCAATTTTTCCTTTGTTGTCTTTATTTACCACTATTGTGTCTTGACTGGTTGTTATCTAACTTTTAATTGCATTTTATCTCAAAGGAGTTTAAAAATTTATTTGCCAAAATTTTCTATCTTTTTCCTTGTGATTTCATCTAGTGCTTCTTGGAGTGATGATCCTGCATTACTCAAGGGCGGCCTGTAGACAACTTGCTGGCTTGTCTTCACAATTCCAAGAAGAGGACTCTCTTCTACCCATGTGCACAGGGAAGGTGAAGGCTTGGGGAGAAGTCACTTAGCCAGAGTCCCAAGGTAGGGGTAAAAACATCATCAGTCTGATTCCATTTTCTGAGCAAGTCACCACTGTGTTATGCTAGGTAAGTCTCTCCCTTTCAGAGATTTCATAAGTGCTTGATTTTTTTTTCTGTTTAGCCTGTGATCTTTTTTTCACCACTAAAATACTGTGGTGCATCTATACTGTGGCTAACTATTTAGCAATACAAAGGGATGAACTACTGATACATGCGACCACTTAGGTGGATCTCAAGGGCAACATATTGAGTACAAAAAGCCACTCTGCAAATATCATACACTGTATGAGACTGTTTATATGAACTTCTTGAAATGACAAAATAATAGGGATGGAAAATGATCAGTGGTTGCTCAGGGTTAGGGATGGAGAGGGAGAGGGCATGGGTACGGCTATAAAGGGGTGACAGGAGTGACATACAGTTGGTGGTGATGGAACAGTTCTGTTTCTTGATTGTGGTGATAGTTACATGAATATACACATGTGATAAAATGACAGAACTATAAAAAGTTGAAAGTCAAGATTTTGATGACGAGGAATGCCTTTTTTTGAATGGGACAAGGGAGCATCTAGCTGCTGACTTGGACCCAACTTCTAGGTCCTGAAGTCACTCTTCTTTTCTTTATTTTTTAATGTTTATTTATTTCTTAGAGAGAGAGCTGGGAGAATGACAGAGAGAGAGGGAGACAGAGGATCCGAAGCACGCTCTCCGATGTCAGTTCAAAACTTGACATGGGGCTTGAACCCATGAGCCATGAGATCATGACCTGAGTCAAAGTCAGACACTTAACCAACTAAGCCGCCCAGGTGCCCTGAAAACCACCCTTCTTTGCAAACTTCACAAACCCCAGAGATAAGACCAGTGGGGCAAAAAGGCTGATGGTGAGTTCCCTGATTAAGGGGGAGAGGGTATCTCTGAGTCTCTTTGATTGCTTTCAATTTTCTGAAGTTGCTTATTTGCTTGAAATGCAGCCATTAAGTGGAACAGAGTTTGTTTTAATAAATGAAATTAAAATAAAGGGAAAGAGGAAAGAGGGAGGTGAGGCATTAAAAAATTGAAGAAAAAAACCCACAAACAAATCCCAGACTTGAAAGAGGTGTGCTTCCCACTACCCCAAAAAGCTTAACTTAGAAAATGTGAAATTTTGGTGAAAATGTCTCTCAACAAATTTAGGTGAAATGGGATGAGACAAACTGACCTTGACCCTCATCTTTCCCCTTGCAAATCTCTCCTGCTCTGCCCCCCCACTTCTTATTTTCCCCTCAGCTGTGTCAGATTTAGCCACCCCCTTCACAGAGACAACAAGTTAAAATGGACTTAAAGGAAAAGGTGCCACTTACTCAGCTGGTGGCGGTGGCTTCTCCCCGAGCACCTGGTACTTTCTGTCCATTCGGTTGGGCTTGGAGTACCGTGTGATGCTGTGGGACAAAGGTGGATCAGTGTTCTGGAGGCTGGGGTAGACAGGCAGGTCTGTGGGAGCCCCACCTAACTTGCTGGAGGCCCTGCATCTGCCTGTGGGACACCGTGACCCCCATGTATGGGCCTGAATCCTTCAAGATACTTCCCTACTCCTCAAAGCTTTGGAGATGCTTATCGTGGGGGTCAAGTCCTTATTGCTAAAACTGACCCAAGGCCCCTGGGAAGGGGCAAGGGGCCAGAAATTCATATCCTTGCTTTCCTGTGGGGAGGACCCAAAGAAAAACAGGTTGAGGTGCTTTTCAAACAAAAATACAATGTGCCCAGTTAAACTTGAATTCCATATAAGAAGCAAATAATTTTTAGTGTAAGCATGTCCCATGCAACATCAGACAGCCCCAGCAACATGGACTTCATTTTGTAACCACTGAGAGACTGAATATACAGATGGGCAATAGCTGGACTGTACAAAAATACAGAACTCTGACCCAGAACCTGCAGCAACGTGCCCAGGAAACCAATTCCTTGTCTATAATAAACAACTCGGGAAGCCAGCCTGATAGAAGTCAGATCTGGAGGAAGCCATATTGTCATCTCTAGTGGCAATCCAGAATGCCAAACAATAACTCCTGTAACAATCATCTCCAAATGGCCGGGACTTGATGACTAACTGACAGCTTCCCTGAATTTTGTCCCTGCTTGCAACTTAGAACCAATCAGGGAAAGTCAAGTACACACCCCTAAATAATCACATAGAATGCCCTGCTGCTAGTTGGCCTGCCTCCAGCTTCCCCACATCAACAGCCTCCAATAAAGGCACACTTAAAGCCTTCCTTTTCTCCACTATACAGTTTTTCACTCTTGTCTGCCTTTGAGTCTCTGCTAAAACATAAGTAATGATGGCTGACTCCCTTGCTGTACCAAGCTCCGAGTAAATAGCCTTTGCTTTTCTCATTTGGTTTGTCTTAGGTTTATTTCCACGTTGCAAATGGCATTCATGTTCATGGACCTTTTGGAGGTATGCAAAGCAGGAACTGCCTCACTGCTACTTCCTCAAAACCAGGAATCAAACCATATAAATGAGGGCTCACAGAGGACCCAAAAGTCAGTTCAGCCACTGGCTCTGTTACTTGCCTTCTGTTGAATCAGTGTCACTGTGGGCCCACATTCACTGAGTAATGAGTCTAATGACCCCTACAAGGGCATAATGGGCAGAGTGCCTGGCCAGGATGCAGAGGCTCAGGATTTCTCCTGGAGAGAAAGCTATCTCCAATGTCCCTCTTTTTGACTGGGAAGAATGGGCATGGGAGGAGGGCTGGGATCTACCAGTTGTGACCATGGAAAACCACTGAATGCCCAGATGGGCTCTCAAGGTGGGAGGCTGTGTGAGCTGCATCACTCAGCAGGAATGAGCACAGAGCTGACTAACACCAGCTTCAGAGCAAACTTCTCACTGGGTCCATTGGGGTCTCAGAGCTGTGAGTACAGGTGGTACTTTCCGAGGACAGTCTGATAAATGGACAGGGTGGTCTCTGGCCTATGTCTAGGGGGACAGGGAAGGCATCTGGGAAGGGGAGATCCTCAGCAGCCCAGCAGACCTACCTCGTTGTTGAAGTGGCACTGGCACTGGACAGGGCCTTTCTCACGACATGTTCTCCCCGGTTCCGGTGTCGCTTCAAGCCTTTGGGTGATGAGCACCCAGGACAAGAACAGAGGACCCAAGGTGAGGATGGACCAGGTGGCAACACTGGCTTTCCCACCGCCAGTGCCCCAAGACCCACAGGCCTGTTTGTCTCTACCTGTCTGGAACCGATCTTTGTCGCATTGCTGGGTTGAGCATTTTGAGTTGGGAAGTCTGAAACCAAAGGAAAGGATATGAGCTTTTCCCCAGTGACCATGAGGACAGCTCAGGGCAGGCATTGGGTACCATCCCAGTTAGCACATAATACCATGTGAATGTGTCCTATTATGAGGCCCATTTTAGAAGAGGAAACTGAGGCCATGTACACCCCATGGCCACTCACTGCAGGATCTTCTTGACCACTTCCACAGCTGGGTCTTCAATCATGGACTTCCCCATGCGGCTCGGCTGGGCAAAGGACTCAGGGGTGACCAAGTCTACCTTGGCTTCCTCTTCAAGGACTTCTGAAGACACCAGGATGTCACTCTCCACCTCCATATCGATCATGATGTCATCCTGCAGGCCCAAGAGAAGAGCCTGAGTGTGTGGGCCCAGTCTACATACTAGGGATGAAGGCAGCTGGGTTCATGTTCCAATACCACCTTGCCCAGGGGCTGCAGTGGGAGGCTAGCTGCCTGATTCTCTGAGTCTGTATTTTCCTTCTAAAAAATGGTAATGGTCATATCTCCTTTAGAGAGTCATTCATTCATTCATTTATACGTGCATGTGGCTTTCAAAAATATTTCCCAAGTACCTGCTTTCTGCAAGGCTCTGGCTGGGTCCTGGGACACAGGGTGGAGAGGTAACATGTGATCTTTGTTTTTATAGGGCTTACAGTCTAGTCAGAGAGACAAACATTTAACATGCACTTCTACAAATAAACGTCTAGTCAAAATTGTGACCAATGCTATGAAGGAAAAGTTCCAAAGTCTTCCATGAGGCTGAGGGTCGTGGATTTACAAGGCCAGCCCATAGATGTGTCCAGGCAGTGTTCTTAAAATGGGTGAATGAATGAATGAATGAATGAATGTGTGGACAAGTGAGTGGCCAACAGGCCCTACAAGTCGGACCTTAGAGAAAGGGTAGGAGTAGTGGCCCGCAATGAGGGCTTAGTTAGGCTATTCCCTATTTTATTTGAGTCTTGTCTCAGCAGTGGACTATAAGAGGGAAGGACCCTAGCTGGACTCCAGAGTTCTTTCTTGAAGGGCGCAGGTGGTATGATGCTGGTGGTATGATGGAGGGTTAGTATTGGTGGCATGGTGGGAAGCGCCTCCCCATAGAAGGAAGGACTGGTTCAAAACATGGCAGTGAGAGCAGAACTTGAGGGATGTCCACTTATTCCCATATTGTTCTATGTCACACACTCCTGGAAGTTGGTTGAGTGTCTCTGGTGTTCAAAATCTGATGTGAGGGGCTGAGTGCAGGGTGGGGGTGACAGAAGCTCTGCCCTCTTGGGGTACACAGTCTGGAGAGACAGCCCCTAAAAATGGAGACATCACTGTGGTCTGTGAGAGAAGGCCCAGTGGGAAGTGATGTCTTTTGGGTGGGAGTGGGGGTGAGAAATGAAGAGACCATGGAGGGCAGACCAAAGAGGCTGCTGTGAAGGCTCAGTTGAAGGATGTGGATTTCACCCTGAGTGATCAGGAGAGTGGCACAGTCAGACTGACCTTCTCCAACATTATGTCTGGCTGTAGTTCAGGGAGTGGATCATGAGGGAACGTGAGAGGAAAAGGGCAGCCATGTGGGCAGGAAGAGGTTGGTGGAGGTGGGGTGGGGAGAAGCCAGTGGTTGCTTATGCGCATGGGTGGGAAGGAAAAGGCTGAAAGGCAAGGGTAGCCTGAGAGCTGGCAGCTGGTAGGTCTTGGTGAAGGTGAGGAGATGGTGCCAGGAGTGAGGAATCTCCTAAGATGGCAGGGAAGTGGACTATTTGGGATTTGAATCCCAGATCTGACTGCACAGCCTATGGTCTTTCCAAGGCAACCTGGTAGGCCTGGTGTTCAGCAGGACCCTGGGAGCTGTCTCTTCCCTTAGGCTCTACTGAGCTCTGCAGGTCTCCTGAGAGCCCAGCCGTGACAGCTCACCCACCCTTCCCCACTTCCCATTCCCTTCCTCTACTGTCTGTTCCTTACAGTAAAGACAACTTGAGTCGTGTATACGATGTCCAGCCTGCAATTCAGGTACTGAATCCTCTGGCCCAGTTTTTCTTTCCAAGTCCGGACCAAGCCAAGGAGGTCATCCGTGGCCACCACCTAGGAGAAGAGAGCTGCAGGAAGCAAGCTGCAGGAGGGCCGCCTGCCTCCATCTGAACCACAGGCCTCTGGATTCGATGGAGGCCCCTCACTTGCAGGGAGGGCCCTAGGAGAGTGGGCAGTGCTGGCTGGCTCTCTCGGGCAACTGCAGTGGGGCAGCAAATCTTTCACTGACGGGGCATCAGGAGTTCTAGTCCTGGTTTTATGGGTTCATTCTGGGCAAATGATTTGAGTTAGCTCAACTTGGTCTCCCCATCTGTGTGGTGGGACACAGAATGTTCCTTGGAATCTCTTCTAGCTTTGACGCTCTTAGAAGGAAATGTTTGGCCCCAAATGGACACGTTGTGTGTGAGTGAAATGACCACAGCCTTTCTGGAAAGTGATCTAACCATTTCCACAACAAGGTCAGATACACACCCCCTCAAGCAGCAACCCCACACACCCTGCCCCCAGGTGTGCAGGAAAGAACGTGTAAGGACGTTCACCTTTACGTGTACCCACACATCACTTGTCAGTCCTCACACTTGGTCCCCTGCATTGTTCACTGACCTATGTATATGACCCAGGCCAGGAGGTGCCTTGGCCTCTTCTGCTTCCTTCATTTCTAGTGCATTCTGAGTCCTAACCATTCCCCCTCTACTCAACTCTGGAACTGGAAGGTGTCCCTGGTGGTACCTTGTCCAGGCCACAATTCTCTGTGCTTCAGTTATGACACGCTGCCTCACTCCTCCCTCCCTCCCTACCTTTCTGCACACAGCAACCTGAAGCCCCTCCATGTATGTGGCACTGAGCATGTGACCCTGGCCACACCTGTCCATGGTCCCCACTGCCTTCACCATGCAACTGATGCATCGTTCCCATCTCCTGATCACTGTTTTGCAGAAGTGTCCAACCAGTCTCCTCCATCAACACAGGATTGCCTGCCCACCCAAGTTCAAGTTCCTCTGACCTGGCCAGAAGGCTGTGAAAACCTTCCCCTGTCCAACACTCTGATACCACAAGAAGAGGGCAGTGAGGGGGTTGGAGAGGTGAGGAAATGCAGGAGAGCAAATGTTTCTGCTCTGGAGAGGCAGAGCTGTCCCTAAAGGGACTGATAAAGAAGTCATGGCAGATTAAGCTGGTTTCCCCCTGTTCCCCAGGGGTCATGCAGAAATAACTGCATGAAAACACAGAGGTCACAGGGGCTCTGCAAAAAAATGAGAATAATATGAGGGATGTGTATTCACTTAGTGCTTTGTGGATGTTTGAACTTTTCTCAAGAAGCATGTGTTACTATGCAAGAAAAAGCATAGAGACTAAATGTCCTCTCAGTGCTAACAAACATGAAACCTCAACTCAGTCACTGAAACGGAAGAGAAAAGACAAAGCTTGGTGAGGAAGGAACATCCCATTCAAGAAACCTCCAGTTGAGACATCTGGTTCTCGAGTGCCTGGTCGAGCTGTTGGGAAAAGATTGCCTGGGGAGGCCGGGACAGATGTGGAACAGGGGACAGAGATGTGTGCTGGTGGCAGAAAAACAAGCATGTAAACAACGTAAACATCCAGAGACCTGATGTGCTGATCCACACTGCTCTAATTTGGACATTTTAACCAGTAGTAATCGTAGAAAACAGTAGTAACCAGTTCATGTGCAATGATCAAAATGAGCAAATGAAAAATCAAACAAAAAGTGGTTGTTCAGAAGGCAGAGTCCTGCCTGCTTCTGTTTTTCCTCTAGGGCTGAGTTCCAATTACAGGGAGGGAAGCCTGGTGACATCAGCAGGGGAGTGAGATCAGACTGAAGCCCCACGTTCACTGGACTCTACATGCTTGCCAGGGAGGGGCTGGGGGCGAGAGAAGGTGGCTGTTTTCTCTTCTCTTCCTTAATTCCAATGGGTCCAACAGGGGTTAAGTAGGAAGGCTCAGAGGCCCCTCTGGAGCTGGAGAAATCTTGATGACAGATGTAAATTTACTTTCAGTTTGATTCTTGTATAATGGCATCTTTACTATTCATAGCTTAGCAAATACTGAATACTTACTTTTTTATCTCCCTTTGAGTTTCGACACATTTCTATTTTCCTTTGAAGCTGTTCCAGAGACGAATTCAATCCATCTGTTTGCAGATTGGATTTTGCAACCTAGAAAAACCAGAACTTCCAAGGTTTGTTTCTAGAATACTTATTTTTTTATTTATTATTTTTTAAATATGAAATTTATTGTCAAATTGGTTTCCATACAACACCCAGTGCTCATCCCCACAGGTGCCCTCCTCAATACCCATCACCCACCTTCCCCTCCCTCCCACCCCCCATCAACTCTCAGTTTGTTCTCAGTTTTTAAGAGTCTCTTATGTTTTGGCTCCCTCCCTCTCTAACCTCTTTTTTTTTTTTTCTTCCCCTACCCCATGGTCTTCTGTTAAGTTTCTCAGGATCCACATAAGAGTGAAAACATATGGTATCTTTCTTTGTATGGTTTATTTCACTTAGCATCACACTCTCCAGTTCCATCCACGTTGCTACAAAAGGCCGTATTTCATTCTTTCTCATTGCCACGTAGTATTCCATTGTGTATATAAATCACAATTTCTTTATCCATTCATCAGTTGATGGACATTTAGGCTCTTTCCATAATTTGGCTATTGTAGGAAGTGCTTCTATAAACATTGGGGTACAAGTGCCCCTAGGCATCAGCACTCCTGTATCCCTTGGGTAAATTCCTAGCAGTGCTATTGCTGGGTCATAGGGTAGATCTATTTTTAATTTTTTGAGGAACCTCCACACTGTTTTCCAGAGCAGCTGCACCAGTTTGCATTCCCAACAACAGTGCAAGAGGGTTCCTGTTCTAGAATACTTGCTTTGATCAGCAACATATTCAGCAAAACATTATCTAAGAGATGAATTAAATATTGGAAAAATGAAATTGGTGGGGGGAGATGCACAATGTTATCAGAAACTAGATCAATGCAAATGTAAAAGTTTTTGTTTTAGGGGTGCCTGGGTGGCTCAGTCGGTTAAGTGTCCGACTTCAGCTCAGGTCATGATCTCACAGCTTGTGAGTTCAAGCCCCGCGTCAGGCTCTGTGCTGACAGCTCAGAGCCTGGAGCCTGCTTCAGATTCTGTGCCTCCCTCTCTCTCTGCCCCAACCCACTGGCATTTTGTCTCTGTCTCTCTCAAAATTAAATAAACATTAAAAAAAAATTTTAAGTTTTTGTTTTGTTTTGTTTTTTTACTGTCAAACAGATAAGGTTTAAAAATAAAATCGACAACCCACAGTAGTGGTTGAGGGTATGAGGAAGAACACACTCATGACCAGCTGGTGATGAGTTGTCTGTAAAAGCCACCTGGAAACATGTGAAGCCTTAAAACATTCATGCTCTACCCCAGTAATTCTAGCTCTGGGAGATACCTTACAGACATAATCAGAGTTCCCTGTGCAAGGGTATTTATCATATCACTGGGATAATAAGTGAAATCCAACAACTATTTCTCCAAAAAGGATTGGCTAAGTAAAAATGGCAACACATTCAGGAGAGGGAAGCCAGAACAATAGTGTTTTCAAATAATCTTTAAAGATTATATAGCTTACAAAATTGTATAAAATAGAAAGAGGCTGGATTTTGTGTGTGTGTATGTATATGTGTGTGTGTATATCTTTTATATATTATATAATATAATGTATATATAAAATCTTTATATGCATAGAAAAAAGCCTAAAAATAATTCAAAGTCTTTCCTGGCTTTATTGAGATATAATTGACATGTAACATTATGTAAGTTTAAGGTATACAACGTATACCTTATTATAAAGGTATAATTTGCATAATTTGACATGTGTATATATTGCAAAATAATAGGAGATTGGATTAGTAATCAAAACCCTCCTGACAAAGAAAAGCTCAGGACCTGATGGTTTCATGGGTGAATTCTACCAAACATTTAAAGAAAACTTCACACCAATTCTTCTCAAGCTCTTCCAAAAAATAGAATAGGAGGGAATGTTCCCAAACTCATATTACAAAGCCATCACTACCCTGCCGCCAAAGTCAGGTAAGAACACTACAAAGAGGGTGCCTGGGTGGCTCAGTTGGTTAAGCATCTGACTCGGGCTCAGATCATGATCTCATAGCTCATGAGCTTAAGCCCCACATAGGATGAGCTCGTGCCCTGCTTCAGGTAGCACAAGCCCTACTTCCAGTGAGCATAAGCCCCGCTTTGGGTGAACACGAGTTCCATTTTTGGGTGAGCCCTGTTTCTCTCTCTCCCACCCTCCCTCTCTCTGTTTCTCTCTTTCTCTCCCTTCCCCTCCCCCCTCTCTCTGCCCCTCCAGGGATTTTCTCTCTCTCTCTCCCTCTCCATTGCTCACTTGCGCCCTCTCTCTCTCTTAAAAAAAAAACAAAATAGAACACTACAAGGAAACTACAGACCAATATCCCTTAAGAATATAGATGCAAAGTCTACGGCCATACCACCCTGAACGCGCCCGATCTCGTCTGATCTCGGAAGCTAAGCAGGGTCGGGCCTGGTTAGTACTTGGAAGGGAGAATATAGATGCAAAAATCCTCAACAAAATATTAGCACATGAAATTCAACAGCACATTAAAAGCATTGTATACCATGATCAAGTGGCATTTACCTCTGCGATGCAAGGAGGATGGTTCTACAAATGCAAATCAATCAATGTAACACCACATTAATAGAATAAAAATAAAAATCATTTGATCAGTACAATAGACACAGAAAAAGTAATTGACCAATTGGTCTATTCAGATTTCCTATTTGTTCATGATTCAATCTTGGTAGATATATTTCTACAAACTTATCCATTTCTTCCAGGTTATCTAATGTGTTGGCATATATAATTGGTAATAGTCTCATGATTCTGGTATTTCTGTGGTATTAGTTGCAATGTCTTTCATTTCTGACTTTATTTGAGTCTTATCTCTTTTTTTTCTTAGTCTGGCTAAAGGTTTGTCCATTTTGTTTATCTTTGAAAAACCAGCTCTAGCTTCATTGATCCTTTCTATAGTTTTTCTGGTCTCTATTCCATTGATTTCTGATCTGATCTTTGTTATTTCCTTCATTCTGCTAACTTTGTTTTTTTATTCCTAGTTCCTTGAGGTTTACAGTTAGGTTGTTTATTTGAGATCATTGACCTGGGTTCACATTTTGAAATTTAAAAACAATTTTTTTAATGTTTATTTTTGAGAGGGAGCGACACAGAGCACAAGCAGGGGAGGGGCAGAGAGAGAGGGAGACACAGTATCTGAAATGGGCTCCAGGCTCTGAGCACAGAGCCTCACATGGGGCTTGAACCCACAAACCCCAAGATCATGACCTGGGCCAAAGTCAGATGCTTAACCAACTGAGCCACCCAGGCACCCCTGAGCTAGGTTCACATTTTGGCTCTACCATTTAAGAGCTCTGTGTTCTTATCTAAGTCACTTAATTATTCTCAGCCTCAGTTTCTTTATCTCTAAAGTAGGAATAAAACAGTACTTGCCTCCTACAGTTCTTGTGAGGACTAACATTGCTAATCAAAATAAGTCAGTTATCAGGATGCATGGTGCGTAATAACTCAATGAATCCTAGAGGCTACTGTGATTTAATCTCTGTCTTCCTGGCTGGAATTTAAGTTTCATGGGGGAGAGCCCACAGTGGTATCCCCAGCACTTGGGACAGTGCCTGGCATGCAGGTGTGTGTGTGTGTGTGTGTGTGTGTGAGAGACAGAGATAAACATCTACCAGGTAAAAAGTGAATCTGTCCTACCTCGCTCTTGATGTTCACTTGTAGATTTGTCAGCAACCGCTGGATTTTCTCTATGAAAATAAGGTCCACAGACAGGTTATGAAATTTGCTTTCAAACTTATTGATGACATCATTGGCCTGTAGAGAAATATAAAAAGTAAAGGAGGGGGCCGCCTGGGTGGCTCAGTCAGTTAAGCATCAAACTTTGGCTCAGGTCATGATCTCACAGTTTGTGAGTTCGAGCCTGCGTCTGTGCTGGCAGCTCAGAGCCTGAAGCCTGCTTTGGACTCTGTGTCTCCCTCGCTCTCTGCCCCTCCCCCACTCACACTCTGTCTCTGTCTCTCTCAAAAATAAATAAACATTAAAACAAAATTAGAAACTGATCCTTTTTTTAAAAAAAGTAAAGGAGGGAGGTTTACTTGGAACGTATGAACTTTGGAAGCAGAGGGGGACAGGCTCAATTTTTTGGAAAGGGGGCTTGGCAGGGCTCATCAGGCAAAGTACAAGGGCGCCCCGGATGCCTGGCTGGAGGTCAGGGGCAGGGCTCCCCAACCTGGTCCAGGTATTCATTCTCCATCTTCTCCATGTTGATCATGATTAAACTTTCAACAAACTCTATTCGAGAAGCTTCCTTCTCCAGTCGATGACACAGTGAGTCAATTTCTTCAGCAGAAAAGTTGCCTCCATCAGAAAACAATCTGAAAATAGTTTGGGAGAAAGAAAAGCCACTGATCAGACATGAAACTTCCCACCCATTCCAAATCCTGTGGTCGACAAGGCTTTAGATTAAAAGTTTAAGATCATAGAAAAATGAATGCAGGTCGTTCAAAGATAGAAGCAGTGAAATAACCCAAAAGTCCTTCAAGGGATGAACAGAGAAACAATATGTGGTATGTACACAAAATGGAACAGTATTCGGAAGGAATGAAATTCTGACACGTCACATGGGTGAGTGTTGAAGACACTATGTTAACTGAAATAGGCCAGACACACAAAAGGACAAATATTGTGTGATTTCACTTATACGAGGTACGTAGAGAAGTGAAATTCATGGAGACAGAAAATGGAATTGTGGCTGTTGGGGGCCAGGGGGAGGAGAATAGGAGTTAGTGTTTAATGCGTTCAGAGTTTCAGTGTATAAAGACGAAAAATTTTGGAGATGGATCGTGGTGATGGTTGCACAACAATGTGATTGTACTTAATGCCACTGAACTGTACACCTGAAAATGGTTAAAATGGACAGTTGTACGTCCTATATATTTTGTCACAACAAAAAATGGAGGGGAAACAAGACCACTTCTCGATAGAGAAAGCCCAGTGTCCACAGAGGCCCCGACGCTGGCTCCCACCTGCAGTGCTTGATGAACTCGATGTTGGCGTAGTGAAGCTTGCCCAGGTTCTCCTCCAAGTACTGGCGGAAGCTGCGCAGGGACACCTGCACGACGTCGATGTAGCTGAGCAGCTCCTGGTGGAGTGTGCTGCTGAGAGTAACCAGCCTGGGAGACACAGGAGGGCAGGATGATGACGTGGGCATGGCAGGGCAGCCTGGGGGCACTGCTTGAGCTCCACTGCGGTGCCCATCTGTGGGGCTACCAGAACCACTGCCATGTTCTTCTGGGTAGAAAAAGAGGCTTTGAAGGAAGCTCAGAATGCCAGTGTGTGCAGGGCACAGTGCGGAGCTCTCAGTGTGCTGGGTCAGAGGACATCCCTCTCCTCTCTCTGGCCCTTGCCATCAAATTACTAAAGGAATTCCTAGGTCCAACTGATCTGGCTCCTCCCTGCAGCACAAACTTTCTCTCTCACTCCTGCGCCTGGTGTTCTCCTGAGGGAACACCCTGCAAGTTCCCTCTTCACCTTTAAGTCCACCCTAACCAGCGATCTCTTGTGTATCTGACCGCTGTCCAGACACCTGTGAGGGCTCCTCACCTGTTACCTGAGGTCTCCCTAAGCACGCAAGGGCCTCCATCTAAAATCCCTGAATGGCTTCCTTGGAGCCCTTTGCTCTGCCGTGAGCATATCCCCACCTCGAGCTGGGCCAGTGCTCCTTGCTGAAGGGAAAAATTCTGTCTCCTCTTCACCTTCCTCCATCTCAGACCAGGAGGCCTCCTGCAGGAAGTTCGTCCCGATTTCCCTTGATGGAAGTGGTCTCTCCCAGCACAGATGTTTCAGGGCAGGTTAGTAGCATCCCTGCATCCTGAACATGTGTGCCCTTTTCTCCCTAGCTGCTCACCCAGCCCCCAGCCCCCTGCCCCCGGAAAGAGAGTTCATACAGTTAGACTCACTTGTGTGGAGAGGAGAGCTGAAGAGCTGAAAAGAGAAGGTTGCTGTGGGGCCTGGCAAATGGACTCTTTTATCCACCAGGGAGGAACCACTCCTTTGAAAGCAGCCACCTGGCTGAGATTCTAGGGCTATGGGGCCAGAGCGGAGACTCCCAGGGCCATACCTCTGGCTCTTTGTGGCATTCAAGAAGATATGCTCCATGTCGTAAATCTTGCGGCGGAAGTTTTTGCTCTTTATGTTTTGCTCTTCTTGGAACCGGTAGAACATCAGCCTCTCCTTCCTCAGCGTCTCGATCACCCCAGCACAGTGGCTGTCCAGCTGCTCTTGATGAAGCAAGAGCTCAGCTGGAAAAAAATGAAGGAGAGCTGAGGCCCTCTGGGATCCCAAGTCACCTCAGGACGTTCCCCTCCCAGACAGTGACAGCTGTCCGTGCCAGGGGTTAGCTTGGGAATGGGTGCAGATCTCAGAGAGGCCAATCTGACACTGCCCCTGGGTGTCTAACTAGAGAAGAGGCTGTCCAGGCTGTGTGAAGGGAGGTCTCTGCTGGTGGAGACACCTGGGAACAGGTGGGATGGGTGGACATGTTGGGAAGGGCAGGGGTTGTGGTGAGAGGCTCTGGAGAAAACAACCAGCACAACACTGGGCAGTCAGAGTTTATTGCTTTAAATCAGTGACTACTCTTTCCAGGAGCTTGAATTCCAACAGACTTCTACGGTGGAGTAAACAGAAACAAGATTTGGCTTCAAAGCCTCCATCATAGGCCTTTAAAACTGACAGATAGCCCCAGGTCAGTCCACCCTACCTCCCTACTACCCACAGTGGTGAAAATTCTGTCATCCCAGCCATGCCAAGAATGAGTGCAGTGACTCTGGGGCATTGTTTCTCTGACCTTGATCTCCCGATCACGCATTGGGTCAGGGAGCCAGGGAAGAGCAAGAAATAGAGCATCTCAATTTATATTTAGTTTTAATGCACATATTTTCTAAATGAAGACAATGAGGTTCCAAAGCCAAGCAGGTCTCCCAAGGCCACAAGCATTGGGACTCCAGGCCAGGCAGGAAGAGTTTGTCACTGCTCCAGGCAGGAAGAGTTTGGGTCGGACCATGTGTGGTCTCTCTGGGAGCTGGAAGGGTCTATGAAGAAGCTTGAATTGTGACATAAGTGAAAACCAAACAGGGTCATTGAGGATCCAACTAAAAGTATGCCACCCCCTAATGGGGACCTCTGCCTAAGAGAGAAATGGCACCTCTTTTTAAGTTATAAACTATAAGCTGAAATTAATGCCTACCACTTGCTCAAGATTCCTCACTGTACCATTCCAGGGAGAGTTGATTACCACCAACAATATCCCCTTCTGCAAGCAAGGGAGGGATCAGAGAGGTCAGGTAACCTGTTCAGAGTCACATAGCTAGAGAGGTTGAGCCTGATAGCTCTGATTCCTGAGCTACAGGAAGCATCTGCTATGCAGGTATATATCTGACAGGTGTGTGAGCAGATCTGAGATTCACACTGCTAAAGCATGACAATACTCTTCATTTTAGCATCTAAAAGTCCTGTTTTTAAAAGAAAATTTTTTAAAAATCTCAAATGTGGGTACCTTCTCTGCCAGCCTTGGAGATGGAACCCTCACACAGGGGCACCTAATGAACGCAGAACTGTGGTGGCACAGACACCAGCTGTCTGGGGCAGGGTGGCCTTTCCCAGGATGGGTCTGTACCTGCTCTGACATTGTGGATGTCCTTTTCAATGTACTCAGCTCTTGGCTTGTGTAGGTGCAGATGCAGCTCTAGTTCTGAGTCCAGCTCATCAATCTTGGTGGCCACAGTGACCTGGGTTTTGAGGACACGTTGGTCAAACCACTTCTCTAGGTGCTCAAAAAAACCAGCTCGAAGTCTGAGGGAGAAACCAGTGAGGGTCAGCCAGTAGCAGTGGCCACAGAGAGAGCTTCCATATTGTTATATAAAGCATTTCCCTCTTTCACTTCTTATTTTATTTCCTAACTACATGATATTCTTTTGTCTGGATGGACCATCATTCATTTAACCAGATCCCCTTCTGGCAGACACTTTATGGTTTCCAACCATTTGTTCTTCAAAAAAGGCTGCAGTGAATAACCTTGTATATAAGTCAAGCGTAGAAGCATTCCTGTAGGATAAATTCCCTGAACTGGAATTGTTGACTCAAAGGCTAAAATACATATGTGGTTCTTGAAGATATGGCTTGACTGCTTTCCTGGCAAGGCAGTCTGTTCCTATTTCTCCGCCGCCTTGCAGTGTATTGCCGAACTTTTGAATTTGACAATTTTGTCATGTTATGACCAAAACTGGGCATATTGTCATATGTTTAAGACTATATAATTCCTTTTTCTGCATACTATGCATTAATATATTTTGCCCATTTCTCTGTTGTGAAGATGCTCTTTTTCTTTTCAATCTCTTTATATGGGAGCTCCTTATATATTAGGAACGTGAGGTCATTTGACTGCAATGTGAGTTGCAAATACTTTCCCCAATTTATCACTTTTTCCTTTTCAAAATGTATGTATTGTTAAGAAGGCTATGTGTTGTTAAGGTGTTGGTTGTCCCCAGATTTATCTATAGATTCAATGCAATAACAATAAAAATCTCAGGAGACATCTTCTTATAGACACCAGTGAGCTGATCTCAAGTTTATGTAGAAATGCAAATGGCCAAAGATAGTTGAGGAGAAGACCAAAATTGGAGAACATACTCTACCAGATATTAAGACTTGATATAAAACTGTAGTAATCAGGCAGGGTGAGGCAGTAATGCAAGAATAGATACACAGAAAAACAGAAAGGAGGTGTGGCAGAGCCATGGGGAGAGGGGAGTCTTCTGGGGTCAAGTGATTATCCATATGGTAGGAAATGAATCTGACTCCTATCTCACAAATTAATCCCAGGTGGATTTTACATATAAATGTGGAAATGTAAAACAATAACATTTGTAGTAAATACCATAGGAGGATATTTTCATGACCTTGGGGCAAGCAAAAATTTCTTAGATAAGAAAGAAAGTACACTAACCCTAATGAAAAAGGTTGATGAAAAGGACCTTATTACAAATAAGAATTTCTTTCTATCAAAAGATACCTTAAGAAAGTAAAAAAAGGCAAGCAAAGAGAGGGATAAACATTTGCCAGGTATTTACCTAACAAACGCCTCATATCTAGGATAGGTAACTTTCTCACATAAATTGATAAGAGAAAAGATTGACAACCCACCAGGAAAAAAAAATGGGCAGAAGATTTGACTAGACATTTCAAGAAAGACAACCAAATGTTCAACACTACTACACATACACCAGAATGGCTAAAACAAAAACTGCTGACAATAATCAAGTGTCGATGAGGATGTGGAGCAACTGGAACCCTCACACACTGTTGTAAACTGTTAAAACAAAATCGCTTTTGAAAACTCTTTGGTGGTATCTTTTGGTTGTATCTCCTCAAGAGGGACACACATATTACCCTATCTCTCAACAATTCCACTCTCAGTTATATATCTAACAGAAATGTAGCCGTATGTTCACCAAAAGACTTATACAAGAATGTTCAGAGTGGCATTGTTCCATTCCCCAGTGAAAAACAAGCCAAATGTGCATCAGTAGTAGAATGGATAAATAAAATGGGTTATGTATTTTTATAATGGAATACTATACAGGAATAAAAATGAGCTAACCCCACATTCAAAACTACATATGATGTCACTCATATGTGGAATTTAAGAAACAGAACAGATGAACATATGGGAAGGGAAGGAAAAATAAGATTAAAAACAGAAAGGGAGGCAAACCATAAGAGACTCTTAAATGCAGAGAACAAACTGAGGGTTACTGGAGAGGAGGTGGTTGGGGGGTGGGCTAAATGGGTGATGGACATTAAGGAGGACACTTTTTGGGATGAGCACCGGGTGTTATATATAAATAATGATTCACTGGGTTCTACTCCTGAAACCAATACTACACTGTATGTTAACTAACTTGAATTTAAATAAATAAATTTTAAAAAATACATATGAATTTTACAAACATAAGGAAAGAATCCTGACATAAAAGAATGCATTTTGTATGATTCCATTTAAATAAAGTTCTAAAATAAGCAAAACTACTTCATAAGTTAGAATATTTGCTGTCCTTGGGGAAGAGAGGTCAATGACTTGAGATGGGTACATAAGGGGGCTCCTGGAGAGTTGGTAATGTTCTATTTCTTGGGGGTGCTGGTTACCAGGTGTGTTCCCTTTGGATAATTCATTGAGCTGTACATTCATGATTTCCATACTTGTCAGTATTGTATCCTTCAACATGCAAATACAATCAGTTTGATCCAATTTTTTTTTTTTTTCTGGTTAGTAGCAAGGCCAGATGGCATAGTGTTTCTTTCAAAACTCTGGAATCACATGGTCTAGATTCATATCCTAGATCTAACCACTTCCTATCCCAGAGATCTTATCCAAGCTACTAACTAAGCTTCAGTTTCTTCATCTGTAAAGTAGGCTAATTATTGTACCCCTGTCATAGTTATTGAGAGTATTAAGTCCTCTCAATGCATATTAGCTCTGGTGGTGATCCTTGCTTTTCTTCTTTAAGGGGAGAACAGAAAATGGACTGTGGCAGAGGAATGAGAAAGGATGAGTTTCAAGTCAAGAGATGTTTTCAAGGTGAGATGATGCTGAGGTGAAAGAGAAGACTCCAAAAGCCTGACTTAACTCCTTCTACTCCATGCCCATGTATACACATAGGAGATAGACTAATCAGGTGATCTCTGTCTGGTAAGTCCTGCGATGATATCATAGAGTCAGGAGTGCAGTGGAAATGCTATCCTAAAGCCAATTGTAAATTTCCACATTTGGTCCAAATTCACTCCCAGAAACTTGGGAGTTAGGGGAGGTAAATTCTCAGTGGGAGAATTATGGGTCATTTTTATATTTTTCCTTGTACTTTTTCAATTTTCTAGTTGTCTGCAATTAATGTGTCATATAATCAGAGCCAAATACCATACTGATATACCTAGCATCTATAGTTATATAATTACCCCCCCCCCAAAAAAAGAAAGAAAGGAAGGAAGGAAGGAAGGAAGGAAGGAAGGAAGGAAGAAAGGGAGGGAGGGAGGGAAACCCTAAGGTTACATATATGCCAGGTTAGAATCCCAGAAATATCTTGCAGAGAAAGCACTATTTCTTATGTACAAGGCCCAAGCCAGCAAGGCATCATTGGACAGGTGAAGGGGGTCACTCTCACAGAAGATATCTGTAACTACAAATAATTACTGGAAATTTGTTATTTTTGTTTGTTTGTTTCTCATCTCTACCTTCAGTTACCTACACATTTTCTTTTTCCAGCTGAAACTAGTCCAATCTTTTGTTATAATACCTCACCTTGTTAATAAAACTCAGGACAAGAGAATGAGAATAAAGGGTTTCTACTCACTGCTTCTTAATTCCTAAAACTAGTCTGGATGGAATTATCACTTGGTCTAGGAGGTTGGCACTGGAAGTGTCATTGATGAGAATGGTAGAAAGGTTGGAATTGGGCCTTTTGAAACTCTCTTCTTCTTGTTCCAGGGGTAGAAAGACAAAATAAGTGTGTCCGCTGGAGGTTGTGAAGGACTCCATGTCTTCACAGGAGATCTCCCCCAGATGCTCTTCCTGGGCTTCGGCCTATGCAGAAAACAAGACTTTAGACTTGACATCATCACACATACCTGGGGACCCAACCCAGGATATATCCTTGATATCCAACCCAGACTATATCCTTGATATCAGGGTTATGGATCTGTGGGTGAAATCCCGCCTATAATTATTTTTTGCCCATATAGTGCTTTCAAAATGGGAAATTCTACAAATAGTCTAGATTTCTGATTTCTCTTAAAAATCAGAAAATCTGGCAATTCTGAGTCTCTCCATTCCCACGTGGCATTATTGTCTGGAGCTGAGTAATGACTGCCTAGTTTCCATAGACTGAATATTGGATGCTCTCCAAAATTCATATCCCCAATGTGTTGGTATTTGGAGGTGAGCTTTTTGGAGGTGATTAGGTCAGGAGGGCAGAGGCCTCATGAATGGGATTAGTGCCCTTATAAAAGAGACCCTGGAATGCTCCCTTGCTCCTTCCACAGAAACACAGTGAGAAGATGGCTGGCTCTCTATGAACCAGGAAGTGGGCCCTCACTGCACACCAAATCTGCCAGAACCCTGATCTTGACTTCCTAGCCTCTAGAATTGTGAGAAATAAATTTTTGTTGTTTATAAGCTGCCCAGTCTATGGTATTCTGTTATAGAAGCTCCAAGGGACTAAGACAATAATAGTTCTCATCACTTGTCACTACTTTACACTTGGGTCTCCAGACCTCTTCCTATTACATGCCTGTGGGCATTTGAATTTGGGATCCCTGTTGCAAAACAAGTATGCCAATTCTCCACAGCAATATAGGAAAAGGGTCTTTTTCAATTTTGCAATTATGGCATTCAAGTTACATTCAAGATTTATTAATATGAGGGTCACTTCCCTGCACTCCAAGGAGAGCTCTATCTGCTGACTTGGATGTGGATCTTTTGTGCTACACAACAAGAGAATGGGAAAAGAGGAGGAATGGAGAGACTAGGTTGGTCTGTACTGTAAAGAGGAGCCGGGAAAGAGATGACCAAAAATGGACAAGGGAAGTCATACAGTTCACGGGTGAGTTCAGAGTAAGTTGCAGGGTAAGATGTTAGGAGAAGAAGGTAAATTTTTAAAAGCATTGTTATCAGATAAGAATTGGATCCCTGTTGGTGGAAGTAAAAGATGTGCACACATGTGTAAATCCCCACAGAGACTGCACCACTGGGGACTCCAGCTTGTACTAGGGATATGGACAGAGAGCCTAGCACACTTTCTCCATACACAGGAATGAATCCATTGTTGGCCTACCTCATCCATAGATAAACTCTCATGTTCTTCCTTTTCCTCCTCCTCCTCCTCCTCCTGCTTTTCTTCCACTTCATGTTCCTCCTCTTCCTCCTCCTCCTCTTCCTCTTCCTTCTTCTTTTTCTTCCTCCTCTTCTCCTTCTCCTTCTTTTTCTCCTCTTCCTCCTCTGTCTCCTCTTCTTGAACCATCACATTTTCCTGGTTCTGGGATGGTTTTAAGGAGCTGTCTCTTTTAACTTGCATTTCTTCTAACCCCTGAATAGACTCCTCTCTGGACTCATCCATCTCGTCGCTCAGTGCAGATTGTTCCTGCTGGCTCGCTGCCATCTCTTCATTTAAGGAAGACTCGATGTCTTGATCTTCTCCTTCCATCTCTTCCGCTAGCCTGGATGAACTTGTTCCTGCGCTTTCACTGTCCTCACTTCTGCTCATTTCCACTTTAGCTCTCTGTTTACTCCTCCGTTTTCTCATACTCTCCTGGAAGAGCTTTTCCTGTGCTTCTGTTGATGACCAACCCCAAAGCACAAGGAAAAAAATGTTACCAAGGTCACCTGGATTGGGCCAGCTGGCCAACAAATGTACAGAGTGAAGTCAGAGAGGATCAGACTTGAATTATAATAGTGTTACCTGGTTCCCTGAGTTTGAAAATGACTTCCCCATCCAAGGTCTACAAAGAAAAAACACAGGACACTGAGTGAGAAGCACTGCCTTTCCCAGAACGCCACTTCTAAGGGCATCTCTTTTAAGTAAAAGGACCCATCCCTCCCCTTCATCTGATACAGGCCTTGATTACTTATTTCACTGGGATAATCAGAGTATTCCCAAACCAGGGAATCAGTTTTCTTTAATCCCAAGCAGGCTAGCAAATCTTTTTATCACACAATAGGTGTTAATAAATAAACTCTCATTCTGACATTTTGGTAGTGATCTGGGGCAAAGAGCAAGAAAGTATAAATTGAGAGATGCAAACAGGCGGAAAGGAATCTGCTGCTCCCAGTGCTGGATGTGAACATACAGAATGAACATAATTTACATGACCTGGGAACCCCTTCATTAACCCTATAAATTCTGAATGAAGTCACGAATGTACTGTGTTGTGGATAATGTCGATAACATGACACAGTGTGGGCTGTAGAGTTTGCAGTCTGGATTTGAATCCCAGCTCCTTTCAAGCTGAGTTACCCTGGCCAAGTTCCTTAAGCCCCACGGGACTCAGTGTCCTCCCTTGTGACACGGAGATCCTAATGGCACCTAAACTTTAACCCAGGCAACCAGACTGATCTCAAAGTGCAGATGGTAAGCCCACCCTTGTATAACTTGAGCTCCACCTTAACCCAGGTACCATATGAAGCATTTACTAACAAGTGGAACAGAGCTCCATCCAGAGAGGAAGGATTCTCTGAGGATCTGGGGACCCTGTATATATGAGAAAGCCTCATCTAGTTTCAGTGTTAACCACAAGTATTTTCAGGTCTGGCCATACAAGACTCCGGCTGGGTGTGTGGGAAAAAGACAAACTCTAGGAGTGTTGGACCAGGACATTCCAGGTATTCATACATTTACCCAGGGAGCATTCATTGTGTCTGAATCATGTGTAAGACACTGTGCTAAAGTCAACTGAAGCTGAATCAAAATTAGTGACGTGTACCTGCCCTTCAGGAAATATCCACTCTGGATGCTCTGTAACTGCTGTATTTGACTGCAATAGATATACAAACACATCCAGACAGAGAATGCCTGAATTCAGAGCCCTTCAACCTCTTTTAATCTAAGCAAGAGATGGTCTCTTTTAGAAATGCCTCTAGCTTCTTCCTCCTTGATTTCCTGATAGATTCTCACTGGGCAGGAGTTAAGAAAGGTGTTCAAAGTTAAGGCAGATCAGAGCTAGAAGATATCCTCTCCCCTTTGCTCTTTGGTGAGGGGCTGGGTTTTTGCAGCCCTGTCCATACCTGTTCAAAAATCTCACGAACATAGAAATGTTGGCTAAGGGTGGAGCTGTAGGAGTTGAGTTCTCTCAGTGTGAGCACTGGGTACTCCATCACTTCCTTTGTCAGGGTCTTGTGGAAACACTCATACCTGGGAGGGAGGGAGGCAAGAACTAAGTACTGCAATCATTTGACAGCGCAATTTCATATCTGTGAATGGTCCTTACAGAATTAGATGTACAAAGGCATGAAGACTTAAGGTAATTCACAGAGAACTGTTTTTAATATTGAGAAATTGGAACTAATCTTAAAAAGCTAATCAATTGGGAGATGGTTAAACCATTATGAAGCATCCATATTAAAGAATTCTACATGGATATTAGAAAATAGTTGGGGCGCCTGGGTGGCGCAGTCGGTTAAGCGTCCGACTTCAGCCAGGTCACGATCTCACACTCCGTGAGTTCGAGCCCCGCGTCGGGCTCTGGGCTGATGGCTCAGAGCCTGGAGCCTGTTTCCGATTCTGTGTCTCCCTCTCTCTCTGTCCCTCCCCCATTCATGCTCTGTCTCTCTCTGTCCCAAAAATAAAATAAACGTTGAAAAAAAAAAAAAAAAAAAAGAAAATAGAAAGATATCTGCAGTTATAGATATATTTGCATTGGATGATCTAGACTTTATTTTAAAACACTCTGTATGTGTATATATCCACATAAAAAAATGTACATGTCCACAAAAGAAAGATGTGGGCAGAAATGAGGGGAAATTTTCTACATGTTTGTATTGGTTAACTTTTTTTTTCTTTTACAAAGAACACATATGTTTTAAAATTTCAAAAGGTAGTAGGAGGGCCCATCCCCTGACTTTTTAAAAAAAATTTTTTTAACATTTATTTTGAGACAGAGAGACAGAGCATGAACGGGGAGGGTCAGAGAGAGAGGGAGACACAGAATCTGAAACAGGCTCCAGGCTCTGAGCGGTCAGCACAGAGCCCAACACAGGGCTCGAACTCACGGACCGTGAGATCGTGACCTGAGTTGAAGTCGGATGCTTAACCGACTGAACTACCCCTGACATCCCAGGGGATGAGTCCCCCATCCCCTGACTTTTAAACTACATGGCCCTGGGGTGCCTGGGTGGCTCAGTCGGTTAAGCGTCTGACTTTGGCTCAGGTCATGATCTCACAGTTCGTGAATTCCAGACTAGCATCGGGCTCTGTGCTGACAGCTCAGAGCCTGGAGCCTGCTTCGTATTCTGTGTCTCCCTCTCTCTCTGTCCCTTCCCTGCTCACACTCTGTCTTTGTCTTTCTCTCAAAAATAAATAAACCTTAAAAATTTTTGAAAAAAAAAATTAAACCACATGGTCTTGAAATAGCCCTCCATAAACATTTCGGATCAAAGTTCTCCCTGGAAGCTTCTGTGTTGGCTGAAAGCAGACCTGCTAAGGACCAGTAGGAGATTCTCCAAAGCTAGAGGCAACATTTTCATCTTGAGCTTGCTAAGCACACCCTGGACTCGAAAGCAGGTAGCCTCTGACCTTGATTATGAATTTCAGGCCATCCCCTTCTGTCTTTTGGGGTCTGGCCTTCCTACCTGTGTTTCATATTCTTCAGAAAATCTTTGGCCTTTTCCAGGTGAAGCTTCAGTGTTTCCTCAAGGCTTTGCTGCCTCAGTTGGTCCAAGAGCTTATCAAGGTGGGCTTCCTGGGCCTGGAAGTCATCCCCAAAATAGGAAGAAGTAGATGTGAGTTACCAAAGCTCAGAGAGGGCATGTGAGTGGCATACAGAGACCCTGCCACTGCAGATGCAGGCACCCCAGGGCAAATGCAGGACTTTTTCCTATAAAAAGGGGCACCAAATGTGCCACCACATTTACCTTCAATATTCCAGGCTCTTCTCTCTGCCTATATTCTTCTCTGTCTACATCCCTGGAAATCCAGCTCAGATGGGACTCCTCAGGGACCACCTGTCCCTTACACCCACCGGGCCCCGGCAGGCCCCCACTACACCTTCCCATGGTGCCTGCTCCTTGCTCTCCTTGTCACCAATTGTATTTGAAATCAGATGCTGGGTGTGCCCCTCCATTCCCTAGACCTTGTGAAGGCAGGTGGGGTGGGGGCCCAGATCATCTCCTGGGGGCACAGGGTGACTGCCGTAAGTAAATGCCCCACATCCCTGGTCTGTCTGTCTCTTATGCACACTCTCTTACAAACACATTTGGATCCAAGGACCCATCACTAGCCCAGACCTGACTCAGGTACAGATTTCTTCTATGACCATCCAGGCCCATGACCAAGGTGAGCCTTGGTTTCTCCATCTGTGCAGGTTTTTTAGCTTGAGGCTTTTACATTTGAGTCTAAGATAAGTTTGGGGTTAATTTTTATTTACGATGTGAAGTATACATGGTGGGATTTTATTTTTTTTTCATTTTCTTTTTCTGGCTTTGCCTCTGAATGCTGGCTAAGGTTACAGGCCACCAAACAGAGTCATCTGGGCATTGACAACCTGGGTGTGGCCCTTTCCTCATTCCCTGCAGGGGCTCCCCTGGGTGCCAGGAGCCACACCTGTTCCTCCAGGATGTGCTTCTGCCGCTGCTGTTCCATCCTCTTCTCCAGCTCCAGCTCCTGCTCGGACAGCGTGCTCTGATGTGCCTCCCACAGCCTCACGGCCTCTTGGAAGTAGTTGAGGAGATCCGAGCTCTGACATTCTGTCTGCTTGGCCAGGTCCTCGAAGGATTTCTGCAGGGGCAGAACCCAGAGAAGGGGCCCAGGGTGGGGAGAAGGCCCTCCCTCATGGGGCTCCCTCACCAGCCAGTGGAGGTCCCACGTCGCCAAGGGCTGGCTGTCACTGCCTGGGCACCATCCTTCAGGGTCATCTTCCTGGATCCCACATTGGCTCACGGCCCTCCCTCCTCTGGGACAGCTTCTGGTCTGCCCAAAGCCAAGCCTTCAGTTTGGCTGACCCCGAAGTCCCATCTCTAGACCTGTCCCATGCCCACCGAAGTCCCTCATGGGAACAAGGAGAAATTTCAGACCTAGAAGAAAGAAGAAGCCATCCTAGACACCAGCTTGGGCCCTTGGGTGGGCCACACCCATCTCAGCCTGGGAATCTTTCCTTCTTTGGAGTTTCTTGACTCTCAGCATCTGAGCCAACCACCACACTTTGCTGTTAAATCCTCACCTCTCCCCATTTTATAAATGTATTTTATGCATTCATTGGGGCCAGGGGTCAGCAAACTTAGCCTGTGAACTGAATTTTGCCTTCGGTCCATTTTTGTTTGGCCCTGAGAGCTATGCATAGATTTTACATTTTTTTAGCTGCAAAAAAAAAAAAAAAAAATCAAAAGAAGATATTTACTAATGTGAAAATTATATGAAATGCAAATTTCAATGTCCACAAATAAATAAAACTTTACTGAAACACAGCCACACCCATTCGTTTCTGCACGGCCCCTGGCTGCTTTTGGGTGACAGCAGCAGAGCGAGAATTTGTTACAGAGACCTGACTGGCTCACAGAGAACTGAAATATTTACTATGTGGTCCTTGCAGAAAACGTTTGCTCACCCAGCTCCAGACTCTAAGCCTCTTGGGGGCGGGGGCTTATTACTGCTCCTGGCCCTTCAGTGCCCAGACTCAGCAGGGGCTCCAAGGAGCACTCGCTACCTGAGTCCTGTGCAGCACGCGTGTCAGAGGGCAGCTGGGGTGTCGAGGATGAGCCTGGAGCACCAAAGGGCTGGCTGTGAAAAGGGGGATGGACTCACTAGTGACAGGAAAGTTGAAGGCCCCTGGACTCCTGGTCTTCTCACAGCCTGGCACTCCGGGTAACGCCCCCTCCCCGCTCCCCAGCCGTGCGGGTCCCCAGCTACGCACGTCCAAGAGCTCCAGCTCCTCTTCCACCTTGCTCTGGAGCACTCCCACCATCTGGAAGAAGTATGGGCTCACCAGGCTCTCTGCCTCCTCCTCAGTGAAGGCTTTCCAGTCCAGCAGCTGCTTCTGGAGGGGAGCAAGGCCGAGCCTGGCTTAGGACCAGTGGGGGCTTGACCTCGGTGCCTGGCCCTGCTCCCCGAGGGCTGCCTCTCACCCACCCTCAGGGGAGACCCTCACAGCGGGGGAGATGGTCCATCTTTATGGTCCGTCCGAGGCCAGGTGCTGTGTGTTGTCCCTGTTGTCTCACAGAGTCCCCTGAAGGTGTTCCAATTAGCCCCGTTTCACAGATGAGGAAACCGAGGCTCAGAGAAGTGAAGGAACTTGCTGGAGGCCACACCTCCGGCAAGGGGTGGGGCCGGGATCTGAACTCAGAACCGACCTACCATAGATTCTACAGGTATAATCAGGCCTCAGTGTTGCTGCACGTCAGACCCGGCTCCTATTTCCTAAAACTGAATTATGTCAACTGGCAAGCAGGCTCTTCATATTAATAAAGCCTTGTTTTTTGCACAAAATCTACTATAAACCAATCTCCCCCAAAATGAAAACTTGTCCATAGTTGTATACTTCCGATGCTGCTGAATAGGAGTAACCAAGTGCTCTTCCTCTGTCAAGTCTAATACGCTCCTGGGGTGTGTGCTGACTTCAGCTTATCCCCTGCTGTGCCCGACAAAGGAAGGGAGGATGGGCACAAGGGTCAGCACCCAGGACTAAGGGCCACTGGGCTCCTGGGAGGTCCCAGGCAGCAGGGGGATGGGAGGAGGCTGTCAGGGTCATGGTCCTGGGAAGGTTCTCCTAGGGCAATGGTTTTCCTCCCTTCTCTCCCTCCAGGCTTTACTTCTGAGGTTTGGCGCCCTGATAAAGCTGACTGACAGGCATGTGGCTGCCCCGAAGGCCACAGAGCAAATGGGCAGCCCTTGGGCCCTTTGCAAACTTGGTCTTCTCATCGCCAGATAGGGCCAGGGACACCCACCCTGCAGGAGCTTGTAGGATTCAACGCGAGTGTCAGCCCACAGGGATGCAGCACCAGCCCCACACGGCACTGTAAAGCACTCTGCCCCCTGTGAATTCTGCTCACCTCCGAGTCTTGGTGGCAGAACAAAAGCTCTACAGACTCATGAGGGGTGAAATAGCAGGAACTTGTTGGAGCCAGGATGCAGGGAGGGGGCATATCGACAAAACATCTCCCTGCACCCCAGAAAACCAGGCATTGTAATCGAAGCGGTTTGTGAGTGAACTCACCATCTCACTCGGTAACAGAGGCAGGCGGGGTGGACCGAAGGGCTGGGTGTGACAGCAGTGGTGGCACTACTTATAAAAAGTGAAGCCCTGGAAATAACCTCCCCCCCATACGACCTCCACTGAATAAATAATGTCAAGTGCTGTAAGTGGTACAGATGGTCAAGGTTGAAGTCTGACATGATCAGAGAGTGTACAACTTCATCCGTGGGGTCAGGGAAGTCTTCCTGCAGGAGGTCATGCAGGGCTATACCTTGAGCGATGGGTGGGAATAACTGGGGGTGGGGGGTCTGGGAAGGGGGATGCCCAGAGGCCATTGAGGGCCTGGGGCACGCGAGGAGGAAAAGCAGGGGATCCAGGCTGGAGAGGGGCAGGGGCGGGCCAGGAAGGGCACCCACCTTGCACTCCTGCACGCGGGCCAGGCACTCCTGCCAGGTCTTCTCGTACTGCAGGCGGATCTGCATCACACAGCCCATGTGGTAGGCATCTCCATGGGCAGAAACAAAACATGTCAGCTGCTCTTCCAGAGGGAAGAGGGGAGATTAGAGTTTCCCCTTTGCAAGGGAGGCAGTGTCTCCCTTTAGCGAAGATAACTGAGGTGAGATCATTGGCCCAGAGGCTGGAATCTCCTTCCTTACAAAGTCCCAGACAGCCCAAGATAAGGACCTCAAATGAGTTGTCTTTATCTGCTTTGAATCCATTCTAACCCTCATTCTTGACTCCATTTCAAGGCTAATAAAACCCTTTTCAGATGGCTGTACCAAATCATAAAACAAGGGTGTAAACTAATCAGAGTTTACAGATCGTGTCTGTGGTTAATTCCTTAAGTGAACGGACTAGCAGAACACTCAGATGCTGACTGATTGATTTTCTCTCCTACGCTTCTACTGCTTCCCACTTTACAATCAACTCAGCACAACTCTTGGTATAGAAGATAAGCAGCTGATGTTTAACGTTCCTGGCAGTTCTAGAAACTGAAAGACAGCACAAAGATGCTGCGGTGGTTGGTCTTTGACAAGGGCTGAGGAAGAGGATGGGGCAGAGGGAAGCTGGGGATAGATTTAGGACCCCAGGGAGGGCAGACATGCAGTGGAACTGTGAGGAGAGGCTCTGAAGCTGGTTCCTCCATCCCCAGGGCAGCTTCCTACGCCGGCACATCCTCACCCTGATCTGTGCTTCCACACTCCTGTACCACGCTGACCTCTTCCCGCTCTGACCTCATCGTCTCCAGCTCAGAACTCTGTCCTGGGTTCCCACTCCCGCAGGACGAAGCCCAGCCTCCCCCACAAGGTCACGTGGCCAGTACAGTCTGGCCCCTTGGCATGTTCCCGCCTCACCTGCCATGTTCTCCTTTCCCCCAAAGCCCCAGCTCTGTCTTACCCCTGAGCCTTCTCATGTGTGCTATTCTTCCTTCCTGGAAAGCTCTCCCCAGCCCTGGGCTTGGCTGACTCTAACTTGCCTTGCAGTTCTTGACCGGATGATCACTTCCTTGGCAAGATCTCATATGACCCTTAACCAAGCTGTGACCCCAGAAATACGCTGGTCACCTGTCTGCTCTGCTGTAACAGCCTGCGTGGTCTGATTCTGCTCTGGACTGGAAACACCCAAGGGGTGATCCACCCTGTTGGTTACCAGGGCCCAGCACCATGTCCATCTGTAGGAGGTGCCTGATAAATGGCAGCCATTGCTATCACCTAGGGTCTTGGGACATTTACCCTCGGCATTGTAAGTATATCTTTGCAATTCTTTTTTTTTTTAATGTTTTTATTTATTTTTGAGACAGAGAGAGACAGAGCATGAGCAGGGGAGGGGCAGAGAGAAAGGGAGACACAGAATCCAAAGCAGGCTCCAGGCTCTGAGCTGTCAGCACAGAGCCTGATGTGGGGCTCAAACCCACAGACTGTGAGATCATGACCTGAGCCGAAGTCGGACGCTCAACCGACTGAGCCACCCAGGCGCCCCTACCTTTGCAATTCTAAACCTGAGAGCCCTGGGAGCAATGGTGGGTACTATTAACCAAAGTACCCAGGTCAAGTGCAGGTGTGACACTTCATCAGCTGTGTGACTGTGGGCGGGATACTTCACCTCTCTGAGTCCTTCTCTATCACAGGGGGACAATGACACCACTGACCTTACCAGTTGCTGTCAGCCCCAAAGGAGATGGAAATATCATATATCTTCTAAATCAAGGCTTGACAAACTTTTTCTATAAAGAGCTAGATAGTAGATATTGCCGGCTTTGCCAGCCATAACGTTTGTGTTGCAACTACTTGTTTCTGCTATTGTAGAGCAGAAGTGGCCAGACACAATATATAAGCAAAGGAGATCAGCTGTGCTCCAGTGAAACTTATTTGCAGACAAGCAGGGACCCATGGCTAGGAGTTTGAGGGCCTTTGATATAGAACATTTTTAAATATTACCATTTATTATTGAACACTCTCCATGTAAGCCAGGCATTGAACTACAACTGGACTGTAGGCTGTAATTCTCATATCAACTCCACAAGGTAGGTACCTTTATTATTCCTCTTGAGATCCCTATATTATACAGGAGCAGTTTAAAGCCAAGAGACACCATGACTCCCCCAGGGTCACAGAGCTGGGACAACACAGAGCTGGGGGTAAAACCCACAACTCTCTGACTGCAAGAACACATGTTTGGCATCTCACATGCTTAGGATCTGACCCCCAAGCTGTCCTCACAGGAGGCCATTGGAACCATTGCTCTGACTCCTTGCTGGGGTCAAGGTTCAGGGGTCAGAGTGTGTGGCTGGTGTGGCTGCCAGCTGCGCAGTGACCAGGAAGCTGTGGGAGGGAGGAAGAGGGCTCCACCAAGCAAGGTTTCAGAGATCCTACATGAACTCCCAGAGTTCACTCTTCCATCTACATTCCCTCCTTCCTCCAGGGGGACTTGCCCTCACCCCTGAATTCATGATAGACTCTCACAGAAATGATTGGCTACTACTTGAACAGAGTTCTGAAGGGACCCGAGTGGAATCCCACAAACTTCACTCACCGAGGTGCTTATTTAGGGAGTTGAGAGAAGAATGCCATTCAGTCAGCTGAGCTTTGCTGTAATTGGGGGGCAGAAGGTCACTGGGGAAGGAAGATATGACAAGTAAGCCACGCTTGGGTAAAATGTTCACTTACCAGAATTGGTAGCATCTTCAAGGAATGTAGCCCCAGAGTAGTATCTATATAAATACTGAAGAAACAAATGATGTGCTGGGGATTCCTGATGCCAAAAAATATCACTCATAAAAGGTCTTTTTTAATATCAACAAGTCTGCTATTTAGAAAATCAAATTGAATTTTCCTAATGGGAAAAAAACCAAACAATTCACATCACTTGACAAAGAAAGGAAGTCTACGTCTAGGAATAGAATCCAAGATAACGATATGAAATGCATACAAAGTTTATGCATTAAGAGAGTTGCTTAACAGTACTGTTTATAAGCACTCAAAAAAATCATAAATAAATTTCATATCCAACAATAGGGATCTAAGTAAAGTACAGTGAATTCTCTTGTGAAGTCATTAAAAATAGTGTTGCAGGGGGGCTCCTGGGTGGCTCAGTCAGTTGAGTGGCCAACTTCAGCTCAGGTCATGATCTCAGGGTTTATGAGTCTGAGCCCCACATCAGGCTCTGTGCTGTCAACCTGTCTGCCAGAGCAGAGGCTGCTTGGGATCCTCTGTCCCCCTCTCTCTGCCCCTCCCCCACTTGTGCTCTCCCCAGAATAAATAAATATATTTTAAAAAATACTGTGGTAGGGGCACCTGGGAGGCTCACTCAGTTAAGCTTCCAACTCTTGATTTCTGCTCAGGTCATGGAATCAGGAAGGGTGAGATCTAGCCCTGCACTGGGGCTTTGCACTGACGGTGCAGAGCCTGTTTGAGATTCTCTCTCTCTTCCTCTCTGCCCTACCCCCCAAAACCCCCTGTCTGCCCCTCCCCTCTGGCTTGCTTGCCTTCGCTCTCTCAAAGAAAAAAAAATAGTGTGGCAGATTGAAAGATGGACAATATCATTAGCTCCTCCCGTCAGTCTATTTCTCCACCCCTGGGGCTGGGCTTGGCCCCGTGATTTGCTTTGGCCAATGAGACATTAGCAAACAAGTGGAGGCAGAGTTGGAAAGGCTTGGGTATTTGCCTTGCCCTCTCCTGTTACAGGCAGACTCTGCCACCACCACCAGGCCTCCCAGCTGGGATTAGCCTCCTGGAGACTGAGAGAGCAAGTGGAAAGAACCTCAGCTGCCCCAGCCTAGGCTCCAGATGCAGGAGTGAGGCCACTCTAGACCATCCAGGCCCAGCCAAGCCAGCGCAGACCAGGGGGAACACCCTGTGGGAAACAGCCCGCAGAACAGCGAGAAACAAGAAATTCTGGTTGTTTTAAGCCACTAAATTTTGGGTGGTGTTTAATGGTGTGGAAAGATGATCAAGGCTTTGCAACTTTAAGTTGTACGTTCCAGCCTGTGTTTGTAGTATACACCTCCAGACACAAATTGTGTCGTGTCTTCACCCCTTTCTATACTCCCTGTGAAGGAGCTGCTGGGTCGCGTATCTGCACACCCTTGCCTCTGATTTCATAGAGTAGCCTCCAACTTCCTCAGGTCAGGTTGAGTCACACACCAGCTCCATGCTCTGCCTGCAGATGCTGCCATTTTATAGTGTTTCCCAGTGGTGTCCAGAAGCACCAGGGAATACATTTTTCTCTGTGTCTTTGGCCCTGTCTCTCCCTTCCATTCAGGCAGGTAGCCAGCCAGCGCCATGTTCACAGTCTGTCAGAGATATGGTGGTGCAGAAAAGACAGCAGCCTAGAAATCTTTCTGGACTTTGTTCTCAAAGACTAAGTTCTGGGGAGAGCCTAGAGCACTGATGATGGAAGCCTGAGCTGGAGTGGGCCGAGAGCCCTGCAGGGGGAGATGGGCTGGCAGCTGAGAGCTGAGGACCAGGGTTCTCTCCTCACCCAACAGAAGGGGGCTGGAGGCAGGGGTGGACAGAGAGGATGGCAGGTGCCTGGCAGTGGCAGCCTGGGTCCTGCTTCCTGGTGGAAGACTGTGGGGGCAGCTGCCAAGACCCAGGTCCCCGGAGGGAAACACTGCCTGGGCATGAGGACATTCGGGCTCAGGGTAGCCTCCTCAAGATTCTCGCATCCAGCTGTCTGGAAAGGGCAGCAGTTGCCCTCAGGCATGTGGGTGGATCAAATATAGAGGAACAGACTCTATCACCAGGCCTGCATTGGATGGGGTTTCACAGTTCCCCTCCATGGACAGGACCCCAAGAAAAACTGAGTTTTGCCCAGTTCAGGGACTCAGAGTCAGAAATAAATATAGAGTGGGGCACCTGGTGGCTCAGTAGGTTAAGCGTCCGACTTGGTTTAGGCTCAGGTCATGATCTCACGGTTCGTGAGTTCGAGCCCTGCATCGGTCTTTGCAATGATGGTGCTCAGCCTGCTTGGGATTCTTTCTCTCTCCCTCTGCCCCTCCCCTGCTCGTCCTCTCTGTCTCTCTCTCTCTAATAAACAAATAAACTTAAAAAAATTTAAATTAGTATAGAGTTACAGGAAACAAGAAAAACTATTTACTTTATGTTGATATTTTTATTCACCTTGTTAATTTTACACCTGCACGAAAATGTGTCTGCCCTGAAGGAGACTGTGTGAGGTTCTAATTGTCACTGATACTTAGAAGAACTTAGGTTCTGTGGTGGGGAGACAAGAGGGTAACCCAGGGTTACCAGGGTTAGGGGTAGGAGGGCCCAAGTTTCATAGGAAAAGGAGGAGCATTTCCCAGCATGTGAAGTGTCTCCACTTGCAGAACCACGCAGGCTCCATCCCTTTACTGAGGGTGGATGCTATAGGACCCCCACATAGTGGGCTTCCAAGGTCTAGAACATTCACTGTGCCCCTCACCAAACAGCTTATTAAGGATCAGAACTGAGTGGGCCTCTACACATCCACAGCCTCTAACAGGTTCCCTGTCTGATGGCAACAGCCTCCTCACTGACCTCCAGGTTTCAGCCTCAGACCCTCCAACTCACCCCCGAAACCGCAGGGCTGCTGGAGACACTCTGCTCCCCACCAGATCTTAGAAAAAAATCCAACCCCTTAACCTGGCCCCTCCTCCCCCACTAACACCCCACCCCCTTTGCCATTGCCTCCTTCCACGTTTCTTGGCACAGTCACACTAAACTCCTTTCCCCAGCAAATGTGTCATGTTCTTTGTCACCACTGGGGCTGGAACGCCCCAGAACAAAGGCCCAGCCAGCCAGCGCAGGACCAGAGAACAAGGAGATGGCCAGGCCTGGAGGATGCCCCAAGAGAAGGGTCAAGGCTGAGGACTGTGACTGCCTCCCCCATGAACCCCCAAAGGCACCCATCCCCAGGGACCCCTCTCAGTGTACCAGATGGTGCAGAGATGCTCCAGCCGCTTTTGCTGCAGGGCTTTCTGGTTCTTCAGCATGCTCTCTATCTCCTTCTTCACGTCTGGAGGAGCCCGGATCCTCTCACTGGCCATGAACTCACTGGGTGTCCAGACACGTTGGCACCATGGAGAGGAGGAGCAGGGTGGGGGGGTGGGAAAGAGGGGATGAGGCCCATGGTAAGAACATTCACAATCTAAGCACCCTTACACCACTTCAGCCCCTCCCTCCCCATTGTAGGCCTCTGGGGCAATGATGAGAGGGGGGATCGAAGAGCCAGGGGGCCACCAGTGAGACTCTGGAGTTAAGAGCATGTGACCACTGGGCACAGATCCGGGTGTGGGTCCCGACTGTGGCCTGCCAGCTCTGTGACCTTGGGCAAGTCAGTCCCTTCCTCTGAATCTGTTTCCTCTTCTGTAACGGAGCTAATGAGAATACCTTCCACAGCAGGACCCAGTGAGATATTGCAAGCAAAGCCCCTAGCACCATGCCTGACTCACGGGAACTGCCCAGTAAATGCCAGCTCCTGCCATCACTGTGGATGATTACTGACATTTGTAACTTCCAGGCCCAGACCTAGATCAGTCACTTTCCATAGAGCACCTTGCTGATAATCACTGAAACCCTGTCACTGGCGCATCATCACGCCTGTCTGCATAAGGAGAGAAAGGCTCCGAAATGTTCAAGTGCTTGATCAAGGTCACAGGGAAAGTACAGGTGGAGCCAGGTCTCAGTACGCTTTTCTTTCACCCGGGGTGTCAGACTCTGGTGTTCTCCATCTGGAAATCTAGGTGTACAGATGGCCTCCCATCCCCAGACCCACAGCACAGACAGACAGACATTCTTTGGCATCCTCAAATATCTTGACCTGACAAGCAAAAGAAAGCCTTGTTTGTTGGCTAAAAGCTGCAGGATCCTTGTGTCGGTATTAACAGAAGTGCCACCTGGCAGAGGAAGCAGGGAGATGAGCCCTCTCTTCACCCCTGCTCCCATGGGGACCAAAGCCTGAGGGACCACCATTTGTCTTGGCCCAGTAACACAGGGTTCTGAGTAACAGTCGAATGGAAATTGGGAAGATAATCAGACGGGTGTTTTCAAACAATTTGTACTGTGATAATTCAGAAAATGCTTATGCGATAACATTTATGAAGAAAATAAGACAGAAAGTGACATATACAGTATGGGTCTAAAGAAGCCTGGGAAGAAATACACCAAAATATCAGCTGTGCTTCTCACTGTGGTGAGAAATTAGTAATGATTTTTAATTTCTTTTTTATACTTTTATCTACTTTAACTTTTAAAAAGGAAAAGAGCACATATTTTTACCCCCAGAAGAACAGGAGTGTTTTGGAGCGAGGACAGAAAGGAGGGTGAAGACCACCGGCTTGCTGGGCCGGCCTTCCAGGTGGGCTGGGGGGAGGCTGTGGGAAGTGTGGGCGGACACGGACCTGAAACTCTGCACCAGGGCCTGCTTCTTGAGAGCCTTCCAGGTGTCCACCAGGCCCTGCCAGCGGTGATGGGCCTCGAGCTCCTGCTGCAGCGTGGCCTCCATCAGGTTGACAAACAGCTGGGCGATGGCCCTCCGGTTGCCCAGGAGGGCCTGGTTTATGACCTGTGGTACAGGTGGGCAGGCTCTACATGAGGTGGGGGCTCTCCAAGGTCAGAACAAGGTTCAGTTGGAGATGGACAGGGGGAGGCTGCAGAGGGGCCAGGTGAGGTGCCGGCAGAGGGCCTGGGGCCCAGCGGGGCTGAGTAGGGCAGTGGCAGCATCTGAGGGGCACTGAGGGGTCACTGGGCACTCACGGAAGTTGCCTGGGGCTGAACAGCCGTGGACTGTGACAGGGGTCTTTCCTGAAGACTCACCTATGAACCTTGACTTAAGCATGTGCCTTCAACCCAGCCCCAAGACCGTATCAGATTGTTAAAGAAGCTGATTTTAGCTCACTGGAGATACGTACTCCAGTGGGTTCTTAGTGTTTAGCTGTTTTCTTTCCTTTTCTTTAAATGAATTTGTTCCAAAAGCAGAGTGCTCATGCCATCAGGGACCAGTCAGTCACCTATGGTTGTGATGAGAACGAAGACCCAATTACCAAATGAGACCAGGGCTAGAACATTCTTCTGCAGTCCTCCCAGTGATCCTCACCGGGCATCCTTGGAATGGCAGTGGGGACAATTCTTCATGGTGTGGTACTGTTCTGCTTTTAGTAGCCTGTCCCCCTCAATGAGAGCAGTCTCTCCCATGCCCCCAGGGAATGGAACAGCCAAATGTCTCCAGAATTCCCCAAAGCTCTCGGGGCACCTCCCTGGAGCAAGGGTGGGAACCTGCCAAGCTCAGCGGGTAGACATTCCAGTAACAATTTTCACTGGAACCTGAGTTTTATTGCTGGCTCTACTTCCTAGCTGGTGGTGGGGGGAGAGGGGGACTGGCAGGTATTTCCTAAACCTCCAATTCTTCAGCCATAAGGCGAAGATAATGTTATTGGCAGCACAGGGATTCTGTGAAATTAAATGAGATAAATGCACATAGAGTAAGTAGCAAGTGCCTGTTGTTGTAATGAGTAAAATACGCATATGGACGTCAGACATTGAAACATCCCCGGGATACTGCTCTGACCCCACCTAAGGGATCAAATGGATAAAAGTTAGGAACTCTTGTTTCTTTCAAATGACAGTGGCTACTGCTGAGACCTCTTTTGTCACCCCCTCCCCCCAACAGGTACTGGTTTAAGTATCGTTACCCCTGTTTTATGGGCAGGGAGTTCCAAGTGCAGGAGCGGAGTTAGTTTGGGAGCTTGTGTGTCTGGGCAGTGGAGAGGGAGGTCTGTGCTCACTCCCTGTCTGTGCTTCATCCAGGACTCCAAGATGTGGACCCGAACAGGAGCCCATCTGTGATTCTGAGTGCTGGGTTCCTTTCACCCCGTGTATTGCCGGGAGGCCTCCGCAAACCCGGCTTTCTGCACAGGCCCTAGAAGCCCATGCAAGCAAAATGTGCTTCTGAGTAGCCAAAGGAAGCAACAACATGGATGGGCCTAGAGGGTATAACGCGAAGTGAAATAAGTCAAAGAAAGACAAATATCGTATGATTTCACTCATCTGTTGAATTTAAGAGACAAACAAAGAAAAAAAAGAGACAAACAAAAAACCAGACTCTTAACTGCAGACAACTGATGGTTGCCAGAGGGGAGGGGGGTGGGGGGATGGGTGAAACAGGTGAAAGGGATTAAGGGTACACTTGTCATGATGAGCACCGAGTAATGCACAGAATTGTTGAATCGCTGTACTGTGCACCTGAAACTAATATAACACTGCATGTTAATTATATTTGAAGAAAATACATACACACACAAACATCCGTACATAGTGTCTTTTCACATGGCAGAGGAGTCAGGCTTAACTCTGACTTTGGAAATATTATGAACAACCTTGAATTTCTTGTTTTCTACACCCAAAGAAAGCAGCTGGGCGAGGGTGGGGTATGGACAGGGAAGCAGTGGGGACAGAGACCGGAGACAGGCCTGGTTCAGCACTAGACGCTGATGGCCAACAAGAAGGCAGACAAGCACCACTAGGAAAACAAACGGAGCAGGCTGGGGTCACCTGTGAGGGCACAAACCACTATGAGACCAGGACAGCTCCACCATCCAGCACCTATTGCATTGCACATGGTGGCTGAGACACGGCTCAGTAGGTGCTCGTAAAACCGTCAGTGATGAAACCAGTGCTGCTGTGTTAGGTAATCGGGATTAAGACAGCAGGGATGTAGGACACGCACTTTAGAGAGACTTCTACTGAAAATACTTAATAAAAACTCTGGTTCTGAACCCAAGCGACTAACCCGAGTTAGTTGGAAATGTGACACGTGAGAAACCCATCGGTCCTGAGACACCAGGTTCTGGGGCATCCTCAGGTCCCGCCCCTTCTGTGGGTTGATCCCCTGCACATGAAAACCACTCACCATGGCTTCCTTATTTATCAGCGTGTACACGTCGGGCTGCATGAGATAGGAAGTTTTCTCTATGATTTCCACATATTTCTTCAACACGCTTCTGAGCTAGAAACAACAAGGTGTCATTGTTAATGACTTTCTTTTCCTGGAGACCTGCAAGCAAAGAGACGATGCCTCACAAACCCCACAGGTGAAAATCACCAAGAGCCCATTCACAGGCCAACTCACTTTATCTGCCCGAGAGAACTCGGTCGAGGTCAGTGTCTCATCCAGCTCCTTAATCCCCTGCTTCTGGAACTGGAACTTCTCAGCCACCTGATCCCACAGCTCCATCAGGGTCTATACCAAGAAGCTGGGGTCAGGCCGGGAGGACAGATGGCAGGGAGGGAAGGAGTGGGACCCCGGTGGGGCAAGCCCAGCCACAGGGAAGCCCTACTTGGATGGTGTAGTCTTCAAGGTTGATGTCACTTTCCACCTTTTTGAAGAGCTGGTCGATTTCCTCATCAGACGCCGCCAGCTTTTTTAAAAGAAGTGCTCCTGGCTCTAAGATGAGAGGTTCCATTTCCTACAACAGGCCAGTAGGGCAATGCCTGTGGTCTCAACACCACCAGGGCAGGGGGAGCCCGTCCCTTCCCCCAATTCTCTGCCCTGTGGTGGGAAAGTGCTAGCTGTGGTCCTGCCTCAAAACTAATAATCATTACCTAGACCTAAGGAGCTAGGATTTACTATTCACAGCCAGAGCACAAGGGCAGGCACCATTTATCTGGGCATGTGCCATGTGCTGGACACTCTGCTCTAGGCTAAGCCCTTGTCCTCAGACTCACTTGGTCCTCACCACAGCCTGTGAAGTAGGTACTGGCATCAGGCGTGGCCCATGGTTGGGGCTCAACAAACATCCATTAAAGAAGTGGCCAGTGAAAGGATTCCAAGTTTACTTCAGATAAGGAAATTGAGGCTCAGTTATGTTGTATGACCAAAGCCACAGAGTCATGGACAAAAGTAGGGCTCATATACAGTTGGGACAGATGAGTAAAGCAATGACTGGCTGGGGGAGCTTCTTGGTGCTTTGGGTACAGAGCCAGCTGCATGAATCCAAGGGAATGACAGAAGTCAGAGAAGACATGGGGAGAGAATGGTGACTGCAGTCCAGGGCTCAGAGAAGAAGGGCAAAGAAGGGCCTCATTTAGGGAATATTCTGGGGACCAGGGTGGTTAGAGACGGAATGTCTCTGGAGAGGAACAGAGAGCCAAGTGAGGGTGGTACCAAAAGGCCAGATAGCATGAGGGGTGGGAAGCCAGAGGGCCAGGCCCTTTGGGCCCTCATTAGTAGGACTGCGTAGGGAGATCATGGGCTGGGCTTTGGCATCAGCCCTGGAGTCCAGTTCCCAGCTGGCCCCTTATGTGCCAAATCAGGCAAGACTTTGTGAGCCTAAACTGTAAAGTGGGAGTAACAGTGGTACCCGACTTAGAGACCTGTGCTCATAACGAGCGCTCATCATGAGCCACTCAAGCTGGCTACTCTGATTTCATCTACACCACTGGTGAGCCACTCAGGGCCTCTGAGCTGGGCAGGAAGGGAGGGTGGGTGCAGTGACAAGCCTGCCTTGAGAATGGCCCCAGAACAGAAGGGGAGAGAGGGAGGAGTCTTACCATCCCAATCTGAGCAATCTCCTCCTTAAAACTCCCCAGAGCACTCTCGTAGCCCTGCCTCTTGGAGTCTCTGTCCAGGGTGGTTGTGCGGATCCTCTCTGGAACTGGGGGAGAACAACAGAGGTGAGGAGGCTGCCCTCAGAGCTCCAAAGCAAGGGGAGGGCTCCCAGGAAAAGGCAGCAAGGCAGAAAGTGCCTTGGTTCAGGAGATGGACCCCCAAACCAGGTCACAGTGTCAGAGGCTTAAGGAAAAAGAGAAAAAACAAAGGTGATCTGTAAGTGCCATAAGGAATGAAGTCTCACATACACAGTTAAATGCCAGAAAAAGTTTCCAAATGGTAGGTACAGAATGGGACCATTTATGTTTTTTTTTTAAGTTAATAGAAGCAAATACATATACAAAGAAGAATAACCAACACTTATATAGCACTTATTATGCACCAGGCATCGTTCTAACTCAATTACCACTCCTGAAGAGGCCAAGAGGCAGGTTCTATTTTTTCAGCCCCATTTTACAAGTGAGGACACTCAGGCATGGGGGTTAAAGAACAAACACAGCAGTGGCTGAGCAGGGGTTTGGACATGAGCCATCTGCTCTAGAGTCTGCATTCCCGTCTTGTGCTCTGCGGTCCCCTGAATCTGGACACCATGTGATTTCATGGTGGGGAACATTCTTGGGAAGAGAAGCAGTGCTATCATGAAGGGAGAGTTTTTCCTTTCTGTTTATCTCCTTCCTTTGCTTTTCCACAGTGAGCCTGACTGGCTCAGTGGTAGATAGCACATGTGACTCCCAATCTCAGGGTTGTAAGTTCAAACTCCATGTTGGGTGCAGAGATTACTTATGGTGAGTATGTATCATTTTTTTTTTTGATCATAAAGGAAAAGAACCTTCCTCTATAGTATGAAGGAAGACAATGTAGATTGAAATGCTCTTGTGAAATTGCAATAAAGCAAGGAATATCCTTAACCAGCTGACTTTCATCGGTAAATTCTGACTGCGCAGAGCCCCCTGCTCCCTCCCCAGCTCCCTGCACTGAGGAGAAGGTCCAGAGGAGTAGGCTCAAGGGAGGAGCCAAGGGGAGAAAGCCAGCCCTGCCCTCATAGCTGAACAGAGACTCACCTATGGTGTCCATGAGGCCCCGGACCTCTCTGGCTTCAATGATGCTCTCACTTTCTTCAGCTTTTTTCTTCTTGATTATTTCCTTTTCCCTGAGGCACAAGTAGAGGAAACAATAACTCCCAGCCCCCTCCCCTACCCCAGGGCAGCTCTGGCACAGAAGGGAGTCTTCAGAGAGACCTCACACATTGGTGATAAGGTCCACCCCATTCCAGAGAGCCCCGAGGCTATGCCAGACTCCCAACAGACGCTGCCTGGGTATCTGCCACCAGTAGGCACCATGGTCCCTAGACAAGAAATCAGGGTCTGCTTCTGTTCTGGCTGCAAACCAAGCGTGGGTAGTAGGCAAGAACCATTTCCACATGGGGAAACTGAGAACAGTAGGGCATGATCAGCCTGGGAAAGGCAGGCCAGTGCTGAGTATTCAGGATTTGCTCCTTCAGCAACTCATCATCCTATGAGGCAGTCACAATAACCCCCTTGACAGGGATGAGGGGAGGGCGCTTAGAGAAGTGATTATACAAAGCACAGCTGAGACTCCCTGACCCACATGTGTCATGCCAAGGTCCATGGTCCTTGGGGTTTAGGTGTGGGAGGAGAAAGCTGAGACCCCAGAACAAGCTATCTCAGCAGGGAGGACCAGGGTGAGTGAGAATGACCTTAGCTTTGGAATAAAAATCTCTGAACGCACTGTCCATAGGACAAGCACCACAGAAATGCAACAGGTCTCAATGACACCTGCCATTCCTCCAGGCCTCCACATGTGCAGCGCTTTCTAGTCATTTCTCATCCAATCCTCACTGCACACCTACCAGCAAGGAAGACTGCAGGGTCTAGACTGACCCTCCAGAGGTGGGTCTTTCAGTCTTGTCAATCAGGTGCCCGTGGACTAAGGTGGCTCTTTGGGAACCTGGGTGCTCTGACTACTGAGCTAATGGCTCTGGCTCCTCGGGCACTTGACCCGAGGACTTGGGTCTACACTAGTGCTGATCTATCCCTACCTTGGGCTCCTCTTCTGCTCACCCAGAGGCCCTGCCCTGGGTGAATGAACACACAGGTTCACTGGCTTTGGCTAGCTGAACTTTCAAGAAGGGAACAAGGGACTTCAGAGAGACGCCAATGCTGAGTTAGTGACCCCAGTCATTTTGAGGGTGGCAGAGCCTGGCAGGTTACAAACACATCTTTCTCCCTGTCACAGGCCACAGGAAGTTGTTGTCTAGATCTACGTCCAGGGCAGAGCTGACTTTGTCTCGGGAAGCTAGCACAGCACAATGCCAGCACCCTCTATGGAAAGTGTCTTTCCTAAAACGCTGTCCTGTGGATGCTAAGAGCTCCTGATGGATGCTGTATCTGGTTATTGGGATAATGGGTGACCTTAGGCTAAACTCTGGGGAAGGGGGGACCCTTAGGAGTGATAGGTAACTCGCAAGTCAGCTGAGAGGGGACTTAGACCCTTGTAGGAGCCAAAGTCACAGCCAGGGGCAGCATCAACAGGCCCCAGATGTCTGTGCTTCAATCCCCACACTGGGCATCAGGCACATGGGCTAGAGAACACCGACCTCCAGTCTGGGCTTGGTGGCCAGTGGGTTTGCCCATCAGTAGGTAGTTAAGGGTGCTGAGGGTCAGAAGCCTCAGGGGAGATTTCTCTGGGAAGAGTCAAAGGTCAGGTCATCTCTGCCCCAAAGCAGGTGAAAGAGAAAACAAAGACAGGTAGAGAAAGACCGACTTCCCCTGCCAAGTCCCAGAGGGGACTGCGGCTTGCTCAGAGCTTGAAGAGCAAAGGGAAGATCAGCTCCAGGCGCCCCAAGCTCCCCGGTGAGGAAGATATTGCCCTCCTTTTCCTTTTCTTTCCTTTCTCCCTGCTTGAGGAGTCTGAGCTCAGGGAGTTGAAATGGCATACTCAGGAATCTCAAATTTCACTCCTGATCTCTCTGCTCCTAGACCATATGCACCCATCTCAGGGAATGGCGCCTGCTCTGTCCACCCAAGCACTCGTGGTACAGACCTCAGGCTCTTGGGACCCCTCTCCTCCCTCCAATCCACCACCTAGTCTGCCTCTAAAATACACCTGAAATACCCTACTCTCCCTCTTGTAGCCCTACCAGGCTTAGAGGGACAGCAGCAGCCTCCTCCCTGGCCTCCCGGTCTCTTCTTGCCACTCCCTACATTCTGCAAACAACAGCCAAAAGGCCTTAAAAAGGCAAATCAGCTGCTCACTTCAGTAGTCCAAAATCCCGACTGTGGTCTGCAAGCCTATCCCAGCCTCATCTACCGCCCCTCCCCTCCAGGCCCACTAACTTCTTCAGCCTTCCAGAGTGGACCAAACCCTCCCTGCCTCCGCACCTTGCCCCATGCATCTATTCCCTCATCCTCTGGTCTCCGCTGAGGCCCCTCCTCAGGGGCTTTCCTGACCCCTGTGCTACCACTGTCCTCTGGGTCAGAGCCTTCCCACCTTTAGGGGGACTTGCCTATTTATTTATTATCAAGGCCTCAAGTTCCAGGAGAGTGGGATCCCCAGACCCAGTACCTGGTCCTAGGCACTCAATCAATAATTACTGAGAGGGGAGGAAGAGGAAGAGAGGGAGAAGCAAATAGTGGAGCAAAGTAGGTGCTATTACCTCTCTCTCTCAGAGGAGATACTGGGACTTCATTCCTAAATGGCACTCATCTTGTGTGAGGGCTTTCTGAGTTTCTAAAGACTCTGGCACACCCCCCCGGGTGGGGAGGTACAGTGTGGACCACAGGACCCACCTGTAGAGAACAGGATTTTCCGTGACCCAGTCATTGGGTAGGCTGTGAGCCCACTTCCGCTGCCGAGGACACATCGTCTCCCCTTCAGGAATATCCATCTTCTTCATCAAGGGCTTCCTGCCATTCTTTGGGGTCATGGAACTCTCCACAGCGCGCTTCCTGGTGGCTGCCAGAGAGCGGACCAGCTGCACCTGAATGCACAAAAGATCCGGTGGGGGGTCGGAACTGCAGACTCCTCAGCACCCAGGGCTCACTCTGCAGTCTTAGAAGGACACGTGAGAACTTGCCAGCAGGAAGGCACTTTGCAGGGAGGCCTTCAACCCTCGGGTACATTCCATGCAAGTACCCCCCAGAAGACATTCAGTCATCTAGAAGGGTATCTCTTAAGAAATTTAGTGAGGACCAAGATGCTTATCCTAGCATCTTTTATAATCACAAGGAATTAGAAAAATGGGGCTGTCCAATAGCAGGGGACTGGTCGAGTAAACTTCTTATGTCCCTCCAGTGTAATGTTAGGCATTTATTAAGAATGAGACTTACAAAGGACTATTTATGACATAGGGAAATGTTTATGATATGATATACCATAAAACATCTTAATTAAAAGCACAACTTAAAAAAATTATAACCCAAACTATACAGTGTGATCTCAAAATTTTAAACTCATAGAAAAATGACCAGGAGAAAGTGTGCCAAACGTTAAGAATGGTGTGCTGCCTCCAGGAGGCAGGATCATGTGAGTAATTTGTTTCTTTGGCCTCCTTATACTTTTATAATTTCCAAGCCTCCTACATAGAGCATTATTTAGGGCTCAGAGTAGGAATGAAAATTCCTTTTAAATAAGCAGTACAGAACATCAAAGGAAAGGTTCGAGTTTGTGTGTTTCTTTTAAGATACTGTTCTTGTCTGTGCAGTTTTTTATAGACAAGTTTTTTATAGGCAAGGCAATTCCAGCAACCTATTTGGCTGTCAAGAGAGTGTTACTTTAATACACTATGGGAAGTCCTGGATTAACAACTGGGCAGCCTCTAAACATCTTGAAGTTGCATTAATGCCCCTTGACATGCAAAAGGTCTGTGCAATACTGTTAACAGGGAAGAAGCAGGTTTCAAAACACTGTTATAGAATCAAACCCAGGTTTTAAAAAGAAAAATTAGAAACGCTTTGGTGCATAGGAAAAGGTCCCAAGACACCCACTGGTTAATTTTGGCGATTTCTGAATAATTTAACTTTTAATTTAACTAAAACTTTAATGTACATTTTTTAATTTTCAAGAACAGACATTCTAATATTGTATTCCTACACTTTAAGAACCAATAAGAATTATTTTTTAAATCAAAACAATTTCAAAGCCCTTATTTCATTGGGTTCCCGGACAAAGAAGCCTTCAGAGGGAGGGAGGTTTGGGGTGCAGAGGGAAAAGGGCACAGAGGGACACAAGGGACACACCTACCTCAGCCTCGAAGATCTGCTGGTAGACCTTCCCGCTGGGAACCTGGGTCACCTTCCCCACTGAGGACATCTTGGCCGCTGGCTGAACGGGGCGCCCCTGTTAGGAATTCATTGTCTGGGAATCATGTCAGAGGTTTGGAAACCGAAGCCCCAACCTCCAGGACAAGTCCTCCGCCTAGGACCTGCGCCCCTCCCCCCCCCCCCCCCCCCCCCCCGCGGGCAACCAGGCTGGGGCAGGACCCACCCCACTGCTCTGAGAAAAAGCAAGCCCCGCCCCCCTCCCTCAAGCCTCAGGGGTTTCATTTTAAGCAAAAGTAAGGAGTGGCAAAGAAGCAAAAAGGAGACAAACCTCCAGCAAGAACCGAACTCCCGGAGAAGGCTGGCTTTTCCGGCCACGCAGTGTGCAAATCCAGAGGACTTTGGTGGGGAAGAATAATAAATCGTTATTGTTTTGTGCTTCACTCTCCCAAGCTCTCCTGGGAAAAGTGCTCAAGGTGTCACCTTGGATTTCAACCTGGCCTTGACCCCCCAAACTGGAGCTGAACAAAGTTGAAGGATCCCTGACTCCCTCCTTCCCCCACTCCCCGCCAAGAGTGGACAAAGAGAGGCGGAAGTGGAGGGAAGGAGCAGCCTGACTCTGGCCGTGCTAATTAGGCACCTAATGTATGCTGAGAAGACCCAGCAAGCTCCTCTCACGCCACCAGCCCGCCAGCCTACCGAGGAGCGCGGTGCAGTCCCCGGCCATCCCCTCTAAACCCGGCCAATGGAGGGAGGCCCTGCGCCCGGGGCTGGCGCCCCACCTGCAGAAGGCACCACTAGCCAGGGCCAGTCCAGCCTCAACTGCAGCTGGACGCACTCGGTCTCCAAGGCAACGCAGAGGGGCGGGAGCCCCGCTGGCCCCGCCCTCACTTCCTTTCCGAGGAGGGAGGGGATGATGGCCCGCAGCCGCCCGAGCGCCCCACTGGGAGTGGGGAAACTGTTAGCAAGTATTCCCTCCAAGCCCGTTTCTCCTCACAGCAAGGGGGCGCCCCGGCGCTGTCAGGAGCGTCCAGAGCAGTACACTGAATGTTCTGAAAACTGTAGGAGACCTGAGATGTAACTCCGAGCCACGGCAGTCAAGAAAATCCACCCTGTCTTCTTTACTTGATTAAAACCAACCTCTGCTGGCAAGCAGCACAGTGCTTGGCTGTAAGATGCAGAAAGCCTCTCTAAATAAGGCCAGCTCTTTCTCAGATTACGAGATTGAAGGGCTCAGAATTCAGGCATCAGGCTTGTATGGCATTACAATGAAAAGATTAATTTCTAGGACTCTTGAGGTCCATTCATCCTCCCACCACTGCCACATAACCCTGCTAAAATATGGCTCTGACCTACCCTCTCTCCTGCTCAAAAGTCCCTCATCAACTCTGCAGCCCCTGCAAAATCCAACTCATTCTTAGATGACCACAGAGCACCCCCCCCCAATCTGGTTCCCACCCTGACTCTCCCTGCTTTAGCAAACTCTCCACTCCTCCTGCATATGCCCCTGCCCCCCTGCCCTTCCTCATCCTGCTCTTCTGCTGGGATCCTTCTCTTTCCGCAATCCCAGACCCAGCCAGCCTTCCACTATCAGTAACAATTATCCCAACCACTCATTTGCCTCAGCCCCTATAACCTCTCCTCTCTCTGGATGTTGATTGCAGTCAAATACAGGAGTTCAGGACCTCTAGAGTAGGCGTTTCCTGAAGGGCAGGTACACCTTATTAATTTTGACTTAGCGGCAGTTGCTCTTAGCACAGTGTCTTGCACATGATTCAGACACAATGAATGCTCCCTGGGTAAACGCATGAATACCTAGAATGTCCTCATCTGACACTCCTAGAGTTTGTCTCTTTCCCACACACCCAACCATAGTCCTATGTGGCCAGACCTGAAAATACTTGTGGTTGACAGTGAACCTGGCTTGAGGGTTTCCTATGTTTTGTGAGGTACTCAACTCCCCCAGAAAAATCCCTCTCCTCGGCAGGGATCTCTGTCCCAATTGCTAGTAAATGCTCCCTATGACAACTTCCTAGAACAAGTGATCATTCCATCCAGACTAGCTTCAGAAATTAATTAACAGTGAATAGAGAACACTTTTATTCCCCTTCTTTGGTCATGGATTTTATTACCAAAGTGAAATATTGTAAAAAAGATTGGACTAATTTTAACTGGAAAAAGAGAAAGTGTAGGTAACCAAGGGAAGGGGTAAAAAAAAAAAAAAGAAAAAGAAATGTGCAGGAATTATTTGCAGTCATTCATACCTCTGTTTATGCCATGCTAGCTTGAACCTTATACACCAGAAACAGTGTTTTCCCCATCCAGATGTTTTCTGGGTTCTAGTGTCTAGCACATCTATAATCAGGGTTCTTTTTTTTCTAGATATTTGGATACATATATGTAGGTATGGATATATCATGTGTCGTGTTTTGTTCTGAGTAAGCAACACACTTATTGTATAAAGTAGGAAAAAAATCCATGGAGAACATAAAAATAACCCATGGTCTTACCACTGAGAATTTGCCTCCTTTAGCTCCTGAGTCTGGGCCTTTGTGTTTGAGTTTGGATCAAACATGGGAATTTGTGTTTGGCTTTTGGATGGCATTTGCATTGCCCTCCCAACTCTGCAATGTGATAACCAGCTAGAGATCATCTGGTTAGTCCCTCTCACGTTAGAGGTGGGCTGGAGGTGAGAGACAGGGAATGGTCTTTAGTGGAGTCCTTAGTGGAGCCAAGCCTTTAGACTCTTTTTCTGCACCTCACCATCATATCTTCCCCCTCAGTCTTCATCTAGAAAATGTCTCTTGACTAGAGTCTCATCCTTTTCCTTCCTCTTCGACTGGTCATTGTCTATCTTCTCCACAGTCCATAGAACGGAGACCAGTAAGGACCGACAAGAGCTAATATTCATTGAGAGGATTTAATCCCCTCATAACTATGCTCAGGGTAGCATAATAAGCCTATTTTCCACATGAAGGAACTGAAGCTCAGAGTTAGTAACTTGGCCAAGATCTCCAAGATAGGAAGGGGTTAGATCCAGGATATGAATTGAGTTCATGTAATTCTAAAATCTTGAACCAAACGCTATGCCATCTGGCCTTGCTACCAAATGGGAAAAAAATTCTGGATCAAACTGATTGGATCTGTGTGTTGAAGCATAGCATACATACCAAAGAGTATGGAAATCATAAGTGTATACAGCTTAATAAATTACCCAAAGGGAACACACTTGGTAACCAGTACCCCCAAGAAATAGAACATTACCAACTCTCCAGGAGCCTCCCTCATGTACTTACCCCAAGTCACTGCCCTCTTTTCCCCAAGGATAACACATATTTTAACTTTGAATTAGTTTTGCTTGTTTTTGAACTTTATCTAAATGGAATCATACAGAATATACTCCTTTATGTCAGACTTCTTTCATTATGTTTGTAAAGTTCCAAACATTTTTTAATGTGGCTGTGAGTTCATTTTGATTTCTGTATAGCATCCCATTATTTTAAAATGCCCCATTTTATTTATCCTTTCTATTATAGATGCAGTTGTTGGGTTGTTTCCAGTTAGAAAATTACCAAATAATGCTGCTCTGACCATTCTTTTGCATGGTGAACATATGTAGGTATTTCTACTGGGTATTTACCTAAGAGTGGAAATTTGGGGTCATATAGAGTATGCATAAGTCCATCTTTTTTTATTAAGTTGATTTATTTTGAGAGAGAAAGAGAGAGAAAGCACAAGTGGGGGAGAGGCAGAGAGAGACAAGACAGTGAGAATCCCAAGCAGGTTCTGCACCAGCCCAATGCAGAGCCCAATGCAGGGCTTGAGCCCACGAACTGTGAGATCATGACCTGAGCCGAAGGCAGGCACTTAACCAACTGAGCCACCCAGGCGTCCTTGTGTAAGTCCATCTTTAGCAGATACTACAAAAGAGTTTTTGAAAGTGGTTGTATGCATTTACACCATGGCAATGTATGAGAGTTCCAGTTGTTCACGTCCTCATCAACATTTGGCATTGTTAGCCTACCTGGGGGGCTCAGTCAGTCAAGCGTCCGACTTCAGCTCAGGTCATGTTCTCATGGTTCGTGGGTTTGAGCCCCACATGGGGCTCTGTGCTGACAGCTCAGAGCCTGGAGCCTGCTTTGGATTCTGTGTCTCCCTCTTTCTCTACCCCTCCCCCCCCTCAGAAATAAATACACATTAAAGAAAACATTGGCATTGTTAACATTTTTTATTGTAGCCATTTTGGTGTGTGTAGTGGTGTTTCATTTTGGTTTTAATTTGCATTTTCCTGATGAGTAATGAGGTTGTGTAATCTTTTATATACTTTTTGGCCATTCGGTTATCTTTCTGTGAAATATCTGGTCAAATCTTTTGCCCATTTTTTTCTGTGGATTGTCTCTCTTATTAATTGATGTGAGTTAGTTACATATCTTATCTGATGCTTTTTTCCATATAAACATATGACAAGTGTTTATTCCCATTCTGTTCTTGCCTTCTTACTCTCTTTTGACAAAGAGAAGTTCTTAATATTAATAAGGTCCAATTTATTAATTTTTGCCTTTATACTTAGTGTAATTTATGTCCTAAGAAACCTGTGCTTGCCCCAAGGTCATGAAAATATTCCCCTATATTATCTACTACAAATGTTGCTGTTTTAAACTTACACATTTAGCGGTGCCTGGTTGGCTCAGTCAGTTAAGCGTCAGACTTTGGCTCAGGTCATGATCTTGTGGTTCATGAGTTCGGGCCCCACATCTGGCTCTCTGCTGACAGCTCAGAGCCTGGAGCCTGTTTTGGATTCTGTGTCTCCCTCGCTCCCTGTCCCTCCCCCACTTATGCTGTGCCTCTCTCAAAAATAAATAAAACATTTAAATTAAAAAAAAAATAAACTTACACATTTAGATTTAAAACCCACCTGGAATTGATTTTGTTTATGATGGAAGGTAGGAATCAAGATTCATTGTGTTCCCATATGGGTAACCGGTGACCCTGGGCCATTTACTGAGAAGACTATCTTCCGCCCATTGTTATGCGTGCCTCTTTTGTTATATACAAAGTGTTCATATGTATGGGTCTCAGTTGGACTCTGTCTATTGCTCCTTCTGTCTGTCCTCGCACTATTATAGCTCACTGCCCTGATTACTGTTGCTTTATCCTAAGGCTTACCATCTGGTAGCGTAAGCCCTCCAAGTTTGTTCTTCTTTACGATTGTCTTGACTATTCTTGGCCATTTTTATTTCTATGGAAATTTTGAAATCATGTAGTTAATGTCCACCAGATATCTGCTGACATACTTTATTGTGATTGTATGAATCTATAGATCAGTTTGGGGAGTAGCGACATCTTAACAATACATAGAAAAACAAGCAAACAAACACACCAGGCCAAAAACACCACCAAAGCAACCAAAAAAAAAAAAAAAAAAAAAAAAAAAATCCCAACAAAAGAAGAGAGAAATGATAAACTGGGAATAACTATCTGCAATTCGTATTACAAAGGGGCTCACACCCCTAATACCTAAAGAGTTCCTAGAAATTGATAAGAGAAATAACAGACACACAGTGGAAAATGTGGCAAAAGACATGAAGCCACAGTTTATAGAAAAAGAAACATAAATAGCCTTCACTATATGAAAATGTGCTTAGGCTCAGTCATAATGTGACAAAATTGTGAAAAATTTGACAAATACATTCTAAAGCTGAAGGGGAAAAATAGAAAAGGAATTCTTGCCTCTCCAGGCTCTTCAGGCCCACCAGGTCCGACACCCTGTGGACCGACCTGACTGTACTGGGAGCACCCACAGGGCTCCAGAGGACTCACGGTGCTCAGAGGTGGCGGGCAGGTGTACAAAGAACTCACCTGAGCAGAGCCGTGGGTCCAGTGAGCATGGTGTGCAGGGAGGTGGGAATGCCAGATCCTCAGGAGCTTCTGCTCACTGTATGCCATTTGCCCGCTGAAGAAGACGTGGGGAAAAGTTTCCAGGTGGGTAGTCCTCTCTCCATAGGAGCAGGGTGGGTGAGGAATCTCCCAGAGGACTGGCATTGCCCCCTCTTTCAGCTGGGACCTTTTGGGAGGCAGCAAACCTCAGGGACAGGGATTGAGCTGGGGGTGGGGCCTCTGAGCCTCCCTAGAAACTTAGGCCACCAGTTCTGCTTTGGGTCTCTTCAATGTCAGAGATTGGGTTGAGCCAAATTGGAGATTTTTGAGTGCTTACTTTGTAGCAACAAATTGTATGTCCAGTTGGAACCCAAACTGGTCAAAATAATGCTGCTTAGAAGAACTGAGAATGGAGACCCCAGGTGACCACCATGAAGGCTCCCCTCCCCAGGCCCATAGAGCCCTTTGAGCTCAGAGGAGCCCAGTGGAAATGCTCATGCAGACAGTTTTGATCTTCTGGGTTCTCAAATAAAAAGTATTTATGCTCACACCCTTCCCATCAATCCCTCAAATTTTCCTTCCTTCTTTTCCTTCTCCTCCCCTCAGGAAGAGCTCCTGAAATTTTCAAAAACTTTGTAGCAAGACAACTCATGGAGCAGGGACGCTACTTATCAAGGTAGAGTGGAGGCTGGAAGTCTGGAAAGAAGGAAGGGGTGAGTGGAGGGAGGGCTACTGGACAGGGTGTGGTTTTATTTCTCACTTAAAATCTTTGAAAAATTCCAGTCTTGTTTACATTAACAGAAAGAAGGATCTGTTTGGTCCACGAGCAGGTGAGGAACACTTTGCAGGGCAGATGGCCCTGGTCATAGGATACAGTGGTGGCAGCTGGGCTGTTCCACGAGGGGGTGCTGAGCTGGCAGAATTAGCAGGTGTCTGGCTTCCATGGGGTCCATCCTGCTGGCACGTAGCTTCCTCCAGGCTGTTGGGGATCAGTGGGGGTTTCTTTCTTCCCTAAATAAGCCTGGCCTGTCCTCAGGAAGCCAGGGCCCTACTGCTCCTCCAGTACTCACTCCATCTCCAAGAGGAGGGCACCCTGCCTGCACCAGGGTGGGCGCTGCAGGGGAATCCCATGGGCCAGGTGGACAAACAGACACCTAGCCTTGGGTGCAAACGGCTGGGCCAGGGAGAGATATGTGTGCCTTCTGTGACTTCCTACTTTGCCCCTCAGGCATCAGTATTAATCAGTCACAGTCAGGAGACTCATCTGGGTGTCTAGTTGGCCATGACATATGTCCCAAATACCTTATAAGAGTTTGGGGGAACTAATGGATTCTTAGAGGATCCTTCCTGAATGGAAGTCAGAAGCTTCAAAAAGAGGAAACAAGGTGCTACCACCCCGTGCCCCGATTGCTCTCTACTCTGTCAGTCAGAGATGGCACCTCAGCAGTCCCCTTCTGAGTGGATGAAGAACACTGCTGTGGAGAGGAATGTCCTGAGGGGTACCTTGGGGAGGTGAAGCCTTTGGCCTGGTCTTGGGCCCAGCCTGGGTGGTAGAGACTCCAGTGGTCTGGAGCAGGCAGGGGCTACTCAGCCAAGCCCCCAAGACCCCTGTCCCTCTTCATCCATGGCTTGGCTGGGCTGGGGGCCTGGACACACATTGAGAGCCCAGAGGACAGGACTTGGTCAGCGGTGGGGCTGAGTTGGGGTAAAGGCAGCTCTAGGGCAGGACCTCTGGCTGGAAATGGCAGCTGCCTCTCTTTGGCCTCTGAGAAAATCACTGCCCCTCTTGGGGCCTCTGTCTCCTCATCTGGAAAATGGAGGGTGATGATCCCTCACCCTCACCTGTGAGGGTGCAGGCCTCACAGGGTGGTGATAAGGTTAAAGGGAGGAAAGGAATGTGTTGGAGGTATGAGAGGAAAATAATGATGATAGTAACACGATATTGAGTCCTCTGGAGACCCTGTGAGGTAGGTGGAGTTCACGCATTCTTCAGATGAGGAAACAGACTCAGGGAGGCCAGGCCACAGGCCCAAGGCCACGTATCGGGCGAGTACTGGAGCTAGGATTGTTCTAGAATCAGAACACACTAGAGGACAGAGTAGCACTGGTAGCCACTGACTTAAGTCAGTTGTCCAGGGTGTGAGGTTAGGGGATCTTGGAAGAAATGGGGTGAGGAGACAATGGCCTCACTGACCTTGTCCTTGACCCTGGCAGGAGGCATCTCCAAGTTTGTCACCCTGGAGATGATCCCCCAGAGAGTCAAGAAGAGACAGCAGCAGAAGGCAAGTATGCCTGTGGAGAAGGGGTTCTAAGGTCAGAGGAGAGGGGGCTCTTCCCTCCCAAACAGAGCTCTCCACACCCAGAGGAGGGGCCTTCCCCCTCCAGCTTTGCCTCCTGTGGTCAATGCCAAAAATCCTCCATTAGAAGTGACCAGGACCCAGGACCACACACCCTGTGATTGCGAAAAGCAGGCCCTGAGAGGTGATTAGTAGGAGTCTGGTGTTCTTGGAGGGCGGGGGAAGGAGAACTGAGGAACCCTGGGGTGGAAGCTTGAAGGTGAGGAGTTTTCAGAGTAGGGTTCCAGGGGACCCTGAGAGCCAGTGCTCATCCCCACTCCCACCCTGATGGCACAGGGTGTGTTCCCCTTCCTTGGCACGTTTCTCGCTGACCTGGGGATGCTGGACACTGCGATGCAGGATTATCCGGAGGTGAGAGAACCCGGGGCGGGGCAGCACGGCCAGGAGGCCAGGATCCGGGTGGGGGTGGGACGTGGGTGGGTGTTGGGAGGAGAGAGCCCCCTGCGAGTCCAGAGGTCACAGCGCCTGGCAAACCTCTCTGGCACTGGAGCATCCTGCTCCTCTTAGGGATGACCAGGCCGAAGAAGTTGCCTGTCCCGGTCACCCAGGCTGGGGGAGCAGCAGAGCTTCCCCACTGCAAAGCTGCGGGAGGTTTCGTGGGAGTGGGACCTCTCCTTCAGGAGGTGCCCACAGAGGGGAGGGAGATGTAGGGTTCCTCCAAGTCACTTCCTGCCTGAGGCCTTAGTCTCCCTGTCTGTCGTCAGAGTGGGTTGGGCTAGAGGGTCCCTGAGCTTCAGCTCTCTCGCGCCCTGTTCTCCCAGCCCAGAGCCTGGCCTAGGTCCCACGCGTTTTCTGTGCATGCCCTGCCCTCTGGAGGACCTCGGCGGTAGTGCAGCGTGAGATGGGGCGGGGAAGGGAGGCTAGTTGTGGGCTTGAGGGTCCCCCTTTTTTAAATTAAATTTATTTTTTTATTTATATTTATATTTATTTTATTTTTTATTTATTTTTGTCTTTATTATTTATTATTTTGTTTATTTTTAAAATTAAATTTAAATTAAATTTATTGTCAAATTGGTTTCCATACAACGCCCAGTGCTCATCCCATTGAGGGCTCTTTCTGATGGCTCCTGGCTGTCTGCCTCTCAGAGGAATTTGATCAACTTCCATAAAAACAATGAGGTGAGCAGCTGTGGGAAGGGAGGAGGGAGGGGCATCAGAGCTCCTCCCCCCGCTGGAGGGAGAGTTTGATAACAGACCAGTGGGAGACCCATCAAATTGGTGGGTGGGGTAAGTCCAACTTTGTGAGGAGGGGCTACTTATGCCCATCTCAGAGAATAGATAGGACCTGGATGGAATTGGAGGGTTTCCCTGTGTACAAAGACCCGGGAACCAGCCTCCTGCCTCTCTCCTCGACCACACATTGTCCAGGAAGCACCGCCCTGCCCTGGCCCTGTCTGCATCTGTCCTTCCCTCTGGCCCCAGGAATGCAAAGTAATGCAGCTGCTCCCTGTGGCTGCAAATCATTACAGCCTTGAGCCTGAGGGGCAGTTTGAGGTGAGACCAGGCAGGAGTGAGCAAGAGCAGGTACAGACTCTCCCTGGTCTCTCTCTTGTGGCTGGCTCCAGAGATCCTTTGGCCGTGACTCCCTTGCTGACCACAGGCCCTGTTGCCTGGGGACTAATGGGGCGCCTGGACTACACCTGCCGGGTGGGCACTGGAAGGGACATCTGACCGTGGCTCCTGGTAGGCTCACGGGTGAGCCTGTCCTGTAGCTACAACTTGTCCTGCTGGGGGAGCTCCTGTCCTATTTGGCCAGCAGAAAATTCAAGGCCAAAAAGAACTGGTCATCAATAAGCTCAAGGATGAGTGAGCACCCAGGCTTGGCAGTAGCTGAATCCTGGGGGCTTAAGGTCAAACTTCAGACTAAGCGTGGTCTTGGGGAGTGAAATTCCAGCTCCACTATCGACCAGCCCTGTGCCTGGGACAATTCACCTTAGGTTTCCGAGACTTAGTTTCCTCATCTGTGAAATGGGTGATGCTGATTGATCACTCGCGTGGCAGGGACAAATAGGGTACTGTTGACTAAGCATTTAGCGCAGTGCCCAGAGCACAGTGCAGTGAGGGCAGGGTGGGGAGGGTGGGCCATGACCATGGGGGACGTCCCTCTCTTCCAGCCAGCCACCAAGCCCCCAACAGAGCCCAGTACCAGCATCAGATCACACCCCAGAGGCCAGCTCAAGTGAGACCTCTTCCTCAACACCTGGGACCCTCGGAGTGCATTAGGTCAGCTATCCCATCTGAGGTGCAGAACATTGTGAGCCCTTTCTGGGGCTCCCCGGAGGACCAGAATAAGAGGAGGTGACCCTGCTTCATCTCCCTCTTTGTTCTTCCCCAAGGCCTATTTCCCTGTTATGGAGGGGTGTATCTATTTGTAGCAAATAGTAAATGCTGGATTTGAATATTATCTTAAAATCCTCTTTTTTTTACAGCCTGAGAATTAAGGTTTGGGTCTTTCATTTCCCATGCTAATATAAATGAGATACTGACTTTCACATTCCTCCATGAACTAAGAAATCCTGCAGGGTCACCAGCTTATTGTACGCGGGGAAAAGGGAGATGGGCCAGGCCCCTTCCCTCACTACTGAAGGAGGCCCCAAATCCCACTTCTGCAGAGGACATGTCATTTCAGTATCCCTAAACTGGGCCAGGAGCAGAGACAGCCCCTCAGAACTCTTGGGAGTCCAGCGGTTGAAGGCACCTCCATACGCATTAGCTACAACCACGGAAGCTGGGTGTCTAGAAATAACACTTACCAGGCCCCTTTCTGCCCCAGGACAGTGGCTGCCTTCCTACAGCTTTGAAAGAAGAGGAAACATTCTCTGCTTTTCCTGTTGACGTTTCTTTTGGCCACATATTAGGAACTGTCGTTTTCTAGTTCCGTCTCTGGAATTAGTACATCAGTACTATGTAGAGGAATCATGTAAAGAAATCAAACGTGTGTGGAAAGGACAAGACCAGAGAAAGAGAATTTGCCAGTGGATGAGGTCCCAGGACTTTCTATCCTCCGTCTCCCTCTAGGGGCTCCGTGTTTCCTCTTTACCTACATGAGAATCCTCCTGGGATCCTTGTCCGTGACCTCCACACTCTTCCTGCTTGCTTCATGTCCAGGGGCAAGATTTGTGAGGCACCTTTCAAGGCTACAGCTGGGCCTCATTCCATCAACATTTATGCTACCTATAAAGTAGGATTTCCAGCGTTCCTGTACCTCTTTATACAATTCTTTTAAAGACAGACATTCCCTAGAGGCCCCAGCCTGTCAGGTACATTGTGGCCACTCCTCCCTGGTGGGGACCTGATGGGTCATGGATGACTTCTGACTTTCCAGGTGTAGGGTCCATATATGTGGCCATGGGACGATCTCCACACTCTCCCTTGCTAGCCAAGATGCCTTCTGAGGCCAAGTCTACTAGTAGGTCTAGAAGCAAATAGGGCCGATGAGTGTAGATCCTGGGGAAAATAAGCACTAATTTGCAAGGCAACTACCTCAGGGGAGACCATCACAGGCTCCTTTCTTCATGCAGCTGAGAGCATAGTGAGGTGAACAGACATTAATCACATCATAACGAAGTGACACAATGAAAATGACAATAACTGATATTTATTCAGTTTAGGATGTATCAGGCACTAACTTAGGAGTGTTTGCATGTATTAACTCATTTTATCCTCAAAATAATTTTGGGTGTTGCAGGTATTGGGTTTTTTTTTTTTTTTTTTTTTTGAGAGAGAGAGAGAGAGCAGGGGAGAGGGGCAAAGGGAGAGGGAGAGAGAATCCCAAGCAGGCTCCATGCTCAGTGCAGAGTCTGATGCAGGGCTCCATCCCACGACCCTGGGACCATGACCTGAGCCAACGCTCAGGTTGGACGCACAACCAACTGACCCACCCAGGTGCCCAGGTATTGCCCTTTTTATTCATAAGGAAAAAGCAGCACAGAAAGGCAAAGGAGTTTAGCTGGTGTTACACAGCTGGAAGTGGTCATGTGGGGATCCCGACACGCCAGTCACAGTTTTCTCAGTTTCTGAAAGCGGAGTGACAAAGTCTAGTCGCAAAGGTTAAATTAAAAGAGATGAGTCTGGCAGACACGTCTAGCAATAGGACTAGGTTTACAGTAGATGCTTAATGTGATTACTTCAATGGCTCTGGGACTCATGAGGTGGATGGGGACTTCCCTCACCCTGTTGATATGTCCTCCTGGCACTTGCACAAGCTGCATGACTTTGGTCACTTTGTACAAGCCCTGAACCATCAGAGACCTTACACGAGGGTATGAAGACTCAGGGTGAGGACTGGGCCCTCTGCACACAGAGAAATGTCCAGGCCTGGCGTCTTCCAGCCTGGCGTCTGAGCCTCCCTAGGTGGTCTAACCCACCCCTGATTCCCTGCACTGCAAACACCAGAGGCCTCCCCTCCTCCAACATGCCTGGGGCTCTCCTGCTCCCACTCCTTTGCTCTGTTGTCCTCCAAGGAGAATGCCTGCACACCCCCATCTCTGACTCCACAGATAGGCAGCTTTCCTGGGGGATCCCCTCCTCGTCAGATGTGTATATCTTCTTTGTGCCCAAGACCCAGGTCAGTTCTGATCTGTTCCTCATCCCAGTGGCCATGGCAGGAAGAGCCCAATGTGTGCCTGCTCACACCACCAGATTAGAGGCTGGGGTCTCTCCCACCACCAGGAGGCCTGGAAAGTGGGGGAGCAATGAGGATCCTATTGGATTAAGGCCATATTGTCTCCCAGAGAACTGTGTCCAATAGTCAAACTCTCCTGGTATAGATAGCCATTTTACCACATTCTTCACTGACACAAAGTTCTGCCCTGTGGTCAAACTGTTTGTCCATATGGAACTCCCCAAGGCTGCCTCCTAACCATTGATAGTGGAAATCATTGAGAAAAGATTGTTCAACAGAAATTCTCTTTAGTTCTTGATCATTTTACCAGAGGAGTGAATTATTAGGGCTGAGACTTCATGGTTCAGCCCAGGTGCCATCCACGAGTGTCTGGTGCTGTATGCAGTGGACAGGGACTGTGCATCCTGTCACAATGCAGGGGACAGCTGCTGGGTAGCCTGGGTCCTCTCTGGAGCAGTCATCCTGGAATGGCCTTATAGCAAGGTCGGAGGTCACTGTCAGCTCTCCGAGCCCATCAAAAGAATCTGGGTAAACTCCCGGGAGCTATGACCTGGTCTTGATTTTCTGAGCATGACTAGTTTGGGATTGTTGACCAGGGTCTGCAGCAGAAGCCACCGCGTCCTGGACCTGGCTGAGACTCGGGGACCTGGGAGAGAATCAGAGCAGACAGACCTGGAGGACAGGGCTTGTCTCTGTCCTTCTCAGAGGCTATTGGAGAAGCTGACTGGTAGGTGTGAGGTGTGGGAGAAGGAGCTGCACCAGGACCCCTGGGGACATGAGGGTGACAGAAGGGACATGAGTTTGTCCCAGAGCCGGATATATGTTGGATATAGCTGGATATAGTTGGGAACAGTGATGAACTTAATCCAGACTGGTGCCCACAAAACATGACTAATTGGTGGGCTTCCCAGCAGAAGGCAGAGCAGAGTAGTAGGGGTGGAGGGGTGGAGTAGACGGTTATAGAGCCTTGAGGAGGCAGGTGTTGGGGGCCAGAAGCACTTGTGGTAAGCAAAACTGAGCCCCATCTTGGAGAGCACCTGTTCTGAACCCTGGGATATGGGTGGGGTCTCAAACAAATGGAATAGTGAACTCAGACAGTGGAATTAGAGCTCATTTCTGGGAACAAGGGAGGAGCCCACTTAGAAGGACAAGGACACCAGACCTCAGGGGTCCCATGGCCAGGCTGGCTGAAGACTAAGCCTCCTGCTTTCTCAGGTCAAAGGTCTCCCAGGGCAGGGAGTATGGAGGAAGGGGGACAGGGAAAGGGGAAGCTGGAACATCTCAGGGATCCCAGAAAAGCCTTAGGGTACTCGTTCCCTATTGTCCAACCCCAGCATGGGTTCAGACAGAGCCTTACCTGCTGACTGATTTAGGCACCAGTATTTGATGGCCTGCTGCAGCCTCCGCTCCCTGTGCCCTGTGATCAGGATGTTACAAAAGCTGACAAGCACAGGGTTGGTATGATAATGATCCACATAGAGCATGCCAATCCAGGCGCTGAACCCTGAAACCCAGAAGGCAAGTCAGGCCATGCAGTATGCCCTGTGTCCCAGGATGCCCGAGCTTGTGCTCTTGATGATGTGGCTGCAATGCCACTTTGTTCCTATATGGTGCCCATGTTCTCACTGAGAACATAGAAAACTAGGTCAGAAGAGCAGGAAGGGTTCTTAAGATAGCATTCTAATCCAACCATGTTATGGAGAATGTGAAGCTCAAAGCAGAAGGAGAGCTGTGGCTGATACGGAGAGGCTGTCAGTCCTACAATGAATGGACGAGTGAATGACTGGACACAGGTCAGAAATAAGACAAAAGCTGGGGCGCCTGGGTGTTTGGTCGGTTAAGCATCTGACTTCGGCTCAGGTCATGATCTCATGGTCTGTGAGTTCAAGCCCCGCGTCGGGCTCTGTGCTGACCACTCAGAGCCTGGAGCCTGTTTCAGATTCTGTGTCTCCCTCTCTCTCTGCCCCTCCCCTGTTCATGCTCTGTCTCTCTCTGTCTCAAAAATAAATAAACGTTTAAAAAAAATTAAAAAAAAAAGACAAAAGCTACTTTCGCTCTACAGAAATGGCTTGATTTCAGACTATTTCAACTGAACAGACCGTTTTCATAACTAAGTTAGGTTTCCAACTAATGACACACCAGTCATTCCGAGATGTGTTCTTTCTCAAAATTTTCAGAGCTGTGCATTCATATTTACATTCTGACTGTTCAGATGGAATTTCTAGTACCTCTTACTGCTCTCCATGATATCTTGAAGGTCTGTCAAATATGCAGCAGTTTACTTGCCTGAATTCTCTTCTGACCATTAGGCTGAATGTGTTTTTCTTTTTCTTTTTTTTTAAGTTTATTTATTTATTTTGAGAGAGAGAGAGAGAGAGCAAGCTAGGGAGAGGGGTAGAAAGAGAATCCCAAGCAGGCCCCGCACTGTCAGCATGGAGCCCAATGCAGGGCTCGATCTTATGAACCATGAGATCATGACCTGAGCCAAAATTAAGAGTTGGACGCTTAACCAACTGAGCCACCCCGGAACCCCCTGAATGTTTTTTGCTACTCAGCTTTATAGCCTCCATAAGAAGCTGAGCTCTGAGGCAAAGAGTGTGAAGTCCAGGCCTCTGGTACCCAGCCTGCAGGCACCACAAAGATACAAGACTAGTCCCCTCCACCTGACTCAATGCGTGGCCTCAGGGACTGGCCACTTACCCATGTCTGCACCCTCATAGCCATTCTGCATGATGGTCCTGTCGATGCGGGCAATCAGCCACGTGCCCAGGATGCAGCTGATGAGCAGCCTGGAGAGGCAGGCGCCCAGGCCCAGGAGCACATTGTAGAAGAACAGAAAGTAGTTGAAGTTGTGGAAGGCTTTCCTGCAAACAGAAGCAGGCAGACGGGCAGCACCCTTTCAGTATGAGGAAGTGGCTAGCAGGCTGGTTCAGCGCCCCATGCCTGTGATCAAATCCTGCTGCTCCCATCTCCCAGCCCTGTGACCTTGTGCTGTAACTGGGAGCTGACTGTCCCCACCACACAGCACTGCTGTGGGGACTGGCTCAGACACCACATAGAAGGCGCTGAGCCCAGTGCAGGACAAGTGGAGACTGTGATGTTTCATGGGATCCTTGGGTTTTGAGGTTTCCTGTATGGGAAGGAATCTCATGTGGCTACAGCTGGCTTTGTGGTTACAGCAGAGTTTGTGGCTTTCCCACTGTCTGTTGTAACAGTGACCTGCCCCCAGCTGGAACTGTTCCAAGTCCTCCAGGGGAAACTTTTCAAGTGACCACTTGACCATGCAGTTTCCTATTGCCTATGGGATAAAGCCCAAACTCGGCATGCTGGATTTCTGGGCCATCTCTGAGAAGGGCCTTTCTGGGATCATCACTTTGTGCCTCCTCTCTGCCCCTCACCATCTACGGTGACCACTGCATGGTCACCATATTGGATTCTCATGGTTCTCTCAGCACATCTTGCCCTTTTATGGCTTCCTACCTTCATCTGTGCAGTGAGGGCTGCTGGCCATGCCCTCTCCTCAGCTCTCCCCATAGGAATCCCACCACCCTACTGACCTCAGCTCAAACTCCCCACCTTCAGCTGAATGAACCACCCCGTCTCTCTTTCTCCATTCCCTGTGCTGCTCTTATGAGCCTTTCACACCGTCTGGAGTGTACTGGGGCCACGTGACTGTGCCTGCTGGCTCCTGTGGACCGTGAGCTTCTGCAGGCAGGTCATGTAGGAATATCTCTTTATCTCCAGTGGCCCTGTTGTTTCCTCCCCGAGTGAATGGCTTCAAATGAATGAGTTCCAAAGGATCACCATGGGCCAGGTACTGTTGTTCTAAGTTCATATTTTAACACATCTCATTCTCAGAATACCTCTGTGAGGAGTGTGCAATTATTTGTAAAATGAGGAAACTGAGGTTCGTAGGTGTTCAGTAAGGTCACATAAGGTCACACAGTTCATAAGGGGTGGAGCCAGGATTTGGACCCAGGCGGTTTGGTTCCAGAGCCCACTCCTGAGCCACGGCCCCTCACCCTCTCAGAGAGGGCACTGTCCCCCCAGGAACCTGCCATGGGTGAAGAGGAAGGAAGGAGAGACTGCTGAAGCCAAGGCCCCCGAGCCCCATTTCCTTCTTTGCCCTCACCTGTTGTTGAGAGCCAAGGGCTTCTGCTTGTCAGCCATGCTCATCTTTGGCTGCAGGAAGAAGCTGGTGGCGATCCATACCTGCAGGGTCATGAGACCCAGGACGATGGATATGGTGAGGCTGAAACACAGGGCGAGACTGTTGCGGCACCTGCTCTGTGCTTGATGCACACCCACTGTCCGTTGAGAAAACGGAGGCTCACAAAGGGGAGGTGACTTTCTCAAAGTCACACAGTCAGGTCGTTTGGCTCCATACTAGAACTCCAGGATTTAATTATATCCCTTTGTCCACGAGTGGCAGCTGGGATGCGTGTTTAACAGCATGGGAATCAAAGAAAAGCATGAAGTTTTTAAAGCGCTCATGAAGGTCCTGAAAGTGGACGGGCAGGCTCTGCCCAGCCTCCCACATAGCTTTGGGGGAGTGCGGAACCAAGGAGCTCAGAGCAGGGAGGTCCCCGGAGAGTGCCACATCCTGTGTTTGCATCGCCTGAGCAGCAGTGTGGGTGGCAGTTAAATGGGGCCTCGGCTTCAGATCGCTAGCTCCCAACCCTGCCTCTTCCCCTCCTTGGACAAATCGCTTAGCCTTCTGTGCCTCTGTTTCCTTGTCTGACAAATGGGTGTTAATATGAGGCCCGGCCTTTAAAGGGTTCTTAAGAGAAAAGATGCACAGTGAATTATCAGTTACGTCAGCCTTCACTCTTATCTTCCATATGGGATAAACTGAGGCTCAGAGAAGTAATTTACCCAAGGTCACACAGCTGATCTAAAACCTGAACTCAGATTCCCTCTATAGTGTCCGAACTCCCTTGTCACCTCCCTGCACTTTAACCTTCCCAGCTATACAATGGATATGTGTGTGTCCCCCCCAGACAAAACTGTGAGCACCCCACTGAACAGTGAGAATGGAAATGTCTTATGAACTGTAAGGCTCCCATTGTGATGAGTTGCTATTTTGGCCCATCCTTGGGTCTGAGCTGAGAGTGTCGGTCCAGGAATGGGTGAGAGCCCAACAGCAGTTTCGAGGCTACACCAGTGCCTAGGCCCTGGGCAATGACAGAGAGCCCACCCTGCACTTACGTCCCGATGCCCAGTCCTTGGAGCATCTCCAGGCCCTGGTTGTGGACGACAGGCAACACCAGGCTGTACATGATCATCAGGCCACACAGGCTCTGTACCACATGGATGATGAGGTAGCCTGTGGACCAAGGGAACCCATAGTCACTCAAGGCCCTTCGCGACCCAGTCATGACTTCCTGCAGAGCCCCTCTATCTTCCTCCCACCAAAGGTCCTGGCATTTTTGCTTATGCAGCTTCTTCTGCCTGGCACGACCTCCCTTTTCCTCCCGCTCACCTGTGGCTCGCCCTGCAGTTCAAATGTCAACTCCATTAGAAAGCATTTGTGTCCTGCCTGGGAGAGTCACTTGCTCCTCTAAGTCACCACCACCTGTATCATTTCTGCCCCATGGGCTTCGGGCAGGTAGTAATGATAGCTTTGTGAGTGTGGGATTCTCCCTCCTTCCTGAAGGAAGGTAGGTGATTCCCTTTACCCATACCTACCCCCCACCTCCTTCTTCCTCACCTCTCTTCTCTCTCCCCACAGCCAGGACCCCATAGGTGCCCAGGGAATGGGTCACATGATGACACTTACCCCACAGAATATAGGCTATTTGCCAGCCAGAGTACCTTGCAATGGCCACCTGAGATTTAAAAAGGAAAAGGGGTCTCATAGGGGTGAAAACACTGATTACCTCCAATATACGGGGCCAGAATCTCTGCCTCATTTGAGGTTCACCCACCAACATACCAGGGCAGATGCCATGACTGTCATTGTTTTACAGATGAAGAAACCAAGGGCCAGATGGGGATAGTGACTATCCTGGGTCACCCAGCAGAAGAGTATACTAGAATTGAGGACTCTGGATGCCCAGTGCAGGGCTGTCCCTCCCCCCGGATGCTGCCCCTGCCTAAGAGGCAGGAGAGCAGGACTTGGCCACTTAGTCTCAGAGCAGAGACAGGCCTCTGTAGACTTACCACACTCTTCGATGAGGAAGGATGATGGAACTTCAAAGGGAGAAAGTGTTTATTTCCTGCCCACAGCCTCTTCATGTGCTTTCTAGAGAAAAAGTGGGGAATCAGTGATGCTCATAACCACAGCTCCTTATGTACTTAGAGCTCAACAGATACCAACAGAAAAGCCTGCAGAGGGAGATAGAAGCCAGCTCAGCTTCCTTGTATTGACCGTGGCTCGTGGGACAGTTCTCACTAGCCTTAAAAATATTTTTAAAATACGTTTTGGGCACCTGGGTGGCTCAGTTGGTTGAGAGTCCGACTCTTGAGTTTGGCTCAGGTCATGATCCCACGGTTCTGGGATCGAGCCCTATGTCAGGCTCTGCACTGAACGTGGAGCCTGTTCAAGATTCTTTCCCTCCCTCTGCTCCTCCCCAGTTTGTGTGCGTGTGTGCGCTCTCTCTCTTAAATTATACAAAAATAAAATAAAATAAAATAAAATAAAATAAAATAAAATACATCTTAAACTGAGATATAATTGACATATAACACTCCATTAGTTTCAGATGTACAACATAATCATCCCATATTTGTGCATGTTGAAAAATGGTCACCACAGGAGTCTAGTTAACATCCATCACCTCACATAGTTACAAGTTTTTTTCTTGTGATTAGAACTTTTAAGATCTACTCTTAGCGACTATCAAATATGCAATATGGTGCCATTAACTATAGTCATCATGCTGTAGAGTACCTCCCCGTGACATTTATTTTATAACCAGAAGCTTGTACCTTTTGATTCCCTTCACCCACACCCATCCCCTATCCCCACCTCTGAAAACCTCAAATCTGTTCTTTGTATCTATAGCTTGGGTTTTTGTTTTGTTTTGTTTCAGATTCCATATATAAGTGAGATCATACAGTATTTGTCTTTCTCTGACTTCACTAAGCATAATGCCTTCAAGTTCCAACCATGTTGCTGCAAATGGCAAGATTGCACTCATTTTTCTGGCTGAATAGTATACCAGTGTGTGTGTGTGTGTGTGTGTGTGATACATCTTCTTTGTCCATTCATCCATCAAAGGACACTTAGGTTGTTTCTATATCTTGAATATTGAAAATAATGTTGCAATAAACGTGGGTGCAAGTATCTTTTCTAAATACTGTTTTTGTTTTCTTCAGATAAATACCCAGAAATGGAGTTGCTAGATCATATGTAGTTCTATTTTTACTTTTTTGAAGAACTTCATACTGTTTTACACAGTGGCTGCACCAACTTCCATTCCTACCAATAGTGCACGAGAGTTCCTTTTTTTCCACATCCTCGGCAACACTTGTCATTTCTTGTCTTTTAGGTACTATCCATTCCAACAGGTGTGAAGTGATACCTCACCATGGTCTTGACATGATTTCCCTGACGACTTAAAAATCTTAATATTATATAGTTCCCAAATCTCAATGGTGACCGAATGTGATAGTTGAGTCTCTGTGTGGCTTTTATTTTCTTCAATTTGCTCTATTACTTTTTCTGTGACGTGTATGTATTACTCATGTAATAATATTTCAAAATAGGTAAAAATGGAAAACTGTTTTTAATGATAGACCCACCTTATAGCAACATCAAGGAAACAGAGAAGCCCAGCCCCCCAGCAAACCTCTGCATGCTTTCCCCACGTGCTGGTTTCGGCCTGGCCCTCAGCACGAAGATTAGGTTGGCAGTGGTTATGTTCACAACCCCTATTTACATCTGTGTCCCACTTTTCCTCTAACATTCTATATCCAGCGTTTTCCAGGAGGTTTTGCAACATTATAATCACTAAATTGGCAAGACTTAGTATGAAATAAAGAATGTAAATATCTCATTAATAGTTTGTGTATTTATTACACAATGAAATGATGGTTGGGGGCTATGTTGGGTTAAATAAAACATGTTATTAAATTATTTTCATCTCCTTTTTTACTTTTTACTCATGTCTATTAGAAAATTCAAAATTGCATCTGTGGTTTTTATTATGTTTCGGCTCGGCAACACTGGAGTAGAGTATGCCATCAGGAATACAAACACACAGATATATTTGCATGGTGCATAGGAAATTTCGGGGGGGATACAGAAAATGAATAACGTTTAGCTCTGGGGCAACAAACTTGAGTCTGAATGACTTCAGACTTCCTTTACACTAAATATTTTTTATAACATTTTTTAAAAGAGGTTGTATATAGGTTGTAATAATTCTAAGAAAAATAAAAATACTGGCACAGTGCTAGTGCTGTCCACTTGAAGGACTTTCTTATCCACTATTTCCTTTGCCCCATGGTCCTGTAAAGCAGACAGGGCAGGGATCATCATTCCTCTGTGACAGGTGTGGGAAGAAGGGGCCAGCCTGGACACCAGAGAAGCCTCCCCACCACAGAAGCCATTTCTTCCCTGGGCCCTCTACCATGTCAGTGCAGCCAGCTCTAAAAGGTGTCTGTGACTGACTGTGATCCAATGTCTCACTAATCATCTCCTAGGCACTCGCAGGTCAATGAAGGGAGGAGCAGACATATCCTTGCATCAGGCAGGGAAGGGGAGAGCAGCAGTGTCCAGCCCACCCACGGGGTCTGGGGAGAAGAAAGCAGAGAGAGGGAGCAAGCTAGGGCTGTGATGGAGAGCTGGGGCCTCTTTGTGCCAGGATGCGATCTGCCAGAGACCCACCTTTTGTGCAGCCAGATGGGGAGGATGTAAAGGCAGGATGCTTTGGAGGGGTAGGAGCTGGCCCTGGGCCTCCTGTGACTGCATATGAGTTACAGCCTGAGGTGGAGGGAAGAAGGAATTGAGAGACAGAGAGGAGGGATGGCAGATACTGCTGTCTGCAGTGGAGAGCTCACTACATACTGAAGGCCATCCCCTCCTCCTGCTCTGCTCTTCTAGAGACTGATGCACCTAGTGCCCTTGACCCGATCTCCTTTGATGTATCCTTGAGCCAGATGCACCTGCTGGGAACCCAATGTGTTTAGTCCTGGAGAGCGGGGCAGGCCTGACACCCAACAGGGATGCTGAGTGTAGCAGAAGTGACAAGACCTCTCAGGACATGGCCAGCTGCTAACGGCTTGGGTGAGATATTTTGTTGAGTCTCGGCCTTCTCAGCTGTAAAAACAGAGCTGAAACTACCTCTCACGGTTGTAGTAAAAATCAAAAGATTCTAAGCACAATATCAAGCTTATGGTAGAAGCTCAAATCAATAGTGTTTTCGTTTTGGGTTTTGTTTTATTACCGATCAATGAGGCTGTTCCTGGACCATGTACACCTTCCTGGTTCCAATTTGGGTACTGCTGTCACTGCTCCAGAATTTTTAGAAAAGTACTGGCTGAAGACACACAAATGACTCCCAGAGCCCTCTTACCTGTAACAGGCCAGTATGTGGAACAGATAGCTCACACACGTGAGGGAGGCGGGCAAGATGGTCACCAGCCAGACTCCTGAAGTAGAAAAAGAGACATGAGAGGCCTGAGAAGATGAACCAGAAACAGTATTTTCAAAATGCGGAAGCTCACACAGAAAGGGTTGTGTAAATAAAGTTTGTTTATATATCTGGTTCATTTCAGACACACACACCCTTGATATCCTTTACTTCCCGCACAAGCCTCTCCTTGGGTATTAATATTTTCCATCTACAGTGAGTACGGGGAAGAGAAAATTAGGGAGTATACACATCGTAGTTCCCTTCCATTCTTGTAAAACCATTGATAGTTGATTTCGATTGGCCACCTCTAGTAAAGAGCAACCATGTACAAGGATAACTGGAATCAAGAGGTCTTGAATGTTCTTTCATCCCATCCATCCTGTGGAGAATCTCCACGGACATTACTCACAGTTTTTAATAGGTTGTATCTAATGTGCTTTCATTGTGATCCTGTGTGCTTATGAGAAAGGGATGGAGAAACAGGAAAGAGAGATGATTTGAAGGTATGAAAGCTTCTGGACAAGCTGTTTCTCAGTCAGTCCAATCAAAGCATTTTAAAAAATCCAACACCCCTTTTATCCTTAACCTGATAAAAAGCATCTGCAAAAAAAAAAAAAACAAAAAAAAAACCACAGCTAACATCATACTTAACAGCGAAAGACTGACTGCTTTCCCCCTAAGTTCAGGAATAAGAAAATCAACGTCCACTTTTGCCAATTCTATCTACATTATACTAGAGGGTCTAGCCGAGGCAATTCGGCAAGAAAATGCAGCCAGACTGCAAAGGAAGAAATAAAACTATCTCTATTCACCAGTGACTTTTTCTTATATTTAAGGATCCTAAGCAGTAAACAAACAACCAAAAATATTCAAGCCCATTAATAAATGAGTTCAGTAAGGCTTCAGGACGCAAGACAAATATATAAAAATCAATTGTATTTCTGTACCCTAACAATGCACAATGTGAAAATGAAGAAAACAACTGCATTTGCACTAGTAGCAGAGGATAAAATACTTAAGAATAAGTTTAGCAGACGTATATAACTCATACACTGAAAACTACAAAAGACTGTTGAAAGAAATTAAAGAAGACTTAGATTAATGGAAAGACACACCACTTTCATGTACTAGATCTTTGGTAACATGTCAATGCTCCCTAAATTGATCTAAAGATTCAACCCAACCCCTGTTAAAATTCCAATGAAATTTTTGCAAAAATTGATAAGCTAATCCTATAATTCGTATAAAAATGAAGGGACCCAGAATAGGCAATACCATCTTGAAAAAGAAGAAGGAAATTTCGAGACTCACACTTCTTGATTTCAAACTCACTACAAAGCTACAGTAATGAAGTGTGGTATTGCCATACAGATAGACAAACAGATCAATGTAATAAACTGATAATCCAGAAGTAAACCTTCATTGTCAATGCATTTTCAAGAAGGATGAAGAGGCAATTCAGTGGGGGAAAAGAATATGCTTTTCAACAAATGGCACAGGGGCAACTGCTATTCACATGCAAAACAATGAAGCTAGAATCTTACCTCACAGCATAGACAAAAATTAACTCAAAATAGATCACAGGCTTAAACGTAAAAGCTAAAATTATACAAGTCTCAGAAGAAAATATGAGAATAAATCTTTGTAGACTTCAAGTTAGGTAATGTTGTCTTAGATACATACAAGTGATAAAAGAAAAATGAATATGTTGGACTCCATCAAAGTTAAAAACATTTGTGTTTCAAAAGACACCATCAAGAAAGTGAAAAAGCAACTCGCAGAATGGGAAAAAATATTTTCAAATTGTATCTCTCTTATGGGATTTATGTATAATATAAAGAACCGTTACAGATCAATAATCAATAAATAATTCAATTTAAAAGTAGGCAATGGGGGTGCCTGGGTGGCTCAGTCGACTGAGCGTTCAACTTCGGCTCAGGTCATGATCTCATGGTTTGTGAGTTCGAGCCCCACGTCAGGTTCTGTGCTGACAGCTCAGAGCCTGCAGCCTACTTCCAATTCTGTGCCTTCTCTCTCTCTGCCCTTCCCATGCTCATGCTTTATCTCTCTCTGTCTTTCTCTGTTTCTGTCTCTCTCAAAAATAAATAAACATTAAAAAAATTAAAAGTAGGCAACAAATCTCCATGGACATTACTCACAGAAGATGTACAAATGGCCAATAAATACATGAAAGGATTCTCAATATCATCAGCTATCAGGGAAATGAAAACCCAAACCACAAAAAGATGCCATTTCAGACTTATTAGATGGCTGTAATAAAAAAGACATATAGCTTAGCGCCTGGATGGCTCAATCGGTTAAGCACCCAACTCTTGATTTTGACTCAGGTCATGATTTCACTGTTTGTGAGATTGAGCCCTGCATAGGACTCTGTGCTGACAGTGAGGAGGCTGCTTGGGATTCTCTCTCTCTCTCTCTCTCTCTCTCTCTCTCTCTCTCTCTCTTGCTCTCTGCCCCGCCCCTGCTTGTGCTGTCTCTCTCTCTCTCAAAATAAATAAAAACTTAAAAAGAAAGACACATACCAACAAGCGTTGGTGAAGATATGGAGGGAATTGGACCCCTGATGGTGGTGGGAATACACAGTGATGCAGCTGCTTTTGAAAACAGTCTGGCAATTCCTTGATAGGTTAAACATAGTTACCATATAACCCAGAATTCCACTCTTAGGTACACACCCAAGATATATGAAAATATATGAAAAACTTGGAGATGAATGTTCATAGCAATATTACTCATGATAGCCAGAAAGTTGAAACAACCCAAATTTCCATCAACTAATGAATGAATAAGCACAATGTGGTATATTCATACAACAGAATAAAATTCAGCAATAAATAATAGGGGCACCTAGGTGGCTCAGTCAGTTGAGCATCCGACTCTTGATTTCGGCTCAGGTTATGATCTTGCCATTCTTGAGTTAGAGCCCTACATCAGGCTCTGGGCTGACAGCACAGAGCCTGCTTAGGATTCTCTTTCCCTCTCTCTCTCTGCCCTTCTCTCTCTCTCTCTCTCTCTCTCTCTCTTTCTCAAAATAAATAAATAAACTTAAATATTATTTTTAAAGTCCAGCAAGAAAGAATAATGAAATTGGGACACATGCTATGACATAGATAAACTTTATAAACATTGGCTATGTGAGAGAAATCAATGAAGAAAGACCACATATTATATGATTCCATTTATATAAGAAGTCCAGAATAGCCAAATCCACAGAGCCAGAAAACAGTGGTAATCTAGGGCTGGGAGAGTTAAAGGGAAATGGGGAGTGATTACAAATGGTCATGATTTCTTTTTAGGGTGATGGAAATATTCTAAATTTGATGTAGTGATGGTTGTGCAATGGTGATGGTTGAGAAAATACTAAACCCACTGAATTGTACTTTCTTTTCTTTTTGTTTTTTTAATGCTTATTTTGTTTTTGAGAAAGAGAGAGAAAGAGAGACAGAGCGTGAGTGGGGGAGGGGCAGAGAAAGAAGAGACACAGAATGAGAAGCAGGCTCCAGACCCTGAACTGTCAGCACAGAGTCCCGAATTCACAGACTGCAAGGTCATGACCTGAGCCAAAGTCAGATGCTTAACTGACTGAGCCATCCAGGTGCCTTAAAAATTTTTTTTTAATGTTTATTTTATTTTTGAGAGAGAGAGAGACAGACAGACAGACAGAGCATGAGCAGAGGAGGGGCAGAGAGAGAGGGAGACACAGAATCTGAAGCAGGCTCCAGGCTCTGAGCTGTCAGCACAGAGCCTGACACAGTGCTCGAACTCGAGAACTGTGAGACCATGACCTGAGCTGAAGTCGGACACTTAACCGACAGAGTCACCTAGATTTCCCTGAATTGTATTTTAAATGGATGAATTGTATGGTGTGTTAACTGAATCTTCAAAAAGTTCTCTTAAAAAGAAGGAAAAGAAACTGATTTTCATTCCTTTCAAGTGTTAAATATGCCTCCGTCCCAGAAATCACTAGGATTAGGCAACAGCTATATCCCAAACCTCAAGCAATACAAAGGAAGCTGGTAAACCACCAAGTGTCACCCCTGGGGGGTGCAGGGATCCTTGAAGGAAAGGATTAGAGGAGTCTGGCCACAAGCAGAGTGAGTGCAGACTCCCTCCAGCCAGCAGCAAGAACATGACTGCACACCTTTAATTTAATGCCTTTATCTTCCCAAAGATGAAGCATGTTCAGCTTGAAGTCTCTCTTGGCCAGAGGGCAGCTGTTTTAAAGCTGGAAAAAATCAAGACAGAGTGATTTTTATATTTTGATTCTCAAAGTATCTAAACATGTGAGCAAATCCATGAAAGAGTGGGTAAACAATGAATGAATGAGATGATACAGTTACTACAGTTCACCCAGAGCAAGTAACTGAAGTTGGCATTAGAAACTTGCTCAGGGGTGCCTGGATGGCTCAGTCAGTGGAGCGTGAGACTCCTCATCTTGGGGTCATGAGTTCAAGCTTCCCACTGGGTGTAGAGATGACTTAAAAATAAAATCTTTAAAAAAAAAAAAAAAAAAAACTTGCCCAGAAGAGGGGTGGAAATGTAAACTTAAAAAAGTATGACTTAAAATTAGTATTGCTGAATTTAAAGATTAGAGTATGCTTGCTGAGTGCTGTACTCAGGGACTCATAAGGCAGAGCATAAATCAACATTAAAGGTGAATACAGATGTTTAAGGGCAACAATAAACTGTGGTGATAGGGAAGAAGCAGTATCTGCCCCAGTGTTCACATAAAAGGTAACTTTCCAGCTACCCTATGACACAGCAATTACACTACTCGGTATATATCCAAAGGATACAAAAATGCAGATTTGAAGGGGCATATGCACCCCAATGTTTATAGTGGTACTACCAATAATAGCCAAATTATGGAAAGAGCCCAAGTGTCCATAGACTGATGAATGGATTAAGAAGATGTGGTGTGTGTGTGTATATATATATATATATATGTGTGTGTGTGTGTGTGTGTGTGTGTGTGTATACACATATATGTATATATGTGTGTATACACACACACACATATATACACACATATATACATATATATATACACACACATACGCATATACATACAATGGAATACTACTCAGCAATAAAAAAGAATGAAATCTTGCCATTTGCAACAATGTGCATGGAACTAAAGGGTATTATGCTAAGCGAAATAAGTCAGAGAAAAACAGATATGATTTCACTCATATGTGGTATTTAAGAAACACAACAGATGAACATAGGGGAAGGGAAGGAAAAATAAGATAAAAACAGAGAGGAAGGCAAACCATAAGAGACTCTTAAATAGAACAAACTGAGGGTTGCTGGAGAGTTGGTAGGTGGGGGGATGGATTAAATAGGTAATGGGCATTAAGAAGGGTCCTTTTTGGGATGAGCATTGAGTGTCATATGTAAGAGATGAATCACCGGGTTCTACTGCTGAAGCAAAGACTAGACTGTATGTTAACTAACTTGAATTTTAAAAAAAAGGTAACTTCCCATGTCGCATGTATGAAAGAGAATTTTCTTCAAATAATCCACACTAGATCTATTTCTACTAGTTTACGAGTCTTAAGTAAACATATCATTGGCAACACCTATTTCATGGCTTAAGGAGCATTTTGTATTTTATGGCCACTAAAAGTCAGTGCCACAAAGGCTTCTGGAAACCTTAGCACCCCTATCCAAGCCCCATTAAAATTTTTTTTTAACATTTATTCATTTTTTTTGAAAGTGAGAGAGGCAGAGCATAAGTGGGGGAGGGGCAGAGAGCGTGGGAGACACAGAATCTGAAGCAGGCTCCAGGATCCGAGCTGTCAGCACAGGGCCCGACACGGGGCTCGAACTCACAGACTATGAGATCATGAGCTGAGCCGAAGTTGGACGCTCAACCAACTGAGCCACCCAGGTGCCCCTCCAAGCCCCATTTTAAAGATGAGAAAACCAAGGTGCAAGAGAGAGGACCCAACTTGTCTGATGACACAGAGTTTACCTGACATCTTATCCAGGGCCTTTCTCAGCAGGCAAGAAGGAAGAACTCTCTTCCCTCTGTGGGCAATGGGCGCAGAATTAGAATGTTTTCAAAGAAAGCTGCTTTTTTAAGGTAAAGTGGCTGCTATGGGCAGATTCACATGTTGAAGCCCTAACCCTCAGTATGATGGTGTTTAGAGATGTGGCTTTTGGGATTAGTGCCCTTATAAGGGCACTTAAGAGACAGGAGAGGGCCTGCTTCCTCTCCCTGCTCTCCAGCATCTGAGGATGCAAAGAGACGGCCATCTGGAAATCAGGAAGCAAGCCTTTATGAGACACCAGATCTTCTGGCACCTTGAACTTCCCAGACCCCTGAACGGGGGAACAAGTGTGTGTTGTTTCTGCTACCCAGTCTACAGTAATTTGGTATAGCAGCCTGAACTAAGCAGAAATTAAATCTGAACAACATAAATACACTTTTCATATAATCCTAAAGAAAAGCCAAGGCTTGCTGTTTTCTTTTTTCCAAAGTGAAAAATATATGATGATTTTAGTTGTTCCCACTGGCACCAGAACAAAATAGGCTATTTAAAATGAGAAAATTCTCAGGGATGTTCAATTCAGCCCCAAAGAGTTTTTAACAAAGTGGCCTGGGTCCTGACCCCACTGGCCTTCTAGTCATCCAAGGAGGCATAGATCCGTTGTAACCCACTTTTCCTCCCAAACCAGTCACCTCATGCAGGTAGTAGCAATACTACAGCAATCATTATTCCAGGTGTGCACCTGCCACCGGTTGTAAGTCTTTTTCTCTGTTTCCCACACTTTCCCAACAAAGGGAGCGGGATGGTTTTACCTTTGCTGACGTTCATCAGCTCTTTCACCTGCAGGATGACAGGGGTCAGGGTCCCCGTCTGGTTCATGGAGGCGATGTAGTTCTCCAGCTCCCCTTCAAACACATCCAGCTCGTCTCTCACATACATGAACATGCAGAACTCAATGACAATGAACTGGTGCAGAGAGCAAACATTTCAAAGTCTCACCTGAGTCCAGCCTACTATGTAAATAACATATGGACCTCTCTTTGGTTTTGAGGTCAAACTCTTTGAAGTTCAAAACGCATATGAAATAGATTCTGACCACTGGCTATACCAAGATGAGTGGGATTGTGACTTCTCTGAAGACATCTTTGGAGCCACCCCAAACTCTTTTCTGCACCCCATAGCATATAAGACTAAGTCCTACAATGGCTCAAGTCAGTCCTCAAACATTAATTACCTCAAAGTGAAATGAATGTCTAACTTTGAATAAGAAGTGACCTTGGGGACAATTCCAGCCATATCTCTCCCCACTCTTCTTCTTGCATCTTGGTGGTAACCACGTTGGAGAAAGTACTGTTTGCTGTATACACGCCACACTTTCTCACTCCCATAATCCTGTCATCATGCCTTTATACCATCTACCACCATGCCAAAGCTTCTACAGTTCCTACTGCCATTTTACTTCATCAACCAAATTTTGTTTGTCTTTGCGCAGCTCAAATGCCACCATCTTCAGGCAGCTTCTCAATCTTGAATAATGCACTAAACTTTCAGAGCACTTTCACCTCATCTTTGTCTCTCTTTACATGGCACATACTTCATACCACATCATATCCCCTTCTCTTAGACCATGGGTCTCTCCCAGGCCAAGACTCTGCTGAATCAGCTCTCTTCTCTCTTCCAGGTCTTAGCATGGTGCTTGCCATACAGTAGATAACCACTAAAGACTAAAGGAACACAATGATTCCAAGTCAATTACTCACATTGCAGAGAACTCCACTTGTCAGTTAAAATCCATTCTCCCCTTCTTTGGGCACAAAGCTGGACTACATTTCCCAGCCTCCCTTGAGGGATGTGGCCATGTGACAAGGTTCTTGCCCATGGAAGATGAGTGGAAGGAATGTGTGCTATTCTACAAGGGCACTTTGAAAACCTCCCACATGCATTTCTCCATGCACCTTCCCCTTCTGTTGACTGGATGCAGAGGGTGAAGGTTCTCGGGATAATGAAGCACATGATGGAAGAATCTCAGTTACAGAATAACACATGGACGACTGTTGTCCCCCAAACCTGAACACCTACTCAACATTGTTACATAGGCAAACGTATTTATAGTGTTAAGTTACTAAAATTTAGGGGTTTATGTGGTACTCCAGCATTACCTAACTCATACATTCATTTAAAACTTAATCACAGGAGGGGCGCCTGGGTGGCTCAGTCAGTTAAGTGTCTGACTTCGGCTCAGGTCATCATCTCAAGGTTTGTGGGTTCAAGCTCCACATCAGGCTCTGTGCTCACAGCTCAGAACCTGGAGCCTGCTTCGGATTCTGTGTCTCCTTCTCTCTCTGCCCCTCCCCTGTTCATGCTCTGTCTCTCTCTCTCAAAAATAAACAAACATTAAAAACCTTTTTTAACTTTTTTTTTTTTTTTAATTTTTTTTTTTATTTTTTAATATATGAAATTTACTGTCAAATTGGTTTCCATACAACACCCAGTGCTCATCCCAAAAGGTGCCCTCCTCAATACCCATCACCCACCCTGCCCTCCCTCCCACCCCCAAAACCTTTTTTTAACTTAATCGCAGGATTAATTTATATAGGTATCATCCAGAAGACAATATGGTCTTCCACTTCTATCTCTCCATTTTGACTCTCCTTTTGACTCAGACGTTTTACCTCAGATAACTTTGACCACGTGAAATGTTTGGCTCTGTGCTTAATAAAATATGAAAGTCGGAATGATGGCAACATTAAAAAATTTTTTGTTGAGAAAGCAAACTTAAATAACGCACCTATACAAAAAAACATGATGATCACCCAAAGTCCATAGTTTACGTTAGGGTTCGCTTTTGGTGTTGCACATTCTGTGGGTTTGGACAAATGTCTAGTGACATGTATCTACCATATAGTATCATACAAAGTCTTTTCACTGTTCTAAAATCCTCTGTGTTCTGCCTATTCATCCCTCCCTCTCCCCAATCCTTGGCAACCACTGATCTTTTATTGTCTACATAATTTCACCTTTCAAAATGTCACGCAGTTGGAATCATATAACATGTGATCTTTTCAAATAGGAATCTTTCACTTATTAATATGTATCTAAGTTTCTTCCAGGTCTTTTCATGGCTTGGTAGTTCATTTCATTTTAGTGCTGAATTGTAGCCCATTGTCTGGATGTACTAAAGATTATTTATCCATTCACCTACTGAAGGGCTCTTGGTCACTTCTATATTTTGGCAATTATGTATAAAGCTGCTATAAACATCCATGCGCACGTTTTTGTGTGCACATAAGTTTTCAGTGCATGTGGGTAAATACCAAGCAGGGTGACTGCTGGATCATATGGTAAGAGTACCATTTGTATTCCCACCAGCAATGAATGAGAGTTCCTGCCAGTTCACACCCTTGTTGGCATTTGGTATTGTCAGCATTCTGAATTTTGGCCATTCTAATATTTTAACGTACAGTAGTTGTTTTGATCATTATTTTAATGTGCATTTTCCTGATGACATATACTACAGAGCATGTTTTCATTTGCTTATTTGCCATTTGTATGTCTTCTCTGTGAGATGCCTATTAAGGTCTTTGGTTCATTTTTAAATCGGGTTATTTGTTTTCTCATTGTTGAATTTTAAGAGTTCTTTGTATACTTTGAATAACAGTCTGTTTCAGATGTATCTTTTGGAAATATTTTCTCCTAGTATGTGGCTTGTCTTTTCACTCTCTTGACAGAGTCTTTTGCAGATTAAAACGTTTTAATTTTAATGACGTCCAGGTTATCAATCTTTCCTTCATGGTTCGTGTCTTTGGTGTCATATCTAAAAAAATCTTCACCACTGAACTATAGAAAACCAACTAGTGGTTATCAGAGGGGAAGTGGGTAGAGGGATGGGTGAAACAGATGAAGGAGATTAAGAGTACACTTTTCATGGTGAGCACTGAGTAATGTATAGAATTGTTCCATCACTATACTGTATACTTGAAATAATATAACACTATGTTGCCCACACTGAAATTAAAATAAATATATATACATACCTACACGCAAACATACATTCATGCATAAATTCACTACCACTCTCAAATAATTGGTAATGCCAAATAATAACAATAACTAATTTAATTAAAAAAATAAAAAGTCATCACCAAACCCAAGTTAATCTAAATTTTCTCTGATTTCACTTTCTAGGAATTTCATAGTTTTGCATTTGACATTTAGGTCTGTGATTCATTTTAAGTTAATATTTAGGAAGGTCTGTGTCTAGACTCATTTTTTTTTTGCATGTGGATGTCCAGTTGTTCCAGCACCATTTGTTAAAAAGAAAATATTTGCTCCATTGTATTGCCTTTACCCCTCTGTCAAAGATAAGCTGACTCTATTTATGTTGGTCTATTTCTTAGCTCTCTATCCTGTCCATTGATTCACTTGTCTATATTGGCAACATCACACCATCATGATTAGGGTAGCTTTGTAGTAAGTTGAAATCGAGTAGTGTCAGTCCTCCAACTTTCTTCTTTTCCTTTAATATATTGTTGGCTATTATGAGTCTTTTGCTCTCCCTATAAACTCTAGAACCAGTTTGTCAGTATCCACAAAATAACCCCCTAGTTTTGATTGAGATTGCACTGAATTCCAATATAGATCAATCCCAATATATGTAGATCAAGTTGGGAAGTACTGATATCTTGACAATACTGAATCTTTCCATCCACACATATGGAATATCTCTCCACGTATTTAGTTCTTCTTTGATTTCTTTTAACACAGGTTTGTAGTTTTCCTCATATAGATCTTTGTGCATATTTTATTAGATTTACATTTAAGTATTCCTTTTGGGGGTTGCTATTGTAAATGATAGTTTCTTTAATTTCAAATTCCTCTTGTTCAATGCTGATACATAGAAAAGCAATTGACTTTTGTAGGTTAACCTTGTACCTTGCAACCTTGCTATAACTGCTTATTAGTTCCAGGAGTTGGGTTATTTTCAAGATTTTATTTTTAAGTAATCTCTGCACCCAACATGGGGCTCGAACTTAAAACTTTGAGATTAAGAGTCACACGCGCTATCAACTGAACCAGCCAGATGCCCCTTCAGGAGTTTTCTGCTGATTCTTTTGGATTTTCTACATACGCAATCATGTCATCTGTGAACAAAGACATTTTTACTTCTTCTTTCCCTATCAGTATACCTTTTATTTGCTTTTCTTGTCTTATTACCTAGCTAGGATTTCCTAAGTAAATGCTGAGTGATGAGGGGAAACAGTCTTGCCTTTTTCCTGAGTTTAGTAGGAAAGTTTCTAATTTCTCACCATAAAGTATGATGATAGCTGTAGATTTTTTTGTTCATATTTTTTATCAGATTGAGAAAGTTCCCCTGTATGCCTAGGTTACTGAAAAAAATTATCATGAACTGGTGTTGAATTTTGTTAAATGTTTTTCCTGTATCTCTTGATAGGATCATGGGATTTTTCTTCTTTCGGTTGTTGATGTGACTGATTACGTTAATTGCTTTTTTAATATTGTACCAGGTTTGCATACCTGAGATAAATCCAACTCAGTTGTGGTGTATAATTCTTTTTATACATGCTGGATTTGATTTGCTCCATTCCATTGTAATTCTTTAGATCCACCTGTCTCCAATTTCAGGGACAATGGTTTGTGCCATGACTTCTCTTATGGATCTAAGAACTGTTGAGTTTCAGTTCAGATTTTTACTTGTTAGGATGGACTGGCATCTTGCAAGCTCTTTACATGGAACTGACAACCGGAAGTCTCCATAAATAATTCAATTATATTTATTAGTCATTCACCATGTGGGTAAAAGTGTCCTTGGAGTAAAAATGGTGGTCAAAAAAATGTACTTCTTTTATTTACAGACTCAATTTTGACCCAGCTTTTAAAGAATAAGCCCTGCCCTAACCCCATCCCAATTATAAAATAGGAAAGGGTTTGCTTGGCTCTACTTACAAGGTACAGGCATATGAAAGCCAACACAGTGGTTCCAATCATTCTGCTTGGGAACTGAAAGCAGGGGTCCCACTCATACACCCTGGCTTGGAACCAGGACTTTTTAGTCTCCCTGTGAATGAATAAATAACAGAAAAGAGAGGCTGTGGTTGGTAAACAAATGCCCGATTCTTCTGAAAATAACCTCTGCTTCATCTTAGAACTTAGTGAAGAAAAAGAACATCCTGGTAGATTCCAGTTTTCATTCTCCCCTTATTCTTAAGAACAGAGACTCAGTTTTATTCAGTACAGCAATTCACCAAACTAAAGGGCTATGGTTCCTGATCTCTCTTACAGCTAGAGTGACTAAGATTAAGCACAGGCCAATCAGATGTCACCAGATGTGGCAGTTTGGGGGAGGGTGCTGAGGTATAATTCACACAGCTGGGAGGGACCCCATTGCCCTCTTTCTTTTCTCCTGCCTGCTGTCTGAAACACAGACATGGTGGCTGATCCAAGCTGGAGCCCACCCCAGCATCCGTCTTGGACCACGGACAGCCTTCATAATGACAGTTACTAAGAGCTGGAGCAGAAAGACAGATGACCAGTAAGTTCCCGTGGTGGGCAGTTCAGGGTCAGTATGAACTACCTGCCTCCAGAATTCTTTTATATGAGAAAGAAATAAATCTCCCTCTTGTGTGTCCCACTGTTATTTTGCATTTTCTGCTACATGTAACTCAACGTACTTCTAACCAAAGTACTAGCTTTGCCACTGTATGACCCTGGATTAGACACATCCCACTTGTGGGGCTTATCCCCTTGTACACAGTGGCAGTGGCAGGGATAGGGTTGATCACTGCTTTTGCTTGGCCATGAGCTATGTCCCCTGGTATTGGTAACAGCCCCTGCACTGTTTCTCTGGGAACCTGCTCCCTCCCCTCAGTCCTACCGCTTAAGTGAGGCTGAACAACTTCCTAGTTCCAAAGATGAACATATGACAGGCTTAACGATCCATTTACTCTAATCACCTAGCCACAGTAATTGGTTCTGGGAATGCATGTGGTCTGATGCGACTCCCTGAAACCCACTCATAGGACTTTGGTTTGAATTACTAGAAAGGAAAGTTTCTCTTTCCTGTGATCTTAAACCAGGAGGGTACAAGCTTAGAGATTCTGAGGGCCACCATGGGGAGGAAGCCCACCTAACTACAATGCTAACACAGATCAAAGCAGAGCTAAGAGAAAATGAGGAAACCAGCCCTGGTTCTGATATCAGTGAAGCCACTGGATCCGTCTGCATCGGAACCGTCCACTTCTAGAGTTTTTAATTATGAAAGGCCACACGTTTGCTTTTTCTCTTTAATCTAGTTTGAGCTGAGTTTCTGTCATCAGCAAACAAGAGTCCTGACTAATGTGCCCATCCAGTCATCTCAGGGTCTCCCACACTGTCAGGGCTCATCAACACTGGCACAAATACCTGGGTGGGGGGGGGGAGGGAGGAAGGAGGAAGGGGGTCGGGGAGGGGGGAATGAAGCACAGGGGGGCTTACTGCAGGGGGGCCTTCCTCAGGAGCCGCTTGACATGCTCCGCCTGGTGAACTTCCAGGAAAGGCTTTTCTTCCTGTAAGAAAACAGAGAGGTGTATGCTGGGGCTCACAGATCCTTGTTAGGGTTTCGGTCCCTTTGACGGGTTATCGTCACAGAGGGCAGGAATCTGGGTAAAGCTGCTCTTTTAGATTGAGCACAGTGGTTAAGAGAGAGCCTCGACAACCAAACTCTCTGGCTCCAGGTCTGGTTCCGCTCCAGACTGGCGACATGACCTCAGGCGACACAACTCACCTTTCTCGGTCCACGTCTCTTCATGCAGAATGGGAGAAGTAAAAATAGCGCCTGCCTCACATGGCTGCTGTGAAGACTAGACCTGCCAGTGCACATACGGTGCTCATACTCAGTACTCACCATCTGCAGCTCCCAGCCCAGGTGGACTCTCAGCGACTTGACAAACATGTGAAGGAAGCGGCCCAGCAGGAAGGCCAGGCACAGCAGTGATGGCCAGTAGAACATGACGGTCTCGTACTTCCCCAAAAACTGCAACAGAAGCAGAGCATGGAGCCCGGGCTCTAGGCAGGGCAGGGCCAGGCTGCCCGGGAAGCTGTGGACAGGAATCTGCCTGCCGGGCCCACTCTCACCAAGCCCACCTTCCCAGGGCTTGGCGGTCAATGATCGATGTTCTGCTCCCCCAGCCCCACACCCCCACCTGAGCAGTGGGCCTAGAGTCCAGCAGCCCTGGATGTGAATCCCAGTGCCCCCATTTTTAAAAAATTTATTTATTGTTTAATTTACATCCAAGTTAGCATATGGTGCAAGAATGATTTCAGGAGTAGATTCCTTAATGCCCCTTACCCATTTAGACGATCACCCTGCCCACAACCCCTCTAGCAACCCATTTTGTTTTATAAGAAGGGCTTTCACAGCTTTTTCTGATTAGTTATTAAATGATGCTTTTGGAAAATATATACGACACAGAGAAGGAGAGAAAGAGGGGTGAGGAGGGGAGACAGAGCAGAGGGTTGGAGATGAGAGAGAGGGAGAGACATGTGGACAGAAGGAGAAACAGAGAGGAAGGAAAGAAGGAAGGAAGGAAGGAAGGAAGGAAGGAAGGAAGGAAGGAAGGAGGGAAGGAAGGAAGGAAGGGAGGAAAGAAGGGAGGAAGGGAGGGAGGGAGGAAAGAAGGGAGGAAGGAAGGAAGGGAGGGAGGAAAGACGGGAGGAAGGAAGGGAGGGAGGAAGGGAGGGAAGAAGGAAGGAAGGAAGGAAGGGAGGAAAGAGGGGAGGAAGGAAGGGAGGGAGGAAGGGAGGGAGGAAAGAAGGGAGGAAGGAAGGAAGGAAGGGAGGAAGGAAGGAAGGAAGGGAGGGAGGAAAGAAGGGAGGAAGGAAGAAAGGAAGGGAGGGAGGGAGGGAGGGAGGAAAGAAGGGAGGAAGCAAGGAAGGAAGGAAGGGAGGGAGGAAGGGAGGGAGGGAGGGAGGGAGGAAGGGAGGAAGGAAGGGAAGGAGGAAAGAAGAGAGAAAGGAAGGGAGGGAGGGAGGAAAGAAGGGAGGAAGGGAGGGAGGGAGGAAGGGAGGGAGGGAGGAAAGAAGGGAGGAAGGAAGGAAGGAAGGAAGGGAGGAAAGAAGGGAGGAAGGAAAGAAGGAAGGGAGGGAGGGAGGGAGGAAAGAAGGGAGGAAGGAAAGAAGGAAGGGAGGGAGGGAGGGAGGGAGGGAGGAAGGAAGGGAGGGAGGGAGGGAGGGAGGAAGGAAGGGAGGGAGGGAGGGAGGAAAGAAGGGAGGAAGGAAGGAAGGGAGGGAGGAAGGGAGGAAAGAAGGGGGAAGGGGGTCCCATAACTGCCATCATGTTGGCAGCAACACAAGTTCCTGGGAATACGGGTCTCTCAAAATGGTGCTCATAGTTTTTCTACGATTTTAGTTCCATTTTAATGAAAAAAAAAAAAGTGGGTTTTTTCACTGTTTTAAGACAAACAATATTGTAACTTATTTTTCACAATTTACTAGTTGGTTTCATGTTTTTTATGTTTCCAGAGTACTCGCCCCCATGGGGAGTAGGGTTTTGATGTTGTGATGTTTGAGTGTGGGACACAGACATGCTGAGATGTGGGGGCTCATATCTCCCCTTCATCTTCCTCTCCAATATATGTTCACCACTTAAACATCAGATATCGCCACTGCCAATATTCCAGTGTCTTTCCTCTGTATCTACCCTTAATCTCTATCTGTTATAAATTGATATTATACCAAATACATAGGTCTGTCTAGATCATAATCATCTCCCCATGTGGTTATGAATTATTCGCAAACATCACTTTTAATGCTGTATAACAGTACACTATTTAGATGAATCAACTTTAGAGTCTCTCCTAATATTAGGACATTTTAGCCTGTTCAACATCTCATTTTTATATCTAATGTTTCCATGAACATTCTTCATTTGAGAACATGAAGTGAAATCTTTATTATTACCTTAGTCTGGGTTCCAGTTCCATGATTTTTAACTAGTAAGTCCCGTTAGCCCCTGAGTCTCACTTTCTTACCAGTGAACTGTGGAGGTACTAACACCTTTCAAAGTGCCTTGAAGCACCTTGAACTATGCAGTAGTTAATCTGGGGGACTGAGCCTAGAACACCCAGCACACTGTGGTTCTTAACATTAGTGATTCTGAGCACAGAAGTGAGGCCCTGCCCTCTCTTTCAATTAACCATGAATGTTCTGAAGTTCAAAAGAACCCCAGGAAGACTGGAAGCTCTCCAAGACACCAAAGAAAATGCCTATGATCTGGAATTTCAGGCACTGTGAGCAGAGTGAAGGAGGGCATCTTTTCGGGTAGAGGTATGCCAGAATGTTCTTAATCCCAGCCCAGAGATGCAGAGAGAAGTCCCAGCCCCCAAGTTCATTTTCCAGTCCAGCTCCCCCACTCTCCATCACGCCCTGTAATCCTCCAAGGTTACTCAAGTCTGGGAGAGGTTTTGGCAAGGCTCCTGGCCCAGGTGACCTCCTGATGCTCCCCCTACCTGCCCAGTAACCCTTACAGATGCAGTGTGACTCAGTCTTTCATCTTTTTCCTTTTTATGGTGTACAAGGTTAAACGGATGAAATAGTTTCCCCCAATTCTGAGGACAATGCATGATAAAGCTGGAATGTTCATCCAGTCTGAGACTTCCATTTCATAGACAGAGAAACTTAAGCTACATGAAGGAGTGGAAAGAAATGAGCTTTGGAGGGTGTCTGGGTGCCTCAGTTGGTTAAGCGTCCAACTTCAGTTAGGTCACGATCTCATGGTTTGTGAGTTCGAGCCCCGTGTCAGGCTCTGTGCTGACAGCTGGCAGCCTGGAACCTGCTTCAGATTCTGTGTCTCCCTCTCTCTATGCCCCTCATTAAACATTAAAGAAAACATTAAAGAAAATTAGGGTTGCCTGCATGGCTCAGTCAGCTAGACATGTGACTCTTGATTTCAGCTCAGGTCATGATCTCGCAGTTCGTGAGTTCAAGCCCGACATAGCACTCTGCACTGACAGTGTGGAGCCTGCTTGGGATTCTCTCTCTGCCCCTCCCTCCCTCTCTCTCTCTCTCAAAATAAATGAACAAACTTAAAAAAATTAAAAAAAAAAAAGAAATGAACTTTGTAGTCAACCAGACCTGGTGTCAACTCTCAAATCTGTTATTTCTTAAGAGTTACTTAATAAACTTGAGCCTCAGTTTCCTCACCTGTAGAATAGGTCTGCTGAGAGGTTCCCTACCTCGAGGGGCTGCTGTGAACATCAACTGAGAGAACATCTGTCTGTGAATGAGCATCCTGATGAACATAAGATGCTATACAAATGGAAGCATCATGAATGGCTCCAGCTCTCCTTTCGGTCATATGAAGGAGCTGAGGCCCAGAGAGTGGCAGAGGCTTGTCCAATGTCACGCAGCAAACTGGTCGTGGTGATAGGACTGAATGTTCTAAACATAGTTCAGCAGGGACTCACCTGCCCATGGGGACACTGTATGATGTAAAGGATGGTGACAGCAAACCTGTAGGACAAAAACAAGGCTTGGAGCACTGTAGTCCCTCCCAGCCCCTGGGAAGAAGCCCAGATCCCATCAGCCTGCAGCTACTTCCTCTTTCCTTACTCCTTGGGAGGGCTGGTTGCCAGGCCTCTGTGTACACCCCACCCAGACTGAGCACCCTATTTGTGCCAAAGTGCATGCACCAAATACACTTAACATGTCCTTGTATAGGACATAATGCTGGAATCCATGCAGCAGAGCACAAAGACCCTGAGTGATCTCCTCCTCCCTGCCCTCACCGGACCCCAGAGAGGGAAAGGAATTTGTCATGAGTCACACCCAGAGCAAGGACCAAGGCTCAGGTCTCCTGACTGGTGTTGACGCTCCTTCTGGTGGGACTGGCCTTGTCTGGAAACACTGCCCTGAGGAATGAGCCTCAAGGCTTTAGTCCTGTGAAACACACACTCCTGGCCATAGTCAAGCTTGATTCATCTCCCAAGATGCACAAGCTGCTGAGTGATTCCCACCACCCATTCCTCCCCAGATCAAAGGTTTGTCAGAGGCCAGAAGATGGTATTACCCCAGGTCTAACCCCGGATACCCTCTCTTTTAATTTTATAAAGCAAGCTGTTTACAAACTTAGGAATGGTAGCCATGGTGTGTCAGGTGCTGGTGAGCCCCCCTCCAGTGGCCCACACACTGGGCCTGAGGACCCCTGCCTCACACAAAGTGCTGCAGCAGGAGATCCAGCTCAGTAAGGGGGACAGGGGCTAGAAAGCAGAGTGCTCGTGGGAGGGCTCAGTCAGCAAGGATTCCTGGGACTGGCTCCATGTTGGATCTGGGGTCAGTGCTGAGAGCACAGAAATCAACAGGAGGGTCAAGAAGTTCTCCATCTGTGGGGTTGGTGATCCATGAAGGATGAGCATGGATCTATCAATGGACCAAGTCAGGGAAGATAACCCACAGGGGAGAATAACAACATATAGACAAAGAGGCCAGAATGCATGATCCACAAGAGTCCATCTTGTTCTCCAGTGTACTCCCTGGCCCATAGCAGGGATATAACAGCATGTTTGCTGAGTGAATAAGCAGGTGGATGAAGGAACGCAGGAGTCTGGTGTGACTGGAGGTGTGTGCTAGAGACTGTTAGGGATGGACACACAGGGGAGGCCAGACTACAGTGGCCCCAAATGCCAAGTTAAGGCACATGGGTTTTCTCCTGGGCTCCCAGGGGAGACATGACAGCACAGAGAAGAAGCGTCCAAATGGGTCTCCTACATTCCCCAGTGGGACCATTGGCAGTTGACAGAAAAGAAGTTTTCTACATCCCTGACTTCTGGAATATTCTAACCGCGAGTGGCCTGTGAAGCAGAAAGAATGCCTGACCTCCTGCAGCCTTACATGCAGTCCCAGGGAGAGGCCACTGTGGGATCTGGGACCAGTCACTCCACCTGCCCATCCTGGGCCTCAGTTCTGGGCAAAGTTGCCCTCCAAGGGGAGCTCTCGGGTCACCTCCAGCCCTTTGTCCAGAGTGCAGCCACGGCAAAGGAGTCACAGGAGGGCAGACACGCAGCGTCCGTCTTACCAGATCAGAGAGTAGCTGAAGCCAAGGATGGAGCTGACCAGCCGGAACTCCGACGAGAGGCAGGCAAAGAAGGGGAAGTGAGACAGGCCGACTTCCATGCCTCCAATCAGAAGCACAAAGGCTGGGGGAGACAGGGCCAGAGATCCTGTGAGCTCTCTTCTCACAGGCTCAGGGGTGTTGCAACAAAGATACAGGGCTTTACGCCCACTTCCTGTCACAGGTCTCAGGTCCCAAGGAGGTGAGTGGACAAGCCCCAGCTCGGTAAAGAGGAATGGACGAATGTCTTTCATTCTTGCAACAGACCCTTCCTGGGACCTGTTCCACGCCAGGCCCTGGCTAACTATTGAGATGAAGAAGATTTGGTCCCTGCCCTTGGCTAGCTCACACTGTGATGTGCAGAGACAGGCCCCATAAGTGGACAAACAGCCATCACTGAGACTAAGGCCACCATAGCAACATGAAGAGTGGTGATGTGTGTGTGTGTGTGTGTGTGTGTGTGTGTGTGTGTGTACAAAACTTATAACTATCACATACTCTCTAAACAAGGCAGTGATAAGATTCATTCTGCCACTGACTAGCTCTCAGAGGATCTAATAAGATCCAGGAAAACCTACTCATGCAAGAGGATCTTTACAAAGTGCCTGCTTTGAGCTGGGTCTGGGGCCAGGCACTAAGGCTGCAGTTGGAATGAAGAAGTCTCTTGCTTTCTGAGGTGTTTACAGTCCAGTAGAGAAGACAGGGAGGAAGGTGAGTGATGTGTTAACAGAGGCATATTCAATCTGCTGTGGGGACAAGGAGAGGAAGCCACTGACTTCACCTGGGGTCTGGGTCGGGGAAGGGAAGTGGTGACATACAACAAGGCCAGAAAGTATAAGCAGGAGTTTGTAAGATGGAGAGAAGAAGGGAAGGGAGGGCATTCCTCACACAGAGGATGGGAAATGGCTGGTTGGGGCTGGTGAGTATTTATGTGACCGTGAGGGGTGGGAGGCTGGCAGGGAAGGACGACATAGAAGGAATACTTTCTGTGAGGATGGAAGCCATGACAGTATCATTTTGTAATCTGCCAGAAGCGCCTCTGCCCTAGAAGCAGACAGAGCAACTAGAATGGCACAACCCACACCTGCAGACAGCATCTACAACAAAGTCAGGTCTCGAGACCATTTGTATCAACACCTGAAGTGGGAGGAAGCGGAGGAAGGCCCAAGAACAGAAGAACCCCAAAGTGCCAGGAGATACAAGAGACCAAAGCTGCAATACCCGGATCGAGCCCCCCATGGAGGCAGACAAGAAGACTCCAAGATGACAAGGACAGGAACACTAGGAGCTGGGAAACAGGGGGTCCAGACAAAAAGCAGAGGCAAGAGGCAGACTCGGAAAGTATGAGGATGTTAGGAGGATACATCTATATAATCACTTCGTGGAAACAAAAGAGAGGAATCTAGAGCCACGAACCAAGAAATGATATTCTGACCCAGCCAGATGCTCAATAGCATTAGTCTTTAGGGAAATGCAAATCAAGATAGTAATTAGATACTACTTCACCTGTACTAAGATGGCTATAACTGTTTTCAAAATAGAAAATAGTGTGTGAGGATGTGCAGAAATTAGAACCCTCACACACTGCAGATCAGGGTCCAGAACAGAGTCCAGAAACAGACCCGTACTTATGGAGCCAATCGATGCTGACAAGGGTCCAAAGGCAATTTTGTGGGCAAAGGACAAGTTTCTGAAATAAGCAGTGCTGGAAAAAATGGAAAACCAAAGGCAAAAACAAAACAAACAAAAAAAAAAACAAAACAAAACTTCAATCTATACCTCACACTATATGCAAAAAATTAACTCAAAATGTATTACAGACCTAAAAGCAAAATATCGTAAGACTATAAAACTTCTAGAAAAAACATAGGAGAAAATCTAAGTGATCTTGTATTAGGCAAAGATTTCTTCTATGACACCATAAGCATGAGCCATAAAATAAAATGAATAAATTAGATTTCATCAAAATTTTAAGGCAACTTTTCAAAAGAAATTTTTGGTAGAATGAAAAAACAAGCTACACACTAGGAGCAAATGCAATTCTCACGTCCGATAAAGGACTCGTGTACAGATTAAAGAACTATCAAAACTCAGAAGAAAATAAAAAACCTAATTTTTATAAATAAGGAAAGTGATTTGGACATGTCACCAAAGAGCTATAGGGATAGCAAAAAGCACATCAAAATATGATCAGCATTACCAGTCATGAAAATGCAAATTAAAACCACGATAAATCACTACATACCTCTTAAAATGGCTAAGATTAAAAAGACTTTGTCTACTCATTTGGTATTTAGATTCTACATATGGGTGAAATGATATGGTGTTTGTTTTCCTCTGACCTATTTCACTTAGAATAAATACCCTCTAGATCCATCCATGTTGTTGCAAATGGCAAGATTTCATTCTTTTTATGGCTGAGTAATATTCCATTGTGTGTGTGTGTGTGTGTGTGTGTGTGTGTGTGTGTGTGTGTGTATAACATCTTCTTTATCCATTCCTCTATCAATGGACACTTAGGTTGCTTATATTTTTGGCTACTGTAAATAATATTGCAATAAACATAGAGTGCTTACAGTTTTTCAAATTAGTGTTTAGATTTTTTGTTTTATTTTAGAGAGAGAAAGTGTGAGCAGGGAAGAGGTTCTGAGGGGGGTGAGAGAGAATCTCAAGCAGGCTCCATGCTCCGTGCAGAGCCTGATGGCAGGGCTTGATATCACAACTCTGGGATCACAACCTGAGCCAAAATCAAGAGTCAGATGCTCAACTCACCAATCCAGGTGCCCCAATGTTTTCATTTTCTTTGGGTAAATACCTAGTAATGGGATTACTGGGTCATATGGTAGTTCTATTTTTAATTTTTTAGGAACCTCTATACCGTTTTCCACAGTAGCTATACCAGTTTGCATTCCTATCAACAGTGAATGAGAGTCCTTTTTTCTCTACATCCTCACCAACATGTATTATTTCTTCAACAAACAGCATCAGACCTATATTTACAGAGAACAAACTGATGGCTGCCAGAGGGGGGTGGGGTGGAGGGATGGACAAAATGGGTAAAAGGGACTTCCAGGCTGTCAGTATGGGAATGAATAAGTCATAGGAACAAAAAGGCACAGCATAGGGAATATAGTCAGTGATATTATAATAGTGTTGTACAGTGACAAATTACACCTCCACATTTGCGGTGAGCAGAGCATAACAGAGAGATGTTGAATCACTGTCTTGAACACCTCAAGCTAATTTAACATTGCATGTTAACTCTACTCAAATTAAAAAAAATGTTAGAGAGACTGACAACAACAAAAATGTAAGTAAAAAATAAAAAGACTGACCACGTGTTGCTAAGGAGAGAGAAAAACGGGAAGTCTCACATAAGTGATGGTGGTAATCTAAAATGGAACCATTACTTTGGAAAACAGTTTGACAATTTCTTTAAAAAGTATGATCTAGGGGGCGCCTGGGTGGCTTAGTCGGTTAAGCGTCCAACTTCCACTCAGGTCGTGATCTCACAGTTCTGAGTTTGAGCCCCGCATCGGGCTCTGTGCTGACAGCTCAGAGCCTGGAGCCTGCTTTGGGTTCTGTGTCTCCCTCTCTCTCTGCCCTTCCCCCGCTCGTGGTCTGTCTCTGTCTCTCTCTCAAAATATAAATAAACATTAAAAAAATTTTTTTTAAGTATGATCTACTACATGATGTGTACGATCCAGCCATTCCACTCATAGGCACTTACCCAGGAAAAATGGAAGCACAGCTACACACAAAGATTTGTACACAAATGTTCATAGCAGCTTTATTTTCAGTAGCCAAAATCTGCAAATAAATCAAATGTCCATCAAGAGATGAATGCGTACACAAATTCTGATTTCTCCATATAGTGGAGTGCCACGCAGAAGCAAAAAAGAATGAATTTCTGGCACACGTTAAATATGTATGAATCTCAAAATAACTACGCTGTGTGAAAGAAGGTCATACCCGTACACACACACACACACACACACACACACGTACATTCTGTATGATCCCATTTATATAAAATTCTGGAAAAAGATCAGTGATGAGGGTAGTGAGGGTAGTGGGAAGGAGAGATTACAAAAGGGGACAAGGAGACTTAAGGGGCTCCTTATCTTGATTGTGGTAATGATTTCATGGATATAAACATTTGTCAAAATTTATCAAATTGTATACATTAAAGAGGTATGTGGTGGTATATCATTTCAGTTTTAATTTGCATTTCCCTAAAGACTAATGAGGCATTGGTAGGTATTTGATCATATAGCTCTGGAGGCCCTGAGAGAGAGCCGGGCTGGACAGAGAGGTTTGGAGTCATTGTATTAGGATGGCTGAATCTATAAATTAGAGTTGATCCTTCAGGGAGAACATGAGTCATGGGGAATGACGAGACCTCAGGCCAAGGGACAAAGAAGTAAGCATTGTTCTGCGAGGAGGAATCCTAGGGCTCGTTGATATCAAGAAGGCAGCAATGACTAAGACTTAGGAGAGATTTTTGGGGTAGGTGATGGTGAACCTACTTTCTGAGCCTTTGTTCTAAGTCTAAAGGAGCTCTGAAACTCACTGGGGGAAAGCCCCATAAATAAGCTTTGAGACCTGGTGGGCTAGGCATTTTCCTGGGGCAAGTAACAGGTGGGGAACACTGACTGCTCACAAAGTTTATTTCCTGATCCCAGGGAACCCCGGCCAGGCAGTCTCTGAGAGCAAGACTTGCCATGACAAAATTCCCAGCAGGTATGAGGCAGCCCTTACCTTGTGCCCACTGAGGGATATGTAAGGGCTGGTACCCTTCTGAGAACAAGAACATGACTTTATTGGCTGTGGCCCCAAAGGCGATTCCATAAGACCATCGGTTACTAAAGGTGCCCACAAAGTCCAGAGGTCTGTGAACAAGAGAAATAGCTTGTGAGGCCAGAGAGTGGCTCATTCCCACCAATAGCCTCCAAAATAGCAACCCCACCCTGAGGCGGGATTATCGGGTAGCAAATTGTTCACTTCAGCTGACATTGTCTGAGGCCCTCGGTGCCAATTCTAGGGGTAGGCATGGATTCAGGGTACTGAGGTGAGGAAGACAAAAAATCTTTGCCCTTGAGGAGCCTTAGGGGAAAGGGTGTGGGGAGGGGGACACAAGCAAGGACACCAATAGCCATGACAACAAAAAAAATGGGATGGGTTTCATTTATGAGAGACACAAGCAGTATGTCTCGAGAGATCAAAATGAGGAGTATGTCCTAGACAGGCTTGGGGAGCCTGCCCCATACCCGGCCCCTGTGAGAGTTCCAATATCCCTGGGAAGGTCTGGGACTCATTGGCTGTGCTGGTTCCACCCAAGCGTCCCTTCCTGGCCACAGCTGATTGGACCAGGGGTGACCACCTGACTTTGGATGGGCCAATCAGACGCCCGGTCTCGTATAAGGGTTTCACACCCTGAGGACATGAGCCAGTCAGCTGTTAAAATTCTGTTCTGGAAAATCATGGCAAGTTGGAATCAGAGTCAACGCTAGAGGCAAGTGGAGATTTTAGGGAAGCAGAAATCCTAAGTCATATTATAAAGTCAGACAGCAGAGAGGACAATAGTAAAGTGGTGCTGAGGGGCTCCTGTGACACAAGGAGGCACAAATAAAATCAGTCTCCCAGAGATGCCCATCTCAAAGTTCCAGTTACCATGAGGCCGGCCTTGCCAGTTTCTGTGAAATCTCTGTAACTTTACAAAAATCCTTTCTTTTCCTTTTACGTAAACAAACTTTACAGGATAGCTGTTTCTTCTTCTGACCAAAATACTTTGTCTACATCAAAGTAAGCAATCACATTTGGAAAGAAGAGAATACTTTCCCATTGAAATGCCATCTGATGTGGCTTTGATGAAAACTCAGGATGGCACTGGGGAACTACACGTGGAGGTAGGGATCTGGAGGCAGGATCTGGATCTCACCTCATACCCCCTTAGTCTTGCTCATCTTCACTTTCAAGGCTCAGCTCAAGGAGCACCTCTTCCAGGAAGGCCCCGCCCCTGCCATTACTCTGACCACTTCCAGCAGGCCCACCTAGCTCCTGCCTTGCTGTGTCCCCCAAGCGCTAAGTGGGCATGTCCGTGTTTTAGCATGCCCCTCTGCATTGTTGCTTGTCTAGGAAACTACCAGCTTCAAGGGGTGGGGACCTAGCACAGAGCCTTGAAAAGAGTAGGTGCTCACTGCATGTTTGTGGACACCCATTTTGTTGAAGTGACCTGCATTCAATCAGTCCTCCCTGTAGAGCCTCAGAAATAAGTGAGACTGTTTACATATCTTTAAACAGATGGCAAGCCCCGCTCTGCTCATGTCACAGAGACACCATGGGCGGCAAATGAAGGGCTGCTTGACAAACGGTGGTATGCCACACACATGTGAGGGGTTTTTAATGAGTGAGGGGGGTGGGCTGGAACTACTCAGAAAAGCAGGGGTTTTGATGGGAAGGTGGCCAGGGAGCAAGCGAGTGGTGCCATTGTCAACTGAATTCAAAGCAGTTTGACATGACCCATACAGAACTCCCACTTCTTAAGAAGCCCTGCACCAGGCCCTGCAAGTCAAATGCCCAGGGCAGAGTCTGCCTCTGTGTCCCAACCAGTGTGGCTCAGACCTGGCAGTTTGGGAGAGGCTGACCCCTCCAACAGGTGATATCCAGGATAAGTCTGCTACTCAGAACTGGTACAGGCGGTCCCTGGACATTGCAGGTGGATTTGTCACCCTGAAGCCCTAGGTCACCGCTAGCCTTGGTCCTGACACCGTGGTTTCCTCTCCCTTCTCCAGAGCCCAAGGCTGAGACTTGAACAGGTTTACACACATGAGCCTGCTTAGGCTATTGTGCAGGGGAAATGAGAGTAAATAGGAACCAGACCTCAGTTAAAGCTCTTGTCACCTATTAGCTGTGTGGACTTGGGCACGTCACTCAACCTCTCTGGGCCTGAGTTTGTTCATCCATTACATGAGGATAACAACCTCCAGCATGCTACACTGGCAAGAGTGTTCATCCAAGTAATGCAGGCAAAGCAAATGGTCCAGTGCCTGGGTCACAGTCACCATGTGATAACTGCTATATGCGTTATGATCGTGATTATCATCAATCATTGAAAGTGAGGGGGCATAGATACGAGCAATTAGAGCTTAAGAAAAAATGTGAGAAGGGGTGCAGAGACTCAGAATGGCAGAGCCAGAAACCGGCCCTGAAGGCACCTGGTCCAGCGGGACCTCCTGGTGCCATGCCAGCACGAACGTTTGCTGCTGCCTGTGGCCAACCGAGAACTCTCTTCCTCCTGCTTCCTGAGGCAGCCATAGTGCTTACTTTGGGAAGGCCTTTTCCATAGTGAGCTGAACCTCCTTGAGACGTTTTAATCATATCTGGGCAGCCGTGGGTGCTGAGGCTGCAATGGCTTGGATGTCAATTCTGAACCCCCAGAGCTTGGTTGGGGTGAGGCAGGGAGGGGAAGGAGCGGTGGAGATGAGGCAAGGCTGGGGAGGTAATGGGGTGTTATCCTGGCCTTATAATGGGTGTTGGCCCAAAATACAGGGTGCCCCAAGCTGTAGAGATCAGCCTTAGCTCAACTCACATGATGATTCCAAAGCGGTTCCCCAGGAGGTGAGAAGTATCATCTCTCTGCTTACGGTGCTCTCGTCTTTGGAGAAAGGACAAGACCAAAATGATGAAAAGCTACAGGAAGAGAAGATGAGAACGTCAATGGGCCCTCCCTGAAGGAGGATGTGTGGGTGAGCAGAGGGCTCAGAGTGTCTGTGGCTCCTCAGAGCCCAGAGTCAGGGAGCTAGCTGCACACGCCCTTGAGCTTCCAGAATGCTTTGTACTGAGCTTTCCTCTGTGTTGCCCTGAACAGGTTCAAATTTAGTCTCTCTCACATATTGACTAGAAGAGAGACCCAGCTTCTCCAAGCCTCAGTTTCCTCACCTGTGAAAAGGAGATAACTGTCACACTGTGAATCCTTCTTTCCTTTTTGCTTTTTGAGAATTCAATCATATTCTCAGGCACTTGATGCCCTTTTTCTCTTCCTTTTACTAGAAACTTCCTGAGAACTGTCTACACTTGCTGCCTCTATTTCCTCACCTCTCATTGCTCTTCAACCCCCTAACCTGGCTTCTCCTTCCCATCCATGGAAAGAGCTATGGCCAAAGTTGAAAACTACCATGAATCCATTGGAAACTTCAAGCCCAAATCTGGCTTGATCTCTCAGCCGCATTCCAGTGTTGACCACTTCCTCCTCTGAGAAACACCCTGTTCCCTAGGCTTCCATCAACAGTGCTTTTCTGGGTTTTCTCCATTACCTCTCAGTCTCCTCTGCTGGATTATTCTTTATTCCACCACTAAAGTAGGGATTTCCTCATCATTCAGTCCAAGGATCACTCCTCTTATTAGCAGATCCTCTCACCCATGTCCATGCTTTCAATGGCCACCAATGCCCACAAGACTCAGCGTGACTCTTCAGCCCAGACCTTGTCCATGAGCTCCCCAACTGTTCATCTAACTACAGAGTTGGCACTTCTTAAATTCAGTATGTCTTAAATGGAACTCACGATTTGCCTCCCTGCCCTGTCTTCATCCACCCCAAACCCAGATCTCTTCTGGTTCTCCTTAACTAGTGAATGACAGACACCGTCTTCCTTCTGGCCATGCAAGTTAGAAACCCACGTTGTCCTCAACCCCTCCTCTCCCTAACTACTCTATCCAATGCATTAGCTAGTCCTACTGTCTTACTCCCAAACATCTTGAGCTGACCACCACCCATCCAGGATGAGCTAAAATCTGAACCATCTCCTCTCTGGCCCACCTCCACCTTGATCCCCACAATGCAACAAGAGTGATCATTTCAAAACAGAATACTGATCACATAAGCTCCACGCTGGAAAAGTCCAGTTACTTCCCACTGCACTTAGAATGCAGACACCACTCCTTCACACAGAGCCCCAGAGGGCTCCACCTGGCCCAGGCCCACTCACCTCCCAGAAAACTCTACCTCAGCTCTCCACTCCAGCCACGCCAGCCCTCTCGGCTCCTCACACTCTCCGTTCCCCTCCTCCACAGGGCCTTTGCACATGCTCTCCTCTCTGCTTGAAAGGCTCTTGACTACATCTTCCAACAGACCTCAGCTGTTATTGCTTCCTTAGAAGAGCCTTTTTTGAATCCCTAAAAAACCAGTGTCCTTGACTCTTCAGCCATTAAAAGCCTTCCTCTGCCTGTTTTTTGGTGCATAATATAAGAAAGCAAGTCAAGGAAATTCAATTGATGTCTCTCTGCTGACCTATTCAGGCCCTTTGGGGAGTCTGTGTATGGGAGGGACCCAATTCTCCTCCTCTCTGTTTCTTGCTCTCCTCTGCCTTTACTTACTGATGGGATGAGGGAGTAATGGAGGAAGAGCTCCATGTCCACTGAGCTGACACAGGTGCCATTTAGCTGCCTGGTTCTGAAAAACAGCCAAAAAAACACATTCACATCATCAGTCACTGCTGCAGGCATTGACCCATCAGCACTGAGCATCACTGTCAGGAGTTCAGCTTATTCACTACTAAGATCATCTTATCTTGTTTTTTGAAGGAGAGAGAGAGACATAGAGAGAGAGGTGGAGGGAGAAGGGGGAGGGCCAGACAGAGAGGAGAGAGAGAATCCTGACATAGGGCTCGATCTCACAACCCTGGGATCACAACCTGAGCTGAAATCAAGAGTCAGATGCTTGACTCACCCAGGCACCCCAATCATCTGATCTTTGTATTTGTTATTTTATTTTTAATTTTTATTTATTGTTGAGACAGAGAGAGAGAGAGGAGACAACAAGTGGGGGAGGGGCAGAGAGAGAGGGAGACATAGAATCCGAAGCAGGCTTCAAAGTTGGACACTCAACTGACTGAGCCACCCAGGTGCCAGAAACAAAAAGACTTCTATGTTATTCAGAAGTACTTTGATCAATCACATGATCATGTACTATGCAACCAGTATCAATTTGAGAAGAACATTGACTCAGTGCCTAGTAAACTCTGTTCTTGCTGCTCGGACTCCAATACACCCTGTCTACGTGCTCACCGGGACCCGCAGACCTGTGCTGACTCTGTCTCCCACCCCTGCAGCACGTCGGCCATCTCCCAGGCCCCATTCCCCTGCCAGCTCCTGCCTTTCCCTCAGAAGTCTCAGGGAAGACCACTCCTCTGGGGAACCCATGAGCAGGGCACACCCCCACGCCGGAGTTCTTTTAAAGCCCCAGTATTCCCCAGTTATGTCTAACCATAGGTCTGAAAGACCCTAGAAGCGGTGGAGAAGGTGCAGGAACTCAGGCCATCAGAAATGTGATAAAGCTGTAAAGCTCACACTTCTGCTTTTAGGAAGGTACACTGAGAACATGCATCAGTCTCCCCATCCTATATGAAACCCTCAAAATGATAAGGATGTTATTTTTTATTTTTTTAAGTTTATTTATTTTGAAAGAGAGAGAGAAAACACATGAGTGGGGAGAGGCAGAGAGAGAGGGAGAGAGAGAGAATCCCAAGCAGGCTCCATACTGCCAGCACAGAGCCTGATGCAGGGCTCGAACCCATGAACCGTGAGATCATGATCTCAGCTGAAATCGATAGTCAGAAGCCCAAATGACTGGGCCACCCAGGTGCCCCAAGATGTTATTTTTTTTTTTTAAAAAAAAGAAAGAAAACAGAGATTTTGAAAGCAAGAAGGGTATCTATTGGGGGCACAGAAACTATGGGGAGACCCCGAATGATGGAGAGCAACTGGGACTAAAACAAAGAGAAAAAGAGTGAGTCAATGAGGCCACAGACTGTGGGGCCACACAACGAAAGGTTCTACACTCACAGTGTAACAGGACAGGGTTGTCAGCAGCCCACGGAATGATGAACTGGGGTCTCACAGAGACCCAACTGTCTTCCCACCCCTGCTGACCAGTCAGAGGCAATGGGTGTTGTCCCCAAGAGTAGTGTATATGGGTCAGAGGTGGGGGGGGGGGCAGTGCTCTGGATCACAGATGGTCCTGCAAGGGACCAGAAGCTTCAGCTTCCAGACAGCCCCTGAGGCACCCCACCTAACAGTATCACCTCCATCCCACTGCCCTGACAGCAGCCTTAGGACTTGTCACCCTCCACAAAGCGGGTACCCCAGTGGCCAGCTCAGTCACAAAGATGAGCACACAATCAAGAGCCATCAAACATTTGAGGAAAGATAACACCACAAAAGGGAGTCAAAAATTCAAGAAAGAGGAACTTAGTCCTGAGGAGATGAAGTTAATATGGAACCTCTCTGAGGTCATTGCTACAGGAAATCCTGTAGAAGCATAAATCTAGGAGCGCCTGGGTGGCTCAGTTGGTTAAGATGGGACCCTTGATTTCGGCTCGGGTCATGATTCCAATATCATGGGATCGAGCCCTGTATTGGGCTCTGCATTGAGTGTGGAGCCTGCTTGAGATTCATTCTCTCTCTCTCTCTCTCTCCCTTTGCCCCTCTCTCCCACTTGTGCTCTCTCTCTCTCTCAAAATTAATTAAAATTTAAAAAAAATTTTAAAAAGAAGCATAAATCTAGGAGGAAATAGAGGGGCACAAAAAGCAATAGCAGGCAAAAAAAAAAAAAAAAATCCCTGAGCACAGGATTCTAAGTAAATATACATTTAAATAAATATATATCTTTACACATAGTTAACATTCTTAGACACACAAGGACTCAAAAGACCTTCTCTGGAAAAAAACAATGGAGGAAATTCTCAAGAAATAAGAAAGAGGACTCTACAACCGAAGCTGGAGGCATCGCAATCCCAGACTTCAAGATGTATTACAAAGCTGTAATCATCAAAACAGTATGGTACTGGCACAAAAAGAGATGCTCAGATCAATGGAACAGAATAGAGATCCCAGAATGGACCCACAAACGTATGGCCAACTAATCTTTAACAAAGCAGGAAAGAATATCCAATGGAACAAAGACAGTCTCTTCAGCAAATGGTGCTGGAAAAACTGGACAGCGACATGCATAAGAATGAATCTGAACCACTTTCTTACACCATACACAAAAATAAACTCAAAATGGATGAAAGACCTCAATGTAAGACAGGAAGCCATCAAAATCCTCAAAGAGAAAGCAGGCAAAAAACTTCTTTGACCTTGGCCAAAGCAACTTCTTACTCAACACATCTCTGGAGGCAAGGGAAAAAAAGCAAAAATGAACTACTGGGACCTCATCAAAATAAAAAGCTTCTGCACAGCAAAGAAAACAATCAGCAAAACTAAAAGGCAACTGACAGAATGGGAGAAGATATCTGCAAATGACATATAAGATAAAGGGCTAGTATCCAAAATCTATAAAGAACTTACCAAACTCAACACCCAAAAAAAAATAATCCAGTGAAGAAATGGGCAAAAGACATGAATAGACACTTTTGCAAAGAAGACATCCAGATGGCCAACCGACACATGAAAAATGCTCAACATCACTCATCATCAGGGAAATACAGATCAAAACCACAATGAGATACCACCTCACACCTGTCAGAATGGCTAACATTAACAACTCAGGCAACAACAGATGTTGGTGAGGATGAGGAGAAAGAGGATCTCTTTTGCATTGCTGGTGGGAATGCAAACTGGTACAGCCACTCTGGAAAACAGTATGGCAGTTCCTCAAAAAACTAAAAATAGAACTACCCTATGACCCAGCAATTGCACTATGAGGTATTTATCCAAGAGATACAGGTGTGCTGTTTCGAAGGGACACATGCACCCCAATGTTTATAGCAGCACTATCAACAATAGCCAAATTATGGAAAGAGGCCAAATGTCCATCGACAGAAGAATGAATAAAAAAGATGTGGTATATATATACAATGGGGTATTACTCAGCAATCAAAAAGAATGAAATCTTACCGTTTGCAACTATGTGGATGGAACTGGAGGGTATTATGCTAAATAAAATTAGTCAGTCAGAAAAAGACAAATGTCATATGACCTCACTCATATGAGGAATTTAAGATACAAAACAGATGAACATAAGGGAAGGGAAGCAAATATAATATAAAAACGGGGGGGGGGGACAAAACATAAGAGACTCTTAAATATAGAGAACAAACAGAGGGTTGCTAGAGGGGCTGTGGGAGAGGGGGATGGACTAAATGGGTAAGGGGCTTAAGGAATCTACTCCTGAAATCATTGTTGCGCCATATGCTAACTAACTTGGATGTAAGTTTAAAAAATTAATTAATTAATTTAATTAATTAATTTTTTAAAAAGAAGGAAAGAAAGGAGTCTAGGAAGAAGGATTTAAAGGCAACAGCCAACACAGAAATGAGTAAAATATCTTGTTAAATATCTAGGTAAGTAGTTATTGTGAAACAAAATGTGTGAAATGCCAATTTGGAGGTAAAATCCCATGGGGGAAGGGGCGAGCTGAGGCCAGGTGTGGATGCAGCGAGAACAGCAGGATCACATTCTCCTGTTTAGCAGGATGATGGAGAAACCTGTTTTCTCTTTCTGGGCTTTATAAGAAAAATGCAGTTCTAGGTAAGTATGTTAAAAGTACACAGGGAATTGCCAGAAGAATACAAATACAGTGTAAAACGTACATTAAAGGGTATCTATGAAAAAAAGAAAATTCAATCCCTCCAACAAACTACAGGAAGAGAAAAAAATAAAATTGAGACTAGAAGAGAAACACCACAAGAACAAAAATGTCCAAAGAATAGTAAGCCACTAACAAAGAAGAGATACAAATGCGTGATAAGTTCTTAAAATTGCAACTAGTAATAACAGTAGAAATTAAGATAAAGTGTTGTCTTATCTATTAAATTGAGAATTATTGAAAATACTACCCAGCATTACTGAAGATTAAAACAAGTTAGTATCCATTTCCTGTAGTAAGAGTATAAACTGGTATAAACATTCTGAGGATTAATTTTGCAACATATACATGAAGAACTTTTCAAAATATGGCAATTCCACATTAAGGAATCCTACTTCTGAAAAATATAAGCTAGGGAAATACTCAGAGAGGTGCCTAAAGATATGTACTAGAATGCCCAGATTCTTGCTCTCTTTCTCTCTCTCTATCCCTCACTCTGTCAATCTCTCTCTTGTGTGTGTATAATGTTTGAAATGTAATATACGCTCATTGTAAAACACGCAAAATGTCTACCAATGTATAAAGTAGTAAATAAAAGTCCCTTCTCCTTCCATAACTATGCGTGTTTATAACCTCCATAATTTTAAGCAAAAATGGGATCTCACTAAACTTGATTTCTTCATTTAATCAAGGAAAAAAATGTGTTTACTAAAGAAAGGAAATTTCTGTGTGGGTATAACAGGTCCATCAGACTCCTCTGGATGGGTGATTGCCTGTGCAGACTCACTGCCTGGTCTACGTCCTGCTGCCAGGGGTGGAGAGTGGGCAGCAGCTGGGAACAGGTGAGCTCCAGGAGGGTGGACAGTGCTGCCCTCTAAGGGGCCCCAGCTGCATAGTCTGGAACCCCTGGGGTGCACTTCCTCTCCAGCAGCCACTGCAGTGAGCATATGAAACATACTGCAGTCAAACCAAGTTCAAAAGCCACTGAGGCCCCTTCCCTGGTCTTTACTACTCATGCTGCTTCCTGGTGGGTCCAGGGCTGGTGGGGCAGGAATGCTGAAGGGTGGACAACACCTACAGGGCAGCCCCGAGACAAAACCCCCAAACACAGAAGATCTGCTTTCCACGGATGATGCCTTGGAAATATGTTTATGATATACCATAAAGTGAAAGAAAATTCTTTCTTGATCCCAAGTCGTGAAGAGTGGTCATCTCTGGGTAGTGGCATTTGAGGTCATTCGACTGACATTTTATGATTTTTTCTGAATTGCAGTACACAGAGATATGCGGCTTACAGCTGTGTCCGTCTATTGGAGAGCTTAGAACAGCGCCTGGCACAAAGTAGAGGCAATAAACCCATGCTGAATGAATGAACAGGTCGCTCTGTAATCAGGGAAAGACTAAAGGTAGTTCCTAAGCCATAAAACACCATTCTGAGGTAAAGAAGGGTGTGAAATCAGCATAAAGTGAAAACGTGTATGGTTTGGGGTGGTACAAATTACACATCTTTCATTAGTTAAAACATTCCTTTTTGAAAAATGTTTATTTTTGAGAGAGAGAGAGAGAGAGAGAGAGTGCGCATGAGCTAGTGGGGGAGGGGCAGAGAGAGAAGAAGACAGAGAATCCGAAGCAGGCTCTGTCTGCGCTGATAGCAGAGAGCATGACGTGAGGCTCCAACTCACGAGCTGCGAGATTGTGACCTGAGCCAAAGTCAGACACTTAACCAACTGAGACACCCAGGTGCCCTTCATTAATTAAAAAATTACTTAATAACATGCTATGATGGCCAATCTGAGGTGTGCTATACAGCTGGTGCATCTAGATGATGGGTCGTCTGAATTCCCAGCTCCTGTCTCCAACACCCCCCTACTGATCCCCTGCCTGTGGCGGGGGGGGGGGGGGTCTCTGCCCCACAATTCTTTTGCTTCCTTTGGCCCCAACATTATCCTTCCATAGTAGTAAGTTAAACATATGATAACAGCTTTCTTTGATGGATGTTACTTTAATATGTGTCACTATGGCCTAGAAATTCTGCCATTTTAGATTATCTAATCCTTGCACGAATCTGGTGAGGCAGGTTGTGTTATTTCCTTTGTAAAACAAGGAACTAAAGCCAGGAGAGGTTTCACACCCCACAGACTCATCTCTGATTCCTAAGGTCAGCCCAGCGCCTGGCACGGAGAGGCTCAGGAATGTCTGCTGAGAGGCAGGCAAACCCTAAGAGACTCTTAAATACAGGGAACAAACTGAGGGTTGATGGAGGGAGGTGGGTGGGGGATGGGCTAACTGGGTGACAGGCATTAAGGAAGACACTTATTGGGATGAGCACTGGGTGTTATATGTAAGTGTTGAATCACTAAATTCTACTTCTGAAGCCAATACTACACTATAAGTTAACTAACTTGAACTTAAATTAAAAAAAAAAAAAAAAACACATTCAGGGGCACCTGGGTGGCTCAGTCAGTTGAGTGCCCGACTTCAGCTCAGGTCATGATCTCACTATTCGTGAGTTCGAGCCCCACATTGGGCTCTGTGCTGACAGCTCAGAGCCTGAAGCCTGCCTCAGATTCTGTGTCTCCCTCTCTCGGCCTCTCCCCTGCTCATGCTCTGTCTCTCTCTGTCTCTCAATAATAAAGAAACATTAAAAAAATTAAAAAAAAAAACATTCCAAGGGAACTTCCCTGAGGAAACTGAAGCCCAGAGAGGGCCAGTGAGCAGAAAAAGTCAGGACGCCCAGGACTATTTCAGGTGAAACTCAGTGAGTTCAGGCACCTTGTGGGCAGGCAGCTGCAGGACCTTGGTGCTCAGCACAGAGAAGGATTAGGGAAGGAGGAAGAGGTGTGTGTGCATGTATGTTGTATGTGTTTATGTGTGTGTGGGTGCCTGCCTGTCCTTGTGACACCTCCAGCAATGCAGTAGTCTGTGTGTTGGGCTGTCCGCTTCTGGGCCACCCTGACCCACCTCTGGGAATCCCATCAATCCCCTGGTGCACAGCCTCCTTGCCATCCTGCCTGAGAGTTCCAGGCAGATGTAATAGTGTGCTCAGGCTGGCTTGAATCACCTTATCAGGAATTTCGCAGGCCCATTGTGAAACACCAGCATTGTTAAAAACTGAATTATATAAACTTATAATTAAATAAGTTATGCTAAAAAGAAAGGTAGCAAAGATTCAAAACCCATCACTTTTTTTTTTATTTTGGTGATGTCTTTATTTTTTTTTTCAATATATGAAATTTATTGTCAAATTGGTTTCCATACAACACCCATTGCTCATCCCAGAAGGTGCCCTCCTCAATACCCATCACCCACCCTCCCCTCCCTCCCACCCCCCATCAACCCTCACTTTGTTCTCAATTTTTAAGAGTCTCTTATGCTTTGGCTCTCTCCCACTCTAACCTCTTTTTTTTTTTTTCCATCCCCTCCCCCATGGGTTTCTGTTAAGTTTCTCAGGATCCACATAAGAGTGAAAACATACGGTATCTGTCTTTCTCTGTATGGCTTATTTCACTTAGCATCACACTCTCCAGTTCCATCCATGTTGCTACAAAGGGCCATATTTCGTTCTTTCTCATTGCCCTGTAGTACTCCATTGTGCATATAAACCACAATTTCTTTATCCATTCATCAGTTGATAAACATTTAGGCTCTTTCCATTATTTGGCTATTGTTGAGAGTGCTGCTATAAACATTGGGGTACAAGTGCCCCTATGCACCAGTACTCCTGTATCCCTTGAAAACCCATCACTTTCTAATTATTATACTATTATCTATGCTCCTGAAGTTATTTACATCTCTTGCATGTGTGTGATGGAAACTATGTTATGGCGTGCTACTGAGTTATCTCTTTCCACACCCATATTCAGCGACTTCATGTAGGCACCTTGAAACTGGCCACAGCGGGAATATTTACACCATGCAAATAGGCCAGACACTACAAATCAGGGCTTGCTTTATTGTTTTGTAGATTGTCTATAAAGTGACAGAGAAGGGGCACCTGGGTGGCTCAGTCGGTTAAGCGTCTGACTCTTGGTTTCCACACAGGTCGTGATCTCACAGTTCGTGAATTTGAGCCCCGCATCAGGCTCCGCGCTGACGGTGCAGAGCTTGCTTGGGATTCTCTCTCTCCCTCTCTGTCTCTGCCCCCCACCCTGCGTGCACTCTCCCTCTCTCTCTCAAAAATAAATAAACATTTTAAAAAAGTGACAGAGAAAATGTTAATAATGCAGATTACATTTAAACCTATGTTTGTAGCTATTACACTGTGAATAACAGGAAAAAAAAATTGAAGAAGTATTCTCCCAGAATTCAAAAACTCATATCCTATCTAGGAAATAGTTTCTGTCGATTGATGAATGAGGGAAGTTTTGACCTAACTCTTGCCTTCATTGTTTCACATTTGTCTTACTCATTAGTGTAAATAAAAATATCTAATAACATTCATGTTGAAACTATGCTCATTCATCAACTACAGGTTGGCTGTAGATAAAAGAGTTCAGTAAAAATCAATAAAAGCATTCTGCAAGAATTAATTGATTCTATGGAACCTGTAATAAAGAGCATTGTATATTTCATTACCTGTGAGTTGTGTGATACATCCATTATATCAGTATAATTTATATTAAATATATGTACGTATTTTTCTCAGACAGCCAGTTGTTACACATTCCCTGGCACACCGCTGGGCAGATGTGGCCCTGGCTCTGGGCACAGACAAAAATAAGGAGGCTGTTCAAGTTTGTAAACTGGTCTGAATATAAACTAAGCTTTGGGAGAAAGGTAAGTTTAGAGGAAAAAACACAGGACAGAGCCAGTGCTCCAACCAACCCTCTTCTCCCATGCTCTGCAAAATGAGGAGTTTGGCCCCGTTCAGTGTTTTTAAGTTTTCTGACTACGAGTCATAGCTGTAGTCAAGTACACGCTATAGCCATGACCCAGTTCATGTGTGTGCGTGTACACACAGCCGTGCACAAACATGCAGAACAAATTTTCGTAACACAATACCCTTCATATCCTCTACTATTTTTAATCTGATTCAATTCTATTCATTTTGTTCTGGTCCATTCCATTTTGTAAAGTGCTGGTCATAACCGTTAAATTAATTTTACAGCCCACTAATGGTTGTCCATCAGCCGTTTGAAACCCTGACCATGAGGTGATTGCCGGGGCCGGGGCGCACCATCCCCGAAGGCCTCTGACTCACTGCACCTTCTGCAAGTATTTGTCCTTGTATGGAGGGGTTCCCAAACACCAGGCCTTGCTCTGACGTGTAACAGCAGGTGAGGTCATCTGGAAACTCTTTAGCCCTTATCACCTGCCCTTCGGGGTGTTGCACCAGCCTCCTGCCCTGGCTCGTCTCCCTGGTGCCAGAGTCCGTCCCTCCAGCCTCTTTGGGAAGGACCCCCCCCCCCCCCACTCCTTAGCCTCATCGCTCTCTGGCACTCATCACTTCTTGCTGCAGGGGCCTTCTTCAGGCCTCGGCTTTCACTTTTAGCCTGGGCTGTTCCAAAGCAAGGAGCATTTCACTCAGCTTTAAACTCCAACCATCTTCCACTCCAGCCCTACCTCCAGCTTCTGACTTGGGACAGGTACATACATAACAAATCCAAGTAGGTGCCGAATGAATGAATGAATGAATGAAAAGAAGGAAGGAAGGAAGGAAGGAAGGAAGGAAGGAAGGAAGGAAGGAAGGAAGGGGGAGGAGGGGACGGAGACTGAGAAGCCAGCAGTGCTGGGTGCGGTGGACACGCGTATGGCACAGCTGCCTCCTGTCCACCCCTGAGATAGAACATTCATCCACTCAGTCAGGATCACAGACACCCACCTGGTCACCTAGAAGCTCTGGAATCCAGCCCCTTCAGATGCTTGAATGCCTTTTAGGACGTTCCCCAGCCCCACACCCACACTCAGGCAGCACTTCCAGGGGTAGGAATCCTCTCCAACCCTTCCATCTCACGGGGCCTAGAGGAAAAGCACAGGGAGCCAGGCAGACCTGAGAGCGAGCCCAGCCCCCTCCCCCCCCCCCCCCCAGCAGCCGTGTGATGGTGGGTGAGCCATGCCTTCTCTGGGCCTTACTCTCCTCCTCCTGAAAGTGGATCTAATGCCTCCTTTCCAGGCTGCCTGATGATCAGACACAGTGAGAGTCAAGTGCTCGCCTCATGCTCAATGAGAACTGATCTTCTTTTCCACCCCCTTCCCGCTTCTGCACAGCTCTGACCAAAGATAAGGGATTTGCCTTATGTTGGGCTGAAAAGGAACTCTCCCAGGCTCCATTTCTACCTCCTCAGACCCCAGACCCTGTCTGCTCCTCTGTCCCTGGAGTCTGCTGCCAGCCCTTCCCAATCCAGTGCATGGCACGGGCAGCCAGCCTGGCCCCCCGTGAGGCACCGGGGTGTCGGGGACTCTGCTGCCCTTGGCCCCTGACCCTGCAGTGAGCTGAATCGAAGTCCTTCACCTGGTTAACCAGTAGCCATGGCAGCTGCCCACGCCTGACTCCATGACCCGTCTCCCATTTCCATGCTGCTGGCAGGGTGACCCAAAGCACAGCACCTTTGCCCAGAATAGCCCCGCCGCCCTCCAGACCCACCCGCTTCTGAGACCCTCATGTAAGAGGACTGGCCGGGAACAACTGCCTCCAGGCCACCTGGCTCGGCTGCTGAGCGCCTTGGCTCCTTAGGCTCAGAGGACCTGCGGGTCTCAGTCTGGCTACTTGTGAATGGAGAAGGCTGAACTGCTTGGGACACAGCCCACTGTCATAGCAGCCAGGCCACTGCTTAGAAGTGTCTTTTCCTGGGTCTGTGTCCCCACTGGATGGGGAGCTCCCTGGGGACGGAGACCCTTCTCATGCATCTCCGCATGCCCAGCTCCTGGCCCAGCATGTGGCACCAGTAAGTGCTCACTAACGTTCCCTAAGTGGGTAGAGGGACAGATAACATTTCTCAAGGGCCCACTGTGCCCCAAGCTATGCTTTAGCGGCTACACATTTATTAACTAACTTCATCCTCCTGACAGTCCTGTGACAGAGGTACTATTATCAGCCCATTTCACAGATAAGAAAACTGAGGCACTGAATGATCAGGAAGCTCATCCAAGCCTACCCAGTTAATAAGTGGAGGAGCCAGCAGGACTTGAACCCTAGCAATGTGGACCCTCACATAGGTACTTTCTGACTCACATTCTAGGACCTTTCAATGTAATTTTCCACTCCTGTGGCCAGGGTCATGTGGGTTCTGTCAGATGAAGACGAGAGGCTCATGGGGGCTTGTGAAGAGTTGACTTTGTGTGCGGCTCATTTGTGCACAGCTTCTAGAATTCCATGGGGGAAAGCAAACTTCCTTTCAAAACTGAAATCCATGATGAGATGCTGGGCTGTCTGGAAGAGGGGGTGCCCCTGAAACAATGCTGGCCATGGAATTTGGCAATGGGAATACGTCCATGGGTTTAATATACTAGTCCCTCTTCTTTTGTATAAATATACATACTTCCAATTTTAAAACTTTAAATTGTTTAAATAGAATAAAATTAAGCCCATGACTATCATAAAACCCACACAGGCAGCCACCTTGCTGACAGATCTCTCGTTTTCTTCCCAGCCCCACAACCCCACTTCAGGCCTGCCTCTGACAGCCTTTCCAGAAAGTCCTACGTGTCTTCTGTGTGATTCCCTCTTACTCCTTGATGCTTTGCCTCTGTCACTTTCTCTGGCTCTCTGGGAATCAGGAGAAATACATACACATCCTGTTTTTATTCCATTTTTGGAATAAATGGGATTTGGAATCAAAGAACTTGCAACCTGGGGTGAATCATTTGTCCTTCTGAAGCCTCAGTTGCTTGTCTGTGGAATGGGTGGAATTCCATCACCTCCCTGTATTATTTAAATAATGGGTATGGGGGTGCCTGGGTGGCTCAGTCAGTTAAGCGTCCGACTCTTGATTTCGGCTCAGGTCATGATCTCATGGTTCATGGGATCGAGCCCTGCCAAAGGGCTCTCACTGACAGTGCAGAGCCTGCTTGGGATTTTCTCTCCCTCTATCTCTTTCTGTCCCTCTCCCACTCATGTGCACACACAAGCACTCCCTCTCTCTCTCTCAAGATAAATAAACTTTAAAGAAAAATTTTTTAAAAGAATGGGTATGAAAGGTGCCTTGTTAACTGAGGCCTGCATCCCCCTTCCCTGCAGCTGCTTCTCCCAGATGCTGTTCCGCAAGCTAGAGGTAGATTTCAAGCAGCAGCCTGGCCCGCAGGGGAGCCCGGGGGCACTCTCCTAGGGTAGCACCAGCATTATTGAGAGACACAGAAGCCATTGTACAAAAAAGCTGGACACCCTGGCTGGGTGCCCCGGGTCCACCAGTGTCTCAGAGAGACAGAATCAGCTTGGCCAGGTTGGGAACAGAGCTCTCTACTGGGGCATGAGCCATGGGATGGTCCCCTGTGCCAAGCTACGGGCACCATGGGAAAGATTGGGGCTTTACGGTCCACACAGCGTTCTCATCCCCGAGGTCTTGCTGGATCCTTAGAGAGCGAGGTTCAGAAACAGGCTGTCACTTGTCCACAGGGGGACTCAAACACAGATACTAACGTGAAGCTGTGAGGATCAGAGATGAGGTATTAATTGGTCTTTTGTGTCTTTATTCCATTTTCTCCCATGACCCCCTGTTTGTCCCTCTGTGTCCAGGTCTCTGCTTTCTCTCCTCTGCTTTCACCTCGCCCATTCATTTTGAGCTTACTGCAAAGCTAGGAATGGTCAGCCTGGCTGGGCACCCTGCCTCAGACGGTGAGTATGGGGGGGTGTTGCACCCACGTCTGAGAAGTTCAGAGAGAGTTGCCACAAAAAAATGTATGACTGAGGAGATAAAAGCCCCTTTTTGTACTCCCTACTCTATTAAATGTCCAATAAAGCAACGTTCATTTTCATTTCTTCTCCCTTAATAAAATAACAGTAATATTAGGTACCGTTTATTGAAGGTCCATCCCGTGCTAGGCATGGGGCTACGGTTTTATAGTTATTATCTCACTTAATCCTTTCACAGCCTGTGCAGCAAGGACTATTATTCCCACTTCATGGATGGGAAAACTGAGGCTTTGGAGAGGTGAAGTAAATACCCATAGTCACTCAGCTTGCAAGTGGCAGAGCTGGAATTTGAAAACTTCGTATATTTTCTAAACAGGAAACAGACTCACACATTAAAATTACATGAAGACATTGATAAAGGTTCTGTGTCTGGGGTCCTCAGAGAAGACAGTGACCCCCTACTCTTCACTGGGCAGACAAATCTGGACGATGTGCTCAGGCCTGAGCCCTGCCCTGTAAGAAGAGCCGGACAAGCCAGCCTGGGATCCGGGGAGATGACCATGATAAAGAGGCGGTCCTGGGAGGAGTGCACAGAGGCCGTGGAGGGCATGGGGCTGATTTTGAAAGAATGTCCGGGGCCCAGAGGGTACAATGACCCCATGGGGTGGGCCACATTCTCGGGGTCCAGCTCAGACTTTTATTCTGAGTCCAGACCATATAGCCAATTGCCTGCCTCCTGGTCATCTCGTTTGGGATGTCCTGTGGCACTCCAGTCTAACATGTCCCAACTGAACAGTCCTGCCAATCTGTTCCTCCTTGGGGAACCTCATGTCAGGAATGGCACCACTGTCCACCTGTTAGGCCAAGCCAGAGACGTAGAGGCACGCTCTCCAACACACCCCCAGATCAAGCCCTGTCAGGTAGACCCTCCAGTCCCTGCTGAATCCAGACATGTCTCTGTCCCCAAAGCCACCACCACAGTCTAGGCTCCCCTCACCCTCACCTGGACTTCAGGGTCAAATCCCTGCCACGTCCCGTACCTCCTACACTGCCCCCTTATCCCTCCTCCACCCCGTGACCAGAGGGACCTTCCTGAAGTCCACATCCAGCCACACACCCCTGCTCCCTCTTAGCCCTCCCCTCCCAGCCCAAAGAGCCCAGCTGGAATGAGGGGAGAAAGAGACCAGTGCCCTCAGGCTTCCTAATCGTGTCCCCCAGCACCTAGCTGACTCTCCTTTCCGTCCACCTGTCCTTCAGGACACCCTCTGGTCTATTTCCTGTCCCATGTCCTTCTCCACCCACTGCCCTCACGCTTCGTCCCTCCTTCCCTGTGCCCAGGACTCCAGGTACAGGTATGTCCCACTTTTCAAAAGTTTACATTATGCCACTTCGCTTTTATAAACGACCTACACTACTACTTGTTTTCACTAACCGAAAGAAATCCAAAGAGGATTTTCCCCTTTATGAGAAAAGGCCAAAAGCAAAAATAGTGTTCGGCGTTTGTTTTGCAGCGAGCCATTATAGAAGCAGCAGGCACCCCAGTAGGGAGATGGGTCCCACCAAGCTCCTTCCCCAGGGAGCACACTCAGCATCTCCATCAAGCCGCCAAAGCTTTGAACTGTCTGTGAGCATTGGTACTTCATCTCCATCTATTTTTGTGCACCTGTTGGCAAGATGTGTCCGAAGGCAACAGAAAAGCCTAAGAGAGGTTATTTTTGGGGTCTGGGAATGCTCAAAAATGTTTCCACGTAATGGCTTGATAGCATTCTGGCTCATGAAAGGTTTCATAGGAAGGAAGCTCTACCCGCAGACAGTGGGGAAACCCTCATCTGCTTTCCCAAGGGACTCCCATTAGACAGTCTAGACTCCGTCTGTCTTTCCATGATGCCTCTTCTGTCTCTCACCCTCCATGGCATCCCTAGACGATCTAACCAGACACACGACGACACCAGAAAGTGACAGTTCTATTTTCTGTCATATTTTGGGCTAGTCTTTTCAGGTCTTTTAAGATTTAAGTAAGATTAAAAAAATTTTTTTAAATTAAATATTTAAGTTTCAATGTTTGGCTGGAGACAAGTTTCAATGTGAGAATTCTTAATTCCTGGCATCTGTACAGCACTTCACAGACCTCAAATCCTTTTACATTCTTTTTTCACATGATCTTCACAAAGCTGGGGTTATTACACTTGATTTATAGGTGAGGAAACTGAGGTTTTCAGATTTCCCAGAAACTACAGAGCCAGGATTCCAACTCAGGTCCTTCAACACCATATCTGGGCTCTTCCCATTCTACTCTGGCTCCAAACTGAAGATAAACAGAAACCTGTTCATTGACCCAGGAACCCATCCATGGTTTCTTCCCAAATATATAAACCTAACTAAACCTATAAACCAACTATAACCACATATATATAACCTACATACATAAACCTAACTAAACCTATAAACCAACTAAACCTATGCCTTTCTCCCAGCTTCCATGAATCGCCGACATCAAAGAAGACAGTTGCCATGAACATGTGGTTGTCCTGTGTGACTTGTGTGTCCTGTGTGTCCCGTGTGACCTGATAACTCACCTGGAGTTTGCAGAAATCATCTTGGTGGGAAAGCACTGCCTGTGGTCCCAGTGAGCGATCTCCTTCTCTGGATTGTTCTTTGAGCTTCTCTGGCCTCGTGGTTATTGACTGCTTCTGATATTCTGGTGTTCTGCCCAGTTCTCTTCACAGCACCCAAAAACCTCAGAGAAAAGGCAAACATCCAGTCAAATATTTACCAGAGAAATGGAAACAGGCAGGAGGCCTTCTTCCTTGTTTCAGAACATAACTGGTTATTTTTCTGCCCTTCCTCCTCTTCTCCTGCAAAGCAGGAACATCCCTCCTATTTCCTCTCTCCTGGACACTTGCTATCTCTTTTAGCCCCCTCGTGTGGGCAGTGGGCCCCCTGAGCTATCAGAACTTTGCCCAGCAGCGAAGGCCTCTTTGGCTGGCTATAAAAATTATGACAGGTAATAAAGTAGGACTCTGCCTCAAGGCAATAAAGTGGGAAACTAGGACCACGGGCTTCAAGATTCTCCTTGGAAACAAGGTCACCCATTGCTGGGAGAAGAGGCTGGAGACAAGTTCAAAACTGAACCCCACCCATGCAACAGAACCAGCTAGCTGTCCACCAGGATTCCTGTTCCCTTTTCATAAAGTGAGGCTGCTGCTTGGAAGCATCTGTCCAGACAGGGCCACACTCCCCAGGCCCCGGCATCTAGGAACAGACATGGGACTAAGGCTCACCAATGGAATGTGAGCAGAGATGATAGGAGTTACTTCTGGGCCAAAGCAAGTGTGTCTTTACTACCTTCTTCTCCATCTGCTGGTTTTGGACTCAAACACCCTAAAGAAATGGGATGGAAGGAGCCTGGGTTCCTGAGTCACTATGTAGAGGAATCTGTCCTCTGCACCAACTGTCCTCTCACACACTGGTCCGTGAGCAAGAAATGAAGTTCTACTGCAATAAGCCAGCAAGCGTGGGCTTATTCATTATAGCAAATGTTGCCCTAGCTGATGCAGCACAGAACACGGAGGGCTTGTAAGCATCATGGTGTCCAAGTCCTTTATGTGAAGGGCAAGCAAACTAAGGCTTAAGAGGGGAAGTGTACTCACGGGATTGGCCAAGCCTCAGAAAGCCTGCCATGCCCACAGAGCTGTGCCAAGGGCATGATCAGATGCCCTGGTGCCACAGGACTCTGCCCCAGGGCACTGCCCACCAGACCAGGTACCGGGCCCAAGAGCAGCCTGTCATAAACTATGTCAACCTATTATCTGTGATGGACACTCTGCCCAGCAGACCATCTGTCTTGGGAGGCTGACCTTGAGACACAGAGCAAGAGTTAAGCACTTGTCAGCGGGGCCAAGAACCAAATAACACACACAGAGATGCAGGAATATAAGGCGTGGCTGCATCCTGATCGGGGCAGAGCATGCCTCTTGCTGCTGAGGATGAATTAAGATTTCCCGGTTACCACAATGGCCATGGATTCTCAATGGCCACACTGTTCCCAAATGGTCTTCCAGGCCAAACGGGAACTAGACCCCAGATGTCCCCGTCTGTCAGTTCACCACATCCATCAGCTCCTAGGCCAGGTAATGGCCCCACCACGTTCTCATCCCCCATAAGTTTTCTGTGGCTCCTCCCCGGGTCTCGCTCCATTCATTCTGCCTCCCAGTGGTTCTCACCCATCCCTTCACCTCTGTGTGGGAGGGCTGGCTTCCTCCTTTCCCTTCCGCCTGCTCGGAGGAGGTGGTGTTCGGAATGGTGCAACCACAATGAAGAAGGAGCCTGGGGCCCTGCATCAACACTAGGAGACAAGGACCTTCCTCACCCTTGCCAAGCACCCTCCCATGGCCTGCACTCCTGCCCCTGGCATTCCAAACCTTCCAAGGAGTTGCTTCAACCTGCTTTTCCAGCCTGATCTCCACTAGTTTCCTGCACACATTACACTTTTTGTGAGTTGCCAATCTGTCACTAAACACAGCCCTTCATGCTTCTCTGGATCTTTCAGAAGGAACAGAGTCCACTCAAGTTGCCTTTAGCCAGCTGGGTTTCCTAATACTCCCCCACAGGGGTTTGGGACCCACCTGGGAATGAGCTAGAAACTGAAGCCACTCTTGGGAATGGTCCCTCCACGCCCATGGCTGAGGGGTCTTTCTCGTCTCTCTCTCTCTCTCTCTCTTCCTTTTGGCATTTTTGCTTCAATCTCTTTTATGGTTCAGCACATTTGCTTTTTTATGGTTTCTGCCCTCTTGTGGCTTCAACTCACCACTGCTGACTACCCCCCTCCTTTGCAGGGTCCCCCAGTTCTAACCGATAACAGAAAAGCTCTGCCCCAGTTTCTCTTTATCCCCAAGTAGGTCACAGGCCAGTCTATGTTCTTCTGTCTTTGGTTCAGTCTTACAGCCCTTTCTTACTTTGCTAAGGGCTGCCATAAAAAATACCACCACACAGTGGGGCTTACCCAACAGAAATTTATTCTTTCACAGTTCTGGAAGCTAGGTGTCCAAGATCAAGGTATCAGCAAGTTTGGTTTCTATTGAGGCCTCTCAGTTTGGCTTGCAGAGTGCTGCCTTCTCACTGTCCTCACGTGGCCTCTCCCCTGTACCTGTGTGTCCCTGGTGTCTTAATCTCCTCTTCTTAGGAGGACACAAATCAGATTGGATTTGGCCCATCCTAATGGCCTCATTTTAATTTTAACTACTTCTTTAGAAGTTCCAATCTTCAAACACACCCTAAAATACTGGGGTTAGGGCTTCAACATGTGAATTGGAGGGGGGGACATAATTCAGTCCATAACACCCCTGGTCTGATCACCTATAGTAGAGTGGGAGAGGATCATGCAGGGAGCAAACAGGCACCACAACTGACAAGTTCAGGCCATATGCGTTTGATCTCTTCACTCCTACGTGGACCACCTTCTCCCCCTCCTGCTTATCACCAGCGTTTTTGTTCAGTAAGTCCTAGTTCAAGCATAATATCTGTCACCAAGTGTCTCCTGGTCACTATGGTGTAATCTTCCTTTTCTTGATGTGGTCTACATCTCTTTTATGGCACATATGGAGGCCTTCTTTATTTGCTATGTAACACATATTTATGGAGAAGCACTCAGCTGCAGGGATTTTGAGTGTGAACTTTGGGGCCAGCTCCGTTGTGTCCTAGCTGGATAATTCTGACCAAGTTACTGTTAACCTCTCTGATTTTCAGTTTAATCTGAGATAAGGTATTCATGCTGCATGGTCATATGAAGTTGAAATGGGTTAATTCACATAAAGCGTTTAGGAGGGTGTGTGACACATATTAAGCACTCAATGAACCTCAGCCACCTGGGGACACCTACTCTCTGCTGGGTACTGACTGGGACACAGAATATACAGTCACATCACAGGTCACTGTGTCTGAGTCTCAGCTCCCCTCATAGATCATAGTGGCTTTAAAGCCATGACTAGATCTGGTTCAATGCATCTGGGATACAGGGGAGGCCTTGTAAATGCTTATTCTCAAAATTGAAAAAAATGAAAGGAAAATGAAAAAGTCAGAGACATATGAGGATCGGGTCCAACATAACTCTGTTATTGGATGTCCAGAAACAAAGAAACACTGGAAATGTGTTTCCTCGAAAACAAGGCCCTCTCCTCCCCTGGAAGAAGCAGTTCTTGGTGCATTCATGCCACATGGTTCAGAGAAAAGAATTGCAAAGTGAGCTCCTTCCAGACACAAGGAGATGCTATCTCTTCCGGGAGAGCCCATCTTCCAGGTGCTTCCTGGCTCCAGTGTCTGGGCTTCAAATGACTATTTTAAATTCTTGGATTATAATAGTGGTTTCCCTCAACTCTACAATCCTCTCTTTACACTATTAAGGAAGGGTCATTACTGAATTGCCACCAACTGCCCTGGGGAGGCTGGGAAGGCAGCCACTTTAAAGTGGGAGAAAGGCTAAAACAGTTGTTTTAAAATGCTCAAGTTCAGCAAAATTTCATCCATAGTAATAGGGACCTGTTTCTAAGGAATTACGATGCTCCAGACATGACCCCTTTGAACCTGGACACAACCCTGTATGATAGATTTAACTTACCCTCCCTCACGTTTTTTCATTTTAGTGTTGAATCTAAATAAAGAACTTGACGTCTATTTGTAGAACATTTCAACATCTGATTTCCCTCTACCGTTCTAACTTATGCAACCTTTCTGAATATTGCTTCTTCTATCCAATGCACATCAACACACATCTATCCCTTTTGAAGTCTGACGGCATTTTGATACTTCTGCTGAGTTCATCCAGGTTATCGATAAAAACCCTGAACAGAATAGAGCCCTATAGCACTCCATTAGAGACCTCTTCCCGGGAGCTACATAATGGTGCTGCGGTTGGCAGAGAGCGAGGAAAGAACCCAGGTTAGGCAGACTTACTATCTTGCAACCATGTATTTAGCAGGGTTCAGAGTTCTGGTGACATGACAGAAGGGAATCCAGCAGCACCTCACAAAGGCCATGCTTATTTCCTGAGCATTGGGAGCTTATCACAGAACAGCCTCTATTTATTCCAAAGACATATGGCCAGCTTAATTATTAAATTTAGAAACAGAGGAACCCAGATATCCAGATGATCTAGTGCAATTTCTTCATTAAGTAACAATGATGACTTTTGGGAGCAGGTATGACCCCCGACTAGGGACAATTTTTCTCACTTTGAAAAAGAATAAAATGAAATTTATAGTCTGATCCTGTCTCTTCTCTGTCACAAATAAGCCTGGCTCCCCCTGCTGGTAGAATAAAGACAAACTCCTTAACTGGGCATTCAGTGACCTTTGTGACTTTGGCCTGTATCTTCCTGGACTAGACTCAACTCTCGATAAGTCCACAGGATATCTGGACTGACCTCACAGGTACCATCCGACAACGCTGCCCTCACCCATTCATTCATGTCACAATATTTACGAAGTACCTGTGTGCCAAGAAGTATGCCAGTCTCTGAGGATAGGTGCTCTAGGGACATACCTTGGGCCCTCTTCCCATGTTGGCCAAGATCTTGGCTCAAGAACAGTGTCCTCCCTGAGGAAGGTTTTGGTGCTTTGCAACTGATCACAGATGGAATGCAGACAATGAAATTATTGCGCAAGAAGGCAGACTGGGTCAAGGTGCTGGGCTGGGGCTGCACAGGGACAGCCCAGAGCAGCAGACCGACCCTGCAAAGGCTATTTCCATAGCACCAGGAGAGGGACCCATTTAAACTGAAGGCAGACCACGTACTGGAAAAAGAGCTCTGGGCCAGGACACCCAGAGACCTGGGTCCTCGCCCCAGCTCTGCTCTTGTTCTGCAGGGTTCTGTAACTTTGAGTAAGTTTCTTCCCATCCTGTGCTTCAGTAACACCCCTCTGTAAAGTGAGGATGTCAGAGGTGGTCTCTAAAGACCCTTTCTCCCTACTTGACCCAGCTCAGATATCACCTCTGTGAAGCCTTCCCTGATCTCCCTCAAGAACCCCATTGTTTCAGGGAGGGAGACTCGTACCTCTGAGCACACAGTGATTATCTGTATCCATTTCTGTTCTCTCCTCCTAACCGAGAGTGCTTTATCTCAGCACGTTGGTTCATTTGAATTATTAGGAAGTATAGAGGGGGAACTAATGAATGAGGAATGTTATTGCTAGGTCTGTAATCCCTGCATTGTCCACCAGGTGGCAATGTGCACAGGTGGCCACAACACAAACCTTGCGTTTGGTAGAAGCTCTGGAAAAAGATGCTGAAGAGAACAGAGAACCAGGAAGGACTCTCCTCAAAGACTTATCCTCTGTTCAGTGCGTATTTCCTATCCCTTTTCACCCCACACCTTTAAAGTGTCAGTCTGTCAGACAACCACACAGGCCTGAGCTACTGGCCTGGATTCCATGTTTCCAAGCTTCTCAGCTGGCTGAGCCAGGACCGTGATCTGGCCCTCACTGACCTTCCTGGCCTCTGCACTCTCCACAGCACCGCAGCTGGGCTGAGACTTCTCCTCATTCCTGGCTGTGCCATGTTCTCTCTGGTCTTCATGCTTTCAGCCACACAGCTTTCCCTCTCTCTAGACAACGTTTACTGGCTCCTCAAGGATCAGTTTAGGGAACATGTTTTCCAGAAGGTGGACTCTTTTCCCCAAGCACTTTTCTGACCTAGCGTTTATTTATTGCCTCCAATCTGCCTTCCTGAGGCCACCTTCTTGAGCACACAGCACCTGGCTTACTCATCTACCCCGCCCCCCACCCCGGTACCCCGCACAGGCCTGGCAAGCAGTAGCAGGCCCTCTGAGAGATTGTTGAATGAAAATGAATCAGTGAATCTACAAATTAGGGATGTGATGCAGCAGGATGAACAGAGAACCATCTCCCCTGCAACAGGGAGACATCTGAGAAGAGAATAAGAAAAAAACAACTACAGTTGACCCTTGAACAGCGTGGAGGGGTTAGGGGCACTGACCATCTGCAGAGTTGAAAACCTGCATAGTTTGGGAGTTTGACTCCCTGAAACTTAACTACTAATAGCCTACTGTTGATCAGAAACCTTACCAATAACATGGTCAACTAACACATATTCTATATGCCATGAATTGACATATAAAATTATATGTCATTGAATACTGTATTCTTACAATAAAGTAAGCTAGAGAAAAGAAAATGTTATTAAGAAAACCACAAGGAAAACACATTTACAGCACTATACTATAAAAAAGCTGCATACAAATGGATCTGCATGGTTCAAATCCATGTTGCTCAAGGGTCAACTGTGCATTTCTATATTGACACTGGCTCCAGAAGAGACCAAATGCTCCTTAGCACAATAATGACATACTATTACTTTGAAAGGAGCAGAGCTAAGGGCATGTTAAAAGGAGACAAATGCTTTCCTCAAGTGAGACTAGACTGTGCTGTCTTCTAAGAAAATGAATCCTCCCCGTGGCAAGGTGACTCCTCCTTCAATTATTTAGGAGGAAGCTGATGGCAGCTGCTAACTCTCCAGGTGAAAAGGTAAAGTTCAAGGGACTTTCACCCGGCCCTGCCTCTTATAATAGCCCTGACTCCATGTGTCACAGAACTCATGTGGAGATTCTGCCAGTTGCCAATGCGTCTCTTCTATGCAGGACCTGGGAAGTAACCACAGGGGGATTCACTGTGATTTGAATGTGGGCCCTGAGTGAGGCAATGCCCCTTCCTTTCACTATGGGCTACAGGGAGCCACTCTAGTAAATGGACAGATATCCTTCTAGTTAGGCCTTAGGGAGGATGTATAGAATTTGAATAGCATCCTTCTGCAAGGGGACCTGACCTCTTCTACATTAGGTCTGAAACCTGGATAAGACACCCTGGTGATTCAAATCAGCTTTTGGACACCAGTTTTCCTATTTTGTGCAGCAAGTAACATTTTAGGAGGATGTTCACTCTTTCTTTCCTAGGGACACTGTGACAACCAGACACTGCCAAAGACCCCTGTGAGTCAAAACCAGGATGTCACCTCATCCTACTGGCCATCATGATAGCTGCGCCCTGCTATGTCTTTGGCAGTTAAGTGCTGCCACTTGGCTTCTGCCCTCTGCAATCCCACCATCCCTAGAGGACATCTCAAGGGTGGCATCTCTCAGTCATATATGCCAACAGAGGAGAGCACACACCGAGCTTTTCAAGGATTCCAGAACTCCCCTTGTTAATGAATTTCCCAATGTCATAGGGGAGATGTCTTCTGGAGCCCCTTGGGGAATGTAGTGGGTGGTTGTGCAGGGTGTCCGTAATTCATTTATTTCAAGATCTTCCCTAAGCCTTTTTTATTTCTTCCTTTACAACACACCAGGGAAGTACTGGTATCTCAACTTAACTAAATACAGATCATCATTAAGCCTCAGTTTCATTTAAGTAGCTAAGTAAACTATACAGTCACCCCCAGCTACACCAACCAAAACACTGAACCCAGAACACCTGCATCAACTCAATGAAGAGTTATATTCTGTCCTCTTTGGTCTTTCACCCTTAGAATCCATTCCTGCACATACTCCCCAAGTTGCTGCAATGTAATTTAGCTAAATCCTGACATTTTTGTGGTATAAAAGCTCTCTTTTCAAATTAGACTTTGTATTTGCCCTGCTCAAGCATGTGGAACTCCGATGCCAGTTGAGAGTCTAGTGGCCACAAGAGGCAGGTGGGGTAAGTCTTTTTTTTTTTTTTTTTTTTTTTTTTTAGTGTTTATTTTTGAGACAGAGAGAGAGAGAGAGAAAGAGAGCGCATGAGTGGGGAAGGGACAGAGAGAGAAGACACAGAACTAGAAGCAGGTTCCAGGCTCCGCACTGTCAGCACAGAGCCCAATGCAGGGCTAGAACTCACAAACTGTGAGATCCTGACCTGAGCTAAAGTCGACGCTTAACCAACTGAGCCACCCGAGCACCCCAGGTGGGGTAGGCCTTGAAGAGAAAGGGTATGCCTTGCAAGGTAACAGCCCTGGGTAACTTCATCACAGGGTCCTTAACCAAGAGAAAGTGAATCTTCTCAGACACAATTGGCAAACTGCTTCCACTGGCAGAAAAAAAAAGGGGGGGTGGGTGCTTAGAATAACTCAAAGGCTCAAGATTCTCAACTTCATCTGCTTCATTTGAATCCACCCAGCTATCCCTATTCAAGGCCAGCACCTGCAAACAGTTGTTGTATTAATGTTTCTAGGTGTTATAGTTATGTACAGCAGGAGGGCAAATCCTCTATCATATCTTGGCTGATCAGCATGTAAATTTCCATCTTTAAAGAGCTCCACATCTGGCTATGCTCCCTCTTACACAGTATCAAATTGGAATCTGTCCCTCTATAACCCCCTCTCCCATGCATGAAAACCCACCCCTCTCTCTGCTCTGGAATGGCCCACCAGGGGCTTGGAGGCAGGGATTTTGTTTTCTCTCAGCCTGGAAGAGGGCCTTCTATGAATGGCTTGACTGTTACACTTGAGATTCAAGTCTATGGCCCATTTATGGAGAAATCTCTGCTGACCCTAACTCCTCTCCTTAGCTCCTCAGACTGGGACATTCACACCCTTCAGCAGCTTCTGAGGATGCATGCATCCCCCCTAAGTGCAGTATGAGCTAGCCTCCCCTGTGTGCCAGCTGTGAGCAGAGAAGGTAGAAATTCACACCACAGGAACTCACTACCTGCCAGAAAACAGAGGGGCCTCAACCCCCTTCCCTGCCAGGAGAACTCATCTCTTCTTTTTCCCATAATCTCATGGGGCCCACAGATGTTGCCCACAGTGTTAGTTGGCACTCTGGGACCCAGAGTTCACTGGGCTATGGGCTTGCAGACAGTTTTATAGGAAAATGGACAACAATCCAAAAGGCCCCTCCATCTCTAAGAGTTCAGAAAAAGGAAAAATTGCACAGGGCAAATGAGGATTAAGGTGTAAAGGCAGGAAGAGCCATCCATACAGCTTGGTCAGCAAGTCCCTCCCTCCATCCAATGTCTTCACTTGGCCACACATCAAACTCCAGCAATCATGACTCCCTAGGGTGTCCTGTTTGGGTCCCCTGCCAGAACTGGGCCAGGGATAGAATACACAGAGCCTGGCTTCAAGCAGAGACCACATGAATAAATATCTGACTACAAAAACCTGGGTTACCATATCTTTCCAACATGCACTGCCCACGAACCACAGATATGCTGACGCTTGTGAGCCAGGACATTCATCACAGCATCATTTGTAGTAACAAAAGGATTGAAAACTGGCTAAATAACTGCAGGTTTTGTGCAGTTAAACGCTGTGCAAAGTTTGAAAGTCCGAGGTCAACCCAAAATAGATGACCATATCTCATCACAACCAAAGTCGTTTTTAACTGTGAAGTATACCGTGACTTTAGTAGCATGCGGGGGGGGGGGGGGGGGGACAATTAAACAATGCTCCATTGTTTGTACAAGCCTGATCCTCTTAGGAGGATTAAGGGACATGATAGTTGGAGCTAGCTTTGGATCTGGAGACCGTACATCCAATCCAGGCGCTACCACAGCGTGCTCGGGCAAGTTCCCGCCTGGAGTGGTCTGTTTCCCCCAAGAACCCACCAGGTCTGGGAGAGTAGGTCTCAGGACATCACTCCAGCTCGGAATTGGGGCGGCCGGGAGCCCACCCCTCCGCTCCGGTCCCAGGCCGGGCAGCCGGCTGAGGCGCCCCGCGGTGGAGCCCCGGCCAATCAGCGGCCGCGGGGCGGGCCGGGTGGCGGCGCGGCGCGCACGAAGCCCAGCGCAGCGCGAAGAAGAGGCGCCAGTGCCGTCCCGAAGCAGACCATGCCGCGCTCCACCTCGCTCTTCCCGCTGCTGCTTCTGCTGCTGCCGCCGCTGGCCTCGGGCCTCGGACTCCGCGCCGCCGGCGGCCGGCGCCCCGAGTGCGGTCCGTGCCGGCCCGAGCACTGTCCGGCGCCCGCGCGCTGCCCCGCGCCCGCGATTGCGGCGCGCGACGAGTGCGGCTGCTGCGCGCGCTGCCTGGGCGCGGAGGGCGCGAGCTGCGGGGGGCGGGCCGGCGCGCGCTGTGCCCCGGGCCTGGTGTGCGCCAGCCGCGCCGCGGGGGCGGCGCCCGAGGGCACCGGGGTCTGCGTGTGCGCGCAGCGCGGCGCCGTCTGCGGTTCCGACGGCCGCTCCTACCCCAGCGTATGCGCACTGCGCCTGCGCGCCCGGTACATGCCCCGCGCGCACCCGGGCCACCTGCACAAGGCGCGCGATGGCCCCTGCGAATTTGGTGAGTATGGCTTTTGCCCCGCGGTGCTGGGGTATGAAGAGAAAGAGGGACCCCTCCCCCCAACCCTCAGGAGTGTGGGGCTAAGGATCCCTCAAAGCACAGTGATTGACAGCCTAAGGTTTCCCATTCGGAAGCAGTTTTTATTACCTGGCCAGGTACTCAAGAAGACTGGGACAGGAATCCACATCCTGCACCCTTGCTTACCAAGCTCATGGAGATACAAGTCCCCGAGCTGGTCAGAATTTTGGTGAGCCTGTTGCCCCTTTTGGTATAGTACCAAAAAGGCCTGCAGTTATGGGCAGGCCTGACATGTTTACCTCCACCAGCCTGGGAGTTGGGGGAGGAGGTGTCTTACTGGGTGCAAGTCCCCCTGGGTCTGGCACCGAGCCAGGCCAGGGTGGGGTTTTTGAAGCGAGAGGCAGAGAAAGTGAAAATCCTGGATGAGGAGGAGCTGAAGACAGGGGACTCAGGAATCACTGGGCCAGAACACCAGGGTTGGGGCTCTGCTGGGAGGACCTGAGGGCTCTCCCACCCAGGACAGGTAAGACCTTTGGAGACCTAAGCTCTGAAAAGATGGTGCCATCAGGGAGAGATCTGGGTTTTGTGGGTGTAAGGCTTATCTGATTCGGAGGGTGAAGAAATAGAAATTTTTCCATTGCTGAGTACCTAGAAACTTAAAGTTCATTAACTTCACAGTAAAGTCATCTAAAGTTGCCCACCTCTATATGTAATTTTTAAAACCCAAACAAAAATAAATGAAAAACATCAGTACAGGTATGCCCAGTGAAGCAGCCTCCTGCCCCATTAGGTTTTGGAGAACTGCCCCTGTCTACACTGCCTGGAGGGGGCAGTGAAGAGTTGAGGTGAGTGAGCTTGTGGCCAGGATGTTCCAAGGAGCCTGGCTTGGAGCTCTGGCCTAGGCCTGGAGACCCAAGTCTAGACCTAAATGCCCAAGTTGCGGTGATGACTTTAGCTCCAACAGGGAAACCTTGGCAGTGGGGGATGACCTTTTCCAGACCTTGGGAAATTTCTAGTATTATTTCCCCCCAAGCATTCCTGGTAGATGCACTCAAGTGCAGGAGACCCAGGGGGTTGTTCGGGATGAGACAGGAGGGCTCCTGTCCCGGAAAACAAAAACAATGTGCTGCCCTTTGAGGGGTCTGAGGCAGCCCTGGAGCACAATAAAGTCACGGGTAGCTGTTCCTGGCTGGGGCACCCAGTGGAGGAAAGAGCTGTCTGGTGCTTCTGTGATGCTGCTGGTTCCCTGAGTGACCTTGGGCTGTTACCTACCCCTCTCTGGGCCGAGTCAGCCCTGTGGAACCACTATTGAGGCCCCCTTCCACTTTGAACCTTTGTTTCTGCTGTGTGGCATTAAACAGTCCTGTCTCCTCCCTTCTAGTTCCTATTCCTCCTTTTTACAATCTGCTTTCCTTAGCAGTTAATTCACAGGCAGTTCTCTTTGTCTCCAGATAAGTAACTCCACATGCAGGAGACACAAGAAATGCTGACCAGGTCCCCAGAATCCAACCGGTGCTGATAGTCTCAGATAATTTCTCCTTGGAGTGATAGTCTGTTCCTAAGAGAGAGCCACCTTGAAGACACATAAACCAATTCTGCTATTATGCAGAGGAGACTGAGACCCAGGGGGTCAGGGGACACATCCAGAGTGACCAGTAAAGCTTGACCAGCATCCAGGACCCCGACACCTTGCGCAGTTGCTCTTTCAGGACAGGAGTTGATAGTGTTAAGTCAGGCAGGTGGTGGTTGCCATGGTTACCAGAGTGCGGCCAGATGGCAGATGGAAACCCCATACCCCTAATTCATTGAAAATTACCAAATGACAAGTAAATGTGACAGCCCCTCCAGTCTGATCTAGGGGGCTCTGAGGCCCACCCCAGGCACAAGCCCCAGGAGTAAAGATGTTCAAGGGGCCAAAAGGAAGGGAATTCAGAAGCTGCTTTTAATGATCCCATTAGTGACAGGCATCAGGCCTCCCCGGAATTTAGCTCTCCTTCCCCACCAGCAGTTGTATCATTTGCCACAGACCTGGGCACCGTTCCCTATCTCTTTTTGTCCTGAAGTGTTTGTGACACTGAAGTGTTTGTGACCCCTGTCCATGTGAATCATGAAGGTGTAGACAGGGGGATCTTTCCCGGCCAGTGAAGGTGGCACCTCGTGCTGTGCTGCCCTAAAGCCATCCTTTATTCAGAGGACATAGCAGGGGCACTTTTTAACAATGCCCCTAGGGACCCTGGTGGAAGGGAAACAGGCTGAGTCACAGCAGCAGCTGTTCTCCTTCAATACTGTTAATAAAATCACCCTCCTTGGCCCTCACCTATCCTTCAATAAACGAGCACCTGACTTTCACTGAATGAGACCAACGTAAATATTTATTAGGTTCCGCACAGTGTGGGAAGTGTTCTTACACATAACTCTGAGGGGCATTTGGAAACCATGTACAGGCTTAAACTCTGACCTTTCCTCCCATGCTCTGAAACTCCCCCAAAAGCCTAAGAGCGAGAGCAATCCTTTAACACATTTAATGAAGATTCCTCCTGTTCCCACATATGAATAGTTCTTTACTGTTGGAAATTGTTCTTTCATTCCATCTTCTTACTCAATTCTCACAACTACCCTGGCCAGATCTCACTCCTATTTAATAGAAAGGAAAACTGAGGCTCACGGAAGGGAGCTCCCTGGCTAGCTCCTAGCTGATGTAGGGCTCCAGCCTGGGGTTTCCTGGCTTTTTTTCTTCTTTAATGTTTATTTACTTAAGTGGGGGGGGGGGGGGCAGAGAGAGAGGGAGACACAGACTCGGAAGCAGGTTCCAGGCTCTGAGCTGTCAACATAGAACCCTACACGGGGCTCGAACTCACAAACTGTGAGATCATGACCTGAGCTAAAGTCGGATGCTCAACAGACCGAGCCACCCAGGCACCCCTCCTGGCTCTTTTCAGACGGAGCCATGCACCTCTAACCTGCTGGCCACCTGATTAGAAAGCGGCTACAAAGCAGCTACACTTGAATCTTGAGGGTTTCTCAGTCTGGAGCCACCGTCCTGTTTTCCCCCCAAGGCTTGCTGCTGGTTCGTCTATTGAGCACTGGGTGATGGCTCCAGAGAGGAACAGGGGTAGCTTTATAGAAGCGAAAATACCTGAGAGGAACCCTGAAGGACTGGCAGAAAATTCTTGGGCAGAGAAAAGGGGATAGGAAGGCTCAGCATGAACTAGGCATGAAGGTAAGAGCAGGTAGGAGGAGGTAGGGGGCCCATGATGGGTGTGAACAGTGACCTGCTGACAGGTACCCAGGGGGATAATTGGGGAAGGGGGTGAGACCCAGAGAGGTTGGGAGGGGGGCATTGCCAGCCTTGAGTGCCGGACTGAGGGATAAAGCTTTGTTCTGTACGAAGTTACTGTTCTCGCTTCTCTGTTGTAAGGTGGTGTGGCGTTGTTTTTGTTGTTAAAAGGCTGTGTTGTTCCATGTGTGCTCCCTGACCATTTGCTAACATTGGGAGGGGGTGGGGATCCTGCAGACAGCAGGTTGATAGCATGTTTTGAATGCTAAATTAGATAGGAACAGGGCCCCGTGCCAATACCCAACAGGGCACCAAGCCCCTGAGCTTCAGTGAGCTCTTGAGATCCTGAATCTTAGAAAATTCACCTCAGCTGAAATTCCAGTCCACTTAGAAATCTCAGTCTGTGCGAGGTGCGTGTTACCAGGTAACCAGGAGAGGCTGCGAATGCCACTTTGTGAGAGGGACAAAGAAGGGGGGCCTCGTGCTCAAAAGCCTTTCATGCCGAGGGAGGGGGTCTGAGGCACAGGCTGCAGGGAGCCGGATTAAGCTGTTTCTCCTTCCACATCCTAACATGACTATTAGCATAAATTATCAGGGCTGTTCAGTGCGTTGATGATTAAACTCTTTGGCTGTGCACTTCTTTGTACAAGCAGATGGGGTCCTGGGGGATGACTCTTGATATTCCTTCTTTCCTTGGCACTGTTAACTTTAAATAAACCTGGGAGGCATTTGAGAAGATTGTCCATTCTAGCCATCCAGGACATATTTAGTTGACCAGGTGGGGGGACAGATCAGCACACACTATAATAATAATATCGATCCTTTTCATTTGTACGGATCCACATGGTTAATAATTCAGTCACATCCATTCTGTCCCTTCACCCCAGAGGATGTGGGGTAGCAGTCATTGTCTTTGTTTGCAGACAAGGAGGAAATGGTTAGCAACTTGCCCAAGCTCCATTGGTTGGCACCTGGACCCCCAGGCATTTGAGTTTCCCTTGGTGCTATTTTGCTCACCCCCAGTGGGTGTACAGGTGGGTGACTATTCTGTTACCTGATGGACGGATCTGTGTGTGCCATCCCAGCATTTCTAGGGCTGTTGCTGGCACAGACAGAAAGAAACAAGTATTGAGCAAGAAAGATCTAGAGAAATGAAGCTGGCACATTCAGACTGGACCCACGAGGCACCATCCTCCCTCTTGAAATCCACATTACTCTTGTCAAATTCAGGTAGAAAGCCCTGGCTCTTCCAGGAGTGTGGCAACTCTGGCAACAGTGAGGTGAGAGGCTGTGCTCCAGGTTTGCCAGGATAAGGGCTATGGGCATGGCCTCTGGATCAAGGTAGATAGAGCCCACCCATAGGCCTGCTCCCCCAGAGGCCAGCAGGGGCTTTGGAGCAGGCAAGGCACTTCGAGGAGATTACCCTTGGGGTAGCACAGTCTGCCAAATCCTTGGGTCTCTCTGTGGAAGCCTTTTAGTTTGCAAGGGGTCTTGTAACTGTTCCTCCCAATAGCTGAGGGGGAGGGGTTGGGGTGGGGAACAGACTCCTGTGCCCATTTTAAAGAAGACACTGAGACCAAGTCACAGCATTGGGGTGTAGCAGAGACAGGATTTGAACCTGGGTTCATCCTGCCTGTGGTCATGACGTTGAGCACCCCAGCACGGCACTCGAATGAGCCCTTGGGGACAGTAGGATTGGGAATGACCTGCTAGTGTAAAGAACGTACCAGCCATTTAATAGTATCTCTACATCAATCCCAGGGGTGATGTTTGGAGGGTTTTATTCCCGTGCAGAAGAGAGTAAACGGAGCAGCCCAGAGACTGTATCCTTAGAAAGACCTGCTGGTGAGATTGACCCTTGGCTAGTGTCTGGGAACTTGGATTTCAGGAGGGTTCCTGCCATTTTCGGAACTGCTGAGGGTGGCTTACTGTGCCTAAACTATACCAACACTGTGGTTCATGGTGCACACCTGCTTTCCTTCTGGGACCCTTGAATTTTGGTACATAGTAAGCAGAGGGTGCCCAGGTGACCTACCGCCAATAAAAATCCTAGGCAAGGGGTGAGCCTCCCTGGGAGATGGCATTTCACACATGTTCTCACCATTCATTGCTGGGGGATTAAGCGTGTCCTGTGTGATCCACTGGGAGAGGTTCTTGAAAACTTGTGCCTGGTTTCCTGTGTCTTCACCCCGTGAACCTCTTTTCCCTTTGCTGTTTTGCTTTGTCTCCTTTCACTGTAATAAATCATAGCTGTGTATAAAACTGTGCTGGGTCCTGGGGGCACCTCGGTGGCTCAGTCGGTTAAGCATCCTACTTGAGCTCAGGTCATGATCTCATGGTTGGTGGGTTTGAACCCTCCATCAGGCTCTCTCCTGTCAGTGTGGAGCCTGCTTTGGATCCTCTGTCCTGTCTCTGCCCATCCTCCACTTGCATGTGCGTGCACTTTCTCTCTCTCTCAAAAATAAATAAACATTAAAAACAACAACAACAACAAAAAACACCTGTGCTGAGTTTTGTGTGTCCTCCCAGCAAACACTGAACCTGGGGATTGTCTTGAGGATCCTCAACACAATCCCTAAGGAACCCTTTCTTATTCTGGAATGGAAACAGGCAACAAATGTTTCACTTTAAAAATGAGTGTGGTGGGGCGGCTGGGTGGCTCAGTCAGGTAAGCATGCGACTTCAGCTCAGGTCATGATTTCATGGTTTGTGGGTTCCAGCCCTGCACCAGTTTCTGTGCTAATAACTCAATAACTCAGAGCTTTTAGCCTGCTTCCGATTCTGTGTGTCTCTCTCTCTCTCTGCCCCTCCTTACTCATGCTTTCTCTCTCCAAAATAAAATAAACATTACAAAATTTAAAAAGTAAAAATCAGCGTGGAGTTGATGAAATCAGGTGAGTTTGAGTCTCCACTCCTCTAGGCACTTCATCTTTCTGCGGTTTAGTTTTCTGATCTGTAAAATGGGGATAAAAGCATGTGCTTAGCAGGGTAGGTATAAGGATGAAAGGAGTAGTGTATGTGGAAGTGTCATCCAAGTAGAAGGCAAGACAGTGTGGGACAGAGCTCAGAGCCCAAGCCCTGGGCTCAAAGCCTTGCCTATCATTTAAGCCTGGGTAACTCTGGCTAGCTCTACAGCTGGTGAAATTGCTGGAAAGATCGAACAGGTTAATCCTCTGTAAACAGAATAGAGTGCCTAGCACACTGCAAGCTATCAGAGTCAGACGGTGGCATTATTACCATTGTTACTATTATGACGTCGATAGCTGATTAGAAAGAGCTATTATGGATAAAAATGTTTTAAATTTACAATCAGATATGTTAATATTAAAATGAGATTACTATGACAAAAGGCAGCATGAGGAAATTTTTTGAGATAACTGGACTCTTCTACATCTTGGTTATGGTGGTGGTTATGTGACCGTAGGCATTTGTCAAAACTTAGAGCTGCACTCTGCAAGGAATAACATGCTGTATGTAAATTTAAAAATAAATAAAAATTTGAATGTCACTTTATCAATGAAAGCTGGGACTCTTTTGTAAAAGAGGTGGTATTTTCTGCCACAAGATCAGTAGCAAAGACAGTATTTCCAAGACAGTCTTTCTTAATTGCAGTTACTCAAAAGAGGGAGAGGGAAATTCGAGGAGAGAGAACGTTGAAATGTGATTTACCAGTTTATTCATTTAGGACTGAAAGGGATTGATGAAACCTCATTTAAAATTGATGACTTTACATGAATGAAAGTAAAACATGTTGATTGAGTGTCCCTCTGGAATCCATTGAGGGCTCTGGAATAAGATGCGGTTGTGATTGTTCCCCCAGCGAGCCATTTGAGGACGGCTGGGCTCCGGGGAGGTGGTGTTGGCAGGAGGGGGTGGATAAATTAGACTCTCTTTGTCATGTTGCAGATGGGGCCCCTGCTGGAGAGGCGGGGGTGGGGGTGAGGGGGGTGGGGGTGTCCTTTGTAGCAGTTTGCAGGTGGCTGGGATGCATAGGGCAATGTTAGAAGCCTAAGACCTTGGTCCACTGGGGGGCCTTTGGTTATACTCAGTGTTGTGGCTAGAGGTGTGGTGCTTGGGGGCAATCATACAGGCACAACTGAAGGAGTGGGCTGATCAGGCTGAGAGGGAAGAAAGCAGCCTGGGCCTGGGGAGGAGGACAGTGTGGCAGTTCAGCTAGGAACTTCTCAGATGCCTGCATGGTCTCCACCCCAGCCAGCCTACCCACACCCTCCCTCCCCTTTCTGGGGTGGAGAAGGTAGCGTCTGTATTCATTGGAGGCCATTGGGGCACTCTCTGAGGGCTGTAGGACTCCAGGAGGCATCAACGTGTGGGAGTTATAGGGAGGTGGGTTTTAGCTCCAAGTGAAAACAAGCTTTCTTAGGAACAGAGCCCTCCAAAGATGGAGAGGCCTGGCTCCATAGGTAGTGAGCTCTCTATCACTGGAGGCATGTAAGTAGATGCTAGATGAGCATATCACAAGACGATCAGGCACAGGATCTTGGGGAGTTGGGCCCCTCTGGTCTGAGACTCTGGTTCTAAGACAACTTTCCAGAGACTTTTTTTTTTCTTTGGTACCAGCTTGACAAAGTCTGTCTAGAGAGGCCAGAGCAGTCTCATTTCTGTGCCCTTTCACTCCTGAACTTCCCTGCTCTTCCTGTGGCCTTCCGTCTCCTTCCTTTGCTCTCCTTTTTATTGCAGCCTCACCCAGGCAGGCGAGGGCCCTTTCCTTCATGCTTCAGCAGAGCCCTAGGAGCATAGACCCTGCAGTTTGATGGCCAGACAATGAATGTGTTTGCTCTTTATTTGCCATTTGCTTCTTCATCCAGTCATCTGCTTACCAAACCTGCTCCTGACCTCCACTTATGTGTCCTGTTAACTTAAACCATTACTCTAGCACTCATCACCTAGTAAGATGAGCTCAACAGCCCTGTGAGCAGGGGGTATTATCCCCATCTTAAAGATGAGCAGACCCAAGCGGAGAGCATTTTCCTCCCTATGCCTCCCCATTGCATCTTGCCCAAGAAACCAAGGGCCAGATGCAGGGATGGGCCCAGCTGCCGTCTAGTTCAAGTGAGGCGGGATGGAAGCACCTGGACGCCAGCAGGCTGTGCTCCAGCAGGTCAGAGAGGTACAGACACCTGGTCCTGCACTAGGACACATACCTTCTAGGCCCTGTGGAGTTGAGAGCTATATTCCATGCAGAGTGGGGGAGGCAGTGTGGGCAGGTCCATTGAGGGGCTGGGTGGAAGGCCAGAGCCGAGGTGGCTGCACTTGATTCTTTTAGCACCAGTGTGAGCAGAGGAGGCAGTGGGCCCAGGGAGGAGGACAGTGTGGCATGTCAGCTAGGAACTTCTCAGATGCCTGCATGGTCTCTATCCCAGCCTGCCCACACCCTCCCTCCCCTTTTGGTAGTGTTCTGGCAGCCTTGAGCTGCACTGCCTGGGTACCGTGATCCCGGCAGCTCCCTCTCTCCCTCTCTCCGGGCGTCCTCTGTCCCAGTGCCGGCTTCTGTGCCTGCAGCTCTGCCCACCAGGAGGGGGCTGTCGGGGCAGGGAGGCCTCCTGTGGAGTCTGAGAGTCTGAGAGTCTGAGATATGCAAACGAGCGTCTGGACCGGCCCCGCAGGGGGTCTCAGCTCGGTGTGTGCAGCTGTTCCGCAAGGCCTGTTCTTTGAACCGCCCTCCACGTGGAAGGAGAAAAGCCCATCTGTTAGAAGACTTGGCATTGGTGAGGTGACACCAGCCCCTCCCCACGCACGCTCAGTGTCTCACGGAGTTGAGCTGTAAGCAGATGGCAGCCGGAGTCCTGGAAGGGGCCCTGGGTGGGAGTGTGATGAGACCAAGCCCTGCCACAGACGAGGCGGGCGATTTGGGAAGTCGCCTCTCCTCCCCAGATCCCTGTTTTCCTGTTGATAGAACAAAGGCAAGGATGAGGAAACATGTAGGCATGCCTCCAGGTCTGAGGGAAACACAAGTGCGTTCTTTATGTGTGTAGAGCTTTCTTCTGCTGCTGCCCCCTCACGTCGGACTATCCCAGCTGGCTCTCTGCAGGTAGGGAGTTCTAGTGGTGGGGTGCTGGGAACCTGGCAGGGTAAAGCTTGTGATCCCTTGTCTTCTTCCTCCAGCCCCCATGGTAGTCATTCCACCCCGGAGTGTCCACAACGTCACTGGTGCACAGGTGTACCTGTCCTGTGAGGTGAGGGCTGTGCCCACCCCTGTCATCACGTGGAGGAAGGTACTTATGTCCAAGAATTCGTGTGTGTGTGTGTGTGTGTGTGTGTGTGTGTGTGTGTGTGAGAGAGAGAGAGAGAGAGAGAGAGAGAGAGAATGAGAGAAAGAGAGGTGTTTCTCATGTGTATGTCTACTATTTAAAAAAGATATCTTACATGTTCACTCCTCTACCTCCAGGTTTATGCCTCAAAACTTTCACCCCAAAGCTGCCCCCAGAGAAGGAGAGTGCCATCCTTCCTTGTGCCATTTGCTTCTTTGGCCACTTAGTGGTTGGAAAGTTCATCTACTTATCTAGCCTAGTTCCACTGGAATGAAGTTAGAGCCTGCTTCACTGGATCTGGGTTTTAGAAAGACTATCCAAGTCTTATTCAAAAACTATATCTTCCTGCAGATCAATTTTTGAGAGACTGGTGTGGATCACAGCATTTCTTGTCCCCCTATCTCGACGGACAGCCCAGAGAAGGGCCATGAAATTCTGAGCTGCTTCTGTGAGATAGTGATGGCGTCGGCATCGTTGCTGTCCAGCAGGGGGTGCTGTCTGCACATACATTTAGGTTTAAAAAGCCACTGACCTTTGAATAGGAGTAAGAGGTGCTAGGGTTTGGCCTTTGAGTCAGTAGGAAGATGTAGACAGCAAGGATGTCTGTGGTGCAGTTCTTAGTCAGAAATGCTCTTTCTAAATCACTCCTGGCTTTCCTGTCCTCTGTAGGTCACACAGTCTCCTGAGGGCACTCAGGTGCTAGAGGACCTTCCTGGGGACCACGTCAATATAGCTGTCCAGGTGCGAGGGGGCCCTTCTGACCACGAGGCCACAGCCTGGATTTTGGTGGGTATCTCATTTGTTTAGGATTACTTGGCTATTGTTCACTGGCCCTTATAAAGCACGCTTTATATTTCTATAGCACATTACACATTTCAAAGCTGTTCTTATCCCTTTCTTGTTGGACCCTACCATAACTGTGAGGAAAGTTTAACCCCGGAGAGCGTAAGTGGTCTTCACTGGTGGTCAGAATTGTGGCCTCAAAAAGATGTCCATGTCCTAATCCCTGGAATCCGTGGGTATGTTATATGCATGAGGGGATTAAGGTTGCAGGTGGAATAAAGTCAGCTAATCAGCTGACTTTGAAGATGGAGGAAGAGAGCCACAAGCCAAGGAACACAGGCAGCCTATCTAGAATGGGTTTTCCCCTAGGATTCCTAGGAAGAAGGCAGCTCTACTAATACCTTCTTCTTAGCCCCCTTTCTCATTCAAGAACTAAATAAATACAGGCGCGCCTGGCTGGCTCTGTCGGGAGAGCGTGCAACTCTTGATCTCAGAGTTGTGAGTTTGAGCCCCACGTTGGACACAGAGGTTGCTTAAAAATAAAATCTTTTTTTATATAATTTTAATGTTTTTATCTTTTAAATAAAGTCTATTTATTTTGAGAGAGAGAGAGCAGGGGAGGGGCAGAGAGAGGAGAGAGAGAGAGAGAGAGAGAGAGAGAAACCCAAGCAGGCTCTGCACTGTCAGCACAGCCCAACACGGGGCTCAGACTCATGAACCATGAGATGAAGACCTGAGCCAGAGTCAGACACTTAACTGACTGAGCCACCCAAGCACCCCAAAAATAAAGTCTTTAATGAAAAATTTTAAAAACCTAAATATAATAAATTTGTGTTGTTTTAAGCCATTAAGTGTGTGGGAATTAGTTCCAGCAGCCACAGGAAACTAATACACTTGCCCAAGACCATGTGGCCAGTGGAGGGAAGACCGCACACTGGCGCCCCCTCCAGGGCTCCTCTAGGCCACTTGCAGTAGTTTAAGTTGCTAGAACAGTGTGGTCTGAAAGAGTGAGGGAGTGACGGAATGGGGGTCCGTGTTGGGCTAGTCAGTCTACCTCTTGAGCTTCAGTGTCCACAACTGTAAGAGGAGGGCCCTGTGACCCAACAGTCTGTAACTTACCTGCCAGCCTCCTATAATGTCAGGATAACAATGCTCCCCCTTTCCCTCACCATCAGCATGAGTTTAAAATGAGATGGTGTACGTAACTCCCCCGCCAGTCTGCCGAGTGACTCACGATTGACAGAGACAGCAAGAGAGGAGAGAGCCAGTGTGGGTCTGCTCTGCAGGGGCGTGAGAACGGGCTGCTCTCTGAGGGTGTCTGTTTCCTTTCACTCCCATCTCTGCAAGGTTTGGTGACTTCTCCATCCAGCTCAGGGACTCAGAATGCAGCTGGGTCCATGGCTTTTTCAAATCAAGCACATCCCCCTCTTTATCACAAGAAAGGGTAGGGGGAGATGTTCTCTCTTGTGTTACTTTGTAAAGGCTGCCTCCATTGGGAGCACTTGTGCATCATTCCCCAGTCAGTAAATTTTCGTTCTTTTAATTTGCAGTATTTTCTTGTGATGTATACTTATCACCTTCAATAAGAGGACCAGGTAAGCTCACAGTAAAAGGCAGGAATGCAGAGGAAGCCTTAAAATGAGAGCTGCAATAGAGAGGGTACAGAGTATAAAATTTAACTCTTTCTTGGCAGCTAAGGCAAGAAGAGAAATAATGTGCTCTATCTTATTTTGAAAAAGAATAAGTGCTCAGACATATCATTAGGGACTAAATAAGGAAGTGATTTTGCTGTGCCATATATGACCATATAAACTTGCCTGTTTTATTTCTAGATCAACCCTCTGAGAAAGGAAGATGAGGGAGTGTACCTGTGCCATTCAGCAAATGCGGTTGGGGAGGCCGAGTCCCACAGCACGGTGACAGTTATGGATCTGAGTAAATACAAAGTCCCCCGCTTCCCAGCTCCAGACGACCGCATGTGATGGAGCAATGTACATGTTCTAAGTCATTTTCGGTATTTATACACCTGTGTCACAAAAGATTGAGATGCCTTATAAGATGTGTGATAAGAAAGAAGAAAAATACATAAATCGAGGAAAGCAGAGGAATACCCAACAGTGGGAACATATTACAGCTAGCAGGTAGAATCTCCAGGATGGTCAACACCCATACCGCTCTGTGCTTCCCACCTAGCAGGCAAAGTCGGGAACTGTGAACGTTGTGGGTGTCACTAGGTGGGAAAGACCAGTTGCTTGTGTTCTGTTTCTGAAGTGGAACAGAATATTTCCTTCAAGTCCTGGAGAGGGCACAGAGAGAGCAGACATTGTCATTGTGACAGCACCCGTGGGAAAACGTGCCCGCAGAGGAGGCTGTCTGTCCCTGGGTTCTTCCTGGGGAAGAACAGCAGGTCATGCTTAGCAGCGTGTCTCCAGGAGAATCTGCATCTCCTCTGGCCCCGTGGCTTTGTCCTCATAGTCAGCCAGGTGAGAGCTGGGGTTGCTTTAGTCCCTAGGAAATAAGCCCCCTAATTAGCCAGCTTTTGATGCTAAACAGCCCCAGGGCCCGCTGGTGCACAGCCATCAACATTTATGTCTTGCTCACATTCCTTGTCGTGGCTGCGGGTTGGTTGGCTGTGGCTCTGCTCTGAACGTCATATGGGGACCCAGCTGGAGGAGCAGCCCCAGCGTGGACTGGGTCCATTCTTTGTGGCAGAGGGGATGAATGAGAGATTGAGCCAGGTACACAGTCCCTTTTAAAGCTTCTGTTCAGATGTGGCAGATGTCACATCTGCTGAAGTGCAGCCATGCCCGGCATCAGTGGGGTAGGGGACATCTGCTGCCATCACAGGAGGCCAGGGGCCGGGATGCAGGATTTTGCTGTGGCTGTAATCCATAGTCTTTCCTATTGAGCCACTACTGTCATGTAGCTTCTGTGTACAAGGCTTTATGTCAGGTCTGTATGGATGCACAGAAAACCAAAACAGAGAACGTCATTAAGTGAGAATGGGGTACAGTGTTAAGGAAGTGAGGGGCGTGCATGAGTTTGAGGAGAGGGAAGCTGCTTAGAACTGGGGAAAAACGAAGATGTTGCTGAGAAAGTGGCATTGGGGATGAAGGATGGTGGATGAAGTATTTCGAGCTCTTGGAAACAGGGAGGAAGACAGAAGGTAGGAAATGGTCAGATAGGAATTCAGGTAGGAGATGGCTCTTAAAGTTGCCCTCCTGATACTCTGGTTTTTCTGTATATGTATTGTTCTATGCTGTCATATACATATCACGTATCAGGACTTTTTCCCTGCACACGTGTACACATATACATGCATATACATATGTATGTGTGTGTGTATATATATATATTTCATGTTTCAAATGTGTACACAATTTTTAAGTATATACGTATTTAAAAAATACAATGAACTCAGGCTATGAACGCAGTCTATTATAGATGAGTTTTCAAAAGAGAGCCACAAAGAACCATGGAATTTTAAGAACATGCCACCACCCAGTTCTTCAGTCCCCCCCTACAACAAGCAGTACTGTCCAGCTCTTGTTTGCATACCTTAAGTGGTGTGGAGCTCACTACCATCAGACATCTATCTTTGGATTTCCCAGTATTTGAAAGTTCTTCCTTGTATTAAGCTGCATTCTGCCTCCCTGAAATGTCCACCCAGTGGTCCCACTTGTACTTCTTGGACACCCACAAGGCCCCTCTGCTCTCCACCAGCACCACTCCTTGCTAGGAAGATTTAAGATTAAGGATCGTTTCCCCCATCTTCCATTTACCACATAGTTGATTGTGACAGAGTAGACTTCTTTTCTCTTATCCTTTTCTCTTTTTCCTTTTAGGGTCTTAGAAACCTGATGACAAGATGTTGGAAAAGTCAAGTCATGGATCATTTTTTTTTCGTGAAGAGTTGGAGAAACTGTTTGTAGATGACCCCTTTTGTATGTTTTTACAGATTAGATGCAAACTAGATTCGTATGCAGATGTAGTTTTTAGCAGGGCAAGCATTGGGAAACCAGACTGCATGTGGCTTTTTTATACTTTTGAAATGAACTGCTCCGTAAGAATTCTTTTTTAACTACTCCCTCCCAGGGAAGGTCACCTGGTGGTATATTTGTAATTCTAAAGGGCTGGAACAAGGCCTGTTTCAGCCTTGTGTCTTTACCTCATCTGTCTGTGACTGATTAGGAAAGCTCTGTGACTTAGTGTGTGTTGTAGAAGGAGGGAGAGAGTCCCGTCCCGCCTTCATCCTCTGCCTGCTCTCTGACACGCTGTGTGACCTGGATAGGCCCCTCCCCATTCTGGACCTTTGTCTCTAGCTGTTTGGACTAGCTGTTACCCAGGTCCCTTGGAGCCCTGCCATCCAGAGTAAGATGGCCCTGTGGAAAAAATACAGGAAGTGTAGTCTTAGCATTCGTTTTCAAAACTGCTCAAAACAGCTGCCACCGCTTCATACCAGAGTGGGTGTGGAGCTGGCCACAGCTCTTCTGTTCCTGCCATTTTCCCACCTTAAAGAGATGGAGTTCTAGATGGGACACTTTACCAGACTCCGGAGCCCCTTGGCTGGGTGCTTGGGGACCAAGGTGTCCCTTTGTCAACAAGCCCAGCATCCTCTAACCAGGTAAGCAGTAGACACCTGGCTTCTGGACATCAAACTGGAGAAATGGGGTCAGATGCTTCTTCCTCTGAGCTGTGGGATTAGAGTATTAGTAGAATACATTTTACTTAGAGACGTTTTGACCTCACCCAGAAATTAGGCTTACTTTCTTTCTTTTCTTTCTTTTCTTTCTTGTTTCTTTCCTTTTCTTCTTTTCTTTTCTTTTTTTAAAATATTTTTAATGTTTATTTACTTTTGAGAGAGAGAGAGAGAGAGCAAGTGCATGTGCGCAAGTTGGGGAGGGGCAGAGAGAGAGAGGGGGAGACACAGAATCCAAAGCTGTCAGCACACAGCCCGACACCAGGCTCGAATAAATTCACGAACCGTGAGATCATGACCTGAGCTGAAGTCAGAAGCTCAACCGACTGAGCCACCTAGGTGCCCCTCTTTTCTTTTCTTTCTTTCAGTGAGATGAGTATTTATTATCTGACTGAAAAAATAGATTCCCTTGGGTGATTAAAAATTTTTTTAAGTCAGAATTGGGATCTCACTTGTGTCTTGTCCTTAAAGTTCATGAAGTGCTTTTCTGTCTGTGGCCTCTTCACAACTCCAGCACGGCAGGCAGGGTGAACACGGATGTCCCAACCCCCTTTGCAGATGAAGAAACCAGGCTCCGAGAGGGAGACGCTTGCCCAAGGTCCAAGGGCCTCCGAGAAGGACCAGAACTTGGGGCACCCTTTCCATGCCATGGTGCTGCTTCTCGGGATAATCTCATGGCTATGGAAAGGAAGGGGCTTCAGGGACTCTCCTCCTGGTCCCTCTCAGCTTTTACAGCATACTCCCATGCCCCTCCCCCCTAGGTATCACATTCTGGTATCCTTTTTGGAATTGCATTTTCTCCCTTTGAGCCTGGCCGTTCCGTATCTGAAATATTGGGGTGGCATCACCCTGATGTACTACATGGCAGGAGCAGAGCCTGAAAATCCAGAAACATGAGGTCCATTTGGGGATTCATCCCTGGCTTGCTGCCTGACTCCGAGCAAGTCCCCTCACCTTCTGGACCTCCGTTTCCTCATTTGAGTAAGAAGGCAACGAAACTAGATGGGTAGTTTGCAAACTTTAAAACATTGGAACCCCTTTCTTTGAATAAAATCAGAGTTGAAACTGATTAACTGGAAGCTGTGCCTGTGTGTTGGAAGTTGGGGCTATGGAGGGTCTGCTCACATCCCTCCCTACTCAGCGCCCCTACCCCCCTCCCCGTACTGCAGGGTTTTTGTACCCAAGGTCTGCGGCTGAGTCTCCGTGTGATTTGCATAATTGGGAAAAGACTTGGTAAGGCACTTACAGTGCCTTCACTTACAGTGAAACTGTCAGAAGTAGGGATGCTGTGGCCCCAGACAAGGTACTAGAACAACATCATGCATGTGCTGATAAGCACATCCAGCAAAATCCATTGACTCACCTTACATTTGCCCAAAACAGTTGGAGAGCTGGGTCTAGATGCAGAGAGCAGGGCAGATGGAGCGCTTGGGTGACAGAGCTGAACATCAAAACCACAGGGGGCTGGGTTAGCATCGTAATGATGTGCAAAATGATAATAATAATATTGCACTCTCTGAAATTTTCACCAAAACCAAAAAGGCAGATTAAGAGGATTGTTCCAACCTAACGACTTTTTTGCACTAGGAGAGCCCCCAGACCCCTCCCAGGGCTGAAAGAAAGGGTGCTGTTGCCGTTCAGAAACATGGTGCCCCCAGGAACTGGGTTTTCTGCCCTATTTTCATAGATGTGCTGATATCACATGACCCATGCACCTGAAAATAAATGTTTTTAAGGACAGTCTTTGTGGTCTGTTTGTCCTGGGAACACTGCTGTGGGTGGGCGCAGGTCCCACTGATAGGTCTCCACTACCTCTGACCATCTTGTCCTTTCCTCATCCACATCAGCTACTTTAGTCCTAATCCTCCTTCCTCTCACACCTGAGTTCTCGTCACAGCCCCACCTGGACAGCTTGGGCGCAATTTTTAACCAGTCCTAATCACCTACCAGCCTGATCCTTCTAACTCTCCTGGAACTCATGTCTCCTGCTGGATACGCATCCCAGTATTTCATTCATTCAGCTTAGCTGTGCCCTCTGTCATCTCCCGCATGCACACGGAGTGGCGTTTTCCAGAGGCCAGAAGGGTGCAGACACCGGCAGGATGAAGATGGGTAGGAACTGGGCCGTCAGGTGAGACTCCAGTGGGGAAGATGAGGTTGCTGTCCTGCCAGGCAGCACAACGTGTCTGCTTGGTGATCAAAGCAGGGGGAGATCAGAGAAGACTTCCCGGAAGAGGAGGCATCTATGCTGCGGACTGGAGTGGGTATGGGGGATTCTGGACCAGGGAAACAGCATGCGAAAGGAGCAGGGACGCAGAAGTGCAGGGTGGCTTGTGAAGGCGAGTAGTGAGCTGTGACTGGTTGCCTGGAGCTGTGGTGGCAGGTGGGCTGAGCAGTCTTAGGCCACACCCCTAAATGCCACCTGGCATTTGGGAGGAGGAGGTTGGACCTGATGCTCCAAGTGGTGGGCAGCCTGACTCACAGTCTCCTGTTTATAACTGGGCTTAAGGGAGACCGTTCAAAAGCCAATGTTCAATCCCAAAACCTAACCACTTCCCACCATACACAAAAAAGTCCAATTTTTAGTCAAAATGGACTTTTTCTTCAGATTTTATGGTAAAAATTAATCCTATGTCTTTTAAAAAACATTGCCCTCCCCACTCCCCCAGGATGGATGACACAAGAAAAATTAATAAGAACAAGCAAATCAATTGACAGTGAACAGTCCCCTCTAATGAATTTCCTCATTCCCAGCCTTTGCCAGGGCCTCCTGAATGTTAAATCAGAGAATGATTATTATATGATATTTTAATTAATTAAAGGAAGCGAAAGTGGCCTGGCGTCTGTAGCTGAATAATGAATTCAGAACGTGGGAGCCTGTCACCCAGGACAGAGCAGATAGCAGTGATTGCCCATGCTTGGCTTGGTGGGACTGACTTTGTGTCCTGGAATGTGGACTTTACAGTCAGGGCTCCCTCTGAGTCCAGCTGCAAGTACATCAGGGGCAGCCAGGAGGCAGAGCAATCTGTCTCCTTTCACTATGGCTGTCTTCCTCATGCCTAAATCTCCCTCAGGGCAGTGGCTGGTTGTCGAGGGAAGAGGAAAAATCATTGGGGTGGGGATGGTGTGCAGAAGCTTCTCTTCCCTCCACTCATAAACCCACCCACCACACACATTTGCAGACCACCAACCTTGCTCGGTGCTGAGGGGCTGCTGCCACTCACAGCCCCCCCGAGTCGCTGGTGGCACCAAGCCACCAGCTGCTGTAGGTGCCATAGTTGTCCCTCAGGTAGAATGGGCATTAGCTTTGGAGTTGAAGACTCAGAAGCAAGGTCAAGCTGCACCACAGTCTGTAGGTCTGGGTCACTTCCTCCGCTTTCAGAGCCTGTAATTCCTGGTCGGTCCTGCTGCCCGAGCCTGCGTGAGCGAGTGGACATGCTCGGTCCACTCTGGAGGGGATGCTGAGGGCTGGGTGCCAGGTGGCAGGGGCTCAGGGAGACAGGTCAGACATGCTGGGGGGGCTTGTGGAAGACACCATCCAGTGGGACAAAAAGTGAGACCCATTTCATTATATGCTGACAAAAAAGAGCCGGCACAGAACAAAACTAAATGAAGGGTGGGCCTTATGAGCTCAAAGGGGCCAGAGATGGCTGATTAAGATGGTCAGAGAAAGCATCCTGGAGGAGATGGGCCCTCAGTAGGGGTCTGAGAAAATGGGCTGGGTTTGGATAGGAAAGAAGAAAGGAGGAAGGAATAACATAAGCAAAGCTGGAAGGTGGGGCGCAAATGGCCCATGAGAGGGTTAACTCTAAAAATATCTCTGTGAGGAACATCACACACACCCGCATGGAGGTGTCATGTGTGTTAGAGCTGGGATGAGCTATCTGCTGAAAACTGGAGACCTCTCCCCAGTGTCAAAATGTCCTTGTAACTACATTTCCCAGCCTCCTCCGGCACCTGGCACCTTGGTTGGGTCAGGTCATTTGGGCCAGTGGACTGAATGGAAGCGATGTGTTCCATGCCGAGTCCAGGGCTTTAAAGAAGTAGGTGGGCCCTCTCCACACTTTTGTCCCCATCTACCAGCTGACACGGAGGTCTCTGAGGCCCCATGCGGGGGGGTTTTCACTTGGGTCTGTGGACCCCTAGGGATTCTGTAGATGGATTCATGGGTCTGTGAGCCCCGTGAAAGTGTGCAGAAGTTTAAAAACAATTTTTTTAATGTTTATTTATTTTTGAGAGAGAGGGAGGGACAGAGAGAGAGAGAGAGAGAGAGCGTGAGTACGGGAGGGGCAGAGAGAGAGGGAGACAGAGAATCCAAAGCAAGCTTGGCGTGTCAGCACAAAGCCTGACGTGGGGCTCAAACTCATGAATCAGGAGATTGTGACCTGAGTCGAAGTTAGGCGCTCAACTGACTGAGCCACCCAGGCGCCCCAAAAGTGTTCAGAATTTTATGCGGATGGGCATGGGCTCAGTTTTTTCTAGTAGCTTTCATTGGCTTTTCAGAAGAATACATAACATAAATGGTTAAGAACCATTGCTGACAGTGGAGCCACAAGATGGAAGGAATCTGTGCCTCTGAATCTCCATGTGGGAGATAAGTGCCAATTAACTAGACACCTGCATTAGATTATTACAAAAAATTAACCATCGTTATTCATTAACCACTCGTTAACCACTGGTTAATTGCTTAACCAAGATTAAGTAAGAAATAAATGGTTGTTGAGTTGACCCCCTCAAACTTGGGCGTTTATTGTGGTACTAAAAGTTAGGCTGGGACACGTGGGAAGAGTATGTGGCTGGGGGCCAGGAATCTGTACTTCAGGCCACGCTCTGGCACCACGGAGCCCCATGGCCTTGGACGGGTTACTTGGTCCACCCCTCTACCTAAGTGAGTGGGGAGTCCGGGGCCTCTCCAAGGCCCTCATAATGTGCCTCCTTGCTTTCCTCCCAAGGTCCTCCAATTCTAGGATTAATGTATAGATCCCAGGGGTTTGAGGGGATTAAGTGGTGCTCCCAATCTACAGTAGTCTGGCTTCGACCCCTACCCTTCTGCACAAACTGCTCTTACCAAGTCTCGAGGGAACCCTGAGGCTTCAGCCAGGGCACACTTCTCTGTCCTCTTACCTGACCTCTTGGAAGCACTTGACTCTGCCGAGGGCTCCCTCCCTTTGCAAACTCGCTCCTTCCTTGGCTCCTTGACTCCTGCCTCTCAGGTCTTTTCCTCATGGTTCTCAGCTGCTTCTCCTTAGTGCCCTTTATGGAATTCTCATTCTTCACTCACCGATGTTGGCATTATCAGGATCAAGCTATCCTTCTTCTCCCAGCAATCTGTTGTCAACATGGCAGCTCCCGTGATCCTTTTAAAACATGTCAGATCATGTCCCTGGTCTGTTCAAAAACCTCTGATGGCTCCTTCATCATGCAGAGTAAAGGCCCCAATTGGCACAGTGACCTTCAAGGCTCTAATTACCCTTACCCCAAGACCCTCTACTTCTCTATCTCCATCTCTAGCCTTTGCTTGCTCCACTCTGGCTCCTTGCTTCCAGCCTTTGTGTTCTCTGAGCCCCCAAGATGTGCTCCATCCAGCCTCAGGGCCTTTGCACCTGCCATTTCCATAACTCTTGTAGTCCTTTGTCATCTCTTCAGTGAAACCATCTCTGAGCACCTTATTGAAAACTATAATTCCAACCCCACCATACCCACGTTCCCTATTCTCCTTCCCAGCTAGACTTTTCTCTTATCCATCTGACAGACTGTTTCACTTATTTTACTTGTGGTCAGCCTCCCCCATCAGGGAGAAGGTCCAGGACTGGTATTTAGCTCCCTACTGTGTCCCCAGCACCTGGAATAATAGTTCCTAGCACATGGTCAGCACTGAATACAATGTGTTGAATAAACGAGCAAAAAAATGAACTCAGCACCTTGTCCCCAAATCTGCCCCTCCAGCTAGGTTCCCTTTCATAATGCTAGCACTACTGCCACTTGGTCCCCAGCCGGGAGAATGGGTCACCGTAACTTCACTCTCCTTTTGCAGCAATCTGTCACCACACCACACCACCTGTGGGCTGCCAGGATCTGCCACCCGTCCTCACACCTGGCTCAGGTCAGCATCACTTTGGCAGTGGCATCAGCTCAAGGCCGACCCCCCAACCCATCCTCCCACCGAAGCATAACCAGCTTTAGAAACTACAATATGATCCTATCACTTTCCTTGGGAAGCCCTCATGGCTTCCCACTGCTGGACAGCATGTGAACTTCCTTGTCGGGCCTACAGCCCTTCATAATCCAGCCCCTGCCTCCTCTCAGGCCTTTCTTCCCAGGCTTGTCCTTTCCACACACCATTTCTCACACCCTCCATAATGTCTCACAAACCTCAGGCCCTTCTCCCAGAAACATGCTTCCTGTGTCTGCCTGGTTACCTCCTTTTCATCCAACAGATCCCCTGCCCCTCCCTTGGGCCTCTCCCTTGGGCCGAGTGGGGTGCAGTAGAGTCAGGACACCTGAGTTTGAATCCTGGCTCCACTTAATAGCTGAACACCTCTGGGCCTCCACATTTATTTAGCAAGTGGAATGCTAATAATAAGTACCTTGTGGGTGGTTAGAAGCATTCCATGAGTCCATATATGTTACTATAGGTGCCTTATAAATATTGTGTCGGCCTAATGTTCTTTCTTTCTTTCTTTCCGTGACCTCATGGCCTCTGTGCTTCTACTTACCACAGAACTTTCATCTCATTTGGGAATAGTCTCCCTGCCACATTGTGAGCTCCTGCAGGGTCAGGACTGCCTCATTCAACTCTCTTTCCCCACAACCTGCCTAGAACTGGCACCTGAGCCTGTTTTTTCCCCCCCAATGAATGAATGATCCAAGCAAATTAACTAACAAGGTGACCACCAGAGGTCAGCCTCACACCCAGAATAGAGTCAACCCAAACTATACTTCTTTAAAAGGCCTGGGATCTGGGATCCGGGATCTGATCAAGGGTAGCCTTGGTGGATCCAGCAGAGAAGCAGGGTGTTTGATCTTGTTCAACAGCATTGCTATGGGCTCTTGAGGTTTCAAGGTATGGTTAGACACTGGCCCCCTTTCTGGCCCCTAGTGTATGCCTGAGAAAATGAGTCCAAATGAGCTGCAGGCTAAACCTCTCAGTTCCCACTTCCTCATCTAAAAAGAGGTCAGCCCACTGCCTACTTTACGAGATTGTGAGGCTTTGCTGGCGTGTGAAGACGACTGGCAGAGATCATGCTCCACAGAGGAGGTGCTTGGTGCAAATTTGTTGAATGGGTGGTGGCCCAGAATTGCAACATCTAGGACCAAGTGAAATCCTGCCCTTAACGCTGTCCAGGTCAGGCTCCTGCTCACACCTCCCACAACCAGAGCAATGACAGAGGACAGAGGGGCCTTGGTGGCTCGGCTGACTAGGAATCTGACCTGACTCCTCAGTCTCAGAATTTCAGGGATCGGAAGTGAGACCTATTAGATTGTCTTTTCGCAGTCCCACCCACACTGGGACACCTTCTGACAGTCCCTCTTGGTTTAGAAGTAGAGAACAAATGAGGAACCAGGCTGAAAACATTAGGAGACCCCCACCCACCCAGCCACCCGCTCCCTCCCACCTCCCCCCACCAATGGCCTCCACGAGAAATAGGTAAAAGGTGTGCATTGCAAGGGTAGTCAGGGTCACCCCAGCCTTAGACAAATGGTGCAGAAAGTAGGCCCTAGGAAGGGAAGAAGAGGGGTCTGTTTGGGCCTCAGGAAGCAGTTTCTGGCCCACTCCCGAAGACACGTGACAAAATCACCTCGATGCCTCGGTGAGATAACAGGACATTAGAGATGACAACCAACGCTGTGCATTTCCAAGACTGAGTGGACCGGGAAGTATGGGGACTCGTGAGGTCTAGAAAGATGGAAGACGAGGAGAGAGAGGATCAGCATTGTTTCTGTACCGTGGTCTGGCTGACTTGGAATTTCTCCCTTCAGATGAGGAATGAGGTCAGAAGACTAACAATAAATACATTGAACTCTGAGGTGTGAAAGTCTGGAAACCCCTAGTATGTCAGAATGGCCCTGATGCTGGGCTTTGCTGGAGGGGCAGTGTGTTTGGGTAGAGGCTGGGTGACAATGTGGAAGCCCTGAAATGGGAACCTAAATGAACTTGCTCTAGGCAGGAGGCAGGGCTTTTCTCTATGGGCCTTCAAGTTGCACTTTGTCACTCAGCCAAGAGAAAACAAAAATGCAACTAGAAATATTGGGGAGGGGACTTTTGTACCTGGCTGGGGGTTGACTGGATGCCCACCTGGGTCCCTTCCATCCCCACGACTCTAAAATTTTCAGTTGTAACAGAATATTGACCCAAAGTTCATTTGCAAATGGAATTATGAGTATTTTTTATTTAATTTTTAATTGAAATTAATTCACATATCATAAAATTCACCCTTTTATGTGAATCGCTGTGCAACTCAGCACTTTTTAGTATGTTCACAAAGCTGTACAACTCTACTATCCAACTTCAGAACCCTTCAAAACTTCCCAAAAAGAAATCCTATACCCACTGGCAGTTACTCCCCCTTCTCTCCTCCCCCAATACCCGGCAACCACGGATGTACTTTGGGTCTCTGGATTTGCCTATTCTGGACATCTCCTATAAATGGAATCATACAACATGTGGCCTTGTATGTCTGGCTTCTTCCAGTCAGCCTAATGTTTTCAAGGTCCATCCATGTAGAATGTGTCAGTACTTCATTCCTTTTATGGCTGAGTAGTGCAAGGAATATTCCATGGAAACATTTCACTTATCCACTCACTCACTAACTGATGGACACTTGGGTTGTTTACTTTAAAGGAATGGTTATATAAATGCATTCTTTGCCCACTCCTTCCCTCAAATGAAGGAAAATCAGTAACAAAATGTAGGGTAAGCAAGCGAAACAGCCTGATAACTGGTAATTTAAAAAGGGAAAGCATCCTTAATTTTTAGGTTAAGTCACTGAAAAATGGGGCCAAGATTTGGCATCCACCTAGTTCGAAACTCCTAACGCCTTCCCATCCTGTGTCTAAGCCATCAGGTTAATCCACTGGGAAGTTCTTGGATCAGAAGGAAGAACTGAAAGCCACTGTCCAGGTGGTTTTCAATGTATTTTCTAGACTCCCAAGATTTCATGGAAGTAACTCAGGGCCACCAAGGGGGCTGGGACCAAAGGGCAGGTGGGTAGAACTTTGAGCCCAGTCCCCAACCCTGCTTTAACTAGAGCAGCTCTCATTTCAATTGCTTTATTTGGTAAGCTTCCCTCAAAGAGTTCATTTGGGACAAATACAGTGGGGGCTGGGGCTAAAAAATGATTTGGCAACCGCTGGTCTAGGTGATTATGGAATTCCTGGACTGGAGGAGGGTCTCTGTGGTGGCCATTCTTATGAGTTCTTCTGAGGAATCTTGATGGTAACTGTCTTCACCTCGGTGTAGGCCTTTAGCCCATCCTCCCCCAGCTCCCTCCCATTGCCAGATTCCTTAAACCCTCCAAATGGCGTGTGGCAGGTGACAATGTTGTAGGTGTTTACCCACACTGTGCCAGCCTGGAGTGCCTGTGTGAAGTACATGGCCTTGTCCAGGTCCCGAGTGAACACGGCGGCAGCCAAGCCATATCTGGTATTGTTGGCCCTCTCGATCACCTCCTCCATCTTCTTGAATTTAAACAGGGGCTGCACAGGCCCAAAGATCTCCTCTCTGGCGATCCTCATGTCATCCTGCACACCACCAAAGACCGTGGGCTTGATGAAGAAACCACGCTCCCCCAAACGCTCCCCACCGCAGAGAAGTTTTGCCCCCTCCTTCTGGCCAAGCCGGATATAGCTCAGGATTCGTTCGAATTGCTCCTTGTCCACCTGGGGCCCCTGCTGAGTGTCCAGCTCAAAGGGGTTCCCGACTCTTCTCTGCTTAGCCTTCTCCACGGTTCTCTCGAGAAACTCATCGTAGATGGATTCTTCGACGAAGGTCCGGGAGCCTGCACAGCAACACTGGCCCATGTTGAAGAATAGGGCTTCGTGGCACTGCTCCACAGCATGGCCCAGGTCAGCGTCGGCCAACACGATGCTGGGGCTCTTCCCTCCCAGCTCCAGGGTGACTCTCTTCAGGTTGGAATCACCAGCCGCCTTCTGGATCAGGTGGCCCACCTCAGTGGAGCCAGTGAAGGCAACTTTGTCAATATCCATGTGCTGGGCGATGGCCGCTCCTGCCGTCGGGCCATAGCCAGTGATGATGTTCACCACCCCAGGGGGAAAGCCTGCCTCTTTAATGAGGGAGGCCAAGTACAGGGCAGAAAGGGGGGTCTGCTCTGCCACCTTCATGACCACAGTGTTGCCTGTGGCAAGCGCTGGGGCGAGCTTCCAGCCCTGCATGACCAAGGGGAAGTTCCATGGGATTATCTGGCCACAGACACCAACAGGCTCGTGCCGGGTGAAGCAGAAATGCTCGCCATCCATAGGGATGGTCTTGCCGTGCCACTTGTCGGCCCAGCCGGCAAAGTACCGGTATACTTTGATGACCTCATCCAGGTCCAAGACATAAGACTCCTGGAAAGGCTTCCCGTTGTCCAAGGTCTCCAGTGAGGCCAGGTAGACACGATCCCGCTCCACAAGGTCAGCCAGGCGGTTCAGCAGCCGGCCCCGCTCTGAAGCATCCATCCGGCGCCACGGAGACCCCAGGCGGAAGGCCTCACGGGCTGCTTTCACAGCCCGATCCACATCAGCCCGGTCCCCTTCAGCCACGTGGCCAATGACCTCTCCTGTGGTGGGGTTCACTGTTGGGAAGGTCTTCTTGCTGGCTGCATCTTGCCACTCATTGTTGATGAACAGCTGGTTGTAGCGGATGTCTGGATTCAGGATGGGGCTGGGGAGGGCAGCTGCCGAAGAGTACGGGGCAGTCCTGCCATAGAGGCAGAGCAGTCGGGGCACAGGCACCAGGAAGCGCAGCATGCTCACGACTCTGGAGGGGGACAGGAGGAACCAGAGTGAACGGGTGACAGGGGACAAAGTGGTCCCCCAAAGGCCCACCAGCTAAGATGCTCCAAGATGCTAGCATAAAGGGGTGTCACTTCTAAAAACATGGATTGTAAGGGGTACAAAGGCCCTAAAGAACTCTGGCCCATCTCCTTCATGTCCCATCTTTCCCCCAGCTCACTCCCTCACCTCTTCTGGGTCTTGGGTCAAATGTCACGTGCTCAGCAAGGCCTCCCCTGACTGCCCTTTGTAAAATTCACAAAAGTGCAACTTTTCTCACCTCCAGCACTCTGTCCCCTACCCCGTGCCTTATTTCTCCCCATCTGACACACCAAATTGTATATTTACATACTCACATGTTTATTGTCTGCCTCTCCCAAATAAAACATCAGCTCCGAGAGGGCCGACATTTTTTTCCCCTGCTTTGTTGTGTCCCTGATACCTCGAAGAATGCCTGCTACAGAGCAGCTAGTTATTCAGTGATATATATCAAAATTTCCACAAAGACTGTTCATGATTTGACCTAATAATGGGTAGAAACCAAGGGACTGACAGACAGAGTTACCTCTGAAACAGGGGCTTGCTTCACTTTACCTCTGTGCCTCAGTTTCCTCTTATGTGAAAAGCCTCACGGGGCTACACTGAACAGAGCTGTGCACATAAAAAGCATGGTAAGCCTCCACCCCAGCATATCAGAGCTGGCCTCAGACACTGGCCCAGCCGGACCCAGGGCAAAGGTCTCAATTTCCCAGGAGTGCAGCAAGTCTGGTAGCAGCTGGGAAGAAGGGCCTGTTTATTCTTGCCTACAACTCTGAAAACAGGGCAGACTTTATTAAAACAACTAAAGGGGCACTTGGGTGGCTCGGTCGGTTAAGCCTTGACTCTTGATTTTGGTTCAGGCCATGATCTCACAGTTCGTGAGCCCCTCATGGGGCTCTGCACTGACAGCACTGAGCCTGCTTGGGATTCCCTCTCTGCCCCTCCCCTCTTCCTGCTTGCTCTCACTCTCTCTCTCTCTTTCTCAAAATAAATAAATAAATGTAAAAAAACCACTTTTTAAACCAACTATAAAATTAAGACAGTATATAAAATTTATTCAATGAAATTTAAATGGGGTATAAAACTTACAGATTCATTGAAACAGTTACTCTTTAGCCAGGACATCAATCCCTTCACCTTCTCTGTTTCACTTGAGTCTTGACCCACCCAGCAGCCAAAAGGAATTGCACCTGCCTTCTCCACCCCACTCCCCATCCCTGTATGGCTCACCCTCTGCCACTGGGAATCCTGGAAAGCAAAGCCCCAGCCAGGTCCCCCAGCTTCATATAAATCAGGGCCCTCCCTTGGAGGGTGGTTGAGCCAGCAGACCTATAAGGGATACACTCAGGTTCCAACCTGTTCAGAGCTCTGTGCTGTGTTGAGACACAAGAAACTTTGGGTCCAACAGACCTGGGTCTGAGGAGGGAGGGATCCCAGGGGAGGGGTAACAACCCAGGGGTGGGGGAGTGGAGGGGCTTACCAGGTGAGAGAGATAGTCATAGGCCAAGGCTGGCAAGTCTTTCATGCTAAGCCAAGGCTGTTCCTCCTCTAGGGGCTTAAATAAATAGGGTCTGTGCTTAGAGCTTCCACTTGCATATAGTAAGATCACTGCTCACAGCACAGCACACTTTACAGTTTGCAGGTCATTTTCTTAGCAGTAAGTCACTGAGACTCCCAGCAATCCCCGGGGTGATCTGAGCAGATGATGACCCCCGTTCTGGAAGACGGCTGGGGATCAGAGAGGCTAAGGGACTCACCAAGGGCACACAGCAAGTAAGAGTAGGAGTCTCAGCCAGGATTCCCATAGTCTCAGCTTTGTGTTTCCTCCGACTGTGGTCAATTTCTTACAGTTCCTGGTATTAGTGCCCACTGTGCCAAGGGCCGGCCGCCCTTCTGGATCACCCAGCACGTGGCACCAACTTCACCTTCTGCGGGCAGGAGGGTGCGTGTCACAGCCTCTTGGCTCCGGTCAGGGGCTCTAGGCTGGAGTGCGCTGGATGGGCGTGAGCTATGATTTCTAGCTAAGGCGGGCAAGGTTTGCTGGGATCTAAGTCCTCCGGGCCCCAACAGGAATCACTCCGTGCCCCGGGTGCAGGCACAAGCTTGGAAGCTGCAGCCTGCCCTCGGGATCGAGGGAGAAGGGCGCTAATTACCTGCGGCAGGCCCGGGTCCAGGTGCAGCTTCAAGCTCTTCCAGGTCTAGCCCAGCCTCCCGCCGCCAGCCCAACGCCGGTCCCCCTTCTGCGCAGCGGCTCAGCCTCTACCCCAAGCCGCGAGGCTCCGCCTGCGTCCCAGGGAGCGCCTATCTGCGGCCCGGGGCCAAGGCCGCTCCTCCCTCTAGGCGGGGGCGGGTCGGGGCTGGAAAGGCCGGGGATAGGGGAGGGCAGCGCTCCCCACTTCCCGGGTAACCCAGTCACCGCCTTCCCCACCCCCGAGTCTCGCGGCAAGCAAGAACGCCCTCGTCGCTTAGCGGCTCAATACTGCGGTCCTAAAGGCTCCTTTAAAAGCGGAAACAAAGACCCAGAATGGGGTAGGCCTTTCCCAAATCACAGTGATCACTCCGATTACATTTTGCATATTCTCCCGCAAGGTGCACCTAGTTAGGTCCTCATCCTCGAGCCTCTGCTTAACCTCTTCTGTGCCTCCCTTGTCTTCCACCTTCGCCGCTCTTCTTCCCTGTACCTTTAAGATTTTATTTGGGTGCATTTTAAAAATGCATCTTTTTTTGTTTGTTTGTTTTTTGCCCTAGGACAAAAAGAATATAGGCACAACGTAGAAAAGCTTGGAAAACGCAGAAAAGGATGAAAGAATTTTTAAAAATACCTTCAATGCAGTTTTTCTATCAATTTCTGAGAAACATGTTAAAATCTGTGACGATTGTGGATCTATTTCTTTTAATTCCATCAGTCTCTGCTTCATATATTAGGTACATATATATTTATGATTATTTTGACTTATGTATTGAGCTTACATCATTATGAAGTTCTAGTTTTGATCTCTAGGAAAAAAAAATAACTTCAATCCTTTCAACCAAAAGTTGCCATTTATCTTGTCCATATTTTTTCCTCCGTATTTTTCAAAAATCCACTTAATAAAAAGGAAATCTTATGGTGACCTCTATTTTGCTGCCTGCTTTTTTCTTTTTCTTTCTTTTCTTTTTTTTTTTCACTTAGTGATTTATTATGAACCTTTTCCATGTCACATTAATTAAAAAGCAACATCACCCTGTCCAAAGTGGGCACCTAATTCCATGGTAGGGTAGACTGCTGATGGACACTTAGATTGTGTCCATTTTGTTGTTGTCTTAAAGCGTGCTAAGCACACATCTCTGAGTCGCTCCACCTCCACTGTGCCTTCCTTCTGGTTGGAGAGAGTGGGAAGCTACAAGCTCTTGTAGCCTTGTTTGCAGCTAGAGTTCTGGAGTGAACTGGCTGCTTCCAAATAGCAGTACCCCTGCCAGCTGTGGAAGGTGGAGGTTATTTTCCTGCCCCTTTGGAGGCAGGAGATTGTGAAGGCAGGTTGTGAAGATTCTGCATTGGTGTTCCTCCTGGGTATGGGGTGGGGGCTGTGGCTGTGGCTTCTAGACTCCTACTACCTGCTCTTTGAATCATGGCTGCAGGGGTGTGTCTGGACCTAATAGCACCCGAGGTGGCCTCAGACAGTAAAGAGACTGGTGAGCCATGTCTTTCTTTGTTCTGGGAATCTGTCCTGAAGGACTAGTTCTCCCTGCTTCTCCCTCCAGCCCTTCCAACAATTCTATCAGCACCTGATTCTCCATATTAAATCCCTACCTCTGCACATATTTAGTGCTCACATTTTCCTCTTCGACCCTGACTGATTCATATAATTTTTTCTTAAGCTACATCTCTATGGAATCTTCTGTTACCATGTCATCCTTAGGATGTTTACAGCCCTTGCTGCAAAATGTAGTTCTTCACTAAAGCAGTGAATCTTGTGTCTTGCCACAGCTCTGTTCATGTCCTGCTTTGGTTCTCCCGGAAGTGTGGAGCCCCTGCCTAAGCCCCTTCTGCTCTCCCACAGCACATGGCCAACCTAGCACGTCTTGGGTGCTTGGCACTCCATGATGGGCTGATTCAATGATTATTTGGTCAGTTAACAGCCTCATTGGTAGAGGTAGTGAGTCCATAACAAAGGGAGTATCAGTTTTCATGACAGTTTGGAAAGCTGTGGCCAGAGGCCAGCTGGCAGATAGGAAGTGGCCCCACAGAGACAGGTTGAAGTCTGTGTCCTGTGAGGAACAGCTAAAAAACTGGGGTATCCACCCCTTGGAACTCACAGGACAAGTTTTTGCCCTCCAAATTTCCAAAGGACACAAGCAGACATCTGCAGGGTCCTAGAAGGCAGAGCCAGATCAGTGAGGGGAAGTTACAGGGGGCAGAGGAAGTACTTCCTCACAAATCAGTGCTGGCTAAGGAGGGATAGGAGGGTCTGCTTTGAAAGCCAGTGAGCACCCCCCGCCCCATCACTGGAGAAGTACAAGGAGGGATAGACAACCATTTGGCAAAATCCTGTGGAGAGGAGTACCAAATAAGGACTAAATAAGACAAGTGGCTTCCAAACTTAGCTGTGCATCAGAATTGCCTGAAAAGTGTCAAAAACAAAACAAAACAAAACACCACAATCTCCTGGATCTTACCTTCAGAGATTCTAAATTATTAGATGTTGACTGAGACCTAGGAATTTTTTTTTTTTTAAGTTCTCCATATGCTCCTGATATGCAACTCTATCTGGGAAGCACCGATCTAAGTGGTCTTTGGGGATTCTACGACTCCACCATGGATGGTTTTCAGAAAGGGACTAATCCAGTGAATGCTTTGTTTGTATCTAGATTCCATTCAGCTCGCCCCCCCCCCTTGACATTTCATAAGCTGTGGCTTTCACCAGAACTCACAAAAGTAGTCCTGTTGCAAGTTATTTGTAAATGCAGCCAAAAAATTAAAAAATAAAAACCTTCCACAATGTCTGACATTTACAGTTTGGAGAAAAGGATAAATGTGTCATGGCCCAGGGTAAAGTGCATAAATTATTTTTGCAGAGAGTTGACTATTGTTCAAGAATGTTTTGGATTCAGCTTTTTAATTTTTTTTTTTTTTTTTCAACTTTTTTTTTTTTATTTATTTTTGGGACAGAGAGAGACAGAGCATGAACGGGGGAGGGGCAGAGAGAGAGGGAGACACAGAATCGGAAACAGGCTCCAGGCTCTGAGCCATCTGCCCAGAGCCTGACGCGGGGCTCGAACTCACGGACCGCGAGATCGTGACCTGGCTGAAGTCGGACGCTTAACCAACTGCGCCATCCAGGCGCCCCTGGATTCAGCTTTTTAATTGGCAAAAAAGATCTAGGCCTCTATAACGGATGTTGGGCCTGGAGCCACTGTGAGTGTTTGTACTAAAAGGATTGAAGGAGAAATAGTGAGATAACACAAGCCACAGCCAGGTCATTGTCAGCAAGGAATGCCACTCAGGGATGTGTTTACACTGGCCTGGTGGGGGAAGAGAAGCTATTTCTATCCTTTGGTGTTTTGGAGCCTTATATGTCTAGGAAGTTACTAGAGAAGATTCCTGGCTCTGAGACAGTGAACAGATCAGATAGATTCCAAACAAAAGGACATGCAAGCTGCACTGGGCATTTATTCTGCACCGAGCATAACAGGTGCCTCCATTCTCTTCATTTGAACCGGAGATGGAAGACTGGGTCAAGACAGTGAGGGAGTTGCAGGGAATGAAAATTTAAAAATAAAAATGCATGTAAAAGCAAACCAAAATAGGGGCGCCTGGGTGGCTCAGTCGGTTAAGTGGCTGACTTCGGCTCAGGTCGTGATCTCGTGGTCCGTGAGTTCGAGCCCCGCGTCAGGCTCTGTGCTGACAGCTCAGAGCCTGGAGGCTGTTTCGGATTCTGTGTCTCCCTCTCTCTGACCCTCCCCCATTCATGCTCTGTCTCTCTCTGTCTCAAAAATAAACAAAAACGTTAAAAAAATTTAAAAAAAAGCAAACCAAAATATACCCTTCCCCCCCACCTTTTCCCCTGAGTAAATCTCTACACTGAAGTGAAGTTTACTCTGTGTGAACGTGACCGAAGTCTCAATGTTGTCAAACCAAACATGCCCTGAGTATTGACCATAAACTCTGTTTCCCTTCCACCTGCCTGACTTCTTCTTTTCCTCCCTCTGCACCTCAGTTTATAGTTGAGCAAACTGAGACACAGAAAGGGAAAGGGACTTGCCCAAGGACACACAGGAGATGCGTGGCCTGAGTTCGCGCTAAATCCCGGCTCTCACACAAGCACACAAATAACACTGACAGGGAAGCGAAGCACGGGGCAGCTCATGGCACCTGCAGTTAAGGGTCTTGAGGGAGAGAGATTATCCTGGATGAGATGGGTGGGTGCAATGTCATCACAAGGGTCCTTATCAGTGGGGTATGGGAATGTCAACAACACCACAGGAGATGTGATGACAGAGGCAGAGGAAGGAGTCAGGCAGCCATAAGCCAAAGAACGCAAGTAGCTGGAAAAGGCAAGGGAACAATTTTCCCCCAGTGTCTCCAGAAGGAACACAGCTCTGCCGACACCTCAATTTTAGCCCAGTGACACCCATTTCTGACTTCTGAGCTCCCAGAACTGTAAGATAGTAAGTTTCTGTTGTTTGAAGACACGAGGTTTGTGAGGGAAACGAATATGTTGACTCACTCATTTACAGCCCTTGTAGGCATTTGAGTTCATGGCCTCTGACCCGAGCACGAGCAGGCCTGGTGGTCAACATCTTCCACTATGCAGATGCCATAATTACGAGCAAGGGACATTGTTTCTTTCGTTCACCCAGCATTCCTTTGTTCCAAAAAGGGACCCTCTCCTGCCTCCACCCCAATCATGTTTTGGAGTCAGAACCGCCCATCAATGCATTCTCCGTATTCTGGGGACCTTGCTAATCCTGTTAACTATAAATGCCTTATATTTTGCATTTCTAACAAGTTGCCTGGTGATACCAATGCTGCTAGTGCCAAGACCGGGCTTCAAATAGAGGGTGGAAGGTGAGATCTGAAGGACAAGCAGGGGCAGACTAAATGAAGAGGCAGGTGAAAGGGACAGGCTTATGCACAGGCCTTGAGATGGGAGGGGTCAAGTGCACTTAAGGAACTGGGAGAAGACAAGCGGGAGGAGGGAAGGAGTAAATAGCTCTGGAAGAGGCTGGAGGTGTGGGCAGGGGCCAGACCCCACAGGGTTCTGGAGGCCCAGGTAAGAACTCTAACCTCTGGGCCAGGCACTGTGGATAAATCTAACGTGGTCCCACCCTGGAGGAGCTCAGAGGACAGTGGGAGGAGCCTGACTCAACAACACTAATGCAATACACTACCACCTGCCTCCAGCAGAGAGTAGCACCTAGCTCTGTGAAAGCAGAAGAGGGAGCCCTGAGATCCCCCTGCCTGGGACTTCTCAGGAGATGACTTCTGAGCTGAGCCCCATGTCAGTTAGAACTAGTTCAGACACGTATCATTAAACAAGTGGTTCTCAACCTGTGGCTGCGTGGTAGCATCACGGACAGCTTTTTACAACACCGATGCCTGAGCAACACTTCTGATTCCCAGTCAGAATCCCTTGGTGTGGTACCGGGTTGTCTGATTTACATTGTTGCTTTGGTCTGTTTTGTTTTTAAGCTCCTCTACTGATTCCAATATGAAGTTACATTTGTGAACTCCTGATGTAAGAGAAAACCCAAAATAAAAGTGGCTTTGGGGCACCTGCGTGGCTCAGTCGGTTAAGTGTCTGACTCTTGATTTCAACTCAGATCATGATTTCATGGTTCATAGGTTTGAGACCTGCATCAGGCTCTGAGCTGACAGCGTGGAGCCTGCTTGGGATTCTCTCTCTCTCTCTCTCTCTCTCTCTCTCTCTCTGCCCCTCCCCTGCTCTCCCTTTCTCTCTCTCAAAATAAATAAATAAACTTAAAATAAAGTGCAGAGATAGGGTGTCCATGGTGGAGTGGAGCTTGGCTTTGTCTTCATTTCTAGGGCAGAGAATTCTATTAGAGTTTGGAGGAAGAAGGAGGCGAGTAGACACGATCCAGTTTGCAGTTTGAGAAGATGATTCTGGTTGTAGTGTGTGCCTCCTCCAGTTTCCTAGGGGGAGAGATAATTCCAAGTTATGTTACCCCAAACAGCAGGTGTTGATAACTCCTTAAGCTAGCTGCTAGTGGACATAGGGGGGTCATTATACTCTATTTCTGTGTAGACTTAAACTGGTTCATAATAAAAAGTAAAAAAAAGTACCAAAAGATTATGTTACCAAGTCAACAGAAGGTGTTCTCTTGGTTCAAAGGCTCTGTAATATATCTGTCCCTTTGTGACCCTCATAATTGGGCTCAGTGGGTCCATATCTTTATCTCAATGCACAATTATGGGACAGCAATCACAGGATGGGGCATGAGTGGTACAAAGGGCATGGGTCTGGGTGTCAGAGCTTGGGCCCCAGTCTCTGCTCCAGCCTCTGTGTGACCTTGAGCAACTTCTTTCTCTTGGCCTCAGTTTTCCCTGTTGTTGAAGGAGGAATCTTGAGATACATGAAATGGCCAGGCCCCCAGAAAGTAATGATAAGGCTGTTAAATAACGTTCATTGTTAGCAGAATCCTTGGACCACAAACTTTGGCCCCGCACACGTTATTTGTGCAACTGTTAGTTGCCTTTCCTGTTCTGTTATCGTTACTGGTTATGGGCAGTGATGAGGCAATGACTGAAGTACAAAGTCTTGGCAGAAGCCAAGTGTATCTTTACACATGTGCTGACTGAGAAAGCCTGAGATACTGCCCCACCGTTTGACACCTGGTGCGGATTTGCCGATGAATGCACGAGGGCCGCTTAGATCCAGGAATATCTGACTACAGCAGGGGAGCAGGGATGAGCCTCTGCTCAGGATGACCTTGCCTTTCACTTCTGTCTCCAGTCATCAGTTCTTCCTGCTTCTAAGACTATTTCCACACTAATAAGCATCTGCCTTCCATCTTTCTTCCCTTCACCCAGCTCCTATTATGGATGACCCTGTTGCAGAGGCCCTGGCGTGCACAGATGAACCAGGCACTATCCCTGCCTCTGGGGAGGCAGACAGACATGGACACTGGTGTGTTTCTCTCACACAGTATGAGGAAGTTCCATGGTGCCAACACAGCAAAAAGAAATGAAATGGAACACCATAAATCCTGTGAAGGACCTGGGAGTCTTCCTGGAGGAAATAATACCTGATCTGAATACTGAAAGCTGAAAAGGGCCAGGGGAGAGATGGCATTTCTGGAGAACAGAGTTGCATGTGCAAAAGACCAGAAATGAGAGGTGCCTGGGTGGCATGGGGAGCTATGAGTAGCTTCTGCTGTCTGGCGCCTGGGCTGTGATGGGTAAAGCGGGGTACAGTGAGAGAGCCAAGGCTGGAGTGGTAAGGGGGACATATCATGAAGTGCCTTAAGTGCCATGCTAAGGAGTTTCAATGTCATCCTGAGCAGCCACAGAAGGGCCTTAAAGCAGGAGGGTGACTTGGTTAGATGAGAACCATTCAATTTCATCAGATCCCATGGCAGTGAGTAAGGATTAGGTTTAACTCTGAGAAACAGAGACTCTAATACCAGCAGCTTACACAAAATGGGAGTTGATTTCTCTAAATAAGTAAAATAAGCCTGGAGGTGAGCAGTGCAGGGAGGTGACAAATGATCCTCAAGGACACACATCCCTTCCAATTCACCATTTGGTCATCCTTAGCAGCAAGCATTCTTTGTGGTTCAAAACAGCAGCTTCCACATCCATATTTCAGGTGGCATGATGGAGGGAGGGATGTGGACAAAAAGGCAAATCATGTGTGTCCGCTGCTTTTGAAGCAGGGTCCCCAAAGCTACCCCAAACCGTTCCTCTTGCGTCCCATTGGCCAGAACGTAGTCACATGGTACAACCAGGTAGGCTGGGAAATGTAGTCTTTATATTGGGTGGTCATTTGGGGGAGATTCCATTTCTGTGATTCTGTGGGAAGACAGACACTGGAGAATAACTGAGGCTCTGCCACAGACCCTCCTAACTCTGTGAAGACAAATGTTATCAGCTTCGGTTGACAGATAAGGACCCTGAATCGGTGCACCTGAATTGCAAAGCTTGACTCTGAATGCTGCCCTCTTAAGCACTAGGCAAGCTACTGGAGGTGACTGACCTGGGTTGAACCTCCCCTCTCTGGTTCCAAAGATCCTGCCATGACTGCCTCGGTGGGTCATCTGGGAGGAGAAGCTCCCCACCTGAGAGGATTCCCATGATGGCTGATCCGGCCCCTGGCTTTACAGAATCAGGGACAGAGCAGGGAGCAAGGGGTGTTCTTAGAGCTTCTGCCCTAATGTTGCCATTGCACAGATGGGGAGACTGAAGCCCAGAGAGGCAAAAGGACTTCTCCAGATCCTTCAGGGAGTCCATGGAGGTTGGAGGGGAGAGGGGCTTGGACTACCATCCGTAACAAGAACCCACACATGTCACAGTCTTATTTATTATTCACCTGGTATCTAGTGTGGTTTTTAAACAACCTTTTCAGATAGGCTGCATCCTGGTTAAGGTGGCAGCTTCAGGTTGATGAAATTGCCCCAGGGTTTGAAAAAGAAGGGTGTTTCCCATAGCACATCCATTCATAAGGACTATGGACCATGGGACATTCCTTCCCCAGGACAGAATAATGTGTCTGCAGTGATGGGCAGGATGGAATCACAGAGGAGAGAGGACATGAGATTTAGTGGCTGGGGGCCAGAGGCCTGGATCCCAGGCTGCCTGCCTCATTGTGTGCTCTCTGGGCCTCGTTGTCCATATAGTGAGGGGACTGGGCTAGATCACACACCCAAATGAAATCTCACACAGAAGGCCAATGTCAATCCATGTGAAAAGGAGCTGTTTGCTGGACACCCCACCCTCCAGGACCCCCAAGGCAGCTCTAGGGGTCTCTGTGGCTCAGTTGTCTTTCCCAGCTTTGCCTCTGGGCTGAGGTGTCTAGGAATGCGCACGAGAAGGGGCATGAAGTGACTCAGGGACAGGAACCAGAGAGTGTGGCCCCCACCTGGTCTGGTGAGAGTCCTTCACAGGGTCTGGAGGACAGCTGGCCAGGTCTGTCCTCCCAGGGCCAACTTTTTGGACCAAATGACCTCCTAGAAAGGAGGGTGGATGGACAGATCAGGGGTCCCTCGCTGGGCAATGGCTTCCTAGCAGTCTGAGTTTGTCCACAAGCTGGACCCCACTCTGGTGTGTAAAGGCGGGTAGAGGCTCCTCAGAGAGACAGTATCAAGACTGAAGAGTGCTGAGCCAATGGAGGAGCCTAGGCGTGCTATTCAAGGCCCTGAATGCCAGAAAGTCGCACTGACGAGTGAACATAGAGCCTGCTGTAATTCTTCTATGCCTGGTCCTTGTGTCCCCCTCGCTGGGCCAGGCATGTCTCCTTTGGATGCTGAGTCACGAGAAGGTTTTGGGGGTCCTTGGGCAACAGCTAGGAGGCCAGAGTAGACACAGGTGGGCATCTGAGGGCTCAGACATTGGCTGCTTACAAACTGGTAGGTGATCATTTCATATTCAAGCACCTATATGGCAGTACTAACGCTTTTCAACTGAAAACGAGTCCTGCACTGTCATTTAGGACTTGAGCCAAAGGGGTTTATCACCGTGATGAGACGAATATGAACTAAGAGCATCGTTACCCTGATTGTACAGGACAGGAGACTGAATTCTGAGCAGGGACAGCAACTCGCCCTAGGCCAGGCAGAGAGACCCTGGCAGGTGAAATAGACCTGAAGTCTCTGCCTCACACCCTGAAGCCACTACATTGGTGGCCTTGGAGGTACAATTACTGCCTGCTGCGGACAGATCCATGCCTTTAGTAGGCGTGTTTATTTAAAGGGCTTCCCAACTCTCAACACCCAGAAGGAAAGAAGAGAAGATTCAATCTTGTTTTCAAACAAAAAGAAAACCAAAGAGGAAGGGTAATGAGGGGGCAGAATCATCCTCCAGTTCATGAGGCCTGAATCTCAGATTGTATTCCACCAAAGCCATCTCTTTTGCTGGGGACAAAGGAGCGGCTGTACTGAGTGGGGTTGTTTGTTCACCAAGCCACGTTTGCAAATTTGTTTAATCATTCTCTTCTAGTGTGTGTCACCATTTCTCTGCTTCACAGAGCAGCAAGGTGTGGCTAAGAGCGCCCTCCTGCCCTAGATGTATGGACTTCAGGTCCCACCCAACCTGGGTGTGCCCCTGCTCGTGGCCTTGATTCCAGCTCCCAGGGCTTGTTGCCTTGAGTTCCATTCCAAAGCTCTCTTGGGCTAGGAAACTGTTTCTGCCTCCATCTGAAGAGCACTGAGGAGCACAGAAGAGGAAAAACAATTGTTTTTGAAAACTCAAGGTCACCCCTTCAGGGAGCCCTCGAGTCCATAGTGAACCAAACTCCTGGTCTTAAAACTTGAAGGATTTAAAAAATCCTGGTCTGTTGGTCAGGCTCTTCCCTTCCTGAATATGTGTAAATGGGTAATTTCTTGCAACCTTAAGGTATGCTGGAGCAAGACACTCACCTAGGTGACACTGAACCAGGTGCTTACCCTCTGCTTTGAGAGGCACAGGAATCCCATGAAGCTGGAGAGATGTCTGATTAGACCCTGTCTTGTGTCTCCCTGGAGTTTTAAATACTTGATTTAAGTGTACCTGAAAATGTCACCATGTTAGTGATCTACTGAACCTTCCTATTTACCCTGAACATTTTAAAAGTGGATAGAGTAGGGGGCACTGAAAGATGACTTCTCTGCCTGGATTGCAGTATAATACTCATTAATAGTCCTTGAGGGCTTACTCTGTGCTGAGCACTTTACATGGATTACCTCGCTCAAGCTTTATCACACCCATGTGATAGATAGGTGACCAAACTCTGATTTCTATCTCCAAGGAGGAACAGATTTAGAGACGTGCTGATCAGCCTGGCTGCACATCAGAACCACCAGGGAGCTTAATAAAAACACTGATGCCCAAGCCCCCTCCCCCAGACCACCTGAATCACCAGAGTCTTCAGGGATGGGACCTGGCCATGGATATGATTTGAAGCATTCCGGGTGATTCTAATGTGTAGTCAGGGCCGAGAAGTTGGAGTTGTATAACCTGCTCAAGGTCATCCAGCTAATGAATGGTGGATTCAACCCAGCATGTCTAATTCACCAGGCCTCACTTGAACATGCTGGAAATCAGTGTCTTTTGTTACCCTCCCAAAGGAACTAGGTAGGGCTTAGGTGTGAAGTTCCTTCTCCCCTTAACAAAGGCATGTGTGAGCCGGAAACCTCTAGCACTTGCAGCTCTGGAACCAGAGGTGTTTATTTCCTGCTCTGCATTTTCCTGATTGTACCACATGGACGTGACACAGTGTATTTGTTTGCTATTGCCCCAGTACAAATGACTACAAACATATGGTTTGAACTCATGCATGCTTATTCTCTTACAGATCTGGAAGTCAGAAGTCCAAAGTCAGTTTCAGTGTGTCAGGGCCGGCACAACTCCCTCTGTTCTCCCTCTAAGGGAGAATCTACTTCCTTGCCATTTTCAGTTTCTGAAACTGTGTTTCTTGCATTCCTTATCTCATGGCCCCTTCCTCGATCTCCAAAGCCAAAGCCAGTAGCATGGTATCTGCGTCTCTTCAATAAGGACCCTTGTGATTGCATTTGGGGTGTAAGTGGATAATCCAAAAAGTCTCCCCATTTTAGGATCTTTAACTTCATCACATCTGCAAAGACCCTTGTCAATCTTTCAGTCAGCCCCAGGGGCATGGTGTGGGACTTTAGTATCTGTCCTCCCCCCATGGTTAATCAGCCCATTGCTTGAGAAAGAATGAAATCTGGCCATCTGCAGCAACATGGATGGAACCGGAGGGTATTATGCTAAGTGAAATAAGTCAGTCAAAGAAAGACAGAAGCCATATGTTTTCACTCATATGTGGATCTTGAGAAACTTAACAGAAGACCATGGGGAGGGAAAGGGGAAAAAAGTTACAAACAGAGAGGGAGGGAGGCAAACCGTAAGAGACTCTTAAATACAGAGAACAAACTGAGGGTTTATGGGGGGTGAGGGAAAGGGGAAAGTGGGTGATGGGCATTGAGGAGGGCACTTGTTGGGATGAGCACTGGGTGTTGTATGGAAGCCAATTTGACAATAAATTATATTTTAAAAAATCAGCCCATTGCTACAGTAGCCACTCTAGTGGCTTTACTTAAGTGAAATGGAAAGAATCTATTATAAGGGAAAGAGGTGGGTTGAAAAGCAGGAAAAAACAAAGCATCCTGCTGACAATAAAAAGGCAGAAAGGGGGCCCATCAAAGTCTCTCATAAACAACTGTGGCAAGATCTCATATTATCTGGGACCTTGAGAGAAAACATACACAAGCTCCAGAGTTGGGTCTTGCTAAGCCTAATGAAGGTGCTGCCTCAGGGAAAGCAGTTTACTCCTGTGAAGGAAGGCTCAGAAAAGCCCGGTGTGTTGGCAAGTGCCCTTCTGCTAACAGAAGAACTTCAGGGGTGGATTGCCCCCCATCCCTAGAGACCAGGGGTTAGGCTAACGTTGCCCTCTAGAGTGTATAATAGGGGTGACCAGAGGCCCTATGTTGAACGAATCATTTTTGGTCTCTCACTAACAGACTATATGAGCTCTAACAGACACTGGAGATGAGTGCACACTTATCTATAGAAACCTCTTGAGATTTTGGAGAGAAATAAAGGCTATTAATGGCAAATTTCAGGCAAAGACCCTTTTCCATCTAAGGTAATCCTTATCGGTTTCAGGGGTTAGGACCTAAATCTCTCTGGGAACCGTTACTCAGTTTACTACAAACAGGAAACAGGGAGATACCCTCATTCATACTTCCATTCAGGTTCAAGGGAGCCATCGGTGATCTGGCTGAAGGCAACTGGAGTGGAATCATGTTGGTGGATATTAGTGTGGTCCAAGTGAAAATTCGGTTAAGAAAAAAAAAAATGCTAAAGCTAGCATCCAAGATAGCCTCCAAGGACCCCTGTCTTCTGGCACTCACACCCTGCCTGCATTGTGCAGACTCCTCCCACACTGCCCTTGGAGGGTTGGTCTACGTGACCAATAGTGTATGATAGAAGTTGACGGTGGTATGTTACATCCAAGATTAGATCATGAAAGACTGAGGCCTCCATCTTGGGCTTTTTCTTTCTAATCTCTCACTCTGAGGAAGCAAGCTGCCATGTGAGTTTGGAGACACCCACCTCAGAGGAACTGTGGCCTCCTTTCAGGCGGCCAACAACCCATAAGTGCACTTGGAAGGGGACCCACCAGGCAGGTCATCAGGGAGCTGCCCATGGCTTACTCACAGCCCCATGAAAGACCTGGAGTCAGAACCAGCCAGCTAAACCATTCTTGCATTCCTGCCCCTCAGAAAGCTGCCCCTCAGTGCTAAGGTTGGGGACAATCTGTTTTGCAGCAATAGATAACAACTACAGCGACTGTTCTGTCTCTGTTCCAGTACTGGTAACTTTTAGTTTCTCCAATGGGGCATTTTGCAAACTTTAAGGTAACCTGAAGCACTTTTGTCCATTTTCCAGGAGTGTGCAGTAATTGAATTTTCTATTTTGGAAATGTTCAGCCATTGATCTCTGTGTTCTCATGTTTTAATATGAAAAAAGGCAAAGAGAAGATGACTTAGAATGATCTAATATCCAAAAATGGAGATTGGCTGGGACAAGGCACACAGTTCATCACTGGAGCTTCCCTGACACAGGCTGTGGGAAGTGGCTGGGACCTCCTTTATCAGGACAGACCATTATATCCCAGAGGGCCCATGGCCCCTTTCAAAACCACCTTCTCTTTCTTAAAACCTCCATCTTCCCCTCTACCCGCTCCCTCCTCCCTAACCTCCCCTTCCCCTTTCCCTTCACCAGGGAACTTTGGTGAGAAAAACTTCCTGCAGTGTTGGGAATCACCTTTTCCATTCCTGAACTGGGTCTCGCTTTATCTGCTTTCCTAATCTGGCTTCTGGGAATTTCTCTTCCCTACTCTTGACCTTGTTTTTCTCAACCTGCACACTTACTATAGTGAAATGACGCTGACTCTCTTTCCTTAACAACATTTCCACCTGCTCCATGCAAGGGAGCCTCAGCTGAAGGTCAGAATCAGAAGGAAAGCATGGGGTGCCTGGGTGGCCTCTGACTTCGGCTCAGGTCATGATCTCACGGTTCGTGAGTTTGAGCCCCACGTTGGGCTCTCTGCTGACAGCTCAGAGCCTGGAGGCTGCTTCAGACTCTGTGTCTCCCTCTCTGTCTCTCTCCCCTTCTCTCTCTCAAAAATAAATAAACACTAAAAAAAAAAACTGAGAAAAAAAAAGAATCAGAAGGAAAGCAAAGGGATTGGAATAATTTACACCAGGGGATGAATGGCTGATAGCTCCAAAACTATATCCACGCCTATTACTTATATCAGCCTTAAAAACAAAAACAAACAAACAAACAAATGAGTAAGAGTGAATTATCCTGGTGGTGTTTCAGGGGGACTGAAGAAGAACAGGGAACCACTCTGGTAGGTGAGAAAGATACGGAGAATGGAAACTTCCACAGCCTGAGGCCAGGCTTCAGGCTCTGGGATCACAGAGCTGAGGCTGAATCAGCTCTGCCACTGCGGGCTTTGTGGCCTTGGCAAGTTAGCAACCTCTCTGAGCCTCAGTTTCCACATCTGTAAAAGGCTGTCATGACCTCTGCCTCTGACTTGTGAATAAGCTACAAGCAAGTTAAGCACAGGTGAGGTGACCAGCACCTAGCAGAGAGCCAAGAGGGTGCCCCGGTGCGGGATTTCCTTTCTTCTTTCTCTCTTTCCACAGCTGAATGTGAACCTCCTGCCCGTAGCCCCAGGATCTGGTTGTGTTGGCCTTGAGCAGGGTAGACTGGGGGAAGGGAGACAGGTCTGCCCTGGCCATCAAGGATGGGAGGATGGTGGGTGACCTCCCTCCCAGAAGCCCCTAGTCCCACATTCACTGACTGGGTGCAGATGGTGGAAGCTGAGGGTTGGCTGTAGGACAGGCCTGGAAGCAGGCTCCCAGGTGCCAGGTGGGGTGGAGCCGGAAACAGCTTTCCTTCAAGGCAAGTTGGCTCAGCCCATTGCTTTGTTTAGCTTCAAACATTCAGCTTCTCGCTTCTGTTTGAAAACCTGCATCTGATGTGATGGCCTGGCAGCTGGTGAGAAATGTGCGGAGCTGCATCTGTGTGTATCTGACAGCCCAGGCTTCTCTGTGTCTGGGATCTTGTTCATTCATTCATTCATTCATTCATTTATTCATTCATTCATCAAATATCCAGTAGGTGCTTACAATCTGTGCTAAATACTGGGATCCAACTGTGAGCAAGACAGACATGGTCCTTGCCGTCAGAGTGTAGGTTCATGTAGGGGACGGGCTGTCAAACAAGGCACACAGGTTGGTGTAAAGTTAAGGCCCATAAGTGTTCTCAAGGGCCGGAATATGCTACCATCAAGGTGGGTAATGGGCCTTAACCAAGTAGAAGGGGCTGGTGAATTTAAGTGTTTCTGCTAATCCATTCATCCAACAATTATTTACATCTACTCTGCCCTGGGCATGTATTAATCATCCCTCAATGGAACTGTCAGAACTGTCAACTGTCGCCTTGCCTACCAGGAGCTTCTTGAGGGACATGCAGATATGTAATCATTCTTCTCTGGGCCCTCCATGCTAGACCCAGGCTTGATTATGCAATAGAGACTCAGATTCTGACACTGGAATGGAAAACCATGCAGAAAAGCAGAGAATCTTTCCTGGCTGAACAGGGATTTGAGGAAGCAGGGTGTGTGTGTGTGTGTGTGTGTGGGTGGGTGTGGGTGTGGGTGTGGGTGTGGGTGGGTGTCCCAGATTATCACTAGCATTACTGTGAACACCAGGGACCAGACAGACTCAGGTTCTGGCCCCGGTTCTCTTACTCAAGAACTGTGTGACTTCAGGCAAGCCCTCTCCCTCTCTGGTCTTCAGTTTCTCCTACTGTAGAAGAAAGGGATTGGAACAGAGCAATGCCAGGGTCCAAGCCCCAGAACAACATCTGGAACAGAGCAGGAACAACTGTGTCATTTGTCAGAGGAACCAGATGCAGTCAGGGTTGGAGACATGAGTCGTGGTGATGACAAGCAGTACTAAGTAGTGCCATAATACTCTCCTTCTCTCTGTTCATAAGCAGGGTTGTTTTGTAAGCTGAGGAACGCAGCATAGTATGTTTATAGTAATTCTCAGATCATTGGGTCTGACAGGTAAATTTCCTTTTAAAGCTGGATGTTAAATGTATTTTCAAATGATCATAGTTCATCAACTTTTTTTAAAGAACAATTATAATACGGTGATAGATTCTGGGATCCATAAAATAGGATTCTAGATCCTAGCTTTGCTTCCAAAGAAGAGAACATGGAAAGGAAAAAATAGTAACTTTCCAGCAGAGACACCTGGCAGACAGCACCTCAACTGAGTGATGAAGGACAACCTCACGAATGATGTCAGGTGTCACCGAGTATGACGTGACGAGAAGAACATTTCACCTCTGTGGTATCCTTTCCATAAATCTATAACCTCAGTCTAAGCATGAGAGTAACACGAGCCAAGCCCAGAGTAGAGGACACTATCTAGGATATTGAACCAGAACTTCCTGAGACTGTCAGGCTCATGAAAAACAAAGAAAGACAGAGGAACTGTCATAGCCCAGCGGGGACCATAGGAGGCATGACAGCTAAGTGTAACATGGTGCCCCGTGTTGGGTCATGTTGCAGAAAGAGGACATTCATGGGAAAACCGGTGAAATCCAAATAAAGTCTGGAGTTTACTTCCTAGTACTGTACCAATGCCAAATTTCCTTGTTTTGACACTTGTACCTTGGTAACCTGAGATGTTCGCAATGGGGAAAACTAGACGAGGGATATTTATGAACTCTCTGTACCGTTTACACAATTTATTTTTTCCGTGGAACTAAATTTATTCCTAAATAAAAAGTTTATTTTAAAAAAAGGAAGTAGAAACATTTTAAGACTAAAATAAAAGCATTTGGCAAAAAAAAAAAAAAGGAGGAAAGGATGATTAAGAGACAAAATAGTTTCCTTCTTAGAAAATGGCATAGAATAATTTGTTTTGTCCTGGTTGATGGGGTTAAGATTTTTGATAGTTAACGAAATTCCTAAGGAAACTAAACCAAACTATGAGGATTTAGGTAAGGTGCTGCCTTATAACCTCATGCTTCAGCTTGGTGCTAACATCGAGGGCTGCACAAGATATACTAAAAGCACAGGAGGAATCACTAACTCTGGAAGGGTTGCAGAAGACTTCCTGGAGGAGTGGGCATTTTGAAGAGTTGCTGAAAGGGTGTATAGGAGTTACGGAGCTAATGAGAAAGAGTAAGGATAGGAATCTCTATAACTATATTTAATAAACATTTATTGTTTACTTATTAAGTGGCAGCCACTAGGCTAGGCTCTGGGGATGTAGCTGTAAAGAAACCAAGAAATGTTCTCTGTTCTCATGGTGTTTTGTTTCCTGTTACCTTCCAGAACCTATGTAACTACATAGCTATAGTTATGGAGTGGCTGTGGATATTCAGGTGTGTGTATTCTAGAAATATCAACTACAGGTCTGCCCTGTCAGCACCCCGACTGCTCAGGGACACCCTCCATGCTAGGCTTCTGCTGTCCAGGCCACCATGTGTTTACCAGACTGGTTTGACAGATAGGTGGTCTGCACAATTGTACAGGACTCTTGGTTTTTTTTGTGTGTGTTTTTTTAATGTTTATTTTTGAGAGACAGAGACAGAGACAGAGTATAAGCAGGGGAGGGGCACAGAGAGAGGGAGACAGAATCTGAAGCAGGCTCCAGGCTCTGAACTGTCAGCACAGAAACCAACGTGGGGCTCGAATTCACAAATCATGATGTCATGACCTGAGCTGAAGTCAGATGGTCAACCAACCGCCTGAGCCACCCAGGCGCCCCAGGACTCTTAGGTTTTATTTTCTGCTTTCATCATCTTGAAATGCTGAATAACTTTACCTTTGAACTTGAGTTTGGTAAGTGAAGTCTGATGAGACAGTGGAGCACGAAGTGAGCAGAGGAGATATGCTGGTGGCAGGGCTCGGCCCCACGGGGACTGTGGGTGGTGCACAGCAGACAGCCTGGACACTGGGTGTGCATACACAATACACCCGGGGGCAGTTTTGGGTGCTGTGGGACCCCAAGGGGGCAGCCAGGGCTGGGACGTGAGCTCAGATCGATGGCAGTGATGGCAGCAACAGCCAAAGCAGCAGCGCTGGCGACAGCCAAGGCCTCAGGAGAGAGGTGCCTTCAAATCTGAGATATTGGTCCTTTACTTGATTGGTCCTTGCAGTTATGAAGGGGTTACTAAGTGTCAGGTCCTGTGTTTGATAGGAACTCTAGTTATGCCCCGCGAGAGGTGGGAGGAAATGCCAGGTTTTTTCCTTAAGTTTTTTGTCCCCCTAAAAAAATATTACATAGCAAATTTGGAAGAAATAAAAAAGAATGGAAAAAAACTCCAGAGAATCAAAACCTTGACAAATAACTATTACCATTTTGGTCCGATGTTTTCTAGACTTTGCTATGAACATTTTTACAGTGTTTAAATGATATATATAATATACATTTTATCAAGTGAATATACCACATTAATTTTCTTTGACACTTACGTGGTTTCCAATTTTTTGATAAGACTTTGCTTTACATCTTTGTACATAATTGTACTTTTCAATAAACTCACTCGGTTAAAAAAAGCATGAAGTTCTTCATGAATTTCAGATTATTTCCTATCCCAGAATTTCTGTTCTTTGTTGGCTATGGGCTTTTTAGGTGAGTCATTCACTTGTGTGTTTGGTTATTTCAGCACGGACTTATCCCTAGCTTTATAACAATACATTTCATAACTCAAAATGAAATGGACAAATCCCTTGGAAGACACAACTACCAAAGCTTCGCTCAGGAAGAAATAGGGAACAAGAATGGCACTGTATCTGTTAAACAAATTGAATTCATAATTGAAAACCTTCCAACAAAGGAAACTCCAGACTCAGATGGCTTCGCTGGTGAACTCAAATACCAACTTATTTAAGGAAGGAAGAATACCAATTCTACACAAATTCTTACAGAAACTAGAAGAGGAGGAAACACTTCCCAATAATTTTATAAGGCCAACATCTCCCTGTTACCAAAAGCAGACAAAAGATATCCCCCTCCCCTGCTGCAAAAAAAAAAAAAAAAAGAAAGAAGAAAAAGAAAAAACCATAGTCCGATACCTTATGAATATAAATGCAAACAGCTTCAACAAAATGTTATCAAAGCAAATTCAGCAGAACATACAAAGAATAATTCATAATCACCACATTGGGAAATAACCTAAATGTCTTTCAACTGGTGAATGGGTAAACACACTGTGTTTATCGTACATTCATATGATAGAATTCTGCTTGGCAATTAAAGAAATGAACTATGGATACACACAACATGGATAAATCTCAAATGCATTACAGTTAGTGAGAGAAGATGCACTCAGAAGCCATATACAGTAGGATTCTATTTATATGACTTTCTGGAAAAGACAAAATTATAGGAACAGAAAACAGATCATTAATTGCCAGGATGGGGAGAAAGGGTGACCACAGAAGGACAGCACAGGGGAATTTTGGGGGTGAGAGAATAACTCTGTGTCTTGATTGTGGTGGTGGTTACAGAACCATGTGGGTTTTGTCAAAACTCATGGAATTCTATGCCAAAAAGCATACGTTTTACTCCATGGAAATAATACCTCATTTATAGAAGAAGAAAAAAAAAGCCCCTCTATGCTTCCATTTATCACATTCTGGAAAAGGTAAACTACAGGGACATGAAATAGATCAGTGGTTGCAAGGCTGGGATGGAAGGAGGGATTTGAGTACACAGGGGCATATGTGTACGTTAAAATATCTCTATGCCCTGGTGCCCGTGATTGCTTGGTTCATATGGTAGCAGTCCTTAAAAGGACATGTGTATATATTTTCCTTTTAAAAAATGTCTCTAAAAATGTTTGTTTATTTTTGAGAGACAGACAGACAGACAGACCGCGAGTGGGGGAGGGACAGAGAGAGAGGGAGAGACAGAATCCAAAGCAGGCTCCAGGCTGTGAGCTGTCAGCCCAGAGCCCGATGCGGGGCTTGAACCCATGAACTGTGAGATCATGACCTTAGCCAAAGTTGGATGCTTAACCAACTGAGCCACTCAGGCACCCCTATATATTTTTCTTAAGGCATTGATTTAAGTCAAATTATCAAATACCCTGCTTCCAGATTTCAGCGGTCTCATCTGTAACATGGCATTTCGACCCTTGTCATGTCTTAGAATGGTAAAGAATGTGGTTTTGAAGTTGAATAATTCTGGGAACAAAATCTGTCTCCACTTCCCAGCTGTGTGACTTTGGGCAAGTTGTTTTAGCCTTGCTAGGCCTCAGTTATAGCTACAATAACAGCACTTGCCTCATAGGAATGTTGGAAGGATCAAATGAGATGGTCCATCAAGAGCATACATAGTGCAATGTCAGACACAGGGCAAACATTCCACAAATGGTACCTGTACGCTCCAGTCCTACCTGTCCTGACCTGTGCAGAAATGTAGAGGGAGATGAAGGGTTTTGGGGTGGGCATCTGTAGCAGGCCGAATAATGGGCCCCCAAAAATGTCCACATCCTAATACCCAGAACCTGTGTTTGTTACCTTCTATGGCCAAATGGACCTTGCATATGTGATGGGATCTTGACATGGAAAGATTATCCTGGAATATCTGGGTGGGCCCAAAGTATTCACTAGAGTCCAGAAAAGAGGGAGGCAGGAAAGTCAGAGTGAGAGACAGAGATGTGACAACAGATGTAGACGTTGGAGAGATGTGGGGCTGCGAGCCAAGGAATGCAGGCAGCCTCAAGAAGCTAGAAAATGCAAGGACACAGATTCTCCCCTAGAGCCTCCAGAAGGAAGGTAGTCCTGCCCTCCCATTTAGATGTCTGACTTCCTGAGCTCTAAGAATAAATTTTTGTTTTTTTAAGCCACTAGGTTTGAAGTAATTTGTTACAACAGCAAGAGGAAACTCGTATAGCATCTCAGGGAAAGGGGCCCTCTTTCCCAGACTATTGGGATTTAGCATAGTACATGAAGGGCATGTTGCTGAACATGTTCTTATAATTGGGCCTGGCAGGGCAACAGAGAATGCAAAACCCCAGCAAATGTGGAAGCTTGGAGAAAGGTCTCTCCCCACCATAATCTGATTATGCACAGCCTGCCTCTGTCCTGGCCCATGAAGCCACCAAGTAGAAGCTCAGTGACCTTGCCTCCATACCAGAGGATGAGTCCTTTCACCCGACACTATGAAGTTGCTGCCTGTGGGCTGGACCCTGCACAGAGTGCCCTGCTAAGTGGGTGCCTGACCTCTCCCGCCCCCTCAAAGACCAGCCTGGAAACTTTGCTGTGTGTGTCACCATGGGACCAGTCTGGAATTGGAGGTGATCCAGATCCTGCTTTCTCTGAGGGAGTCTTAGGGTGCTTTCTTTTGATGTCCACCAGAGGGCACTGTGTACATGTGTATAGGAGGCTCTGAACACAAATTTGGGCGTTCTTCCCTGCAAACATTCAAGTAGAGAAACTCGGACAAAGACATCCCCACACATGTGCCTACAATCAGACACATGGACACATACAAATCCACAAATCATCACACCCACAGCACCCACTCACTCACACTGATAGATATGTATATACACACCAGCATATGTGCACGAAAATCTATCCTCACGAACAGAGCCATGTGGCCATTCAACACAGAGACACACAACGTACACATCCACATACATTCAGATTCATACAGATTCATCGATATACACACACACACACCATCAACCTAGACATCCACGTAGCCAAGTATACACTTGGAGACAACGCACAGTCAACACACAGTACATGGTGTCATAAACACATATTCAGATACACAGACATAAGCACAAAAACACAGGCATGCACACACATCTCAACACCGACACATGTGTACCTATGTGCACACCTGGTCTGGGGCTTTGTTATCCTACTTTTGTGGAAAATTAAGTCCCTTGAGGGATGATTAATGTTGTGGTGTTTTCTAAGGAAAACAGTGAAAATGTCAACTTCGTAGTCTCCCCGGAACTGTTTTATTCGTTAAATGTTAATGAAAGTCAGGTCAGACAATACACTCAGTTTTTAAACTGAGACATCCTAAAACAGATACTGGTTTTTAAAAATGCCAAAGAAATTCCAGTAGACAAATCAAGATAAACCAAAATATCATGTTAAGATAAATAATAATAAGTCGAAGCAAGTCCTTCCTTCCCAGAAAGGGTACTAAAGAGGCATGGAGCCTTTGCAAATGATTATCAGATGGCCAGGCCTGGAAATTTGCCTTCAATAAAACAAAGGCATTAAAATAAAGGAAAACATAAAAGAAGGAGAAAGGGAAAAAAGCCTATAAAAATAGCTGATTCGATAACAACATTGTTTAGTTGAAAGAAGTCAGCTGTCAGAAATGCAGGCGGCTCTGGCCGCCAAGCCTTGGCATGAAACAGGTGAATGTTCTCCGGGCAATGGGCAGGGGATCAAGCAGAGGCATGAACGGCTTTGCACAGACATACACTGTCCATTGCTGTGTCTTTTTCCACAGAAGTCTTGGAGGCAGGGGAGAGAGGCTCAGCTTCTAGGCCGGGACACCTAGGGCCAAGTCCTGTTCTGCCCCCTCCCTCCCTGTTGTATGACACTGGCAGGTCCGGCCTATGCCTCGGCCTTGGTCTCCCCAGGTATACAGGGAAGTTCCTGGTCTCCCCAGGTATACAGGGAAGTTCCTAATCTCTGAAGTTCCTTCCTTCTCCGACGCCTTATCATTACAAGTCCCCAACGCTACCTTTCTGAGACCCCACTGCAGCCCATGGCAAGAACCTTTGCGAGTAGCTCGATTTGTGCATTTAACAAAGTGCCCGTTCCAGCCCATCAGTGCGATCCCAGTGAACAATAGCTCAGGAATAGATAAAAGGCATTCATCAGGCAGCCAGGCCCAATTATCATGTCACATTGAATGAATGTATTTTAAAATCTTTTCTGACAAGAAAATGTTCCAAGTAGATACCTTCAAATTAGCTGGAAAATCCAGAAAATTTGCTATTAGGCCTTCTTTGAAGAATCTTTATTCCCCCCTACTGTTCCAGAGGAATTCCTTGGATATTATTAATTCCCTCTAAGAGTATGACCTTGTGCCCCCTGCTGGGACTGAAACACTTTGTCTGTCTGCCCAACTCCCCCGGAGCCATGGCAGAGATGATACACGCCATAGTCCTAAGAGGGGATCACCTGTCCATCAATCTCAAGTGTCAGGTGGTCTCTAGTACAAATTCAGTTCCATTCAATTCAATTCCACCAACATTTACCGAGCATCTTTTCTGTGTCTGCGAACACCGTGATAAGAGCTGAGTCCACCCAGCTCTTGTCCTTGAAGGGACACTCCACTAACAGAGACATGCTTATAAACAGACCGGTGTCAGGAGGAGGGAGGTCCTGTAGCACAGGGGAAAGCCAGACAGACTACATTTTGAAGCTTGATTTGGCTACTGGCTGTGACCTTGGGCACAAGGTGTGACCTCACCTCTCTGAGCCTTGCTTTCCTCACCTCTAAAAATGGTGGAAATGGTATCTCCGGTGAGGAGGGTCAGTTTCATGGGACATAGACTGTCCCTCCCTCTGACCTAACTGTGGTCAAGACCCGGTGTTCCAATGTCATCTCTGCCTCCCAGGGTTGAGGGGTCCCCTGACCTCTCCTCCACCCACAACAACACAGCAATCTTCCTGCTGCTTTATTTTCCACTTCATATTGTAGATGGCTCCGCTCGGCTGAGGGCTGGGAGAAGAGAGTTCTCTAGTCTAATGAGAAATTGCATCAAATGCAGCAATGCCTGGAACTTATGGCTCTGATGTGGAGCTCTGGAAACGCAACAGCAGCATTTAGAGAAGAGACTGATTCGGGGAATTCATTTCCAAACAAATATAGAACAATATGCTTTAGCTTCTTCATATCACGGGTTTGTGCAGGAGCAGATTGTTAACGAGGAGAGATTTCTTATTGACCTTCACAATTTTAGGACTAGAGGGAGACTAAAGACCACCTAGTTCTTATTTTACAAGTGAAGAAACTGAGGCCGAGAGAGGGGAAGGGACTTGCCCAAAAGCACACAGTAAGCCTAGATCCCAGATGCCCTATGTCTTGGCTGCTGTCCTTCCTTCATCTCACTGTGTCAGATTGCTACCCAGAGAACTGGGAATGGGCCCCTCTCTCCAGCTTCCCTTCCTTGCTTCCTTGCTTCTGTCCCCCCAGGGATGCCCCCCAGGCCCTGTCCCCCACCCCCCGCCTTGCCTCGAGCTACAGACCTGGGGGGCGTCCCAGTATCCTGAGTGCATTAGATCCTGCCTCCAGCAGACCTGTGGACCTCAAGGCTGAGGGAGGAGTTCAACTGCCCTCTCTTCGGTAGGATTATGCCTAATGACTACAAGTAAGGCCTAGTGGGGTGAGAATTCTCACTGTGGAAGCCTATTCAGGTGATAATTTTTGTCTAGGGGAATAGAACTCAGATGCCACCAGATACCCGGGAACTTCTACTCAGCTTAATTAACTTCACAGTCTACAAAGCACTTCCACATCCATGAACAGGGTGGGTTCATCCATCCCATTTTATAGATGAGGCTTCTAGAGTGCAAGGGTGTCCCCCTAAGGCCACACAATGACAGAACAATGGAGTTAAGATTTGACTCCAAGTAAGCCCTCTAGGGAAGAAAGGAGCTTAGCGTCAACAAGAGAGAGGTTGTTTGTATTGACTTCTATATTCTCCCTAGTCTGAGGCTTGATGTAGCTGTTGTGCCTCAGGAAAACAAGACACCTACCTACATTCTTGCTAGTTACTTACTGGACAGCATGTTGCCTGATACTTTCCCCGAATACCTCTGGTTCATTTTACTTTGACCAGGGATGTGCAGAAGAAACTTTCAAACATGCTGCCTACAGGACTGTCTCAACTTGACCCAGAAAAGTGGAGAATGCTCTAAAGAGGTGATGTCCATCCATTCCTCTGGCAGGGAGGAGGAGGAATCTTCAAAGACAGGCAGCAAAGGTGTGGGAAAGGGAATGCCAGCCAGAGAGGACACACAGGCAAAGGCCTGGAGGAAAGAAGGCACATGTTTGGGAACAAGAACTTTGATCTGGGTTCAGTGTGGAATGTGTGAGAGTCTGGGGAGGAGAGACGAGGTCAGCACAGGGGACTGTAGTGAGGGGTCTTGATCATGAGCATAATGAACTTAATAAGATCTAGGAGACAGGGAGCAGCAGGATTAAGAAATGTTCTGATCTCTACGTGAGTGGACGGATGGATGGACAAGGGCAGAGATGAGATGAAATCCACCCATCAAATGACCACTCAGTGGGCAGCAAGTCCAGACCTGGTCCCGTGCTAGGGTCTGCCAAATCGGCCCAGATGGAAGGCCTTATGGAAGAAACCCACACCATAGCTCCAGGCCAGGCTCAGGTTGCCCACCTCTGGATGCATCCACCTCAGACTATATCTTTTGAGGCAACACCTTCATAAGGCAGCCTCAGAGGCCCACAGCTGCCAGATTCCTCCTTATCTCTCTTGTAAACACAGATGTTTTACTACCTTGTCAAAGGACTGCTCTTACAGCCTGCCTTGGGGAAAACAGAAATTTCAACCCCTTCAGCCTCCTGGAAAAAAAAAAATGCCATTGTGAGGTCTCTGGCTCCCATGCAAAATTGTGCAAATCTCTTCTTTCAAAGCAGTGGAGGGCCTCCCCCTCTCCAGGTCTCAGCTCCTTCATGTGGTAAAGGAGTTGGCAGAGAAAGCCTCCTCCTTATATTTACTGGTCTATCTCCCCCTAGCTTGAAGCCCCTGAGGGGGAGGGCATGGCTCACCCAAGTGGGAATGCCTGGCACCTGCCTGCTGTGGCGTAGCTGCTCAAGGAATGTTTGTGGAGTGAATGAATGAATGAACAAGCAGATAACAGAGGGTGCCTTCTTGATGTGTTGTCCTTGGATATCCAGGAGGTCTGTGGAACACAACTTGCCCCGCAGCACCCCGCAGCCAGTCTGCTTTGGGCAAGCTCTCAACTCCACTAGAGCTAGAATCTGCTGGCTGCTCCAGGGTTTAAGGCTCATCTCTTTGCCACCAGGCTCAGAGTTGGACATGGATTTCCCATTAGTCACCTCAGATCATGGGACTGAAAGGCTGGGAGTCACTCCCAGAGGACTCTCATTTCTCAAGGACAATTGAGTCACTCAATTCACATGACAGCCATTGCCTGGTTAAATGCCCACTTCCCATCACATTCCAGATAATGATCCAAAAGACCCTGTTCCCGGGACCCCACGATGAATGACTGTCAAGGTCAGAGGGTAACTTCCACTTTGCCTCTTTACAGCCGCGTCGGAAAGGCAGTGGGGGTGTGGGAGACAGAGAATTGGACATCGTGCCAGATGCATTTGGGTCTCTCAAGCCCCACCACTCTGTAGCTTTGTGATACAGGCAAGTTCCTTGATCCCCTGTGCCTCAGCTTCCTCTTTTACACGAAAGGAGAAATAATATCTGGGATCTTGGGCCCAGATGGCAAGACATGCTCAGGTAAGTTGGTTCCTGTCCTGGGTTCCAGCTTTACCTCCAGCTTCTGAGTTCCTTCAGTTGAGCCTCCCACAGTCGTCACCTGTAGAACAGGCATTATAGCCACCTCTGGAGGCTGGCAAGGGTTAAATGAGATAATTTACAGGAAAAGACTTCTAAACAGAGAAGGGGTGGGCACTGCAACGGAGCTAGGATTCTATTGTTTCAAACTGCTTAAACCAGATGCTCTGCCAAACGTGAAGCATGTGGACCTCAGTGCTGGGGTTTGAGCCCAGCCATGGCTTGTGTCACCTTCTCTGAACAGGTCAATGGCCACACATTGAGGGTGTGTGACAGTGGTAGAAATCTCTCGTGGTGACCATTATGGGTGTGGTGATAGGAGCTGATGCTAGAAAAACGATGCATGAAAATGACTGATTTGAGGCTTTACCCAGTAGGCAATGGGAAGCACAGAAGGTCTTTAAGCAGGAATAAGGCAGGATCATATCTGTAAATGAGAAAGAACATTCTGACAGCCTGTGTGGCTTGGGGAGGCTGAACTTGGAGCAGGGAAACTAGCTAGGCCTCAGCTAGCAATGCACAGTTGTCCTGAGACCCAGGTGAGGGATGGCAAGGCCAGACAAGGGCTATGTGACTCCAAGGTCGAGGTCCACCGCCATAGCACTTTGGTGCCTCGCTCATTAATTAGAAATATGAGGGAGGACCTTTTGCTTTTTGCTAAGAGCACGGCTGAAGATAAGAGCATTAACCTTTCATAGGAGGGGTTAAACATCACAAGCAGGAGGCAAGAAGTGGTTCAGCACAGCCTCACCCCCAGCCTCCCAAATGGCCCATCTTTGGCTTGGTAACGATTTCTTTGAAGTCCTTGAACAGACGGGGGAAAAAAAAGTCCCATGAACAAATGTGTACTTTGCTATACTTGTGTGAGTGGAGGCTTACGGAGGCTTTTATTTTTAAGGCCACTTTCTTCCATTTAAGGGAAACAACTATCCAGGTAACCGAGTGGTACTTGCCCATACGAAAATCCTGCAGCCCCCTGGTGTATGGCCGGGTCTCCCCCTGGGATGGTTTGGGTAAAGCAGCAGCAAGATGACGCCCATGGAGGCCAAGATTGACCCCAGTCTCACTTCCGTCAATATATTCCCCCTGGCGTCCTCAGCCTTGGTGCTACGACTGGAGTCGATATCTGCTATAATGTGTTTTGGTCTCATTAACATGGACTGGATTAAGCAGCCGCAAGGGCTTTTCAATTAGGAAGACAAGTTTCTGACAGTGTTTACAAAGGGATTAGATCCCTGCTTAGCAGGTGGCAATCCTTGCCTCTCCTTCCCCCTTTCCTTCCTTCCTTCCTTCCTTCCTTCCTTCCTTCCTTCCTTCCTTCCTTCCTTCCTTCCTTCCTTCTCTCCCTTGCTCCTTCCCTCCCAACCTCCTCTTCTTGCTTTCTCTCCCTGTTTCCTTCCCTGTGTTCCTTGAACAAATGGGTTTGCCCTGTTTCTGTTTTGGGGATATTTAGCCAGATGTGCATGTAAGAGTGGGCATATGATTAGTATCATTTAACCATCCTAGGTGACATCTAATCCAGCTGCCCACCCACACTTGGCTCTATTCCCGCCTTGGCTTACATACCTCCCACCCCTGGGAGCTCACTACCTCAGGAGCCAGCCCAAGTCACTGTTAGAAGGCTCTGACCATAAGAGTCTTCCCAGAGCTGAGCTGTCACCAGCCCCCAGAAACAGTTTCCCCTCACACTCCAGGCCTGCTTTTCAGGTCCACGAAATCCCTGCAGCTCCTGCTGCTAATCTGGAGTGACCTTTTGTGACTGAGATTCAGAAATCTCCTGTAGCAGGGTAGTGTCCCTCTGTGCAAACACCCCACTTCTCTCAATGGCTCCTCCTTTGCATGAAGGCAGTCCCTGCTTCACACAGGCACATGTGCATATAGTTTCAATCATACTGTAAATAGCCTTTTGTTCTCTTTTTTAAAATTAAAAATATACCATAAACATCATTCCACATGGTAGGCTCACTCTTCAAAACGTAACTACCCTTTTAGGCATTTCAGAGTATTTCATGTGGAAACGTTATGGCTTGATTCACCATCTACCATTAATGGATGTGTGCTCTCTGTTTTAACATTTTTTCACAGCATCTTTGTTCATTTGGCTTTTTCCTTCTGCTGAATGATTTCCTCAGGAGAAATATTAGTGAGATTCCTGGATCATTTGTCTTGATTTGATTTTTGGTACATGTGGTTAGATTGCCTTATAAAACATCCATGCCAGTGCAGGTTGCCACCCCAGCAGCTGGTGGGGTTTTGTTTTGCTTTTGCTAGAAACTTCACCTGGATCAGGTATCCTCTTTTTAATATTTTTCCTATTTTATGGAAATAAAGCCATCTTGGGGTTGTTTTAACTTGTCTTTTACTACCGATTAAAGAAGGAAAGAGAGGAAAAGACCTTTTTTCCTTGGGTTTGATTGCTATTTGTCTGTCTCTGGAGAGACCGGTCTATTTGTACCCTTTGCTCATTTACATATTGGGGTATTGATATTTTTCTTAGAAATTCTAATGAGCGCTTAGATTGTAAGGATATTAACCCTTAGTCTGTCCTCCTTAGACTTCCCCACAGCATGTTCACGTTCATTTTAATAACGCTAGTCTTGTTTTCTGCCTGGAGGAGCTCACTGCTGGGGACTGGGCACTGACTGCCCAATCCCCACAAACAGCACCTTTGAGACCAAAAAGATAATATGGACCAAAGCACCATACTAGGTGTTCTGAATGTATCTTCTCTGATCCTCAAAGTGATGCTGGCAGACATTATGCCTCTTTTACAGGTGAGGCAACTGAGGCTCAGAGAGGTAAAGTGCCCCACTCCAGGTCACACAGCATGGACACACGTCAGAGCTAGTGAAGGTAAGCATTGTCTCCGGGTCTGCCTGCCCTTTTCTATAAGACCAGCAGCCTGCAAGAGAAGTAAGAAAACATCTGCTGCCAACATCTCCAGGTTTGTGACTTCAAACTCCCCTGGCAGAGGAAAGAATTACCATATTTGGGGGCAATTTACATCAAATTACCATGCACCAGCCAACAGCTGCCGCCTGGAGCAGGAGGCTGGCTGCACGGATACGATCACATTTGTACACACGATAATGAAAACCCACGCTTGGGCCTCCACATTCTCCCATAAATATGGTCATTATGATCTTGTTGGCATTGCTTGTTGAATTCCATCTTGCAAATTGTTTCCTGGTTGCCTGGGGGAGCTGACTCGGGCTCTTCTCATTCTCCTTTTCTCTAAGATGTGACAGTGCTTGGGCTCACCCGCTCTCCTCAAACTGTCCTCTGCCACAAGCCTGACAATTCTCAGGATGGCTTCTACCCAGTCCTATGAACGTTCATCAAGTGCCTGCTGTGTGCATGGTATGTGTGTGCGCGGGTGACAGTGCTTTCGGGGCTGGCCGTCTCTTTCACTGCACTTGCAGATAAGGGCTGCCCAGAGAGGGTGAGAGGCAGGAGTGGGGTTAAATCCAAGATAAAAAGGATGCTTTGTGTTCCCTGCACTGGATCTCCCCATAGCACCTGAATAGGGACAGGTGGGCTATGGGGCTGCGTGCTGGTGCGCCCTATTTTCAATAGTTAGGGCTTCCTAATTGCAAATAATAGAAATCTTCTGAGCTGAAGGATAAGAAGGATAAGAAGAATACTCTAGCTGAAGGATAGGGGGTAGGAGGGAGAAGATTCTGTACAAGGACACAGGAATCTCATAAAATCCAAGGGCTAAATCAGGTCATGCCCCAGGGGGACTAGAAACAGGAAATGGAGAGCTAATAGGAACCCAGGCTGCCCTTTTTCCTCAGCTCTTGTCTGCTTTTCTCTGCAGAGGATCTGATCTTCTCAGCCTGCAAATGCTCACCCTCTGCTCCTCCATCCATGGGGTGGAATGTGACACCCAAAGTGCACTGTTGAAATGTTACAAGTCCAGCCATCCGACGGGTAACTCTCTCTGGTGTCTCAGTTCTAAACTGCCCCAAAGAACTGAGGAGTGCCTGTGATTTTCTCAGTGTGGATCAGATGCCCACTCCTGGCTCAGTTACATGCAGCCAGGAGGGTGAACTCACTTCATAGTACATGACTCCTGAGAGCCCACTGTGTGGGCAGAGCTGGGAGTTTCTGGGGAAGAGGCACTGAGAAGAAAACCACACTGGCTCTGCCCTACCCTCAGTCTAGCACTTTGTAGTTAACTAAAATTTGTATTTGGGGTGCCTGTGTGGCTTAGTCGGTTAAGCATCCAACTTCGAAGCTCGGGTCATGATCTCGCGGTTCGTGGGTTCGAGCTCCATGTTGGGCTCTGTGCTGACAGCTTGGATCCTGCAGCCTGCTTCAGATTCTGTGTCTCCCTCTCTCTCTGCCCCTCCCCCACTCGCACTCTGTCTCTTAAAAATAAATGTTAAAAAATTTAAAAAAAAAAAAAGGATTGTAGATTCACATGCAGTTGTAAGAAATAATGCAGAAGGAGTTCTTGTGCACTTTACCCTGTTTGAAAACTATAGTATATTAGCACTACCAGAATATTGACATTGATTCAACCTACCAATCTTACTCAGACTTCACGAGTTTATGCTTCTACTCAATTGTGTTTGCATGTGTTAGGTTCTATACAACTTTATCCCACGTAGGTCCACATATCCAACACCACCAGGATCCCTTGTGTTGCCCTTTGAGGTAGGCTAACTAATGTCATCACCACCTCTCTCCTGCAAAGACACCTACACCTAATTCCTGGAAACTGTGAATGTCACCTTCTATGGCAAAAGGGACTTTGCAGGCATGATTAAGATCTCAAGATGGGGCATTATCTTGGATTATCCAGGTGGGCCCTAAATGTGATCACAAGAGTTCTTGTAAGACACAGGCAAGAAGGTCAAAGGAAGAAGCAGAAAACATGATGATGGATATGAGAATTTGGAGTGATGCTTGGGAGGGGTCACATGTCAAAGCATGACCTCCTGAAGCCTAAGGGAAGGGAAGGAATGCAGTGTTCTCTCAAGCCTCCAGAAGGAATAATAGCCCTGTCACCACCATGACTTTAGCTCAGTGAGGCTGATTTTGGACTTCTGGTCTCTAGAACTGTGGGACAATAAACTTGTGTTGTTTTAAGCCACTACATTTCGGGCAATGTATTACAGCAGCAATAGGAAACTAATATACTCTTTCACAACTACACCCACCTCTGTGCCAGCCCCTGGTGTCCACCAGCAGCCACTCATCTGTCCTCCACTTCTAAACTTCTGTCATTTCAATAACATTATATAAATTGAATCATACAGTATTTTGGAATCGGTTCCCCTATCCCCATCCCCTCTGCTCAGCGGAATTCCTTGGAGATGCATCCAAGTTGTTGAATGTGTCAATAAAAAAGTTCACTCTTTTTTATTGCTGAGTAGTATTCCACGGTATGGATGTTAAGTCTAGCCCTCTTTAATGCCTGTATATCTTATCTTTATCAGAAGGTCTAATTAGGGATATGTAACAATTCTTTTTCATTGTTTATTTATTTTTGAGACACAGAGACAAGCCTGAGCACGAGTGGGGGAGGGGCAGAGAGAGAGAGGGAGACACAGAATCTGAAGCAGGCTGCAGGCTCCGAGTTGTCAGCACAGAGCCCAACGTGGGGCTTGAACCCACGAACCATGAGATCATGACCTGAGCTGAAGTTGGATGCTTAACTGACTAAGCCACCCAGGGGCCCCAGTCTAACTAGGGATATTTTTAGAATAGTCTCTTGAAGCAGGATGTAGGAAGGAAAGTTAAAAATCATTCCATCTTTGGGCACCTGGGTGGCTCAGTTGGTCAAACATCTGAATTTGGCTTAGGTCATGATCTGGCGGTTTGTGAGTTCGAGCCCGTATCAGGCTCTGTGTTGTCGGCTCAGAGCCTGCTTCAGATCCTCCGTACCCCCTTCTCTCTGCCCCTCTCCAGCTCACACTCATGTGCACTCTCTGAAAAATAAACCGTTAAAAAAAAAAAAAATCATTCCACCCTCCCTATTATCATATCAGGCACCCAAGTCCCCTCTAGAGCCTGCCTAGTGCCACCAGCTTCTGCTTGCATACCTTCTCTGACCTGGATGAAGTGACCTTCTCACTACCTGGATGACAATACCTATTACACAGTTGTACAGCTGTACCAGAAGTTCTGGTCTTGAGTTCAGCCAAGTACCTCTCTTAAGAGGGGGATGGGGTCAGACCCAGAGAACCTCTTCGAAGGAGAGCAACTTCAGCTGGAAAGGGAGCTGAAAGGGAGTCATCTGGGCACTGACGTGGGCCCTATTCACAAATCCTGGACACCTCCACATCCCGTTCCAGCTCTTCCCTAGGAGCCTCGTGCCTAGTGGCCCACAGCCAGGATCCCTACTCCATGAATCCTCCTCCTCCCCATTTGGCTGCATATTCCTCCGTCTTCTTTCCCCTCCTCCATGAGGAAAGAAACACCATCCTGCCAGCTACTTGAAGAAAAGGAGCCAGCCCAAGTGGGAAAGTCCAAAGACTCAGGACAGAAAGACCGGGCAGATCTGGAGGAGCAGGAATCAGAACCTGCCCTGCGCCCCAGGCGGTGCACTTTAACAAAAGGGCTCTTTCTAGGCTCCTCCCTTCTCTCCTCTGGAAGAAGGGAAGCTGGCTCCTCCCAGGCCCATGCTTCCACCCTGAACTCTCCCCACCCCCACCCCCTTGCCTGGAGAGAAGCACCCTGGGGATTCTGAACAAAGACATCAGGGAACTAGAACAAGAGCAGGTCGTAAACCACCCTTTGCGCTGCCAAGCCCCCCCTCCCATCCACACACCCCTGGGCTCCCGCAAACACTCTCTGGCTCAGGCCCAGCTCTGGGCCTTCTGGCGAGAACCCCTCCCTGGGAGTGCCGCCTTCTGGGCAGCTTTTCTCCGGGACTGAGCTGTCAGGAGCCTCTGAGAGATTTCAAGACAGCTCCCCTCCCCCAAGGGATGCCTTTGTCTTTGTCTCCACAGAGGAGGCAGCAGCAGGGGTTTGGAAGAAAGGGGAATATGAGGCTGGTCTTTCTTTGACCCTAAGGTGCTCAGGATTGGGTGTGAGGGGTGGCAAGGCAAGGATGCCTTTTATCCTTTAAATTTGGGGGAGCTCAGAGGACTGAGAGTTCACTGCCTTCTGAAAGGTGGTCAGGGAAGGCTTCATGGAGGAGGCAGACTTTGAGCTGTCCTGGAAGGACAGTGGGGTTCGATGGGCAGAGATGAAGAGGAAGAGTGTTCCAAGAAGAGCTGTGAAAGCACCAGGAATACTGGGGAACAGGAAGTGGTCCGGGGTGCAGGCCCTCAAGGGGGAGTGTGCTGGCACATGAGGCTGGAGAAGCCCCTTGGGCAGCCAGATTGTGGAGTGCCTGGATGCTGGAGAGGTGAGGGCTATTGCTCAGGCAATAGGGAGCCACTGAAGTTTTTTGAGTAAGGGAGCAACTTGACAGGAATGATGGCTTTGGTCACCTGAGTGAAAGATAGGTGAGGTGGAGGCAGGGAGAGCTTCCTTGGTGGCCTGGGCAGGGCAGAGGCAGTTGAGGTGAAGAGAAAGGTGCACATGTGATGAACATTTTGAACAGAAGGTAGAACTTACAGAACATGGGACTGATTGAACGAAGGCTGAGGAAGAAGAAGCAGTCAGGGCTGACTCCCTTGTAGAAGCAACAGGTTGAGTCAAGAATGGGAGGGGGTGGGGTGGCATCCTCTGAGCACAAATGTCTGTGCCCCTCAGGATGTCTGTGGCCCCACTTTTGTGTGTTTGCCCTGGGCAAGACTTTGTTGCCTTGGGCTCCCAGCTGTGGAAGCTAGAATAGGTCCTTGGAGCATATGGCAAGAGGCAGGGCTGGTGTGCTGTACCCAGGCAGGCCTGAGTACCCAGCAGAGGCTTGGGGAAAAGGGAAGGAGCAGGTGGCTGGCCAGCCATTAGACCACACATGGAATGTGCGAGCGAGAACACTATTTTTCTCTCCACTTAAAGTTGATGCTGACTTCGACTTTTCCATCATTCTAACATTGACTGAGCACCTCTGTGTGCTAGATAGTGGTAGGGCCATGGTGGGTTCCAGCCCAGGCCCCTACCCTCAAGGAAGTCTCAGTCAAAGCAGGGAGGCTGGTGTGGACATAACGGACTCCATTACTAAGGCCTACAGTGCTCAGTGCCATTAGCAAGAGACAGAGAGTGACAGGTCAGAGAAGGAGTCCTTAAGGGGGCTTTATCGCAGGGGCGTGGGGCAAAGGGCAATTCCAGGAGAGGACATAGCTTGAACAAAGACATGGAGATAGGAGTCTGCCAGCATGTACTGGAACCCAGAAGGATTTGAGTGGGAGACCAGAGACAGGAGGACAGTGGAAGCCATTCTGGAAAGGCATGTTGAGGCAGATGCAGAGGACCTGGGTGCTGGCTGGAGGTGGGAGGCTGCAGTGCAGGCAGTGGAAAGGGGCAGTGGGGGTAGGCAACGGGAAGGATGATGGAAGAGTTTCATAAAGGCGGAGGCCGTGATGGTTGCCGGGCCTGAGAGGCCACTGAGCCCTGGCCACCCCCGCCTGCCTCTCCAGGACCTCTCAGTTTACATTACTGTCTGGGTCCTGACTCCTTTATGTTACATTTTTGGATCACCCACTCATAAATCCTCATCTTGCCTGGGGCTGGGAGCCCTTGAACAGAGAGCAGCTTTGATTTAGAGACAGAAATGGCAGTAAAGGGGGAGCAAAACTATCTAGAGAAGAGCACGGGCTTCCCCTGGGGGCAACAATGTAATTAAAATGGGGCCAGCTCTCTTTCTGGGGTGGGGAAGTCTGGCCCAAGCTCTGTGTGGCCCTGAGAACCTCCCTAGAGCGCTGATAAGGGAAGATCTCCATGTGCCACCCCTGTCCATTGTGCCAGTAGACTTCCAGATCCAGGAAGAAGGGCCAAACTCAGAGCAGCCCAGCTCCCTGCTGTGGTAAGCAGACTTACAGCCCTCTATACTCGCCCCCTGCTAGTAGTCATGTTTTTGTGTATTTCCCTCCCCTAGGGTGGGAGTCTGGAGTGACCTAATGACTTTTTCTGATGGATGGAATGCAGCAAAGGTGTGGGTTGTCACTTCTATGATCAGGGTACAAGACCATGACTGTATTGCCTTCTTGCACACTTCAGTAAAGCGAGCTGCCACATTGAAGAGGCTCTCATGACAAAGAACTGAAGGTTGTCCTCTATCCATAGCTAGTGAGAAAATTAAGCCCTCCGTCCAAAAGCACACAAAGAATTGAAGCCTGCCAACAACTATGTAAATGAGATTGAAAGAAGATCCTTCTTCCCCAGTTTAGGGGCTCCTGGGTGGCTCAGTAGGTTAAGCCTCCGACTCTTGATTTCAGCTCAGGTCATGATCTCATGGTTTGTGAGATCAAGTCCCAAATTGGGCTCTGTACTAACAGTGCTGAGCTTGCTTGGGATTCTCTCTTTTCCTCTCTCTCTGCTCCTCTCTCTCTCTCAAAAATAAATAAATAAATAAATAAACTTTAAAAAAGAAAAAGATCCTTCTTCCCCAGTTGAGCCTCAGATGAGACCACAGATTCTGGGATGACATCTTGATTATAGCCTCTTGAGGGACCATGAATCAAAAGATATAGCTAAGTTGTGCCTGGATACCTGACCCACAGAAACTATGAGATAATACTGTGTACTCTTTCAAGCTGACAAATTCATTCATAGCAGTAGGTAAATTATATACCCACTGATTTAAGCCAGTCAATTCCTTACTCTAAATCTCAATGTTCTATCTGAATAAATGGGTTGATGATACTCAAGCCAATGTGTTGTTGTAGAGATCAGAGACAATGGCAGATGGGAAACAGGTCTGTAGACTGTGAAATGCTGTGTACATGGAATGCATTTTTGTGAATTTGATTATCTCAGTGAAGGGTTAGGGAGAGCATGTTCTTGTCTCAGCTTCTCAACTTACATGCCAGGTGACCTTGTATAAGCCAGCTAACCTCTCTGTCCTCAGTGTCCTCATCTGTAAAATGGACTTGCTGGGAGGACATTGCTGTCCCAAGGATGCAGGATGCTAATGGGAGATAAAGCGGGGGGGGGGGGGGGGGGAGAGTCCTGGGGACAACATGCATCTTGGTTAATCTTTTCTTGTCTCTATTGGGTATTGGATTCTCACTGGCTGGTCCTTGCCCTTCTCATGACCCACAGGTAAGGGGTTCTCTATACCCTCCTGGGTCAGAGTCAGCTGGGCAAAGCCATTGGCCCAGAGAGACAGTGACTTACTTGCTCAGGACCATGAAGCCAGTTGATGGAGGAGTAGGGAGCAGGAAATGTGTCTTCTTGACCTCAAAGCCCATGAAAAAAATTAGCTTGCCGAAGTTGAGGTTCTAAGTTTAGACTCATTACTGTTCCTTGCAAAGAGAGGATAAAATTTCAGAGTCTAGATTAAAATCTAGATTTTAGTCCAAAGGATGACCTTCCTGCAATGTCAGAGCCTGAGTATATTCTGTCCTATATGATCACAGAGATGATCACAGAGATGCTAAAGAAAAGAGTTAGCTTCTGAGAGAGACAATGATATGGGAGGCCTCATTGGGATAGGTGAGAGGTATAAAGAGAAGACTTTTCTGAAAGCAGCTGAGATCTAAAGGAGAGTAGGAATCACCCAGGGAAGAGTGAAAAAAGAGAGTCACAGGAGGAGGAAATAGCATGTGCGAAGGCCCTGAGGCAGGAAGGCACATAGTGTGTTCAGGTGATGGAAAGGACACCAGTCTTCTTGGAGCTTAGTGAACAATGGGATAGTAACTTGAGGCCAAAGTGTATAGTATCTTAGAAGCCTTGATAAGAAGTTTGGACTTTATTCTGAGTGATCCAATTGTCATTATAAACAGGCAAGACCTCTGGGCATGAGGTGGTGGGGTGGTGAGGCGTGGTAGGTGGCAGGAGTTTGGTTGGAGGTGGTGCTGTGTCCTGAGATTAGATGACCAGTAGGTCTGGAAGGCAGATGAAGAGATGAGTAAGATGAGGAAGCACCAAATCCCTTTGAACAAATAGCCTTGGATTTCCTGGGCAGCCTGATGCAGGGAGCTTGCTCCGGGTTGTCAGGCTGAACTATCAGAAGCCATGGCCCCATCCATGAGCTCTCCAAGGTCCTGTGGGACTGTGTCCCAAGACAGAGACTGCTGAAGCCTTGGCACATCTGGTCCAGGCCTGACACACCTACTGCCAAGTGACTGGCTGATGGTTTCTGGGGGCAGGAATCTTCTTTTTGTCCCTGTGACAGGCAAAATAACGTCCCCCTAAGAGGTCTGTGTCCTAATCTCTGGAGCCTATGAATATGTTATAGCTCACATGGCAAAGGGGAATTAAGATTGCCGATGGAATTCAGGTTGATAATCAGCTGCTCTTAAAAGATGGTGAGGATTCTGGACTACTAAACTGGGCCAACGAAGTCACAAGGGTCCTTAAGAATGGAAGGGGGGTGGGCAGGAGACAGGTCAGAGAGATGCGATGTGAGAAGAACTTGACTGGCCTTCTTTGCTGGTGTTAAAGATGCAGGAAGAACTCATGAGCCAAGGAACTCAGGTGGCCTTTAGAAGCTGGAAAAGGCAAAGAATGGATTGTGCCCTAGAGCCTCTAGACAGGAGCATAGCCCTGCTGATAGCTTGCTTTAGCCTGGTGAGACCCGTGTCACAACTTTATCCTACAGGACTGTGTGGTAATTTTACATTTGTGTTGTTTGAACCACTAAGTGTGTAGTAATTTGTTATGCCAGCAATAGGAAACTAATACAGTCTCCTTTCTCCCCAAGGGCAACGCTGAGGCATGCGGGCACCACCTCTGTGCCAATGGCCAGCTTATTCTCAAACAAATAAACACTATCCCCAAAATGGGGCACAATGGGAAAAGCACTAGGTCTGGAGTCTGGGAGCTTGGGCTGTCACTGTGGCTTTGCCAAATAGGTGTGAGAACATAGGCCGGTCCCTTTCCTTCTCTGGCCTCAGTCTGGACTGGGGCTAAACCCTGGCTGGCCCCTTCTGTCACCTTGCAGGGGGGACAGCACTCTGTGAACTATAAGGTGGTGCACTTGTGTAAAGGATGCAGGGGGTGAGAGCTGAGGAGAGGGAATTCATAGTCCTAGAAGAGCAGACATTTCAGCGAGGAGAGAAAAGACATGGGCACAAGTCAAGATAAAGTAGGAAAGCCACAGAGACCTGTGACTGGAAGGCACCAAAGCCAGCACTGGAGGCCAGGCAGCCCTGAGTGTGTTCAGGGAATGGTGAGTTGCCTGACTGCACTCAAGTCTGGGGCATGTAGGGGAGGGATGGACACAAGGCTAGAGCCTGGCCTTACAGCGCCTTGAATGCCAAGAAGAGCAGCCCAGACTTCAACTTAAAGACTGACCCTGGAGAGCCCTTGTGGGGACCCAGTAACTTATTGGAAGGCCACACAGGGGCTGGAGCACAAGACCACCTAGGAGACTGATACCAGAATCCTGGCTTTGGGTGCCCCTAGATGTGTAGATTCCCTAGTTTGCTTTTTCTGACTCATGACTCTGCTCTCACCAGCTGGGAGACCTTGACAAATCTTTGCCCTCTATAATCTCAGTCTTCCCTCTTGTAAAATGGGGCTGACAATGCTAACCCCGTTAAAGCATTGTGAGGATCACACAAGAAAACATGTAAAATACTGGCTGTGAACTCCCTAAATGCTACCCAAACCACCAGGATCCCTTCTCACAATACAGCGACTTCCACCTTGCTCAGGTGGACATTTTACACCTTTTCCTTCCCCCAACAAAAGCAACTTTTCTTTTCTGTTATCTGTATACTCTTTCCCAGCAAGAATTGTGGATATCTGCACGGAGCATCCCCACATTCTTCAAAAGACGTGTTTGGAAACAAGAAATTGCTAGAGAGATGATTCAGTCTTTGGCCTCAGATTGTGTGTGGACATAAGCAGGCCCATCTGCAGAGCCTACACTGCCAAATTCTGTCACTCTTGCTCCATATGGTCTGTGCCCCCCCACCCCCCCGTCTTGCCTCCCAGAAGCTGCAGCCTGTGCCTGTCTCTCACTCCACTTTGGTTGCTACACAGAAAATTCAGTGAAGGGTGTCTTGACTCCAGTGGGTGGGGCATTTCTGCTCCTCTGCCGTTATGCCTACGGCTGTTTAGGGACCAAAAGCCAGTAGACAGTGGGGGTGGGTATTGCTGGACTTCTTTGGGCCCCCTCACTTTTTGTCCATGTAGGGCCACAGTGTGGAGTCCGAGAGCTGAGAGGGACCAAGGGGGGCTGTCGGTTCCTGCTTCAGAGGCAGAGATCTCTCCTGTAATGAAGTAAGCTCCTAAAATGTTGTTCACCAGTCCATTCGCCTTGTCCCAAAGCAGAGTGATGTTCCACAGCCTCTTTCAACCACATCCTTGCCTCACAGGCAGCTTGACATGGCATTGGAAGACCCCAGTTGAAGTCAAGCTGTGTGACCTTAGTCATTGGCTAGCCTTTTTGAGTCCTCCTTTCCTCATTTGAGACCTGTGAGTAGTGATTCCTGCCCTGTTCATATGGTAGGTTGGTTGTGGGGGTCTAATAAGGTAACAGTTGGGAAAGAGCTTTGTAAATTGTAGAGCAGCGGACTCAAAGTGTAGCCCCAGGGCCATCAGCCGCAACATACAAATTCTTGGCCCCTCGGCCAAACTACTGACCCAGAAGCTCTGGAGGTGAGCCCAGCAGTGTGGGCTTCCACAAGCTCTCCCAGTGACAAGCTTGGGGATCACCACTGTGGGAAGATGGGCACAGGGATGAGATTGTCTCCACCCCATTGTCAGTTTAGCTCAGGGAGTCGCCTCAAGTGTACCAGAGCCTGTCCCACGTTGGGCTGTATAGATCTTTCATCACAAATGGTTTAAGGTTTCAAGATCTGCATGAGAAATAATGCAGGCAAATCCATTTCAAAATAAATTCATGATGTTCACGGTCAGATTGAAAAGCAACTTCCCAGGGAGATTTAAACCTTGGATGGAAAACTCAAAGCCTTCAGGAGCTAAGCAGGGGATGTGAATGAGGCAGAAGCTGGGTGGGATAGGAAGGGGGAGAACCGAGCTGTGATGCAGAGTTGAGACCCTACCTAAAGCCATTAAAAAAGTAAACCCATATACTGGGCCAAACAAAACACATATGTTAGACAGATCTGGTTCAATGCCTGCCAGTTTGTATGTAACTGGTGCAAATGTTGAAAAAAAGAAAAAAAAAAAAAAGATTTGTTCTTCACCAAGCTATGCATTGGCCACAGGCTTGATTGCCCCGGAAAAGAGTGTTTGGCACACAGTTATAATTTCCAGGTTCAGCCTGGACTAAACATGGTATGATTTCATTAATTCACTCATGTATTCATTATCAAAACACTATCTTCTAGGTCCTGTGCTGAGGTTTGTCAACCCAAAGCTGAATCAGACACTGTCTCTATCCTCCAGGGAAGCAGGGCATGGCTGTGAATGGCACCATGGCATTGTTTTCCAGCATTCTGTGGTATGCTGCTCAGTGAGATAATGAGTGTTCCATGAGAAAAGTGGTACAGGGTTAAACATGGAAAGCACCAAGTTAAACAAAATTGAACCTATTACTTCATTACAGGACTTCTCAGAGCCTTTACTATGCCCATGTGCTTCACCTATTACATGACCGCCAGGTACCTGGGCCTGTCTGGGGGGTCCATGATGGGCCTAGATGTCCTGACCTCTATTGGGGACTGGAGAGTGAGCAGATGTGGGGCTCCCTTCCCCAGGAGGTGGCTGAGTCAGGGACCTGGTTGCACTTAAGCTTGGGCCTCCTGATGAGTGGGCTGAGGCCCTCCCTTCAGGGTTCTGCAGTGCAATGCTGAGGGGCAGTCCTCAGGGGTAGATTTTACTTTCTGTGGCAGCAGGAAAACCTCAAAGCGTTGAATCCCAGGGCCCCCGGTCCCGCTGCATTTGAGAAATATGACTGCCCTATGCTGGGGAGGAGGCATCCACACCAGGGAATGGAGAGAGCAGTCAGTGTCCCATGCAACAGGAATGTTGAAGCCTGCTCCCATAGCAGTTTCCGGGTTTTATTACCAAGAAAGGGGGAGAAGGCAATTCCGTGTGTACAAACAGGGTTTGATCTCCCTCCCATAGCATAGGCTGCTGCTCTGCCCAGGAGAATAAGGAATCCTCTGACAGAGCCTACAGTTACATTAACTGCTGCTTTTCCACCAAGGGTGGCTCTGACTTCTATGAATAAAATTGCGAGGTTCAGGATGGATCTGAAAACCAATCTGCCCCTTTCTCTTCTTAACCCTCCCCACTCATTGTCTGCGGCACTCACTCTCACTTGCTCTCTCTCTCTCTCTCTCTCTCTCTCCCTCTCTCTGCAATATATGAAGTCATTCCAGTTTGGGACTCAATACCACTTTTGTTCTGAAAATCCCCACAGCGAAGGCAGAATGAATTGCGACTTGGTCAGGAATAATCTTTCACAGAATTGGGATGGAAACACATTCATGGAAAAACACAAAACACAACAACAAAAAACCCAGACTCCCTTGAAAACATAATTCATGGAGATCTCCAAGACGTAACTTCTCAAACCAAGAGAGACTGATTCTAAAAGTGTCTGTTGTGACTCCCTTTATGTTCAGTTTCAGGTACCCAAAGTACTTGTGCCTAAAGTAGAAAGGGTGGGAAAATCCCACTTTCTTGTAAGTCCTATTTAAGGATCGGGGTAGGAAAGTTTACTCTGGCAGAATCAGAAAAAGCTGGAAGCCAGGAAGAGGAGACATTTAAATCAATCAATTAATTAATTTAGTTACTTAATTATCTGTTTATTTATTTAGTTATATCGCCCAGGGTGTGCTCAACGCTCTTCTGAGACATTTCTATGTATTTCTCCCATTCACACTATCTTCCAAATGCCCCATGTTCTTTGTGCTCAAGAGAGTTGAAGGGACTTCCCGAGGCCAGATGAGCAACAAAGGGCAGCTTTCAGAGTTCAGTCTATTGGTTTTAAGGCCTGTCTGTTCTGTGTCTGGGATGGACCTCAAAAGATCTAGATATCTGGGGGGGGGGGGGGGTGGCAAGAGAGAGAAGTTTCCACTTGAAGGAACAGCAGGAAGTGCCTGAAGCTGCTTGTCTTTGTGACAGAAGGGAGAGGGATTCTCCCCACAGACGAGCCTGGGGATTTCTTTCCCTCACTTTGTCCTCAGTCCCTCTTGTTGGCAGCCTCTGGTCTGTCAGTTTGTGGGGCATACACCAGCCAGCAATCCAGAGTTCTGCTCCCAGACCAAGAAAAACTGAACTAGAACCTTCCTCCCAAACAGTGTGCAGGACACACAGCCCAGACTTCATGGGAATCTGCTTATGCGCAGCTCCTCATCAGCCGGGAAAGACTGCTCAGCGGCATGATTTAAGAGCAGGGCTCACATTTCTCACACAGTTGGAGGAGGTTATAACCCACAGAGGGCTCTGGCTTCGATCTGGCCAAGACTACAGAGAACATCTCTTTCTCAGCTAACGTGGACGTTTCTTGCTTTAATTCTTGTCCTGTCATTGGTCTGTGTGCTGAAAGCAGGTCTGAACTTGTGGGAGCATCCAACAGGCAGACAAAGGAAATGAATTATTTCTGTAGACACCAGAACATTGGGTCTAGAAGGAGGGAGGTCACAGTCCCACCTTGGCCGCAGCTAGGACATCAGGATCCAAGTACAAACAGCACCAAGCAAGTCCTCATGGCTGGTGGGTGACTGTTTGTATAAATAGGAGTGATGCTGCCAAGATACCTGTCCACCTGAGCAGTTTCCAAGGTCACAGCTTCTATTTTTGCCATTGTTAAGCTAATCAAACACTTCCCAAAGCATCTTTCCTTATGGCATGTTAACAGGTGCTATATGGGGGTGGTCAAATAAGTTTGAAGGGAAAGCCGAAGTCAAGAAGATTAATTCAATTTATTTAACTGAAAGACTTCTCAGAGGCGTTAGCACGCTAACGTGCTTTATGAATCTCTGAGAGGGAAGTAGTTGGTAGCATTCCCCAAATTTATTGATCAGAGATTCATTTTTCCCTCCAGAGCACCTCAGGGGATGAATGTTCCATGGAGCATATTGCTGGAAAGGTGGGTTTCATGTTACACTTTTCTTACTTTTGTAAGGATTGACATTAACCAAGGCACAGAAAAGGAGGATGTCACAGAAGGAGATGAAAGAGAGCATGGAGTGTGGCTACCCCCAGCTGTTGAGAGGTTCCTAATGGCCAAGGCAAAAAGAGAGACACTCGGCTACTCTAACAACTATTGTTTCATGTTCCCTGGGATATTTTCTTCCCAGCCCCTTCTGTCCATTAATGTTTTCCCTCCAACCTGAGTTATGTGTCATTTAGGATTAGATTTGGTTACTAATAATAAAGACTCCACAATAGTGGCTTAAGCAAGACAGAAGTACACCTTTCTCTCACATAAAAACAAAGAGAGGAGGCAATTCAAGGCTGGTAGGGCAGAGACATGGCATCAGGGATCCAAGCTCCCTTCTGTCTTGCTCCTCTGTCACATGTAGCTTCCATTCCATTCCTCATGATGCACAATGGCTGCTGGAGCTCTAGCCATTGCACCCACATTCCAGGCAATAGAAAGGAGAAAAGGGAGGAGAAAAGGACAGCCTTTCCCTTTTAAGAACTTCCAGAAATACCTCAGAGCACTTCTGCTTATATCTCACTGATCAGAAGTTGGGCACATGGCCATACCTAATAGCAAGGGAGACTGGGAAATGTCTTAACTGGACAGCAATATGCCCAGCTCAGAAACGGAGGTTCCAGCACAAGGGGAGAATGGATATTGGGAGAAAGCACTCTACCACACATCAAATATCATTCCCCTGACTAGAAAATTTTGGTCAAGCTGACCAGTCTGAGTTTTGCCCCTTTAGTTTGAAGCTAAAGGGGAAGAGTCTTTTTCTTCTATGGCTACTGAGCTGAAGAGAGTCTGAAGGTTTGAAGCGCTTCTCCCCAGTGGAGAAAGCAGGTTTAGATGGAGAGGACAAAGCCAACATGCAGAGAGACTGGGGAGGAGACTGGAAGAGGTGTGAGCTGACTGATGGATCCCCAGGTCCAGCCATCCCAGAGGCCAGCTGCACCCCCGGCCCCCTCCTAGTTACATGATCCAATAAATCCCCCTTTTGACTTAAAGTGTTTCAATTTGGGTTTCCATCATTTGCAATAAAAGAGCGCTGGCTGCTCCTTTCATTGCTGAGAGCGGGTACCACATGGATCACTCTTTTGACAGGGAAAGCTTTTTCCTGGAACTAAATCACAGAAGGACTTTATTGCCTGATTTCGTATTGAAGGACACTGGGTAATATAATCACACTCTCACCCATCTGTGCAGCTCTTCACAGTTTACAAATTTCTTTTACATCCGTCGGCTCACCCGGGTTTCACAGTCTCTCTGAGATGCAGGTTTTATTTCCCCCTATATGCAAGATGAGGACCCTGAAGCTCAGTGAGATAACCTAGTTCATCTACATGGCTGGTCAGCAGTGGCACCACTTGCCGTTCAAGTAGTGCTTTGTGGGCGGCCTCTGTAAAGATGAGGATGGTATGACTCTGTCACAACATGGGGAGGAACACAGTATGCAGGGTGGACGAGCTGAGGAAACCCGGCCCATATATCTTAGTTCAGGGCCAGACCTCAGAGCGAACGACTGGAGAGAGGGCATGGCCATGGGACTGTCTCAAGTACTGGTTGAGATAAAATTGTTTTCAGATGAATACTGAGGTTTGCCACCAACAGACCCTTTCTGAGAGAATTATGCTAGGATATACTTTAGGAAGAAGAAATTCAAACTCAGACAGGACAAGTAGAATGTAAGAAGGTATGTGGAGGAAAGATATAGTTAACATGGGGTTAAATCTAAATGTGCACTGAATGTATAAAATACTAATAATCTGGAAGATATGAAGATAAAGTGCGAGTAAAATACTGTACAACAATAAGACATAAGGGGTATGGTGAAATTCAGGGTGTGCTAAGGTCCTTGTATTGTCTGGGAAGAAGGATAGACAGTGATTAACATGCATGTACTATGCATATTAAAAAATCAAGGGCAGGGGCGCCTGGGTGGCTCAGTCGGTTAAGCGGCTGACTTCGGCTCAGGTCATGATCTTGCAGTCCGTGAGTTCAAGCCCCACGTTGGGCTCTGTGCTGACAGCTCAGAGCCTGGAGCCTGTTTCGGATGCTGTGTCTCCCTCTCTCTGACCCTCCCCTGTTCATGCTCTGTCTCTCTCTGTCTCAAAAATAAATAAACGTTAAAAAAAAATTAAAAAAAAAAATCAAGGGCAACCAATAAAAGAAGAAATCATATATATCATCTCTTAAAGATTGAAGGGGAAGCATGTGATAAAAGAAGATTCAATCATACTGACAGAAGGCAAATAAAAGAGCATGGTAAATCTAAAACATTAAATAAGATGGTAGAAATAAATTTAAGAAAATTGATAGTAACCACGTATGTAAATAGACCAAAGTCTCTGATGAAAGAATAGAAATTCTCAGATCAAAATTCTTTTAAAAAAATTTTGTTAATGTTTATTTATTTTTGAGAGAGAGAGAGAAAGAGAGACAGAGTGCAAGTGGGGAAGGGGCAGAGAGAGAGGGAGACACAGAATCGGAAGCAGGCTCCAGGCTCTGAGCTGTCAGCACCGAGCCCAACGTGGGGCTCAAACTGTGAGATCATGACCTGAGCCAAAGTCGGTTGCTTAACTGACTGAGCTACCCAGGTGCCCCCCCAATCAAAATTCTTATAAAAAGCCATATGCTATGTATTCTGGGCAAATATTGACCAAAGTAAAGGTGGCATAGATATTTGGATAAAATAGACATTAGCGTCAAGAGTATTATTAGGGATAAAGATGGTTATTACAAAATATTAAAAGGAACAATTGCTAAGAAACATATAAATTTTCAAATCACATAAAAATTCTAAGGTAGGGACAAGTTTGGTGAATTGAAGGGACAGAAAGATGACCAAGGTGGCTCTAAACTGTCCCCATCTTCTCTCACTCTATATCCTTTCTCAGTGTCATCTATCCAGTTTGACCTCTGTAATCACCTATAAAGAAGTAGTTCCCAGAGCTCTTCCCCAGAATTTCTGACTGTTTGCTGACCATTTCCATCAGTGTCCCCAGGCAGCTCACACCCAACATGCCCAAAGCCACACTCCTCACCCACACGTCTTCCACAAATATACTTTTCTTCCCCTAGTCCCCCATCTTTGTGAGGCTTTCATAACCAACTCATCACCCAAGCTAGAAAACCAGGAGTCTTCAAGTGGCCCGTAGTCCAATGTCCACAGGCCTTTGCGTGGTAAATCAACATGGCAAGACAAGTGGAATTTGGGAAAAGGTTTGGAGGACAGGAACCAGCAGAAGACTTAGATCATATTCCTTTCCATTTTTGTTAACTGTTTCTAGTAACAAGTAATCCAAACAAAAAGAAGTAGATATTAAAAGTCATTCAACATTACAGTTCCTCAGTCATTCTAATATGTACATCCTGTCAGATCTTTTAAATCCATATATATTTATAGGTGTATGTATATTTTAGATTGTTGCACAATTGTGAATATATTAACAGTCCAGTTTCTTGCTTCTTTCATTTAATATACTTCGATGTCTTTTTATATCAATTCTTTTTATTTATTTATTTATTTATTTATTTATTTATTTAGAGAGAGAGAGAGAGCATGAGCAGGGGAGGAGGAGCAGAGAGAGAGGGGGAGAGGGGATCCCAAGTAGGCTTCCTGCTGTCAGCGCAGAGCCAGGTGCCCCTCAAATCTTTTAAAAAAATTTTTAATGTTTATTTTATTTATTTTGAGAGAAAGAGAGGTGGGGGAAGGGCAGAGAGAGAATCCCAAGCAGGTTCTGTGCTGTCAGCACAGAGCCTGACACGGGCGATCTCACAAACCATGAGGTCATGACCTGAGCCAAAATCAAGAGTTGGATACTTAACAGACTGAGCCCCCCAGGCACCTCTCATATCACTTCTTTTTTTTTAACATGTGCATAATAATGCATTATTTGACTATGTCCTAATTCACTTAACAAATCTCCTAATGGACATAAAAATGTTTCAAACTTGCCACTTGTACAAGCAGATGCAGCGAACCACCTTGGGTGTGTATATGTGCATTTGAGTGAGGAAATGTGCAGAATAAATTTGTAGAAATGGAATGTCTGGGTCAATAGATATCCACATTTTAATCTTTGATGGATTCTGCCAAATTGCCTTTAAGACGTTCTTTCAATTTACCCCCTTCCCAACTGGGAACATATTTCCCTACCATCTCACTAATGTCAAGCATTATCCATCTTTAAAAGTGTTTTGCCAATCTGATAGGTGAAAATATATTTTTGTTGTTTTAGTCCATATTTCTTTGTTAGTTTAAGCACTGTGTATTTCTATTTCTTTTCAAGAGACTTTCTAATTCAAATCTTCTGCATATTTATTACTCAGGTGTTTTTCTTTTTTTTTTTTTTACTGAGTTGTAGAAAGTTCTTTATATATTAACACTATTAACCTTTAGTGTGTAATAAATGTTGAACATGTTTTTCCTCAGTTTGCCATCTGTACTTTTGTTTCCTTTATGGTATCAGTTGCCTTACAGAAATTTTAAATATTTATGTAGTTAAATGTTTTCTGTCACGATTTCTGGCCTTATTTTCATTTTACCTCCTTGTTTTCAATGATCTGTTAATGATTTTACTCTCTAGTTAATCATGAGTTCTTTGAAGGCAGAGGCTACCTCTTACTCATGTTGGTAGATCCTACTATAGAAATCACTCACCCCTCAGCCTTGGCTCTGATATATGCTCAATAAATAAACACATTTTAAATTTTTATTGAATTGACAGAGTTCTGTGTGCTATAAAATAAGCAAGCATGGAAAATTTAATTCCGAGATTGAAGTTGAGGGAAAAGCCAAAATGCACGGTGAGGTAGAAAGTGTAATTTCTATCAATATGTGGAATAAGATCTGGGTTAAATTCAGCTGGTAACAGAAAATTATTAAAAGGATCACAAGAAGTGTGTTCTATGTTTCATTTTAAAAGCTTGTTTTTGTCACTGAATTATCTGCTTTTAGAATCAGAATTTAATAGGAGTCATAGTTTAATATGAAAATAGTCACAGCTTAATACAAAAAGCCAAAATTTAACATAAAAATCATAGAGCGGGGAGTTCAAATGCTAATCTGGATCTCAAGCAAATCTTGTGCTTGATGCACCACTTTAACCATGCAAACGACCCTGTGTCTACCCCCAGCTGGTGGCAGCGTGCACTAACCCCAGGGTATGTAGGGAAGAGAGCAAAAGGCAGAGTTTTAAGTGCAACGACTGCAAATCTCAAGCTATAAAATGCTGTGACTTACATTCTTAATGCTGCTTCATCAAAACTTGGGAAAGCCATACAACTTTGGGGAAATCCCTTGGCCTCAGTTTGGCTATTTTAAAAACAAAGAGGTCACTGGGTGATCTTGGCAGCTCTTTCCAAAGCTGAGGTCCCAGGAGCCTATGAACATCTTTCTGTAAAATGGTTTCCAGGGCCCTGCCTTCGTGGGATTCCCTTGCGATTTAATCAGAGGTGTGAAGGCAAACCCATCGCAGCTGTTACCAGCTGTTCTGTGAGGCTGCTCCCGGAGCCCCCGAGAGTGTCAACACTGATGTCTGTACGAGTTAAATTAAATTCCAGGGTCTGGTGTGAAGCTGGAACAGGCCTTGATGTTTTTATCTATCTGCTGCTGGGTCCCTGCAGGGCCCATTGCTTCAGCTGAGATAGCATGAGGGAAGGGGAATGGAGTGGAATGGGCAGTCTTCTCTCTTTTTCATTTATGTATGGTTCATAAGCATTTTATTATATAAATTGTACCCCGGTCACTTCCTAAAAAGACTCAAGATGATTCATTAATTCACTTGAATAGCAGGTAGTCTATGCCTGCTCTATGCCAGGTGCAATGCTAGGGGCTGGAGGAGACAGAAACATATGAAAAAAACTAATACTGTCTCCTCCATGGTATTACAGAGGCACTGGATATATACCAAGGCTGTGAGGACACAGGAAGTAGTAAACAATTTTGATAGTCCAGGCGTGAACATGGTGAGGAACAGAGAGGGGAAAGGGGATGACAATTTCTTGAGTACCTTCTAGGAGGCAATATGGCATAATAATCAAGAGCCTGAGCTCTGGAGTCAGGGTTCAACCTCTCTAACCTCAGTTTCCTTATCTGCAAAAGAAAATAGAACTTCCTTTACTGAGTTGTTGGGAGATTAAATGAAAAATGCACGTAAAGCACTTAGCGCTGCATCCCACACATGGCAAGCATGAGATACATAATCGCTATTCTATTATTATTCTGTGATTAGTCACCAAGATAGGCTTTATCATTAAATATTGCATCGTAGGGGTGCCTGGGTGGCTCAGTCGGTTAAGTGGCCGACTTTGGCTCAGGTCATGATCTCACGGTCCGTGAGTTCGAGCCCCGCACCGGGCTCTGTGCTGACAGCTCAGAGCCTGGAGCCTATTTTGGATTCTGTGTCTCCCTCTCTCTGACCCTCCCCTGTTCATGCTCTGTCTCTCCCTGTCTCAAAAATAAATAAAACGTTAAAAAAAATAAACATTGCATTGTAGTCATTTTACAGGCGAGACAGGGGTTCAGAGAGCTTATGTAATTTTCCCAAGCCCACGCAGCTTGGAAGCAAAATTCTAACTAATTTCCAGGCCCATTTTCTTTGCACTGCTGTGATGCCTCAAGGTTTCCCAGAAGACTTGATATTTGAGTTGAATGTTAAAGAACAAAAAGAAGTCCTTTTGTGGAGGTTAGGAAGGAGGAAGCACAGGCAAAGTAAACAGTGTGTGCCACTAGAGCCCAGAGGCAAAGATGGAATGGGCTGTCTGGGAGTGGGGTGGCGGGGAGGAGCTGGTGGAGCTCTGGGTTTCTGAAGTTTCCTCCAGTAGAGGAGGATGGGGTGCAGGACACGGAGACAGACCAGATGGAACACTCAGTGATTCTGTCTCGTTCTCTGCCTGCCTTGAAGTTGAACCTTCCCAGCAAGTGGGAATCAGAACCACTCCTGTCCCATCTTCTGACCCTCAGGGTACATGTCTGATGGCCCTTGTGAGTCCCTGGTTCCCATTTAACCAACACTATGGTCATTGCTGGAGTCTCTAGGCATCCCTTTCTCCACTGTACTCTACCCCAGGCCCAAGAAGTGTTTGTATGTTAGTGGGTATTCTGTTTTTAAACCAGCAAACGGGAGAATCAAGATAGGGAGGAAAACCTCTTATACTCTGACACCATATCACTCACTAGGACTTACTTTATGGGCAGCAGATTAGGTAAGCCCTAAGTAGGACTAGGTTCTGGTTTTGGAGGAGTTCCTGGTCTGGTTGGGGAGACAGATAGCCAAATTCAACATTAGTGACGCGCTGGCCTCAAAGTGGGTCAGGGCTTAGGTCAGTGGCAATACCAAACAATGGTCTGTAGAGGAGAGTTTTGGCATCCTCATAATCTCTAACCAGCCCCTTCCCATTCTTTGATGGTCTCTCAGTTTTCATAAGTTGTGTTAAAGCATTTTTTTTGTTAGGTAAAATCATCTGTGACAGCCAGAATTCCAAGATGACCCTCGGTCACCCTCACTCTTGTATAATCCCCTCCCCTTTGAGTGTGGGTGGAAACTTTACATATGATATCACTCCTGTGATCACGTAATGTTATGTGGCAAAAGGGAGCTCATTCTGGGTGGTCCTGACTTCCATCAGGAGATCTCTTTAAAAGCAGAGCATTTTCTCTGGGTGGTCATAGAGAAACAACCCAGAGAGACACGCTCCTGCCGGCCTGGAAGAAAGCACACTGCTATGTTGTGAATTGCCAGTAAGAGACGTGGTCTCCAGTTGCTGACAGCAGTCCCCAGGTGATAGCTAGAGAGAAAACAGGGGTCTCAGTCTTACCACCTCAAAGAGCTGAAGTTGGCCCAACCTGAATGAGCTCGGAAGTGATTCGTTTCCCAGAGCCTCCAGAAAGGAATGCAGCCTGTCTGATACCTTGATTCCAGGAGACCCAGAGCAGAGAGTCTAGCCTTTCTCTGTACAGAAGTCCGACCTACAGAACTGTGAGCCCAATAGCTGTGGGAATTTGTTACACAGCAACAGGAAACTAATACAATGATTCTCATACAGATATAAAAGGAACATGTGTCAAATACTGTATTTCACTCACTCATATGTATTTCATGAGGTACTCTGTACGCTGTTACAACCCGTTCAAAGGAGGAGTCACGGAATTGCACATGTGGAATGTTAAAATAGCTACAAAAGTAGTCAATATCCACAGAGCAATAATCATTGTAACTTCAATGGACAAAATTCATTTGCATTTCTATGGGCAGGAATCACCACATTGCTATCCATTTCCTACAATTTATAAAGTCACAAAACAGCTTTAAAACAATGACAGGAACAGATTAACCGAAAGAAAAGGTCATCTAGAAGGACTAGATAAGAATTATCTAGAAGTTTCTACAAGGACATCCAGTATTCTTTATTGCCCAGTTTAAAAGACTTTCACGATGCTTCCTTATAAGTGGTATGCAAATGCAGCTTCGAGATAGGCTACCACTGCCACACACACCCCTCCCCAAGTATTGCCACCATGAAATCCTGTCACAGAGACTGTGGCTTGGCCTTGGACTGGATTCAGTGAGGCCAAGGGCTGGATGAGTCTTTTCATATCCATTATCTGGCTCATGATTCTGTCTTCTCATAAGACTTCAGTGGGTAAGGTAGAACTGGTAACAGTTACCCCATCACATTTCTTTGGAGAGTGGGGCCCAGAGAGGAGGGGTCACTCAGGGAGTCAGTGACAGGTGTGACCCTTGATCCTCTCCCTTCCCATTCAGGGCTTGTCTTCTCCATGTACCACCCTCCTTGTCCTCAGGTGGGTGAGCTTTCCGTCTCCCATCCCCTCCCCTCCTTTGTGCTGGGCCAGCCTCCCCTCCACACTACAGGGCTCGGCACCTGACTTGGGGATTGGCTAAGGCCTCGGACGCTCCGTGTCCAGTCTGCAGGCAGCAATCCCAGGCCTCTGCAGAGCCTGTCTGATCCAACACCCCCAGACCCCCAACTACCCTTTGTGCACTGAGCACATCCATGCCTGTGTTCCCCTCTTTTGCTCTAGCAGCCTGACAGTCCCCAGTCAGGCATGACTTGCCCAAACCTGCTGTGCCAGGGCCACCTGCTCTGCCTTTTGGGCTGCCCACCCCAGCCACCCGCCTCTGTTGGCTTCCCACTGGGACTCGGGCTGGGAAGTCATCTGGGAGGCCAGGCATGCCAGTCTGCCGGAGCCTCTTCCCAAACCCTCCTGACCGGTGCCAAGCACTAGTGCGGGACAAGCCACTCACTGATGCCAGGTCGGGCAGCTGGCTGGCAAACCGGCCACCTGCTCAGCCCACAGAGCATAAAGTTTTTGTTTTGCTTGCCTTTTGAATCCTGGAGCCAAGACTTAGAGCTGAGAGGGTTTGGAGAGAGGCTAGTCCAGCCCTACACCATTCAGACATGATCACTGCAGCCCAGAGAGGAGATGGGCTCTGTGAAGGCTGTTCTCACCAGCTGGGAGCTGGGTGGGGGGGGGGATGGGGGGGGGGTTAGTACTGCTGCCCTAACTTTCTGCTCCTTGGGGACCCCTGTGGGTGCAGATCACAGGGGAGTGGGATGTAGCTTGATCAGGACTTTTGGATTTTTAAAGAGGCAGAAAAGCTGGAGAGTCTGAGTTCTGGACTCCAGTATCGGCTCAGTTGTGCGACAATAGTGTCTCAGTTTCCTTGCTCCTCGTTCCTCGTCCCCTTCCCTGCCTCTCTCTCTCTCTGCCTCATGCTCCAGTCCCGTGAAGGAACCACATGCTGTTTCCCAGACATACGGCATTCTTCAACACCACTAGGCCTTCCATCGTGCTCCTGCTGCCCAAGCTGCCCTTTCCTGACTCCTGTCTGTTTCAAGATTCAGGCCAAGCTCCATGTGGATCTCTGCCCCTTTCTTCCTGCTGCACTCATGCTCCCTGCCAGAGGAATTCACCTGCCTCTGTTTGCTCCCCTGTGCCCTCTTTGCAGCACCTGCCATACCTGGTTCTTCCTTTTTTTTTTCACCTGTCTGTACCCCCTTTAGCTAGTGAGCCTCTCAGAGGTGTCATCCAAGCTTTATTTGCCTCCATAAATGTACACACAGTCTTTGCCAGATGTTTGCTGGATATACGCTACACTTAGAAAACAAAAAGGGGCAAATATCTTCAGAGATATTTACTAAGGCTTTCGAAAGCATCGAGTGTATTTAATTATGGAGAATCATATGGAAATGATTACAACTAAACTTAGAAATTTACCTTGGCTAAAAATATCATAATATAGAAATGATTTAAAGACGACTTAATGAATTACTGATCTTAAAATGGAATCTCATTTTAAATATTTTAAATACATCCCATTTATTGAAATGGTAATAACTTTTTAAAAGGTCCAGATGTCTTGGGCAATTCTTAAGAATGAATATTTTTGAAATGTGTTTTTAAACTTTTTTTTTTTTAAGTGAGAGAGAAAGAAGGAAAGAAACAGAACAAAGAAGGAGGGGAAGAAGAAAGAAAAAGTTGTCAGAAAGAGCCCTTTGGTTTCCTTTATGAGGGTCATCATATTCATGACACTGTCGGGACAAATGATGCTACCTTCCTGGGTTTTACCTCCTTTATCAAAAGCCAGAGCTGGGTGCTGTAATGAGAGAGGTGCTGGCTGTTGGCAGAGGGTCACTGCATTGTCTTTCAATGACCCTGGACCTGGCAGTGTGAGAGAGAGTTTTCTCTTTTAGGGAGGAGCACAAAGTTACTACCAAGGAGAGAAATGTAGGACAAGGAGCATGTTCTAGGAGGGCTTTGGTGTCAAGCTGGTCTGAAGTTGGGAAGCCTTTGGATACTGACACTCGAAGCCAAGTTTCTCTCTTCTCTGCACCTCAGTTTCTAAAATGAGTAAGTTGGACCCAATGACTCTAAGCTCATTTCCCATTCCCATAGTCTGTGAACCCGCCTCTGGCAGGCTGATTATGAAAAAGCAAAATGATCCTGTCAGGGCTGGAGAAAGTTCCAATGCCCAGGCTTTATAGGAGACACCTCCCTTTGTCTTACAATGTCCCCCAAACTACAGAGCCAGATGATATGGCCAGCTTCTGGGGACCTCTGATCACCCCCTCTACATTTTGCATCCTTTTCGTCCTCTGTGCCTGAAAACCATTCAGCTTAGCTTTGACCTGCTGGAATGTTCCTCATACGTCAAAGCAGCTGTTGGAAAGTAAAATGGTTGCATCAGAGCAACGGGGAAAGAGTTGTTTGTTTTAAGGCTGGAGACCCACGAAATGCACATGGCTCCTTTTGTGGGTTACATTACAGTGCATCTATAGGTCTTTGTTATTTCTAATTATAAAGTAATTTCATAGCTTAATAGTGTCTCTTGAGCTAATAAGGTAGGTAGAGATGGCCAGAAGTCCTGAATTCACATTGTAGCATGGCTGGAAAAGGCAGAATGGTTCTGCATGAGCATGTAAATGTCCACACTGATGGCCAGGGGAGCCAGGATTTAGAGACCCGAGCTTTGAGGATGTCGTGAGTGGCACCACTCTCACTGAACCCACACCCATAGTCAAGTCACATACCTCAGTCTTTTCACATGGGTTTCTGCTCAACTACACCTCCTTGTCCTGGGAATTAGGTTTTCATGAGGCAGTTTGGACCAAGCATGCTAAGTGGGACTGTGACAAATGGAGGGACAGTGAAGCAAAGGCCATGCTAACAGGAGCTGTCACAAGACCGATATTTTGATAACTTTTGTGTGTAAATATAAGCAGGACTCCTGAGGACCCAGGTGAGTTTTCTCTATTTGTGTCCAGGAGGCAAGGGGGCCAAATGCCCCATAGGCTGGTATTTGAGACCTATAACCTTTCCAGTGGCAGACGGGAAACTGAGGCATGAGCTGTGACTTGCCTCAGGTCCCACATCTGGTCAGAGGCAAAGTGAGAGCAGCAGCTTTGGGTCTGGCCTGACCTGCTCCTCTCCTTGCCCCACCATGTGGCCTCTTGGGGCTTCCTCTTCAAGCCTCAAGGCAGAGCAGGACTGTCAGGAGCACAGAGCTCAGGAAGCAGAGGGAATGTACTATTACCACAGAGGCCTCGAATCCGGGCCATTTAGGAGGAGCTAAGGAATAAGGAGACTCCGTGGGCCAAGAAACAGACCAAGAAGATGCTTGTCCATGGGTGGGTGGGGAATATCTTGGATCAGCACACATTTGATGTGATGTCTGCTGTCTACCATTTGGTAAATGATGCTGACATTGGCAAGGCACCCACGGCCAGGCAGAGCAATGAGCTCTGGCCTGGGCATGGGGGACCTGGGTGCCTGGTGTGGTTCTCTCTGCCTCACAGCCTTTTCCCACTTAGTGTTGAAATGCCTACTACATGCCAAGTAGTTGCTATATGCGTTGTCTCATTACATCTGGTGCTGTGTGCTTCTGTGGGTCCAGGGTGTGGACATGTACAATGGAGTCCTCCTTTTTTTTTTTTTTTTAATGTTTATTTATTTTTGAGAGAGAGAAAGAGAGCATGAGTGGGGTAGGGACAGAGAGAGAGGGGGACAGAGGATCCAAAGCAGGCCCCATGCTGACAGCAGAGAGCCAGACGAGGGGCTCGATCTCACAAACTGAAATCATGACCTGAGCCGAAGTGGGACGCTTAACTGACCAAGCCACCTGGGCGCCCCACAATGGAGTCCTCCTTAAAGCCCCTCCCATTATATCCACAAAACTGCCCTGTCATGTGGGAGTTGGCTACCTACTTTGAGATCAGGCAGCTGAGGCCCAGGCAGAAGAGTGTAACCACACGATTCCAAGTGCTGCAGCCAGGATTCAAACCCAGGTCTGCTGGACTCTCGACCTGTGCCCTTTCACCCCAGCACTCTGCCTCTCAAGGAGAAAGTACCAGAAGGCCAGGCCTCTTCTTACCATCCATTCTGTCTCTGAGAGCACTCAACATTTATGGCTTTGATGGTCAGAGGCTGAGTGAAGTCAGACATCAGATAGGAGTTGGTCCCTGTGGACTATAAGACAGACGGTGGGGGTGGGGGGTGGCGTCAGTAGCAGGAGGACACCTAGAGAAACCCCCCGAGGTGCTGGGGGTAACAGCGGGGTCCTTCCTACTTTGAGGGTGCCTGTGTCGAGGACATTGCACGAAGTGCAGCAGGCGTGGGCAAGCAGACTCCACTGCGCACATCCACCGGCAGTGTCGGCTACTGAACCCCAACTGTAAGTCAACATACTACCATGACACCTGTCAGGACTGGAATGCTAAGATGCAAGAAGAGAGTGCGTGCAGGATGTCAGAGAGTGGAGTGGAGTGCACAGAGCAGCGCTCTGCCTGCTCGCCACTCTGCTGGCACCACCTGCTGGCACTCTGGCCCTCCGCCCCGCAGGACCTCCCCTGGAGTTGCTTCCTACAGACAACTCAACTACCTGATTACTCCCTCGCTCCCATCCGGGGCGTGAGCCACCCACACTCCTGCCCAGCCCTGCAAAGAAGGAAGAAACTTGGGCAGATGGGAGCCAGAGGGGGCCTGCCAGGGGGCCATCCTGAGGGTGGTGGAGCAGAGGCTGCTGGTCAGGCTGCCCAGAGTGGGGGCTGCTGGAGCCCCCCAAAAAGCTCAGGCTGTATGTAGGAGCAAGGGGCTCTCACAGGACACTGGCGGGGGGAGGGAGGCAGGGAGGTGTTAGAGGACTTTAAAGGACTCCAGAATGAGCAGTGGGAGCCCAGGTGGCACGTGGTGGAAGGCTTCGGGGGATAGGATTCCCCATCTTGAAGTCAGTCTCTGGCATTCAAGGTTCCGGAGCCTGGAGAGCAACAAGGTCCTGGGTCAGGTTCCCCTGAAAGGCCCCAGGGCCCACCGAATACACCCAGTATTCTGCTGCAGGAGCAGGGGTGGCAGAAGCACAGAGGACAGCTGTGACTCATTAGGAGCCTTCAGCTCAAAGAAACCCCATGCAACCAGGACTCGTGTCTCTGGACAGCATGAGCCATGGTGTGGATGCTGCCATCCAGGGAAAGCAGGGCCCAAAGTGGGCAACAGTGCTCATGGGGAAGCTGGTGGAGTAGGAGGAGAGGGAAAGGAAAAGAAAGAGAGCGGGAAGGGAGGGTAGCAGACTCGAGGGTTTGTGGTTGTGGGTAGGAAGTTTTCTTGGCAGACCTTGGTGGTGGAGAAGCTGTGATAAGACAGGAGAGAGAGGTAGAAATGAGCAGTTCTGGGGCAGGAAAACTCAGCCAGCTCTGGCATTCCCTCCTCCCCAAGCTCAGAGACGTAGAGGGAGAGAGGAGAGAGGCCAGGAAGGCTCCAGAGGGCGGGTCAGTGCTGCCCATGCTTTGTACCCACCCAGTGTGCTCTGGACAGGCTTTAGGAGGACTTCTCTGTGCATATCCATGCCCTGGACCCCAGACAGGACTGGCGGTGGGGCAGGCGGAAGGGTGGGCCAATAGCAGCAGCAGAGGTCACCCTCTCTCACTGGGCTAGACCCAGGAAGGACTTAGATCACAGATGAACCAGAGGCAGCGAGGAGCACAGGCAAGGACCCCATTCTTCTTGTTGGGTCACAAAAGCCCCAGCACAGGGCTACTCTTCAGCCACAGAGGACCTGATGGAGATGCCCAGATTATCTGGGCTGAGCTCAGCCTGACATAGGATCCCTCTCCCGATGAGCCAGACAAGGTGGAGGGGACCCAAACATGTGCCCCCATGTCGCTGATACCTTATAAGTCCCCTGGTGTGTCAGGGAGTCTGTGCTAGGTAGCTAGGTATCACTTGGTGTGTATATTTATAACCAGCTGGAGCAGGATCCAAAGCAGAACTATATATTGTGCTTTTGCTTCCTCCTAACCACACTTTAAGAAAGAGACTGTGAACAAAAACTTTCTAGAGATTTTGGAAAGAAAACAGAAAAAAAAAAAAAAAAGGACAAATATAAGAGAATAAATCCCAGTGTTGGCTTTGGCCAAAATGAGCAGAGACAGTCTAAAACATTGCTTTCTGCTTCTTGAGGCTGTAGGTAGTGGAGGGAAGCATAGGTATTCTGAGCTTGGGCATGCCTGAGATGGTGGAATTATGAAAGAATCTGGTAATTACAGAGATTATGTCCATTTTTGTATTCCTAAATTGTTACTAGGTGTCCTACTAAGTAGATTCCTCTTGCCTAGGGGACATGGTACTAAGTTTTTGGCTTATGAAAAGTAAAGCCCAGAGCATTATCCAAAATGAAAAAGTTGAGACTAAGGGAACAAAATTTCTCTATATTAGAAAGCAATAGGAATTTCTAATTTATTGAGGGTGTGGAGAGGAGGGAAGGACTAAGTCGGGAGAAGTGGGTCTCATCAATAAGACAGTGGGTACAAGTCAAGGAGAGAGATGGCTTGGAAGGGCCTCTCTGTGGCAAGGAAGGTCAATGAACTTGAGCATCAGTAACATCTGGCAGGTAATTTTAAGTTGTTTCTTGTTCTGTGATAGCATTTCAATTTTTATGTTAGTGGTACTTTGGGGAATGATAGAGATGGGGTACAGGGGACTGGAGTTGTCCAAAGAGTGCTGGAAAATTATGGAGACATGGTGTGATGGTTGACTTTATGTGTCAACTTGGGTGAGCCACAGTATTTAGATCAAACATGTTGCTGTGAAGTATTTTGTAGATGAGGCTAACATTTAAATCACTAGACTTTGAGTGGAACAGATTACCCTCCATAATAGGGTGGGCCTCATCCAATCAGTTGAAGATCTTAAGAAGAAAACTGACTTCCCCTGAGAGAAGAGGGAATTCTGCCAGCAGACTACCTCCAGATTCAAATCACAACTCATCCCTGGATCTTCAGCCTGCCAGTTTACGTTACAGATTTTGAAATCTCTCTCTCTCTCTTCCTCTCTCTCTCTCTCTCTCCACACACACACACACACACACACACACACACACACACACACACACCCCTCCTGATGGTTCTAACATAGTGAAGAAGTAACCAGAGGTGAGCAAGTGAAAGCTATTATCTAATTTTGGAACCAGAGATGGCAGGCAAAAGCACGGACACGTGAATTCCCCATCCCTCACATAAAAATCTCGAGATATATTCAGGAGGGAACCAAGTTTCCTATCAAAACCAGGCTACAGGTATGTGAAGCAGGTTCAGTGCAGGAGACATGACCACTCCAGGCACTCCTGAAGGGAAGGGATTTGCCCCAGAGCACAGGGTGCTTACCCCGTCATTGGCATGACTGCAGGAGTAGGCTCCAAGCTGGTCTCCAGGAAGAACCCTCAGGACAACACAGAAGACAACACAGAACTGAATCCCAGGGGTTATAAATGCCTCTGAGAACACCAGTGGGGCTCTGCTTGCATAAAAAAGCTAAAACTACCACTGTTGCTGCAAAGGCTCTAGAGACCAGACAACAGGAGAATAATAGACATGGAACATGGCTGCAGGGAGACTGTGTGTCTCCAGCAAGCAGCAGGTACCAAAATGGATCTTCCTCCCTCTGGCTTCCAAAACTCACATGAGTGCACCGAAAGGATGGCACCTACTTCACATCCACAAGTCTCACCATGACAGGTGTAGGAAATGAGGCCTTGAGCTGTCCAAGCTCTCCAGGTCGGAGGGTGGAATAGAGGTTGAGCGATCCCCTCCACAGAATGTTCCCGGGAAATGTTCTGGGGCACGTGGGAGGCTCTGGAAGCACACGCATGGAGGAGTAAGGCCCACACTGACAAGTGTCTTATCGACGAGCACATGGCAATCAGAGACAGGGTGATAAGCCATGACTCAACTATGCCTGCCTTCCTAGGTGCAGGGCATGAAAAAGCACAGCTGCTGGCAGCTAGAAAATATTTTTTGCTCTCGTGCGGAAGATGGAGAGCATTAGTGGGAGATGGGGCATTGCACTCCAAATGCAGTTGAGATCATATCTTGGCTTTGTTCCCTGAATCCGCACAGTTATTTGTATTTCAGCATAAAATTCCAACTCCCAGGACCTGGTTAACAAAGGCAACGCGCGACGCATGCCCCCAGAGGCCAGCCAGATGGAAAGCCCAACGGAATTTCACTTTGAAGTGTTCTGTGTTATCGGACTCATTTGCAAAAGAAATGAGCTTTATGGGGTGTTCAAATGTTTCCAGACATAACCAGTTGCCCCCAAGCGAGAATAAAGTTATAATCTCTCCTTCACCTTGTGTACATGCAGGCGGACGTGGGCACGAATGTACACAGGCTGTTAGAATCGAATTTTGTCTCCTCCCCAGGCTCTGCAGGGGGTGAGCAGGAGGGGGAATCAAAATAAAAACACCTCACATCAAGAAATGATGGATTTGTTTTCCCCCCACTTTGACAGTAGAATCAGAATGACTGTATGGCTGGTCTAATGAATTACATACTCATTTGTCATCAGGATAATGCAAAATAGGTGACTAAATATGCTCAGTCATACGGCCTCAAAGGCTCTGTGGTTTTGGGTTTAAATCTCAGCCCTGCTGATTTCCAGCTGTCTGACCCTAGAGAAGTAGCTTCTGCCCTTTCAGCCTCAGTTTCCTTTCCTGTAAAATAAGCATAAAATGTTGATCTCACAGTATGGTTAAGAGGAGGGTGTGAAAAGGCTTCAGAAACCTCAAAGTACTGCTCACACATTAAGATCTCTCCCTCTACATACCTAGTGATCCTATTACCCCAAACCATCTTGTCTTGCCTGAATATAAGGAGTAATTTCCCCCACTATGTCTTTGTTCCTGCTCTTCCCTCTGCTTAAAAAGCCTTCTCCTGCCTATTTCTCCACATCCTTGCCAACATCCACTGTTATCTGTTTTTTTTGTGTGTGTGGGGGGGTGCTGCCCATTGCTGATCCAGTAGGTGGGAAATGGTGTGAGGCATGGTTCTCCTCACTTCTCAGTGACTTGGCATCCCGGAGCCCCCAGAATGTTAGAATCAAAGAGCCTCACGGATCATCCAGTCCAACTCCTCATTGATGACATAGGGAAATAGAGGCCCTGAGAGGCCAAGATGGATACTCCTCCCGTGCCAGGCACCTCAAGGAGCCCTGTAGCATCTAGGTCACTTGGCAGTGCCTGCATTGGCAAGGTCTTGGGTCTCTTCTATTCTCCTCTTTGTAGTAGTTAGGGTTCCCCAGAGAAACAGAACCAGTAGGATGGATATGATGGAGACTGCCAAGTCTAAAATCTGCAGAGCTGATGTCCCGGTTTGAATTCCAAGGCCAGCTCACTGCTCTAGAACCAGGAAGAGCTGCTGTTCCAGTTCAAAGGCCCTATGGCAGGAGAATTCTCTCTTGCGCAGGGGAAGGTCAACTTTTTATTCTATCCAGGCCTTCAACTGATTGGATGAGGCCCACCACAATAGGGAGAGCAATTTGCTTTACTCAGTCCAGTGATTTATTTATTTATTTTTCTGCATCTTTATTTATTTACTTTTCAGCAAGTTTAAATCCTTGAGAAGTACAGCATCATATGGATTCTGTGGCCAATGGATTTAGCAGGAAAGTTGCTTTGGAATTTGGCATGAACCATGACACTGTTTCCATGAGCAGGAGTTATTTTTCCCCAGCTTACTCTGGTTTTGTTTAGTCTGCCACCAGGAGTCACTGTGTTGTTTTTTGCTTTGTACCCATAAGCACATCTCTTGCCTAGACAGAGTTCAGTGTCATCTCGAGTATAAACACCTTCAATTTTAAGAAAAGTTATGTGCTCCTTCTGGTTCCAGAGACCCTGCTTATAGCCAGAAAAAACGGTCTCGGACTACAGCCTTCCAGACATATTTGTTGTTTCAAGAGTCCTGTTCCCAGGAGGCCTCCACAGGCTCCAAGATGGCAGAAGGAAAAAGGCCAGTATAGTGATTTAAATATTAATTTCATCCAAAAACACCATCTCAGAAACACCCAGAATAACGTTTGACCAAATACCTGGGCACCTCATGGCCCAGTCATGTTGATACATAAAATTAACGATCATACTCATGAAAGTCAAAAACCTCTCAGGAGTTAAGCAAGCAGGGGTGGGTCTATGAGGTGGATACTTGAAACACAAAGGAATTTGGAGAGAGGTGATTTGAACTTTTTAAAAAAATTTAAATATTTCTGGGGTGCCTGGGTGGTACAGTCGGTTGAGCTTCTGACTCTTGATTTTAGTGTAGGTCATGATCCCAGGGTCATGGGATCAAGCCCCTCATTGGCTCTGCACTGAGCAGGGAGCCTGCTTGGATTCTCTTTCTCCCTCTCTCTGCCCCTCCCCTACTGCATGCATGCGTGCTCTCTCTCTCTTTCAAAATAAATAAATAAACTTAAGAAAATAATAAAAATAAATATTTCTAAGTGAGATTTTCCATTTAAAATGGAACTTGGTTAGTACTTCCCTTTCCCACCCACCTCCATATTGTTGATAATACAATGATGAAAACAAACACACAAAGACTAAGGTAGACAGAAACTTATTCTCCAAATCTGAGAGGGCACTCAATGAATGATAAGACAAGTAAAGTAAAAAAAACCTTCTCAGGTTCATCTCAGGAAACACAGAGTTACTGAAAACAAACAAGAAGTTCCTTCAAACTTCCCCCATCATCCGATCCTTGAAAAACCTATAGTCACATGAGAATAGTGAGGGTTGCTTTTGGGGGTGGCCACAATTTCAGCATCAACCCTACAGGATACCATCTTCCTACTTAATTCATGCCTGGAGTCTCAAAGAAAACAGCCTTGTAAATCTCAAGGGAGAGTAAAGCAAAGTGAGATATGATTTACACCCACCAGATTATGGGAAAAAGCTTGACAGTACTAGTTACTGGGGGAGGATATGACCTCACCAATAACTTTCACACCTCGAAGGTTAATAGTGAATTCTCTGTCATCATCCAGACTTACCAATAGCTCTTGAATGTTTCCTCCTCTTGGAAAGACTTTCTTCATCTGACTTCTAGGAAACCACACATCCAGGTTTCCCCTGCTGGAGGCTGCTTCTCAGTCTTCTTTTCTGACTCATCTCCCCTGACTTATTACCACTGACATGCCCCAGGGTCCACTCCTTGGACCTTTTTCCCTCACTCTCCACACTGAGTTGATCTCTTTGGTCTCAATTTAGAGTTAACACCGTCTAGCTGCTAATAGCTCCCAAGTTTATATCCACACCCAAACTTATCCCTAGACCCTCCAGCTTGGATTTCCAATGGCCAACTCAGCATCTCTACCTGGATATCTAAGAGTAGTCTCCAAATTCTAAAGTCCAAAACGGACATGCCAATCATTGCCCAGACTGTGCTACCCTCCCTTTCTCAGTAAATGGCAACTCCATCTTCTGGTGACTTGGGCCAGAGACCTCAGACTCAATTTGGACTTCTTATAACAGATCATGTTGGCTCTCCTTCCCACAATATTCCAGATCTGATTTCTTCTCTCCACCTTCATTGAGACCACCCAGGTCCAAGCTGCCATCTTCTCTTGCTTGGAACATAGCCACAACCTATGATTTAGCCTCCTTCCTTCTACCCTGGTCTCCCTACAACCTGTCAGCCACACACTCCTTGAGTGGTCCTCCTAAAACGGAAGTCAGATCATGGCACTGTTTTGCTCAAAGCCCACCATGCGTGTCATTTTTCACTCAAAGCAAAAGTCAAGGTCTTTATAATCACTTACAAGGTCACTGCAACTGGCTCTCTTACCTCTTTAACCTTACCTCCTACTTCTCCCCCTTACTCACTCACTTATCACATGGGTGTCTCTGCTGTACTTTGAAGCCTCCAGGTACTCCTATCCTAGGATCTTTACTCTTGCAGGCCCCCAGATACCCATGTGGCACACTATCTCACCTCCTTCAAGTCTTTGCTCAGTATCACCTTCTCAATGGGGCCCTGACCACCCTACCTCACCTCCTCACTCCCCCTACTCTGCCTTGTTTCTCTTTACAGCATTTCTCACTTTCAAATGTAATATGTAATGTCTTTATTTATCATGTTGATTGTCTCTCTCCCCCACTCACATTGTCAGGAAGAATTTCAGTCAGGACTGGAACACAGGCACGGAAAAGGAAGACAAAGCAGAAGCCAGGATTTCAGCTGTAAGACCAGCCCTGTGAAGTCCCCACAGCTACCACCACTGAGTCCCGAATGTGCCATTTGTGCAGTTGGCAATAGGCCTTGGCCACTGCTGCTGGCCCTACTCAGCCTGGAAACTCAGTATGGCCACCATCAATGGCCAGAAGTAGATTTTTTAAGGTTCTTCCTTCTTTTTTTTTTTTAATTTTTTTTAATGTTTATTTATTTTTGAGACAGAGAGAGACAGAGCATGAATGGGGGAGGGGCAGAGAGAGAGGGAGACACAGAATCGGAAGCAGGCTCCAGGCTCTGAGCCATCAGCCCAGAGCCTGACGCGGGGCTCGAACTCACGAACCGTGAGATCATGACCTGAGCTGAAGTCGGATGCTCAACCGACTGAGCCACCCAGGCGCCCCAGGTTCTTCCTTCTTTACCTCAATAGACCCTATCCAAGGCAGCTCTGTTGACTTGGCTGAATCTAGGCCCTAGCAGCAAGGGAGGTCAGGAAAGCAAGCATTAGCACACTCAATGCCAAACATGGAAAGGGGGTTCAGACACTGAGCAGCCAAGAAAAATGTCTACCACATGGGGGTATACCAGGCCATGAAGGAAGCCCAAAGGTTTCCAGAAAGTTGGAATTGTACAATCTTCTCTTATCATAATCTAATAAACCATAGCTGTCTGGTTGAACAGACCAAATTCAAGAGTATGGAATTGTTTTCTGAAAAGAAGTTGATTCTTTCTCCCTGCTGTCCCTTCAAATTGGTTCTGTATAGATTATTTCTTCTCCAATCCTTGGATGAAATCTCTGGTGTTCCCACACCGTTTCCAGTCATCCTTGGATAAAACAAACAAGCCAAGAAAAGCCTCACCTTTAGTCACAAAAAATGTCTTATCTTTTTCAGTAAGGAAAATGTGCCCTATCTTCAGTTAAAGCTTCTCCCCTTCCTTGCTCTGGCCAGTCAGGGCTGGGACACCTCTGGTAGGGGAGGTGGCATAGAGCACCTCTGTCATATTTCCCCTCCTCCAGCCTCCCCCACCCCCAGCCTCTCGGCCCAGGGCTACTGACCCCTTCAGGTGGGTCCCGGAGGCAGCCAGTGTCAGGGGCAATTGCACAATCTGATGTGGCTGGTGCTGCTAGGGTCAGTGTTGGTGTTCCCTGGCACTTTTGTGGGTTTCACAGAAATCTCCCCACCTGGGACCCTGCAGTTATAATCTGCAGGACAGATAAAACTTGTCTCTGTCTGGTAACTTAGATCTCCAACTAATTCCAACTGACCCCAACCCCGATCCCTGGGCTGTCTAGAGGTCCCTTTCCCTCACATTATCTTTGTTGGGTTCATCAACCCTCCAAGTGGACTTCTGGGGCAAAGTCCTTATCAAGATGGCCCAGGTCCAGCCTCCCCGTGTGACCCACTGTAGGTCCATGAGAAAATGTATTCATCTTTGATCCCTTGGCAGAAGTGTGACTCATTCTCTATGCAGTCTTCTGTCTTTCTGCCCCCTCAAGTGGATGGCCTTGGCCTCAGGCCTTTGAATTTTCCAGTAGTCAGTCATTCCTAGACCAATGTTCCCAGACTCTACGAGACACATATGGAGATGAGAGGGAAGCATTCCCAGCCTCTCCCAGGTGAGGGAAGGGTAAAGGCCTCCAACAACTTTCTCAGAGAAATGTTCTCCGACAGACTCTTCACTGTCAACCCTTTTATAAACTTGAGGTGGATACGGGGTTAAGATGGTAAAACTCGGTTTCCAGATTCTTCCTTAGCAAGACCTATAGAGATGGTCTGGCTTTTCACTTCAGAATGTGGGGTTTAATTCCCAGGTTTGGGGGCTTCAGCCAAATTGATAGGGAGTCCCTATTACTATTTATTTATTTATTTATTTATTTATTTATTTATTTATTTATGAGAGAAGAAGAGAGAAAGAGAATCTTAAGCAGGCTCCATGCCCAGTGTGGAGCCCAGTGCAGGGCTCGATCCCAAGACCATGAGATCATGACCTGAGCCGAAATCAAGGGTCTGACATTCAACTAACTGAGCCACCCAGGCACCCCACAAAGGATTTAATAATTTCAAATTAAAAATTTTGAATAGAAAAAAAATTAGAAATAAGGTATATTCCATATAAGGAAAGAAGAAAAATGAAAATATATATTAAAAATTACAGTTAATTATGTTGTCCTCAGAGAAAATTTAATTATATATTTTAAAAAGAAACAATAAAAATTAGCCATCTAAGCATTTAACTCAAGAAGTCAGGGGAAAAAAGCAGCAAAATAAACGTGAAAAATAAGAAGAAGAAAGCAATAAAGATTAAAATAAAACTGAACACATTCAGGAACAAGAACCCAATAGAGGGATTAATAAAACCAAGAGCGGTTTCTTCCAAAAGTCCAGTAAATTATACATACTTCAGGAAAAAGTAATCAAGATAAAAAAGGGAAAACAGAAAATGTGGCATTAAAGTTTGGAAGGGTGACAGAACCAGATACTTACGAGATTTTGCAGTTGTAAGAGGACATTATGCTATGCTATGTATGTGTGATATGTATTTATCTATGCTAAATATCTTTAAAACTGGGAGAAATTGATAATTTTGTAAGAAAATATAAGTTCACAAAGTTAACAGAAGAAAGAAAATAAAAAACTATGGAAAGAGACAACACAATTATTAAGGAACCATTACCAAATAAGGTCAAGAGCTCACACTGTTTTATGAGCAAATTTCTTTAAACCTTTGAGAAACAAATAATTCCCATGCTATTTAAACAGTTCCAGACCAAAGATAAATATGGAAATCTTCCCAACCCTTTGTACAAACCCAGCATATCCCTGAGTCCCAAGCCTAATGGAAGTGTCACAATACAGCATGCTTGCCCACAGATTTTTTAAAATCCTAAATAAGGCAATGGCAAATAAAATTCAGAAGTATATTAAAATGATAATGGGGCACCTGGGTGGCTCAGTCAGTTAGGCGTCCTACTTCGGCTCAGGTCATGATCTCGTGGTTTGTGAGTTTGAGCCCCTCGTTGGGCTCTGTGCTGACAGCTCAGAGCCTGGAGCCTGTTTCAGGTTCTGTGTCTCCCTCTCTCTCTCTGCCCCTCCCCTGCTCACACTCTGTCTCTCTCTCCTTCAAAAATAAATGAACATTAAAAAAAATGATAATACACCTTATCAAATAAGGTTTATTTCAAGAAGTTAAGAATGGTTTGATATAAATCTATTTATATGATTCCTCACATTAATAGGCCAAATGAGACATATCGTATGATTATCTTAAAATGAAACAACAACAACAACAACAACAAAAACACAATCCAACCTTAATTCCAAATTCTGAATAAACTTGGAATAGAAAGACATTGCCTTAACTGAGTATCTCCTAACAAAAGCCAGTAACACACCCAAAGTGAAAGACACATCCCCGTTGTGGGCAGGAACAAGACGTGAATGCCTGTGATTACCACTCTCATTTGACAGAGAATAGCTGAGTGATTCTTAAACAAAGGGTATGAATAGCACAAAAAAGGAATCAAAGATAATATTTGCACGTGATATAATTTTCGAGCTTGAAAATCCAAAGGCATCAACTAGAATATTCAGTAAGGTGATCAGTTACAAAATAAAAAAACAAGAATCAGTCACTCAATACATTAGCAATAAAATGGGAGAAAACCCAGAGGATAAAAAGAGTCTATTCACAATAGTAGCGAAAATATAAATGACCCAGAAATTAATGTAACAAGAAATTTATGTGACAAAGACGACAATGCTTTACTGAGACATGTGAAGACAACCTGAATAAATGGAAGGGTAAATCTACAGCCCTTTGGGGCGCCTGGGTGTCTCAGTCGGTAAAAGCGGCCGACTTCAGCTCAGGTCATGATCTCGCAGTCCGTGAGTTCGAGCCCCGCGTCGGGCTCTGTGCTGACAGCTCAGAGCCTGGAGCCTGTTTCAGATTCTGTGTCTCCCTCTCTCTGACCCTCCCCCGTTCATGCTCTGTCTCTGTGTCAAAAATAAATAAACGTTAAAAAAAAAAATTAAAAAAAAAAATCTACAGCCCTTTGTCTATGGCCACACAGGCTGAACATTCACAACTCCAATGTTAATGGTGCCCTGTGGGGTTATGTAGTTTGGTGGCCTTGGACATCTCATGTTCCTGAGTGGAAAGATTCAGTAATGTGAAGTTATCAGTTTTCCCCAAATGGATTTGTTAATTTAATAAGTTAAAATCCAGCAGGACATTTGAAAACTTGGCAAAATGATTTTGAAGTTCATAAAAGTGCAAGGATAGTTACGAATGTTTTGAAAAGAAATAGTAAATGAGGAGACTTTTACTACCAGGCATTAAAACATATTCCAAAGTCACAATAAAGAAAACAGGGAGGCACTGGTAAAGAAATTTGATACATTCACCTCAATGGAACGCAGTAGAGAGTGTACAAACATGCCAATCTTAGGTGACAATTTAGTATATGATAAAGGTAACCATTTAAACACATATGTTGGGAGTTGGAGAAAATGGATCACACTAAAGTGGTGTGAGGACTACCAGCTAACCATTTGGAAAAATAGAAACTTTTTTTGTAATAACAGAGACCAAAATAAATTTCATCGGTAGACTAAATCTAAATGGAAAACATGAAATGACAAGAAAATATAGGTGGGCATTTACATTTTCCTAGCAGTAGTTTAGGACTCTTATTTAAGACAATATCTTTATTAGTTTAACGATGAATAAATCATCAATTATTTTTGTGGTGTGTTAGGAAAAAACATACAGAACTCCTAAATATTCCTAATTTATAGTTTTCTATACAAATAGAGCAAAAGTCCTGTTGAAGCTCTCATGAAAGAGCAGGTTATAAAGAGAAATGTAATTTTATTTTATTTATTTATAAATGTTTATTTATTTATTTTCAGAAAGAAAGTGAGGGAGAGAGGGTCAGAGAGAGAGGGGGAGAGAATCTTAAGCAGGCTCCACGCTGTAAGCACAGAGCCCAACATGGGGCTCAGTCCCATGAACCATGAGATCATGACCTGAGCCAAAATCAAGAGTCAGACACTTAACAGACTGAGCCACCCAGGTCCCCAGTGTAACTTTATTTTAGAGAACCATACAGAACTTTTAAAATATCAGCTTCACTGAGGAATAATTTACACATGATCAAATTTAGCAATTTTATTTGTATGAGTTTTTAATTGGAATTTTTATTGAGATAATTGTACATTCACATGTAGTTGTAACAAACATTACAGAGAGATCCCATGTAAACTTTACCCAGCTCCCCCCAATGATAACACTGCATACAGTATCACAACCTAGATATATACATTGATAACATCCACTGATCTTACTCATATCTCCCGTTTTAGTTGTACTCATTTGTAGGTGTGTATTTAGTTCTATATAATGTTATCCCATGAGTAGGGTGGTGTATCCACCACCACAGTCAAGATACCGAACAGTTACATCACCACAAAGACCCCCCCATGGTGCTCTTATATAACTACACCCTATCTCCCCCCACACATACAATTTAATAAGTTTTGACAAACACATGCAGTTGTGCGATCATCTCCACAATTAGAACAGAAAACATTTCCATCACCCCAAAATGTTCTCCCTTGACTTTTTTCAGTCAATTCCTTCCCCTCATACCTCACCCTAGTCAAACATTGATCTGTTTTCTATTCCTGTAGTTTTACCTTTTCTAGAATTTCATAGAAATTCAATCAGCATAAGGTTTTTGAGAGCTATCCATGTTGTTGAAAATATCAGTAGTTCATTCCTTTTATTGCTGCATAGTATCCCATCGTATGGATACGTCACATTTTGTTTATCCCTTCATCCGTCTATAGACATTTGGATTGTTTCCAGTTCTTTATTATTATGAACAAAGCTGTGAATATTCAAGTCTTCATCTGAGTGTTTTCATTTCTCCTGGGTGAATACCTAAGAGTGGGATTGCCAGATCATATGGCAAGCATATGTTTTATTTTGGATAGTTGCTAAAGTTTTAGTTTCTCTTCTTCAAAGTTCAATCTGGTATTAATACCATCACATGTGTTTTTTTCATTTCAGATACTATATTTCACATTTCCAGAAATTCCACTTGCGTCTAAAATTTTTTAAACTTCCATTTCTTTCCTCATCATGGTCACATTTTCCTCTACCTTCTGAACCTTGTGGATTGTGATAGCTATTTAATGTTCTTTGCTAAATATACCATTCTCTATCATTTCTCGGTTTGTTTCTAGTGATTAGTTTTCCATCTGGTGATGAGTCACATTTTCCTACTTCTTTGCCTATTTGGTAATTTTTTATTGGATGTTGGACATTATAAATTTTACATTGTTGATTGCTGGATTTTGTTGTATTCCTTTAAATACCATTGGATTTTGTTCTGGAGCACACATCGGTTAGATCCTTTTGAGATTTACAGAGCACCCCCTGATCTAGGGTTAATTTTGCTTCACTGTTAAATCATTACCTTTCTGAAGACCCTATTCAATGCCTCATGTTTTAAGGATGTCTATCCACTCTGGCTGGTGGGAACATGAAGAACGCCCAGCCCCATATGAGCTCCAGGAAGTATTCTGGAACCATTCCCTTGCCTGGAAACAGCCATCTTTGCTTAGGACTTTAAAGCATAACATGAAAGGCAGAAACTGTTAAGGAAAAGAGTTATAGATCTGATAACATAAAAATTTGAAGCCTCTCTCTTTGGTTTCCTCTTGAATTCACTTCAATTCAGCTGTGTTTCTCATTAATTTGAATGCCAGTTGGTAGAGGGAGAATATCGATGGGCTCTGGGTCTGGAGCCAGCCCTGCCACTCACCATGCAACCAGAGGGGAAATTCTCCTTCCTGGGCTTCAGTCTTCTGATCTGGAGAAAGGAGGGGTGCTCCCTGAGGCACTTTCAGCCTCAATACAATGCCCTCTAGGCAGGCAGTACCAGTTTTCTTGCTCACCTCTCTGCCTCCAGCTCAGGGACTCCAGCTCCACCTCAAAGCAGCCTTCTTATTCCTATTTCCCTTTTTAAATATAATTTAGTTTTTATTTGATTTATGGACTTGGTCCCAGTCACTGAACTTCATTTGGCTTAGACGGCTTATTGATTTTCAATAACGGTGGAGCAGAAGAATAAAGAGATGACAGCAGCACTTGGCTGCAGACCCAGGGCTGGCCGAGAGAGGCAGGAATTAATCATCTCCAGGGTGATCACTCAGGCTGTCCCTGGCAGGACAGCGACCTAGGAAGCTCGGCCAGCCTAGGACAGCCCAGCAAGCCACACAGTGATTGTCTGCCTCTGATAACATGAGCTCACCAGACTTCTCTGCCTGAGTTCTAATTCTAGCACCACCTGATGTAAATCAGTTACACATCCAGCGTCCTCATCTCCACTGAGCGGACGCTGAAAGGGTTCCTGAGGCTAGCTAGAGAAAGGCTGTACCATTTGGATCAACAGGGAGGAGAAGATGATTATGTACAAACGTGCCAACATGAAACAAATGGATGGAAAGATAAATAGATTATGAAAGGTGAGGGGATGCAGATGTGCTGGGTATGCTTGTTGATTTTGGCGTGGCTTCTCTTGGCTGCCTGCAGCAGCTGAAAACAGCAAGTCTGATCTATTTCTACCTCCCTAAAGAAATGAAAAAAAAAAAAAAAAAGCTTTCTTTTGTCTCTGTCTCTGGTCCTTTGCATAGGCTGTTTTCTGCACCATGTTCCAGCCCTCTCTTTGTGTGGCCAACTCCTGCTTCTTCTCCCTCATGTCTCAGCTTAGTTGCTACCTCCTCCAGGAAGTCTTTCCTGATTCCCCCCACCCCTAGTTACCCCCACCCCTATGCTACCCAGCTTCTGTGTTGACCCTGCTAGGACATTCACCACACTGTACTACAACAGTTATTTGGACAATGTCAGAGTTCATTGTTATAGCAATAGCAATGGCCTGTTTTCTTGATCTCCTACTTAATTCCCAGCTCCATGAGGGCAGTTACTGTGCCTATTTATTCATCCAATGTCCTGGTATATAAGGGATAATAAATATTCGCTGAATGGATGAAAGCTAAAAAGAATGATTTTCAAAGTTACACAGTGATTCACAGAATACTTATTGACAATTAATTACATATTAACATTGTGGGTAGGTGTTGAAGTCTATTAATACTTTTATTTAATCCTCTCTACAACTCTTTATTTTTGTAATGTTTATTTATGTGTTTTGAGAGAGAGAGAAGGGGACAGTGGCAGAGAAAGAAGGAGAGAGAGAATCCCAAGCAGGCTCCATGCTGTCAGCACAGAACCTGATGAGGGGCTCAATCTAACAAATTGTGAGATCATGACCTGAGTGGAAATCAAGAGATGCCCAACCAACTGAGCCATCCAGGTGCCCCTCTACAACTCTTTAACTGTATGCATAATAAAACACTCAGATGGCTAAAATTAACAACTCAGGATACTACAGAGGCTGGCAAGGATGTGGAAAAACGGGAACCCTCTTGCACTGTTGGTGGGAATGCAAACTGGTGCAGCCGCTCTGGAAAACAGTATGGAGGTTCCTCAAAAAATTAAAAATAGATCTACCCTATTACCCAGCAATAGCACTGCTAGGAATTTACCCAAGGGATACAGGAGTGCTGATGCATAGGGGCACTTGTACCCCAATGTTTATAGCAGCACTTTCAACAATCGCCAATTATGGAAAGAGCCTAAATGTCCATCAACTGATGAATGGATAAAGATGTGGTTTATATATACAATGGAATACTACTTGGCAAAGAGAAAGAATGAAATCATGCCATTTGCAGCAACGTGGATGGAACTGGAAGGTATTATGCTGAGTGAAATAAGTCAGTCAGAGAAAGACAGGTATCATATGTTTTCAATCACATATGGATTTTGAGAAACTTAACAGAAGACCATGGGGGAAGATAAGGGGAAAAAAATAGTTACAAACAGAGAGGGAGGGAGGCAAAGCATAAGACTCCTAAATACAGAGAACAAACTGAGGGTTGATGGGGGGATGGGGGAGAGGGGAAAATGGGTGATGGGCATTGAGGAGGGCACTTGTTGGGATGAGCACTGGCTGTTGTATGTAAGCGATGAACCGTGGGAATCTACCCTCAAAACCAAGAGCACACTTTACACACTGTATGTTAGCCAATTTGACAATAAATTATATGAAAAAAATAAAAATAAAAAAAATAATAAAACACTCAGAGAGGTAAGGTGACCAGCCCAAGGTCACACAGCCAGAATCTGGCTAGGCCAGTTTAGAACCTGGGTCTCTTGATTCCTAATTCCAGTTCTGCCCCTTTCCTACTAAGGGAACTCAACTGGTCCCTTCTCTTCCAAGGACCCCATAGTATGCTCCTCTGTGTGATGAGTGGATTGAACCGGACCAGTAGTTCTTAACCTTTGAGAACTGATGAAAGCTATGAATTGTAACCCCAGGGAAGGCACATATGCCCTGAAAAAATTACACGCAATTTCATGGGTTCATAGACCCCCATAAAACCTAGCTTCATCTTCAGATTAAGAACCCGGAGCTCACCGATCACGAAGACCTTGCCAGCCCTCTCAGCCTGCACAGCCTATGGTTCACCCACTGACATTGGTTTTATGAAGTGGCAAAATTCTTTCATTCGTTTTTCAATGAAAAACCCCACCTCTCCTCCCAAGTCGGCTGGCAGCAGTTCCTCCCTGCCGTGAGACCCCATTAGCCCCCAAACCCCAGGGCCCTGCCAGACTGCAGCTGTCACACTGAGTTCTGGTCCTGATTTATTCTCCATGGTGTCTCTCTGGATGAGAAGTTGTGCATAACAGTAGGACTCAGCCCCCGGTAGAAGAAATGGCCAAGTTCAACCCTTAACAAATAAAACCACTGCCGTTCAGTAATTCCCATGGTTCATGAAAAATGTGATTTCCTTGCTGCAGCAAATGTAGAGGGCGGGAGATGTAAAGACGCTCCCACTTCGGTCTAAGGAAGGAACCAGAACCGTAACAGTATAAATCAGTGAGATAGATAACCTTCTCCTCTATTCATTATCTGGGCAGGCCAGAGCTAATGTGTTTGTTTTTTAAATCCCCTGTTATCAGCCCTTCCCCCTCAAGGATGGCTGTACTATCTTTGTCTGAAATCCACCAGGAACACTACAGCAGAGAAACAACTTTCAGTTTCTGAAGATTATACCAATTCTCCAGGATCTCACATGCCAAGCCAAGAATTTTGCCTACAGGCCAGTGAGTCTGTAGGGGCATCCAGGGTGGGGCAGACCCCTGCTGAAGGCGCTGGTGAGGGTAATGGCACCAGTCTTTCGTGTTAGAAACATCATTTTGGGTGTGCATGGGGATCCTTTGGAGGGGCTGGTACAGATGAGGGGTTGTGGGGAGAAGCCTGGTGCAGTCAGGAGAGAGGTCTCCTGTTATTCCTTTTCCTCCTCTTCTTCCCACAATGGGGATGACACAATGTCCATTAAAACTATATGCAGATAGGATGGTCTGCCACCCTGAAGAGGGAGTGTCCAGGAGATGTAAGTGGAAGCTGTTGGGTGGGGCTTATTGGAAGACTCTTCTTGGGGCCCTTTGGCCCTTCTTCACATCTTTCTTTCTACCTAGAATGCAGATGGGATGGCTGGCACTACAGCTGCCTTCATGCAAGCATGAGGGAAAGGCCAAGAGAAGCACAGAGACATCAGCTCTGACATGCTGGAGCTGCTGAGTCAATGTCAGATGCTGCCTGCTTCTGGACTCATCCCTGCAGGGCATCAAATGGAGAAGTTAAATAGGTAGATGGATAAGTCTGGAGCTGAAGTGTCAAGGGTGCATTAAATGGGAGTGGGTGAGATAGTTCAGGGAATAGATAGATAAATGCTTGCTTGCTTGCTTGCTTGATTGATTGACTGATAAGAAAGATGGTCCCAGAGAACACCAACCTTCAAGGAAGAGGCTGGAGAAAAGGAACAGCCAGAGAGAGAAGGCACTTGGAACATGTAGAGTCTTGGGAACCAAGGGAGGTCAGAGACGTTGGAAGTGATGAGTGGTCACCAGTATATGTGACAGAGAGGGCCAGTGGCCGACAGCAGAGAAGGGGACTTGGTGGCCATCGTGACAAGAGCTGAAGAGACAACATTGATTACTCCATCCTGAAAATTCCATCTGGCATCCAGAATGCCCATCTGCCCAAGGGGTCCTACAGACCCTCGCTGTAGGACTGTTGGCACCTCGCAGGCTTGCAGCTCCCAGGAGTCCACACAGACAACAAGACAATGGACAGAGAATACTTCCTTCCCTGACACGGTGACCAGGAGATACTTTGGACATGATTACTGTACATGCGCTTTCTCCCTGTTCCCAGCCTGTGCTCAGATGCGCTTGATCTTGTTAGATTTGATTCTTCTTTGCTCAAAGGACATGCAGATAGGTGTTCAATACCAGCTCTGCCTTGTGCCCTGTAGGCCCCAGGCAATTCACTCGACAAGTTGAAGGCAGAACAGAGGCTAGAGCTCAGGTCTTCCGATTACAAATCCATCAGGCCTCTAAACCCACGCGTGGAACATTTCCTAGGTGTGGCTTTTAACAAATGTATTGGAGGGATGGCATGCTGCCAATGTTTTGCTGGCTAGGGGTAGGTACTGGGATATTTTTTGCAAATTGGGTACTCCGTCATGTAGAAAAACATCTTTTTAGGGGGTAAAACATCTGGAGTTATATTGCATGAAAAGAAACTGAAGGCCAGGTTACACACTTAGTACACAGCTCTCTGGGTTTTAATGATGCTCAAAGATTCAAAATGTTCAGCAAATCTGTTTGTTGTTGCTCTGACTTTCAATGTTTCCCTGGGGAGGTGCTGCTAGTTTTTTCTGTCTTGTTTAACCCAGTAGGATTCTTAGGGAAGGATGTGTCTCCCTGAGCTTGAACAATATCCCCATGAAAGTTCCAGATCTCAGAAATTCTAAGTCACAAAAATAAGCTTCTAAAAATAGAGACTGCCTGGCAAGAACACAGGTCTTGTCATACTCAACCCAGCCCCACAGGCAGATACCAGGCTTGAAGGTGTTAGTATATGGGGCTTCTGCTCAAGGGCATAACTGTAATCAGAAAATCTAGCAATGAGTAGAAGACTGGACACAGAATAAGGATGTGATAAAAGGTGGAGCTTTGTAAGGCTATGAAAGATTGGGCAGAGTGCCCAGAGACTTACAAAGCGCTGGTCTTGGAGTTGGAAACCCAAATTCTAGTTCTGACTTGCCACTGATTGTCTGTATGCATTTAGTGAGCCCTTTCCCCTCTCTGGGCTTTGGTTTTTGCATCTATAAAATAAGGATGGTAAATTCCAAAGCCTAACTACTTCAGAGTTGCTGTTGAAAACCGTATAGATGTGAAGCATCAGCCCATATAAAAGGACTGTCCTCTGGTGATGGGGCTCTGCTTAAGCAAGTCCAGACAGCCTGGCATTCTCTATGAGCAGCTGTGGAAGATTCTTCCAAGCAGAAGCATGTGTTTTCCTCTGAAAAGGGCTCTTATTGAGGCCATTTATGTGAGTGCTTACAAGGATTGTATGGGTCACTCACTAGCACCTGAAGTTAAGCTGGGAACCAGCCCCTTCCCTTGTCTCATCGACATAAGACTGAATCTCAGAAACCCAAGTGTGCAAGACAGATACTTTAGCTGCAAGTGCTATAACTGATGGCCTCTGTTTGGTGGGATTAAATCTACCAAAGCAAGACAACAGATCTGGTGGTGGGCTTATGTCCAGAGAAATTGACCTCATCTTCACTATCACCCAGTCAGGTGATTGCAGATGCTTCTGTGAGCAGGGGGACAAGCCAGTCTCCTGTGTTTAGAAAACATCTTGCCCCTTGGGAACTTCTGAATCTTGTGTGTGCATGTATGTGTATGTGCATGTGCATGAGTGTGCATCTGTGGGGTGTGCATTTTGTGTCTGTGTGCATGTTCATGAAGGCATGTGTGCGTGCTTATATGGGTGTGTATGTGTAAATGTTTGCATCCATGTGTATTTATGTCCATGCACATACATGAACTTGTGTTTGCGTGTATATGCATGTGAGTGTGTGTTTGCCCAAGTGTATGTACTTACTGTCAAAAGGAGGGAGGTTTGTTCAATTGCACCAGGACCAGGGGGATGATTTAATAAGCCCTGGGTCTCCTTGTCCAACATGCTGAGCTATGGAAATGGCAAAGCCTTTCCAAACCTGAAAGACAGATTAGTTCATTTTCAGGTTTTGCCGTGAATTGGTGGTTCTTGGGATGGCTAATGGCTCAGAGCGGCAGCATTTGCATCCAGCAATGTCAGAGTGGCTGTGGGATTAGTGGCTAGGGGGTGATTTAGGATAGCTATTTGGAAACATCTACCATTTTCCAATAATGCTTGAGAAATTGCCTCTCCTGAGAAATTTCACGAGGGCCTCGAACAGTGATGAAGGAGGCCAGGGAAAATGCAGATTCCTCTTGTCTGAGCAGCACAGCTGCAGGCATCGAGAAAGCCTGATATCCCAGATACCTCTAGGCAGATCGGCTGCATCGATTGCACTGTTGCCCGTCTGGGCCTGCACACGTGCTCGTCTCCCTGCACCTCCCCGGGGTCACCCCCCGACATCTATCTGATGAAATTAGTATTTGAAATACAATAAAGTGATTAGTTCACTTGACTGTGACAAACATATTTAATCTTCACCGATCGATAGTGTCAGAAAACCAGCACCATTAGTTAAATTATCCCCTGGACTCAGAGAAGCAAACAGCCTAATTGAAGAAGGCAAACACCCAAGGCCTCCTTTTAGCCCAGGCACTTCCCACCTTGCTAGTATGGAGGGCTCTGATTTGAACCATAGCCATAACCTGATTTCTCTTCAGTATCACTGTCTGGACCCATCTGGGCCTCAGTTTCCCCATCTGTCAGCATAGTGCAGAGATGGGGAAAGGAGAGACTCTGGAGCAATGATCTGTTCAGATCAGCACCACTAACTAGCTGACCATGGACAAGTGCCTTAACTTCTCTGTGCCTCAGTTTCTTCACTGTAAAATGGGGATGTTGATACTAGCATCTGGGTTTTGGGGAGGGGCAGGTGAAAGAGGCCTGGCCTGTGTTCTACCCATGGTGCTACACTGCCACAGTTTGACCACGTTGGCTCCTTCCCTCTCTCAGCCTCAGTCTCTCCATCTGTAAATGATAGGAAGTGAGATTGCAGAGGTTCCTGTAGTCCTAATGTTCCATAAACCTTGGAGCCTAACTTTCTTGTCGATGTACATTGGAGTTACTAGAAGTTAGCCAGGGCTGGAAGGCTAAGTGATCTCATAGCCAAGGGAGGATGCCTTTGAGGCAACATAATTGTTTTTGGATGTGGCAGGATAGAGGTTAGGGTTAGTAACACAAGGAACTATGCTTTCTGGGTGTGAAATGCAATCAATTCCATTTCATCTCAGCCCAAGAAGTCTCAAAGGCCTGGTGTCCACAGTGGGTCTGCTGGTGCCAGGGGGAGGAAATGTTTTACTTACTCACTCATCCAGTATTTGTGAAGCATCATCTTTATGGAAGACCTTGTATTGGGAGCTAGAGACATAGGGGAGGACCAGTCCCAGCCTTTGTCCTTTGTCTCCAGGAACTCAGACACATGAATAACCACCTCCAATATGATGTTGTATTAATTTCCAATGGCTGCTGTAACAAATGACCACAAACTCAGCGACTTAGAGCAATACAAATGTATTATGTTGCGGTTCTGGAGGTCAAAAGTCTAACACCAGTCTCATTGGGCTAAAATCATGGTCTTAGGAGGACTATGTTCCTTTCTGGAGGTTGTAGGGGAAAATTCAATTATTTGCCTTTTCCAGATTCTAGAGGCTGCCTGCATTCCTAGCCCCATCATCACTTGACCTCTGCATCCACTGTCGCATACCTTTTCTGTACCTCACACCCCTGTCCCCTTCTTATATGGATTAATTGGACCCACCTGGATAATCGAGGCTATTCTCCCCATCTCAATATCCTTAATAACATCTGCAAAGTCCCTTTTGCCATGTAAGGTAATATATTCAAAGGTTTCAGGTTTATTCTACCTACCACAGACATAAAAGTTCCAAACCTGGAATAAGAAGACTAGGGGTCACTCTTCCCCAGAAGGCTTAAAGGTACCATCAAAAGTGGTCCTTGAAACATAAGTAGGATCTGGGTTTCTGGAGCAGGAGGAAGAATGTTCTAGGCAATAGGAACAATAGCAGCAAATGCTTGGAGGTGGGAAATGGTGTAGTATGTTTACAGAAAACCGTGGCTAGAAATGAACAGTGAGGCAGAAGAGAGAGGCAGAGGCCAGCATTTGGAAGGCCTTGCATGCCATGCTTTGATGATGCAGAACCACAGAAAGGTTTTAGACAAGGGAGCAGTCAGATCAGACTTGAATTTCATGAAGATTATTCTGGCTAGAAAGGGAGTATTGATAGGAGGGGGGAAACTGAGGTCAGAAACACCAGCAAGAAGGCTGCTATGGAGATCTGAAATGATTAAGATATTGATGGGGACAAGAATTCTCAGAGGCCGCAGGTGGGGTGCTGGTACCTGGCACTGATTGGGAAAAGGATGTGAAGGAAAGAAGGCTTAGATGACCCCAGGACTCTGGCTTTGGTGATGGTGGAGAGCAGAGCCAGAGCCCCTAACTAAGAGAAGCCTCTTGTGTCTAAGTCCTTCCTTCAGGATGGCCACAGCCTCGGGCCACTGTGAGCTGCGCATACACAGGCATGTTTGTATACCCACCTATTGCAGGCCCCGGGGTGACTGAAGCAGGGCCCGCTGCCCCACTCCAGACCTGGCTGGTGCTCCCCCTGAAGAACGGAACACCAACGCTCAGCTGCTGCTGGAACACTGCCTGGGCATTTTCACATGCTGCAGACCCAGGCCGCCGCACCCTCTGACGGGTATATAATCTATTTTCTCTAGCACTGATTGTTGGAGAGAAATCCTCCTGTTTCCAATTACTCTGTGGGTCAGGCTGATAAAATGTTGGACTGAAGGTAATTTTCAATGAATAAAATGTGTTGGGTGTGGAGTATCATTAAGAGAGAACAATGCCCTGAACAAACACTTCCTGCAAGAAAGCCCACTGTGAAAGAGACTCAGCCCCCCGTCCTGCTCCAGTTCCCCAGGCTGGCAGATTTGTAGACCTCAACTGGAAAGGACTGTGAGAGTCACCTGAGCTACATCCCTCCCTTCAATCCACTCAGCAAGAAACAGGACAGCAGGGTGGTCAAGCCACAAGCTATGGAGTCTCACAGCCCTGGCTTCTCTCTCCCTCTCACCAGCTCTCCCTCTCACCAGCTAGAGACCTCAGCAAGTTCTTCAGGAATGCCTGTCAGCCTTATTCGCTTTATGGTGTCCTGGGGAGCACTAAACCTTTGCCCTTGGCATCCCTGGGGCCTCTCCTGGACATCACTTTGACTTAAGGCTCCCTCCTTAGTAGGGATGCACCTGAGGAAGGGGAAGAGCAATTAACACCTTTCCAATCCCTGGGGGATGGGCCCTGCCCCCTGCCAATTACTGCATCTGGACCCACCTGCTCTTGAAAGGGGTGACCAATTATCAGAAATAAGTGTGAAGGCGAGGCTGCTTCCCAGAGTCTCATTACCTGCCTCTTCAACAGCCTGTAGAGGAGGGAGAGCCCTATCTCTGCTCCCCCTAGAACAGGAGGTTCAAGGAAAGATGAGGATTTTCTGAGTATTAACCCACCTGCAAGAAGGAAGAAAGCTCTCTCTGCACTGTCAATTGAATTGAGTCAGAGGCTTCTGGGTGTTTATATATATATATATATATATATAATATTATATTATATATATATATATATATAACAATTATATGTGCATGTTTCTGGAAGATAATGCATTTAGATATTTGCCTGTGTTTCTTCTGTCTTTTCCCTCCTGGTTCCAAGAAGGAATCTGGCCTTTGCTCTCCATTGACTCTGGAGGAGCTGCTTACAGGCATCAGTTCCCACTTGGCCTTTATTTTCCAAAACCCTGAGCTACTGGAGGGATTCACCAAGGGAGGCAGGGAGAGAGGAGCTGGCTGTGAGAGGGGAGATGCTCCAGCAGGGTTGTGAGGGGCTGAGCCCCAGACCCACTTTCCTGAAGTACCATAGGAGGTGGCAGTCCTCAGAGGGAAATGGCTGAGTGCCCTCAAGGAGGCTGGACTCTGCCTGCACAGTGCCCAGGCTCAGAGACCACAGGGCAGCTGGCAGTGACCACATGCAGGCCAGGAAGGGAGCCATTATCCCCTTCTCCCTGCAGGGAGGGTGAGGTGATCACTCAATTTCCTAAGTGCCTGAGTCCGAATGTCCCCTGCATCCTGGCAGGGGTAGGGAAGAGGTGGAGGCTGGGAGTGTGAGCTAGAAAAAGTGAAGCAACATGATTTTTCATACTGATTCAGGAGTTTGAAAGAAGATACAGGTTATGAGGGATAGTAAAAGGATAAGCCATACCAGGCTCCAGCTTGTGGGATTGGGTGCCTGTATGTAAATAACTAGAAGGAAATTCACTAAATGGTCACAGTTTTCCCTGGGTGAAAGAGATAAGAGGGATTGGTATTCTGTTCTTTTGGTAACGGATCTCTCAAAAATGCTCTCTAGTAGGATGTTTTACTTCAATAGTAAGAAAAATAACTAGAATTGATGTACCATGCCTTTAGTGGCCTCTCATTACCTGCAAGCTAAAAGTGAAAAACTGCGTGGCATAGTTTTCAAGTGTTTCCTGCTTCCCAAATCTCCCCTCCCTCTACACCATTGTGTCTTCCTGTGCTCTGCCTCCCATCCTGGCCATTCATCCTTCAAGATTCAAACTCAGAAATGCCCACTGAGGGAGAGCCAACTCCTCCTCACTTACTTCTGCTATGGCCCTCATGATCCTGCACTGCAGTGCTCATGTCCATGTTCTCTCTCCCCAGCCAGCCTAAGATTGCCACAATCCAGGGACCAGGTCTAATTAATTCCTACCCCCAGCCTCTGGTTCAGGCCTGGGCACATAGTCGGTGCTGATTAAATGCTTGCTGAATGAGCTGTGGAGAACTGGGGTCATTTCCTCTTTGTACACAGGGCTCCTTCTCCCTCTGAGGGGGATGAGGTAGGCAGTGCTCCTCCCCCAACACATGCCTACAGATGGTAAGACCGGAGTGGGGACACATGACAGGCCTGCTTATCTCTGGGGTATTATCATCCCTGTTGCTCCCTGTGCTGATGGGCAGATCACAATGGGGACTTTCATGAATCAGGCTGCAATGGCCTTCAAGCAGATTCTTCAGGTTCCTCCGAGATGGCCGCTGCCATGCACCAACCCCTTAGCAGGCAATTTGGTTCCAAAGCACTCTGCTTCTCATCCCAGCTTTCCTTCCTTCTCATCGCACCTAGCAATCCAGAAGGTGTATTTACCCAAGGAGGGTGAGGTGGGAAGTGAGGAGGCCTGCAATGAATGCCATACAGGCTCACTCAAAACAACATGGAAAGAACTAGAAATGCAAGAGCCACTGCTACCCGGTGTACACCTCTTCTCCACAACTGCCCACTCCCATAGATCTCTTCTGTACATGGCCTTACTGGAGACAATTTTCCACAGATCTCATGTTTCTGCATGTCTTACAAACAGAAACACTGTCAGCTTTCACTCCAATCTCTCTTTTCATGGATATTTGTATAGGGAACAGTCTTGGAAAATAGAGATCATTTCTCCCTCTAGGGCAGAGGACAGGTATATTTGCTGTCCTCTTTATTGTAAATAAAGGTCATGTCTCTCTCTGGGGTGAAGATAGATTTGTGTATGAGCTATTGTAAAATATTTGGGCTATCTACACTTGGGCATCCTCGGATTTGGCACACATCCGTTATGCATGTAATAACTACTGAGGCTGCTCTGATCCCCCTGTAGGACTTGGGGAGGAAGGGAACTGGTGTGAGCAAGAAATGCATGCTGGTTGCTATCCAAGAGGTAATAAAGTCGTTCGTCTCTGACCCAGGAGTCTCATGTCTTCTGCCACCCTCCATGTAACTGTGGCAGGCTTGTTTGCTAGCTTTCAGGGAGGAGAAAATTTCAGACCTTCACAGTCCTTGAGAGGTTTACATTCAAAGGAAATATTGAATTTTATAAAATCAGCTTCCAGTTTTCCTGTAGTTTTATAAAACCAGGAGTGGGTCTGGAATTTGTTGAACTGGGTGCTAGTCCTTTATATACATCATCTCACTGAAGTGTGTATGATAAACCCTATCTTACAGATGAAGAAACTGAGGCTCAGGCAGGTGAGGGGACTCACCTAGAATGGACTGAATTAGAGGACCAATCTATTCTCAGTCAGCCCTGGTGCATCTATCTCAGATCCCAGCAGTGCAGAGAGCTCAGAGCAGACTTGGAGCCCACTTTGTGGCAAGAATCTAGGAAACAATAGGTGTTTCTATAGCAACCAGCTTCCCAAGGTCCACATCAATGCAGCAAGCCTCAACACTGAACCTGACCTGAGGGTCCCTAGGCTGCATTCTTAGGGCTTATTCCCAGGGAAATATTCTTTTGACCTCTCCTTGGTAGAATCAATTCAGAGAGAGGGGAGACCTCAACCCTGGTAACCACTGGAGTTGAGAAGTGCTGGAATGTGTATATGCTCCTGAAGTGGCTAGACATTGCCATGATGGGAGTCAAGCAGTAAATACAAACTGAAGACCAAGCATGTGCCAGACATTGTTCTAGGTAGTAGGCATAGAGCAGTAAAGGGGACAGAAAACCTCTCTGCTTTCATTTTAAAAGATAAATATATGATTAAGTAGGGGGTAGTCATAAAAGTGTTACCAGCAATAACAAACAAAAACAAAAATAACAATAAAAACAAAACAGGGTGAGGGCATAGATGGCAAATGAAGAAGGGCTGATGGTGGAGGTCAAGAAAAGTTTCTCTGACCAGAAGAGGTTTGAATTGACATCTGATGGAAAGAAGAAGTGAGCCAGATAAATACACAGGGGGAGAGCACCTCAGATAGTGAGGACAGCAAGTGCAAAGGCTCTGGGGAGCAGTGAGCTGGCTAAGTGGCTGAAAAGGAGTGATCAAAGGTGAGCCCAGTAAGAGATGGGGTCGGACCTGAGGAAATAAGGATGGCCACCCACTGAGGCCAGGCAGAGTGGTGTTTATATCCTGAGGGCTTTCATTTTCCATTTTTGAGCTTGAATTTCCTTACCTGCTCCATGAAGCCAGTGACATCTTCCCTGATGAGATAATGTATCTAAAGCATGATGTCCTGGCTACTGTAATTATCATGGGTTTATTATTGCTTAACTTCAGTGTCTTCTCCTCACTGTGCTCCTATTCTTGCACCACTAGAATTGGATGCTGTCACTGCAGTGACTTTGGGCCTGTGAGCTGGGGCACCAGTGGGGTGGAGGGTTGAGCCTTTACCAGTAATTACTGCTCCTGGGAAGCCCTCTTGGCTCAGCTCCACACTCAGCATGGCGAGGAAGACAGCCACTTGTCAGAAGCCTCCCAGAGAGACCACCTGGAAATGAGAGCAGCCCTGACCGGGGGAGCCTAGCTGAGGTGGGGGGAAGGGCGTGCGGGCCCCTTTGTCATTAGGCAGCCAGAGCTGGAGGGATCGCTCCGGTTTAAATTAAGGATTTAATGAGATGAGGCCAAATTAGATGCAATTAAAAAGACACTTTAGAGCTGGCAGACGACCAAGAGAGGCAGTAATGACTTTCCTAGAAGGGAATCCCACAGGCTGGGGGTGGGGAGGACCAGGAGGGCTTGGTTTTCTACTCCTGGAAACATTGGAGGTTGGGGGATGGGGGGATAAAATAGTGCTTAGTGAGGCCCTGTGCCTCAGAGTGCTCACAGTGCTGGACGGCGCTCAGATGTTGGCCCAGGAAGGGCCTTTGAGAGACTGCCAAGGCTTATGGTTTCCAAACTGGGATTTTTAATGCCTGCAAGGATCCAAAGAAGACCTTTACTAACTTTACCAAGCACTGTCTAAATATATATCTTAAACTATTTTAAATCTTGAAACAAAAATGCCGTGCATGCTTTCAAATTTTAGTCCATGGGGGCTAGCCAACATGCACAGTGGGATTCTCTGTTACCCTCAGGATAAAGCTTCCATGGTAAGCCTGGGCTTCCGGTGGATTCTAAGCAGATGGCACCATGGCTTGGGAAGGTTGCTCACCTCCCTCACTGTACTGCACCCCTTGGGTAATTCAGGCCTGGACCTAAGTTCACATGGCACATTGTCATGTGAGTCCACTCCCAGGTGATTAATGTCCAGCACAGTTAGAGGTCTGCTCTGGGCACCACAGATGGGCTGAGGAGTCCCAGGGGAGTGGGTAAAAGTGCCAGAAGTCTTGATACTATCATACTGGACTATTGCTTGGTGTCAGTTTGGGCACTTCTTGTTTAATCTGTTAACTCCAATGAGCTCAGTATGGTCCCATGGTTCCTCTGCTTACTATTCTAGATAATGTGTTTTAGATAAAACTGAATCCTAAAGCATGGATTTAACATGCAAAACAAAATCAATTTGACTGTCAGGAAAGTTTGGGTGAAGAGCTGTCAGAGATGGGCACTGAGGCATGAGATTTTCTTAAATGACAACCCTGAACATCCTTCAAACTGCATTTGAAAAGTATTTTTCTACCAAACAATGAATATTTAAACTAAGAAACCTATTCATCATCTCTCTCCAAATTTAACACTTACTGTTTAAGGAATGAGAGCAGGGCTTAGGTATTATTAATAATTCAACCCTGAAACAAAATAATTGCCTATTATTCCTCTTGAAGTTCCTGGATCAATTTAATTGGAGAATATTCTGGGATTGGAAGGTAGAGTGTTTTGAAAATCTGTTGCCATTTGCAACTACTTTTCTGGGTGGAACAGGATTTTAATAATACAGTGAAACCAAATCTAAATACTGAAATAAATTGGATATTGATACGGATACTGGATTGCAACTATTATTTATAGTGCCTGATTTCAAATTATTTGGGTTATTATTGAAATAGCCTTATTATTCTCATTGGCTGACTTTATAATAAGTAGTGCTTATACATTTGAAATGAAACATAAATTTATAATAATGTCACTCTTGTCAGTTTATGCAATGGACTTCCACTGACAAATGTGTTTGACTATCACTGCTGAAATGGTTGGAAACTGTTGACTTAGTCCAACCCCGTGGTGGTACAATCAAGAAACAGACCCCAGAGAGAAGCAGAGGCTTGTTCTTTCAGGACCACAGAGTCGGCAGCAGGGCTAGGCTTAGAAGGGAGATCCCCTGACTTCCAGCTATAAAGAGACCCAGCTCTGCCTCCTGCCTCCACCTGGTCCACACTCTCTGCTCTCAGTGAGACCCTCTCCCTTCTTCTCCCATCCATCCCTTTCCACGAAGTGCTAAGCTGTGACTAAGTTCCCTCTTTCAAACTCTGAGGTGGATTAGAACAGCAGTTTCAAACCCTTCTCCCTGGAGCCGCCATGTCATATGGGGGAATCTGGTGGCCCACTATCCGAGAAAGGGGAGACTGAGCAAACAAAGTGCTAGCCTCCAACCCCACTGCAAACAAAGACGGTGAGTGGGACATAGCACAGTGCTTGAGCACAGAGATGCCTGGTTCAAAGCCCACCTGCCCCCTTTTACCAAAGTAAACCAGGTATGGTAAATACTGTCTGCCGAGTAGGGATGTTATGAGAACTTAGGGAATCAATCCATGTAAGTCACATATAAACTAGTTGATAACTCTTAGCCATTATTACGATTTCTTTAATGTTTATTTATTTCAAGAGAGAGAATGAGCAGGAGAAGAGCAGAGAGAGAGGAAGAGAGAGAAAATTCCAAGCGTGGGAACTCGGGGCTCCATCTCACGAGCATAAAATCATGATGAACCAAAATCAAGAGTCAGACACTTAACCGACTGAGCCACCCAGGTGCCCTCATTATCTGTTTTATAATAAGGGATTGAAATAAGATGTTCTGTTTTCTAAAGGATTTGGCTGCTAAGGAATTTAGGGCAAAAAACTGGCTTAGAATATAAATCTAAAATATTTCACCCTGGCATCTGAAGTCTTCAGCCTTTTCCATCCCTCTACACCTGCCTTCCTATGTCTTCTCACTGCCCACAAGCTATACCCCGCCCACCGAGGCCTCCATGCCTTTGCACATGCCACTCCTTTTGCTCATGCCTCATCTTACAAGGCCTCCCTTTTACACCACCTCTTCCCAGAAGCCATCTGTGGTAGTGCACCTCGATAGTGGCAACTCCAGAATTTCTATAGGAAAGGTCAACGGCAGCACTGTATTCAGGCATGGGGACTGATTTCTATGCCACAGAGAGGAGCTTGGACCTGATCCTACAGGGTGCTCTGGAATGTAAGTCACGCCACTGGGTTGTCCTGTCCCAAGACCAAGGAGCTGGGCAACTGCCAGTCATTAGCTAAGGGAAAGCTAAATTCCCAGACACTTCAGTCTGTCTGAACTTTTGGGAAGGGTTTCCAGTAGCCTGGGGCAGGCTACTGAAGGGGAGTCACAGGTGTAGACACTGGAAGCAAAAGCACATGGAGGGCAGGGGAGGATAGCAGTGCACAGACCGGTAAAAGGCCTCTGAGGGGCACTGGGTGGAGTCCCTCCAGCCTCCACCTCAGAGACTACAACATCCCTGTGTTCAAGGAGCTCACAGAGGGAAAAATATATATGCCAACAGGTGATCTGGGGTGATTAATTGTCTCCATTTTTCCACAGATCACCTGCAAAGTGGGGAGTTACAAGCTGGGAACTGAAGTGTGCTTTGTACTGGGAGGGAGTGAGCTTGCCTTATCAAGCCTGATTTGCATCTCTCACTCCCCACCCCCGAGTTGGGGCTGCTGTCTGTGCTATTGCTCCAGGATGGTTAAGACAAGGCAGGAATCACAGGGCTCTGGCTCCCCACAGACTAATTGCAAGCCCAGGATATCAAAATGGACTGATTTCCCCATGGACACGGACATGTTTTCATGATTCTAAAATCCTCCTTTCATCCTACATCTCTGACAGAGCCAGGATGTTAATCAAGTCATTTCCTGTGCAAATCCACACCCCCACCTTTGGTTTTCAGGGCAATGGAGATGGGCAAAGGGGAGGAACGGGGCTAGGAATGTGAGATGGCTGCCTCTAAGTGACAAAACTGAGGATCTCTGAAGACGGGGCTCTGTCTTACCACTTGATCCTCGAACCCAATGCTAATCCTATTAAAAACTCATGGACTTCCAGAGCTGAAGGGCCCCTGGTCTCCAAGCCCTGGCTTCCAAACAGTGCTCCTCCAACCCAACATTGCAAGAAGGGACCACCAAGGTCCCCAGGAGGGAAAGGGCAAGCAACTCTGCCCCAGTCATGAGTATGGCCTTCCACATTACAGGCCACCTGCAAAGGCATCTGCAACTGGAAAGGAGTCCCAGATGCCCTGGCCCAGCAAAGCCACTCCTCTTAGGCTGCAAAGCCCAGTGGAGAAGGGGGACAGAGGGCAGGGGAGGGTCCAGCAAGCTGGGGAAGAGCCTGGCCTGGACCCAGAGCTCCTGGTTCCTGGTTTAACTTCCTCTCCTTCACTGCCCCCACTCTCCCCACCTCCAACTACTTCTGACCAAATCTGAAATTCAGAACATGAGGCCTTAGAAGGGACCCCGTAGGTGATTCACTGCATAGCTTCTCCTGCCATCAGATGCCTCAGTGCTCTCAGAGCAAATGCTCAGCCAACCTTAGCTTGGACCTTCGCAGCCACAGAGGAGCCATTGCCTTTTGTGCTGGTCCTTCCTGTCTTTGCATAGCTCTGTTACCAAAGTCTTCCTCCTGTTGTTCTCCAAACTGCCTGCCACTCAACTTCGTCAGTCTACCTCTGGGGCCCCATGAGGCACAACTGTTCCCCTCTCCTGGAAAAGAGCCCTTTAGATGGCAATAATAGCAACACAACCTTACTCCTCAAGAAAGATTTCTACTAACCCTCCCCACTCAACTGCCACCTTATGGGCCCTTCGTAGTAAGAGCCAAAATTCTTCACTGCTTTCCTATTCACATGATATTTTCACCTTCATTATGGCTCTTGTTTCTCATGAGAACACAGTCCAGTATGCACAGTAAGGAGCCTATAAGTCCATTGAATGGCAGCAGCCAACACAAGGGCCGGGATTTGCTTGAGATCCCATTGCACAGCTGGACTCCAAAGTTTCCCATTTTCCTTAGAACACTTGGGTGCTGGGTCTCTGTGACTGTGGGGCTTTCATTCTCTCATCTAGCAGGCGTCCCTAGTGCTTCCCTTAAGGGCCCATCCAACCTTGCAAGCCCCCTAATTGGGGTGACATTGAAAAGTGTGTCTGGTTCCTGTGGCTGTGATATTTAAATCATCAGAGCCCTATGTGGGAGGGTAGGGAGATGGCTACATGGCTCTGATCGCCTGGGAACAAGAGTCTGTGAGTATCCATTCCCTTCCTTAATCATGTGGGCCCCAGTGGTTAAATTCCACGTGGAGAGCTGGGCCTCTGATGTCTGACCTTCAAATATAGGGCAGTTCTGGCTGGCGGGAGGCAGCTGGAGCCGCTTACTCATAATGCCAGCTGACTCACTTTTTTTGGTGGGTGAATTAATTAAGTGATGCAGCCAGAATGAACAGCTACAGGCTTCACTCTGCTACCCTTAGCATCCTCTTGTTTCAAACTTCTTTAGATGGATGCGAGGAATGGGGGAGTACTGGGTTGGGACTTAGGAAGAACTGAGTTTGAATCCCAGTCCTGCTACGACAGCTTGGTTGTATTGCTCTGGATAAGTTCCTTCCCTGACACAAGCTTCAGTTTGCTGGTCTTTACAGTGAAAGGACTGGATTCAGGAAGTGTAAGGGGGCACTTTTCAGGATGTTGCTTTTCACAGCCTTGTGCATGAATGAGCTAGATAAATGATAAACACAGATGCATCGGTTGCAAGCTGATGGCCTGAGAGGTGCATCTGCCTCATGGATGGCTTTTATTTAACAAGCATACTACTATGTAGGGATATATTTATGCTTTGAATGTGCTGAAACGGAAGTACATGTTTCAGTTTGGCCCAGTCCCCATCATTCCCTGTTTTCTTATACCTAGTCTCTTTTAGGACCAGTCTGGCCTCTGAAGACAACTGAATGTGCAGCTCATTTTCTACAGACAGGATAGTGACAGTGAAGACAGTAATAGCCACACTTGTGGGGCACCTAGGTGGCTCAGTCAGTTAAGCATCTGACTCTTGATTTTGGCTCAGGTCATGATCTCACAGTTTGTGGGATCAAGCCCTGCTTTGGGGTCTGTGCTGACAGTGTGGACCCTGCTTGGGATTCTATCCCTCCCTGTCTTTCTACCCCTCCCCCTCTCATGCGCATGCACTCTCTCTCTCTCAAAAATAAACATTTAAAAAAATAATAGTCACACTTGTTTTATGCTTCTGTTTTTTTCCATTCATTGAAGTGTTTAGCGTGATGCTAGAGTTCCTAAGCAATTTTACAAAGTCTCAAGTTCCTTATTCTCCATCCACATAGAACTGTGATGAGGTTCAAGTTGGCCATGTGTGGTAGGGATTAAATATATTATTCTAAAAGCTGCTTGCCAGAATGATTGCATTTTAGAGATGAAAGCTAAATTCACCTTAGTGGATGATTGCTTTGTTTGGGGAAACACACTATTGGATCTTTGTTATCAAAAGCAAGGCCCAGGGCTTAGTTTTGGGGAGTGGGGGACGGTGGTAAAGGTTGTGATGGATGAATGGAAACAAAGCTGCTCCATGTAATAAAGTAAAATTAGGTCATACTTTGGTAGAGAGTTTATAAAGTTAACTGGTTCCAGGTTTCTTGAAAGCTCAAAAACAAGATTGGGGGGGGGGGGGACGAATTTAAGACATGGGAGAGAAGACATAAGAAAAGATTTTTGTCTCCAAAGAAGAACAAACCTGAGCAGCATGGGCCAAGGGAGATATAGTCAGCTGGAGACTCTTAAAGATGTCAAGTGGACAAATGTTAACACACTAGATCAGGAGTCATCAAATTATGGGCTGTGGGTCACTGCTCATTTTTGTACCGGCTGCAAGGTTTTTATGTTTTTAAGTGCTTGGAAAAAAATCAGAATAATAATTTGTGGCATGTGAAAATGATATACAATTTGATTTTCAGTGTCCATAAAGTTTTCTTGGAACCCAGCCACACTTATTTGTTTGCGTATTGCTTATGGCTGATTTTGCACTACAATCACAGACTCAAGTAACATCGACAGAGACTGTGCGGTACTGCCCCAGGGTACAGTCACCTCGGTAAATGTGCTTAGACCCCTTGGAAGAGGAATGGGGACTCATCACCCTATAAACTTGCTGTGGTGGTTTGGGATCATTCCTCCTAAGGATTAGCCTCCTCTTCCATCAATGGGTTCAAGGTATGAGAACTGGCTCAGGTCTATGAACTGAGAAATACGAATGCCTTTTTATTGGGGCAGCCATCCACCCTCAGCCTTGTCTTCCCTTTAGACTTGTCTTCCGATTGTAGATGTCAAGAGTGCCCTGGTTGGCTGACTCTATTTTGCCCCTAGGAATGCCAACTTAGCTTGGGCTGCTATAACAAGATGCTGTAGACTGGGAGGCTTAAACAATAGACATTTATTTCTCACAGTTCTGGGGTGTAAAGTCCAAAATCAAGGTGCCAGCTGCTTGGTTCCTGATGAGAACCCCCTTCCTGTCTCACAGATAGCTGTATTCTTATTATATTGTCACACAGTTGGGGGCCAGGGGTGGGGGAGGAAGTCTGTTCTACTATCTTCCTCTTCTCATGAGGATACAGATCCCACCATGGGGGCTTCACCCTCTTGACCTTATCTAAACCTCATTACCTCCCAAAGGTCCCACCTCCTAGTACCATCCCATTGGGAGTTCAGATTTCAACATTTGAATTTGGGGAGCAAACATACAGCCCATAAGAGATGCACTGCTCTATTTACATCTCCAGAGGGTCAATCCCACTTAGCTGCTGCTTCAACTTGACCAATTGTTACCATATTGGATCCCCTTCTCCTGCAGGGGAATAGTGCTGCTACCTGGCCTCTATTACTTCAGGGCCCATGCTCCCCATGGCTGTTTACAAACCCAGCCCTGTGACCATCTTTTGTACTGCCAGCTCTGGCTGGCAGAGGAGAGCCACCACCTAGGGATGCAGGGGCCCTGCTTACCAGCACAAACCTCATGGTTGGTGAATGGCAAGTCCTCAGGGCCTCCCATGGAATGCAATCCTCTAGGGGGTCTTCCGGTCTCACATGAGATATCCATTCCAGCATCCCCACCTCCCTGACCCCTTCTATCCCTCTTCTACTATCTCCCAGGGAGGTATAGGCATGTCCACCCTGCTCAGAGTGGCCATCACTATTGCCAGGCTTTTAAGAGCTGTCCCAAACTCTGGAGTCCTTGCCAGAGTGTGAAATGTTAATGTCCTGAAAAAGTGCCCCCAAGTCAATAAATTCCCTCTTATTCAGTCTCCTGTTCCAGCCTCCTTGTCAAGCATGCTCAAAATCCAATCCCAGGGCTACCCCCATGGCTTCCCCTGGAATGTGCTGGCTAATTTTTCACCTCATCCTTGGGACTCACCATGGTTATGCTGGGATTTAACTCCAGTTATCAACCTGGTGGCCCGCTGAAGAAGAGGGGGCAGCTCCTGAGGACAGGGTTCCTGTTTCTTTAGGGGTCGGGGGTAGAGAGTGAAAGGTTTCCTGAAAGGAAGAAGTGCTAGCTTCTACTACCAGAGGAGTCAGCCACCTCTGTAAGCTCTGGCAGTTCAGGTATGTCAACAGTCAGAATTCTCAGGGACAGCACCCAGAAGTCTCCACCCATGTTTCAAAGTCCGAGGTTTTCCTAGCCAGGATCTTTAGCACAACAGATCAAGCTTAACTAAGCATGTAAACATCTATGGCCCTCCACAACTCTAGCAAGTCCTGACTCTGCTTTCATTGCAACGATACCAATTTCTTTGTAATTTACCAAGGAGAACTCTGGCTTTCACACTTAACCTTTTTTTTTTCTTTTTAAATATTTATTTATTTTTGAGAGAGAGAGAGAGAGAGACAGAGCGTGAGTGGGGCAGGGGCAGAGAGAGACACACACACACAGAATCCAAAGTAGGCTCCAGGCTCTGAGCTGTCAACACAGAGCCCGATGCAGGGCTCGAACTCACAGACAGTGAGATCATGACCTGAGCCAAAATCAGACGCCTAACTGACTAAGCCACTCAGGCACCCTAATCTCACACTTAACCTTTAACTGTTTGATAACTGCCCTCAGTTTCTTATTATCCCTGTGCAGGCCCCCACATCACCTCTTGTGAAATCTTTAGAGGTTGGGTTACCACCATGTGGGACTATCGGTGTCCCACATGCCATTTGGGATGGGTCTTCCTTGACATAGCCAGCCAGTGAGTGAGCCAGGCCCCCATATCCCACCATCGTACTACCTGTTTTCTCATATCATACCTCTGTTAGTTTGAGTCCTCTGAGAAATAGACACCAATAAAGGGTTCAATGTGCAAGGGAATTATTAGGAGAAATACCTGAGAAGGGCAAAAGGGGATGGAGTAGAGAATAGGCAATGGTGTAGGTCTGCCATCTGTGGAAGGAGAGAGAGAGGGAGGATTGTCAGGAAGGAAAAGTGTCGGCTCCAATGCAGTACTAAAATGGTTTTGGCCAGCACCATGGGGAGTTCCCAAGCAAAGGTTTGAGGTGTTGCATGATTGGGAAAAAAGGGGCCAATACCAGTATCCCAGCTGTGTTTGACCTGTGGCTAGAAGAAGCCCTGGGGCAGTGTGGCCTCAGAATGATTGCCATGATGGATTCAAAGGTGGGCAATGGAGACTGACAGCCAACTGTGCCCTCCCGAAAAGTTCTCTTAAAGGAACCTCCATTGCCACCATTACATCTCCATTGGTTTGTCCCACCTTCAATACAATGCTCCCAAAATTAATTTAGTTTACTAACCATAGAGTCAGGCAAAGGCATGAAGTCACACAGAATCCAGTTGGACGTTATTTTAAATTTTAATATAAATGGTATCGCTGTCAGAAAGGAAAAATAGGAGAAAAAATAGGGAATTCAATTAGGTATTAAACAAAGTAATTCACTGGATGCAAGTAGATGCAATAGGGTTGGGGTGGGGTAGGGTGGGTGTTGCAGACTCAAATCAGATAAATCATTTAGGTAATGGTATAACTTGCACCTAGGGGAGCTGGGTTGTAAGTATAACTCAATTTGGACACTATGGACTTGGAATCCTTTGGTGTCACATTAAAAAGTACATGAGAGGTATCACCCAGGATGATTATGGTTCCAAGTCTCCAGGGACAGCCACAACCTCTGGACAACAAGCAATGGCTTCCCTTTTAGGTAATAACCAGAGCATGGCCATGAATGAGTGGCCCGAGACCTCAGCTCAACTGAAATAAGTGTTCCTGGAGAGGAGACTTCCAATTCTCTTGGGATGAGAAAGCAGTCCCCTTTGCGAAGAGGAATCTTTTTAACTTCTGGAAGGTATAAATTAAATACAGAAATAATGAAGTCCATTAAACAAAAGTATGAATACTTTTGTATTTAAATTTAGGAATGATCTGCGCGTGTTTGGTGTTTGCAGAGTTTGTGATTTCTTAAGAGAATTTGGCATATCTGAGATTACTCTGTAATATGTAACTGAGTAATTGATTTTAGACTTGTGATTTTAAATTAAAAGTTGTAAGAGAATTTGATTAGTTTTGTAAACAGTATTGAATGTTTATGAGAAGTTGAGATTTGCCATATTTATGATTTTGATTTATTAAATTCATAAGAGTAATTTAGGTGCTTGGAAAGGTTTTGCTTGTTAGATCAAGCACACAAAGTGCTCTGAGCCAAAATAGGATGCATCAAATTTATAAACACACTTTAAATTTTTTTTAATGTTTATTTATTTTTGAGACAGAGACAGAGTGTGAGCAGGGGAGGGGCAGAGAGAAAGGGAGACACAGAATCTGAAACAGGCTCCAGGCTCTGAGCTGTCAGAACAGAACCCCATGCGGGGCTTGAACCCACAAACTGTGAGATCATGACCTGAGCCAAAGTCAGACGCTGAATCAACTGAGCCACCCAAGTGCCCCTAAACACACTTTAAAAAGCTTAAGGGAATCAAATAAAATAAATTATAAATAAGACTGTTTAAGGGAATTTGGATTTACAATGAGGATAACAAAATTCGAAATTAAAGATTTAGGTTTTAAAATTTGTTATTTTTCTGCATCAAAAAAAATTATCCTAGTCATCAGGAACTCCCTCTAACACTGTCTAAAAAGGACTCCTTTGTTGTTCTCCACCCCAAACTGGTTCTTGAGTGGTGAACAGCACTCAGATGTCCAGATGAGGGTCCTGGGGGCACTTTGTCCTCCCTTCCTTCCTCTGCACATCTAAATAGCTCCCTGTTACTTAGATCCCCTTCATGGCATGAGATCTGCCCTCCTCCTATCTACCCCTACCCCCCCAGGACTCACTCCCCCAGGTTACTCATCCACCTCATGGGGGCCTCCTTGCCTCAAGTCTCTTCTCCTCTTTCTTTTCAGTTATTATAAGAATTACAAAGACATTGCTAAGAGCGGTGGGGAGCCCCAGCCTGCCTGGCCCTGGCTGCCTTTACAACTGCTGCCCACCCTGGCAGCCCCAGAAGTCTGTGGAGAGTCTCTGAGCACCTTGCCTCTGGATAGCAGATGGCCCTTCCAGGTCTGAGTCATAGCTTCCTATCTAAAATGGCAATATATTTCCATGAGCCCAGTTATTGAAGACTTACTGTTGGTGGTTACTGGCAAGAATGTGTGTGTTAGGAGATGTGCAGCCTTCTCTCTGCTCTTCTGCTTCTGCTGCACCTCTGAGTTGGGGTAGAAGCCCTGGAGAGGTTGAGGGTGACAGCAGCCACCTTCTCTGTGGGTCTTCCCCCTGCTGATCACTTTCCTCTAAGGACCCTATCACTGACCTAACTCTGAACTCTTGGAGGACAGACCCCTATTCCTATCTCCCTTAAGGCAGAGATGGGCATCGATTGGAGGCCAAAGAATCAAGGAGAGGACTCTACCTTTTGTAGCAAAAACATGGGAGCAGGAGCCCAGATCCAGCTCCACTGTGGGCTTCCTGTGTGAACCTGAATAAACCATCTCCCTCTCCAGACCCAGTTTCCCCTGCCCCCCTCTATAAACTGTAGGAGAGCCTTTTACCCAGCAAAGCCACTTTTTGGTGCTTGTCTGAGAAAACACTCTCACATGTGCACAAAGAGATCCAAATAATGGCAACCTTGCTAGCAACAGTAAACAATGTCCATCTCAATGTCAATCAACAGAAGCATCCTTGAATAAATCATAGTACCTGAGTAGACTGTGCCTGTCAGGGTACAGTCAAAAAAGAGAATTTGCACCAGTTATTTCCCCCCCACAACATTCTGCTATGAACATTTTCAAACATACAGGAAACTTGGAAAAAAAATGTAAAATGAATACCCATAAACCCACTAAAGTGAACATTTGGCCTTCTTTGCTTTCTCATGCATCTATCCCTCTATCCATCTGTCTATCTATCTTATTTTTTGATGTATTTCAAAATAAGGTGCAGACAGCAATATGCTTCACCCAGACACGTTTCAACATGTATATCATTAACTAAAGTTCCATATTTGTTTACAGACTTTTTTTGAAAGGTAAATTTTCATGTAATCAAATACACAAACCTGAGGTCTACTATTCAACGACTTTTGCCAAATTTGTCCACCTGTGTAATCCAAACCACCATCAAGATATAGAACATTAACATAATGGATAAACTTTGCTCCACAAACTTCCTTTTCCAGTCAGTCTACACTGCCTTCACCTCCCCCTGGAAAACATTGTACTGATTTTTTTCCAGTAGAACATAGTTTTTCTGTTCTAAAACATTATATAAATTGAGTCCTGCTGTGCAGGTCTCTTTCAGTCTGATGTTTTCAAGACCCACCCATATTATGCATTGTGGTTTGTTTCTTCTTTTTGCTGAGTAGCATTCTATTCATGATATGGATATTCCACCGTTTGCTTGTCCATTCTCCTGTTGATGGATATTTGGGATATTTCTAGTTTTTGTCCATTTGTGAATAAAGCTGCTATGAATTTTTTTAAACAAGTCTTTTTGAAGTCATGTTTTCATTTGTCTTGGGTAAATACCTAAGACTGGACTTGCTAGTTTATAGGGTAGGTTAATGGTCAGATTTATAAGAAAGACCCAGCAGTGCTCATTCCCAGACCCTACCATGATCAGGTCTGTGTCCCCTCCCATCCTTTGTCCCAGTGCAGATGCCAGCCTGCTGATGTCATCACCCTCCCTTCATGGTGAATTTTCTCTTGGGAGACCTCCTCCCCATTCATCCTTACCATGTGGCCTTGGTCTGGACCCCTCCAAGTATGCTTCAGTGATTGTAAGTAACATTCAAGGGGAAGGGCTAGTCTCTATCCCTTTTGTTCCAGGAGCCCCTGCCTCCTTATAAATGTCCCTATCACTCTTCCAGGGACCTCCAGGCTCCTCATGCAAACCAACAGGACCAAAATCAAGCACTAACATTGGTCTCTAAGCTGTAGGCCCTGAATGAACCCAAATGTTCCACCAGCAGGGCTGACCACCCATGGCCACCAGACTGCATTCTTCTCAGACCCACTCAGCTTAGCAGGGGCAGGGGTAAAAAACTGAACTCCCTGGGGCCTGGCCCAGAACCAACCCCCTGGCCCATCCAGGCTTTACACCCCCGTCTCCCCATGATGACTGTGAGGCATCACCAAGAGATCACCAGCGCTCTCCGGCTTGATGAGGGTCAGCCTTCACCTGAGCATATTATCGCATAGGAGTTTAGAGTGCAGACATCAAATATGGACACCCAGACTCCAGTCCTGACTCTGTCCTCTAGGCATTTCTTATTGCATTTATAATTATTCTACTATTGAGAAATTTCAAGCATATTGTAAAACAGAGAGAGGAGTCTCTGCTGAGCTCTTTCTCTTCCAGACAACCTGAGCTTGGTGCCCTGGATGAGATACTTAACATCTGAGCATTAGGTTTCTTATCTGCAAAGAGCTGCAGGCAAGCTACTGGGAGTGGGGGAGCCCAGGTGAAAAGAAGCCCCTCCTGTCACCTAGGGCCACCCCCTCACCCTTGAATTTGTACTAAATTCAGTCATCATCTATAATCCTCCCTTTGGCTTTGGGAGGAGGGTGGCTACTTAGGAATTATTAACCTTTACAGAGGAGGAAATTGAGACTGAAAGCAGGGGATCTATCTGTCACATCCCTAGGCAGGGACTCTTTATGTGCTTGTCCAGCTGTTGAACATAGTAATTCATGGTGAACTCTCACCTGTGGAGGGGGGTGAGGCCTGATGCTAAAAGCCTGGGTTCAGGAGCCAGACTGCCCGGGTTCCCATCCTGATTCCATACCTAATATTAGGCAAGTTACCTAACCTCTTTGTGCTTTGGTTTCTTCATCTATAAATGAATATTCTGAGAGGTCTTATATTGTTAATAATGAAGCATTAGTACTATAAGGCACTGTGAGAATTAAAGGTACACGGGTAAACACAGGTAAAACACAATACCTGCTGACATATGTTCCATAAACATTGGCTATCATGAGGTCTCCCTCTTAGTCTAGGGCACAGGGCCTGTGTCCCTGTGTCCAGCTTCTGTCTGTACTTCCCCCTTTCCCCTCCCCACCTCTCACACACAGCTGGTCCAAGGATGCAAGGTGCCCAGGGACTGTTTGCTGAATGACTGAATGCATTCAGATCACTGGAAGCCTTGCCTTCTATGGATGCAAAACTTGAGAAGAGGGGAGGCTGGCTGGTCTAGGTGAAGCATTCTGGAGTTACCCTTCCTGCGGCCACATAAACATGTATTTCCCAAACCCCTTCCCGGTAGCTCTGACCCTGGCAGGGTAAGCTGCAGGCATCTGTGGAGCTGTTCCTCCATAGCTCACGGCGCCTCTCTTGCTGCCAGCCACAGGAATCCCTCTCTTTGTTAAGACTCTGTTTCCCAAGTCAGACCTTCTCGGCCAGGACACTTTTCAGGTAATGATGTCCATGGAGACAGTGGAGGCTGTAATGCACAGCCTCGCCCCAGGAGTTGTTCCGGGGAGAGCAGTTTGCCAGGGGCACTGCATCATGGAGTGGAGCAAGGTTGGCAAGCACATCCCAAATCCTGAGTCAGGGCTGGAGGAGCCTTGCAAATGTCTCCCTCATCGACCTCCTTATCTGGAGAGGGGGACACTGGCCCAGAGGCCCCGGTCATGGGGAGTAAGGACTCAGCCAGTCCCAGAATCTGTTGACACCCCCCCCCCCCAACACACACACAGTGGGTCTCACACTTGAGGGGGCATTACAGTTACCTGGAGGGCTTGTTTAATCAGCAATTGACAGACCCCACTCCAAGTCTGGAGTAAGGCCTGAGCATTTACATTTGAATAAGTTCCCAGACATACTAATGATGCTCCTTAGGGACCACACTTTGAAAACCATTGTTTTAGGAAACAGCCTTGTGCTTAGGAAGGGGGAGTGGAGCCTAAGAATATGGTGTTGAGGAGACAGAGAGCAACTGCCTTCTGGAAGGAAACAGAACAGAATGTAAACAGCTTGAAGGTTCTATGATGGCAAGCCTCAGGGGAGGGCAGCATGGGGGAGGGGAAGGAAGACAGGGTCCTGGGCAGGTTCAGAGTGGAGCAAGGCAAGACTAGGGAGCAAAACTTAAAGAGACACTCTCTCTCAGGTTCGTGCAGGTGCAGGATTGGCAGTTTGAGAGGGAGTCTCTTTAAATGCACCCTAGGGGGGCGCCTGGGTGGCTCAGTCGGTTGAGTGGCCGACTTCAGCTCAGGTCATGATCTCGCGGTCCGTGAGTTCGAGCCCTGCGTCGGGCTCTGTGCTGACCGCTCAGAGCCTGGAGCTTGTTTCGGATTCTGTGTCTCCCTCTTTCTCTGACCCTCCCCCATTCATGCTCTGTCTCTCTCTGTCTCAAAAATAAATAAACATTAAAAAAAATTTAAAAAAAATTAAAAAAAATTAAATAAATGCACCCTAGGGCCTGGCTCACTTCTCCCCAGTCCCAGCCATGCTCCTGTGGTCCTAACAACAGCCCAACAGTGCCATTGCTAGCTAGCCTTCTCAGAAGCAGGGCATTTAAAACCCTAGGCCAGGAAGCTGTGTGTGTGTGTGTGTGTGTGTGTGTGTGTGTGTGTGTGTGTGTTTTAGAGAGAGAAATAAGACAGAAAGGTGGCAGAGAAAGGGCTCTGCAGGAGTATACAGCGCTGCACAGACCCCTTGCTAATTAAAGGATGCCTTCTGGACCAGCAGCATTACCTTTAAAATTTTCTGAAGTTCAGTCCACAGTCTAGAAACTGCATTTTAACAAGATCCCCAAATGACACAGCATAGGAACACTGGGCTCAGTTGGGTTTTTTTTTTTTTAAATACTGATGGTGGGTCCTGCTACCAGAGACTTGGATATAATTCTCCTGGGTTCTGTATGGGCAATGGATTCTTGAAACCGACCCAGGTGGTTCTAATAGGCTGCAAAGTCTGAGGGCTGCTGGTGGAGACAGCTTCAGAGGTCTTTAGGACGTGTGTTGAAGGCAACATACGTAGTAGAACTCACATGGCATTTTAGTATCTGGGGCATGAATTCTAATCCTGCCTCCACCACTAACTAGCTATAGGGCCTTGGTCCAGTCACTTGTTCTTTCAATTCCCTCAAAGTAAATGGGAATATGAACAACCTCTTGAGACCAAAATACTTGTGATTATTAGAGTTCAAAGGATCTTGGTTAATATTTAGGTCACGTAACATCAATTTTACCATTGAGAATGCTTAAGACCTCTTCGAGCCTCAGTTTCTCTGCTTATTACATTGGAGATTGGTAGGGGCGCCTGGATGGCTCAGTTGGTTAAGCATCCCACTTCAGCTTAGGTCATGATCTCACAGTTCATGAGAGCGAGCCCTGCATCAGGTTCTGTGTTGACAGCTCAGAACCTGGAGCCTGCTTCTGATTCTGTGTCTCCCTCTATCTCTGCCTCTCCCCCGCTCATGCTTTCTCTCTTTCTCAATCTCTCTCTCTCTCTGTCCCTCCCTCTCAAAAATAAATAAATATTTAAAAAATTTCATGGGAGATTGGTCACATTCTCCAATTCACATTGGAGATTGTATTGTCTAATACACATACATGTTTTTACCTTTGCACAATAGTTCCTTTGGGCAGCAATACCTGCTCTTCCTTTCTCAGTTCAGGACTTCCAGCTCCTCCTCCAAGCATGGCTCATGGTGGTCTCTCCCCCTGCACCCTCCACTCTCACCTACTCAAAGTTTAAGCTTCAACTCAGAGTTTACTTCCTATAGGGAGCCTTCCCCGACCACCCCCTCCCAAGCCCAGGTTAAGAGCCCGACAGTACCTGACTGTCCCCACTGCCTCCTGCCCTTCATCATGGGATATTCTAATTGTCTAAATAATTGTCTGATTCCCAACTAGACTGTGATGGTCCTATAGGCACCCTCCACATCCACCTTGTATCCCCAGTAGGTGTCCACCAAATACGTGCAGAATATTGAATGAGTGACAGCAGGAGATTGTGCTCAACAGACCTATAGCTAATTCTTGCTCCAAACTTGTGGCCTTTACCAATTTAATTCAACTCAAAGTTTAGAAGGGAACTGAAGCATGAGGAAGAACCTCTTTAATTTAGGTCTCTTCCCTCCTGACATTATCCTCAATTATCTAACTGCTGGAGGAACATAGTTTTCTGGATGGCTAGAGACCAACTGAGTTACGGGCCCAGGCAGAGCTCAACCACAGCCTCTCACAGGTGCCCCACAGTTTACAAAGCTTTCCCATCTGCCGTCTCCTCACTGAGAGGAGGTGGGGCAGGAATTATGGCCATCACATTTGAACCTGAACTGACTAAGGGCAGGCATCCCATGTATTTTATTTACTGAGGTTTCCTCAGCACATGGTAGTTGCTCAATAAGTATTTGTTCCATGAAGGAATCTCTTGTCTCACAGAGAAAGGAAAGGGAGACTCAGGAAGGCCACATAGTTTCTCTCATGTTTACAAAGCTGGGGCTTCAGAACTGAGGGATCCCCTCAGCATGCAATGTCTGACCTTGTGCAGAATTTATGCCCCAAAATATGCCAACCACTTTTATGCTCCTCTGCTTACTTACTACATCTTGTCAAGGGCTGGGGTGATGGTGTCCAGCATTCAAGGCTTGCATAAGTCCTGGGGGCACATTTCCGGCCACCCAGCATCTTCTCTGTCTTTGGCTCCTGTGGGTTTGCTGGTTTACAGGCCTGAGTGTGTCTGGTGCCAGTTTACTCTCCTTTACCTCTGAACAGAGTCCTCACTGCCCATCCCACTATAGTCACAAGGCAAAAGGATCTCCCCTCACTCTATCCCTCAGCTCAGGACCTGACAGAGTTACTTAGGACTCAAAGAAAAGAGCAAAAAGAGGCTAAACCAGACATTTCACACCTGCTTCTAAGTTGGGCAGGGAAGATGATGGCTGCAATGTGGCAATGGCTGGGGGGGAAGCTCAGTCAGAGTGAGAACCATGCCTCTCTTATCCCCCAGCAGCAAATGAACCACAACATCTGCACAGAGAAGTCAATGATGATCTCCTGACTGCAATTTCTAGTTTCTTTCAACACATTGTAACAGGGCAGTGAAAGTCCTATAAATACAGAAGGATTAGATTTCAGTCTTAGCTCCACCACTGACTCAGAATGTGACCTTAACTGAATCAGTCCACACCACCCAGAACATTTAGAAAGAACTGCCTTAAAGGAATGGACATGAGTGACAGCAGAACTATCATTCATTTAGTACTTCACAGTTTCCAAAGACCTTCCACACACATCATCTTGCTTAGTCTTCAGAGCAGGTCTGTGTGCCTATTTTATAGATGGATAAGTAGACAAATGGGTTTAAGACTTGTCCACGGTTGGTCACACTGGCATTATGAGGCAGGGCAGAGACATGAATCCTTATTTTCCGACTAAAGCCCTCATTTTTTCTCTTCCTTTCCTGTCAGTTGATTCCAACAAGCATTTTTCCGACCCTATAATACACACAGGGCTCAATGGACAGGCCAACAAATGAATATGCCATGCTGTCTACCCTCTAGAAGCCCAGAATCCAGTGGCAGAGTCAGACACATACTTTATAAACAACCCCTTTAGAAGAAGAGGTGGGAGGGCTTTGTGAAGGAGTTAGCATTATCTCACCCTAGAAGGATGAGTAGGAGCTTAGTAGGAAAGGGAAATGGGAGAAGAGGCAGACATATGTCACCACCAAACACCCAGAAAGTGCAGAGGGGACAGAGGTTCCCAAGTGCCCTGACAGAGATGAAGAGAAAATGAGGCTGGAGAGTTGTGACCCAGGGCAGAAAGGGCCAGGCCAGCAGACTGAGAGCCAATGCCTCTTCCCATATGTGGCTGGGAAACTTTGTCTTTAAACACCATCGACTAGCTCAGACCTACTTTAAAAACAAATTCAGAAAATAATTATCTTCATATATATTTTTTTTCTTTGTAAAAAATGGAGACAAGCAAAGGAAAGAAAATTAACCATTTAAATTTAATCACCTTTAATCACATTACCCAGAAGTAACTAAGGTTTCTATGAATATATATGTTTTTCTAAAATGTCTTTATATAATTATTCCTTTGTACCTTTTTCCCTACTCATTCTTTTGTTTATAATTTCCATGTCATTCAATATTCTTCCTCAACTGTGGCTCTAATTTTTGGAGGGACCATGGACCCCCTCAGAGATCCAATGGAAACACAGACCCTGTCCCCAGAAAATGCACATTCCCGAATACACACCAGTCATACTACCAGGCAGGACAGGCCTAAGGTTGCCAGTTCTTTGGATGTTTCTAGCAAGTTGGAAACCCATTTCTCATGTGAAAGTTGCTGGTTTACAAAGTTGGTCACATATACGAAATATTAAAAATAAAAACAAAACAAAAATACAAACAAGCTCATCAGAGGCCTCGGTCTGTTCTGAGGCAGCTTGTTTATAACCTCTGGGCAAGGCCAAGGTCACAGATACTTAGGGCTTATGGTCAGACCCAATTCGTGTTTCCAGCCTTGGCTTGCCTTCTTACACAGCCAAATCCCTCTCTTCAATTCCCACTTCCACACCTCACCTTGTGCCACTTTGTACATGAAAACACCTGCCCCAAGCCCCACCCCTGCCACGGGCATTGTCCACATGCCACTGGAGTCTACATAGGGCTTTAAGGGTCTGCACCTCAACACCTGCCATACCCCCTCTGCTCCTAGCTACCCGTGGTGCCATCTCCAGTCCTCTGCTGTGCTGGGAACTACTAGGGATGGCATTGTTTGAGTCCTCTCTGTGCCCCACAATGCAGGGCCCCCAAAAAGACAGGCCAGAGCACATGCTCAAGAAACACTAGCATGGGTGAGGGCTCAGGCAGCATTCATCCCGGTGCAAGTAAATTCCTCCTTTGGAGCAGAAGGATGGATAATTACAGCCTGGCTTTAGCAATCTGCTATGCATTCATCCCTCAGGGTGTGTGAATTGCTGTGAAATTCTTATCAAGGGGAAAGTGGAAAGTGACTCTTAAAGGGAAAGTTAAAGGAAGGACCAGAAAGGAAGAAAAGCCCTCATAACTCTGGAGCCAGACCTTTGTTAACCTTTGAGTCATAGAAAAAAGGAGACAGAGCCAGGCTGGTCCAGGATTGCCCTGATGTGACGTGGGGTAGGTGCCTTTTCCCTCTCTGAACAGTAAGGGGCAGAACCAGATCACTTCCTAGGGCCCTTCCTTCTGCATTAGCTCAGATAATAAGATCTGCGTGGCAGTCAAGGGGATTTATAGTGTTAATGAAATCTGCAGGTTTCAGGGACTGACTTTTCTGGTGGTCTCTCTCTGATGGGGCTCCAGCAGGGAAAGGGTAAGGCCAGGAGCTATTGCCCAGAGCCCACTAACACAGCTGCCCCCACTTTCCCTGGAGGTGATCTCTTGGTGAAGTTCTCTAAGCCTCAAATTGCATCTGGGACAATAGAAATCAGGCACTGTGCAGACCCTGAGACTCTTCTTGGGGCCATGAGAAGCAGGGCTGAGATAGTACCTGCAGGACCTTTAACTTTCCACCAAAACTCCTTGAGCCTCAGTTTCTTCATGAGCAAGATGTGAATAATAAATCTAATTCTGGGTAGCTGAAATGATGACATTTAAAAATCCAGCACAAACCCTGACACATGGCAGGTCCCTCATAACTGAGGTCTTTGTCTCATGAGCCTCACTTTGATATAAATAGGTCAACCTTTGTACACAGGCCCAGGCAGTTCTGCAGACTCCAGGAACCTGGTTTGATCTTCAACAGAAAGACCTCAGCCCCACTCTGATACAGCCTTAGGGGAAATCATCCTAGCAGGACAAGTGGGCATAGGATGGTGAATGCAGGAGGGAGAATTTAAGAGAAGTTGGGTCAGGTGCTGGAGAACCTGAAATCCCTCACTGAATGTGAGATTGTGAGTCCCAGTGGGCTCTCTTCCAAGGAACTGTCTCAATTATCTGGAACCGTCCCTAAGTGGGCAGGTCCTAGGTTACAGGGGTCAAAGATGAATGGGCAGAGCCCCAGACTGAGCAGGGTCAAGCTGGCACTTCCCAATGGCAAGGACTAGTGACCCCATGAGGAGGGGCACTGGGTAGAGTGAAACTACAAATGGAGAAACTGAGGGCCACAGCCAGTGGGAGGAAAGCACTCAGGGGCAGGGCCAGAACCAGAGCTTCCTGAGTCCTACCACTGCCTTCCAGGGGAGGAAACCAAGAGGAAGGATGGAATAACAGCTCCAGGCACACAGACCCAAGAGCTGAGAAGGAATAAACGATTGCAAGTATGGGGTCAAACATCACCTCACCAGGCACTCTGCTCACCTGTGGCAGGTGCTCCTTGCCTTCCAAACAAGCCCTTAGTGTAGCAGCACTGGCTTCAGTCTTAAAAATTAATTACTAAATTCCCGCCTACTTTCTGGGTTTGTATGTTCAACATGCTTGTTTCCTTTTAGCCTCTCCTCATTCTCCCCCTGCACTGCTTGCTCAGCAGCTGCACCCTCAGGTTGTAACGTGGTGCCTGGGTCGTAGTAAAGTTTCAATAAATGCTTGTTAACAAGAGGATAGGTCCCTTTGTTTATGAGTATGTTTTGTGGCCAGGCCCTGTGTTGGGGGTACAGAGACACATCTGAGGGGCTCCCTCACCCTGGATCACTACCTCCATTGCCCAGCACCCTCAGCCTCCATGCCTGGCTCCCTTGAGGGCAGACCCCCTGTATTACTCCACTCCCCATGGCACAGGGTCCAGCGCAGAGCAGGATCTCAGAGACCATGGGATTAGGTGAGCAGAGAAGATGTTTTGACCCCGATGAAAAGTCAAAAGCAGACAGCCAATAGCTAGAAGTGCTACAACCTCTTGGTGTCTGTCTCCATTTCTCTGTGTCTCCCTCTCTGGGTCTATCACTCTCCTTCCTCCACTTCTTCTCTTCTCCCCTCTCCCCCAATGTCTGCCTCTAGGTCACAAACATGCTCACGTTTTCCCCCCTATTGGTTAGCTTAAAATAAAGATAAGCCCTCAGTCATTCATCTAATGTATGACTAAGATGATTTGTAACAATAATCAGCATGAAATACATTTGACAAGGGCTAAAACCCCACATAGTGGAAATTCTCATTGACTAAAAATTGACTGAAAAATCAAATCTTCTTGACATTGATTTGCTAAATATGGCCCAGGAAACTCATGCTTGGTCTAAACAGTGGCCAATATAAGAAAAACCACAATGGCAGATGTTATCATGAGTCAAGTTTAAAAAAAAAAACACAAAACCTGATTGATACACAAGTCTTGGTGAACAACAGCCTTGATTGAAATAATGTCAGTAAGAGTGAGAAGAGATCAACTATATTGAAGAGAAAAATCACCAAAGGAATCAATGAACTTTAATGGTGCTTGTCTTGAAAAATATTCTTTTCTATAAAAATGAATCAGTGTTGATATAATTCTTATGAAAATATTGGTAACAGCAGAGTCACATGTACAGGCCTGGGGTGCAGTGGGGATATGGGTGAGTGGGCTTGGTTCACCTGTCTGCTTTCTCTTACCACTCACTCTGCACCCCCCGTTGCCTGCCCTGAGCTGACCCTCTTCTTCCTGATTTGTAATCAACATGGTCTTACCAGTGGTTTTTGTACTGCCAAAGGAGTTGAGTTTTTACACTAATCGCTGCCTCCTTAATCAATTAATGAGACTTAAAAGGCCATTTATCATTGGAAATTGCAACTGGAATCACTGGAACACTACATTGGTCCACAGATGCTAAGGAATTGCACCGTATATTGATAATTGTACTCTGGTTTTAATGAGATTCTTATTAACATATACATTATTAATTAGACCATTAATGCAGATGTCATTTTGAGTCACACCAGGATTCCCGATGGCTCACATGGTTATTAAACCTCACTAATTTGCAGGAGGAATTAATATTATATTAAAGGTTCTCTCCACTGTGTATTTTAAATTAAACGCTTGCTTTTGAATCTTACCCACAGCATCCACCTCCTACTTGTTAAAGAGAGGAATAAGAGGGAAGCATTTAATTCTAAGACCTGAGAGCTTCCTATTTTGCAAATAACTTTGGTGTCTCTAAGTATATAGGGAAGGAAAGGCAGAGAGAATGAGGAGGAGAGAGGAAGGCCCTCCCTCACCTTGGGAGGAGCGTACTGTTCTCTAATTTCCATTATTTAATTTGTAAATAATTCAGGAAATACACAAAGCAAAAAGGAGAATATTCTCAGCACCCATTCTCTCTGCACTCGGTAATTACCACTCTGAACATTCTCATATGCTATTTTAGTCTATTTTCTCTATGCTTAAATAGACATCTTCTACACAAAGAGAATAATGCTCTGTATATTGTTTTAAAACCTTCCTTTTCAACCTAATATTTTGTGAACACTCTTCTGTATCAATAAATGTTCTTCTACAGCATCATCGTCACATTATACATATCAATCTACTTCATTCTTTTGTTTTAAGTTTATTTAGTTAGAGAGAGAGAGAGAGAGAGGGAGAATCCCAAGCAGGCTCCACACTGTCAGAGTGGAGCCTGATGTGGGGCTTGAACTCAGAAGTGTGAGATCATGACTTGGGCCAAAATCTAACATCAGGCACTTAACCAACTGAGCCACCCAGGCTCCCCAGCTACTTCATTCTTTTAAACACCATGGGATGGTCAGCTTGATGCATCAGCGTGATTAGGCTATGACCCCCAGTTATTCAGGCAAACTTCCATCTAAATATTGCCGTGAAGGTATTCTGTAAATACAATTAAAGTCCATAATCAGTTGACTGTAAGGGAGATCATCCTAGATAATCTACGTGGGCCTGATTCAGCCAATTGGAAACCTGAAGGGCAGAGTTGAAGCTTCCCTGGAGAAGAAACTCCCTGTGGACATGCCCGAGTTCCAGCCTGCCTTTCCGGACAGGCTGCCCTATGAATTTCACTTACCTAACCAGCCCCCATAGTTATGTAAACCAATTCCTTGCAATTAATCTCCTAATACGTGTATCTCTTACTGGTGCTATTTCTCTGGCAGAACCCTGATACAGGCTACATAGGATTTTTTTATATGGCTACACCATAATTTATGTAACCAATTGCCTACTCTTGGACACTGTGCTGGATTGTCTTGCTGTCAACTTGGCACTATCCCTCCTGTTTCAAGCTGGAGCTATACTTCCCAGTATACAGTTTCTGGAATGGTTCCAGAATAGTGGAGACTGCTGATGAGTGGGACCCATGCAAATTTTGAAAAGAAGAAGCTAAAGGGAAGCCATTGTTCCTGGGAAGGCATGGCTGTCAGCCATGGTGATGGTGTCACCAGGCAGTTTGGACACATGTAGTGGCTTTGTAGATCTTCCCATGGGCTCCTACTCCACAGCCTCACTTTGTTAGCCAGATGCATGCAGCTTCTCGGACTTTCCCACAATCTCATCTTTCCCACCTGTGCCACCTGCACCACCTGTACCACCTGTGCTTCAGGTGGAATGGTTAGCAACTGCTTCTTGAACCCTTCAACTTCTCCCTCTAGAACCTGGCTCCCACTGCTACCCCCAGATATGCATAAGCCCTAACTCCTATATTAAACCCTTCATTCCTGTAATACTTGTAAACACTCTGTGTTCCTGACTAAAGCCACTAGTAGTTCATGGGAACATATCCTTAAATGGGAATGTGAAATTCTTTCACTAATATTAGAATTAAGAATGTTAAGGACTGGGGCACCTGGGTGGCTCAGTCGGTTGAGCGTCCGACTTCGGCTCAGGTCATGATCTCGCGGTTTGTGAGTTTGGGCCCCGCGACGGGCTCTGTGCTGACAGCTCGGAGCCTGCAGCCTGCTTCGAATTCTGTGTCTCCCTCTCTCTCTGCCCCTCCCTTGCTCATACTCTGCCTCTCTCTGTCTCTCAAAAATAAATAAATGTTAAAAAAAATTTTTAAAAGAATGTTAATTATACCACTGCTGAATCATGATAGTCCATGGCAAAACATCTAAATTATGTTAAATTATTATTACTTGTAGTAATCTGAAGTTAGGTATCTGTAAAAAGAAAGGTCATCAAATAGCTGCAATAGAACATCATATTGGAAGTAAAGATCATAAGGACAGTGGGAGTTAGGAAGTAAAGATCATAAGGACTACTTCTAATTGTGCTAAAGAATCTGAAAAAAGAAAGAAAATGGTGAGGCCAGGCTTTAAGCTCCCAATTCATGGTCTGAGTAAGAAAAGGTAAAGCTTTGGTGACTGCCCTGGAAATTCTCCAAGCTCACAGAATTTGCTGATCTGACCATGTTCCCATCAGTCTGAAATAGTGGACCTGACAGAACAGTGGAGTGGCCTTTTGAATACTAATTTTTGGCACCAGCTGGATAACAAACCTTTGCAGGACTGGGGTAATGTTCTACAGAATGGGGTATTGGGATATATTCTCTAACTCAGTAACCAATGTGTGGTACTGTTTCTCCCACGGCTAGGATTCCAGGGTCCAAGAATCAAAGGGAGGAAATAGAAGTGGCTCATATCACTGTTACCCTTAATGCTGTACTAGCAACATTTTTGTTTCCATCCCTGTGGCTTCAGGCTCTCTGACATAGAAGTCTTTGTTCCTGAGGGAAAACTACTTCCATCAATGGACACACAGTGCTCCATTCAGTACTCACCGGAGTGATTACTATACAGTGGGGGCTGCTATAGATTAAGTGTTTGTGTCCCCCCCTTCTCTGAATTCATATGTTGAAAGTAATCATCCAAAGTGATGGTATTAGGAGATGGGACTGTTGGGAGGTGATTAGGTCCTAAGGGCAGAGCCCTCATGAATGGGATTAGTGCCCTTATAAAAGAGACTCCACAGAGTTCCCTGGGCTTTTCCACTATCAATGTGTAAGCAAGCTCTCACCAGACACCAATCTGCTGGTGGTGTGATCTTGAACTTCCCAGCCTTTAGAATTGTGAGATGTACATGTTGTTTATAAGCCACCCACCCAGTTTCTGAAATTTTGTTACAATAGCCTCAACAGACTAAGACAGGGGCAAAAAGGAGTCTTTCTAGGACCCAGGAGACTTTCCGGATGTTTCCTAATGCTCCCATGTCCCATGGTAAAAGTTCATGAAAAATATCAGCACAATCTAATGACATAGACTCTTCAAGAATGAAGTTGTGAGTTATTCCACCAGACAGGGAAACATAACTAGCCAAGTGCATGCTAAAAGCAAAGAAGATTAAGGAATGGGTAGTAGAAGAAAGAAGTCAAAATTCCAGCTACAACCACACCACCAGTTGCCAAAATGAGAGCCATCTGTTTTCTTGTTCCTTGCTTTTTCAACATGTGTTAACTTTTCTGTTCCCCCCACTCCCATTCTTTTGCTGGTTAATATGAAGTACGTATATTAATAGTGGTTAATCCTACATATCTGTATTTAAGATACAGGGTGCAAAAAGGGAAAGTGACCCAGCCAGATGAGTTAATATCCAGAGACAGATAAAGTGACCTATGAGATGTCATGTTTCCTCTTTTGGGGGGGCAGGGGGGAGTGGGGAGTTAACACGTTTTTAGATGTACTAAGAAGAGTTGCATCATTTTAGGTGAGAGTGTGTCATTATTATTATTTTCATTCAGAATTCAGTCTTCGTGGAAGGGGTTTGCATGAGTGCCAAGTTAACAAAGGGGTGGACTCTTCTGGGATCTTGGCACCACTGCTCCTGTATAAGGCTGAGAACTGCATTTCCCAGAATCCCCTTCCCTATTTGGTTTGTAGGATTAGAGTTTGTCAGAGGAGAAGTCACATAAGATCTGGAAGGCAGAAGTGAAGCAGAAGCCATTTTTCTCAGGACATCATGGAAGTGGCTATGGTGGCAGTTAGATGTGGTAGCTTCACAGAGGGTCCCCACGAATGCTGACATCATGGCTGCCCTTTGATGTCGACACACTGGGCACCACAGACCTCCCCTTTACCATCTTCAGGGTGAAGTTGTCAGTCACTAAATCTCCTGACTCCCCTCCCAGACCTCCACTCACCAGCTCTCAGACACTGGCATGGCTGCCTTGTCACGCAGGCTCCTGAGTTGTGATTTTCACTGAATCCTCCCTACCGGGGAAGTATTATACCATCTGATTTTTTTTTTTTTTTTTTAAAGAAAAGTATTGGAAACGTGCAGAGATTATGGAAAGAAATATTGGAGAGAAGTAATTAGTTGTGCAAATGGATCCTTCACCCTCTAAAGTAGTGGTTTTCAAATGGGGGCTATTTTGCCCCCTAGGAACATCTGGCAATGTTTGGAGACATTTTTGGTCGTTATATAGGGTGGGGGTTGGGGTGAGCCAGTTGCTACTGGCATTTAGTGGGCAGAGGCAAGTAAAGCTGCTAAACTTTTTGCAATGCACAGGACAGCTCTCCTAACCACCCCCCAACAAAGGATTATTTGGCCTCAAATTTCAATCATATCTAGGTTGAGAAGCCCTGCTTTTCCATGCTTTGGTGTTAGTCTAGATTATGCAATTCCAAATGTTCTCTAGTGGGAACACCTTCAAGGTGGTCAAGGAGGAAGGAAGGAATTTGTTCCCAAAACTAAGCATGCAGCCTTTCCTGCTCTAAAGGGGTCTCCTTCATTGTTGCTTTTTAAATTTTTTAATGTTTATTTATTTATTTTTGAGAGAGAGGGAGAGCACACACAGGGGAAGGGCAGAGAGAGAAAGGGAGACACAGAATCCGAAGCAGGCTCCAGGCTCTGAGCTGTCAGTCCAGAGCCTGACACGGGGCTCGAACCCCCAATCCATGAGATCGTGACCGGAGAAAAGTCGGAAGCCTCACTGACTGAGCCACCCAGGCGCCCCTAAAGAGGTCCCCTTCTTATTGTAAGGACCTTTAAAATGGCACATTCTCCTAGGTAAGGTTTGAAAACAATATTCAGGTTACATAAAGTCAGTTTAGCTACAACTTTTCCAAGCCTCACCCAACTAGGTAAAGCAATGCCCGACTCTGTCCTGCAAGGACACACCGCACTATTGTTCCGAGGCCCAAGTGCTAGTCCACAGGGCATCTTAATACAAATTAGAACAAACCTCCCCCTACCAAATAAAGTTTTAAAGTTCTTAATAATAATAATTACAACGAAGTCATTTTGTATAAAATAAATCAACTGTAGAATATAAAAGAACACTTGAAATGAGCTGTACAAGTAAGATGTGTGTACCATACGTTCATGAAACCAAAATAAAATGTTTGAAATAAAATAGAAATTTTGAGCTTTTACTCAACTAGAATTAGCACTGGAATATAATTAGTTGTTTTTAAATCATTGTATGTTGTATCGGATACCTCTTGTGTCCCCCTCATATTCTCTTGGCCACCGTTTTACTCCAGCTGTTTCTAAAGCAACCAGCTGTGGCGCAAGGGTAACCTGAGAACATCTCACCTCAGCTGCCTCCCGTATCTCCTGCTCTCTGCCCTGGGGCTTTTCTACCGTGGTCCCATAGCACATTCTGACAAATGTGCAAACTTGGAAGTACAAGGGGGTTAATTCCTCAGAGAACAGCAACCCCTGAGCCATGGGGGATGGGCTCCAGTGGAGAAATGCTCCATTCTTCTGCCCCATAGGGTGCATTCCACATGGCTCCTCAGTGTCCCAGCCAGATGGAGCCCAGGTGCTCACAGCACAGCCAGCTGCACAACAGGGACATGGATTGACTTTCCTCTCTGCTGCATTTTTCCCAGTTCCTTGGCGCTAGTTTCCCAAAATGAACCACCTTCACGAAAACCCTTGTCTCAGCCTTTACCTTTTAGGGGAACCTAGACTAAGACATGCCTCTTGCTTTCATGGAAACAAAATGTTGATGATCATTTTAACGCTTGCTTGCTCCGATATCTTGTTTTCTCTAGAAAAGATCGCTAGATTTGACAGGTTATAAATCTTAAGCAATTTTAAATACATTTTAATTTCAAGAAGCTATGTTCTCCATTGGCAACCAATGTTGTCAAAGTTAAATATATTCTGAGAGCTACAGAAATATTCAGAAAGGCGTCCAGTAAATTATTGAGGCAAGTGTATTGCTAAATGTCAAGAGGAGAGTTTAGAAAACAGTTTAAGGTTTTATTTGCTCACAGATCAATGCCTTGTCAATAGCACAGAGGTCAATTTCAGTTGTAAATTTTCACATAGTTACAGTTGTTCAAGTTCATCCCAATTCTTCAAATTATGTATGTCAGTTAGAAGAGTGAAAGACCAGGACAGTTTTCAGCACTACAAACCTTTCTTATAAAAATGTATTGTTGTATCCAATATTTTTAAGTAGAAATTCATTTTGAAATTTTATGTACGTCACAAATGGGCTAATCATAGAGTCACAGAAGTAAAATGACTTTTCTTCTGAATTTTTGTCTTACATTTCCTTCTTAAGAGAAGCTGGCATCAGGGCGCTTGGGTGGCTCAGTTGGTTAAGTGTCTGATTTTGGCTCGGGCCATAATCTCATGGTTTGCCAGTTTGAGCCCCAAATCGGGCTCTGCACTGACAGCGTGAAGCCTGTTTGGGATTCTCTCTGTCTCTGCCCCTCCCCCAGAACATGTGTTTGCAAGCACTCTTTCTGTCTCTCTCAAAAATAAAGAAATAAATAAAACTTAAAAAGAGAGAGAGAGAAGCTAGTATCAGTGATTTCCAATTTGTTTAGCATTAAGAATAATTATTCGTAAACACTAGCATTTAATTTCTCTTTAGAGAACGTTTTAATTCCTTTGATGCTTTCAAAGCATTTTGTATACTGGTTTTGTTTCCTGCTTATACTTACATTACTAATTCTGCATAAAACATCATATCAAATTGGTACTAAGGAAATTAATTTAAAAGTGAATTATTTTTGAGAGTATGTCTCAGCTTGCATTCTAGAGTCTACTTTTTCACTAGGTCTTTCAGTTATAAAACATATTCCTTCTTCAAAAGTAGAAATAGGGTAATAGGTACCACTCTGATGATATATATTACTTCCATCCACCAGAAAATTGTCATGATAAATGTGTATGTTACCCATCTTTAGAGTGAAAACATGTACAATAAAAATATTTTCTGATTTTCTTTTTTAAAAAACCACATTGACTTACTTTTTAAAATTTGTTTGTTTGTTTACTTATTTTGAGAGAGAGCACAAGTGAGGGAGAGGGGCAGAGGGAGAGAGAATCCAATCAGGTTCCATGCTCAGTGCAGAGCCCAACATGGGGCTTGATACCACAACCCCGGGATCTTGACCTGAGCCAAAATCAAGATTTGGACATTCAACCGACTGAGCCACCCAGGCAGCCCCCCCCCTTTTTTTTTTTAAATTCATTTATTTATTTTGAGAGACAGGGAGAGAGGGAGAGGCAGAGACAGAGAGGAAGAGAGAGAATTCCAAGCAGGCTCCACGTTGTTGGTGCAGACACCAACACGGGCAGGGCTCAATCTCACAAACTGTGAGATCATGACCTCAACCAAAATAAAGAGTCAGACGCTTAACCAACTGAGCTACCCAGGCACCCAATATTTTCTAATTTTCAAAACAATGAGGTTGCTTGCAAAACAAATGATATTCTGAGACATGAAAACTTTGGGCAGTGCACAACATGAACAGCCACACATGGGAGGCCTGTGAGCAATGTTATCTTCTTAGCATTTTAGATCCCTCCTCCTGTAACCTGGCCGCAACCTACCTTAGTAGCCTCCCACTTCACATGCCTCTGCTTTAGCCAATAACCACTCCCTATACCATGTCTTTGCTTTTGTTCTCTCTGCTTTGGATGCCATCCTTGCCCTGCCCCTGCCTAGTGACATCTTACCCAGTGGGGCACTCCCTCCCACAAACCTCCAGAGCACTGTTTGGAAGTCATTTGGGCCTGACTCCTGACCACACCATATACTCTCCAAGATACAGAATAGATCTGTTCCATCTCAGCTTCCCAGGAGTCAAGCCCAGCCCACAATGGGCTCAGAAAAGCAGAACGAATTGAGATAGGCCTAAGATCCAGGAAACTCTCTGAGGACCATGGCATTTCTTGGTGGTGGCACTGACTGCTCTTTAACTTAGCAGTGTTGGAATGATAAGGGGGTCATTCTCTGAGGACCTTCATGGACAGAGAGGGCCCCCGTGCTGGGAAGCAGGGAGGCAAATAACCATGAGGCATAAACTTTCTACATAAGCCTTCCCCTCCACTTGGGCTCTCCTGTGGACATTGTGGCTTTTGTGAACTGCCTCAGCAATTTAGCCTTTATTGAGCACCAACTGTGTGCTAGGCCCTGAGATACACCAGACACAGACTCTGCCCCAAGAAAACCACAGTCTGGTGAGGAGGACACATGTAGATGAGTGAAAATAGCTAGTGTATTTATAGGAAGCGCTTACTAGAGGGAAGGGCCAGATCTGATGCAGGCACAAATCAGGCAGCAACTAGAGGAAGTAATACTGAGGCTGAGATGAAGGCTGAGGAGGAGCTTCTGAGGTGGGAAGTCTAGGGACGGAATTCCAGGCAGAGGAAACTGTATATAGGAAAGTATTGAGGTGTGAAACAGTGTGGTCTTTCTAGGGAAATACGGGTCAGCTGGTGTGACTGGGCATTCAGTTATGAGTAGTGCAGTAGACTCTAGAGACTGGTACAAGCCAGATTATGAGGCCTGAGAAGTTAGACTTTGTCCTGAAGGCAACAGGGGTCCTTTGAAAGGAGTAAGCAGCACAGTGACATGGCCAGATTGGAGTTTTAGGAAGGTCATCCCGGCATGATCCAAGGGTCTTGGAGGCTGAGCCAAGCAACTTGAGTAAGGGTTCATAAAAGGCAAATAAAGGACACATGGGTCCGAAGCTCTTTTTAAAACACAGCTTCAGATTCAGTAGGTCTGGAATGGGGCCTGTGACTGTGCACATCCCCAAAAGCTCCCACTTAATGCTGACACTGCAGGTCCATGGACCATACCTTGAGTAGCAAGGGAATGAAGCTGATTTTCTAGCCCAGTCACTAATGAATGCTATGAATTCATAGAACACCTTCTTTATTCTCAGGTTTTCACTTACAAAGGATTAAAACCATTTGCCCTGGGCCCCACTGATCGTACCACAGCCTCACGTACACAGATGAATCAAAAGGTGCCTATGTCTTTAAGTGGAAGCAAGGGGTCACTGGTAGATGGACAGTGGGTCACAAGGTCATGTGTCTCAGGTTGATATACATGCAGCTCCTGGTCCTGCAATAAGCATTCAAAGGACACACTCATCACAGGATATGTCCAGCCCACACTTCTGGAGTGCTGCGCTCAGCTCTGTGAGAGGGCAATGGTCAGCCACAGTATGTCAGGAGTAAGAGGAACAGATGCAGAGAGGACCCAGTGGCTGAGGGATCTGGGGGCACTCAACCTGGAGAAGACAGGCTCAATGGGACATGGTCACCTCCAAGTCTCTAAGGGGCTGTCACAGGACAAAGGGAGCAGACATGATCTGTGGTACCCAGGAACTGAGCTACAACTAATCAATGGATTGGAACCATAGCAGGAGAGATCTCCTTTCACTATAAACAGACACATTTCCAACGATCAGAGCTGTCTGAATAAGGGAAGAGCTATCTTGGATGGCAGTGAACTCCTCATCACTGGAGATGTGCAAGACTGTTTTAAATAGTACAAGATCCAGTGGGATGACCCCTAAATCCTGAGATTCTCTTCACCCACTTAGCCAGCTCAAGAGACAGTAATCACTGCAGTGAGCCCAGAAACTGTGCTGCTGCCTTCAACAGGATTCAACTTAGTTGTCCATACACTGTGCAAATAATAAAATACTGGGGCGCCTGCGTGGCTCAGTTGGTTAAGCATCTGACTCTTGATCTTGCCTCAGGTCATGATCTCACAGTTCATGGAATTGAGCCCCACATCAGACTCTGTGCTGACAACACGGAGTCTGTTTAGGACTCTCTCTCTCCCTCTCTCTCTGCTCCTCCCCAACTCATGCACTCCCTCTATCCCCCTCTAAATAAATAAATTTTAAAAAATAAATTAAATGCTAATCACATTTTCACACTGTCCTTTCATACCCTACCACCTTTTCCTGACTATACCATGCCTCAAAGAAATCCCTTGTTCTGCTGGAAGTCAGGAATTGTGGTTTGGGCCCCTCTGACCATCTTGCTCTATGGCCTTGGGAATGTCTTCCCCTCTCTGTGGAATTCAGTCCTGACCTTAAACATCACACCCTGACTCACTGCCAAATATGACAACTGGGAAGTCCACTCCAGATGAGGACCATCTGAGGGTTTACTGGTGGGACCCAGGCCCTAAACATAGTAGGTCTTCAAAAAATAGTTGATTAATTGAATTGTGCTCAGTACAGTGACTGGGACAGTTGAATGGAACTGAATTGAGTTGAGATTAATTGAATTGAATTCACAAATGTTTATCGCACAGAGCAACAGAATGTTGTGCTAGACTTATAAACAGTTTAGCTCCAGCCCCTCTCATCACTCACTCTTCCTTCCATACCCTACCCCCATTTTCTACTGAAGGACAAAGGGGTTGATGTGGTCTGTTACTCCTCACAGAAAACACTATCCCTGAACTACCTTATTTGTGCTAAAATGTTCTAATTTTTTGCTTGCAAACTAGACCTTTCCTCTAAGCTCCAGATCTGTTTGGCCTTTGCTCACCAATATTCCTATGATGATTCCACATGCACCACAAATCAATATGTCCTACTTCTCCCAAACCTGCCCCTCTGCTGAGTTCCCATCTCATCCCCACAGTCCCTTAGTCAAGAAACCCAGGGTCATCCTGGACTTCTCTGATTTTTTTTTTTTTAAACTCAGCTGACTCCTGAGGGAGGAAAATAATGAATGATTCCTGAGTTTATTATTTTTACATCAGTAATAAACTCAATTTTGCAAGCTTAGAATAATAATTTGAAAAAGACGCAGTGCAGAATTGATCTGAAAGTGCACCTTTCAGCAACGCACGCAAATATTTGCTGAAATAGCCGGATTATAAATTCCATACTCATCACGGTTTTTTTCCAGAAGCAACATGCCCTCCCCATCAGGTTGGCCTTGTTGGCAGTCAACCTGGATCATGCTTTCTTTCCTAGAAGGAGAGCATCTACTTGAAGTGCTACCAAGGGGCTATTAAGTGCCTGAGGGTCAGGAAACCTAGGGTCTTCTTTCCCCATCTGTGTAATGGGGCCAGGGAGTCAGGCAGAGCATCAAAATGCAGCCCCTTGGACCTCACTGATTTAGTAGGTGGGTCCCTGGAGCATGCACTTTCAACAAACTTCCAATCCTGAGGCAGTTGGTTTGCCAGCACCATTTTGAAAAGTACCCAACAAGAACATCTCAAGATGTCCTTCTGGGAGAGACACCTATGAAATGACAGACACCCGCTCCTCTCCAATGCTCGGATTGGAGCTGGTTCTTCTCTGTGACTGGGACCACAACTATGCGGTGCCCTGAAATGCCTTCCTCCTGAGGATGGGGTCAGCTGTGCTTGGAACCAGCTTAAGGGACAGACCAGCAGGACTGCTCTCTGGAGTGGTGATTTATAAGGAGAACTAAAATATTCCAGGAGATAAAACAAAACGCATTTCCCAGAACACTCCTCAGAGATGGAACCACGCATACCCGGAAAACATCCCTTAACATCCTGCTTTGTCCAGGACCAAGATGCTAACTTGCCTTCTCAGGAGGGAGGGTGTGGTATTAGCTTCAGGGCTCCTGCTGGGAAGCAACAGAAAAAGGCTCTAGCTGATAATAAGCAGAAAGTCAATTTAGCGAAAGCACAGGGAGCAACTCCCAGAACGGCTGGGACAGATACAGAACTAGTAGTAGAAAATGGGCCAGGGCCAGGACCGCAGCCACTGCACAAGTAGAGTATCAAGGAACCCATGCCCGGCCCCAGATCCCACGGGCAACGACTCACATGGCAGTACTGCTGGTACTGGGCACTAGGTGCCACCACCTGCCCCACTGCTGCTGTGGCCCCTACAGGCTGGGTAGTACCGCTGCATCCGGATGGAGTCCCCACCGTCTCTCTGTGTCACTGGAGCAGGTGGGTCTGAGTAACTGCAGCCTACTATTGCAAGGGAGGCCTAGAAAGGGAGATTCCAGCTTTTTCTGCTTCTCCGAGAGTCCGGACCCAACGTAGGAAGGATGTTCAGATGCTAAGATACTTCCCAACAGACAAATGGCCACTCCAGGAAGACCTGGCTGCCTCCCCGGCTCTGGTCTTTAGAATGGAATAGAATGGAAAAGAACAGGATAGCCATGTTTGGGGCCAGAAGTAAATATCTCAGGAGAATAGAAATAGGATTTGGGTTGCCGTTGCTACTTCCTCTCTCTAAATAAACGTCAAGGATTTCATTTTGAAGCTGAATTAAAGTACCCACCTGCCTGGGGCTTCTCCATGACTCAGTTAGAGCCTGGTCATTCCCTGATCATGAGTTCTGTTGTGGTAGGCCAGGAAGGAGCAACTTAGACTCTCATATGTGGGGAGGTCTAAGTTCAAAACCTCCGAATGAGTCATAGAGGTCTCTCTCAAATTGTGTGGCCCCAGCATGGGAGGAGGCGGGCCTGCACCCACCCCACCCCAGTCACGGCTGTGTGATCTGGAAGAAGATAGGAAAGCCATGTGGCTGACAGCGGGAACAGGGTGTGACAACTGTGCCACACACCTGCCTACCTTCTCATGGTGCCCCACCTGGGTCCTAGGGCTGAGGATGCCATGGTTGTATGGTCCCCACCCTCCTCCTCCTTACTGACTTTCATGTGTCCACAACCCAATCATTCTTCAGACAAAATTACTAAGGCCCAGAGAGGGTCATAGAAGGCACCTTGTCTGGCAAAACCCAGAAATTGCAGGGGTCCAGGAAGGAAGGAGAAGTTGCATCCCTTTTCCGAGATTCAGGTGGGAACCAGCTTGGAGTTGAAGGGGCCTGAATCAGCCAGCGTTTGCTAACAGCCCTAAAACGTCAATGACTCAAAATGAACACTTATTCCTGGCTCACACCCATATCCACCGTGGGTCAGCTTTGGCTCTGTTCCACTTCATCTTCATTTCAAGACCCAGACTAGATGAGAACACTGTATTTCAGTCCCTTGGAAGAAGGGAAAGAGCAATCATGGAAGTGTGGGCTGGCTCTTAATGCCTCTGTTCAGAATAGGCTCATGGCACTTTCTTGCACTTTCATGGGCTGAAACAGGTTATGTGGCTAAATCTGACATCAGTAAGGTGGGGCAATTATAATCTTCTCACAAGGAGGGCAGAAAACAAGGGAAACTAACACAATGCAGCATGGAGCCATCCCACAGGGAAGCCACAGAGGCAGCTCCCTTCTGGGTCTCCTGCTCTTGTGACCTACACACCTCCAGGCTCACCCGCCATCTGGTTCATCCCATTCCTTCTGCTCCTTCCACAATGTCCCTAGGGTTTCCACAGTTTTAGTCCCATTTTAGAGATGCAGAGACTGAGGCTCACTGAGGAGACCCAGGTCGCAAACTCCTTCCTGACGGCCTTCCCTGGACAAGGGGCTCCCTGCCCACCCCATCTTCTTCCTTCTCTACTCTGACTGCCTCAAATAACTGTTGTCTACATTGCCCCTGCTGCACATCTGTTATCAGTCTATATGTTCCTCACATAGTTGCTCAACCACTCTGTGAGGTCAGTAACACTGCTTATGCATATCCTTTCACAGATGAGGAAACCAAAGCTTACAGGGTCAATGACTTGTCCAAGGTCACACACAGAGAAGGCAGCAAACCAGCTCTGCCCAACTCCCAAGCTGCCACTGCCGCTCATGCTGGCTCAAATCCCTTCCTCCTCAGCCCCGGCCCACATTCACTACCACCTGTGCTAATGTCCAGTGTCAGGATGCCACAGCTATGGGACTGTTCACCCTCTCACCAGCACTAACTAATCTTTAATTCAGACCCACGAAGCCAACCCTTCAGCTCCTGTTGCCAGCCACAGAAATGAGGATAAATGCGGCTGTCAGCGGCTTCCTGCCTCTTTGTTTTTTAATTTACTTAGAGTGGGGCAGCAGAGATGGCAGGAGAGGAAGCAGATGGCTCAGCGTGACAGATGGGCTCCTATCCAGTGACACAAGGACAAGGTGAGAGAAAGCGTGATCAGGAGAAAATGCAGGCTCTGTGTGAGAGCGTGTGCACATAGGCTCCTGTGTTAGGGTCTCTGGGCTCCAGCCAGCTAGCCAGGCCCCTGGGTGCTGGGCTGGAAACTCTCAGGGCCAGGGCTCTAGTTTGCCCAGCCCCACAATTTCACCTGACAGTGAGGACACCAAGGCTCAGACTGGGGCTGCAGCCTGCCCAGGGTCACCTGGTCAGCCACTCAAAGGATGCCTGACTCCACAAGGTCCTGGCTACACTCTGTTGTCAGTGTGGGGTGTGATGTCTGTGGATGGGCTCCCTGGGGAATGTCCCACCCTCACGATCCCCACCATACGTTTTTACAGAATTCTACCTTCAGCCTCAACATACCTGTGCTAAAAACTCAAGGCAGGCTTTCAGGCCTGTTCCAGGCCTAGAACATCCCAAGGTCTCTAGCACATAAGTGACAGCATCAGGGCTCTGACCCAACTCTGGAGGCTTGGAGAGGGCAGCTCCCATTCCACCTCTGCTCTGAGTCCATGAGAAGGAACATGGGCGGAGGAAAGAAATAGGACACTGGAGGCAGAGCTCTGGGACTTCCTATGGCGCCCACCCTGGCTGTGTCATGAAGAGAAAATAGTTCTGTTTACATGGACGTGGGCGGCTGCCTTCAAAGGGGCGAGAAGTGGGCGAGGAAAGGCCCTTTCATCTCCAGGCACACTTGAGGGATTCAGGCTGGCACAGGTGTACTGCAGCAGAACTGGGGAGCAGGGTGGGACCAGGCTGCAGCGCTCAGCACAGCAGAGCAAGAGAATCTGGAGTTAGGAGGGCAATCGGCAGGAGGGAGTGAGAGAGGGGATGGAATGAGGAGAGGAAGCCTAGAGTCTGCAGTGGCAAAGTGTTCAGTTTTGTTCTAATCTGGGGAGGTTTGTTTTGTTTTCATAAAAATTGTAAAATGGGCTGCATTTATATGCCTTTTTAATTTAGGAAAGAAACAACATTAGTGAGATAAAAAGATGATTCAGAACTAGAATGAACTTGGAGGCAAAGGTGACCATGGGAAAAGACCTCCCCTCGGAAGTTACAGAAATCGTGGGGAGCACTGCATTTTTCTCAGACGGGGATTGGGGGTTTAAGTCTATTGTAACATAAGAGACTGCATTTGGGATACCGTATTATGAAGGTGATTTCATAGGAGAGAGAGAGAAAGGTGAGGATGGGGGACCTGCCATCTCCACAAGCACCCTCCTCAGGAGTGGGGAGCATCAGAGGATGAGCACAGGGGCGGCCATATCCAGCTCTTCCCCCCCCATACCACAGGCACTCCTCAGAGACCATCATCACTCCTGTGTTAGATGTAGGAACAGGGACTCAGAGATTAAGTGACTTGCCCGTGGCCCCTTGCCTGGGGCACTTGGGTGGCTCAGTCAGTTAAGTGTCCAACTTCAGCTCAGGTCATGATCTCCCAGTTTGTGAGTTCGAGCCCCACATCAGGCTCTGTGCTGACAGCTCAGAGCCTGGAGCCTACTTCAGATTCTGTGTCTCCCTCTCTCTCTCTCTGCCCCTCCTCCACTCATTCATTCTCTCTCTCTCTCAAAAATGAATAAACATTAAAAAAAATAAAAGTGCCACTTGCACATGCTGGGTTTTTTTTAATTTTAAATATGAAATTTATTGTCAAATTGGTTTCCATGCAACACCCAGTGCTCATCCCAACAGGTTGCACATGCTAAGTTTGAAGGGAAGGGAAGGGAAGGTCTTTCTCCTCCCTGACCATAGCTTTCTTCACCTGCCCCCACGTGAGCCACGCAGTATACTTGTCATTTCTAGAAACTCTAGGGCTGGGCTCCTGGCGGGGAAATACAGAGGCACAGCATCCTCAGACCAGCAACCAAGACCATGGATGTGTGAGCATTTCATATCCTGAGGGGCCCAGGCTCCCTGTGACAGAGAAGCCCAGGAGGAGAGCCATCTTAACAGGCTGAGAGATGAGTGAGAAGGGGGAGTGGGGAGGATTCCCTCAAACTGTGTGGATTCCTGGAGGATGAGACTTCTGTACCTGTTTACTGAGGGTTCTAAAGCCAGGCTTTGCAATCAGATCAGGGGTGTCCAGAGATGAACAAGGCAGGAACCTGATTCCAGCCTCAAATCTCTGTCAGCATCTTGGCAGGAAATGCAAACCCACTCAATGAAGGGACCACTTGCAGAGATGTGAGCAGGATGACGAGGCACCCAGAGACTAGTCACAGTGAGACTCATTCCACTTGCAGGCCTGAGAGGGCAAGGGGAAGACATCACGTTCTAAGAGCTTCGTGAGGGCTGAAGCTGTGGCGTGAGCTGCCTCGCTCACTGTGGTCACGGACGATGCAGGCCCTGCCAGAAACTCGATGCCAGACTGGAAGGGGAGCCTGGAAGAAGTACCCTGGCCTCTCCCTCCTACCGCCCTCCAGTCTCCAGTGGTGCCTCTCCGGGGCTGAACTTAACCAGATGTCCAAGGGCAAAGGAGGCAGTGCAATCCCTGAGGCGCAGGGCAGCGCAGCGAAAGTCAAAGACTGGAATGGAAGTGAATCACGATGGAGAAGAACCAGCCAGCTCTGGAATGTGACCATCCAATTTCTCCAATAAACTCCTCCTGACCAGGGCTTAACACATCCAGTTATTTTTAGGTCACGTGTTGGAAATGAGAATTCTACTGTTAGGGACAGGTAGATTTTCTTCACTGTTTCCACCCTTTTATGAAATTACTGACTTTCACCTTGACCCTGATCAGACCCAGGCCACTGTCTGAGACCATCAATATTTGAAGATTGCAGTTCAGGCTGGAGGTGAGGCCATGTTCCAGCTCAGGGAGGGTGGCTGAGAGGACTCTTCCCACATAGAGCCAGACAGTCTGCTGTGACACTAGACCTTCCCTTCAGACTGGAACCTTCCTAAAAGTGTTTCTGGGGACTCAAAGCAGAGTCAGCATGAAGAGCCATCTTCATAGATTTTCACTGCACACTGAAAATTACACGAGTCTCCAGTTAAACACAGACCTTGACCTTCCCCACTGAATTTTCTCCTCTCCCCTGAGCCCTGCTCCAATCTGGGACTGGCCACTAGGGCCACTAGTCTCTCTTGGGAGAGAAACTAACTCAGAACCTCTAAGTTGCTGGAAGAAGCACATACGGTCCTCAAAGCAATGCTCCTAGTGACTTTGAGAGAAAAGAGATGTGCATGAAGGAGAGACCTGTTACCCTCCATGAGATAATGCTGCAAAGATTTGTTGGACTTTAACAGATTAGCAAAACCACATTGTTAACATCAGCCAGAGCTGCAATTTGATATCTTACAATTTGCATGTTCTATTCTCCTGGTCAATATATTCCTGACACACTTGCTTTCCCCCAAATTCCCAAAACACTTTACATCCTTCAAGGTCTATCTCATCATTCATTTATTTATTCAACAGATATTTTTGAAACATGCTTTTTGCAGAGTATATTGCTGGGCACTGGAGCTGCAACAGTGATGAAGACAGACTTGACCCCTGTCCCTGGAGGCTTTCTTCATTATGCAGTCTCTTCCGTCTTTGACCTCGCCCTGAGCACCCTCTCTGATGATCTGATCACATTTGACCTTCAGTAACAATCTTTCCTGTGTCTAGTCCTGCACACCAGAACACGAGCTCTTAAAAGCCTATGCCTTCCTCTACATTAGCCAGGGTACCGCCAAACACATGAAATCAGAATCCAACAACAATCTTTCAAACAGATGAGGCTGATCACTTAACCTCAGCATCTTTATCTGTGTAATGGGAGACATTATCTCAGGGTTTCCTGAGTCCAGTTTTCTGACTTGATGCTTGTGAACACACTTTGCAAACTGCACACCTCTAAGCATCAGTGGGGAATGTGCCTTTATTTACCACGATAACCACCCAAAGCAGTTTACCAAAAAGGAACTCCGTCCAGCTCTTCTGCAGATCAGGGGTTACTGTGTGCTCCTGGGTGAACCTCAGCCAAATGGGAGAGACAATGCAAGTACTGATCAAACTGCCACCAACCACTCCCCGCCCCCCACCTCCCCTTGCATCTGTCCCTACAGTTAAAAGGCGGATCAATTACCATAGGCTCATTTATAATCATTACAGTTGTTGTCTCGAGTTTTCTCTGCTTATTGCCTGGGTTAAGAAGCCCCTAACCCATGGAAGGGGTACAGGGGCTTGAGAACACCTTTTGTCTCTGAGCCCCAGCCAGTCCTGCTCAAAGCTGGAGGGAAGGGTATCAGGAATGGGGTGCCAGTGTCTTCTGCCTTCCATATCCAAAGGCTTTATGGAGCCTCAGAGGCTTTTCTGGGCTGACCTCTGATGGAGGCGCTCAGGAGGTAATCCCATTATGGAAAGGCACCCCTGGAAAGTTTCATTACACTGATGCATACTGTCCATATTTCATCGTCATCAAGGCAGGTTTTCTCACTCTTCTGACACGAAAACAGACAGGTGGAGGCATTTTGATTTGGGCTGCCTAGTTTCTTCCTCAGGGAAGCTGCTTCCTCTGGCTTGCATGATAATTGAATTTCACGGATGGAATCTTCCACATACTTCTCAATTAGGGCTGTGTACAGGCAGCGAGATTTTTCAGGTGTTGATCTATGATTGTCACTCTTTTTTTAGCTTTAAATTAATCTTCTTAATTTCTGCCAGCTCCAAATCCAGCTTTGCTAAATAGCATTATTCTGACTTAAATGGTCTAATCTGTTTGTCGTAAACTGGGTACAGCTGAAAATCGTGTATGCAGGAGCCTTCCTCATTAATCACAGCTGACAAGAAGTCAGAAATCAAGAAGCAAAATTGTCTCTGAAGGCAAAGTGGGGAAGGATTGAAAAAAGCAGCCAACTAGGTGTGATGGTAGAGCTGGGAGTAAGTCCCTGCCCTCTCTGGGCTTGTTCCTGTGTGCATGTGCGTGTGTGTTTGTGTGTGTGTCTGGGTGCTCGGTCGGTTAAGCATCCGACTTCTGCTCAGGCCATGATCTCATGGTTCGTGAGTTCAAGCCCTGCATCAGGCTCTCAGGGCAGAGCCTGCTTGGGATTCTCTCTCTCTCCCTCTCTCTCTCTGGCCCTCCCCCACTTGCTTGCACACACACTCTCTCTCTGTCTCTCAAAATAAATTAATAAACTTAAAAAAAGTGAAGGAAGCAGGAAGGATGGGGGATTAGATCAGAGGTCCTCAGGGACCTTTTCAGCTGTAAGGTTCCCTGAGCCTATATATGACATCTCAGAAAAACGCCACAAAAATGACATATTGGTATTTAAATGCACGCTGTTATTGACTCTTGAGAACACTGAGAGCCTACAGTCTTAATACTTTACTGCAGCATTTCCAAAATGAGGAAGGCAAAGTGATTTTAGGTAGTAAAGGAACACAGAATTAGTGACACAGGAAAGCTGTGTCCGCTTTCCAGTCTCCATCCCCCTGAGCAGCTGCACAAGGACTGTTTGGCGGCACACATTTGAAGTGCCTCTCTAACTCTGGCCCCTCTCCCAGGTTAACAAAGAAGGAGCAGCCTCAGTCTCGGCTCCTTTGTCAGGCAGCATACCCAGTTAAAATCCAGTATCTGGTGCGGGTGTGTGTGGTTTCTTTGTTTTTCTCCATATAGGGTAGAGACTGTTTCCTTTTAAGCCATATTTATTAAGGAGCTGATTTGAAAGAACATTAAGTTAATGCAGAAGCTGTATGGCTATGGCAAAAATTAAAAGTGGCATGTAAATGTCCAGTTACTCAGGCTCCGGAGAAATATTTAGTGCCTCAGTAGATGGCCATGCATTATTCAGGCACTGGGGAGATAGGTGTGTAACACCTTGAGGTCCTTACCCACCCCTCAACTCCTTTACTCCCATATCCTGAGTGTCCAGGCCACCCTCATGCCCTTTGCATGCTGCCCCCATCTTGTCACCGCTCATGGGAACCAGCATTCTCATAGCCCTTGGATCCCCATGTTGTTACTACTGTTGGGTGGGTAACTGACAGTCCTGAGGGAATAGGTGGACATGGGACTTTCGGCCTTAAAATCAGGACAGTCCCAGGCAAACAGAGACAAATTAGTTCTAATGGCGAGCTAGCCCAATCCTGAAGCAATGCTACCCTTCACTTACTTGCACGACCTCTGTGGCTGCAGGTACAGGTGAATCAACCCCCACCCCGGCAGACTGGCACACTTCCAAATTCTAATCTCTTTTAGCACAGCCTGCAGTCTTTTATAGCTTCCCCCCACTCCCTGGCAAGAGCTATTTCACACTTCTCCACCCTCCCTAACACTCCTCTTCCACACATCACCCTCTCTCCCCAAAGAAGGGCTTGCTCCACTGAGAGCCTAGAGGGCAGTGATGATGAAGCTGCTCCCTCCCTGGTGGACCACTCCCCACTGTACCTGCCTGCATGCATCCCTCTCCCTCCCTCTGGACTTCCATCCTCCTGGCTCTCTCCCTTATCTGCAGTCACTCCCACCCTACAGGCACCTTCCTGTAACACAGGTCTCTCAGAACCCCTGAACACCTCCACTTGGAGCAGTCACCCTGTTCTCACCCAAATAGCTCTGAGGCGCTGTCTCCACTTCCCTTTCTCAACTTTCCTGGACACTCACTCCTCTATCCCTGCACTCTGGCATCTGTCTCCTCTAAAGCAGTTCTCGCTACATCTCTGATAGCCCGCTAATTGCCAAATCCAGTGGATAGTCAGTGTCCTTTGTTTTGACTGTTTCACAGATATCAGCTCATTTGAACAAAACTATGTATGTGTTGTTAAAGTAAAATAAAATGATACATCAGCCTACTAAGATAGGTATTCTATTATCCCCATTTTAAGCTTGAGGAAACTGAGGAACAGAGAGGTTAAGTAAATTGCCCAAGGTCACACAGCTGTATATGATAGAGCAGATGGCTCAGAAGTCTGTGCTCTTCACACTCCCCTCTGGTACCTCTCTGATGCTCTCATCTCTGATATCCATTCCCTTCCTCTTAATCTTTCTGTCCCCAGCCCCTGGGATAGGAGCTGATACCCAAAGGATACTCAACAACTGTTTGTGGCTGAACTAACTGAATTTTTGTGGCACGCTCAGGAAAACCAATCTAGGGGAAGATCAAACAGTAGCCACCAGTGTGTTAGATGGTATGCCAGATGCTCACAGGGCTCTGAAGACAGTGATGAGAAATAATAACAACAGCCACAACAGTGGCCACCATTTGTTGAATTCTAATATGCACCAAGAACTGTACTACATTATCTTGTTATCTCACTGAGTCTTCAAAACATTCTTCTGAGGTGTCATTCTTAACTTCATTTTACAGGTCAGGAAACCAAAGTCCAGGGAGCTTTTGTTCCAGGGAACAAAAGCATATGCAGGGGAGCCTCAGAGAGCAGGGAACCTGGAAGGCTTCCCAGAGGAGGTGCCACCTAAGCAGGGTTTTGAAGAACCAGTATATTTAGTCAACTGAAGGAGAGCTCAAAGGTGTTCCAGGGAAAAGGCACAATGCCTACAAAGGCTCAGGGTCAAAAGAGCATGTACCATTAGGGACCTTCAGATGGCCTGGGCTGGCTAGAGGTCAGAGGATGAAATGGGGAGTGGGTAAGGAGAATTTCAAGAGAAGTGAGAACAGGAGTCTCACAGGCCATAGGAAGGAATTTCAACATCACTGGGGCCATGGGACCATGGCTCTCAAGCTGAGTGCATAAGAATTACAAAACTGATCCTAGACTTCCTTACATAATCTGAATCAGTAGATTTATGATAGGGCTCAGGAATGGTGTGTGTGTGTGTGTGTGTGTGTGTGTGTGTGTGTGTGTTTGTGTGTGTACCTTATTAAAGCTCAAATACACTCAAACAGATTTATGAAATATAATTGATATACAATAAATTATACATATTTAAAGTATACAACTTTATAAGGTTTGGTTATATATATATAGTCACAAAACCATCACCACAATCAGGAGAGTGAGCGTATCCATCACCCCACAAAAGGTTTCCTCTGTTCTTCGTAATCTCTCCCTCCCACCTCCATCCCCACTGATCTGCTACTATTATAAATCAGCTTACGTTTTCTAGAATTTTATAAATAGAATCATACTATATATACTCTTTTTTTGTTTGGCTTCTTTCACTTATTTTAAGATTCATTTTGAGATAGACATGTAGTTTGTATTAGCAATCTGTTGCTTTTTATTATAGAATAGTATTCCATTGTCTGGATATACAGTATTTTGTTTATTCACCTGTTGATGGACAAATAATGCTGCTGTGAACATTTGTGTGCCAGTCTTATAATGGGCATATGCCTTCATTTGTCTTGGGTAAGTACCTAGGAGTAGGGTGGCTGGATCATATGATACACCTTTTAAAGAAATGCCAAATTATTTTCCAAAATACCATTTTATATTCAAACCAGCAGGTATTATATTCAATAGCAACTAGTGGTATATCTTACTGTGGTTTTTAATTTGCATTCCTCTGATAACTAATGATGATGAACATCTTTTTATGTTCATATTTTTCATTCTTATTCCTTCTTGGATGAAGTATCTGTTCAACTCATCAATTTTTCAATTGGATTCTTTATTTTCCTATTGTTGAATTTTGAGAGTTCTCTATATATTCTGGATACAAGTCCTCTACCAAATGTATGAATTGCAAATATTTTTCCCTAGTCTGTTACTTATCTTTCTGTTCTCTTAATAATGTCTTTTGAAGAGAAGTTTTTAACTTGATTAAGTCCAATTTATCAAATTTGCTTTTGTGAATTGTGCTTTTGGTGACATATCTAAGAAACCTTTGCATAATCCAAGGTCACAAAGATTTTCTCTTATGCTTCCTTGTAAAAAAGTTACAGTTTTAGGTTTTACATTTATGTCTATGACCCAATTGAGTTAATTTTTATACATAGTGCAAGGCATGGGTCCAAGTTTTTGGTGCTTTCAGTTTTTTGGCTTTTCTTTTTCTTCTTTTTCATTTCTTTCTCTTCTTCCTTTCTTTCTTTTTTCTTCCTTCCTTTCTTTCTTTCTTTCTTTTTTTTTTTTTTTTTTTGCATTTCTATTGTTCCATCCCTTCCTAAAAAGTTATCTTTTCTCCAGTGCATTGCCTTTGCACTTTTGTAAAACATCAGTTGTTCATATATGTGTGGGTATATTTCTGGACTCTATTCTGTTTATTTGTCTTTATGCCAATATTACATTTTTTATTACTACATCTCTTATTACTATATTTTGTTACTTTATGTCTTGCAATCAGGCAGTGTAAGTCCTTTAATTTTGTTCTGCCTTTTCAAAATTGTTTTGGCTTGTCTAGACTCTGTACATTTTAGTATGAATATCAGAATCAACATATCAATTTCTACCAAAAAGCCCTATTGGGAATTTGATTGGGATTGGGTTGCACCTACAGATCAATCTGGCAAGAACTGACCTCTTACAATGTTGATTCTTGCAACTTCATTTTTTTAGGGTTTTCTCTAATTTCCCTCAGCAGTACTTTACAGTTATAGGGTACTGGTCTCTCACAACTTTCCTCAGATTTATCCCCAAGTATTTTATATCTTTTGATACTATAATAAGTGGTAATTTTTAAATTTCTGTTTCTGTTTGTTGCCAGTATGTGAAATATATTGAGTTTTTATAAATGGATCTTGTATCCTGCAACTTGGTAAAACTTATTTATTCTGGTAGCTTTTTTGTAGATTCTATTAGATTCTCTATGCAGATGATCATGTTGAATGTGAACAAAAACAGTTTGACTTTTTACTTACCAATATGCGTGTCTCATTTATTCTTCTTCCCTGATTGCACTGGCTAAGACCTCCAGTACAGTATTGAATAGAAATGGCAAGAATGGATATCTCTGTCTCATTCTTGATCTTAGTAGGAGAGCATTTAGTCTTTCATAATTAAATATGATGCTAGCTATCAAGATTTTGTAGATGTCCTTAATCAGGATGAGTAATTTCCTTTCATTACTGGTTTGCTGACAGTTTTTATCAGGAATGATTGTTGAATTTTGTCAAATATGTTTTCTATTTAATTGAGATGATCATGTTTGTTTCTTTTTTAGTTTGCTAATATGGTGAATCACATTAATTGATTTTTGAATGTTAAACCAACCCTGCATTTCTGGAGAAAGTCTACCAGTCATGATGTATTATCATTGTAGTCCATTGTTGAACTCAATCTGTTCTCTTAAAGACTTATTGAACTGTAGTTCTCTTTTTTTGTAATGACTTTGTCTGCTTTGAGTATCAAGTTAATGCTGACCTCCTAGAATGAAAGGAAATATTCCCTCCCCTGTCCCCTACTCCTTAAAACTTTTTGGAGGAATTTGTGTTGAACTGGTATTATGTCTTACCTAAATGTTTTGTAGAATTCATCAGTATGGGAAGGTTTACATATTATATACATATATATCTTACAAATTCAATTTATTTAACAGATAAAGGGCTATTCAGGTTATTCAGCTTAACTCTTTCTCCTTGAGTAAGCTTTGGTAATTCGTGTCCTTCAAAAGACTTGTCTAATTCATCTAAGTTGTTGGATTTATGGGCATAAAGTTGTTCATAATGTTCTCTTATTATCCACTTATTATCTGGAGAATCTATAATGATACTACTTCTGTTATTCCTGATATCAAAACTGTGTCTTCAGAGGTGCCTGGGTGGCTCAGTCGGTTAAGCATCCGACTTTGGCTCAGGTCATGATCTCACACTCCATGAGTTCGAGCCCCGCGTTGGGCTCTGTGCTGACAGCTTGGAGCCTGGAGCCTGCTTCAGATTCTGTGTCTCCCTCTCTCTGACCCTCCCCCGTTCACACTGTCTTTCTCTGTCTCAAAAACAAATAAACATTAAAAAAATTTTTTTTAAAAACTGTGTCTTCTCTTTTCTATCCCTGGTCAGTCTAACTAAAGTCTTATCATTCTTATTGATCTTCTTTAAAAAAAACAGCTTTTGATTTCATTGATTATCTCTACTGTTTTCTATATTCTATTTCATTGATCTTCATCTTGATCTTTACTATCTCCTTTCTTCAATTTACTTGGGCTTCATTTGCTCTCCCCTTTCTACATTCTTAAGGTAAGAGTTGAGGTCATTGATTTGAGACTTTTCTTTTTCTCTAATATAGCCATTTAGTACTATAAATTTCCCCATAAGTACTGCTTTAGTAGCACCCCACAAAATCTGATGTTGCATTTTCATTTCATTCTATTCTAAATATTTTCTAATTTCATTTTTCAATTTTTCTTTAATCCATGGGTTCCTTAGAAGTGCTATTTAGTTCCCAATCATTTGAGGATTTTACAGAGAACTTTCTGTCATTGATTCAGAATTTAAGTCCAATGTGAGATAAGAAAAAACTTTCTATGAAGTGAATTGTTTGAAATTTTGGAGACTCATTTGTAGCCCCAAATATAATCTATCTTGGTAAATGTGCCATATCCACTTGTTAAGAATGCATATTTTGCTTAGGCGTCTGACTCTTGATTTTGGCTCAGGTCATGATCTCACGGTTCGTGAGTTCAAGCCCCACGTTGGACTCTGTGCTGACAGCATGAAGCCTGCTTGGAATTCTCTGTCTCCCTCTCTCTCTGCCCCTCCCCTGCTCACACACAGACACACATACACACTCTCTCTCAAAAATAAATAAACATTAATTTAAAAAGAATGCATATCTCGCCAGTGTTAGGAAGAGTATTCAATAAATGCCAATTGGGACAAGTCGCTTGATAGTATTGTTCAAGTCTCCTATATTTTTCACCAGTTTTCTGTCTACTTATTCTATCATTTTTTGAGAGATGGTTACTAAAGTCCCTAATGATAATTGTGTATTTTTCTATTTCTCCTTTTAGTTCTATGATTTCTGCTTCATGTATTTTCAACCTTTATTATTAGGCACATAACATTTAGGATTATGTTATCTTGACTACTCAACCCTGCCCCCTTATCACATCATGAAATGACCTTCTTTATCCCTGGTATTCTTTTCTTTAATGTTTATTTATTTTTGAGAGACAGAGACAGAACACAAGATGGGGAGGAGCAGAGAGAGATGGAGACAGAATCCTAAACAGGCTCCAGGCTCTGAGCTGTCAGCACAGAGCTCAACACAGGGCTCAAACTCATGAACTGCAAGATCATAACCTCTGCCAAAGTTGGACACCTAACCAACTGAGCCATCCAGGTGCCCCTCTGGTAATATTCTTCACTATGAAATATACTTTGATATTAATATAGCATTCCACCTTTTGACTAGTGTTTGAATGGTATATTTCTTCCCATCCATCCACTATAACCTATCTGTGTCTTTATATTTAAAATGTGTTTTTTTTATAGGCAGCATATAGTTGGGACTTGCTTTTTTATGCAGTCTGGCAATCTCTGCCTTGTAATTTGGGCATTTAGACTCTGTACACTTATTGTGCTTGTAGATGTGATTAGGTTTAAATCTATCATCTAGATACCTGTTTTCTATACTTTGTTCCCCTTTTCCTTTGTCCTTTGCTTCTTTATTATTATTATTATTTTAAATAAACCCTGTGTCCAACATGGGGCTCAAACTTATGATCCTGAGATCAAGAGTCACATACTCTACTGACTGAACCAGCCAGGCACCCCTCCCTTACTTCTTTTGATTATGATTCTATTTCTTACCTTTGTTGATTTATTAGTTATCACTGCTTTCCCTCTGTTTTGTTATTTCAGTAGTTAGAGTTTATAGAATACATATTTAATTTATCATAGTCTACCTTCAAGTGATATTGTGCCATTACATGGGGCGCCTGCGTGGCTCATTCAATTAGGTGTTCGACTGCAGCTCAGGTCATGGTCTCACACTTCAGAAGTTTGAGCCCCGCATTGGGCTCTGTGCTGACCAGCTCAGAGCCTGGAGCCTGCTTTGGATTCTTCATCTTCTTCTCTGCCCCCTACCCTGCTCATGCTTTCTTTCTCTCTCAAAAATAAATAAACATTAAAAAAAAAGAACTTTACAATAGTACATACCCATTTTTCCACTATCAACATTTGTGATTGTTGTTACACATTTTTATTGAGCCCTGTGTTGGGCTCCATCTTGTATGTGGAGCCCACTTGAGATTCTCTCTCTCCCTCTCTCTGTGTCTCTTCCCAGGTCATGCGTTCTCTCTCAAAATAAACAAACATTAAAAATATATGTATATATATTTACCATTTCTAATACTTTTCATTATTTCCTATGGAATTAAAATTTCATTTGGTGACATTTTCCTTTTGTCTGATCAACTTCCTTTAGCATTTCTTTTTGTATGGATGTGTTAACAATGAATTCCTTCTGTCTTTATATCTAAAAAAGTCTCTTTTGTCTTTGGTCTTAAACAATATTTTTGCTGAATATACAATTCTAGGTTGACAGATTTTTTTTTATTTTGCAGTACATCAAAGGTATGGCTTCACAATCTTCTTGCTTGCATTTTTCTTTTTTTGTTTATTTATTTTGGGAGAGAGAGAGAGAGAGAGAGAGAGAGAGAGCGCACATGCACAAATGCAAACAGGGCAGGGGCAGAGAGAGAATGAGAGAATCCCAAGCAGGCTCCACACTCAGTGCAGAGCCTGATGCAGGGCTCAATCTCCTGACTGTGAGATCATGACCTGACCTGAAATCAAGAGTCAGACGTTAAACCAACTGAGCCACCCAGGTGCCCCTTGCTTGCACTGTTTCTGATGAGAAATCTGCTGTTATCTTCATCCTTCTTCTTCTATATGTGTGTGAGTGTGTGTGTGTGTGTGTGTGTGTGTGTGTGTGCTTGCTTCTTGCAGCTTTTTGAAGTTTCTCTTTATCAATGCTTTCGAGCAATTACATTACCATATGCCTTGATATCCTTTCCTTCATGTTTCTTGTTCTTGGGACTCATTGAACTTAAATCTATAGCTTTATATTCATCATTAATTGTCATCAAAGGACACACTCTGCATGTTTTCAACTTTTAAACTTCATTAACATTTGTTTTGTTTTCTACCCAGCATATAGTCTATCCTGGTGAACATTCCATGGGCACTTGAAAAACCTAAGTATTCTGTAGTTACGCAGTGTCAAAGTGCACGATAATGTTGTTGAGCTCTTTAATGTCCTTACTATTTTTGTGAGAATAATTTTACCAACTACCAAGAGAGTAAAGATATGGTTATAGATTTATCTATGTCCTCATTTAGTGCTGTCAGTTTTCACTTCATGTATTTTGAAACTCTGCTTTTGTACACATTCCCATTTATAACTGTTTTGTCCTCTTGAAGAATGGACCCAGTTTTCATTATGGAGCTTACTTCTTTGCCTCTGATAATACTTCTTGTCTTAAAGTATGATATCTGATATTAATATAGCCAGCCACTTTAGCTTTCTTATAATTAGTGCTTCTGCATATTGTATACAGCAGTGTCTACAGAAAATAGACAGTTGTAGACAGAAGGTAATTAGCTCTTGCTGTTTTAACCAGCCCAAAAGTTTCTGTCTTTAACTGAAATGTTTAGTTCATTTACATTTGATATTATTCTTGATATGGCTGCCTTTAGGATGGCCATTTGGTTATTTGTTTTCTATTCATCCTGTTTTCCTTTTCTCTTTCTTCTTTTGTCTTCTTTGGAGTTAACAAAAATTTTTTAGTATTCCATTTTAATTACTCTATTGGGTTTTTTCCTCTTTCCAACATTTTTATTATGAAACATTTCAAACATACCAAATTTTTCAAAATGTTTTTCAGTGAACACCCATATACCCACTATCAACAGTTTCTGTAGAAAAGGAAAGACTTCATTTGTTCTAATCACCTTCCACATTGGATATGTGCCAAGTCTCTTAATTTAGAGTAGCGGTAAGTGCATTGAAAGAATTGTATTAATACAAACGTAACTCCCAAAACGTGGGGAACGAGAGTCCCATCTTCACATATATAGCAGGCCTTTACTGTGAGAGGGAACTAGACAATCTGGACTATTCCACAGAGGGTGACCAGGATCAGGCAGTGACTGGATGCTAGGTCATTATGAGGAAGGATCTGGATGTGCTGTACCCAGGAAAATATAGAGGCAGTTAAGAAGAGACATTTATAGGTCATAACCTTCCAGCCTCTGGGGAGGAGGGGAAGTTGTTTTTGGGAGAGACCAGTAGTCAGGACTAGATGAACACTCCATGGAAACAAATGTAGCATCAACAGAAGGAACAGCTAACAGGAAAAGGTGCTAAAAATGAGCAAGACTTCCTCAGGTGATAGTGAGCTCCCCATCACTGAAGGTATGCAAGCATTCACTCATTCAACAAATATTTATCAAGCCTTTATATACCAGACACTGAGCTAGGCACTGTGGATAGTACAGTGATTAAAACAGATTTCTTATCCTCATATGGTGGTCAATATTAAATAATCCCACAAATAAATCTATAACTATCAGTAATGATTCATACAGGACATCTGCTCTGGCAGGAATTGGAGAAGAGGATTACATGTTTTCTAACTTTAAGACCAAACAGCATAGAATCACAGGAAGCCCTATATAAGTGATGACTTCTGTAATTATATTATTAACATTATTATTATTACTACTTGTTCTATTACTCCTTTGTTTCACATTTCCTGGGTGCTCACTTTGAGCTCTGCAAGAAGGCCAAGCTGCATGAGATGGGTCCTTGTCCTCCAAGTAGAAGGGCGGCCCAGTTAACAGACCATCCAATGCAGTGTGGGAAGTGCTGTAATTAGAAACCAGGATCCCAGGGAGGCACTAGCTTTCCAGGAAGCAGTTAGAGATCCTGGGATGGGAGTGGGGCTGAGGGAAGCTTTAGAATAAGAGGAGATGAGCTGGATCTTGAAGGGCACGTGGGAGGACACTTGAAGGGGTAAAGTCGGCAAAACTGCTATGTTGATCTCCTCTTGCCCTCTGCAGACCTACAGGAAACTGACCACGGGAAGTGCCCCCTCCTCTCTAAACACCTTCCCCATCTCCCAGCCCCATCCCCACCCCCTACCCACTTGGAGATGGCGGGTAAGCTCAGCTGGGCCCCTTAGCCAATTAACACTCTTTGCATCTGAAAAGCTCAAATCAGCTCCTCAGAGGTGTTAGAGATCAGAGTAATTAAGGTCTCTTTCTCATGCAAATCTAAACCAAAAATTGAGTGTTTGTCTCCTTGGAAAATTAGGGCCCTAAGTTCTAGGAGGTGGTATTGAAATTCAGCATGGGGAGTTGATGGCTTCAAGAACTAGAAGGCAGTTTGTTGGGACGCTCTCCAGAAATATTTGATTCAATTAAATAAAAATGGCGGCGGAAGTGATATTCTTTAAGTGCCGATCAGATCCCATCTCTCCCCTGGTCTCCAATGCACTCACAATAAGATCCAAAGCACTTACAACAGCCTCAAGGCCCCTGCCTTCCTCCCAATTTCATCTCAGGTCCCTTCATAACGTGCTTGTCACATTTTGTAATTATTTATTTACTGGTTGGCCTCCCCCATATCATTAATTAAATACATTTCTGTTACTGCTCACCCTGGAGCACGATATATAAAGTTGTCCAACTGAAAAATAGCTCAATTGCAAATCAGTGCTTGCGATTTGGGATGTGCCCTAGAGCTACTGGGAATAGGGCTCATTTAAAATGCCCCTGCCTACCCACAGTGTACCCCTGGCTGGTGTCAGGTGTAGGGTCTGCTGTCACTAACTTCTAGTTGTGTCTCAGTATTCACTCTTCTGGAGAACAACTAACTGCTCTCTTTGAGATCCCCTACCTTCCTGAACACCCTTCACAAATGGCTAATTTTTAATCTGGACACTCATAAACATAACTTCCAGTGCAAAGAGAATTCCTCCAGCCGTGGGAAGAAACAAGAATGACATTTTCCTTAACGGAGTTGTTTACTGTCTTTCCTGTCTCCCCAGCTGGAGTGCATGCTTTGGGAGGGCAGGGACCCATGTCTATCTGGTCACCACCTATTCGCAGCACCTAGAACAGTGCCTGGCACTTGATGGATGTTCCAGAAATATAAATATTTTGAATTTTATGGATTTTCTGAGACTGCTCATGTACAGGCTTGGTGCCAGCCCCAGGGGCATAGAGGTGAAGAAACCCAGATTCAGCCTTGGAGGGGCTCATAGCCCAGCGGGGGCACGCATAGGACCCAGGACTCATTTTTTCACAAAGCTCTGAGTGTCCCCTACAGTGGAATCAGACCGTAAGTGCAAGGATACAAAGTAAGCAAATCTACTACATGAGCTTGGGAGGAAGAAAGGGAGCAAGAAATGACCATCTTCCCATTGTGGACAATTTCCCCAGCAAGAAAGGATCCCAACATTCCACTTAGTCATCAAACATTGTTGGAACCAGGCACTAAGAATACATTGATGAATTAAAGCTGTCCTTGTCCTCAAGCAAAGATGGTAAAAAAAACAAAATAAAAAGAACGCACACCATAATACCATGTCACATGGTAACAATAGATATATACATGAATCCAGAGCTTTCACAGAAATGAGAATGATTTACCACAAGGGAGAGGAGAATACAGTGAATTTTCTTGAAAGAGACAATGCCTGAGCTGGGTTTAGACAGATGAATAGGAGTTTTCTGGACAAAGGAGAAGAGAATGGCATTCTAGGCAGAGGGCACAATCAGTGCAGAGGCATAGAAATGTGAGCCAGGTCGATGCATTTGAGGAACTGCAAGTCATTTGGGGTCATTGCCGAAGTGTAAAGTGAAAAGGGAAATCTGGAGGCACCAAGACAGGAAAAGTAGCTGGGCCCAGATGCTGGAAGGTTTTGTCTGGATGTTATACCTCAAGGCACAGGAGACCAGCACTGGGATTACACACAAGCATGATGAATCAGCTTTTGCCTCATAATAAACCACTCCAAATCTCAATGGTTTAAAACAACAGTGTTGGGGTGCTTGGCTGGCTCAGTCAGTGGAGCAAGTAGCTCTTGATTATTAAGTCCGAGTCCCACATTGGGTGTAGAGATTACCTAAAAATAAAATCTTTATTTTTTATTTTTTTAATGTTTATTTATTTTTGAGAGAGAGAGAGAACAAGCACACAAGTTGGGGGGAGGGGCACAGAGAGAGAAACACACACACACACACAGAATCCGAAGCAGGCTACAGGCTCTGAGCTGTCTACACAGAGCCTGACATGGGGACTGAACTCATCAACCATGAGATCATGACCTGAGCTGAAGCAGACACTTAACTGACTGAGCGACCCAGGCACCCCTAAAAATAAAATCTTTAAAAAGTAATAAAAAATAAAATAATAGTGTTCATAACTTACCCATCTGAGTTCAGCTGGGGGATGGTTTTGGTGGACCTTTGCTGAGGCAATCTGGCTCTTCATGAGTCTCTTTTCTTCCTCTTGGGACCACCAGGCCAACATGGGTGGTGTCTTGATCATGGCAATGGCAGAAGCACGGAGTACAAAAGGAGACATGCAAGGTGTCAGGAAGCCTGAGCTTGGAAATGGCACATGGTTGCTTCCACCTCATTCTGTTGGTAAAGGGAAGTCACATGGCCTGGTCCAGATTCAAAGGCATGCACCTGCAAAGTCATACGACACAGATCATGGGTAAAAAGAGGACTGGAGAACTGGGTCCATCAATGCACTCTAACCCAAGTAATGTGATCAGATCTTTGCATTAGGTCCCTTGGCCTCAATGCAGAGGGTGGATTCAAGGGGTAAGGCAGTTTCCGAGATTCAGGCATGAACTAAACGAATGCCCCTAGGACCCCACAATTTGTTCTTTCTTCTATTCCACGTGCTGGGCTTTAGCCAGATGGGGCAAAGGGGGGCTTATCTTTAGTCTTTTGTTCGATTCTAAGAGCTCAGCCTGAGCACTTTGGTGCTTTCAGCAGTGAATAAGGAGACTTTGAAATAAGCAGATAAAGGCTAATATTCAATAAACTAGTGAACAAGGGTTTTCTTTAACTCTCTTGGAAAAGACATCTCTGAGACAAAAACAGAACTGAGCTGCAATATTGGATAAGCCCCACTGATCACAAGAAACCCTAACATAGGTAATTGACTATTGGCAAACGCAACAGAACCAAATAAAGCAAGTAATTAACAATTATTGTGCTCGGAGGTAATGGAACTACAAATCTAGGCCGCCTAGGTGTTTGTCCCAGGCATTGATAAGAACAGAATGTTTGTTAGTGGGTGAGTAACCCAGGTGTGAAATTCATTTTATTAGACTACATCTAAAAATAGACTTGAACCAGACAGTGGAAAAGAACAGAATTCATCCCCACTTGCTCACTGGGGCACATAGGTAATAAACTCAAGGCTCTGCTTTTTGTTTAAAACAAGGTAATTGTGGTAGATTGTTTGCAAAAATGGCCCCGATTATTTCCCTTCCTGAATCTATGCTGTTTTGCATATGTGATTTTGCAGCTCTTCCTAAGATGGGGGTCTATTTTCCCACCTCTGGAGATTGTGACTAATTCTGACCAACAGACTCTAGTAAAGGTGATATTATGTTACTTCTGAGTGTAAGCCTCAAGAGGCCTTGTACCCTGCCACATGCTCTCTTGGGACCCTTGTCCCCACCATGTGGACAAGCGCAGGCAAGGCTATTGGAGGGTGAAGTAATGAGTCAGCCCAGTTGTCCCAGCAAAGGCCCCAAGCATGTGACAGCTTAGCCAAAATCAGCAAAGAGGAATGATTGAGGAGACCTAGAATGGCTGGCGTGACCTTCAGTGTTGGCATCTAGAGCCATCAGGGCCCCTCAAGACCACCTAGAGCAGGATGACAAATACACAGTAAGTAAGCCCCCTCCTCCCGTCTGGTGCCCAGGGCAGGCATTGCTAATCTATTACCATACACTCTTCAACTTAGCCCAGAAGCAACTTCTGAATCCTTCTGGACATAGCACTGTAGGAAGCTCTACCCATCAGCTGTTCATTCCTGATGACTTCCATTACTCCCATTTCACAGAAGATAACACAGAGGCACAGGAAGAATAAGGGACTTGTCCATGGAGAGCTTTCCCTATGCCACATGGCCTCCACATGGTTATAGAGAACAAACACTTTTATGCCTCAGCTGTAATTCAGGGAATGATTCCAGCAGGTGGGAGCGGGTTTTATAAGCAACATCTTTTTTTTTTTTTTTTTTTTTCTTCTTCTAGCTCAAGTTGTTATTTGGCCATGTTTTAAAAAGTAGATTTGGGATGCCTGCGTGGCTCAGTTGGTTAGGCATACAACTCTTGATTTCAGCTTAGGTCATGATCTCACAGTTTGTGGGATTCAGCCCTGTATCAGGTTCTGCACTGACAGTATGGAGCCTGCTTGGGATTCTCTCTCTCACCCTGTCTCTCTGCCCCTCCCCTGCTCATGCTTCTCTCTCTCTCTCTTTCTCAAAAATAAATAAATAAACTTCTTTTAAAAGTAGGTTTTTTATCATAATAAAAGAATACAAACAATAGATTGTGCCCACTGCACTTAATAAAACCCTAAGGAATTCATTCATTCATACATGGGCCAGGCAAGATGCTAGGTATTGAGTTTATGGGGACACAATGGACATCCCAGGTGCCCAGGAAGCTAAAATGCCCAACTCTGACATTCCATTTAGTTGGGGGATGGTGAGACGGGCTCACAAGCAGGTTCAGTTCAACTCCTCCATCCCAGGGCCAGGAGGTACCCAGAGATTCCACACTATCACCCCTCACTCCATCTTTTGTGCAGTTCTCTCTAGGGCCCTCTGACAGGGCCCCTTCACACACCTCCAGCAATAGAGAGATCATTACATCCCAAGGCGGCCACAATTGCATCTTCAGATGGTTCTGCCTGCTACAAATTCTTCCTTTTGCCAAAAGTAAATGAGATTCTCCAGAACTCCTTGCCCTTGTACTGTGGGGAACTAATTTGGGGGAACCTAGGAAAAAACATTGAGGGGGAGATGTGTTCAGGGAAAGAGAGACAAGAAAAGGAGAGGAAAGACACTAAAACTGTCCTTCCATATTTACAGTGTGGTGAGACCATTACATATCCTTGCTCATAATTCTTACTCCTATTAGTTGAACATCATCTTGCCCATTGTGCCCTGGTATACTCTGAGATCCTTACAAACCCAGCACCTTCAGAAGACCCCCAAATGCATTTTCTGTGGTATTCTGTGCAAGAGAGCTGGTTGCTATGGTAACATTGGATATAAATTTCCCAGAACCCCCAACTAAACTATTAATCAGAAAGATGAGGAAAGGGCCAGGGAAGTAAATAAATCAGTTAAGAAATCGGCTCCTACCAGGAAGGGCAAGACCACCCCAACCCTGCTGAGGCAATAACTCATCCCTCCCTTTGATATTTTGATGGGGAAGGAGGGGCAGTTGTAGCCTGAGGGGGGCACTACTCACTCCGGTTTCCAGCTGTTTTATCCCTCATTCTTGCAGAGTCATAGAGGCTTGATAGTAGAAGCCAGGCATCTCATCTATGGAGAGTGAGGAGAAGGGCCCTGTCAGCAGGAATATCAAGGGTAAAATGCTGGACCCTGAAAACAGTGTTTTGGCCAGCTTGAAAGAAGCGTTCTACTGAAGTGTGGTGATAAGAGCAGGAGTAGAGTCAGCACAGATGGATACTAGATGGATTAGGGTGACGGGAGCAACATTTTAACTAGAAGTTTATAGGATTTGTTTGGTTCGGTTTTTTCCAAAGATTTTATCATACTTTGTTTAATGTTTGCATTTGGGTTTTAATTTAATAAGGAGTGGCATGGGAAGGCTTGCTAGGCCTCCTTGAAGTAAAGTAGAACCACCTGGAAACTGGTGGGTCCCACCACAATGCCTCCTGATGCTGGGGGGTGGGAGTGGGTGTTTGCTTTGATTATAGGAAACAAGGGAGGAAAGTTTCTTTCCTGGAAGGGAAGAAACAGAGGATGCTTTCCTGGTACATACAGAATCCCGCAAAAAGAACATCCACGTGACCAAAAAGGGATCTGAGGCCTCAGCCTGGGAATGTGGGCACCACTTCAGACCAGAATGTGTCCCCTGCTGACCAGGCCTGGTGGCGGCCCCACCCCTGGCTTAGGCTGGCAGGGCTAAGGCAAGTGAGCCAAGGGGAGGAGTGACTGAAGAAGACCAGCCCTGGCTTTGCTGCAAACTCATATTGGGATCTTTGGCAAAGCTCTTGCCATGTCTGGACCTCAGTTTTACAAACTGTACAAGGAAGAGCCTGGGCCAACTAAGGTCAAAGTCACCGTGTAACTAGCAGTAACGGGACTTGATGCAAAGTCTAACACAGGACCCTTCCCTTTAACCCTTGTTTCTCCTTAAGGGGAAAAGTGGAATACATCAAGGATGTAGAAATAGGGGCAAGGGAGAGGAATCCCACCTCAAAAGCCACCCTGTAAGAGATCTTACCAGAGAATACAGAGGGATGCCTCCAAGACTCCAACAGAGGGGTCCCCAATGCCTCTTTGGTGCTCTCTGACTCTAAATTTAAGACTCTAAAATGAGAAAAAAGGTTGAGAGAATGGAAGGGGGCTTTCTAACCCAAAGGCAGAGGTTGCATTAAAACCTCAAAGAGAAAATTGAATGGCACCCCACCTCTCTCCCCCACGGAGCAAGTCCTTCCTCCAGGGAAAGCACTGGCTACACAAGCCTCTTTGCCCACTGCCTCCTGTAAGCATCCTCAAAAAGCTAACTTAGGCTTGTCAGGGTGGAAAGGCCTTGAAGGGAGCACTGAGACCCAGAGTGGGGAATGACAGACCTGAGGCCTCACAGTGAGAGGTGGGAGAAGCAGGGATTGTAGACAGGTCCCCTGCCCTCAGACCTATGCAGTTTCCACTGCCCTGGCTGAGTATCCTTACATTGTCTTCCTTGGACTCTTGCTATAATGCATGCACATTCTGCAGTGAAAATGGCAGGGAGAGATCCTGCAGGGATTGGTAATTTTTCACCATGGGTGGCACTGAGGCTTCCCTGTTCCCTGGAGGAGGGAAATGAAGGGTTGATTAAGTACTCGAAACATCCCTGCTTGTGGACTGTTTAATAAGTGCCTCGTCCATCTCTCAGGCATTAAAACCGACATTTGGTTTGCTAATCCAATTTGGCAATCCTCTCCAAGGCTGCGATCGCTGGGCGCCATTTTGTTTGATGTGTTAGGAATCAATGCAAGCTCCCTGTACTTGCTCTCACTACTGCTTGATTAATTACAAATGAGACCTTTCCCTTTGCATTAATGTTCCAATAGAGAGAGAGAGAGCAACCCCCAATGGTCCAAGCAGCTTGGAGAATCCGATGGTGACCCAGCCATTCACCTGATTCTCTCAGCCTAAATTCCTGGATCTAAATAAATCAGCAGAAAGCAGGTATAGGGTCTGTAAAACCCCCCTGATCTTTGGCTTATGCTATGCTGTCCACTTAGCAAGAGGAAATGTATAAGGGGAGCCACAGAAGAACATTCAGCATCTTACATAAAAATCAACAAGGTATGGGTGCGCCTGGGTGGCTCAGTCATTTAAACACCCGACTTCAGCTCAGGTCATGATCTCATGGTTTGTGAGTTTGAGCCCTGCATTGGGCTCTCTGCTGTCAGCACAAAGCCTGCTTCGGATACTCTGTCTCCCTCTCTCTCTCTGCCCCTCCCCTGCTTGCTCTCTCTCAAAAATAAATAAACATTAAATAAATTAACAAGGTATGCTGTGATTTCGTTATGTAACGTCCCTTATTTGGGTGCAGCATTAGTGCTCAGTGCATCTATTTCTCTCAGCCAACAAGATCTCTGTAAGTTATTGGGGTTTCTTTTGCTTTGCCACCAGGAAGCTCAAAGCTAAATACAGTTCTGTGGTTCTAGATGCAGGTGTTTTCCTGCACACTCAGAGTGGTTTCTCGCCTCCTTTTATATAAATATTTTTAACTATTATATCACGTCTGTTCCTTATTTAAAAAAATAACTATGGGGGCGCCTGGGTGGCGCAGTCGGTTGAGCGTCCGACTTCAGCCAGGTCACGATCTCGCGGTCCGTGAGTTCGAGCCCCGCGTCAGGCTCTGGGCTGATGGCTCGGAGCCTGGAGCCTGTTTCCGATTCTGTGTCTCCCTCTCTCTCTGCCCCTCCCCCGTTCATGCTCTGTCTCTCTCTGTCCCAAAAATAAATAAACGTTGAGAAAAATAAAATAAAATAAAATAACTATGAAACTATCATTTTGCCCTGCAAACTTGCTTATGCTGCTGGAAATTTTCCTTCTTTCTTTCTTATAGGAGAACTCTCTTGGGAAAGGAAGATGGAGTGGACATTTATTTTTGCTTCCACAATATTCTTTCTTCATAAGGTACAACCCATGAGCCCCCACTCTTAGTCCAGGTTGTCTGGGTAGACCTCTACCCTCTGGCCAGTGATGGGCATCACATTCCTTGGGCCACAGTGATTGGGTTGGAGTGCTGTTAACCTAAGGCGGTCCAATTAGAATGAACATCATAACTTCTGCTAGGAATGCTGAGCAAAGATTCTTGTCCCTTTCTGCTTTGCTTGTGAGAGGTTATAGGCCCAAGCATTGCAAAAAGTCATCTTGAGAACCAAAGGGCAAAGCCTGTTTGAAAACGAGTCAATCTTGGGGCGCCTGGGTGGCTCAGTCGGTTAAGCGTCCGACTTCAGCTCAGGTCACGATCTCGCGGTCCGGGAGTTCGAGCCCCGCGTCAGGCTCTGGGCTGATGGCTCAGAGCCTGGAGCCTGCTTCCGATTCTGTGTCTCCCTCTCTCTCTGCCCCTCCCCCATTCATGTTCTGTCTCTCTCTGTCCCAAAAATAAATAAACGTTAAAAAAATTAAAAAAAAAAAAAAAGAAAACGAGTCAATCTTGAAGAGGAAGAAATGAGAGAGAGAGAGAGAGAGAGAGAGAGAGAAGAGAAAGAAAGAAAGAAAGAAAGAAAGAAAGAAAGAAAGAAAGAAAGAAAGAAAGAAAGAAAGAAGGGAAGGAGGGAAGATACGCATCCTGATAACATTATTTGAGCCCTATATCCAGCTACAGGAGCCAATACATTCACTTTGGGTGGGTTTCCAGTGGCTTGTAGCCAAAAGAGCCCTGATGGTTTCTGGGGCAGGGGGAGGCTATTAACTGCACCTGTGCCTCCAAGTCACCCTCTCTCAAGCCCCCTCAAGAGATCACAAGTGCCCCTCTGTGACCAGTCTGGTATCCTCCCCAGGGAGGTGAGGGTTGTCTTTGTGGCACTAGAGGCCTCTTTAGTGCCCTAATACAAGAGAGGTCAGGTTTTGCTGGTGACCTCCCAGGCCCTCATTTCTGAGTACCTGTCTGTGCAGACTAAAGGACAGTCTTCTCCCTTGCTCTCTCAGGGTCTTCCTCACCCTCTCTCCTTTCACGTTATCATCCCTCCTTTGGTCATCTACCTGCTGATGGCTTCCAAATCTATCCCCCAACTGGGCCACTCTGGGGCTCCTCACCTGGGTGCCTCCCCACCTCTATTCTGGGCACCTCAGCCTCAACATCTCCTACCTTTGTGAGGGCACCTTCCTTGGTCACGGCGGCTTAAAGGTTTAGGGCATCTCTTGCTCACTCACACTGTGCCTCCATCCAATTGCTCACCAAGTCCTGGCAGACATCTGCCTGATATCCCTGGAATCCACTTCTACATCTAGTTCCACTGTTTCTGCTTCAAATCAGGTCAGACACAGGTCTCCACGCTGATATTCTCCCCTCCTCCAACTTACTCCCCATACTTCCATCTGAAGTTCCTCCTAAAATACTGCTCTTACTTGCAGCTTCCCTTCTCATTACCTTCTAGGACTTCCTGTCACCAAAGTCTCACCTGAATGATCTGGCACTACACTGAAGATACTCCAGCATAAAGTACAACTTTCCCCACAAATGCCTCATACTTCCTCTACATCTTTGCTCATATATCCTATCCCCCTCAGTCTCTACCTGCTGAACTCCTACTCATCCATCAAAGCCCAGCTCCAATTCTACTTTCCTCTAAGAAACCTTTTACCTATGCCCACCTTAAGAGTGGAATCATACTTTTGGCTTTTGGCTTGGAGGAGGCAAAGGTGCAACTGTCTTCCGTCATACCAAATCTGGGTTCATCTCACACCAGTTGCCTCCACCATTCTGCCTAAGTTTAACACCAAGGAGATCAAAGTCATGTATCCGAGGTGCACTGGTGGGGAAGTCGGTGCCATGTCTGCCTTGCCCCTGAAGATTGGCCCCCTGGGTCTGTCTCCAAAAACAGTTGGTGATGACACTGCCGAGGCAACCAGTGATTATAAGGGTCTGAGGAGTACAGTGAAACTGACAATTCAGAACAGACAGGCCCAATTGAAGTGGTATTTTCTGCATCTGCCCTGATTATCAAAGCCCTCAAGGAACTGCCAGGAGACAGAAAGAAGCAGAAAAACATTAATAACAGTGGAATTATCACTTTTTAAAAAAATGTTTTATTTATTTATTTATTTATTTATTTATTTATTTATTTATTTTGAAAGAGAGAGAGAGTGTGTGTGTGCATGAGTTGGGGAGGGGCAGAGAGAGAGGAAGACAAAACTCCAAGCAGGCACCACGTTGTCAGCACAGAGCCCCACACAGGGCTTAATTCCAAACTGTGAGATCATGACCTGAGTCCAAATCAAAAGTCAGATGCTTAACTGACTGAGCCACCCAGGAGCTCCAGAAATATCACTTTTGATGAGATTGTCAACATTGCCCGACGGATGCAGCACCTATCTTTAGCCAGAGAACTCTCTGGAACCATTAAGGAAATCCTTGAGTCTGCCCAATCTACAGTGTTGATGGCCACCACCCTTATGACATCATAGATGATGACATCAACAGTGGTGCAATGGAATTCCCAACTAGTTAAAAATTACAGAGAAAGGATGCCTGAATGGCTCAGTTGGTTGAGTGTCCAAACTCTTGGTTTGGCTCAGGTCATGATCTCATGGTGATGGGATCGAGCCCCGTGTTGGGCTCTGTGTTGGGCATGGAGCCTCCTTGGGATTCTCTCTCACCCTCTCTCTCTGCCCTTCCCCCATTCATAATAAATAACTAAATAAATAAATAGATGTTTTTTAAAAATCTACAAAGGAAAATATTTCAATAAAGGATCATTTAATAACAACAAAAAAAGGAGGGGGGATGGAATCATAGACTGCCATAGATATCTACCTAACCTATAATTAGAAACATTATTTCATAAAAATCACACAGGCCTATCTCTGACAACTGAAGGACCCAGGACAAGTAAAAGGGGAGTTTTGTAGCCCACAGCACCTGCTCCCTTTCCTTCCACCTCTCCTGCCCTGACTCCATCCTGCACCGTGAGGGTCTTGTGCACTCAAGTATAGACTTTCAAGCCCCCATGCCCAAGGTCTACTTCACCCCAGTAGCTCCTTGGCAACTCTTACAGTCACTCTTTGAGCACCCCTTTTGGCCAGAGGTGCAACAGCCTTGCAGAAGAGGCCAATACAGGTTCTGGAAGTAGGCTTGGTCCATTTAGGCAGGAAATCTCCAAATGGCAAATGCCAGAGGGAAATCCAGAAGTAGTCAGACTCTAGGTGGGTCCTCAGCCCTGTGGGGAGGAACTATGGGCTCTGCAGTAGAACTTCTCACACTTGAGTGTGCACATGAATCAGCAGACTCTACACTTATAATGAGCTCCCAGGGGATGCCAAGGCTACCAGGCCACAGACCACAGTAGGGGTAGCAAGGGACTAAAGCACAAGGCTCAGGTCTGGGTACATGGAAGCTACAGTAGCCATTGGGAGTCTTCTTTGCCACTTGAGTAAAATACAATGGACGTTCGATTTTCCCAGCAGCCCAGAGAGGCAGTGACTAGGCAGGTTGGTAGATTTGGAACTCCTGACATTAAGTTCAGGCCTTTTGTCTGCCTACTGCTGTGAGGAACCCACCAGCCCACTGGGAGTAGGTATTAGAAGGAAATCAGGTTGTTTCCTGGGTACATATGACTGTCAGTGAAAACCAACCTTGCCATCAAAATTTCACAGCTAGAACAATCCCAGGTGGCATCTCAGGGATGTTGGAAGTGGGAAGACACTTCCCCCCGGGGGTCTTCCCTTCCCCTGCACTCTCTCATACTCTAATTTCACATCCTAGCTAACTACTTGACTCTCTTCTCCCCTCAGCATTGCTGACAAAGTTGGGCCTCCCTCCACCCTGTTTGGCCCCAGGCAAAATGTAGACATAAAGGCAGGAAGTAGGGGCAAGGGGTGGGGGGAGAGTGGTGCCTCCTGCCTTCTTGGTTGTTCCTGAAGTCTTAGTAAACCACTGAGGTTAAACTCTGGTTTACCAGCATAATTTGTTCCCGAAACATGCTTGTAATCCAAAGCACTCATATATCAAAGCAAATTTCAAGAACCATTGGCTCAGTTGTGATCATGTGACATTCAGTGTCACCTATTACTTGTATTGCAAGACATCGCTCGTTTATCAAGTTAAAATTTATTAGAAGTGTTTGCTCATCTTGCGGAACACTCACAGAACAAGTTACTCACAGTCCAGGGTTTTACTGTGTGTGTGTGTGTGTGTGTGTGTGTGTGTGTATACATATATATGTACAAATATGTATATATATGTATACACACACACACACACACACACACACACACACTTGCCTGGAGTTATGGAACATGGGGACTGAAAATACTATCCTACAATTCTTTCATGTAACTATGTGGAAACTGAGGCCCAGAGAGGTGTGGTGACTTGCCTAAAGTCTTACAACAAGTTTGTATGGAGCCATGGCTAAACACAGGTCTCCCCATACCCAGTGCAATTCTGTCCCCTGCTCCACACCGGCTCTTTGCTAAATCCGTCTCTCACCCATCTTGAACATATAAAGGGCCTCTCCCACTTAACATCTGAATGGGTTCCAGCAAACCATTTCATCCATCTGAGCCCCGGTTTCCTTACTGCTTAGAGCAGAGGAGCATGTCCTACCTCCGGAGTCATGGTAAGGACTAGGGGAGCACAGGCCTGGAAGCCTGAGGTAACATGAGTGAGTCCTTGCATCAGGAATCAGGAAGGACTGAATGGCAGAAGAGCTCAGGTGATATAAAAAGCAAGTTACCTTGTTAATTCCTTCCCAGCACATAGAATGAATGTTAGATTCTTACACAACAAAATATCATTTCCCTGTTGAGCCAAGCATCCATTTTCTTGCTTCTCTCCCAGCTCCAGTCCCCTTCCTGGAAGTACTCACTATTAGCAGGGCATTCACAACGGTTGTACATGGTAGCTGAAGAACATGTTGCCATCCTCAACACTTCACATTACTCTCAAATCTGCATATATGCAGGTCTAGACAGAATGTGCACAAAGCATGATATAAAGCATGTGCCTTGGCAATCATGTGGATGTTGAATGATAGCATGCCAAGTTTTACTTTCAGAGAAACATTTAATAAGATTTAATTAAATTTTCCAAAATAAATGTATTTAAATGGTGTTACTTTTCATGAGTTATAATTTGTACTTTATCTTTCAATTTGTTAGATAATTATGGCTTCTTTAGAAGACAAATAACTTTTCTAGAAAATGTATATGAAAAATGGCTTTAATTCTTTGGTTTTCACGTTCACTTTAACTTATGCTAATTTTTAACTTACACTTATAGATGGAAATATGCTCAAATCCTGTATACTTTCACTATAATTACATTTCATGTTTTAATCCCTTAGATCATTGTTGGCAAACTTTTACTTAAAGAGACAGAGAGTAAATATTTTAGGCTTGTGGGCCATTCAGTTTCTGTCACAACTACTCAGCCCTGGTGCTCTAACATGAAAACAGCCATGGACAATATGTAAAAGAATGTGCATAGCTGTGTGCCAATAAAACTTTATTTACAAGAACAGGCAGTGGGCCTGCAGTTTGCCAAACTCTGCTTCAGACCTTTATTGTCAATAGAATCCAAATTTGTGAAAATCTTGATAATATAATTATTGAATTTTGTTGAGATGAAAGAAAAATAAATTTTATGAAATAAATATATAATAACTTATGAATTATGTGTACCTTGATTTTATTATTCATTCAGACTTTTTCAGCTCATCAGCAGTATACCCAGATATGTTCAGTCATAATTAAATGCAATTGTCTTTGGTGATTTGTTGAGTTTCAGCCACATAAAAATTATAGCTTGACATATATTCTTGATTTTTGTCATTTTGAATGTGTATTTGTCAAGGCAGGAAGACGAATATATGTTATTTAATAGTACGTTGGGTTGAATTACAGCTCTTAAATAGATAAACACATGGCAGCTGAGTCTCCTTTTGTACTCTTGTCCTGGGGCCCTGCAATTATTGGGAGCAGCCTGAGCCCTTTAGGAGGGCACAAGCTTGGCTGGCTTTCCCTTTCGCCATTTTGACCTTCCTGCTTCCCTGAAACATGGATATGATAGTTCGAGTTTGGCTACCATCTTGTGACCAAGAGAAAGAGGCTAAGTAATGGTAGAAACTTAGGTCTGACACCACTGAACCCCCAAACCCAGTTCAGAAACCACCTACCCCCAGACCTTCACCACATGAAGAAAACCAATCACTATGTGGTTACTTAGGTTTTCTGTGAACACAACAAATTCCTAAGACATAAATCCGAACTGGGAGGCAGCTCTCCCTCCATAGCTCTTCTGATCCATGTATCACAGCTCCCACCACAGGCTGGTTTACATCACAGCACATTCATTCATTCATTCACTCATACAATAAATATTCACAAGCACCAATTCTGTGTCAGGGCCCAGGGTAGTGCTGGGGTTACCGTGAGGAACTGGAGGGAAACACAGGGAGAGATCATCAGAAGGAACTCACAGCCTGGTGATGGAGCTGAGCATGGAAAGAGTTACAATGAATCCTTGACTTACCTACAGTATTAGTTAAGACATAGATCTACATACATGCGTTAGAAGTTCAGACTAACAATGGCTTAAACAAAAGAAAAGTTTATTTCTCTTGTGTATAAAAGTCCAGGCTGGGGATGCCTGAGTGGCTCAGTTGGTTAAGTGTCTGACTCATGATCTCAGTTCAGGTCACGATCTCATGAGGTAGTGATCTCACAGTTTGTGAGTTCAAGCCCCATATCAGGCGCTGTGCTGATGGTGTGGCGCCTACTTGGGATTCTGTCTCTCCATCTCTCTGCACCTCCATCCCCCCAGCCTGGCTCACATTCTCTCTCTCTCTCTCTCTCTCTCTCTCTCTCTCTCAAAATAAATGAACTTAAGAAACAAAAAGTCTGGGCTGGTATGGCAGCTCTGGCTGTCACATTATCAGAGGCACAGTCTTCTTTCTTATTGCTCTGCCATCGTGGGGCTCCCTTGTACGCCTGGCCCAAGATGCCTAACCATATGTCCATATCCTAGCCCAGGTGGAAGGGGCAGGGGAGAACACGCCCCTTCCCTTTTAGGGTACAACCTCCAAGTTGCACACATCGCTTATACCCCATTGGGAAGAACTTTATTACACAGCCATAACTAGTTGCAAGGAAGTCTGGGAAGTAAAGTCTTTCTTCTGGGCAGCCATGTGCTCAGAAAAAACTCAGGGAAGAAGAAAGGGAAATCAGCTATTTTTGCCATACTTTCCCAAACATTGCTGAACCACCAAAATAATGAACTCAAACAGGTAGGCTTGTGACTTCTGGAATCACATTCCCAACAGGACACTAGTATTTCCTCTGCTCACTCCCACCACTACTATTTAACTGTCTTTTGAAGATTTCCTTAAAGTTTTGTTAATCTCTATTTATTGCACCAAGAGTGCACACACATACACCCACAACAAACAAAACATAAAAACAGTTTTAATCACTTAGGCAGAGTCATTCCCTAAGTGATGAATTGAGAACCCCCAACCTCAGTGAGAGCTGGATGCCAGGCAGACTGCTAGGTTCACTCACTAGCTCAGGATCTTGGTTCAGCATGTTGGCCTCACAACTCAGGATTCTAATCCATGGCTTTTAGGGTCTTCAGAAGAAGCCAACACAGGCAGAATTATGCCTGTGAGTGCTACAAATCCTGTGAACTGAAGTGAATGTTGTGATAAGTGTATGGGTGAAGCAGTCCGTTTTGGTGCTGCTATTTTCATTCAAAGGACCTTTTTTTTAATTTTATTTTATTTTATTTTTTTTAATTTTTTTTTAACGTTTATTTATTTTTGAGACAGAGAGAGACAGAGCATGAACGGGGGAGGGGCAGAGAGAGAGGGAGACACAGAATCGGAAGCAGGCTCCAGGCTCTGAGCCATCAGCCCAGACCCCGACGCGGGGCTCGAACTCAAGGACCGCAAGATCGTGACCTGAGCTGAAGTCGGACGCTTAACCGACTGAGCCACCCAGGCGCCCCAAGGACCTTTTTTTTTAAAAAAAAATTTTTTAACGTTTTTTATTTTATTTTTGAGACAGAGAAAGACAGAGCATGAACGGGGGAGGGGCAGAGAGAGAGGGAGACACAGAATTGGAAGCAAGCTCCAGGCTCTGAGCCATCAGCCCAGAGCCCGACGCGGGGCTCGAACTCACGGACCGTGAGATCGTGACCTGAGCTGGTCGGATGCTTAACCGACTGAGCCACCCAGGTGCCCCTCAAAGGACCTTTTAATGTGGTATTTTCAGAGCTCATTCTGAGCTGTATCAAAATATAAGAGCTATTTGTTTTCTGTGCAAGCCCACCTTTAATTTCACCCTGTTTCTCAGGCTCCAGCCACTTCTTGCTTCACTCCTTCCTCACTCATCATTCAACCACAAAATTTATGACCATAGCAAATGGCCCGTAATAAATGGGCCGTAGTAAAATATCTGTAAATCCACCATTCCTCTCCCAAGAGAGATTTAATAAAAAGGAACTCAGATAAAAATACTCATTAAGAATTGAAACAGACTGATAGACAGTGCTTAATTTATAATTAATACATGAGAAAATTATGGTCTTTCTCAGGAGTATTTGAAAATATTTTAGTCTCATAATTTTTGGCCAGTATCAAAATTGTTTCATTAGTTCTCATATTTTAATAATGTCTGTGGTAGGTTTTTTCTTTATACACAGAGATCATATTCTAGGTTTCTTTGGGGTTGGGCCTTGCACTGACAAATTTTCAGATGGCTTTGACTGGGTTGACATTTTTAGTCATTACTTTTCATTTTCCTTTCATGACCTGAACTAAGATGGGTAGAAATAATGAGGTTTAGTGGAGTGTATTTTTGACAACTTTGGTGGCTTTAAATAAGTGTCTTTGACCCAATTTAAAACGGTTGCAGATTTTAAGGTGCATTATCTACTAAAGCATCAGATGGAACCTCTGGGTCATTAGTTGCCACAAACAGAATTAAAAAAAAAAAAAATCCAAACCACTTTTGTTGACTGCCTTTAACTCTTCTTTGGCTAATGTCTTTTACAGGTTTTTATTTTTTATTTTTTATATTTTGCAGTAACTGTAAAAGATTTTAAGTATTCAAGAAGGTGGATCTGAATAGGTGGGTCTAATGTGTCCTGCTCCAAAACTATTACCACAAATATTGTTTCCTCGTCTGTAAAAGGGAGTAATTAATGGTACCTAATGCATAGCGTTTGAAAATTATGTTAAAATATGTAAAATGCTTAGCATGTGCCTGGCATGTAAATGCTCATTAGCTATTATTATATTGTTGTTATTCTTTAGGGCAAAGGGCCTGAATCTGGACACAAGTAGAATCAGACCATCCCAGACTAAGGAACCCACCCCTGAATGAAAGGCCTGTCCCCTCTAAAACTGTCAGAGAATTGCATGAATAGGAAAGACGGGGGGCGCTGGAGGGAGGGGGAACTGCTCTAGATTGAAGGAGACTAAAGAACCATGTTGGCCTGGATTGGTCCTGGACCAGAGACAGAACAGAGACTTTGCTGGGGCAGTTGACAATAATGGGAGCTCTTTGTACAACTGGTCTTGTAACTTTTCACTGAATCTGAAATTATTTCAAAGTGAATTACTATCATTAAAAGGTGTTCATATATTTCTTCATGCCTTGAGAAAGCAATGGGTTACTGTACATCTCCCTCAAGGGAGTGGCCACCAGCCTCCATGTACCTGAAGCGTTTTCTTCTGGGGACTCCAGGTAACATGAGATCATCAGGCAAATAGCAAACATGAGTGAAACACTTCCATTTCTGTTCATAAGGATTAACTGCCATAGAGGTTCCTGGGTGGCTCAGTTGGCTAAGTATCTGACTCTTGATTTCAGCTTAGGTCATGATCTGAGGGTCATGGGAGCAAGCCCTGAGTTAGGCTCCAAGCTGAACATGGAGCCTGCCTACGATTCTCTCTCTCCCTCTCTCTCTGCCCCTCCACCTCACCTCTCTCTCTCTCTCTCTCTCTCTCTCTCTCTCTCTTTCTTTCTCTCTCAAAAAAAGGATTAACTGCTACAGAAACTGCCCTCCTAGCCTAAGCAACTAAAAACCACCAAAATGAGTAAAGCATCATTTACAGATATTGAATTCAGGAAAATCAGAACTGTGATTACAGGAAAAACCAGAGGTGATCTATGGCTGTCCTACCTGACTGCCTAGAGTCAGGCCACATCACAGGGAGAAGGACCCACACTGAGCGCAGCAGACCTATTGAGTTGAGGGACAGATTAGAGTTCAAGGTGGCAAAGCCAACTAGAATCTGTAGTATCAGAAAGCCAAAGATGAGGGAGCCACACAGAGGGAGCTCCAGAGACCCACAGTAAACACATCTAGAAGACAAATCAGCAGCTGCCTATGACAGAGTGCGTGTAAAGGGAACTGGCTGCAAAGAAACACAAGGAAACTTCTAGGCAACGGAAAAGTTCTATTATCTTGATTGTGGTGGTGGTGGTGCACAGCTGAAGACATTTGTCAAAACCCATTAAATTGTATGCTTCAAATTGGTGATATTATATATAAATTCTATCTCAATAGGACTGTTAAAAAAAAAAATACATGACTGAGAGCCATCTTGAAGAATCAAACAGCAAAATCACTTGTGGTCCTGAGATGTTTAGAAGCCGAGCCCAATGTTTGCCCTGATGCCCTGAGAATGTCTGGTCTTATTTTCATTGAACTACATTTTTTTGCTGCTCCAATTTTTAGCGATTTCCCTTTCCAGGTGTTAGCAGCACCTTGATAGACCCCATTGAGAATTACAGATGGAGCCTGAAGAGTTTCTTAAACGGAAGTCTTGTCACCTTGAACTTCAGTACCCTCTGACACACTCAAGAAATTTTTCCCTCAGGGCTGAACTTCCCTGCTGTTACAGAATGAAGCAATGTGGCTTTTTAGTTCTGTGAAGCACACTTGTCACCATCCCAAAACCAAATGTCTTCTTTGAGCATAATTCTCTCAAAGTAGCATCAATAGCCATCCCAAACAGACATTGCCCTTGTCCTATCGACTTCTGTTTGGCACCTGGGTTAGGGGAGTAAAAATGCCTTGTGTGAACGGGTACCTGAACTCCTGCCAAAATCTTTATTTTGATCTGTTGCTGTGATATATTATATTAATGAATTTACTAATCTGAGCCATTTTTACATTCCTGAAATAAAACCAACTTGGTCATAATGTATTGCTCTTTTAACATACTACTGGATTGAACACTATTTTATGTGGGAATTTGCCTCTATGTTCTTCCCTTTTTTTTTTTATGTTTATTTATTTTTGAGAGAGAGAGAGAATGTGTACACACATGAACACAAGTGGGGGAGGGGCAGGGAGAGAGGGGGACAAAGGATCCAAAGCAGGCTCCACACTGACAGCAGAGACCCCGATGCAGGACTCAGACTCACAGCCTGTGAGATCATGACCTGAGCCAAAGTCAAGCGCTTAACCAACTGAGCCACCCAGGTGCCCTGCCTCTACGTTCTTAAGTGTGTAACCAGTTTACTGAACAGTCTAATGTCAGCAGGGTATAAACATAAAATGGTTTTATGTTTTGGTCCAGTTGCTTACCTTCAAATAAATTCTATTAAATTTTTCCTTCCCACCGCATAATGACATTGGAACACACTACAAAGCTTTCTGGTCACTTTCAGTTACTAAAGAGTCCAGGCCAATCTATCACTGGTTTAAAACTCCAGTTGCAGCATGGACACATGTGCAGGTTTAAGCATGTCTAGAACATTTCCTTACCTAAGATTGCTAAAGAAAAATGTAGAACTCAGATAGAACCTCACAGAAAAGCTTCAGAAATGTGCAGACACTACAAATAGCTTTAGATCCTCTCCACAGGCAGCATGAATGACAGCAGGCTAAGGGCATCCAGAAAGCTTGGAAACAGCCGATGTCCCATGTCAAGAACAAAGTGGTAACTGTGGCCTTGAGCAGGTGCTTATCTACATAATACAAAGACAATCCACAACAGGCCAGCAAGAATTTACCAGAAGTTACAGGTCTCTAGTCCACCCACCACTTAAAGAGGAAACAAGTGAAATGCTCTGGAATAAGCCATGCCCTAGCTGGAAACAAAGCAACAACATTCACCGAGCCTGAACTTGGAGGTCTCCACTCCATGGAGCCACATGTGGTCTGCTCACCGAGCTCCAGAGAAGTAACAAAGAAAGGAAGTACTGCTACATGCTTGCAACAAGGACAATCCTTGAAAACATTTATACTAAGTGAAAGAAACCAGTCACAAAAGACCACATACTATATAATTCCATTCATATAAAAGTCCAGAATAGGGAAATCTATAGCACCAATTGTAGGTTAGTGGTAGCTTAGGGCTAGAGGACAGACCGATGGGGGAAAAAGGAATGATAGCTAAAGGATACAGAGTTTCTTCTTTTGAGGTGATAAAAATATTCTAATATTGCCTATCGTGATGGTTACACATAAAACCATTGGATTGTACACACTTTAAGTGGATAACTTGGATGATATGTGGATTATATGTCAATAAACCTATTGAGAGAAAGAGGGAGGGAGAGAGAGAGAGAGAGAGAGAGAGAGAGAGAGAGAGAGAGAGAGACTGCCAACTACAGAATATGCAAGAAAGGCAATGCATTAAGGTGCAATAGGTCCCTATCTGCAGTTCCTTAGGTGAGATGTCTGAATTCAAAACGGCCATCGGATCCATGCAGCAGGCACAGATGGGAAAGTTTGAATCAATGGTGTATCAGGTCCTCAGAAGTATGGGAGAAGGAGGTAACTACCAGGGTACTCAGGCATGAAGACAGACCTCTCCCCCAGGTTACAGCCTTCCTCTTCCTGTCCTCCTCTCTCTGGGAAGAACTTACTTTGTTCTGGTCTGGGGACAAGGAAGGGAGACAAAGGACAGACTGTTTCTTTAAAAAAACAATAACATTGTCTGCAGGTAAATCCCTATGGTAGCAAAAGGGCCCTTTCTTAGAAAAGTTATGCTTCTTTTGGAATTTTCAATACAGAGCTTCTTCCAGGTCCTGGTTGAGCTGTAGGCCCCCAGATCCCAACAGCTTCCCTGAAATGGGAATGAGCACCAGAAACCTCAGAGCTGGAATTTCTTTCTTTTCTTTGTTCCTGGTTGGAATGGAGACTTGCTGAGGAACATGAGCTCCCTGATGGGAGCACCCTTGCCTTTGCCCCACTTCCCTATGCCCACTGGGAGGAGGCCTGCCATCCTTTAGTCCTATGAATGGCAACTACAAGAGAAAAGAGTTTATCTAACACAAGATATTCGGCCACTGCTGGATGAGTAAATAAGGTGAGTAGAATAGTCAAAAGGCATTTTTAATAGCCAGTGGTGACCTAGGAGGTTTTTGTCTTCTCCTTAGTGGTGACTCAAATGGAGGTTTCTGCCTAAATTGCTCCATTCATAGGGTAAAAAGGGATTGAGAAAAAAGCTCCTTCAGTGCATGTTCTTCCATTTCTATCACATTCAGACCCATTGCAGACCCTACTGTTGAGAGGCCAGGCTAATTCCCTAATTCCTGAAAGGGCCTGGGAACAGCAATACCCCAATAGCAATGAGGACATCTAATGCCCAGATCTTGGCTTCTAAATACCATTCTCCACTGAAAGAAATAAGAGTCCTTAAAGAAATAGCTGACTACAGTTTTAGAAAGGGAAAGTACGGGACCGCCTGGGTGGCTCAGTCGGTTGAGCATCCAACTCTTGATTTTGCCTCAGGTCTTGATCCCAGGGTTGTAGGATTGAGCCCTGCATTGGGCTTTATGCTGAGTATGGAGCCTGCTTAAGGTTCTCTCTCTCTCTCTCTCTCTCTCTCTCTCTCTCTCTCTGCTCCTCTCCCCTGCTCATGCTCTCTCTTTCTCTAAAATAAAATTAAAGAGAGAACGTGCAAGATGAGCCTGGAACACGTTGTCATGCTAGAAAGCAAGGAAGTACCCAAAGAATTATGGAGACATGTCAAAAAGGACACAGGAACCAGCGTAAAAGGGCTACTGAACACCAAATCTGAGACAATTTAGGCACCAAAATAAACAGTAGTAAACTATAACTTATTGAATAAAACAGGAAAGCATGAGTCTGACATAAATTAAGAAATGAATAAATTGAAAGTTTAATGAGGAATGAGATATTTACACACTCTCAAAATATTTCCCCTCAAAATACTTATTAATCACAAATTACAATGAAAAACCTTGGCAAACACCACCTTAATCACGTGATCAACATGAACCTCATGAACAATGGGTCAAATCAGAATCCCAAGCTACCTGAAAGATAGCAATGAGAAGATCATCACAGCATTGTTCCTGTGAATTGCTACCTAAAAGGCATAACCTGAATCTAAATATGAGGAAATATCAGACGGCCCCCAAGATATTCTACAAAATAACTGACCCATAATCATCAAAAATGTCAGTTATGAAAGTCAAGGAAAGACTAAGAAACTGTTCCAAAATGAAGGAGACTAAAAGACAAGAAACTCATCACTAAAAGTAACACATGATGCTGAACTGATTCTTTTTGCTAAAAGGGACATTCTGTGAAATGTGAGTAGGATCTGATGATTAGATGGTAATAATGTACTGATGCTAATATCCTGATTTTGGTAAATGTGGAGGGATGGTAGTAAGGGTTTGCTCCTCACATACCCCATTCTTCTATTCTGTTTTCTCTCTTGGGTTGGGGCAAAGACAGGGGAGATGGGAAAAGGCAGCTGTTTCTTAATTAGGAAAGCCTATTATCTTTTCCCTGGTTAATAATAACTAATGTGTGTGTGTGTGTGTGTGTGTGTGTGTGTGTGTGCACATTTGCTTTATATATTTTGATGCTGTGTTTTTTATTACACAAAGATTTATGATAGCTATATATTCAAGGAAACTGTACCCTTTATCAAAGTTAAACCTCTTTGTCACATTTAACCTGTTTGGCCTGGAATCCTGTTTAGCCTGAAATTAGTATTTGGGATCCTACTTTCTTTATATTTGTGTGTGCTTGATATGATCTTGCCCATCCATTTTGCTTTCTTGTATTTTTTGATTGTAAAATATGCCATTTTCACCATTAAAAAAAACTTTTAATGTTTATTTTTGAAAGAAAGAGAGAGACAGAGCATGAGTGGGAGAGGGGCAGAGAGAGAGGAAGACATAGAATCTGAAGCAGGCTCCAAGGTCTGAGCTGTCAGCACAGAGCCCAACATGGGGCTCAAACTCATGAACTGTGAGATCATGACCTGAGCCGAAGTCGTGTGCTTAAACGACTGAGCCAGCCAGGTGCCCCAATTTTCACCATTTTTAAGCATATAATTCAATGGCATTAATTACATTCATAGGGTTGTGCAACCATTATCATTATTTCCAAAATGTTTAAAAAAAATTTTTTTAACGTTTATTCATTCTTGAGAGACAGAGCACAAGTCGGGGAGGGGCAGAGAGGGAGGGAGACACAGAATCTGAAGCAGGCTCCAGGCTCTGAACTGTCAACACAGAGCCTGATGTGAGGCTCGAACCCATGAATTGTGAGATGATGACCTGAGCTGAAGTCAAACGCTTAACCAACTGAGTCACCCAGTTTCCAAAGCGTTTTAATTATCCCAAACAGAAACTGTTTACCTCCAGCCCCTGATAACCTCTAACTGACTTTGTATTTCTATGAATTTGCTTATTCTAGGTACCTCATATAAGTGGAATCATAGAATATTTATTCTTTTGTGTCTGGCTTCTTTCACTTAGCATAAGGTCTTCAAGGTTCATCCATGTTGTAGCATGTGCTAGAACTTCATTTCTTTTTATGACTAAATAATATTCCATCACATGTATATCCTACATTTTGTTTATTCATTCATGTGTTGATGGACACTGGTATTTTTTTCCACCTTCTGACTCTTATGAATAATGCAGCTATGAACATTGGTGTTTAAATATCTGCGTTAGTCCCTGCCTTCAATTCCTTTAGGTAAAAACTAGAAATGGAATTGCTGGATCTTATTTTACATTCCCTTTTTACTTTGTTTTGAAAGTTTCTCTTGTAGACAGCACACAATCTAAGAATTTTTGTCTTAAAGAAATGTAACCCATTTGCAGGGCACCTGGGTGGCTCAGTCGGTTAAGCATCCTACTTTGGCCCCAGTCATGATCTCACAGTTTGTGAGTCTGAGCCCCACGTTGGGCTCCGTGCTGACAGCTCAGACCTTGGAGCCTACTTTAGATTCTGTGTCTCCCTCTCTCTCTGACCCTCCCTAGCTCACACTCGCACTCTCTCTCTAAAATAAATAAACTTAAAAAAAAAAAAGAAATGTAACCCATTTACGATAATTGTTACAATATATATTTAGCATTCTATCACCTACAGATAATTTTAATTCTTTCTTGCTCTTTTTAGGGTTTGCTGTATGATGTGTTGACCATGTTTTCTTTGCTTTTTATCTTATCTAGAGAGAGAATATATATTTGTGTATATATACATACATATTACGTTACATACAATGTAACTATGTATTATATATTATAATGTACTTGTATTACATATATTAGTATATATGTTCTGCCTATAATTCAACAAATAGCTATATTTCATTTTTTTAAAGTATGTTTTAACTCACATTTTTTCCTATTAGTCAAGAGTAGATCAGTACTTCCTGAGTTCTCTTTGCCTCTTCTTTGAGAATATTTTTAAACTTTTCATTGTTTTGGACCAGTTCTACAACTTCTAAGATTCTTCTCCGTTTAACAGGCACGTGCCCCCTGTCCTTTAGTACCAGGGCTTCCTCACTCAGTTCCTAAATTTGCTTCATCTTGTGACGATCTTGAATACTTCTCCAAGTTCCTTATTTAGAAAGGTACATGGTGGTATGTTTTTAAACTCTTGCATATTTGAAGGGATCTTTCTTGAGACTTCAAACATTAAATGTACCTTTGTGGGGCATCGAGTTATTGGCTCACAATCTTTTTCTTTATTCTTCTGAAAACTCTGTAGACATTCTCCGTTGAAATCAAGGGCAACAAGAGTTTGAAGCCGGTCTGATTTCTCTTCCTTTGTAGATTTCCTGTGTAGTCTGCATGCATACTTGCAAAATTTTAAGACTCCCAATTCTTCAAACATTTTTGTGAGGTGTCAGGTATAGGTCTGATTTTTGCCTGGCACATAATGATCTCTTCCAAGTGGCACTCCCTAGACTGTGTGGTGTTCTCTCATCTATTGGACGATGGCTGTATCTGGTATCACCCTCAGACTCAAGGAGTGTCTGCACAATGTTGCTTTACTCTCTGGTACTTACATACTTTCCTCTTGTCATTTTAATTTCCCCTTCTCCCTGAATTTTTGATGAGATGTTTTGACCTCGACCTCTACAGCACTGATTTAATATTTTACAGCACTGATTCTATTCTTTAATCTCACCAAGGGATTAATGGTGAGTTTTAATTCTGTGATTACATTTTTAGTTTCTCTTACCGTGTTTCCTGTTCTCATTAATTCTTTTTTTCATTTAATCTTTTTTTTTTTTTTAAGTCTCATTCTGTGGCTTTTTAAACAATGTCTGTCCCTCTACTCCTTATGGCTTTCTGCCTTTATTTCATAGGGGCCGTATATTCTGACATATGTAACACAATGTTGAGTAGGATTTCCCCTGTTGATCCAGAGTTCATGTGAAGACCCATATTAGGACAAAGGGCTCGGTGTCCACCTTCTAGCTCAAGGGATGCAGCCCACATAGACCCAATGACTTGATCCTGTGAATTCAACAATTTGGGGGCTGCAGGCCACCCTTAGGATTCCTGAGCAGACATGAGAATGCTTCCACAGAGGAATGACAAAGCCCCAACTCCCAGCTTCCCCCCTCTTCCCTTGAAGCTGGCAAAGGCAGATCTTCCAGAGCCCAGAAGGCTCCGTTTTACAGGAAAAAGCTCCAGGGCTTCACCTAGTCAACATTGTCCCTGGAGGAGAACTCAGCCTGTTCCCCAGCTTTAAACTCCTCCTGTTTCCTCTTCCTCCCTAGCAGGTCCTCCTAGCCTCAGCCTAGGAACAAAGACATTTGAACAAATCCACAGGAACATGCTAATTGACAGACAGGCCGGGATCCTGTTGCCCTGAGGGGGTCATAAGCTTGTTGAGCACTGCCAGGGGAAGAGGAGAAATGAACAACTTAGCAATAGCACCCGCTCCTGTATTTTAATGTATTCAAATATGTTCCCTCAAGGAGTTTGCAGGCCCTGCGGGGTACAGGGAGTCTGAGCTGAAACAGTTTCTCCTAATTGCTGAAGCAGACACCCAAACAGAATCCTGGATTTGAGACTCCCATATGGAGATTGGCTCACTCTGGTTACATGGTTGAGGAAGACCCCATCGTAAATCAGGGGCTGCCAAAGTGGGTTTCTCAGAACACTATTTCTGCAGAATGTTAATAGGTATTTCTGAAAATAGGTTCCAGTGAAAATAAATTTGAGATATGAATAGTAAACAGTAGCAGTTTCCTTTCTGCAGGACTTCTTGGCATCTTGCATACTAAATGATTATTATTCAGTCACTCAGCCTGCATACACTGAGCATCTATTGTGTACAAAGTGTTTTGGAAACAGGTGAGATTTCCACATGGTCCATGCCTACAAGAAGCTCACAGCTGAGCATTTCAACACCTTAGTACTCAAATCACGGTTTAGGCCAGTCGCTACAATACCAACTGAAAACTGTTAGACATGCAGACTCTCCAGCCCCATTGCCAGACCTACAGAATCAGACTCTGCATTTTCACAAGCTCCCCAGTGATGTGTATATAAATTAAAGTATGAGAAGCCCTGGAATAATTCATTGTTAGAAGAGAAAAAAAAAAAAACACAAGGAGAAAGAAAGCGGGAGACCTTTTGCTGTGGATCCCAAGCAAAATAGTGGCAGCAGAATTAGAGAGGAGCACATTGTCCTCACTTCAGAATAGACACAGCAAGGCTCTGGACAGGAAAACTGAGGAGGACACAATTCTATTTTGGCATCACTATTGGTTGAGGTAGGGTTCACTTTGAGGAAAAGAAAAATCCTAAGTAATAGGGATTTAAATAAGATAAAAATTTATTCTCTTACTTTAGAGAAATCCAACAATAGGAAATACTGGGCTGGTATGGCATACCACAAAATCACAGACCCATGTTCCCTCTATCTTACTACTCTACCATCCATTCCAACAGTCAACTTACGGCCCAACATGGCTGCAAGGCCTCCAGCCATTACAGCTGCTTTCCAGCAAGCAGGATGTGAGGAAAAGGAGCATTTTTTCCTACTTACAAAGTCACTTCCTTAAGGTTTATACACCATCTCTATTTACATCCCATTGTGTGAACACATGTGGGACACTCTCGAGGAACAACCTGGAGAGAATATGAAAGGGGGCTGAAGACCTAGCAGAATTTAAGTTATTATTGTTAATATATCCTCCTTTGCACCAGCAATGAGTGAGAACCAGGAAATTTGGGTTACACTTGTTTCTAGAATCAGAGAGAATGAGACAGTTGGAGAATTCTCCAACCCTAGTGCTTGCAACTGCTTTTCTACTTTTTCAAAATAAGTGAATAAATGGCAAATGGTGAAATGAACATTAATAAGAAAGAGAATAAAATTGCAAGTTCAACAACTTTTCCACAAGCATATGGTTTTCACTATATTTTGCACACAGAAAAGAGCCATGTTTCCCTCAGGTAAATTATTTCTGGTTCTCATTTGCATGATGAACTTGAATGTATTGAGATTTCCCAGAGAACTACAAAAGGTACAATGACGTCCAGACACTCCATCCCTGAATGAAGCTAAAGTCCAGTGCTCCAGGAGAAGGCAAAGATAATCTGTGAAACCTGAAAGGCCAAATCAAATGACCCCACTGTCATCTGTGGCTCAAATCAGACCCTTGAATTCATATCAGAGTTGCCTTTGGTTCCTACCCCAGACATGCTGAATCAGAATCTGCATTTTAGCAAGGTTCCCACATGGTTCTTATGGACACTAAAATTTGAGAAGCACCGTCCAAGGAAAGGGGTTTAAGAAAGGGAATGTTTCTTAAAGCTGACTCCTTGAAGCTCTTGTGCGTGTGTGTGTGTGTGTGTGTGTGTGTGTGTGTGTGTGTGTGTTAGTGCACTTATGTGTGCCTGCACACAGGCATGTGAATATAAACAAAGAAACAAGGTCTTGGTTTGCCTGAAATAGCCAAGCTAAACAAAATGCTTTGTCTTCAATACACATGTGTATACTTTCTCATTCATTCATCCACCCATTCACATATCCCATACACTCTCACATGCACGCAGTAACATGCATTCACATGCAGTCACACATTCACAGGCACACCTGCCCACTCACCTGCATGTACATCTTCACATGTATTCATGCACACATGCAGGCCTGGGGTGACAATGACGGTGCCCTCTTAGCAGCACACAAAGGTCCATTTCCCTGGGGTGGTGATGTGCCATGTGTTGCTATCCTGGCCAGTATGTGGCAACCTCCAGATCCTTCTGTCCAGATTGCTGGAATTATGCTGAACTCTGCCCCTATCTGTGACAACCCATTTCCAGAATAGCCGCAGAATGAGTGAATCACCACAGTGTTTGTAATTTTGCCATGGGATGGTTTCTGTCTCTACCCCATCTCCCTACATGTGAGTCACAGGACCTCCTTTTTCAGCTGAAAAGTGTTTTAAAGATCATCCCTTCTGACTTCCTCAATGTACAGGAGACTGAGGCCCAGAGAGGAACAGGGATTTGCTCAAGACCATCCAACAAATCAGAGGCAGAGATGAACTTGAACCAGAATCTAGGGCCAGGGCCCCTTCTACCCTATGTCCCTCCAAAAGAAGCCTCCCTCTCCCCAAGCCCTGATCCTACTGCTAGGCCTTCCTGGCAAAGCAAGGGTGGGAACGGCACGAGATAGTGGCAACAAGTGGCCAGGAGTACCCACTGACACATTGGCCACATAGTTAAGCAGGGCAAGATGTGCTGCTGTCCAGCCTGTGATATATGACCCCACCCACCGCCCCCACTCCTTCATGAAGGCCCTTCGAATGACTCAACATTCGTAGACCTCCTGGAGCTCAGGGAAACAGAACCAAGAGAAGCAAGGGAACAGGGAGAGGGGCAGGCAGGGGAGGCAGTCAGAGTCCCAGCACCTCCTTTTTCCAGAAAACAAAATATGGCTCCATCATTCCATAAAAGTCTTCTTCTCTACCCATGCCTGCTCTGCTTCCTGCCAGCCCTGCTCATTTTCTTTGCCTGGTGTTCAGATCCATGACAGGTACAGGGGTACCAAGAGGAATCAGAGCTAAGGCGACCATGTCCCTCTTCAAATCCACCATTGCAACCCAGCGTGGGAAAAGCAGAGGGAACTCATTGGAGGGGCACTTTCTGGAGTAGTGGATACTCAAACAAGGGTGGCAGACTTAGCTGCATGAAGTGGGGAGGAGGGGCATCTTAGAAAGAGGGAGAGTAGGCATGAAGGCTTGGAGGGGAGAGTGCTTTGATTGATCATTTAGCGTAAATGGGGAAGAAATGCAGAGAGGAGTCAGAAGAAAAGACCAGAGGGACCTTCCAGGCAGGACGAGGGCAGCACAGGTCCCAGGAACACTCTGAAGGTATTCAGGCTGCCAGAAACAAAACACACTAAGGAACATGTATGACTAGTCCTCTCTTAGTACCAAAGGGAAAACTGAGGCCCAAAGAGAGGTGGAACACCCAAGATCACATCGTAGGCAGAAGCAGTATGAACGCCAGAAACTCAGCCCCATAACTATCTGATTATCAAGTCAAATCATTCCTTGTTCCTTGCAAGTCCTACCCATGCCAAGCTTGAGTATCAAAACATTCCTGGAGAGAGTAGTAAAAACACAAGGTTAGAGGGGGAGCTTTTCTTGCTGGAAACAGCCTGGCAAAAGCAGAGATGGGGGACCCAGAGGTCCCCACAGCTGAGCAGATGTTGCGTAATCAAGTGGGGGCTGGATGCCTTGAATGCCCAGGCATCTACAAGGAGCCCTGTGGCCGTGGGGTAACATGTCACCAGGGGCAGCTTCAGTAGGACAATCTCTGGCCTGCCTCCCTTTGCACAGTAAGAGGAGGACAGGGGATACCCCCACAGCCCCTTCAGCTCTGAGGCTGGGTGAAACCGTGAGCTACAGGAAGCCTCTGGAGACAGAACAAGCAGCTTCAGGTCCTGCTGAGTGTGTACTTGTCAGGAGAGTTATCTTGAGAGAGAGAAGAAGCAATTATATTTAGTATTTTCTGCCCCATACATGACTCAGTTGAATAAAGAATGTCACCTTTGCTGTAAAAATCAATTCTAATAAGGAAAACACTTCTACACTCAACAAAATCCTGGGGATGCACAAGCATTAATTAATAATGTCGCTGCTCCATCTTTTCTATCACCACTAATCCCTATTCAACAGGACATAGATTTAAAGAATTCCCAAGGTAGGAGAAACAGGAAATACCCCTTAGAGAGGGAGCCTTGTGATCTGGTTTCAGACCCAGCAGTAGCACAAGCAGGAGGAAGACAGCGGATTATCCTAGAACACAGGCAGAAGGGACCATGTGTCAAGGTCCAGGCAAAGCCCTCAGCTGCCCAGCTCAGCACAGGTGTCAGGAAGGGGATCCAACACACAGCTCTGCCCTTTGGGACTCAGTTCCTCCATCTGTATAATAATGAGGGAGTTGGTCCTTCCAGCTAACATGTTCTGTGACTCCAGGGTTGACAAACTACAGTCTATACACCGAATCAGGCCCACAGCTGTTTCTGCATAGCCAGTGAGCTGAGAATTGGTTTTACATTATTAAAAGGCTGCAGGAAGAATAGAAAATTGCAAGGAAGCTCTGTGACAAACTGCATATGGCCCACAAGGCCTAAAATACTTATTATCTAGCCTATTCTAGAAAGTATGCCAATTCCTGATCTAGATAATTTTGGATCTATGCTTCTGCCCCATTAGAGTTCATAGAGCTGTCTGGAACTCTTTGGGATAAGCGGGATTTCTCACTGGCTATGCAATCATTGTTTGTTTCTCTTTCCTCCACTGTCCTGTTGCTTCAGGAAGGCTTGTTCTGGGGTACTCCTAGACCCTAGCATGTAACAGATCTTCAGTCGGAATGAAGTTTGTGCTTCTCACATCCCTGATGCCTGTACCCAGCACTATTTGGGCTGCACAATTACTTCTGCATAATGTAGACTGTAACCATATGCTTATTTTATCCAATTAACCATCACTGAGGGCTTTATTAGGACAAGGTTCCATGCTAGGCTGGTAGCCAGGCCTGGCTCCTTCCACCTGGAGCTTACAATATAATAAGAAAAATCAGAGGTGGACTCAAATAACTTTAATACAAGCTAGACCATGATTCATGCCCCAAAAGAAACTCAAAGAAAGTGAAATGCACACACAAAAGGGAAAGGCAATTATAGCTGAACAGGAATTAGCACTCCACTAGATAAATTGGCAAAACCAGGAAAAGACAATTCACAAAAGGGAATAAATTCTAATAAAACAAATATATGGGAAAATCTTAGCTTTACTAGTAACCAGAAAAATACTAATAAAAAGTACAATGAGATATCTTTTTATGATTATTAAAATAGTAAAATATCTATTTCAAGTCATAATACCCAGTGCTCTCAATGGTACAATGAAATGACTCTCATACACTGATATTAGGTGAGAGGGTAAAATTGAATAACTCTTTGAAATCAATTTGGTAATAATATCAAATATAAAAATGTATAAACTTTATGATCCAGACATCCCACTTCTAACAATTGGACCAAAGAAAATAATTCAAAATAAGGAAAAGTTTATATGCTAATATACAAGACTACTACCTTAGCAGTTATTTGGAAGCAATATAAAATCTCACTGTGGAATTTTCTTCTCTGGATCCCTTTTCTACACCAGCTACCTGACTATTTAAGGATGACTCACATTAGTAGAATAGAACCCTGTCCCTAGAAACACAAGAGGAGTTTCCTCCTGAGAAAGAGTCTCTGTTGGGTGGCTGGATTGTCACATGTAAAGTTTGGGCATGGTCAGTGGGTGTTTTCTGCCACATGGACAGGAAAAGCAGAGGAAGTTGCTCACCTGAGGGAGGAAGGAAAGAATGAAGTTTACACAGACATAAGATACATCTCATGGCATTTGCATCCCTGTTCCAGGGGTCCCCAAAGCCCTGCCACATGCCTATACTTGGCTACTATGAGATGCCCTGATATCCTCTGTACAAAGATCCTTTTTCTGCTTCAGCTAATTTAAGTTTCTGTGTGTAACTATTAAAAATTGCGAAAGGGGCGCCTGGGTGGCGCAGTCGGTTAAGCGTCCGACTTCAGCCAGGTCACGATCTCGCGGTCCGTGAGTTCGAGCCCCGCGTCAGGCTCTGGGCTGATGGCTCGGAGCCTGGAGCCTGTTTCCGATTCTGTGTCTCCCTCTCTCTCTGCCCCTCCCCCGTTCATGCTCTGTCTCTCTCTGTCCCAAGAATAAATTAAAAACGTTGAAAAAAAAAAAATTGCGATGAAGACTGTAGATGCAACATGGGGAAAAGGACTTTTGACCCAATAAGGGTTGAAAAATAAACCATTTACAACATTACAAATGTACTACAAATTCAAAATTTGTGGACAGAAAAGGTAGAAAAGAATACATTAACATGTTAAAAGTTTGCCAGCAGTGGGATAGAAGTAATTATTTTCTCTATTCTCGTACTGCTATGTTGCTTTTCCTGAACTTAAAAAAAATTCTGAGTGAGGAGATGAATCATAGACCAACACAACTGTGATGTGGAGTGAACAGTGACTGTTGCCCGAACAGAGGGCAGATATGGGGCCATGGAACCCAAGGGAAGGATATTTTTATTACCTCCAACTGAGAGATCAGAGTAAACACCACGAGGGAAGCAGAATCTGAAATGGGCTTTTAGATAAGGAGGGATAGTGAGATGGAGAGAAAGGAGAAATGAAAACTTGGAGGTGGAAGATAATCTAGTTTGGGCCATTCACCATGGTAAGAGCAAATCAAAGGAAGATCAGTAGGAAATCAAGCTACACTGTAGACGTTTTGAACGGTTGATGGGTGGCTCAGTCGGTTGAGCCTCCAACTTGGATTCAGGTCAAGGTCTAACAGTTCTCGAGTTCAAGACCCCATTGTTCTCACTGTTGTCAGCACAGAGCCCACTTCGGATCCTCTGCCCCCTCTCTTTCTGCCCCTCCCCCACTCTCTCTCTCTCAAAAATGAATAAACATTTAAAAATAAAAAATAAACAGATGACCTTCAGCCCACACTAGCCCAGTTGCTTTTTATTTGGTCAACACAGTGATCACATATTTCTAAATTAGTTGATAGGCCTCTCATCTCTAACCCTACTCCTCTAAATTCTGCTTTGTGATTCGGGACCTGGGACTCTAATTCTGTTTGGCCACTTGATGCCTTCTTAGCCTGTGCCGATAGGGGGCGCTAGAGGGAGACCACAAGATCAAGGAGTAAGGGAAGCACCACAGGTGGAGCAGTCACTGATTTGGCTTTAACTTACAAGGTTGACTGTTCACACACCATGTGATCCACCACTCCCACTCCGAGGTATGTCTGAGAAACCCTGTGCACTGGGAGACATGCCTGAGAATGTTGCTAGCAGCATTATTCACGATAGCAAAATGTCCTTCCCACAGTAGAGGACAGGGAAGGGGGAACAGGACAGACAATGTGACCTGGGGTTGAACACTCCCTTCTTCAACCCCCAGAGCACAAAGCCTCATGCCCTCCCCTCTGGCCACCCAGGATAACCATCTCCGCTTAAAGTGGGCCTCAGTTTACCAGCCAGAGGATGCCGGAAAATCTGCTTACTTTCCTTAATGAAAAATTAAACAAAACAAAAGACCCAAACCTTTAGAAACACAGGCAGGTTCCTCCCTGGGTAGGGAGCTATGGTGAAGCCTGGGGAGAAAGTATTTTTGTTCCTTCTGGAAAGCCCACAGGAGCCAACAAAACAAGATACCAGTTAATGTTTCAATAATATAGTCTGTTAGCTAATCAGTGTTGGCCAAAATCCAATCTAGCCTGCTTTAAAAGAATAAGTCTTATCTCCCCATTGCTTAAATGCAAACTAAAAGGATAGAAATCTGTACGCAGTGGGTAAGTAATGATCTTCAAGGTGGTAGGAAGAAGTCTGTCTCATCAGGAAGAGGAGAGCTGTTGAAATGCATCGTGGGGTTTTGTTTAGTTTTGAGCCCTATGGTTGGCTCAGGAATGGCCCCAATGATATCCAGGTCCTAAGCCCTGGAACCTGAGACATAACTGATACCTGGGACATACCTGGGACATACCTGTGACATACCTGATAGGGCAAAAGGGACTTTACAGATATGATGAAGTTAAGGGCATGGAGATGAGGAGGCTATCCTGGATTATCTGCATGGGCCCTCAAAGTGATCACAAGTGTCCTTATAAGAGGGAGGCAGAGGGAGACATTATGCAGAAGAGGGGAAGGCAGTGTGACTGGGGAGGAAGAGGTTGCAGAGATGGAGCCGCAAGCCAAGAGGTGCCCACAGCCACCACAAGTTAAAAGAGGCAGGGAGCTGGGGCCTCCCCCAGACCATTCCGGGGAATGTGACTTAGCCCTCTAAGACTCAGCTTGAATTTCTGACCTCCAGAGCTGTCAGAGAGTCAATTTGTTGTCTTAAGCTGCTAAGTTTGAGGCGATTTGTTAGAGCAGCCATAGGAAACTAATACAAGCCCTGACCACCAGGACCCTGTGACTTCAATGGCACCGAACTTCTTTTCCTAAGAGACTTGAATAATTGGGTTCCCCCTGATTTTTCTGTAGGGTATAATTTGCACCTTGGAAGAAGGAAGGAAGTGAAACTGCATAGGTAAACTGAGGTCAGATCATGAAAGACCTTTTTTTTTTTTTAAGATTTTTATTTTTAAGTAATCTCTATACCCAACTTAGGGTTCAGACTCACAACCCTGAGATCAAGAGTCCCATGCTCTACTGACTGAGCCATCCAGGTGCCCCTGAAAGATCTTAAATGACAAGCTAAGGACCTTGACTCTTACCCCTAAATTCTGGGAAGTCAGAGACGGTCTGGAGTAGGGAAAAGGAGTGAGCAGATTTTTTTTTTTTTTAATACACCTTAGCTCTGTAAAGAAAGAAATGGGAAGAAGCAAAATTATAAGCTGAGACACAGCGAAGAGGTTGTTTCTATCATGCAGGAAAGAGATGAGGACAGGTCAGGTGAAGGGACACTCATGAAGGCCTTGGATCCTGGCAGAGAAGGGAAGAGTGGCTTTTTAAGAAGGGAAGTGGAGGAGATGAGGTAATTTTCAAAAAGGACAATCCAGGTTCTGTCTTGTTTGGATACATATACAAGAAAAGGAAGGCATTTGTTCAAACCTCCCTGCATATATTTCTAAATGGGAAAAAAACAGACAAATTATTCATTTAAAAAGAAATAGCCTTTTAAATTCTAAAAAGACCAGTGCAACTCTCATTGGTGCCATGATCAGTGAAAGCCGGCTTGCACACTCCCTTTGAGCCAAATTTTGTAAAGCATTTCACATGGGGCCTTTGAGTGATCAATGCAAGAGGGATGCAGAAGTGGGGCTTTTACAAGGCAGGTGGCCTGGTAAGGACAAAGATGCTTCGGGCTGGGAGGCAGGAGCTCTTGGGTTCAGTCCTGGCTTTTCCACTTGCTGTGTGGCCTCAGATAAGTTCTTGCCCCTCCCTCTCTCTGAGTGTGTCTCCCCCTAGATCAGCAGTGTTCAAACTGGGTGGCAGAGCTCTGGAATTCTGAAGAGGTGCCCAGGGGCCACAAAGACCTGAGAGTGAGTAGGGGGTTCCTCTCCTGCCTCCTGGAGGGGCTGGTAAAGTGTGAAAATTGTTCATTTTCTTCCTTCAGCTGACATTTTCGGACTCCTCACTATCTGCCAGACACTGTTCTAAGTTCCTACCTGCATTACTTATTTTACAGACGAGGGAACTGAGTCACAAAGAGATAAAATGGCTTGTTTGAGGTTGCAGAGCTCATAGAGGACAGAGCTGGGATTTGAACATGACACAATGTGGCTCCAGGGCCTGTGGTTTCAGAAGCTTGCTTCATGTCCCTGGGTGTTCTCTCCCTCTTCTGTGCTCCCACAGCCCCCCAGTTTCTCCTCCATCGCCTCTGTAGTACACTGTCCACTCTAGCTCTAGGCTGACCTGTCAGACTCTTCCAGGTTGCACTGGGAGCAAGCTGAGGTTGAGGACTGAGTCAGGTTTATCTCTGTCCCCGGATAGCACACCCTGGCCCCATAGACGTGGCTCTAGGTGACCATTACTGAGGGGCTGTCCAAATGAAGGTTTAAATGGGGGAGGAGGGAGCCCAGCAATGAGGTGACTCTTCTCTCCATTCACTGGGCACAGACACTGTGCCAGACCCTACACTGGCACTGTGAACACAGAGAGGAATCTAACTAGGCCCCTGACTTCCGGAAGCCTAGCCTGGCCAAGCAGACAGATCCAGAAGCTGATAACAGAAGCCCTGTATACTATTGTCTACATCATCCAGACAAACCCTGCATTACACTGGCGAAAATAATAACGAGATCACAGGAAACCTGCCTGTGCCCCTGACAGCCAGCCTTCTCCCCAGACTTGGAGCCTGGCTAGTTGTGGGGGAGGAGGGCAGGCAGATGGAGACACTGGCTAGCCAACCCCCACCCAGAAGGCCCTTCATTCCCTCATTCAGCTGAGCAGTGCCAGGGCTGGCCCTGGAGGGTGCAGATGAGATAGATCAGACACGGTCCCTGACCTTGAGGATTTCATGGGCCAGTGGGCATGGTGAGCTGCAGACACAAAACCATCCCACTAACACACAGGACTCAGACATGAGCAAAGCATCTCCAGGTGCCAGGTGGGGGGGCACGGATTCACAGATCACAACTGTTAAGCATGCACTGAACCAAACTTTGATTTTACAGATAGAAACTGAAGGCCAAAACTGGGTTAGGGGCTTGCCCACAGTCACACAGTGGTCAGTAACAGAAGCAGGACAGGAGCCCATGCATTCTCTCTCTCTTCACACCCCACCCTTTCCCCAAGTTTGGAAGGTAGAATTCTCCATGACTTAATACCAGCTTTCCCCAGCAGTTGCTGACATTTGGGGAACAATAGACAAAAGAATTCAATGCTCCCGTTCCCCATGCCCAACCCCTCGGCCTACAGGGGCAGTGGACACACTTCTGGTGTATTGCTGCTCTCATACCCAGCTTAGACCAGGGTCTGCCTAGAGATCAGATCCCTGATCTTCACACCTGCTTCCAAAGCCCCAAGGCCTTACCATCTGCTTGGGTGCTGGCTGGCCTCAACAAGCACTGCTCGCCCAAGCCTCTGAGCTGCAGTTCAAATCTCTGAGGTGGACCCAGAGAGGCTGGAATTGTGAGGCACTTTTGTCCAGAGCAGGAGGGGAGAGGGGAGGAGGATGGAGAGGGGAGGAGAGGGGAGGAAGAAGAGAAGGGGACTCCTACTTGCTGAGTACCTACAGGGTACCAGAGGTAGCACTAACACCTTCTCATTCATCCTTACAACCCCTGTCTGGGAGGGTAGGATGACTTATCTTTCTGACAAGGAAATTTAGGTCAAAAAGGGCTGCAAGAGTCACTGCTGGACAATCACCAAGCTCTGGAAGCCAGAAGGGCATTTGGTGTCACCAGTAGGGCCTGAAGGACTCACAGTCCATTTGTGAATACCATTTCCTGTAGCTTTGTTCCATAAATCACAGCCAGGCTTCCTTCTCCAAGTAAATGACAGCTGCTGGTAGTAGTAATAGCAGCATGAGCATGTAAACAGTGGAATGGACAGAGGCTTCAGGTTTCAGACTGAATCTGAAAGCCCTGGGGCTCTGAGGAGCTACCTCAGGGCTCAGGAACTACTAAACATGATAAATCAGGCAGGGAGGAATCAAAGCCTAAAGCAATTCAACTAATGCAGGGACCACCCTATCAAGTGTATACTTAGAGGTGTCATAAAAAGGTGGGCCCTTGATTGTGTCAATATCAATTCAGTCAGCAGTCCCCCATGGTATCCCATGCAAGGGGCCCAAAGGGTCTGCATGTAGGGAAGTGCCAAATATGTCTGCTTATACTCTATACCCAGTACCTAGCACAGAGCCAGACACATAATAGGCCATCAATAATTTTGTTGGATGGAAAAAGTTCAATCAGGCAGGGCTCAAACCCCCAAGGAGCTCCTCTCTTTTTCTGTTCTACATAACTGACTTCTACGTAGTTTTTCCTTTGAACAAAAGTTTTTTTAAAGACAGAATTGAAATCCAGTGACCTAGTTCATGCTCCTTCCTTTACAGAAGGGGAAATTGAGGCACAGAAAGGGAGAGGGCCTTGCCCAAAGGCAGAGAGCTCAGCAGTACAGTCAGTGAGTTTCCACAGACTTGGGCTTTTTACTCCACCCTGTTAGATCATCTTCCAGGACGCCGAGACCGTAGAGCCAAGAGGGGGGCTGGGCTGGGCACTGTGGAGCTGCAGCTTCCAGGCGCCTGGTGCCAGAAATGCAGGGAGGGTGAGGCTTCTCCTATCGCTCCCACTGCTGGGAACAGACCTCAGACACAGTCAGAGGGGTCGCCCAAGATTTATGCACCAAGATGTTTATCATTGTGTTATTTATAATATTGAAAAATTGGAAATGACCTAGAAACGGGTTAATAAATTATGCCACAGCCTTTTAATGAAATATAATGCAGCTAAATTCATCTCTTGAAGTCTGTTAAGTGGCAAGTTAGAATCCAGGCAAGTACAATCCTCTAAATAGAACCGACACCAATTTTTAAAAATATTTAAATTTAGGGGGGAAAAAAGGGCTTGTCAGTATATATCCTGATATTAAGAATGGTTATTTCTAGGGAGGTTGAAGGGGTACTTAAAGGGTGATTTTTTTTTTCCTTCTACATATTTTCTGTACTTTCCAAATTTTCTACAATAAACACATATTACCCTTAAAATCTGAAAGGAAAAAAAAATAATTAAGATTCCCTGACCAGGGACACGTCCCTCTGATAGGGCCAGACTCATTCATCCTTTGTTCAGCAAACATTCATTCAACATTTTGTTCCAGACCCTTGTGTTTCCAGACACTGGAAATGTCTCAGCTTAAAAGCACACAGATACTATTTTTAATCCATTTCATGAGGCAGTCACCATGTATTAATAGGATCCCTCTTAATTGATGAACGAATCATTAGAGATTCTGAAAATGTTGTAATACATATTGTATATTTAGAAAAGCAATTTAACATTCAAGCTTTAAAACCCCAAAAGATACTGTGGCACCTGGGTAGCTTAGCCAACTAAGCATCTGACTCTTGATCTTGATGAAGGTCATGATCTCATGGTTCATGAGTTTGAGCCCCACGTTGGGCTCTGTGCTGACAACATGGGGCCTGTTTGGGATGCTCTGTCTCCTCTCTCTGTTTCTCCCCTGCTCTCTCTTTCTCTCTCAAAAGTGAATAAAAACAAAACAAAACATTTTTTTAAAGCCCAAAAGATACTATTCATGTCTGTTGCACCCTGTAAATTGCCCATTGCCTTCTAAGAAGAAATCATGCCAGTTCTGACGCTTGCATAGACTTAATGGTTCTTTTTTTCTCCCAGCTGACCTTATCATTGGTGCTAGTGGTCCCTGGTACACTGTGTGACTTTGAACAAGTCACTTGACCTCTCTGGGCTTCAGCTTCTCCCTCTGTGAGAGCTTTTCCAGCTTGAGATTCTTAGCTTCTTTCAGTTCCTTGGCAGTAGTTAGGGGACTGTCTCAAGATAAAGAGTTCTTCAGCCTCCAGACGGACTCCTTGGCCAGGTCCTTACATGGTATCTCTCAAATGAAGAGTCATTGATTTCTGTATCCAGACTTCCAAGCATTTCAGAGAAGCGGCATCCTTCAGGGGCGGTGCTAAGATAGATTAGGCATCCTAAATGGGCAAATCATTCTGATCTAAATCTTTATGGGTTCCCAGTGCCTCATTAAACGTCCAAGCCCTGGAGGCTCTGAACCACAGCTCCTCCTTCCTCAAAGCCCTTCAGGAGGAGTTCTGATTACCCCATAAATTACATGGTGTCGGAGGGTATCTGCAGGCCCTTCATCTTGCAATCTAGCCGCTGTTTTTATGGGATATGGATCCTGCCAGGCTTGGGCTCTCCATCCCCATGGTTACGAGGGAGGGCCCAATGGAACGTCTTCCTTCGAGCACTAGCTCAATCTCCACTGATGTTTCTTCCCTCCCAGGAACACATTAAATTCTCCTGAATGGAGAGTTCTTTCTACCAGAAGCCTTTGTTGTCAGTTCTGCTGCCAAAACGAAGTCTAGGTGGCTTGCGGATTCTGTTGCCTCAATGAAACTGAACAAGCCACTTTCCAGACACATGAAGAACCGCACTTTTGATCCTCTCAGGATCTCAAAGGCGCTTGCCCAATGGTCAGAATCACTCTTAGGACCCCAGTGTCAGAGCCAGACCCCAACCAGCCAAGCACCATACTAGTGGAGCCATAAACATATAAAGTAGAAAGAAGGCCAAAATCTTCTCAGCCCATGGCCCGATCAGGCTCAGAGATCTTTGTTTTCAGCTCAGCAGGGCCTGCTGTTGATCTCCATGCCTGGAATGCCTCCATCTCACACTTCTGGACATTTAGGTCCATTGCCTGCTGTCTTATTTGGGTTTTTCCAGATGTTGACGATGAGGCAAGGATTCAAGCATAAATATATATTTGGGAGGTAACCCCAGGAAACACCTGTTGATGAGCAGGAGGTGAGGCAGGGAAGGAAGGCAGCCAATAAGCATATGTGGTCAGGGGTGCCTGGGTAGCTCAGTCAGTTAAGAGTCTGACTTCGGCTCCAGTCATGATCTTGTGGTTTGTGAGTTTGAGTCCCAAGCCTGGAGCCTGCTTCGAATTCTCTGTCTCCCACTCTCTCTCCCTGCCTCTCCCCTGCTAGAACTCTGTCTCTCTGTTTCTCTCTCTCTCTCTCTCTCTCTCAAAAATAAACATTTAATAAATAAATATTTAAAAAGTTTTTTTTTAAAAAGGGTGTGTGGTCAAGCTTCAACCCACTGGGGAATTTTAGCGATAACAGTTGTCCATCCTCCTCCCAGGGCAAGGTTGCTGAGGTATGCACACACTACTGGTCATGGGTTGGAGGCTGCTGGGGAAGACACTTTTAGTTCTGTGGCAGCTCTGACCTGCATGGGCACTGGCCAGCAGGATAAACCTTTGGGCAAAGAGATGCAGGTGCTGACACTTGGAAACCAGGTGTTCATCACAATGGGAAGGGTGAAGAGACCATCTGCTATAGCTACCCGGACACTTGGCAGGCAGCTCACCTCCTCTAGGAAGCTGTTCTGAACACCACATCCTATGCAGAGTTAGGCCAGCTGTGTCCCCTTTTGTAATATTGCCTTCCTGTGAAGAGGCAGGGAGAGTGTGGACATTGGGCCCCAGGGAGGGAAGGCTGTAGACACAGGACATGCCTGCTGATGACACCAGGTCTGGTGGCCTTTCTCCACCAGGATGCCCCTTCATTCCCAATGCTGATGTGATACATTTGCTCCCTCAAGAAGATTTGGGGGAACCCAGGAGTGCATGCTTGTTGATGCCTTCCCTTCCCTGTCTCACTTTCTCACTCTGCTATATATGTTTCCCGGGGTCGCCTTCCAAATAAACTACTTGCAATCAAACCCTTGCCTCAGGTCTATCTCTGGAGACCCCAAACTAAGCAGGCAATGGGCAGAAATGGTCGGAGAGGTGAGGGGGGCATTTTTCTGGAAAAGTCTAGATCGCAAGACTGAATAGTATAAAAATGCCAGTTCTTCCCAAATTAAATGCTCTGCTTAATACAATCCAATAAAAAACACAGTGGGACAACATTTAGAACTCAGTTTTAAAAAGGAATTTTTAAGTCAGTATATCAGTTTCCTATTGATGCTGTAACAAATTACCACAAACTTAGTGGCTTAAAACAGCACAAATGAATTCTCCTCCAGTTCCAGAAGGTCAGAAACTGGAGATGAGTCTTAAGGAGCTAAAATCAAGGTATTGACAGGGCCTGTCCCTTCTGAAAGCTCTAGGAGATAATTTGCTCTTTGCCTCTTCCAGCTTCTAGACATTGCCTATATTCCTTGACTTGTGGCCCCATGAGACCAACCTCTGCCCCCCACCATCTTCTCTGTTACTCCTGCATCCCTCTAATAGGGATCTTTGTAATTACATTGGGCCCATCTGGATAATCCAGGATAATCTGCCCATCTCAAAATCCTTCACCTAATCACATCTGCAAAATTGTTTTGCCAGGCAAGGTAACATTCCAGGGACTACGACATGGACTTCGCGGGAGGTGGGGCTGGGGGGCATTATTCAGCCTACTACTGTTATATTAGACAAACAGATGAATCAGAATTGCTAAGAAACTTTTGAAGAAATAACAAGTAATGAAGGTTACTTGCTTACTTGATAAACTCTAAAACTCTAATAATCAAAACGATATACTATTAGTAGAAAAATCAATAGTAACACAGTCATATAGAAATAGATCCAAATATGTTAAAGATTGGTTTAAGATAAATGTGGTAAATCAAATAAATGTAAAAAGAAAGAAGTGATCATTAACTATATAGTTCAACTGGTTAATTTCATGAGGACAAATGGTTTCCTTACAACTTTAAACAAAATAAACTGTGGGTAGATTAAAGATATAATGTTTAAGAGTTCAACCAATAAAGTAGTAGAAGGAAATATAAATAAAAGATATTTACTAGCTTTTGGTGTTAAGAAGGATTTCTCGGGGTACCTGGGTGGCTCAGTCGGTTAAGCATCTGACTCTTGATTTCGGCTCAGGTCATGATCTCATTGTAAGATTGAGCCTTGTGCTGTGTGTGGAGTCTGCTTAAGAGTTTCTCTCTCCCTCTCCCTTTGCCCTTCCCTGCAAGAGCTCTCGCTCTCTCTCTCAAAAATAAAAAATAAAAAAGCAATAAAATTCCTAAAAGAAAAAAATTTATGAATTTGACTACATAAAATTTATTTTATTTATTTATTTTGAGACAGAGAGAAAGCATCAGTGAGGAAGGGGCAGAGAGAGAGAGTGCGGGAGAGAGAGAATCTCAAGCAGGCTCTACACTGTCAGAGCAGAGCCTGATGCAGGGCTTGAACCCATGAACCTTGGGATCATGACCTGAGCTGAAGTCAAATGCTTAACCGACTGAGCCACCCAGGCGCCCCTGACTACATAAAATTTAAAGTCTCTAAGTCAAATATACTATTCTATGAATAGCCAATAAACACATGAAAAAGTGTTGGATATCCTAAGTCATCAAGGAAATGAAAATCATTATTATAATGATATACCACTGCAAGCCCCTAGAATGACTAACATTTGTAAAATTTACAACAGCACATGTTGGCAAGGATATGGGGAAACTGGAACCTCATATACTGCTGGTGGGAACGTAAAATTATATAATCCCTTTCAAAAATTGTTTGACAGTTTCTAAAATAATTAAACATATACTTACTATATAATGTAGCAATTCCATTCTTAGATATTTATCCAAGAAAAATAAAAACATATCTACAAAAAGACTCATACAAGAATATTCATCAGAGCATTATTCACAATAGCTAAATACTAGATAGATACAACCCCAATGTCAATGGACAGGAGAATAAATCAACAAACTGTGCTATATTCATACAAAAGAATACTACTAGATAATACAAAGGAACAAAGTGTATCGAAAGTAACAACATGGCTAAATCTCAAACACAATAGGTTGAGTGAAAGAAGCCAGACACAGAAAAGTGTGTAGATCGTAATTCCATTTGCATAACACGCTAGAACAAGCAAGACTGATCTGTGATGAGAGAAATCAGAGCGGTGGTTGCCTGTGGCAGAGCAGGTGGGGGCTGAGGATTGACTAAGGACACAAGAAAACCTTATCAGGTAATAGAAATATTCTATATTTTGATAGAAATGTGGGTCACACAGGAATATGCATTTGTCAAAATTCATCAAACTTAACACACTTGGTGCATCTCAGTAACAAAAAGTGAAAAGATAAGCAACAAATTAGAAATAATATTTGGGGGGGGGGGGCACCTGGCTGGCTCAATCAGTTGATCTTGCAACTCTTGAACTCGGGGTTGTGAGCTTAAGCCCCACATTGGTTGTAGAGACTACTTAAAAAATAAAATCTTAAAAGCAAAAAAATAATACTTGTGAAAAATATGTATGACAAAGTCTTATAACTTTAACATATAAAGATTATTTGTTAATAAATGAAAATTAACATCCCAAAGGAAAAAAAGTGAACACAACAGTCAATTCTTTCCAAAAGAGGAAACACACACACACAGATATGATAAGTAGTAATAAAATGGTATAGGTATATACCATACACGTATACATATGTATATAAATACATCCCTATATATAAAATATAATAGTAGAACTCTCTCTATATGAAAAATAGTAATAAAGGAAGTACTAATTAAAACAATAATTCTAGATAACAACTTGATTAATAAAAATTGTTCATTACAATGCTGAAACTAAGTGACTATTTGGATAAAGAAGGGGGAGAGTGCTCAATAACTGATAACAATGAAAATAATCCTCCCTCATCCCAACCTTTTTTTCTACTCTGCAGCACTGGCCTTGGAAGAGGGCCTCCGCAAGGAGCAGTGTCTACACCCGGGTTGGAATTCTGAAATGCAGCCATGATTGCACAGGTCACCCAGAGTTCCTTTGGAAGCTCAGAGACGAACTCTGAGCCCAGCATGTCTTCTGTGCTACCATGAATTTTTATCCTGACACAATTTCCTTTTCACCTCTCTCATCTCTGCCACCAACCGTCATTACCTAGAGTCCTATTCATTCAGTTCTCCCATCTCCACTACTCTCTCACTGCCACCCCCACGTTCTCATGTAAGAGACTCACTTGATAATCTGGTACCAGTCAGTAACCTCCCTGATGTTCCCAGTGCCTTAGAAAATAGGGTTTTTTCTGATAAAGCACATCTTATTTTCTTTGTATAAGAATGTGCTGTCAAATGAGCAGAGGAGAGGAACAGGCAGTTCAGAAAGGCAGAAATGCAGTTAATTAACAAACACATATTAAAACACTCAACCTCACTGCTAATAACAAATACAAATAAATTAAGGCCCTATTTTTTTAACCTATAAAATTAGCAAAAATTAATTTTTATTAACAATACCCAGTGTAGATCAGAGTATAACGAAATTGAGTATACTATATATTGTACTGTCATTTGAGAAAGCAATTTGACAGTATGTATTGAGTCATAAAAATGTCCACACTATTGACCTAGCAATTCATCTTCTGAAATGGTACATTAAAAAAAAAAGTCTAAAAGAAGAAGAGAAAAAGCCTTATGTACAAAGATGTTCACAGTCATTTAGAAACAGCATGAATAATCCACAAGAATAAAGTTAAGTAAATTAAGGCACATACATAAAATGAAATATCCTGTAGGCTTTAAAGAAATGTGACTCAGGGGCGCCTGGATGGCTTGGTCGGTTAAGCGTCCGACTTCGGCTCAGGTCATGATCTCACGGTCCGTGAGTTCGAGCCCCGCGTCGGGCTCTGTGCTGACAGCTCAGAGCCTGGAGCCTGTTTCAGATTCTGTGTCTCCCTCTCTCTCTGCCCCTCCCCTGTTCATGCTCTGTCTCTCTCTGTCTCAAAAATAAATAAACATTAAAAAAAAATTTAAAAAAATGTGACTCAGTCAAAATGAAAAAGCAATTTACCAAAAAAAAAAAAAAAAAAAAAATCAGCTACCCTCATGATTAAATAAATGCAATTAAAGCAATAGAGATACACAGTTTTTACCATCCGGATTGACAAAGATTTAAAATTGGGTTAATGTCCTGTTGGCATGGGGCATGCTATTTACTGTTCATGGGAGTATAAACATTGTAACTTCTTGTACATGTGTGTTAAATATCCAAGCATACAGAAAAATATGGGCAAAAAATGGTCCTATCCAAGTTTTGAAATATTAACATTTATGGGACTTCTTTGAAGAGCAACTTGTCTTTATCACATTTTAAAATGCATATGCTCTTATATTCTGCAACAATTTGATTTAATACTATGTATCCTCTTTAAATGTATATGCTATGATATACTCCAAGAATTCCACTGCTAGGAATTGAATGTACAAAAATAGTTCCACCTATGCACAAAGATGAATGTGCTAAAAGGCACAATGAAGTATTGTTTCTATTGACAATAAATTGGAAGTAAGTAGTAAGTCCATGCCACAGGAAACTGGTTGAACAAGCCCCACTCCAGCTCCCCTACAGAACACCATCCCACTCTTGAAACAGAATGAGCAATCTCTATATATTAATAAAAAAGTATCTCCACGATACAGCATCAAGTGAAAAAAGCAAGGTACAGAACAATATGCATTGTACCATCCCACTTGTCTATTTAAAAATATATGCATATACACAATTATATATGCATTAAAAGTTTTTGGAAGAATTCCCAAGAAAACTGTAAAAAGCAGTTACCTTGAAGAAGGCAGCCTGGGGGAAAATGGAGACTCACTTTTCATCTTTTATTCCTTTTTGAATTGTTTGCATTTTGTTTTAACATATATATGTGTCACTTTTATAATTTAAAATCTAATTTTTTTAATTTATTTTTTGAGAGATGGAGAAAGATGGATTGTGAGTGGGGGAGAAGCAGAGAAAGAAGGAGACACAGAATCTGAAGCAAGCTCCAGGCTCTGAGCTGTCAGCACAGAGCTCAACACGGGGCTCAAACTCATGAACTGCGAGATTATGACATGAATCGAAGTCTGATGCTTAACCAACTGAGCCACCCAGGTACCCCTAAAAACTACTTTTAAAAGACAAATATAAATATTATAGCAAATGAGAAATGTATATAATATGAAGTGACCAAAACAAAAAACCAGGATACAATGTGCCCTCTGAGACTCCAGAACCTTGTTCTTATGGCTTGCCACCTGCTACTTGCCTCATGTACTAGATGTTCACACACAGTTCCCTCTAAGCTTTTGTGCATTCTGTTCTCTCTAGCTGATCATTAAACAAGTCACATCCCAGAGCACCATCTCTCTCTTTTAGGCCTAGAACTCTTCTGCCTTGTGCTTTGTTCTCCTGTTCAACCATGATTGCCCCAAGTCCCAGGCTGCTCACAGCTCAGCCCCGACAGGACAGGGCATGCAGGAGACATCAATGAGCATTCTAAAAAAGTCCCTGGCTCACTGTTTTCTGGAGATAGTTCCTGACCCTGTAATCTGGGCTATGGGTGGGCACCTGACCCAACTCAGGTTGGGTGGAATCCTTTTAGGGATTTCTCCAACTGAACCTGGAGAAAAGGGAACCATCCATCTCTTGGGGCAAAGCTCTGAACTGTGGGACACTGGGCAGTGGTCAGCACTGTGTCCCCTAAGATGAAAGAAGCCGTTAGAAAGTGGGGCTGACACACAGATGAGCAGAGAATGAAAGATGGGAGAAGGGTCTTGGCTGCATGCAAATTCCCATGTCCCTGAAGTCAGTAGGTACATGATTTGTTAACGTGAGAAAAGCTTCTCCACAATTCGGTGACAGGGAAGGCCCAGTGTCTTTCCAATAACCTCCTTTCTCTCTTGGCCTTGTGGGAAGTAAGGGAGATATTCATTTTCAGAAATACCAAATAAAAGCTGTGTTGTCTAACATTAGGTTTACAACCTGTTAGAAATATGTACAACACCCCCCCCACACACACACACACAAACACACACAATGGCATCTCAAACCCTTAGACACTTCACTTCCTGGTTCTTCTTCTCCTCTCCATTTCGAGGGCTTATTTTCTTGGGCTTTGCAATGAGCATGAGCCAAAGAACAAACTGAGGATGGACTGAAAGTCTCTGCATCACCTCAGGGAATGTATATTTGTTCCAATCTGACTACTTTTGCCTTACATGGGCATAAGCAACTTCCAGGTAAGGCTATAACCTCTGGATTCAGCCAATGAGGAACCAGGGGGGAGGGACTTGCACGCTAGGAGATAAATTGTCTGCTGTAACTGCCTCAAGTGTGCTTGTCCGTCAGATATCCACTCTTCCAAGAACATTGATTAAAGCCTCGCCTCACTGTGCTCCTAGTGTCTGCGTCCCTCCTTTGATGGGGTCAATGGGCATATTACTAACTGCCTAAGCTTGTTTGAGTTCAGTTTCTATGACAAACAAAAGCATTCTTATTGAATGAACCAAATGCAATCTGAGAATTGCCTCTGCTGTAAGGAATCCAAGCTTGGAAGACTCCCTGTAGGATGAGGCCCCATTATACTCCCTCATCCACCTGGGGCAACAAGAGGCCTCAGCCATTGCCCTTGTTCCAATCTCCCTCCACCTTCCCTTCTAGAGAATTCCATGAAATCCCAAAGGACCCATCCTGTCCATCTTCTTTGGTTCCAGGAACACAAGCTCAGAGGAGTACAGCTCAGCTGTGCCCACTATTACTCACTCCTCCCTGCCCAGACTTTGTCTGAGGACCCCACACAGGCAGCCTGACCAGCAGAGGGGCACCTGGGAGGGAGGCAGGCCTGGGGTGGTTTCCACACCTGGGCTTGGGAGAGGGTCATGGAAATAGGGAAGGGTCTATTTCAGAAGATATACTGTACAAGTCAAGAACTTCTCTAAAGTTGATTTGAAGATCCCATCTCAGGACTGCCTCTTCAGTCCCTTATTCTTAACGAGATGAGACAAGATAAGACAAGATAAGATAATGGCCAGGAGATAACCTGAAGCCCTGGAAAACCCCTGGCTGTTTCAGAAGCCTCAGCCTCTAGTCCCAGTTCTGCACTGACTGGCTGACTGGCTGTGTGGCCAGGCTCCTTCCCTTCCCTGGGCCTCTCTCTCCAGGCTGTAAAATGAGGGGGTTGGGCAATTTCTAAGGACACTTCCAACTCTGATGTTGGTGGACCCCCCTGTTAGATGGAAAGGGAGAGTGTACAGAGAATCCCCAGGGATGGGAGAAGAGAGTACAGTACGTACATCAGGTGCGTGTAGACTAATGGCACACAGAGACCCCCATCCTAGGCACAGCCTGAGACCAACATCTGCCACCCTGCCCAAGCCCCTTAGCTCAGACCGCAGAGTGACATGGGATGAGATCACACCAGAGATGAGGACCTCATGGACAAGTTGTCTAGCTCCAGCCCCAAAATGCAGGTCCCTGCAGCCTAAAAAGGCATCTCTTCACATCCCACCATCTGACCTCCTTCCACTTCACCTTGGCACTTTTGATGGTAGAGAAAAGGGCAGGAGGACCGGGAACAAGTCCAAAGAACCAGCACTTTCAAGGGAGGTTTGGGAATGGGGGGTTCCAGGGGCTCAAGGGGGTTCAAGGCCAAGTTCTGCTACTGTTTTCTGTGCCCCAGGCAGTCCCTTCATCTCCAAGCCCAGGTCTGTCCTCTGCACAACGAGTGGTGAGACCATGTGACTGCTGAAAATCCTTAGTAACTGACATGTTGTCTTTCTGGGAGATACTACCCTAGTAATGACTCTGGGTCCTCGTCCTCCCAAGGATGGTGTGCCTCAAAAACCTAATAATCTCATTTACTGAGAGCATTCGATGACCAGCCTGAGGAGAGACAGAAACAGTCCTTTTTGCTCAACTTACAATCTTCAGCCATCCATGGGCAGCCAAGAAGCCTTACAGATGAAACCCTGGCCTCTTCCCAATGCCAGCCCTGCCACCATTTCCATCCTTAGGAGACAGGCCACATCTTTTATGTGGCCTAGAAAAGTGGGGTCAGAGGCCTTTGGGCAGAAATACCTACCTCCCTGCCCCAGGGAAGTTGTGGGCCAAAAGAATAGGCACCTGTGCTGTGGAAAGATGCTGGGAACTAGAGTCAGCCAGGTGGCCCCCAAGGATAAAGGAATGCATGGGGTCAGGAACGGGGAGGCAGTAGAAAGGGGAGTCTGGCCTTGTGGTCTCATAGTTTCTTTGTACCCAGAGCATCAGAGCTTCTGGTAGACCCCATGTAAATTCTGAGTAAACACCCCCCACATTGAAACATAGGCCCCAAAGCAGACCAAATACAGAAGAAAATGGTTTGTGGGTTGCCTCCATTGCACCTTCACTCTATATAAATAGATGAAGAAGTGGTTTTACCTCCACTAGGCCCTGTCCTCTAAGGTTGGGGCCCTGCCTGGGAACCTACCATATTCAACCACCAAGATCACAGGACTATTTTTACTACAAGTTGTCTACCCTAGTACACTAGCACAAGTAGATCCACCTTTCTTTAACTTTGGGGTGCCTGAGGTCCTCCCTGGTATTTTGAGGTCCTATTCCTCTAGGGAGTCCTCTGTCTACTCTGGCCATTCATGTCTGCACCCAGCACAATCCTCCCTCACTGCCAGCATTTCATCACCATCCTCCAGGCCCAGCATTCTCCCTTGCCCCCACCTTGCCCCCTTGACTCTTCACCTTGCCCCCACTACAGAACCATTAACCAGAGCCACATATGTTCACTGAAAATCTGAGGGTCACAGCAAGGAATTACCTTACAGAATAAGAAAACTATTTATTTATTTATTTATTTATTTATTTATTTATTTATTTATTTATTTATTTATGACAGCAAGTGCAAGCGGGGGAGGGACAGAGAGAAAAGGGTGAAGGGGAAGAGAGAGAGACTCTTAAGCAGGCTCTATGCCCAATGCAGAAGATCCTGATGATCTCACAACACTGGGATCATGACCTGAGCCGAAATCAAGAGTCGGACACTCAAACGACTGAGTGATCCAGGTGCCCTAAGAAAACCATTTAAAATGAGATATCAGGTTTCACTCCAGTTAAAGTTCATCAGCCAAAATTAATCATGGGGAGAGCCTTATTGCTTTGGTGTTTGGTAAGACTCCAGCCTCCCTATGTTTATTTATTCATTCAACAGTTACTGATTGTGCACCTGCCATGCCCCAGGCACCCCTTCTAAGTGCTGGGGAGATGCAGAAAACAACACTAAGTCCCTGCCATTACAAAGCTCCCTTTCTAGTAGGGACAAAAGACAACAAGCAACACAAGTAAACATATAATATGACTTTAGAATTAAGGAAAATTATTCCAAACATGAAAGTAAGTCCTGAACTACAGTTTTTTTGTTTTTTTTTTTTTTTTGAGAGAGAGAGAGAGTTGGAGAGGAAGCAGGAAAGAGGCAGCGAGAGGGGGAGACAGAATCCCAAGCAGGCTCTGCATTGTCAGCACAAAGCCTGATGTGGGACTCGAGCTCACAAACTGTGAGATCATGACCTGAGCTGAAATCAAGAGTGGATGCTCAGCCAAATGAACCACTCAGGTACCCCAGCTACAGCATTTTCTAATGAGCTACCTAATATCATCTGACTTCCTAGGGCTTTGTTGTCCAAAAGGGTAGCTGCTAAAATTTATATTAAAATTCATATTAACTTTATATGAATTAATAAAATATATTTAATACAAGAAATTATGTTTACAAATAATTTATATTTATATTATATTACTTAATTTATATTCTATGCCTATATTACATTCCATATTATATTAACATATACATAAATATAATATGTATGTAATATTTCAATTACATTTATTGAACTTTAAATAAATATTAACATTTTGTTTCCCCGTTACACCAATCACAAGAGATGACTAGTCACATGAGGCTAGGGGTATCATCCTGGATAGCCCAGCTATAGAACATTTCTTTCATTGTAGAAAGTTCTTTCGGACAGTGCTGTTCTAGAAGAGTAACTTTTGTTTGGCCATTTGCTATTAGGGTCCAGACTCTAAGAAGTGAAATGTTGATTTAAAGAAGATGGATAAGCTGCAAATGATTTTTGTCCAGCAGAGATGCAAATGATTTCTGTCTGGAAGAAAAGATAACCCCAAAGACTGTAGTTTTATTTTGCTATGGGACATTAACCAATTTGGCATCTAACTCTGCAATCTTATTCCAGCACTCTTTTTCAATCGATTATATGTATCAGGTTCTCATACCCCCTTTGAACCAGCTTTGGCATCCTGCTGATGCCCTCACTAATGAGTTAAATAAATCACTGACACGTCCCACTGGATGCTTGCTTGTGTGAGAGCCAGATTTTTTTGACTCTTTGTAAATTATGCTTTGTTTGATACCAGGTAATGATCGGGGCTTGAAGAAAATTCAAGCAGAGTGAGGAGATAGAGAGTGACAGGGTGCAATTTTAGCCAGGCAGGTCAGGGGAAGCCTTCTGGAGAGATGACATTTGACCAAAGACTGAATGAAATGAAGGAGCAGACTGCTTGGAGATCTAGAGGTGTGTGTTACAGCAGGGAGAATATAGGTGCAAAGGCAGGTATTGAGGCCGGACTGTACCTGGTGTTTGAGGTGAACTGGGAAGCTAGTATGTGTGTAGAAGTGTGATCCTCATGGGTGAAGAGCTATAGGAAAGTCCAAGTTAAGGACTCTGGATTGCATTTTACAGGTGGGTGAGGATTTTAAGATAGGAGTATAACTACTCCCTCTCATACTCCATGGGGAATATTGAACAAAGTCCTTCATGATTCGCCCTACTGTGGCCCTTCCTGGGTGGGAGGGAATGGAAACCCTTCACAACATGGTAAGTAAACCACAGAAGGCTCACTAGAACCAATGTGGGGAGTAACTCCCTTGACCGCTCCTGCTCTTCTGCTTTAGCCCCGCCCACCTCTGTGTCTCACCTAAAGGCTCTAGAAGGAGCTTCTCTAAACAAAGGAGCAACTTTCTCTAGAAGACTTTGACAGACTTCCAGAAGGTTCCAAAGCAGCCAGCTTTCAAAAGAGCCATTTTTCTTTTCATTCCAGATAGGTGAAGCTGGGTTTTCACCAGACATGGTTGCAGGTCTAGGGTTTCAGAGAGCTGGTGAGTTTGTTAGTACTAGCTCAAGGATTTGGGATGATAAGGAAGTAAAGACAGGAGGGTCTAAGGGACTGAGTGCAAATAGGAAGTTACAAAAAAGGCCTAGAAGTCTCTGTAAGACAGAAGAGCAGGGGTAGAGAGAAGCTGTGGCTGGGGAGTGAGATGTCACAGCTGAGATGTCATGGGTGAGGAAAGCACTGGTGAGTGCAGGTCCTGACACATAGGTGCCTGCATCAAATCCTAGCTCTGCAATTAGGACCTGCCTCACCTTGGGCAAATAATCTACCCTCTCTATGCTAGTTTCCCCAAATGTAAATGGTAGAATAATAGTGTTCCCTCTGAAGGGCTGTTGGAGCATAAAATGAGATAACATGTGTGGAGACCTTAGAACAGTGCCTGGCATGAAGCAAGGTGCCATAAACACTAGTCACTCCTACTGTTATAAAAGATGATCCCAGGGGAGTCTGGCTGGCTCAATCGGAAGAGCATGCGACCCTTGATCTCAGGGTTGTGAGTTAGAGCCCCATGATGGGTATAGAGATTACTTAAATTAATTAATTAATTAAAGAAAATAAATAAAGAAAATAAAATTAATTAAAGAAATAAAAGGGATTGTCGGGCTGAGGAGGAGTGTAAATCCAGGGACACTGAGGTCACCTAGGATGGTGGTGGGACTTGGGTAGAGAGGAAGAGTATGTTGAATTGAGTGCTGCCTGCCAGAGGCAGGAGTTGGCTAAGATTGTCACCAGCCAAACTCCAAGACCTGACCTTTGCCGCTCACCTGCTTGTACCCATTGACATTGGTCCCACAGTTTTCCTTAAAGCTCTTTCCTCTTAAAAGAAGGGCATAACATGCTGTGATGAAAACAGAAACCATCCCTCAAGCAATAACTGCCTGAAGGAAGAGCTCTGATGGCCCAGACCACCCAGTCCAGTTTGAGCTAAACCCCCAACTCATACCTGCATAGATGGACCATGGAGTGACCTCTGGAATGACCAGCAATTACCTTTATCTCACTATAATACTAAAATTTCTGCCCAAGAAGGAACACAAACCTCATTTACATAACATACAACGTATATATAGGCATACTTCCTTAAGGTGAGTGAGCGACCTTATGCCCACCTCTACATAGAATGACAAGGCTTCCATATCTAAATATTCATCCTAATCCTAAATAAAAGGAACCAATCACCCTTGCTCAGGGGTCATAGCCTTGGAAGTTATTCCCCATGACCTCCTTATTTGCTGCAAATAAAGTTTACTTTGTGCAACAACTCTACCTGGTGTAGTTTCTCTCTGTGACTCACCAAGGAGTGAACTCATGTTCGGTTACAGGACAAAGTGTCAGAATGACAACTGCCTGCCTGGATACCCTCCAGGGTCATCTTCCAAGCCCCATCTCCAGCTCCCCTCATCCCCAGCAGAGCCCAGAGCGAATCCCAAGCCTGTTGGAAGTCCTCAGCGCCTCCCAGCATTATGAAATCCTGAGAGCTTTACATGCATCACCACATTTGGTCCTAACAGTCCTGAAAGGCAAGTATGATAATCCCCATTTAACTTCAATCCCAGGCATAAGGGTAAGTTGACCAAGGGCTCAACTGGCAGAATCTTCTTTCTTTGCTTCAATTAGGGCAGCCTCTTTTTTGTTGGTGTCCATATTGGGCTTTCAGTGAAGATGCTGCTTGACAAAAGGATGCCCAGCTTAAAAAGTAAACAAAGAAGGATGCACTGAAAACACTTGGGCTTGATTATCTTAAAGGGACTCTTAACATTCAAACATTGTTGGCCCCTAAATTCTGCTGAAATATTCTAAGTAACCCTTAGTTTCAGTTGGACCCAAAGAGGTCTTTTCCCCCAATGTCACTGCTAACTATGCTCCTTCTGCCTCACATAAATCTACAAATAGGCAGAAATGTTGGGTTTTTGGGAGAAGGGGAGGGGTGAGACCAGAGGGGGAAGAGAAAGGGAACCTGATCTTCCTCTCCAGATCTCTCTTGCTCATTAAGATTCCACAGCAGGCTGCCTGATACGCTTCAATACGCTCTGTGCTCAGGAGTGACACACAGAACACAAAGATTCAGCAAAGCTTATCTGCTCACCCAGGCGGGTCACAGGACAAAGGGCAGGCAGAGGCAGAGCCCATTCTGCTCCACCCCACTCCACCCCACCCCTGCCCCACTCTGCAAGCAGTGTGTCCGTTTTCACTGCCCCAGGTGACACTTCCCTTCCTCTCAGGGAGGGCAGGGCCCTCATCTCTGCTGATGGAACATCTCCAACCTAAAGGCACCTTCACTCCATCCTCACACAGCTTCCTTCATCTGGAAGGGAATGTCCTGAGTTGGGATCCTCTCAACTTCCATTTCTTTCCTTCTTTTTTTTTTTTTTTAATGTTTATTTTTTGAGAGAGAGAGACACACACACACAGGGTATGAGCAGGTGAGAGGCAAACAGAGAAGGAGACACAGAATTTGAAGCAGGCTCCAGGCTCCAAGGGGTCAGCACAGAGCCCATCACGGGGCTCCAACTCATGAACCGTGAGAGCATGACCTGAACCGAAGTTGGATGCTTAACCGACTGAGCCACCCAATCTCTATTTCTGATGTAAAGATAAACTTCCTCTCCAATGTTTATGTCTAGGAAGTAAGATTTGGTGTACTTTAAATTTTTTTCTTTTTTGTACTTTTCTATACTTCTTGGTTCTGTTTAATTAGCAGTTATTACAAATATAAAAGCACTAAGACTATTAATTTTATGTAGATTTCATTTCTTATCACTATCTACCCTTCAGGGTCCAGAAAGGATTTGCTAATCCCCAACCAAGGAGAAGTTCTATCTCTTCCTCAGATCTCTTTACTTTCCTTCTTCCACATCCCTGAGCATGCCCATCTGTAGTTTTAGTGTTGATTCCAGGTCATACCTCCTTCCCAACCAGACAATCACTAGGTGACTTGTCTCCAATGCCCAGCTCTCCACCTCCAACATCTCCATCAACACCACACCATTCCCCCTCTGAACAATACAACTGTCACCACCCACCAACATTATCACCACTACCTCCACCACCATCACTACACTCACAATCACTAACAAAGCCACCACCACCAATCACCAATCATCACCACCACAACCATCAACATTGCCATCACCACCACCATCACCATCGCCACCATTACTCTATCAACATCACAATCACCACTGCCTAACAATACCACCCAACAAAAACAAAAACCCCATCTACCACCACTACCACCCATCATCACCAAATTTCCAACCTATCACCACCACCACCCATGACCACCATTACAGCATCAACACTACCATAATCACCAGCACTCATCATTACCTCCCACCATGAACAAAAGTATCCCCAACCACTACCACCACCACCACCAATGCCACCCACCTCCACTAACATGACCACTCTTGAGCACGTGCACCATGAATGATTGGTTGGTTGGTTACATGAGTGAATCAACAAGTGTGTGTATAAATGATTAAGTAAAGGGATAAAGAAAAAGACAACCTCAGAATGTTCACGAAAGGAAATCAGCTCCACCACTGGTGATTTGTGGTATGTAATGTAGGTAGATCTATATGTCTAAGCTTTATCTAGTTAACGGCCCTTTCATCTCCCTGATTTGCCCCTATCTGCTGCCTTCTTCAGCCACTGTCCTGTACCTTCTAAAGCCTAGTCAGGGAGCAACTCTTCTAAGATCATTCTCAGGTGTCTGTCAAGGCTTTGAGACAAAGGAGCTTAATGTCTGAGTTCCTGGTGAATGAAGGTGAAGTGTGCAATGAGGTGGGGCTGTCCACAGAGCTCTGGATAACAGCCTAATTCAAAGTGGGGGAGAAGAAGAGAGAAGCAGTACCACTCAACCACTCAACCTCAATTTTGGGGGATGTTTCTGGGGCATTAGTTATTCTTACTGGCTAAGAAACCCCTGTCTTTTTTTTTTTTTTTTTGCATTTTAAAATAATTTTTTAATGTTATTTTTGAGAGACAGAGTGTGAGTGGGGAAGGGGCAGAGGGAGAGGGAGACACAGAATCCAAAGCAGGCTCCAGGGTCTGCGCTGTCAGCACAGAGCCCAACACAGGGCTCGAACCCACAAACCATGAGATCGTGACCTGAGCCAAAGTTGGATGCTTAACCAACTGAGTCACCCAAGCACCCCAGAAAGCCCTAGTCCTGTCTTCCCAACTTCCCTTCATGCCACTTGGCATGTAGTCTGATGCCCTGGGACATTGCCAGGAGCCAGCAGATTCAAGTTCTAGCCTCTAGCTCCAGTTCTAATAATGACTTTCTGGGTCTCTGTCTTCCCATCTGAGCAATGAGAAACTTAAGAAAATGTGTCTGGTGTCCCTTCTGCTCTGATAGTCTGTGATTTAACATTTCCTCCAAGAAGATTTCTTTGCTGGACAAATCAATAGGTGAAGTTAGTCTCCTTGAATGGATAATCCCTTTCAGTACACATCCTTGACAGTAGACATGATCCCAAAGTAACAACTGGGGGTGAGAATCCAAGAAGAAGCGATGAAACCCTTTGTCTTTAGGTCCAATGGCTCCATCAGTCATGAAGTTCAAAGCTAGAAGGGCCTCAGGGATCAGTTGATCCAAACCCTAGTGTGAAAACCTTCTCAAGCCCCCCAGCCAGGCAGTGCCAGACCAAACCCCCAAACCAGGGCCAGAGTTCCCAATGAGCCTTCCCTCCTGAGCTCTTTCTGCAGCCACAGAAAACCTGGAAGAAGCTACCAGATCAACCTCAGCACTTTCTCAAAATCCCTCCTCATACACACAAAGCTGCTGTAGCCCATGCACCACCTGAAAAGTTGAAGCCCCAGCTCCCAGAAAGAAGTCTTGGGACAAAGGCCTCTAGGGCCACGTCATCCTAAAAGCCCCAGAGAACTCAAAGGGAGCATCAGCTGCCCATCCTTACCTTTGAAGTATTTCCCAGGGTAGGGTAGATGAAGGAGATGGGCAGTATAGAGACAGGGCTCTGTTATTGTAGTCTTTCTCTACCTCTGCCTCCTGTCTCTCTCACACTGTTTATCTCTCTCTGACTCTTTCTTGGTTTGTCTATTGGACTTTGGTCATTTTGCTTCTCTTTTTCTGTCCCTCTGTCTCCTTCTCTGTTCCTATCTCATTCTTTTTTTCTCCATCTCCATCTTTTCTCATCTCTCTCTCTTTCTCACTTTTGCTCTATCCTATCAGTGAATTTTCTCTTAGATTTAAAAGGTAGATGCCAATTTCAAGGTCTTATTAATCCAGCCCTACGAAAATCCCTGTTTATGAACTAAGATATCCAAGAATTACAAAAATTCTTATAAAACTCCACAGCCTGGTAGAGAGGGAAGGGCTCAGGGCCCTCTTGGGGCTTCAGCTTCTGTATCTATAGAATGAAGGGGTTGGGACACATTGATCTTGAGCATCAGCTCCATCCCTGACAACCCAGACTTGGAAGGATCCAGAAGCTCAGATTCCCTAGTTCCACCAGTATGAATCCTAGCTGTGGGGATCACTGACCACTTGCTTTTGTGGACATTGGCTGGGGATTCCACCAGAGCTCCTTGTGCCAGTAGTTGGGTTTGGCAGCAGATGAACCCAGCCACCCTTCAGAAAGATCTCTGATATATGAATTGGAGGGATCTCTCAAGTAGCCTGGTAGAGGAGAGAGTCTAAAGCCAGATACCAAGAGAAAAATGATTCCCCATTTCAATAAATGTGTTTTTTTAATGTTTATCTTTGAGAGAGAGAGAGAGAGAGAGAGAGAGAGAGAGAGCACAAGCAGGGGAAGGGCAGAGAGAGAGGAAGACACAGAATCTGAAGCAGGCTCCAGACTCTAAGCTGTCAGCACAGAGCCCCATGTGGGGCTCAAACCCATGAGCTATGAGATGATGACCTCAGCTGAAGTTGGATGCTTAACTGACTGAGCCCCTCAATACATGTTTCTGAGGGCTGCCTATGTGCTAAGCATCTGACCTAAATCAGACACTGTCTTTGCTTTTATTAGAATATGAAGAAGAAAGAAAATGATTCTTCTCTGTTGAATGAATAACATTCTGTGGGAATTTGGAAGCAACAGGGTTTTACTTTGAATAAGGAGATCAAGAAAGGCTTCCCAAGAAGGTGACAGTTGATCTGAGGCTTCGTGGGTGAGTAGGATTTTAATGAACAGAGAAGTATGGGGGGAAAGTGCATCCCAAACAGAGAGAATAAGCAAGAGAATAGAGGGACCATCCCTTCAGAAACAGCTGAGTGGGAAAATGAGTTGAGATTCAACGATTGAGGGTATGGGAGGCTAAGGAAGTAACCTTTAACCTGGGGATCTAGAGAGCCACTGAAGGTTTTTCAGCAGGGGAGTGACAAGCTCTGATTTGTGCTTTAGAAAGATTCCACTGGTCTTCACTGTAGGGGCTGGAATGGAACAGAAGAGACAGAAGGCAGAGTCTGTCTGAATAGATCAAAAGAACACAGAAGTAGAAGTTGTGCCAATAATCAGAATAAATGTGTACATCAGCACAAACATCCTAGGTTGCAGAGCAGGGGACAAAGCCAAGTGGAGTGAGTCAGGGACACGAAATAAAGTCTGCGGCGGACCTGGAAAAGAAGAACTTTCCTTAAAAAACAAGTCTGTCAAGGTAGGGTGAGAGGGAAGGAAGAACAACAACATTTCAGAAGCCCCATGAATGAGCCTTGTATTTGAAAAAACCACAGTGATAAATCATCATATGTCAGAGCTGGCAGGGGCCTTCAAGATTATTAAATTCTTCATCCCCACTGCATGGATGGGGAAACCAAAGTCCAAAAAACACAAAGGGCTTGCCTGGGTTCTCTGGCAAGCCATGGCAGAGCCTAGTCTAGAATCAAGAACTTCTGCCTTCAAATCCCACAGTTTACCCCTCTCCCACATTTGCCTGACTGGTGTGGGGCTCCACCTTGCTAGAAAAAATAACAAAGAGAACAGAGACGGCACAGGAAGGTGCCTGGAATCCTAGCTCCAGTGAGGTAGGCAGGCAGCTCTTACATCAGAGGCTGTTACTGCACTCAGAATTCACTGAGGGCAGAGCTAGAATAGAGTCAGTGAGGGTCAAAAGAAAAAGTGGGGAAAAGGATATTTTGAAAGAAAAGTTAGCAGGATCAAGCAAAGGATGCTCCACAATGGAAGAAAACAGGAACCTGGGCATGAAAAAGCTCTGGTGATGTTGGATCCATGTTGAATGTTATCATCATTAGTGAACACCACCAGGTCAGAGGTGACCCCCAAAGTGAGGAGGCTGGAGGGCTGGAGAAGGGAGAAGATAGAAAGGCCTTGTTTGGAGTGAAATTATGAGCTTGATTTGGATAGGTTGGATTTAAAGTGATGGTGGAACCCCAATAGCTAATATTTTTGAGCATTTACTCTACCACGAGAACAGAGCATTGGTGCTATCTCATTTAAGCCTCATGAGAACTCCTTGAAATGGCACTATCATTATCCTTCTTGGACAGATGAGAAACTGAAGAATGGAGTTGTGAATCAATTTGCCCCAGGCTCCTCAGCTTGTAAATGAATAAGTCAGATGGCAAACCCAGGCCACCAAACTCTGAAGCCCACTCCGATTATTACAGTGCTCCAGTTCCATCACCAAGGAGCTACAGAGGAGACCTCTCTACAGTTGGAGAAGTAAGAGTAGATAAGCACTTGAAAGTAGAGAGAAGAGAGAGAGGGAGAAGGGAGAGTACGGCAAACCCTGAGCCCAGTAAGGAGTCAGAGAGGAGAAGACAGAGCCCAACGGAGAATAGAGTCTTTGTCACAGAAGTCAAAGTTGGAAAAAGTTTCAAGTCCAATGTCAAGATGAGCCTTGAAGTCAATCCAGAATGTCTCGTGTGGTGAAGATGTGCTGATCTCAGTAAACATGGGAAAAGCCTTGGGTAACAGTAACCCCAGTGTTTGCAGTGCCTGGGCTGCCTGGAGGACTTAGAAGGGAGAATCAGAGTGCAGATGAGAGCTTTAGGTGGGGCAGGGCTAGAACAGCCAAACCTGTGAGGGCATATCAGGTAACATGCACTGACATGGAACAACAACAACAAATTCTGGGGTTGGGGAGAAACTCTGATTTCCAAGCTGCATATTATATTACTAAATATATCCAATTTTCAAAAACAACAGAAACAAAATAGAAGACATGCAAAGAAAAAAGAAAGTATGTATCATACACAGGAAAGAAAGCAATCAATAGAAACGGTACCTAAGGAAACCTAGGCACTTAATATCAGCTATAAAAAGCTATCTTAAATATGTTCAAAGAATTCAAGGAAACTATGTTGAAAAAACTAACAAGGAGTATGAAAGGGGTGCCTGGCTGGCTCAGTCAGTACAACATGCAACTCTCGATCTTGGGGTTGTGAGTTCGAGCAGCACAGTGGGTGTAGAGATTGTTTAAAAATAAAATCTTTAAAAACGAAGTGTGAGAATGATATCTCAGCAAATAGAGAAAAACAACAAAGAGAAATTATAAAGACGAACCAAGTAGAAATTATGGATTTGAAAACTACTATAACTGAAATGGGAAATTCACTAGAGAGGTTCAACATCAGAGCTGAGCAATCAGAAGAAAGAATCAGCAAACTTGTGGGTAGGTCAACTGAGATTATCCAACTGAGGAACAGACATTTTAAAAGAATGAAGAAAGGGGCGCCTAGGTGGATCAGTCAATTAAGCATCCAACTCTTGATTTCAGCTCAGGTCACAATCTCATGGATGTGATATTGAGACCCACATGGGGCTCCATGCTGAGTGTGGAGCCTGCTTGGGATTCTCTCTCTCTCTCTCTCTCTCTCTCTCTCTCTCTCTCTCTCTCTGCCCCTCCTCTGCTAGCACACACATGCATGCTCTCTCTCTGTCTCAAAAAAAACAAAAAAACAAAAAACAAAAAACAGAGAGAGAGAAAAAGAATGAAGAGAAACAAAAAGAGCCTCAGTCATTAGGGAAATGCTACTTTACATGTACTGGGACAGCTATAACAAAAAAGACAGTAACAAGTGTTATTGAGAATGTGGAGAAAGTAGAACCCTCATAAACTGCTGGTGGGAATGTAAAATGGTGCAGCTGCCTTGGAAAATAGTTTGGCAGTTCCTCAAAAGTTAAGCACAGAGTTACTATATGACCCATATATTCTATTCCTGGGTATATAACCCAAGAGAAGGGAAGACATATGTTCAAATGAAAACTTTTACATGAATATTCATGGCAGCATTATTCATAATAGCTAAAAAGTAAAAACAACCCAAATGTTCATCAGTTGATGAATGGATAGAGTGGTATATCCATACAATGTGATATTATTCAGCCATAAAAAGGAATGAAGTACTGACATACACTACAACATGACAAACCTTGAAAACATTGTGCTAAGTAAAAGACGACAGACACAAAAGGCACATGTTAGGGGTCCCTGGGTGGCACAGTTGGTTAAGCATCCAATTCTTGATTTCGACTCAGGTCATAATCTCATGGTTCATGAGATTGACCCCCACGTTGGGCTCTGTGCTGACAGCGTGGAGTCTGCTTGGGATTCTCTTCCACTCCCTCTTTCTCTCTCTGCCCTTCTCCTGCTCACTCTATCTCAAAATGAATAAACTTTTTTTTTTAAGGCACATGTTATATGATTCCATGTATGTGAAATGTCCAAAACAGGCAACTTCATACAGACAGAAAGTGGATTAGTAGGAGAGGAAAAGAAGGGGAAAGAAGAATAGAGAGTATCTGCCTAATGGCTATGGAATTTCTTTGGGGGTGATGAAAATGCCCTGGAATTAGACATTGGTGGTAGTTGCACAATCTGTGAGTATACTAAAACTACAGAACTGTACACCTTAAAAGTATTTTAGAAGGGTAAATTTTATGGTATGTAAATTATATCTCAATAAGAGAAAGAGAGAGCAGATATAACTTTCTAAAGTAAATATTAAATGATTGTTTAATCCTTCAGAGAACATCCAGAATTCATTCAGATTATATAGAAAAAAAGCAGATTTTATTCAGCTGTTTAATTCTTTTGGACTTATTATTTTGAAGGCTAGCTTATCCTGCATTTAGTACTACCTTCTGATAAAGTTATATGTTAATTATAGCTGGGTTTATAGTGAAATGTCTCCAAGGTTGTTACCTGAAATGGTAACAGCGGTTGCCTCTTGGGGATGGTGTCTTGTGTTGTTTTAAATTTATTCTTATGCTTTTATGTATCATTTACATTTTCTATATGCATATTTATCAACTTTATAATCAGTAAAATTCACAAAGCTCTTTTTGTTTTGGCAAAAAATAAAATAAAACAAAAAAAAAAAACTGGCCATGCTGAGAAAATGTTGATAAATAATTTCTCAAATTCCTTCTGCTTACATGAAACCAATATCATTTTGCCAGTTGCTCCCAAGAGGAGAAGAATGTCCAATTAGCCCAAGTGTTCACGATTCAACAATTATTTTTTGAACACTGAACATGGCCCTGTGCTAAGCCATGCTGTGTGAGAGAGAAGGATGTTTAGGGCACAGCTCCTGCATTCAAGGGTCTTTTGATGTAGTAAGAGACCTCAGATGTGTAAATAAATAACTGAAAGCAAGGTAGAACAGAAGCCTAGCATAGAGTGCCTGCAAGATGCTGCACAATCCCTGAGGAAGCTGTGATTTGCCACTGAGGGATTCAAAAAGACAGGGCAGCTTTGGAGTTTGGTCTTGAAGCTGAGTTGTGTGGAAGACAGGAGGGAGGGACAAGTGAGAAGGCAAAGAATGAGGCACTTCTGAGCCCTAGCCGCCTTTTCTGCCCCTCTCCACCTCACATTCGATGCCCTAGCCTTCCTGGGCTGCTACTTCTAGGCACAGGCCTGCAGTTTCACACCTTCATGCTGTTGTTCACCTGCAATGCCCCCTCCCCCTCACTCCTGCTATTCTGAGACTCCCAGTCCTGTCACTCTTCCAAGAATTCTCCTAGACTGAGCAGGTTGAGTTCAAGGCCTCCTGCCTGTGCTTGGACAGCATTCTGAGTCTGTCTCTATTGTCACACTCTGTACCCTGCATTGTAATGATCTGTTGGTTATTTGTTTCCTCCACCAGACTGTCAGTTCAGGTGAAGGAGGGGCCAGGAGCCTGGCACACAGCACTGGTGCTCAGTAAGCGCTTAACTGAATGGAACACACGCTGGGGCTAGTCTGGGGAGCAGGGATGATAGCCATGGCTCTGTGTACTCCCCTACGCCCTTCTTCTAGGAGCCTACCCTGTCCTCTTGGCTGGGGCAGCAATGCCAGCTGGGCCGTTTAGCGTTCACCAGGCACTAGATTCCAAGGATGCAGGTGGCCCAAGCCAGGTCAATCAGAGCCCCTCCCCCAGTGCAGCTGGGAGGAGGTATGCTTTCCCGATTAAGGAGTTAAGCTGACAGTGCCCATATTCCTTGCTATGGAGGGAAAACCTGTCTGCAGGAGAGAATGAAGCCTCACACCACACAAGCAGGAATGGGTGGAAAACAGAAATGGTGTGATGAAAATTACTGATGGTTTTGGAGACCCTGGTTCCAGTCCTTGAGATCCTCATAGCCGGGCTGGTCCAGGCAGATCTTTCTTCATTATGTGTCCTATCCTGGGACCTTTCAATAAATACCTTTGTGGGTATAAGCAAAATTAGGTTGGGTTTCTGTCACAAGAGTATCTCTGTTCAGTGCTGAGGTCCTCAGTAATATGTACAGCTAGAAAGATCAGCTGAGGCCAGATTAAGGAAGATTCAAGTATTACACGAGGGGGTTTAGAGTTTATACTGTAGGTGCAGTAATGGGTAGTAAAAGACTCATGAGAAAACACCAGCAACATGTAAGTTTTGAATTAGAGGGAGAGGCAAGACAGGAAGCCAGTTGGAAATGCAAAACAAAACCACCCCCATACATCACAGAGGTCAAAGAGAGAGGAGACTGAATAGAACCCTGGTTTTGTTATGTAGGGAAGAGCAGCAAGGCTTGTGATAAATGGGGAAGTAAAGGAGAAAGGTGGTCATGTCGAATAAATAGTCATTTCTAAAACACTGCAAATAGCCTCATGTGCAAACATTAGTCACTGATACAAATGGGATCTCAGGGGTTTTATAAACAAGTAAGCCATTGCCAACACTCACATCTGGCAGATGATACATCCATCATGTGTAAATACTTCACGTAGCATCGATTACCCTGATCAATTTTAGGCATCTATCATTTTCCAGGCCTGCAACCCAGCACAGAGAAATTACAAAGAAATAGAATGTTCTGATCATTCTACGGCTACAGCTGGCTCCTAGGAAAATAGTGAATAAATCCGTAGCAATACTCAGGTGGTTTTAAGGCATAAAGAAAAAAACTGCTATTTTGTTTTTCCAGAGAATTATTTCTTAAACTAGATCAAGAAACCATCATTTTCAAGATTCACTAGGAAAATCATCCTCATCTTGGGAGGGAGAAAGATCAATAATAATATACAAGAAATATAGACAACAAATGCTTAAAACTGGGAGCCGTAGTCATCAAATCTGATACTCCAGCCTTCTTAAAGAAAGTGAGCAGTGCCTGGGTGGCTTGGTCGGCTGAGCGTCCGACTTCAGCTCAGGTCATGATCTCATGGTCTGTGAGTTCGAGCCTCACCTCTGGCTCTGTGCGCTGACAGTGAGGAGCCTGTTTGGGATTCTCTCTCTTTATCCCTCTCTGCCCCTCCCGCATTTGTGCGTGTATCCACGCATGTGCTCTTCTCTCTCTCTCTCTCTCAAAATAAATAAATAAAAACTTAAAAAAAGAGAGAGAGAAAGTAAGACGGGAAAGGCCGAAGGTGATAAGGAGTTTAGGTTTGATCTTGTAGGCAAAGAGTAGTCATAAAAGGTTTTTGAAGCAGGAAAATGACATGGTCAATATGGTTCCAAAAAAGCCTTTTCTAGGTGGGCATGGAAGGCAGTAAGGTCCCCGCAAGCAGAAGAAGTCTGAGAACTCATGATAGTCAGTCAAGAGAGATGATGGGGGTTGCAGTGGGATGTGAGTGAGGATCCATCAAGACAGAGGTGGAGGCTGAGGTCCTACAAGAGGGCAGGAAAGAGTGACTGGCATGTACTAAGGAGTTAGGAAGGAGCCCGTGATCACTGAGTCCTTACTGGGTGCCAGGTAATACTCTGGGCACTTTCTGCACATTCTTTCATTTAGTTCTTCAAACAATCCTGCAGCGTAGCTGTTGTTATTTCCAAATTTCCAAATGACAGAAAGAGACTCAGAGAGGCCACACAGGTCTTTTCAACACAAAAGCCTGTGTTATTTTCAACTGGAGATACCACCTCCTGGTGGACAGAATTTATTTCTTTCAAACTCATCAGGTAGGAGCCGACTTTGAGATTTGAAAATCTAGTAACACTCCCAGCTGGTGAGTGCCCAGTTTTGGAAATGAACCCAAGCCTGACCTGTTCCCATTCTCCCTCACCTCCTTGCCCAGCTGATCTGTTAAATGAGTCTTTGTTCTGTCACTTTGTGTAGCTCTTATCCTGTTCAGTGTTAAACCACAAAGTCTTATTGGTTGTGTTTTATTTTTATTTTTAATTAAAAATTTTATTTATTTATTTATTCTGAGAAAGACAAAGAAAGCTCAAGCGGGGGAGGGGCAGAGAGAGGAAGAGAAGGAGAATCCCAAGCATGCTCCGCAGTCAGTGCGCAGAACCAGATGTGAGGCTCAGACTTATGAAACTGTGAGATCGTGACCTGGGCTGAAATCAAGAGTCGAATGCTTAACCAACTGAGTCACCCAGGCATCCCATTTGTTGTGCTTTAAAAAGAATCCCATGGGGTACCTGGGTGGCTCAATCAGTTAAGCCTCTGACTTTGGCTCAGGTCATGATCTTGTAGTTTGTGAGTTCCAGCCCCACACTGGGCTCTGTGCTGACAGCTCAGAGCCTGGAGCCTGCTTCGGATTCTGTGTCTCTCTCTCTCACTGCTCCTACCCCGCTCTCTCTCTGACTCTCTCTCTCTCAAAAATAAATAAACATTTTTTTATTATAAATAAATAAATAGGAACCTAGGAAGGGCTGGGGGTGGAAATGGTGGGGAAGGGATGGCTCTTCCTCCTGCCAGGAGGAGCCTCAGCGCCTTTGAAAACAATTCCCCCAAAGTCTCCTAAAACCCCAAGTCTCTACCTATCGGCCCCAGCCTGCCAAGGTAATTTCCAAAGCCCCAGCCTCACAAATCCTCTGTTCATGCTCAGACATATAAATTGCATTAGTGGAGAGGCGAACTATGCGTCTGGTGGTGTGATCTCCAACGAAGAGAAGGCTCTGGAGTTCAAGTGCGCACACGTGAGCACACTTGGGGCCTGGCCCATCTCCAACTGAGCCCAACAGGAAGGCTGGGCCTCTCCAACCCTCTCCATGCTGAGATAAAAAAGGAGCCCATTTCCCTCTAGAGCGTCCTAGGTGTGGGGGAGAAGGATTTCCCATACCAGCAGGCACACGCACACACACTCCAGGTCATTGTCACTGGAATTAACAAGTTTGCTCAAGAGGCCTGGCTCAGAGGGTCTGCTGGAGCATATGGGGCAAATATCTTTTCCTGCAGACAGCCCAAAAACTCTTGCTTTTTTTCCTCAGCACTTCCAGCTAGTAGCTTATTAGAATTCCAAAGAACAAAACATTTTTCAATCCATTCACATTTATCTTGAACTCCTGATCTGTTTTAGGTTCTGTGTTGGGTTCTAAAGATCCAGAGATGGATTGAAAATGGTCCCTATCTCAGGTTCTCAGTCTAGAGGGGAAAGCAGACACTGAAAGAAGTCAAGCACTTAACAAAAGGGCTCTGGGAAGGTTTGGAGGCAGACAGAGCTGGGTTCACATCTCAGTCTTCAAGCTTGCCAGTTGCGTGGGCTTTGGCAAGTCATTTGATAAATGAGCCTCTGTTTTTTCATCTGTGAGTTAAAATCTATCTATCAGAGGGGAACCTGGGTGGCTCGGTCAGCTAACCATCCAACTTCGGCTCAGGTCATGATCTTGCAGTTCATGAGTTCAAGCCCCACATCAGGCTCTGTGCTGACAGCTCAGAGCCTAGAATCTGCTTTCACATTCTATGTCTCCCTCTCTCTCTGTTCCTCCCCCACTTGCTCTCTGTCTCTCTCTCTCAAAAATAAATAAACATTTAAAAAATTAAAAGAAAATCTATCCAGCCGAATTGGTGTATGGAAGAGGAGATTGACATAGTACCCAGGGCAGAATAGATGTGCCATATATGCTACTGATTATTTAGAGAAGAGAGCAAATATTTTCAACTACAGGAATCAGTGAGAGTTTCATGGAGGAGGTAGCATCTACATAAGGCCCTAAAGGATGGGTAGATTTTGACATAAAATGCCAGAAAAAGTGGTTGTGAGGGGTTAAAGGGAGGGATAAACAGGTGGAATGCAGGCTTTTTAGGGCACTGAAATTCTTCTGTACAATACACTAATAGTGGATACATGTCATTATGCATTTGTCAAAATCCACAGAATGTACAACACAAAAGAGTAAACCCTCAGGTAAACTATGCACCTAATAATAATATATCAATATTGGTTCATCACTTGTTTTTTGATAAAGTTTATTCATTTGTTATTTCTGAGAGAGAGGCAGAGACAGAGAGACAGAGAGACAGAGTGTGAGTCAGGGAGGGGCAGAGAGAGAGGGAGACACAGAATCTGAAGCAGGCTCCAGGCTCTGAGCTGTCAGCAGAGTCTGACGCAGGGCTCGAACTCATGAACCATGAGATCATGACCTGAGCCAAAGTCAGATACTTAACCAACGGAGCCACCCAGGCACCCCATCAGTTGTTGCTGGTTTTTTTTAAATTTTTATTTATTTATTTGGAGAGAGAAGGAGAGAGAGAGAATGAATCTCAAGCAGGCTCCATGCTCAGCATAGAGCCCAACGTGAGACTCAATCCCACAACCCAGGGATCATGACCTGAGCCAAAATCAAGAGCCAAACACCTAACCGACTAAGCCACCCAGGCACCCCTGGTTCATCGGTTGTAACAAACATAACACGCTAATACAAGATACAAGCACTGGGGGAGACGGGAGAGAGGGAATATATGTAGGAACTCTGTACTTTCTGATTCATTTTTCTGTAAACCTAAAAACCTGTAAACTTAGAAAAAAACCCAAAAAACAAAAAGACAAGCCAGGAAAGACAGCATTAAACAAAGGACCAAGATAAACAAAGGCCAGGGGGCAGTGACTTGTGGCTGGAACATGGAGAACCTGGTAGAAGAGGTGGTTGAATATCATGTTAAGGTGTCTATGCTTTATCCTGAGACTATGGAGAGATGGCAACTATTCCAAACAAGGTGCTAACATGATCAGTCTGCATTTAAGGATGGTCAGTTAAGATTGCCACTGGACAGACATGAAGCTGTAACAAAGGCCAGGACAAGAAATGATGAAGATTGGAATTAAGCCAGCAGCAGTGGGTGGACTAATTGATTGATTGATTGATTGACTTGACAGGAGAAGGGGAGGAGACTAGGAGAATGCCTGGGTTCTGATTTATGCTAGATTGGGGCAGGGCTTTCCCTGCAGAAGTTAGAATGAAGGAGGGGTACATTTGAACATATGATGACCTGGCCAACATATTGTTGAGGAACATCATTTTGGATGTTGTGCAAAACACTTTGGAATTCTCCCTACCTAACCCCTTATGACTGACCAGGGAATCACTACCTACAGACATGGGCTCAGGCTTGCTGATGTGGACACTCAGTCTATTATAAAGGTGTTGTCAATGCTGAGCTGAAGCCTACCTCCCTGTAGCTTCCCCCACTTGGCCCAGCTCTGCCCTTGAAGGACTCACAGACCTGATCTCTCTGCCTCCAGATAGCCCAGTACAGATCTTCAGACAAGGCACATGTCCCTTGAATCTGGCCTTCTTCAGCTGAACAGCCCCCAAATCTTTCACTTGTTCAAACCAAGTTTCCAGGCTGCCCTTCCACCGCAGACATACTCCAGGACACAAAACCCCAAGAGTGTCCAGTGGGGTCCAGGATGCATGGAACACTCACCTCCCTCCATCTAGACATTGCTCCACCATTAGTGCAGGCTGAGATCCTCTTAGTCCCTGAAGGTGGCCACCTCATGCTTCTCACCCATAACCATCAATTCAATCCCCTGAGCCCTCCTCTCATTTAGCTCTGTTGAGCCAGGGTTCTGTACTTGGGTTTTTAGCTCTAAGAACAGGACTTGAAATTGAACCTGGATAAACCCTACACTGCTGTGAGGCCATCTATAGGACAAACCAGTTGGAAACTGGAATGCAAAGAGCTCCAGTCAAATCCTTTTGAGAACTCAGAGGCAGGTAAAGGGGAGGTGAGATGGTTCTGGCCCTGCTCTGGCCTCAGCTCCTCAACCTTCCATACGGGCATGAGTAATGCCTGCTGCTCATCAACCCAGAAGAAGGTATCATACCTCATCTCCCAAGAGCAACAGACTCAGAGGTCAACTCATACATCCCTCTCTTGTTGGACAACAGTGTCTCCAATCTATCTGAACAGAAAATTCTGCAGAAGCCATGATGTGGAAGCAAGTGTCTCTAACGGCTCCCTGGCCTTCTCGTGGCAGAGCACCATGGTGGCTGCTGGGGAACCCTGGCCATGATAAATTATAAACCTGGGTATTCAAGACCAGGAAGAAGAGCCAGTCAGGGACACAAGCTGGCCACCACCCACCAGCCAAGGGCTCTTAATACCTCAAAGTCATCCCTCATCTCAGCAGCTTGCTCTGTGGGAACCCTGCCATCTTTCCAAGAAATACAACTGTGCTGTTCTCAGCCCTGAAGCCCTATCCAGAGGCTGATTCAAGGTCTAACTTGCAAAGCTGGACCTTTATTTTATTCAACAAATAATTTAAAAAACAAAGGCAGGTGATGTTGCTGACCATAGCAGTGATCTAGAAGACAAACCTCAGGGTTACTTACTTTTAAAATTCAATTCATTTTGGTTCATCAAATACTAATACAGGGTTTAAAATAAAGTGTTCCGGGGTGGCTGGGTGGTTCAGTTGGTTAACCGTCAGACTTCAGCTCAGGTCATGATCTCATGATCTCATGGTTTGTGGGTTCAAGCCCCACATCAGGCTCTGCACTGACAGCTCAGAACCTGGAGCCTGCTTTAGATTCTGTGTCTCCCTCTCTCTCTGCCCCTGACCCACTTGTGTGCTCTCTCTCTCTCAAAAATAAATAAACATTTAACTAATTAGTTAATTAATTAAAATAAAAGTGATCCAGAGTGACATCAGCAAAATGGTACAGTAAGGATCTCCAAAAACCCTCTCCATACAAGCAATAAAAATACTGGCAAAAGTTGTCAGAATCAATTTTTTTCTGTACTCTGAAAATTAGCCAAAGGCTTGCCGCAATTCAGGGAGCATTTATTCACGAAAGCATATATCCATTCAAAGACTTGTACCTGAGTGCTCATAGTATTCTTCATAATACCACAAATGTGGAAACAAACCAAATGTCTATCAGCTGAGGAAAGGATGAATAAAATGTTCTAAATTCATACAACAGAATATTATTTGGCCTTAAAGAGAAATGATACGTGCCACAAATGGATGAAGTTGAAAACATGTTAAGTGGAAGAAGCCAGTCACAAAGGCCACATGGAATATGATTCCATTTCTATGAAATATCCAGAATAGGCAAGTTCATGGGCACAAAAAGTGGATTTGTGGTTGCTACGGGCTGAGGAGTGTGGGAAATGGGGGGTGATACAAATGGGTATGGAGTTTCTTTTCAGGGTGATAAAGATGTGCTAAAAATAGATCACAGTGATAGTTTCACAACCTTTTGAATTTAATAAAAACCACTGACTTGTATAAAGGGTGAATTTTATGGTATATCAATAATATCTCCATCTTTAAAAATACCTGTAAACTAGAAATACAAACAAGAAAAAAAAAAATCAACAATAGTAGAAAACATAAACTATATACGTTACTCTCCTGTTTAAAATTCTTCAATAGGGACACCTGGCTGGCTAAGTTGGTAGAGTGTGCAACTCCTGAACTTGAGATCATGAGTTTGAGCCCCAAGTTGGGCCTACAGATGACTCAAAACTTCAATAATTCCCAGCTGCTCTTACATTGAACCAGACCCTGATGACCCTCAGCCTACATCAGTCTCCCTGTTATGCTCTGAAGCCACCTCTGTTCTGTTCTGGTACTTGTGCCCTCTACCCAGAGCACCCTTCCCTAGGGATGCTCATTTCTCAGTCATCAGGACTCAGCTCACAATCCCCTCGGCCTAGAGACCTTCCCTCCCTCATCACTGTCTCCCCAGCCTGTTTACTTACTCCAGAGCACTCGGCTCAATCCATACCCACTGCTTATACCTTGCTTCCTTGTTTGTGATCTTTCTACCCACCCTAGAAGAATTCCTCCATGAGGACAGGAACTTTGCCTGCCTCATTCACTGTACCACAGGGTGGACATTCACTACATGCTTTTTATAATACATAAGTGACATAGCCTCTCAAAGCTCATTGTCATTTGGAAATAAATATTTTCTAATATTTTCTTTTATTCTTTGCCATAGGTTTCTTCATGAGAGAGAAACTTAGTCTGACTGGTCCCCTGATTAGGATTTTTTTCTTTGAAGTATAATTAACATACAGTGTTAATTTCAGGTATACAATATAATGATTCAACAATTCTGTACATTACTCACAGTGTTCATCAAGATAAGTGTACCCTTGATCCCCTTTATCTATTTTTTTGAATCACGTGAAAGATATATGATGATGTTGGGGGTTGGGGTTTGGTACCCATCTAATAATGGGATATTCCAATTCTCTATTGGAATGGCTCAGGCCCAGATGAAATACTGCTGTCCTACTGGCCATAATATTAGTAGCTTGAGAGCCACCAGAAGGGACTGCTGCCTGACAGGGCCCTTACCTTTCTGGAGGAATGACTTATTTTTCATAAGTGTGGCACAAATTGAAGTACGTGGGCCTAGTACCCTTCCCACATTGTCGGACCACCTGAGTTAGGCACAAGCCGTGCTTTGCCTTGCAAGCTGTCGATGCCGAACATGGACTGGGAGGAAGAGCTCCTCCTGGGTATTGGTCAGGGGAATTCTCTCAGATATTCTCCAGTTTTTTCTAGCTGGTATCGGCCCCTTCCTCAACCTAGAATGCCATGAAATTTCTCACGCAAATGTCTCTATTTCTCAAGCAGGTAGAAGATACCCACTTAGATTGTTTTCATATTTTTTCCACTAATACCAAAAATACTTCTTTCTATATACATCCTGAGGCACACATTTTTGCATTCTTGTTTGTTTACTCAGATACAGTTTTTAAAATACTGAGAGAGTATTCATACTTTACAATTTAATATTATGTGGTTGCCCTCCCAGAAGGTTGAACCAATTCATGCTCCTTCTAGTAGTATATAAAGTCTTGTTTTTGAAGGCATTTCTCAAGAATTATTTCCAATTCCTATCTCCCCATATCTCACTTTTCACAGAGATTGAAAGTAAACTCCCTCTCTCATTAGGGAAATTTAATGGAGAAGGATCTGTCCTGGAGAGTAGCACAGTGGGTGAGGCTAAGGGTTCTTCCCTCCCAGGCACATCCTGGGGTATACAGAACTGTATCTCAGAGGTCCTCCCCAGGGGTAGGAGTATCCTGAGTCACGGCTACTCTAAGTGCCCACGAGAGCTGGGAGGAGTTACCAATATCATGAGGTAACCTTTGTGCGATCCCCTTAAACATTCCAGACATCTCCATAGAGCCGCCTAGGGAGGAATCATGCCAGGTCTTTCCTCCAACCGTTCTCTCTGTGTCCTTCCCCACCTCCCCCTGCCCCCAGCTCTGCTGGTTAAAATTGGGCTCTTCCTTAATCAAAGAAAGGTGGACTGAAGCAACAAGAGAGCATGGCTCTCCCCCATCAAAAGGGCCAAGATTTAAAAAAGAAAACCGTGTTGGCAAAAGTATGGTGAGATAGATAGGAGAGCTGCTCTGGTGCTGGAGGGAGTGTGAGGGGTCAATAGGTGTCCAAAGTCACAGCAATGTTCACACTCTTTCCCCAGAAATTATACTCAGAATCTGCCCTCAGGGAAGACGCAGATGCCATTTTAGGTAAACAGGCTCACCCTAGCAGGATTCATAGTAGCAAGAAATTTGCAAACTACCAAGACAACCAATGATAGTGAAGTGGTTACACAAATCTGAAGAACAGAATACTGAACAGCCATTCAATATTATGCTTTTGAAGAATATTTAATGATATGGGAAAGAACTCTTAACATATGAAATGAAAAAAAGAGAGTGCTGCCAAATTGTATCTACACAACGATTTCAATGTTGTTAAACTTAGGTAAGAAGCCGGGAAGGTTACTCACTAAAATGTCCACAGTGGTTTCTCTGGATTAAGTGTGACTGTAATTATCTTCCTTACCTTTTTATGTATTTATGAAATTTTCTTTTAGGAGCATATATTATTTTTAAATTGGAAAAAAATATTAAAAATAAAAAGTCGTATCGTGGTCTAAGGCTCAGCTTAAATTATACTTCTTTTCTGGAAACACTCCCAATGGATGTGACAAGTGTTTCAAAGATGTGGCCATTAACATGACAAGTTCCTGTAACTGTCAGATATGGTCACTGAACCTTGGCCCTTGAGTTTCTTTTGCAGACTCATCTCAGTCTGTCTTGCTTTAGTTACTTAATAAAGTGCTCACCTGCTGCCCTCTCCCCAGTTGTCTTCCAGATGGGGAACAGAGGGACAGGGACAGTCTCTTTTTCGGTCCTGTTTTTCTAGGGCTGGGTACAGCGAATGTTTATTGTATTTGCTGAATGTGATCAATCAGATTACCCATAAAGTAAGAAATTCTAATTGAATTCAGAAGATCAAAGCCAATGAAGTTCATATTTAAGACAAACAGATGCCAAGATTAGGATAAAGACCTCTGCTTCTCACCATGGCCTACAACAGAGGGCTCGGTCAGCCTCTGGGCATCTGCACCAGCAGCGAGCCAGCCCTTGCTCACCACTCCTTGCACACTCTTGCTGTCTTCCTCAGTCTCTGGGCTGTGCCCTCCCCCTTCCAGCTTCAGGGCCTTCAGACCTATTCCCTTTACATGAAAGTTTTGTCCCCTTCTAGCTGGCCACCTCCTTGTTATCTGGCAAGTTTCTAGTCTATAATAGGCTGGTTTGGCCCCTCCCAATAGCACTTTCTTCTTTTCCTTCTTGTCCTTTTCCACAATTGTCATTCCTTATTTGTGTGAGCATTTGCTTCATGTTTATCTTCCTGCTACCCTGGCATTCCCAGAAAGCCAGGTCTGTCTTGATTATGGCTGGTTCCAGTATCTGGCACAGAGCTTGGCACAATCATGGCCTGAAATAGATGACATGGGATGGGCCTGGCACTTAGTAGGCATTTCCTATTTCCCTCCTTTTTCAGATTCCAGAACTTATCCAGTTCCATGCATTTAAGCTCCTGATGTAGCATCATCAGCATCAGAGCCAGCAACAGTGCAGAGAGGCAAGAGGCACAAAGGGCACACAGTTTGTTGGTGGGACGGTGGGCTCCAGAGCCCAGGCTCCTGATTCCTGGCACAGAGTTCCAAAGAGCTAACACATGGGGTTGCAAGCAACTCCAGGCTGGGATCTATTTTCCCATCACCCAAATCCCTTCCAAGAACGTGTCTTGATATGGTAGAAGGAAGCGAATAAAGTCATTCACACCACCATGTATCATCAAAGCAGGGAAACCAGAGCTGCTGTCTGTTTGGATCTAGCTCAGTGCAACAACAGTAATCCCTTGTATTTTTACCCTACATTATCATTTCCAAAGCACATTCACATTCACTTTTGTTCTCTTTTTTTAGCCTCACAGAAATCCTGTGAAGATAGGAAAGCAGCTGATCAATCCATTTAATACATGAGAAACAAGAGGCCCAGAGAGGTGTGTCAGTTTGCCTAAGGCCACACAGCTGGTCAGTGGAAGAGCCAAACCTGGAAGCCAGGCCTCCAGATTCCTAGTCCAGAGCTCTTTCAGCATTTCTAATATTCAACCATGACACTTAAATCTTTGTTTGCTTCATATAGCACTTTTTAAATCAATGGCATTTCAGCATTGTTGGGGATTTGTTAAATGACTGAGGAAGGAGCTGATGGGGTGATGGGTGTGGCCCCCACAACTGGCTGTTACCAGACCCCAGTTGCCATCACCCCAATCATGTGGTCTGGATCTCTGGCTCAACATTCCTTTCCTAGTCCCTCTGCTCTGATTAAGAGCAAAACAAATCCTGTATTCTGCCTCCATGCACAGCCCCAGCAAAGAAGGAAAGACAGGGATGGGAAAGTTCAAGGAGGTTTTTTTTTTTTTTAAGTTTATTTATTTATTTTTGAGAGAGGCGGGGAGAAAGAGAGTGCATGTGTGTGCACGAGTCAGGAAGGGCAAAGAGAACATCCCAAGCAGTCTCTGGCGGGGTCAGCGCAGAGCCCTACAACACAGGGCTTGGTCTCAGGAACCATGAGATCGTGACCAGAGCTGAAATCAAGAGTTGGATACTTAACCCACTGAGCCACCCAGGCGCCCCACAGGGAGTATTTTTTATGGAATCAGGACCAAGGATTATGCATATCAGAGAGGAAAGCACAAACCCTTTGTAGTTGAGAAGAATTTGGGCTGTGAAACAGAGAGAGAAAGGGGGTGGGGGTGGGGATTCAGAACTCTAAGAGCCCGATACAGACAGAGTTCATTAAGAACAAAGAATGATATATTGAGAAAAGCCCAGTGTGGACATTAAGTTCTGACTCTAGTTAGGTTTTCATGCTGTAACCTTTGAGAAGTCATTAGACTTCTCTGGGCTTTAATTTTTCTCATTTGTAATATTGCATGGGGAGTGGGGACGGTCAAGATGTTGAGCTTCCAGTCTTTCCAATTTGTCCTGACTGTCCCCCAAACTCTCACCATGACAGTTCTCACAAATACCTTACATGAATGAATGATCACTTAGCAAAACACCCACAGAAAGTAAGTTCTCATTATCTGGAACACCTTAGAACACAGTGCTTAAGAGCACAGGCTCAGAAGCCAGACACGCTCCCTGGGTTCAAACCTAAGTTTCCCCTTATTAGCTGTGTGACCTTGGATAAGTTACTATACTCCTCTGTGTTTCAGTTTTCCCATATTTAAAGCAAAAATATTTGTACCATTGTATAAGGTTGTTATGTGGAACAAAGGAGTTACTACAAGTAAAGCACTTAGACTAGGGCCTAAAACACAGAAAACATTCATTAAGTGTGACTCTTACCATTAGCCAGCAAAACCTGGTAATTCCATTTAAGTAAGATGTACTGATAACTGAAGCTTTCTCTGGGCCAAAATGTTAAAAACTATAATTATTTTGGATATAAATTAAGAACTACAATAATTTTGAATGTAAATCTTTCTAACATACACTATAAAATATCTTGCTTTCTTGAACAGTATCTGCTATGTTTCATCTCTTCTCTTGACTCAGGCTCAACAAGAATAGATCATCTGTGGACTAGGTCGCTTCTAGAAACCTTTCCAGTCTAAGTTTGAAGATCTCCCATGTAAGATACCTGAAGACAGCTCACCTCCATCCTGGGATAACTTGTGACATGCCCTGTCCCAGCCCAGGCCCCTAAGATTAGATGGTGCTCTGCAGTCCCCCTGGAGGACCACATGCCCAGGAACCCAGTGCTCATGCCTGTCCCCTTCTAGTTGTGGCGCTGCCAGACTCTCTAGGGTCTTCTTTGGCCCAGCCCCAGGGCTGATAGCAAAGTTATGATCCCAGACTCCTGTGCTTTCTCAACGTGTTGAAACCCAAGCCCGTTTTGCAAGAAATTTGGCCCCAGTGGTGCCAAGGATGGCAGCCTGCCCACTGCCCCACTGTGTGCCAGGCTTGGCTTGCAGGTTGGAGCTTGCTTCCTTTCTACCTAGTGTTTGTGTCAGACCAGGCAGGGACCAAGAGGCCTCCCGGCTTCCATTGTGGCCTTGGAGAAAGTTTCTGGCAAGCCCATGACAGCACCCTGCCAGTGATAGTGTGGTTCCTATCACTGGCAAAAAACCCTTTAACACCCCAAAAGGGAGAGTCTCTGATTTTTCTCAAATTGGGGAAACTTTGCCTCTTGAAACCTTACCAGAAGCAAGGTTAGTCTTGAACTCTTGAATTGATGAAGGAAATCTCTCTACAGGTCCACAGAAAATGAAAGGGATGTCCCTGCTCAGGCTTTTGGGTCAGTCAGACAAACATGGTCAAGTTATCTAACCTCTCTTGCATGATTCGTTTTGTTTTGCTTTTTAAATGCTCAGCATGGTATCTGGTATATAGCAGGGGCTTAATAAATATTAGTTGATTTTTCCTGCTTCCTGAGCTTTTCCCACCCTATATGCCCAACACACACACACACACACACATACACACAAACACACGCACATACTCATGCAAGCATGCATGCTCGTGTCTTTCCCGACCAAGGTTCTGAAGCCTAGATTAGGGAGGATTTAGAAGTAGATAAAGGGACCAATCCGCTCCCCATCATTGCCTCCATTCCAAGTGGGACTCCCAACCTCTACCTCACTACCAAGACAATCTAGGAGCCAGCTCCCTCCTCCACCCCATATAATAGCAATTACTCCAAACAATTATTAAGCACTTCCTCTGTACCAGGTGCTGTGCTAAACACCTTTCATGCATTGTTCTACCAGCACAGAAGCCAGGTCACGCCATCCTCAGGGGTCCAGGTCAGGCAGACCAAACTGGGTCTCCACCACCCCCAAACCCAATTCCTTTAGACAAGACCAGCCCCAAAGATCCCCAGACCTCTCTTCCTGAGGCTGGAAATTCCTGAGAGGATGCCTTTACATTCACGACTCTCCCACACTCTACCTTTCTTTAATCTTCAGATTATCATTTAGATTTTTTTCCTGAGCTGATATAACAGTGATTTTTTTTAAATTACATGACATTTACCAAAGTCATTCTTTTCTTGCCTTTTTGCTGGTTTATCAACTTTGCTTTGCAGTTGAGTTTTACTGATTTTGACAAATTGGAACTACAATAATAGCTTTCTAGTCCTTTCATAAATAAGAGACCCTCAACTAGGAAACTTGAAAGGAAAGGAAATTATCCATTTAAATAGACCAGTTGTTTCGCCCATCAGCTCCCTTTCCCCTTCCTTTTTGTCTCTCTATACATATTAACATAATTTCATAAGATGTCTCCAAGCAGCGTTTCCATTGTAATTAACAGCTTTTCACTCAAAGTGACACATCTGAGAAGTGAACTAACACAAAGAAGGATATATTTAAGAAATTGAGAGCTCAGTTAACTTTGCTACTGATTGCTGTGGAAATGAATAGCTCTTCTTCAGAAAAAGAGGGACTCTCAAAGATTAAAGTCTACCTCACTTATGGGGAAAACTACAAGAAACAGAACAAAATGTTACCAGTGGTTGCCTCTGGGTGATGGAATGAGGGATAAATACATCCTTGTTTCTTCTTTTTCTTTTTCTTTTTTTAAAATGTTTACATATTTATTTGAGAGAGAGAGAGAGAGAGAACAACACACAGCAGGGGAGGGGTAGAGAGGTAGGGAGAGAAAGAATCCCAAGCAGACGCTGCACCTTCAGGGCAGAGTCCAATGTGGAGCTGCACCTTCAGGGCAGAGTCCAATGTGGAGCTCGATCTCATGGTTCACGAGATTATGACCTGAGCTGAAATCAAGAATTGAACGCTTAAGCAACTGAGCCACCCAGGTGCCCCCATACTTCCTTGCTTCTAATGTTTTTCTGAGCTTTCTAATTTTTTTTTAAGCATGATTCATTTCAGTAACAAAAAGAAGAAAAAACACACTCGGGGCGAGGGCTGCTGAGGTGCAGGCATATCTAACAAGTCATTCCCTGGCTCTCCTTTGCTATCTTTTCCTTGAGGAAACGTCAGGGTGGAGCAGGGAGAGAAGAGAAGAAGGCCTTGTCCCTAGTGAGCAGATGGAAATTCAGAGGTTGTACAACTTGGCCACAGTCACAAAGTCATTGACAAAATTAGAAGAGCTCTCTGTCTCTAGGCTATCAGGGCAGAAGGAAAGAGGAGTTGTTCAGTATGCATAGAGTTTCAATTTTACTGTTTGTTTGTTTGTTTGTTTGTTTGTTTGTTTGTTTTGAGAGAGAGAGAGCTCGCAAGCAGGGGAGGGACAGAGAGAGAGAGGGAGACACAGAATCTGAAGCTGACTCCAGGCTCTGTCAGCACAGAGCCCAACGCGGAGCTCGAGCTCATGAATCATGAGATCATAACCTGAGCCAAAGCTGAAGGCTTAAGCGACTGAGCCACCCAGGTACCCCCAGAGTTCCAGTTTTACAAGATGAAAAAGTTCTGGAGATCTGTTTCACAACAATGTGAATATACTCAACACTATTGAACTGTACACTTAAAAGTGATTTTGATGGTAAATTTTATGTTCTGTGTTTTCTACCACAATTAAAAAAGAAAAGACTAGGTTGATGGTATGAGTAGGCTACTGTCTGCTATTTCCACAGACTTGAAGAGGAAGTATTATGTTACTATAATAACCTTGGCAGTGCTCCGACTTGGGTCCATAATCACTCTCCCATGGATCACATTGGTTCCTTTGTGTAACACACGTGTCACACCCATGACAAGGGCCAGGCAGAAGTGCACCAGACACAGAGGGACGGGAGCCCAGGAGCAAAGAGGGTGTTGGCACCAAGCCCGTTGACTCTTAGCTGAGAGCTCTGGGGAAAGACTGGATGGGCCTTAGAATCCCACTGGTCTGAGTCTCTTAAGAGAGCAGAGGTAGGTTCTGCCCCTGGAGGAAGAAGGTTGGGGCAGGAAGCTGGAAAGAGAGTTACAGTGAGGCCCCTGCAGAGTTGCAGAGGGTTTGCAAACCCTCTACAAGGATTGGTTTCCAAAGCAGAAACCTGGAAAGATCAGCCTCTTCCACTGCTGAGCTGCCTTTTAACTCACTGACGTGCCTAGGTACATCCCCCAGCTTGCCTTCTTAATAGTCTCCCTGACTCCTCCAGCTTCTGCTCTAACACCTACCTTGGGTTCCCCTTCTTGTGTCCTCCTATCATAATACCTGCTTCCTGTCTCTGCTTGTACATTCTTCCATTTGTTCTTCCATTTATTCTTCTGTTCACCTATTGTTTCAATGTATTACAGAGGTGAAGAGCCATACTGCCTGGGTTCAAATCCCAGCTTTGCCCCTTATTTGCTGTGTGATTATGGGTATTTACTTAGCTTCTCTGTGCCTCCATTTCTGCATTGTTAAGATGGACATAAAAATGGTGCCTACCTCAGAGGGTTATTCAAACATTAAATCCATGACAAGTGCTGAGAACCATGCCTGGCATATAGTCAGTCAGCACTCAATGTATGTTAGCCATGATCATTCATTCACTCATTCATTCAGCATTCAGAGTATGGACTACACATGAGGTGCAAACGAAGCTATATTGTGGGCCATGGGAAAAAGAATCTATATATTGCCCATGCCTCTGAGTTGCTCCCAGTCTGGAGGGGGAAATAGGCTTATAAGCAACTAAATATAAACCAAAATCATAAATAAAATGCTATGGGGCCAGAGGACAGAAAGGAAGGAGGAACTGATTTAGGGGGAAAATCTTCCAAAAATGTGGCATTTGAATTGGACCTGTAAGACAGTGTAGGATTCAAAAGCTGGGACTGGAGGGAATCTCTTTCTGGTGGAGTTTGAACCTAGAAAAGTGTTTAGTACTTAGAAAATGATGAGAAGTACTGGTGTCTCTGGGGTAGGGCTGTCAGAGAAAATACAGGAAGCCTAGTTAAATTTGAATTTCAAATAAACAATATATCTGAATTTTTAGTACATGTCCCAAATATACTAAAAATTTATTTGTTACCTGAAATTCAAATATAACTGGGGGTCCTATGTTTTTATTTGTTCAACCTGGCAACCCTACCCTGAGGTAGGAATAAACCTTTTATGGAGCCTATGCCCGGGGCCTGAGCTCTGTGTCACCATCCTGTCCCCCACCCTGTCACTCCTGTGCGGTCTGCCACCTTCATGACTTGATTTGGCATTTGCCAATGATTTGGCATTGTTGATTCCGGGCTTTAGAGGGACCCTGATGAACTGTCAGCAAGTCATTCGGTGCCACTTTTTTATTAACAATCACCCTCCCCATCCCCCAGACAGAGATGAACGGAAAAATCCCACATTTGTTCATTTTGTTGAAGGTCACTGTGTCTGCTGTTTTTATGTTATCTTCTTTATTTTTCTGAGATCCCATCTCTTTTTTTTTTTTTCCTTTGAGATTCATTAACACCATGATGGAAAGGAATTCATTCCCTTCATAGTGGTATAAAGGGAGAGAAGGAGAGAGAGAAATTAAAAAAAAAAAAAAATGCCAGCATAATAAAGTATCTGAAGACTGTAGTACTGGCTGTGAAATGCACCTGGGGGGCCTACGTCTTCATAGCGGACCCAGGGTGCTACAGACTGGTGGTATTTTGTGCCAACTCTTTGATAGTCTCTGTAGCTTCTGCCCAAGGTGGGGCTTTAAAGATTCAGGTGAGGGGCACCTGGGTGGCTCAGTCAATTAAGCGTCCAACTCTTGATTTCAGCTCAGGTCATGATCTCATGGTTGTGGGATCACGACCATGATTGGGCTCTGTGCTGAGGACGGACTTTGCTTGAGATTCTCTCTCTCTCCCTCTGCCCCTCCCCACTGTTTGCACTCTCTTTCTCTCTATAGTTAAAAATTAAAAAAAAAAAAAAAAAAAAAAAAAAAAGCTTCAGTTGAGCAGTAGCGAGTGAAGTGGATGGTCACTTGCAGAACAGGAACCTGATCAGCAGCCAGGTCAGAGGCTGGGGAAATCAAAGGCGGCCCTCGGGCCCCTCCTCTCATCCATAAAACATGCCTCACAAAGTCATTTCACGCCCCAGCATCTGCCTGCTGTTCCAGAAAGGTACACCTATTCATCTGTCTCAAAAATGTTTATGGAGAGAAATTATCAGCAGGAGAAAACAAATTCTCTGGTGAGATATCGCCCTTTGTGAGATAATGATTTCTGAGGAAACACTGACAATGGGGATGGTGTCCAGCTTGAATGTGGTATGCCTGAGAGGGCTGGGAGGAACCCAGCCTTACAAAACCTCTGGAGCAGGGAAATTCTGCCACCTTCGTGCCTGCCTGTGTGACTTGGCTGTAAGATATGGCTACGATGAAGTTTCAGAGATTAAAGGGAAGTAGGAGGAGGCATCCTTTTCTTGTTGATGCACTCACAGCTCACTCAGGCTTCCAGACCAGGGGACATGAAATAAAATGTAACAACTGAAAGAAATGATCCCCCCCCACCACCAACTCTGTCTCAGCTGCCTCAGGTAGGGGGGTTTTATTCATCAGGTGTCATATACACAGGACTGAAGATATACAAGCTTTTCAAGAGCCTAGAAAAATATTTGCACACCACATACATTCTTGTTGACTCCAAGATGCAAAATGAAAATCCAAAATCAAAAATTAACTAAATGTCTGGGCACCTGGGTGGCTCAGTTGGTTAAGTGTCAACTCTTGATTTTGGCTCAGGTCATGATCTCAGGTTTGTGAGGTTGAGCCCCACATAGGGCTCTGTGCTGACAACACAGAGCCTACTTGGGATTCTCTCTCTCTCTCCCTCTCTGCCCCTCCCTCAATCATGCTCACGCATGTGCACACATGCTCTCTCTCTCTCTCAAAAGAAACTTAAAAAATAAAACCTAAATGTCCACAAAATACATGTCAACTCCCTAACTTGCTCAATTTGGTAGGCATAAAAAGCTTATTATATCTAAAAACAATTAGTGGGTTCTTTCACTTCAAGGAATTCCTAACTATGCACTATGATTTCAAGAAATCATAGCCATTGGAAATTAAATTAGCAAAATAATCTTGAAAGCAAAATTATAAAAGCACCTTCAAGATTATTTTAAAGCACAAATAACTGAATATACTATGGGATGTGGGGACACTTTGATGTGTGCTGTGACATGGGGTGGTGCATCTAAAAGTTAGACTGCTTAACTTCTCTAAAGGTCTTTGAATAGCCCTGATTCCATGGGTCAGGGCCCATCAACAGTTTTAAAGAGAGCAGGTGTACACACACAGGGGTAACGAAGATATGTCTTTATGTCCAACTGAACTGCTTTATTCACATAACCCCAGAGACCAGTCAAGCAAGAAGGATTCCTGGCCACCATGGGGGCCCAGGGCAAAGATAGGACTGGTCTCTGAGTCTCCAGACACCAATCCTCTTTGTATAAGATCAGACACCTGAGGCTCAGAGAGGAGAAAGTCATTGCTTAAGTCATACGGCAAAAGCATTCATGAGGGCCGAGGACCTATAAGCTTAGAGATGAAACTCTAAGTCTCCTGCTTTCCAGTCTTTGCCCTTACCACTATACCACGTTTGGACTTCCTGCTTCCTTTGCCAAGGCATTGAGGCACCCCTTTGTCCTTAAGAAAATATCTAGATCTCTTAAAGTTCACTCACTTTGATTTTGGAGGGTTCTGATCATCCTTAGATGCCTATTGATGTCCACCATCCATCTGTTCATCCTTTGGCTTTCCTAACCTTGGTCCATGTACCCTGCTTTCCAGGCTTTCTGCTAGGAGGCCCACCTCATCCTGTGGAGGTTTCTTAGACCAAGATCTTTCCAATGCGGCTCAGCTAGCTGACTGGTTGGCTCATCCAGCTGCCGTATCTATACCTTACACCTGGGCCATACCCTCTGCCGCCCCCCTGTGGCCACTAGGATAGGGATTGCTTGGGACTCCATGTCCACCTCTTTTTGCCAAGCATATTTGGAAAGGCTTCCTTATTCCTGGAGGGCTAGTACCTGGACAGCATTCCTCTCCTCCACTCCTACCCCTCCAGTTAATTGCCCATGGCAACTTCAGCCTCTCCCCTGAGCTTATCAATCCGCCAACTCCCAAGTATCAACTAGGCACCATCAATGGTGATAAACCTGGGGATGGGCGATGCAGAGAAGAAGTAAGATGTAGTCCATAGCCTTGAGGAGTTAGTTTACATTTAATAAGAGAAGTCAAAACACACAAAAATTAAAAATAATTTTATGTTCAACTGTTCTGTGCCAAGAACTTCAAGAATTTAGAATTGGGGTGAACTGTGTAGGGAGGCCCCCGGAGAGAGCAGATTTGAACTGGTATTTGGAAGACAGGAAGTATCTTAAAAATAGAAGAGTATAGAAAAACATTTCTATATGTTTCCTTTACTCTCACAATGCTACCACACTACTTCTGATACCAGGTGTGTGGGTTTTTCACATATCAAGCAATTGTACAACATCAGCTGAGTATCCCCCAATTTAACTCAATTCTCACACTATCTACCTGGAGATAGCGTCAGATCTCATAGGTTAAGTGTTCCATCCCACAAGACTGCCCACCCCTGCCCCACTTTGGATGCCAATTGCAATTGCAAGTCCAAGTTACCTGTGTTTCTGACCAGCCAGTTGTAACTGGGAGGTTCCCACAACCCCCTCCTAGGGTTTGATTAATTTGCTAAAGCATCTCACAGAACTCAGGAAAAGTTAACTCACTAGATCACAGGTTCATTACAAAAGGCTACAACTCAGGAACAGCTAAATAAAAGATGGTGGTTAGGGCAAGTTATGTGAGAAGGGGTGAGAAGCTTTCATGCCTCTCTCCCCACATCTCTGTGTTGTCCAACCTGGAAGCTCTCTGAACTCCATCTTTTTGGGCTTTTACCAAGGCTTCATTACTTAGGCACGATTGATCAAATCATTGGTTATTGGTGATTAATTCAGCTCCTTCCTGGAGAGGAGGGTGGATCCTGACAGTTTCAAGGCTCTAATCACTAGGTTGGTTCCCCTGGCAACCAGCCCCCATTTTTAGGGGCTTTCCAAAAGTCACTTCATTAACATAAACAGGTGTGGTTGAAAAGGGCTTGCTATGAATAACAAAAGACAACACTTCACTTTTATGCTGTTAACACATAATAAATTCCAAGGGTCTTGGGAACTCTGTGCTAGGAACAGGATACAGACCAAATATATATTTATTATAAATCACAATACCACAAGAAGAAAAGGAAGAGGAGTATTCTGAAAGGAAGCAAAGGCCATGAGAAGTAAGAACTAATATAAAAGCTACAGCTAAAATAACATTTCCCAGATAAAATGGAGACGAGCTCCCTTCTTACATGGTCTCTGGATGCTCATACCACTTTGTTACTCCTCTTTGTATAGCACATACCACACTCTGTGTAATGTTTACATGTATCCCTCCCACTATTCATTAGGACCCTTTTGGTCATAACAGAAATCCAACTTAAATTAGCTTAGGCAAAAAAAGAAATTTATGGATTGCAATAACTGAGAATGACATGGATAGTACTGGCAAAGGTCATATGACCAAATCCAGGGCTGACACAATCTTATCAGCTTGCTCTCTCTCTCTCTCTCTCTCTGTCTCCTTCTTGATCTCCAGCTCTGTTTTTCACTCTGTCATCTTTTGAGGGCCCCATTCTCTCCTGCCACATCTGAGCTCCCTCCAAAAGACAGGAAAGATGGCTTCCACAGAAAGCAGTTTCATATGCTTCCAGCTATAATCACAGAAAACAGAGAAAGTTTTTCTCACTAGCTCCATCAGCAGAGTCTCAGGGAAAGACATTTATTGACCCAGCATTCCTTCTATGCTCTTCCCTATACCACGGTGTCTAGATGCTTGGGAAGGACATGTCCCAGAGTCCCTATCTACATACCCTAGAGTAGAACATATGAGTGAGAAACACTTGCCAAGATGTGGAAGGCAGAATAAGGCAGAAGCCAGATTTTTGTTCTTCTGGCAACGTCAAACTTGAGGCTTAAGGAGACATGACATTTTGCAGTGGCCTTTAAGTATATTCCTGAAAAACTTGGGCCTCAAGATTGAAGGCAGCTGTGATCATCTCTCTTGGTTTCCCAAGTTCCTTCCAATTCCTATCTAGGAGAGCTAGTGACAAAACTGGTGGCCTTCCTTGACCTTTGTGCAGACTTTTCAATGATTTTGTAAGTACTTAATTCCCTTTATTAAATATCTTCCTACTTTATTTTTTTAATGTTTATTTTTGAGAGAGAGCAAAAGACAGAGTGTAAGAGATGGAAGGGCAGAGAGGGAGAGAGGGAGACACAGAATCTGAAGCAGGCTCCAGGCTCTGAGCTGTCAGCACAGAGTCTGATGTGGGACTCGAATTCATGAGCTGTGAGATCATGGCCTGAGCCAAAGTCAGGTGCTCAACAGACTGAGCCACCCAGGAGCCCCAATACTGTCCTACTTTAAATTCCAGCAGCTCCTGTTTGTGACCATACTCTAACCAATACATGTATATATACCCAACAGTGGAAGGGAAGGGTCATCACTCTAATGAGGGAAGAGAAAAGATGTGCTAGCAGCCAAATCAAGAGCAATCACATTTCCCCATGGGAAACACGGGGAGGTAAGGTCAGGTAGGGTGGGATGAGGTCCAACAATGGAAGCTGTTGACTACCAGACATTCAGACTTGATGTACTGAGGAAGAAGGAAGTCAGGTGAATATGATAGCAAAGGACACATTTTAGGGCAACTAATGGTAGTACATGTGGGACAGATTGGGGCATGGGTGACAGAAAGGAGGCCATAAGGACAGAAGTGCCCTAGAATGGGAAAAAATGTGGAAGCATAGAAAAAGGTGCAGCTGGGAGATGTGTTAGAAGAAGAAACAGGATATTTTGAGTTGTACTTAAGGTATTTTGGTAGGTTGTGTCTAAGGTCAATCAGCTAGAGATCAGAGCCAGGACTTGAACTTGCTTCTGTTGCTCTTCAAAACCTGCCTTGATTCCTCAAACCTATGCTGCTTTTCTTCCTACCACTAGTCTTTTTAACTGTATCCTCACCTGGCAAGAGACTGTGGAGGACAAACCAAAAGGGCATATCTTTTGTCCCTCTGACATGAAGCCCTGAGAAGAATACGTCATGAGGAAACCATCCAACAAATCCAAATTGAGGGATATTCTGTAAAACAACAGGCCTGGTCTCTTAAAAAATGTCAGGGTTACAAAAGATAAAAAACAAAAACTGGAATACCATTCTAGATGAAAAGGCACTAAGGAGATGTGACAAGTAAATGCAGCGAGTGATCCTAGATTGAATGCTGAATCAAAAAAAAAAAAAAAAAGCTACAATGGACATTTTACAAACAATTGGTAAAGTAATTACCAGTTATTAAATAGTAATATATATTATGTCTCTCTCAATGGGATGGAGACCCCTAAAATGTGGGGTGACAATCAGGTAGAAGCTGGAGGAAGGTTGGGGTCAGTGCCAGGGCAGGGGCAGAGGTGGCTGGCTGGCTCAGTTGGTAGAGCATGAGACTCTTAAACTCAGGGTCAAGAATTCAAGCCCCACATTGGGTGCAAAGCATGCTTTAAAAAAAATGGGGAAGGAAGGAAGTATGGGGACATACAGAATTTTCCTTTTTTTGATAACTGTACCTGGTTGTAAATAGCCCATTGGTTAGTTAGGTTCTATGGATATTTTGAGGTGGGTGGCCTGATGAACCTGTCTGTATTCAGCCAGGGCGTTGCTGTGGGACCTTTTGCCTTGATCAAGTTTTCATTGCTCAAACCTGTTGTCTAAAAGCAGCCTCTACAATGTACTAATGTTAAACTTCCCAAGTATGATCATTTCATTGTGGTTTTGTGGAGGAATGCCCTTTTTCTTCAGAGATGGGCTGAACTATTTAGAAGTAATTCAACACAATGCTTCAAAATTCTCAAATGGATTAGCACAATTAGATAAGAGTGCAGATGTGGCAAAATGCTAACAATTAAAGAGTCTGGGGTTGATTGTATTATTCTTGCAATTTTTCGGTAGTGTGAAATTTTTCAAAGTAAAAAGGGAAAAATTATAAATGCATCCATTCCTCTCCAACCCCCAAGAAAAAGACCAGAAAAGAGGAAGTCCTTTAAGTTGAACATATCTGAGTCTACCACAACTAGCTGTGTGACCTCAGAGCCCTCGTCTCCTCAGCTGGAAAATGGCAGTGTTAAGGCCCAACGTGAGTGTTTCTACAGGACGTTGGCAGATACCATTGGTGTGAAGCCCGGAGCACAGTGGCCAGTACACTGTTCTCTGTATTCTCAGTGTTCACATCTGTTCTCTCCTCTTCCTTCAGCCTAATCTACACTTCTCAGAATCCAATTAACTGGCCACTGAGGGAGATTTGCTCAGGATAAATAGGAATGCACAACTGGAGGCTACATGGTGCCCTGCAGGGACACTTACCACAGGCAACCTGCCTGCCTGCCTGAGTGAGATGCAGGCAGGCTGACCCTCTGAAGGTCAGACCACAAGAACAAAAAGTCAAAAATGCCTTCACACACAACTTGTTGGCTCATGTCATGGATTGGAGCTCAGAGATGAGCTGGAGCTTCTCAAAGTGGGGTCCCTGTCCCATCTGAGGAGAATCAGCTGTGGTTCATGTAAAAATGCAAATTCCTGGGCCCCACCCACTAGGATCTGAGTCAGCTTCTCTGCAGTGGTTTTGCGAGTATACATTCTGACTGTTTTCTAGGTGATTCTCAAGCCTGAGCTCCTGGACCCACACCATGGCCATGGTGGATGTGCCACTTTATAGCAAAAGTGGTAATTGGAGAAGTGAATTCCTATGGTGAAAGCCTAACAATAACATAAAAAGGTTATCCACCACAAAGATGTCCACAAATGGGAGCAAATGGAAATATGAATAGAACTATAAAAATAAAAGCTGGAAATTCATGAAGAAAGCAATACTTTTCTCTGGGTTTGCTAGCTCCGGATCCAAAGTATATGAATGAAATGTTGCTCCAGTCTTGGGGGTGAAGTGAGCCCACAGTCTAGAGCCCCCAAGTTCATCACTCTCTGAACATTAGGACCAAATGAATCAGAGTGGGCACTGAGGACTGGGCAGAAGGATCCTTTTCACTCACCATGACTCTGGGAAGCTGAAAACCAACAGCTCCCTCCTCTGAACATGTGCAATAAGCAGTGATTCTACAGCACCTTGTAAACTCCAAGAGCTCCAGAAATTCCAATGACCTAGAGGCTCACTGAGATTCTGCCCCCATCTGTCAGTGCCTCTCCAAGCCGTACCCATTGGCCTTAAGGGACTCCATCTGAGTATGATCGTTCTCTTGGATGCCAGCTTGGTGAAAGAAGCCGATACCTGGTTTCCCGGTGACTTGGTAAGGACTGGTTAGTGGTTGTTCGGTGTAAAGTGGCTGAGCTCTTCTCTCTTTAAGCCCAGATCAGATCTTTTGGCCTTGAAAGTTCCCTCTGATCTAGAGAATCCCCTATTCCCAGCAGGCATTTACCCCTAGGGTCTGAGTTATTTTGGGAGACTCAATATCCTGCACTCAGCCCTAGGGAAGGAAAGAGAAGGACACACAATTGGGCAGTCTCCACCACCCCACCCCCAAACTGAGATAGAAGACAGACTGCCATTTGCAACTTTAACTCTTTCCTGGCTTTGGCTAAGACCAATGTATCCCACTTAGGAAAGCCTCAGATGGCAGCATGGTAACCATTTTAATTCAAGGAAAAACATAAACTGTAGTGGGAGAAAACTATGCATGGAAAGTGACTTTTAAAAACTGTCTTTAGGGGCACCTGGGTGGCTCAGTTGGTTGAGCATCCTACTTTGGCTCAGGTCATGATCTCGTGGTTCTTGAGTTCAAGCCCCACAGCGGGCTTGCCGCTGTCACCCTGTCAGAGTACCGCCCACTTGGGATCCTCTTTCCTCCCCCGCTCTGCCCCTTTTCCGCTCACCTCTCAAAAAATAAATAAAACATTAAAAAACTTGTCTTTAAATGTTACAGCCAAAGTGAGAGGATGGAAACTGCATCAAAAGAACATTTTTTGTGCAGGATATAAATCACTTTCCCAACTGTAGGGCTTGAAGTAATAAATTTCACCTTTTCAGGAACTCCGAAGTTTACTTTGGAGATGAGGAGAAGCAGATTAAACTCTTCAGATTTACAGTTGTACACACTAGCACAAAGCAATTCACATCAGAACCCATGTAAGTGTGATCATGGAGGTTTCAATGTTTGCTGCCTCTTGCCTTCTTTTTTCAGTTGTTCCCTACAAAGCGAAAAGCCCTCATGGCAAAGCTGGTCAGTAACATCTGGCTTTGCACAGGAGTGGTGCTCAGTGGAAGGAAGGGAGAAAGGAAGGCAGCAAGGAGGAAAGTCTGCAATGACTCTCCAAAGGTGACAAGTGCCCTTTTGCATGTGGAATGTCTGGGCTCTCTCAGTGGTGTGGTTTATTAGGGCCTGAGGTGATAACTCATACATAAGAACGATGATTTGTTGGATCTCTATTGGATTCGATTCCACACACAGTCACTCAGGGCCTAGCTTTTGAGCAAAGCCTGGGGGTGGACAGAAATGAATAATGCACAGTCCCTGCTACCTGCCCTCCAGATGTCTCTCAAGGACAAGAGAGTCACATATTCTGGGCACCTGGCATCCCAGAAGCAAAGAAACCTGAATGTGAGACCCCCAGAGAAAACCTGGTATGCTAGTGGGCTGGCATTTAAGCCCTCCTCCACTGCAGCAAAAATGCTGCTCTGTTCTTGAACACCACTTGCCTCTTAACACAGAACAAAGCAAAACAAAGCAAGAATAGCCTCCCTTCTCCACCTCTGCTACCCACCTGCTCTAGTCTGCATCAACTTTGGCCTGCCCTGGTGCTGGTTCCTCACAGAAGCAGTGTGACTTGGCCTAACCAGCCCTGGAGACACCCCTGATATTCACTGCCCAGTCTCCTTGGGACCTGGGCTGACCTAATGTACCCCCGACCTGTGGTTTCTTTCTGCCACACTTTCCACTCTTCCTTGCCCATGGGCTCCACAGCCCCTTTCTGCTGGGCCTTCAGGTTGCCTGACCCAGAACTTTATGCCCTCAGACACTTGTAGTCCATTTCTGGCTCTTCCCAGACTACCTTGTCCTATTGGCAATAAGCTTCAGGTGCCAATGGTAGCCTTCAAGACTGCTATCAGACTGATGGTTGGGACTGAAAAAGCTATTGTACCCAGTGGGTTTGCAACCTCTATAATTTATGCTGTAATTGCCAGATGTTTGACCATTAGGATGCATCACTGAAAAGCAATTCAACTAATTTGCTTTCCTAGCACCCACATATATATCAAGCCCCAAAAGACAGGTCATTGTTGTTATCTAAGGAACTTTAAAACTGGTTCTCAGACTTTAGCTACAGCAGAATTACCTGGAAGGCTTGCTGGGCTATAACCCCTAGCTTCTAATTCTGAAAGTCTGGAAGTCAGAATGACAATTTATATTTCCTTTTATTTTTTCCTTCCTTCCTTTCTTCTTCCCTCCCTCCCTTCCTCTTCCTTCTTCTCTTTTTTTCCTTCTTTCTTTCTTCTCCCCTTCCTTGCCAATATTTGTATTACTAACAAGTTCTCAGATGAAGCTGATGCTCTGGCCCAGGGACCTCACTTTGAGAACCCCTGCTCTAGTCCAGTGGTTTTCAAACTTGGCTGCACATTGGACTCACTGAAGGGGTTTTTTAATTAAAAAAAAAAAAAAAATACAATGCCTGAATCCACCACCAGAAATTCTGACTTAACTGGTCTGGAATACAGACTGGTCACTGGTACTATATAAGCTGTGTAAGTGATTATAATGTTCAGCCAGGGTTAAGAACATCTGCTCTTGTCCATTTCATTAGCAGAGTCTAGGCTAGGGGTTGGGAGCCTTTTTTATCTCCCACATGGACAGACAAATATAGGACACCCAGTTAAATTTGAATTTCAGATAAACAATGAATAGTATTTCACTGTAAATATGTCCCAAATATTGCATGGATGTCTTTTTTTGCTATTATTGTTTTGTTTTTTCTAAATTTGGCAACCCTACTCTTAGACACTTCCATAACACAGAATGAGAAACAATGATCTGCCAGCTCCTATTTTATAAATAGTAAGAGCAAGGCCTCACAGGTCGCATAGGAAGTCAGAAGACAGCCAGGATAAGAACTCAGGAGTCTTGACCTCAGTCCAGAGCTCTTTTCCTTCCATCACACTTAACTGTGCTAAAGACACTTGTACCTTTTCTAGTTAGGAGGTCATTGTCAGTTGCCTGGAGGTGACTTCAAAGGAATCAGTATGATTTATGTTCTCTCTGCTCCCATGCCAATCCTCACCTCCACCCCCTTTCTGCTGCTGCAGGTATCACAGAGGCTGTCCTAGGATGTGGCCATTCCCAGAGCCATATCTTTAATGGCCACCTCAGGGAGGAAGTGGACTGGAAGTGGTACCAGCAGAGACAGTTGTGAGCAAGAGTGCATAATTGGGTAACACAAGGACAAGTGGGATTTGGCACAGGCAAACTTCAGGCAAAGCATGTTGGGAGAGGCCCACTTAATTCGCAGAGACACTCAGAATTAGTTGTAAATTCTCTGGGAAGAGATCAAGGCAGCAGCATAAACAGTTCAATTAAACTGTCGGCTCAATGCTCAATGTGTGGTAATGGTCAAAACACAGCCTTTAATCTAGATATAGAGGATTATCTTTCGACCCATAATGAGATTCCTAAGATTAGTTGTACTCGAGGTGGAGAGAATAGAGCTGGCTCAGTGACACAAGGACAGGCTTGCATTCCAGCATGACTGGGACTCTTGTGGAAGGGGGCTACCTGGATGCCACAACCTTCTTGGAACCCCCTTCAGATGCTGGGAAGTCAGGCATAAATCTCATTCTGCTTCCTCTGCTTTAGAGACATAGCATAGGAACAGAACACCAGAACACACTTGCTTCAAAAACTTTCAAAAAAAAGTCTGATATGCTCCCACCTCCAGATCAAAGTTAATAGCCACTAGCACCGGGTCCACGGCAGAGATGTCAAGCTTTAGCTCTCTGCCTTTCTACCCTTCGTGATCGCCCACTCACATTTACTTGTTCACCTGAACAAATATTCATCATGTGCCTACTAGGTGTCAGGCAGTGTCCTAGACACTGGAGATATGCAGTGAACAAAAGCAAAGATCCCTTTCCCATTGTGGGGCAAGACAAGGAATAACAGACAAACAAAAAATAAGTAAAATATGCTGTGCATGAGATAGAGTTGAGTGATACTCAGAAAAACAAACCAGGGAAGGATAGGAAGTGTTGAGTGGGGAAACAATTCTAGAAATGGTACCCAGGGGAGGCCTCACTGAGTGTGTGATGTTTAAATACAGACCTGAAGGGAAGGAAGGATGACCCATGGGGACAGCTGGGAGAAAGCATTCTAGGCAGAGGAGATGTAGTAGGAAGGTTCCAAGGTGAGAATGTTCAACAAACACCAGGAAGAGGCAGCCTGATTGGAGCAGGAGAGAGGACAGTACAAAAAGAAGTCAGGAATTTGAGGGGACTAGGTCATGTAAGGCCTTATGGGCTACTATAAGAATTTTGGCATTTACTTTTAGGGACATGGGGATTTAATGAGAGATTTGAGCAGAGGAGGGACATAATCAGATTCAGTTTTAATAGGATCACTGGCTGCTGTGTTGAGACAGAAGCAGGGAAATGGGTAACAGATGCCTCTGATGATCCAGGCAAGAAAGAGATGGAGTGTTGGACTGGGGTGGAAGCAGTGGAGTTGGTGAGAAGTGGTAGGATTCTGAATACTCCTTCCTGAAGGGTTGGATGGAGCAGGAATGAAAGAAGGTGTCTAGGAGGACTGAAGGTTTTGCCTCAGGTCTTCTCAGAGCACTATTGGCTCCCAAATTTATGCTTCCAGGCCAGACTCCTGCCCTGGGGCCTGGCTCACAGCAGGAGACTGACATTAACATTTGTTGGCCCAAACTGAAAGAAGTAGATGAGTCTGTTGGGTTGGCGGCATCATTTTTTCCAGGCCTCTATCAATAACATAGCTACCTCCAAATACTGAAAGAAGGATGAAAAGAGCTGCCATGTCCCCAGCTTGGTCTGAAGTGAGAAATAGAGACAGGGCAGAAACAGACACAGGATCATACTCAACCCTTCCATTAAGAAAATCAGAGATGAGTGGTGGTGGGGAGGGGAGAGCTAAGAGTAAAAAATGCCAGAATGGGCATAGTGTTGGGTTTGTGATATCAAGAGACTGGGTACAAACCCCAGGTGTGTCTCTGGATTCTATCTCTTCCCTTCAGTCATTTGTTTTCCCTCTGTGAAATGGGGTGGCTGTTTCTCTGAAAGGAAAGTCTGTTTAGCTCTAACCCCCTATAGTGCCCTGAGTCCCTTCCCTGTGAGTTCCTGTCTCCTTAACCATTTGACATACTACTCCTCCAACATAGTCTTTAGGAAACTTTTCTGTTTCCTTTCAGAATGATTATTTCTGACTCTGCCCTTTAAGTTGTGTCTACACTAGTTCCCAAAGGAAAACACCCATGTGTTTTTGACTACTTGAGGTAAATACTACCTTCGTCCAGTTACCCCATCTGTAAACTGGGAATAACACCAACTCGCAGGGCTGATGAGTAGGGTTAATTATATACAGAATGTGTTGGGGTTGAGCAGATACACAAGTGCTCTGGAAGTTTTTGGCATAATACTATAGCATTACAATAATTTTTGGCTTGCAAATTATACCCCAGCAGAGGCATCACATGGAAAAGTGGGTCTAACCCCATGGTCCGCTGAAAGTGAAATGGAAAAAATAAGTTGTGAAATATAACTTTTCTTCCTAAACCTAAACCTAAAGGCAGAGATAATTTTTCCATGTGCAACCCACATGCAGGCAACAAGTTTCCAGATCCTGAAGAAGACTTTCTTGTCCTGAGTGGCCTGGCCTGTTGCCAGGACCTGGCCGCTCCTCTTTTCTGAGCCTACAAACCATTTAAATGAGAGGGGAGGGAGCCAGAGAGGATTTGTGGTTGGTTGAAAGGAGGGGCTTACAATGAAGATGTCCTTGCCTTTTGGGTTTTCTATTTGGGCCTCTCTTGCTTACAGAATAATTAAGTGTTTACACAGCAGATACAGCAGAGGAGTGATTTAAAGGATAATTTGAGATACTTCAGTTTAGGGTTACCCGAAATAAACACTTTGGCCCAAGTCAATTTCTGGGTCTTCCAATATCCCCTAGACACATTTCTCTCCCTCTCTCCCTCTCTCCCCACCCCCCCCCCCCCACACACACACACGCACACACAGATTATTTCCTGAGAAATGTTAAGTAGGTACATCTCAGGCAAAGAAGGGGCTGCGTAGATGGGGTTTGTGACTGTGGGAGTTATAATGGTGGGTTTAAAAAAATTAACTGGCTCATAGAGGATGACAGTCCTGTCTGACCAAAGAGGGAAAGAGCAAATGGCTTCATCCTGAAGGGACAATCTGCAGTCAATTCCATTACATCACTGTGTGCGGCTGAGTGGCCAGAGCACAGCCTTCAGAGTAAGATCCAAGTTGGAGTCCTGGTTCTGCCACTTCCCCACTGTGGCCTCAGGCAGCAAAGAGGCGACAGCTCTCAGACTGTGAATGGGACCTCCACATCCAGCATGGCCAGGGAGCCAGGGCTGTGTCCTGACCAAAAGAGCCTCTGGCCTTCCACCTGCCCTAACAGGTCCCACTTTTCCTACAGGATATGAAAAAAGAATAGACTCCCCCCAAAGCCCATCTATTCGAACATAGGTAGCAAGTGGAGACGATTAATGATTAGGGCCACTGTCCTAATAAGTCAGCCTTCTGAGGGAATTCCTCTGACTTGGGGGTCTCAGTCCTCACACCTCAGGGTTAATAATACCCTGGGGTTTGGCGGTCAAACTCAAAGGAGCACCAGCTCGTTTACCTCGTTTCCAGGCAGCTCCTCTGGCGCCTCTCAGGAGAAACTTCACTGGGCAAGCGGGCCCCCTCCCTCGGCCTCAGTTTCCTCAGTTTTGGTCAATAATCAAAGGACGATCTTAAGTTGCGAAGGAGAGACTAGTGGAGATGACATCATTTCGGCGCCACCAGACCGGGAAGTGGCAGCCAGGCCCACCTGGGTGGCCCTCCTTTGGTCCTCGGGTTGGCAGTGCACGGGGTTAAAGCCCCGACTTCCTCAGGGGTGAAAAGGGAAGCCAACGTCCGGCCTCCCCTCGGCCTGGCGCCGCGAAGGGTGCCGGGCCCCGGCTGCATCAGTCATCCCGACTGCTAACACGCTCGTTAGCATAGAGACTCCTCCGAAGATCTGGCACGCGGAGGCTGACCTGAGTCTCTGTCCCTTCAAGAAGGGGATTAGGCACCCTGTCCCCGAGGGGTCCCAGGCCGCACTTCCCTCGCGCGGATCATGCTGTACACTAGAAATGTCCGGGGATAATTAACCCCCCGTGTCCCCCCTCCAACAGTGGGGGTCCCTGAGGTGCACGGCGCGCGGGCACCCGGAGATGCGCACAAGTCTGGCCTCCGAGCGCGGTGGGCTCCTACTGGCAACCTCACGCCGCAGGCGGCGGCGGGCCGCGAGCGAGGCGGAGCCGGCAGCGCCGCGGGACCCCAGTGCCCTCAGGCGCCACCCCAGGGCTGGCGCCGAGGCGGCCGCGGGTGGCGGCGCGTGCTGAGGTGGGGAGTTGCGCCTGCTGAAGACCAGGGCACGAGGAGGGCGGGGCTTGGGCCCGCGGTCTGGCGGCCAGGCTCGTGGGGGTGGGCGGGGCGGAGCCTGCGGGGGCGGGCTGGGGGGCGGGGCGCGCGCAGGCCCGGGGAGGGCGGGGCCGCGGCGCGGGGCGGGCTCTGGCGGCCGGGGTGTCACACACGCGGCGGTTCGGGAGGCGGCGGCGGCAGCAGCGGCAGGCGCCGCCGGGACGGGCACGGGCGCACGGCTCGGGCGGGCGCTGGCTGCCTTCCTCCGTCGCTCGTTCGCTCTCCCTCCTGCTTGCTCTCCGGCTGGGGGCCGGGCTGCCCCCAGCGCTCTTGGGAAGGAAGAAGGGGGGTGCTGAGGACGCCGACAAGTTCCCGTAGCAGCCGCAGATTCCGGCCCAGGCGAAGGCTGCGGTTCCGACGGGGCAGGAGCGCGCTCCGCCGCGGAGCGCACGGCCAGAGTGTACCAGACGGGGGGCGCCCGGGCCTTTCGCTCTCCTTGGGGCCGCGGGCCGGGATCCCATGAGACGCGCCCGTGAGGGGCGACAGATCCGAAGCCGGGGAGGCGCGCGGCAGAGGCGGAGGGCGGTGCTGCAGCTGCTGGAGGCCAGGATCCGCCGGCAGGAGGCGGCGGAGAGAACTTGAACTTGGCGTCGGGAGCGGGCGCCCCGGACGCCCCCCGCCGGGGCCGGGGCGCCGAGGGACCTGGGCCGCAGCGCTGCTCTCCGAATGGCCGCGGCGGCGGACCGGGCTCCCGCGCCGCGGCCCTAGGCGGCCTCTCGCCATGGCCAAGTGGCTGAACAAGTACTTCAGCTTGGGCAACAGCAAGACCAAGAGCCCCCCGCAGCCGCCGAGGCCGGACTACCGCGAGCAGCGGCGCCGGGGCGAGCGGCCCTCGCAGCCCCCCCAGGCCGTGCCGCCAGCCCCCGCGGGCGCCTCGGCGTCCTGCGGTCCGGCCGCCGCCTCCTGCTTCTCGACCTCGTCGGGATCGCTGCCCGACGACAGCGGCAGCACGAGCGACCTCATCCGCGCCTACCGCGCACAGAAGGAGCGCGACTTTGAGGACCCCTACAACGGGCCTGGCTCTTCGCTGCGCAAACTGCGCGCCATGTGCCGCCTGGACTACTGCGGCGGCGGCGGGGAGCCGGGCGGGGGCCAGCGCGCCTTCTCAGCCTCGTCCGCGTCGGGCGCCGCAGGCTGCTGCTGTGCCTCCTCCGGCGCAGGCGCCGCCGCGTCCTCATCTTCGTCCTCCGGCTCCCCGCACCTCTACCGCAGCAGCAGCGAGCGGCGGCCCGCCACCCCGGCCGAGGTGCGCTACATCTCCCCGAAGCACCGCCTCATCAAGGTGGAGAGCGCCGCGGGCGGTGCCGGAGACCTCCCGGGGGGTGCCTGCTCTGGCGGCCGCACCTGGAGTCCGACGGCCTGCGGTGGCAAGAAACTGCTCAACAAGTGTGCCGCCTCGGCCGCGGAGGAGAGCGGGGCCGGTAAAAAGGACAAGGTAAGGCGTCCCTTGGTCTCACCCCTGGTTCCTGAGACACGGTGCGCGTGGGTAAACTGAGGCAACGCTCTGGTTCCTACATCAGCTTGGGGCTAGGACCCTGAGGTCAGGGATCCCACGCTGCTTCCTAGTTCTGCCCCCTCGCACGCGCTTAATCCTGGATCCTCGGCCTCCTGACACAGTCTCTTTAGCTGCTGTTCCTAGAACGTCCCCTCTCTGGGCCCACAGCCAGGTGCCCCCTTCGGAAGTAGTCTGACGGGAGCATCCTACCAACCTAGACCGAGAAAGACAGCCAGCCCTTCCATCCCCCGAGGACTGAAGTCTGAAAGTCAGAGCTGGCACGGATTTAGAAGAGCATTTATTCTTCTTTACCCCGTCCCCCCATTCTGTGGATGGGAAACTGAGGTCCAGAGCTGGGAAGGGACTCGCCCGATATTACGCAGCACTCTTGGTGGCAGATCCGGACCGGCTGTCTTTAAACGTGCATCTGTAAATTCCTCTAAAAGCCCTGCCCTGCCCCACCCCTCGCGCCAGGTTGCCAAATCCGAGCGGCCTTTTGTACTGGAGCTGCACCGGGAACCCCCACGCGTGCTTTTCCGGTTGAAATGTGCTGCCTGCAGGATCTCTCCACTTCGACCGGTCAGTTGCTCCCGCCGTGCACAGAAGGGGGTCCGGTCAGTCAATCCTTCCGGCTAGAAGGAGACTCACCCCTCCACTCCTCACCTCTTCCTTATCCCACCCCACCCCCTACTGTACCGGGAATGTAGGGGATGAGTTTATGACAACCCCCCCCCCCCCCCACACACACACACATATTAGGCCATTTTGATCCCTCTCTTTGAAGCAAACCAGTTACAGCCAAACTGGGCCCCCACTCCTCCTCCTTCACACTCCTGTGACACCCTCCCTTCCCCATAAAATAATACTTGTTCTGCCTACTTATGGTGGAAGGCAGTGTTTTGATTATATCTGAGGCCCAGTGCCCTGCGATGTCTGTCAGGCTGACGTCCCTCTTGTTCTCCTCATCACCCCCACATTTTCCCAAAGGTAAACTTTTGCCCAGGCGTGGGCTGGGGAAGACTGATAGAGAGTCTGAGTTCCTTTTAGGACTGGATGTCCAGACAGAAGGGAGACAGGCTCCTACCTGCCAGCTGGTGCTAGGAAAGGGATCTTTTTGTTTTTCAAGCGGGAGGACTAAAGGGATCCCCCTCTTTTAATTTCTCTGCTTGGCTTCTCTCTGAGGCCCCAGGTCCTGAGAGTCTCCCCTCTCATCTGGGTCTGCTAAAGGGTGGGCAGTCAGTGGAGGATCCCACCTACCTCTGGGACCAGTTAGGGGGCACACTTCTGAAGCATGAACTCTGGGCTTCCTACAAGAAGCTGGGAGCCAGGTGGTTCCCCCAGGTGCTGCCTTGGAGGAGGGGGAGGTTTCTCTGGGAGCCTCCAGGATCAAAGGCTTACGGCTGATCTGTGAGGGAAACACCAAAGAGACTCTCTGCTGCCTTATGCATGGCTCAGGCTTGGCTAGGTGCTGGCTTGGGAGACTCTGAAGTTCCCGGGTATTATGGTTGGTTTGAGCAAGGCCCCACCAGTGAAGGTAGAGAGATTCCCAGTTAATGGTGCTGACCTTCTGTGTCCCCTGTGTTATTCCATGACCACCTCCCAGGCGGGCAAATCCTTCTCTCTCACTGCTTGTGGTTCTGCTGCTTGCTAAAGTTTTCTTTAATGGCTTTCAAAACTTTAGTAGGCATTTTTTTTCCTAATTACAATTAAGACTATTTCAAATACTGAGGGAGGGATAATGTGTTTTATAGCTGGAATGTCAAATGTGTTTAAGAGTTGGCTTCGTTCACCATCATGTTATTTTATGGGTCTTTTCTGTGCCCTCCTCTATTGGGTGCTGGAGCAGCCCCCCCTTGAATTTTATGGCCCAGGCTGCAGTGCTAATGATGAGTTCTGTGATGGGAGTGCTGTTACAGCAGGGGATGAAGTGGAGGTGGTCAGGGAGGGCCATTGTGGGGGAGGGGCGGTGACGATGGCTGGCTGCCGAGAGCTTGGCACTTTAGGGGATGCCTTTGTGGCTGGTATCGAGAGGTTAGAGTTGTGCAGGACCCCAGAGGGGCATCAGGGCCCAGGTTAGGAAGGACCTTGTAAGCTAAGCACAGTGAGGACCAGTGAAGGGATTTAGCTGCTAAGGGAGGTTAGCAGATTATTTTTTTTTTTATCTCTCTTCGCTGCATTTCACCTACTAGGTTGTGACTTTGAGACCTTTGATCTTTTAAGAAATTGTTCTGATCCAGAGACAGGAATCACAGCTACCAGATGTTCTTTTTAACCAGGAAGAGGGGAGGCAACCACAGAGGGCCACACTACACAGTGGTTCTCAAACCAGAACTTGCAGTGCTCTCTAAAACACTGATTCATCAAGCCTGCTGTGGGTCCTGAGAATGTGCATTTCTAACAGGTTCCCAGGTGATCTTTGCTGCTGATCCTGGTATCACACTTTTGAGGACCATTGATGTAAAGTGGCTTCTCCTTAACGCTCCCCCTGGGTCTTCTGATTGGAACTGCTTTGGGATGCAGAGACTCTAGATCCCCTCATCTCTGCCCTCTGTGTGGGGCTGTCTCCTCATCTGGGGCCACCACCCATTCCTGGTCAGGCAGTCAGATCGTGGCCTGGTTTTGGCATTATTTTCAGCCAGACAGCTTTTGGAAGCCCGGGCGTACTATAGATCACCCCTGAACACCTCGGAGCCTTCCTTCTGCCTCTCACACATGGATCCAGGAAAACCCACTTCTGGTACTCCATTTAATCTCAGGCCCAGCTTCCTTCTATCAGTTGTTGGGGATAGGACAAGAACCCATAAGGCTGTTGAATGCCTCCCCACCCCCCACCCTGTCTGCCAGGCCCTATGTTTGTTTTTAACATCAGGCCTCAGTTGGGAGTTACTGTGGTGTGAAGTAGAAGCTGTTGGTCCACAGATCCTCCTTTTCGGTGCCTCCTGTGCCACCTCCCACCACAGGGGTTCCACCTCTTGCCTCCCTCTGTACCAGAGCCTTTCTGTATCACACACTTAGGCGTTGTTTTATTCTCCCAGTGAGTTCTATAGTGTGTGCGCGCGCACACACACACACACACACACACACACACACCCCAAGCATCCAGTCTTGGGTGTTTTCCCTTTTAGAATCATGTGGAAGAGGGGAAGGAGTGACAGCTACAGAAGACTTGTCAGTAATTTCTAGCATAAGTCTCTGGAGGAGATTGTCATACACTGTCTTCATCATTTGTTTCCCCTGGGTTTGTCTTGGGGAATTTCTTGAGGTCTTTACCTAGGAGGCAGCTTTGAGCTGGATCTAGAGATGGAACTGGGATTTTCTGTGCAGGGGAAGAGGTGACTGCATCCTGCATCACTTCTGTGTCAGTGCTGTGTATACGTGTGTGTGTAAGTTTGCATATGTAAATGTGTGTGAGTATATATGTGTGTACCTGTTCATACAGAATCTCAGCATGGAGTATGTTCCTGAAAACCAAAGCTTTCTTGCAGAGGGCCTCCCTTAGTGAATGGGAGATGATGTCAAGTAGGCGGGAAGCTGAGTTTGGACCCCCTCAGGGAGTCCTTGAAACTGGTGAGCCAGGAAAGGGACAGACTCAGAGCTATGATTGAGCTGTCACAGTGGGGGATGGGGGTGGGGTGGGAGAGAATGGGATCAGAGTTAAGGGACAGTTATAGTCCAGGTAAGAGGCTGAGAGAACCTGAGCTTCCCGGAAAAGAAAATGAAACTTTAATAGATAGAAATATTATTCCTTCAGGTTGTCTTTATTAAAAACTAACAATGACAAAAGAAGCCAGTAACTTGGTAGATCTCCCTTTGTGCAGCCAAACAGGTCTCATCCCGTTATGTTTTCTGCTGAAGTCTTGTTTCTTTTATCATAATTAAGTAAATGTTTCCACCACAACTGAGAAAGTCAAGATGCATGATGACATCAGTTTCCCAAGTTTTAAATACATGCTAATGTGTACCAACACTTTATATTTTGTCAGCATCCACAGGGTTGAGTTAAATAACACGTTTTCTAAAGAATAATATCATGTCTAACCGTTTGTTTGTTTGTTTGTTTTTTGTTTTTAAGATTCAGCAAACAGTTTCTGAATGGCCTGCTAGACAAGGGATATTCAGAGAATAAATGGTGGTCAGCTTTCCAAGAAGGAAGCTTCTCAGTTTGCAGTTGAATACCAGCTTTGCAAAGGTCTAGTCTGGGAGACAAATACAGCTAGAGAGACCTGAGGAATGCCAAGACAGAAGTGTGTGCAAGGGACTGGTAGGGCCTCGAGTTATGGGAAGTCAAAGAGAGCTTTCAGGAGGAGGAGGAGGTGATATTTGAGCTGACTCTGGAAGAATGAGTGGGAATTTCCTAGGCCAGGAACTGCGGAGGAGGGCTGTCCATGAAGAAGGGACAGGACAGCTTGTGCCAGGGTCTGAAGGCTTGGGAAAGAATGGTTTAGAGGCTCAGCAGGGCAGGTATTATGGGGGATTGCAGAGGGGGTAAGAGCCACAAAGGGAAGAGGGTCTTTCATGTGCCTTGCTGGGGAGTTGCAACTTGTTTTTTGGGGCTTTTTCACACGAAATCATTGATGTGTGGCTTGACTGAAGCCAGAGTCAAACATAAGTTGTCAGTTTCCATTTTGGTTAACAAAAGGTAAGAGCCAAAGTTAGTGTCTGTGGTTTGGCTTGGGATATTCTTTTCTTTTTAATTTTTTTTAATGTTTATTTTTTATTTTATTTTTGAGAGAGAGAGATTGAGCATGAGCAGGGGAGTGCAGAGAGAGGGAGACACAGAATCTGAAGCAGGCTCCAGGCTTTGAATTGTCAGCCCAGAGCCTGACGTGGGGCTCAAACTCTAGAACCTGCAAGATCATGACCTGAGCCCAAGTTGGTCGCTTAACCGACTGAGCCACCCACGTGTCCTGAGATACTCTTTTCTTTGAAGTCCTGTCCCTTGAAAGTAGTGTGAGAGAGATGTTGCATATCAAACACATTTTTCTGCATTGAGTCCCCAGAAGAGAAATCTGTTCTCTAGGCTTTGTGCTGACCACTTAATTGGTCATTTAATCCTCACAATCACACTAGGAGAGGTTTAGATACTGTATCAGTTAGCTATTGCTGCATAACATATAACCCCAAACTCTGTGATTTTAAAAACTAGGGGTTAGAAACTTTTCTTAAAGGGCCAGAGGGTGGGTAATTTTAGGCTTGAAAGCCAGTCTCCATCACAACTGTTCAACTCTGCCCTTAGAGCTGGAAAGCAGCCATAGATGATATATAAATTAAAGGGCATAACTGTGTTTCAATAAAGTTTTGTTTACAAAAACAGGCAGCTGACCTATGGTCTGTAGTTTCCAACCCCTCCTTTAAATGATAAGCCTTTATTATTGTCCACAAGCCCACATGTCAACTGAATAGTTTTTCTGGTCTCAGCTGGGCTCATGTAGGCATCTGTGGTCCATTTGGGGTGGATGTGCAACCCTACTGATCCTTGCTGGTCTCTCTTACATGCTTGGGGTAGCTGGTTTAGGATGGTCTTGACTGAGACAGTCAGGCTCTGTTCCATGTGGTCTCTCATCCTCCAGCAGGCCAGCCTAGTTCCTATGATTGTGGCAGGGTTCTAAAAGAACAGAAGCCCATGAGGTTTCTTGAGGTTGGAAACTGGCACACTGTTCCTTCTACTACATTCAGTTGACCAAAGCAAATTACAATGCCAGCCAGGATTCAAGGAGAGAGGAGGAGGGTCACCTGGGTGGTTCAGTCAGTTAAACGTCCCACTTGGGCTCAAGTTGTGATCTCATGGTTCCTGGTTTTGAGCCCTGTGTCGGGCTCTGTGCTGACAGCTCAGAGCTTGTAGTTGCTCTGGATTCTGTGTCTCCTTTCTGTGCTCCTCTCCTGCTCATGCTCTTTCTCTGTCTCTCAAAAATAAATAAATGTTAAAAAAAATTTTTTTTAAACAGAGGAGAGAGGAGGATCTGCATAATCTCATGGCAAAGGGCAGGGATACAGGCAGTCCATTAACCGAGGCCTTCAATACTATCCATCTACCACAGGTAGTATTACCCTTATTTTATAGATAAAGAAACCGACGCCTCAAGGTTAATGACTTGCTTAATGTTACACAGCTACCAAGTGACAGAATCAGGATCACATCTGTGCAGTCTGAATTCCAAGTTTATATGCTATTTATCAATTTGTTGTATTATTTTCTGTGATTTAAATGGAGATAGTAGGGCTCTGATATTTACTGAAATGTGCGTCGTGTGTCTCCTCCTCCCTTCACTTAATGTTCCTCTTTCTCCCCTCTGCCCTAATTTCCACCCCATTCAGTCTGGGCTTTGGGGGTCCCCAGAAGAGACCCCAGAGCTGGCTTTTCTCTCTCCCTCCCGCATCTGCCCCCGAGGTCCATAAATGAGATGTTAATGAAGCCCTTGAATTATTTTATAGAGAAATTCTGTGCGCAGAGTTGGTGCTTCTCAAGGGACAGCTGCGCAAAACATGTGTCTTGTAACTGTCATGTCTTCTCAAATGAGAAACACCAAGCATTCCCTGCCTCCAAGGATTGGTGAAGCTGTATGTGCTGCTTGGGGGTGGGGGTGGGGGGAATAAATAAATACATAAAAATAACCAAAAATCTAATGGTACATTGAACTTATCAAAAAGGAACCTAAGTTTCCTTAAAGGAGATCAGGTGACCATCCCCTAATCTGACAATCTCGGAACAGGACTGATTTCCCCCAACTTAACCCCCTAAGACTTGACCTCATCCTCTCCCCGCCCCCAAAACATTCTGACCCATAAAATAGACGTTAAAGGGCAAATTTGAAACAGGTGTGGCTTCCTCTGGTCATTTAGCAAAGCTCAACTCGCCTGTGTCAAGCGCTCCCTGGGCAGTTTATCTTGGGCTGACTTTTAGATCTTGTGCTGAGACAGCCAAGAGGTAGTGGCCTGTGGGAGAAGGGGGAGGTCAGGCTTGGCCCTAAAAAATAAATTGGGATGTATAACTTTGAAGCAGAGAGCTGGGATGTTGGCTGGCCGATGGCAGCACCTGTTGGCATTCTGAGCGGTGGTGGTGGGTTTCCTGCTGGATGGAGACAGGATGCAGTGGTCTCTACCATCCTGACTTCATGACTTCTGTTTGGCCTGTGTTGCCATATGCAGGCCACTGTCAGGAGCTGTGTGGATACAGGGATGAACCAGGGGGTATGTAGTGCCTACCCATAAGGAGTTTATTGGTGAGGACACAGGAACCAGGTGAGAATACAGATTTATGTGGCGGAATTTATCAATAAAGTGGTATGGGTGAGCTGAGAGCCATTCTGGCACAGAGGCTATTCTGGGCAGAACCTTGATTCCTTGGAGGTGAAGGTAGCACCTTCTGAGAAGAAGAAGCACCTTCTGAGGTAGGTGCTACTGTCCTTCCCATTTTACATATGAGAAAACTGAGGGCCAGAGCTGTTAAATAACTTGTCTGAGGTCCTACCACCAGTAAGTGGCAGAGATGAGATTTGAAACTGGATCCAGAGTCTTTGTCTTTGGCCACTGTGCCATACCCCCTCAGGCTGCGCAGTCTCATGCCTGAATTTCCTCTGCCTTATTTGTGGCTAGACTTTATAAAAAGCCCCTCTGTTAGCCTTGTAGGAGCAATTGATTCCTACATCTATGTAAGTATTCCATAACTTAAGAGCACTTGCATACCTGTAGTTAATTTGCTTTGTAGAGTCAGTCTGTAAGGAAAATGCTATAACCCCCATTTTACAGATGGAGAAACTGAGGCTCTGGGGAGGTGTGGAGGTACTTCACAGCAGGTACTGGCTTGAGTCAGTGGCCAGGCTATGGACCTTCTGTTCTGAGCCCAGTGCCCTTTGTGCTGTGGGTGTGGAAGTGGTTTGGCCAAAGCTCCAGTCCACAGGAAGGGTGACAGCCTGATTGATTTCCGGTTCTTTCCATGTTTTGATTCTGAAATACTTTACTGAGACCATTAAGGAGCATCGACAGAGGACCTTGCTTCCACAATGGAATTTTCCTTCTCTTCCTGTTTGGTATTTTCCAGTAATATTTCTATTAATGTTTCACTTTCAGAGGCACTAGCTTCCTGAGAGTTTTTCGCTTTCTCAACTGCTGAGCCAGGAAGAATTGAATTTTCCTCTAAGTCATTCAGTTCCTTTCCATTTTCTCCAAGGGGAGCGCTCTCTGGATTTCCCATTATGCTGTAGAGGAAGGATCTTGGAGGTGGGTCCAAGGGATGGAGAGAGAATTAGTCAAGGCCTTGGGGAATGACTCACACCCTGTGTTTTCCAAGCAGGACTTAAGAGTAATGGTCAAAAAGGGGCTCCCCAAGGTCCACAAGGGGAGAAGTAACTTGACAGGTGGGTGGGGGGAAGTGGATATCACTGGCCCACTGCTGGGCCTTCACTTACAGGCTGGACCTCCAGTCCTCAGCTGGACCATGAGAGCTTATATCAAGACTTTTCTCCCCATTCATTCGTTCAACAGATATTGTTGACCACTGCTTATGTGCTGGGGATTGTTCTATTGAGGTACTGGGGATAAAGTGGTGAACAATACAGATAAAAATGTGTGCTCCCTGGGGTACCTGTCTGGCTCAGTCAGTAGAGCACGTCTCTTGATCCAGGATTGTAAGTTTGAGCTCTACATTGTGCAAAGCATTTACTGGAAAATGAATGAATGAATGAATGAATGAATGAATAATAAAATCTAAAAAAAAAGTTTGTGCTCCCCTGAGTTTGCTCCCTCATGAGAGGAGTCAAGCAAATACAGTGTGTTGGGTGGAGAGTGTGAAAGGTAAAGCAGGTTAAAGAGGCTAGGGTGGGCCAGAGTTTGAGATATGGTGCAGTTTTAGATGAGTTCTCAGCTGTGCTGAGGATGTGAAGGCAGGATTCCCATGGTTTCAAGGGCAGGGCATTCCGCACAGAAAGAGCAGTCAGGGCAGGAGCCCAAGTCAGGAGCAGGACCGGGGGCATTCAGGGAAATGAGCATGACTGGGTGGGAGAGGTGGGCTGGGGAGGTGGGGAAAAGTGGGCCAGGGAGACTGAGTATGGTGTGCCTTGGGGGCACTGGAAAGGTCTCTCAGTTTAAGTCTGAATGAGACCGTGAGACAGGGAGTGGAGGGTTCTGAGCAGAGGAATGATGGGCTCTGACTTGGGTTTTGAGAGGATCACTCTGGCTGCCTAGTGGGGAACAGCCTGGAGCGGGGTGAGCAGGAGGCCAGCTGGGGCACCTGCGAATGTTGGATCAGGGGTGCTAGTGGTGGGTGAGGAGAAGACACCGCGCTCAGGACACATCCATAAGGTAGAGCTGCAGGATTTCCTGACAGATGAATGCCACGTGAGGTATGAGGGGCAGGAGAGTCAAGGGTGACCCTGAAGTTCTGGCCTGAGCAATAGGGAGGATACCAGAGGACAGTCATAGTTAAGCCTTGATGGGCTTGACCCAGCGGCCCAGTCCTGAGGCTTAAAGCAGGACACATTCTGCCTCCCAGGGTTCCTGAGAACCTGGAGGAGGCACGGGTGACCTCCGGTCCATCCCGGCTGGGGAAAAACACCCTATATGGGAGGTGGGTTTGGAGGAAGGTGCAGATGGGACATCCCAGACAGAAGGCATCCTGTCCACAGTGGTTGAGATCAGAAGGGGAGTGCTGCTGGGTGCATACAGGTGTGGCCAGAGCCTGGGACTCGCCTTGGTGTGACTGCCGGTGATGGAGGAAGGTGGCAGGAGTTGTGTGTAAAGGGCCTTACCTGCCACTGGTCTGAAATGGCCCCAATTCTCCAAATTCAAAAGAAGCAACTTGCTGTGTTGCATGCCTGAGCCGGACACTACAGAAGGGCAAAGATGAGTGCCATGGTTATGTCTCCAGGGACAGGGCTGGAGCCTGCCTGCTTTGCTGAGCAGAGCATTTCATTGCTGAGCATTTGTGATTGTTGGGAAAATTCCCCCTTCTATGGGGCCCAGCAGTACGTGGGCCACAGGGAGGAGGCAAACAGAAGTAGGAGGAATGGGGCTTTCCTGGTTTCTCCAGGCCATGACTACATTCTGAAAATGAAAGTGACTAGAAAGTTCTTTACAGTGAAGCTTCACTTTTTTTTGGATGTGCACTCCCAGAAAGCCAGACAGCCCCATAATCCGTCTGGTGCATTCCAAAGCCACGCATGTGATTTGGAGCCTGCGTGGCATTTGTGGAATGGTGCAGCCTCTACCTGCTCCTCTGTGGGGGCGGTTGTGAGTTGGCAGTGTGCTGAGGCAGTTCCTTAGAACCACAAGCTTGGATTTTTAAATATGTTTCAAGGTTTATATCTGTGAACTTTTTCTCCCCCTTTTAACAAAACTAAGACAAGTTTGGTGTAGAAAATGCAGATAAGCAAAACTAGCAAAACTAACAAATTCTATAATTCAAAGAAATCATCATTAGCATTTCACTATTTTTCAATTAGCCATTTTTTCAACGCATCTATCTATACATTTTTCCCAGCACAAAAATTAAGTAATATTGTACGTATTTATTTTCTTTTTGTTTAGAGACATGGAAAGATGTCTCCATTATCTTAAACATTAAACAACAGTAATTGAATATCTATATCATATTCAGTTAGGCTTTCCATAGTCTTCCCTAATTTAACAGTGCTCTAACAACCATCTTTGTAACAGAATTCTTAGCTTAAGTCTCTGAAGGTTTCCCTGGGACTGAGTCCCAGAAGGAGGATTGTTGGGTAAGAAGGGGAAAATTTTGATATGTGCTTTCAAATTGTATCCTAGAAAGATTTCACACATTTACGCCTGTTTTACTCTAATCCAATTTAGTTTCATTTGTAATTTCTTGGGTTACTGGTGTCCATGTGCTTTGACCATTTATGTTTCTTTTCTAAAAGTGTATACTTATATCTTCTGTCTGTCCTTTCTACGGTAGGGTTTATAGGTTTGTTTTGTTTTGTTTTGTTTTTTGTTTTTTTTTGAGAGAGAGAGAGGGAGGGCAGAGAGAGAAGGAGATAGAATCCCAAGCAGGCTCTGGTGGTGTCAGCATAGAGCCCAACCCAGGGCTTGGACCCACAAACTGTGAGATCATGACCTGAGTCAAAATCAAGAGTAAGTCGCTTAACCAACTGAGCCACCCAGATGTCCCTGTGGGGTTTAGGTTTATCTTTTTATTGATTTGTAAGAGCTCTTTGTGGATTAAGGATGGCAGCCCCTTACCTGCCATTTGAGTTGCGGAATAGTTTTTATTTACAGATTTATAATTTGTGTTTCAGTTCTGTTTGGTGATTGCTGTTGCTTACACCGAATCGTTTTCTGTTATTAAATAACTCCCAGTGGTCTTCATGATTTCTGGAGTATGCTGCTTAGAAAAGTCTTCCTTACTCCAATGTTAATCTGTATTTTCTTCTAATAGTTTGATTTTTTTTTTAACATTGAAATCTTAATCCATCTGGAGTTTGATTTCAGGGTATGAGGTAGGGTTTTAATTTTGTTTTTCTGAATGACCAGTCTGTGTCGGGGCATCTTCTCGTTTCTTGCTCTGTGATCTGTATTTCTTCAGGTGCCTTTTTAGGCTTAAATATTTTGACTGTCTCGCCGTGACTGAGTTTAGGTCTTATCAGCCTATTATGATAATGATGATTTCGCCTTGTCTTCATAAAAATGACACCTTGTGTCTGCAGGTACCCATGTGCTTATTACACATTCAATTTCTGACACCTGAGGGAAGTAACTGGGTATTAGCGCTTTGTCTTTGGATGCCAGGTGTGACACTGTGGGCGGGATAAAGCCAAGAAAGCCTCAACCCACCTCTGGTGGAGTCGGCATCCCCATCCAGGATCAGGGGACTGGATGTTTGTATATATTTGGGGTGACCACATTCTGTGTTCTGCCCTACCTGTGGGGCCTTATCTGGGTGTGTCTGCTTCAGCTTTCATATGATGACTTGTGGAGAAAGGGATGCAACATTCAGTCATCAGTGCAGCGACCATTTTTTAGATACCTACCATGTTCCAGCACTAAGCTAAGCCCTGTGGATATTCAGAGATGAGTAAGCCCCGTTCTCATCCTCAAAGCCCAGGAGGGGTATTGGAAAGGCCCAGGGCTCTCTCCAATGCAAGACAGAGTTCAGTGCCAGGATAGAGAGACAGGTGTAATGACTGAGTGGGGAGGAGAAGCATTGGAGCCCAAGGTGGGCACAGGCAGTAGTGGAGCTCTCTGTGGGTAAAAGAGCTCAGACTTGGGGCATGGCTAAGACTTGAAGGTGTGGCATATGAAGACTACAGTATTTTGGTCACTTGGCTGTTTTTCACACCCACCAAAGTCCAGCTCAAGTGATACGACTTCACAGAGTTCTCCCCTCATCCCCAACCTTTCCTGTCCTCCTTAGCCCAGGTGTCCTGTGTCTTAATCAGCAAGAGACCCTTTCTGAACCCCTGCTGCATGTTCCTCTTTCTCTGGCTCAGGCTGTGTCAGGATAATCCATCTTGTAGTGTCCGCTGTGAGGTTTGTGACATTAATGAATTGGTGTTGATGGCGCAAATTAAGTCCGGGAGTATTCACCGGGAATAAACCAAGAAAAAAATGCAGATTTTTGAACACTGAAGAACATTTTTATGGTCCTAAGAGGCTGAGGGTATCTACCTAGTTCATTATATTGTGTGTTACATCGCATCACTGAACACTAGACCAGCCCTCATAACACATTAGAATCACCTGGGGAGCATTTTTGAAAATTTTCAGTTCCCCACACTAACTACCATCATGGCTCCCTGGGCATCAGTATTTTGGGAAGCTCCCCAGATATTCTGATGCATGGCCAAGGTTGAAAGCTGCAGTCCTGGACCTTAGTTTAGAATTCCAGGGGAGCCTGGGGATCGCTCAGTCCAACCCTTCGGCATCCATGCCTAAAAACCTCCAGTGATGAAGGGATTCATCACTTCCCAGGCCACATAACTTACCCACTCCTTTGCACAGCTGGGCTTGAAAGGTTTTCGTTTTTGGGGTTTTGTTTGTTTTTTTTTTTTTTCTGTTCCCTCCAGCTTAGCACAGATTTGTTGAGTACTTGGTGTTACAGGAGCTCTGCTGGCTGACTTATTTCTCTCTGTAGACTCTACTGTTGTAGTTGGACTCCTTGAGGTCAAGTAGAACCAGTCTAACCTTACTTCTTCTACATGATGACCCTCAGATGTGTGAGACCCTCAGATGTGTGATCATATCTTCAAAGGCAGAGGGAAGCTGCAAGTTGTAACAGTTCCCCATAGAGCCAGGTTCCCAGCCAGGACACCCACTGCTAAGGGCAAGTACCTTCCAGTATTACAAGTGTGGAGGGCACTGATGGACCCCAAGTCCAGGACATTCCTGGACAGGAAGTGGCAGGCTAAACCAGGTCCTGAGTGGGTGGCCTGAGGTTAGCGCTGAGGAGTGAACAGTGCCAGTGCATGACCCAATGGGGAGCAAGGTTGGATTATCAGGTGGATTTGGGGGGTCCAAAGCAAAGAGTAGAGCAGCAGTTAGGAGTAGCTTCCAGGGGAGCAGGTGGGATCTTGCCACCCAGGACCTCAGTCCCAAACAGGTAGAAGTAGAGCAGAAATTGCCCAGATGAGAGCGGCATTGTGTAGGAGGCTAGGCATTCTCTGTCCTGGTTCTTCGTCCTTTGTGGGGGGTAGCCAGCAAGGCCACGAACCACAGGTGCCCAGAGCTATTGATTTAAACACTGTGAAACCCTAATGGTGTCCAACCGTGGTGGTGTGAAATGAGTACCAGCTTTGGGGTCAGAAGTCTGGATTCAAGTCCTGGCCCTGATGCTTGAAAGCTTAGTAACTTGGGACAAGTGATTAACTTCCAGGCCTGGAATGCTGCATCTGTCCTAATGTGGGTTTAACAGTAATAGATGGCGTTTCCTGACTGCTCACTCCATGCCTTGCAGCTATGTAACACTTTCCATGTATGATCCTCATGGCAGGTCTTTGATGTGGTCCTATTAGAATCCCCTTTTTTAATGTGAAACATTTTGGAGATGAGGTCCAGGGGCAGTACACAGGTCATTGTGAGGCTTTAATAAAATCATTTGTTTAAATGGCTGTGCACAATGTCTGGCATGTAGGAAGAGCTTTATGAATGTTTTCGTATTCTTTTGGCCACAGTCTATCCTAGGCCTCAGCCTGGAACTCTGGGCTTCCTATAGTCACAGTCAAGCCAGTGGAGCTGCCCTGTCTAGCTTGGTAAAGGCATCCTCAAAAAGTAGGCCTGTCCTTATTTTGATGGTCAGTTTGTATTGATCCATGATACCTTGCAGTGGGAGAGTAAAAGTAAAAACTATTCCTGGGTCATCATCCTGTTCCAAGTTCTTTATATAGATTAATTCACTGAAGTCCACAACACTCCCTAGGAGGTAAATTCTATTAAAAGTCCCATTTTACAAATGGGGAAACTGAGGCAAACAGGGCTTTGTTGTTTGTTTTGTTTTTAGTACCTTGTCATAGATGATGCAGCTACTAAGAGCTGCAGATGGGGGGCCCCACGCAGTTAGTCTAGCTTCTGTCTACCCTTAATCTCTGTGCTAATAGCTATAGGGCACATTGACAGAGGTCATAGTTCTATATCACCTGGTGGTCTCAAAACCATGATGCCAAAGTCATTTACAAACCAGAGAGTTGATAAAGCTTCTGGTTTGGACCAGGTACTCTCTATGTGTTCTCAGGATAATGCTGCTGAAGGAGAATTCAGAAGGCTTCATGGAGGAGGTGGCACAGAACTGGGCCTTCTTGGAAAGGGAGCATTTGGGTATTTGGACACTGGTGGGTGTGAGGAGGGCATCAGGGGTGGGGGGCACTGTGAGCAGTCTCAAGTGATGGAGGGAGAGGCAGTGAGAAGGTGCAAGGGGAAAGACGCCAGAATGGGAGCCAAGGCCAGGTGTCGGAAGTCCTGAGGGCCAGACCACAGAGTGTGCTCTTTATTCTATAATGGGAAGTGGTAGAGCCAGGGGGTAACAAGGTCAGATCTGTGCTTTAGGAAAACCAGTCTGTGTGCCGCTTAAGAGGACTGGTTAGAGAGGGTGGGAAGGGGGAGACCTAAGCGGAGCTAAGAGGTGGGGACCCCAGTTAGGAGACCTCAGATGCCTCAGGCAGAGGGAGAAGGGCCTAACCCCAGTCTGGATCCTCAGGCTGTAAAATACCGTGACTGACTACTCAGGCAGCTTGTGATGACACCGGTCAATGGAGGAAAATTGAGCACTTGTCAAGCACAGGTTTGCCTGGATCACCTCATCAGTAGCCGAGATGCCTTGTGTGTGAGAGTTTGTGAGTTACCCGGTCCACCGGGGCCTTTGTCCGCGTTCTGTCCGTCAGACACATCTTGTGCCAGGGATTCCTCCTGGGCCTGGGCTGGGAATGGAGGTACATCTCCACGTGTGGTCCTGCCAGTGGGAGAGTCGGACCAGAGGTCTTGTGTGAGTCCGACGGCACCTCAGCTGGTTGTTGCTGCAGAAACGCAGAGCAGGCAAGGGCAGAGCCACCACACGGGCAGCCTATCCCTGAGGGAAGCTGTGCAGGTGGTGGAGATGGGGGAGGGGGCAGTGTTTGTTCTTGGGGGCCGCAGAGCTAGTCCCCCGGTCTTGGACCGAGGCTCACTCTGCCATCGGGTGGCGGCACCTCACAGAGTTGGACGTTGGGGCTATCCATAGAAGGTAGAAGGAAGTCATGGTAAAGCTGTGAGTGGTGTAGCTGGAGCCTTCAGAAGAAGGGAATGCACAAGGGAGAGGAGAACGCTGGGGCTCTGTCCAGTGCCAGAATGCTGACCTTTAGAGGACGTCCTCTGCAGGGAGAAGCTCTTTGAGAAGCAGTGAGCACTCAGGAGCCATCAGGTCCCCAGAGGGGAAGAAACATTAGCCTTGATGAAGATGTTTGCTGGGCTCCATCCAAGGATCCCCTGAGGATCACCAACCAATTCCTTCCGCATTCAATACTGGATCAGAGAGGCCCCTCTGGCCAGCAGAACATTCTTTCTGAGCCCAGAAGAGATACTTTGTAAATAAATATCCAGGAATAATGTGCCATCAGTCCAGCTCAGGGGGTTCCTGCTGCATGCATGGGGCACACATTCGGGGAATTCAACTGTCAGTCAACTCCTGCTTGCTGAGCTTCTGTGGGGCTCGGGATCCATCTGAAAGCCATCTGTGGTGTGACTGCCAAGTGACAAGATGGTGGGAATTGGTGTCATCACTTCCTAGTCCCCCACAGGATGGCTGAGAACATTGTTGAGGCTCAGATCACACACACACACACACACACACACACACACACAGGCCTTGGGCCTGAATGTTGTCAAAGTGCAGACACCAAACCCAAACTTGCTACTGGGGTCTTGCCTTCCTTCCCCTTGTCCCACCCCATCCTGATTTTTGTCTGCACTCTTGTTCTGATTCTTTATCACCCACACACTAGGACAGAAGTGGGCCTCATCTTGAAAAAGCTGAGGAACTTATCTCTATCCTTTATTTTGAGAAGGCCTTAAAGATGATTAGACATGAAGCCTCCAGAGGAAGCAGAAATTGCTGAATGTGACAGCTCGCAGAGGGATGCTGATTAAGCAGCTTGGAAGTAAGAAGCTGTAGTCAATGGATAGGGGTGAGGGCTCATTCTTGATTTTTTTTTTTTTTTTTTTTGTACGATTCAATTCCTCTCTTCTTAAATTAGAAATGCCCTTTTTACACCTGTCTGATCCTTTGGGGAATGGTAATCCCAGAAAATCTCGTAACCCTTTGCTCTTGATGGTTTCTTCTGGTTTTACCTATTTCTCCACAACCTCATAAGCACTTCACAGTATTGGATTCTGTCAAGTTCAATGGCTCAAGGTTTTGTTTGCACTCAAACATTCCTTACTCTGAGAGTAAATTTCAGTTTTACACTTACAATTCAGAGTCATTTTATTTTGGACATTTCTGATGGCCACCTTATAGTTATGGATGGGAAAGGGACTTTAGATCTGTAAAGGGTACTGAAACAAAACAAGAAGTTTATATGTTCCTATCTTCCCCCAAACTTTTTGTTTAAAAAATTCAAAAAGGGAAATCAGGGCTTCCCTTGAAGGAAGAAGCCAGGCTTCCTTAGATCTGTGTATTTGAATTTCAAAGGCTTGTTTGAATGTGAAAACTAAGGACATCTTGCCTTCACAGTCTAAAAATCAGAGACTACTGAGTTAGATTATCATTATAAAGTTTATTCCTATAGTCATTAGGGGCATGACCTGTTCTACTCTTTAGTTCTTTAGTGGTAAACGAGAATTGTCCCCATTGCTGCATTGGTCCATGACTGGATGGTCAAAACATTGACAAACATTCACAAGTGGATCCAAAATCATAGGGTATGTCTTGGGGATTTGTACCAAGCCGTGTGTGTTGCAGATTCATGCATTGATTTTAGAATAGCCACATGGTACCTGTTCAAACGCTGGCCTAGGGGCCTGTGAGAGAAGCAGTATAGGACAGTGAAGGAGCACTGCTCAGGCTTAGTCTGGATTCGGAATTGAGGGTCTGTGATTTTGGGCAAGTTGCTTGACCTCTCTGAGCCTGTCTTCCCATCTTTAAAATGAGAGTGCTCATCCCTATCATGAGGTCAGCCGTTGAGGCTGCTGTGAAAAGACTTAATAAATTAAAGTTACCCTAGAAGTGTTGTACACTTGGTTCCAGGTCAGAAAGAGTAACAGCAGACAGTGAGGGAACAAGACAGAGAAGCTGAAAAGTTGCTGCTCCATGACCTAGTGTGTGCCCTGATAGGAATTTATCCTGAGGATAGAGTGAAGAGAGTCACAGTGACTTAGTTACCAGTAACCGACAGCAATTGGGAAAATGAAAAACTGGAAATCCCCTAAATACCCAAGCATGAGAAATGTCTAGCATGTGCCACATGCTAGGGGAGAGGGCCACAGCCAGCCAAAGTGGAGTTGAGTGACTCAACTGCAGAATAGTCAAGAGGGGAAGGGGTTAGATATAAAAAGCTAAATATTTGTATTCTCCCCCCTACCCCATTCCTACATACCTATGTAGGAAAAAAGCTGTAAGTAAATAGATCCAAATGTGAACAATGGTTGTCACTGGAAGATTGGGTATTTTTTCAGATTTTAAAAACAAACATTATTTAATGGCAGAGATACTTTTTTTTTTGTTTGTTTTTTGTTTTTTTTTTTTTACAAGCTAATGATATCTCAAGTGCAGAGGAGAATGAGAAGGTAAGCCAATGCAGGCTCTCTGCCTCTCAGCCCTGCCATCTGAATGAGTTGTTGAACTTCAAAGCCAGGGCTGAGAGTGTCTCATTGTGTTGGAATGTGGGCAATGAGGATCACAGGAAGTGGTGACAAGCCCTTTGTTATATAAGCTCACCAGGCTTGCTCGGTGCCAGCTCTGGCCCTTGGTGCTCCATCAGGGGCATCATCTGTCTGTGTCCGTGGTCACAACCTGAGCCTCGGCAGGGACCTATATTATCGGAACTGTGCTGCCAGGCACAGGAAGCCACAACTGCACACCCTCTCTCCTTTAACTGCCGGTGGTGCATTGGGCTGTTATTCCACGAAAGGAGAAAGGCCATTGTGGAGGGATTTACTGGCTTTATTCCCGACCTGGAAAGGTATGGGGATTTTCCCTTACCCCTTTGGAAGGAATATATCCTGGCTGCCTCTAAAAGCCCAAACAACCTGCTTTTCATCTGCTTCTGTTTCTCTGTTCCTATTTGTGTGTGCTGTGTTTACAACTGTGGTCGGCTGAAGGAGTTAGCTGGGAGAGGGGACTGTTCCCTTGGGCTGGGAATGTTGCTGCTCCAAAGGCAGATTGCAGTTTTTCCCCTCTGTTAACTTCCCTGTAGGAGGCAGGCAGAAGCGGGCCTTGCACATGACAGGTGCCCAGTGAAGCCTTGCAGTATTGAGGAGTTTCCTGTATGGAAGGGTGTCTGTGTGTATGTGCTTGTGGGTAAGAATCGTAGAATATTGCAACGAGAAAATATCTTGCTCTCATGCCTGAGATTATGAGCTGCTTTTTTTTTTAAGATTTTATTTTTTATTTTTTAAGTAATCTCTACACCCTACGTGAGGCTCGAATTTACAACCCCGAGATCAAGAGTCGCATATTCTACAAACTGGAGCCTGCCAGTCGCCCCAAGCTGCTTTTTATTGAACACCCATTGTATGCTGTACTCTGTTGGGTGCTTTAGGTACATCAAATCACTAATCCTCCCAGGAGCTCTATAAGGAGGATATTATACACTTTTCACATAAAGAAACAGATTTAGGTCAGGGGGACATGGCCAAGGCCTATCTTCCTTGTTTTTGTTGACATTCCCATCTTATTGGATACCAGGGACTCCATTCCTGGAGAACATGTACTCATTTTTTTTTTTTTTAATGTTTATTTATTTTCGAGAGACAGCATGCAAGCAGGGGAGAGGCAGGGGCAGGTGAGGGACCGAGGATCCAAAGCAGGCTCTGTGCTGACAGCAGACAACCTGATGAGAGACTCAAACTCAGAAACCATGAGATCACGACCTGAGCTGAAGTTGGACGCTTAACCGACTGAGCCCCTGTATTCATTTTTGATGTACCCCTGAAGCTCCTGGCTTAGAACCTGGAACACTATAGCCACTCTGGATAAAAGCCACCATGGCTGGGTGACTTTTGACAAGTCCTAGCCCCTCTCTGGGCCACAGTGTCTCCATGTATAAAATAACCAGCTGTTCTTCTCTATCACAAGGCCCTGTCGTTTTCAAAAAAAACTTTCCGGGACAGCCATCCCCCCTGTAGGTTCCTGTGGAATGTGGTTGGTCTTGTAAGAAGTAGTCACAAGCAACTGAGGCTTTTTTACTGTCAGGCTCAGGCCCAAACATCAGATGACTGTTGTCCCCAATTAATAAGACACAAGGAATAAAGTTGCGTAACTTTATAATGAAACCTCATTTCTCACTGCGGTTTTAATTCATCCAGCGTCTAAGGCACGCGTCCTGCCCCTGGCAAGCTCGCATGTTTCATTCCTTGGCGCAAACACCCACCTTTTCACCTGAATTAGTTTGGAAAAGCCTTGGGCAGTTTCCAGAAATTAAATCTAGAGGATGGAAGGTTTACCACCCCAAGATGTTCAAAGAAATGTGTGGCTTCCTGGGGGGACCCGACTCAGAGGGGAGCCCAGAAGGGCTTTGGGAAAAGTATGTTGCCTCCCAGGGTGGTCACTTGTTCTGGTTGGGTAAGTTCCCATGTGTGTCACATAGGAGCCACTGAACTTTCTGTAGACGGCCAGCCATTAAGTGTTTTAGGCTTTGGGGCAACTACTCATTTCTGTTTCTGTTGCAGCTATTCATTCCTGGCCTTGCAGGGCACAAGTGGCCAGAGACAATAGATAAATGATCAGGTGGGACTGAGTTCCAATAAAACTTGACTACAAAAATAAAACTTTGCAGACCTCTGGTCCAAAACCTTAGGCATGGGGCTCCTGGCTGGCTCTTCAGCAGAGCATGCATGTGATTCTTGATCTTGGGGTTGTGAGTTCAAGCTCCATGTTGGGCATAGAGATTACTTAAAAATAAAATCTTTAGGGGCACCTGAGTGGCTCAGTTGGTTAAGTGTCCAACTCTTGATTTCGGCTCAGGTCATGATCTCCCGAGTTTGTGAGATTGAGCCCCGTGTTGGGCTCTGTGCTGACAGCACAGAGGCTACTTGGGATTCTCTCTCTCCCCCTCTCTCTGCACCTCTCCCACTCATGTGCGCGTGCGCTCTCTCTCTCTCAAAATAAATAAATAAACTTAAAAAAAATCTTTTAAAAATTAAAAAAAAAAACTTAGGCACATATCTTCATAATCATAGCCTATGTTCACTTGTTCCTTCTGTGTTTTATACAAACCTGTTTTGACCTCCTGATTGTGTGGAAGTCCCCTCCCACCGCCTTGCTCTTACAAGCCTTCTCTGACCTAGACATGCCATGAGATCTTTGATCATTACTTAGTTGCACAAAAGTTGGCCATGTTCTCATGTCAAAAAGTTTGTCCTTTTTTTTTTTAATTTTTTTTTTCACGTTTAGGTATTTTTCAGAGAGAGATAGGCAGAGTCGAGTGGGGGAGACACAGAATCCAAAGCAGACTGCAGGCTCTGAGCTGTCAGCACAGAACCTGATGTGGGGCTCGAATCCACGAACTGTGAGATCATGACCTGAGACGAAGTCAGACGCTCAACTGACTGAGCCACCCAGGCACCCCCCAAAAGTTTGTCTTTATTTTTTTTTTTTTTTTTAATTTTTTTTTTTTCAACGTTTTTAATTTATTTTTGGGACAGAGAGAGACAGAGCATGAATGGGGGAGGGGCAGAGAGAGAGGGAGACACAGAATCGGAAACAGGCTCCAGGCTCCGAGCCATCGGCCCAGAGCCTGATGCGGGGCTCGAACTCACGGACAGCCCAGAGCCTGACGCGGGGCTCGAACTCACGGACCGCGAGATCGTGACCTGGCTGAAGTCGGACGCTTAACCGACTGCGCCACCCAGGCGCCCCCAAAAGTTTGTCTTTAAAGATGCATCATATTTTCATACAACTGTGTGATCCTGTGTAGGATCTCTTTTTGTATAGTCTGGTTCATTATAAATGTTTAGGAAATCGATATATTATCAGATGGCTCACTATTATAGCCTTTTCAAATGCTGTCAGAAGAAAAACATCACACCTGATGTCCTGTAGTGCTTAAGTCTTGACTCTCGTGGTTGGTCCTTCATCTTCTGTCTTTCAAAAGTGACTCTGGATGTGTCATTTCTTAAACACTCTTCATTGGCTTCTATCATGTCTAGACTCGTAGCATGAAGTTCAAGCTGACCCTTATCTCTCTGAAAGGCTTCCCACTGTTTCATGTTTCCTGGCCCACCAGCTGGAAACCTCTTGCCTTCCGCCAGGATTTTACCTACATGTCCCTCTATCTTTACATGTATTGTACCTTTTTCCTCTTCATCCTCCCCAGTCCAGCTCAGCTGTCAAGCATTCAGGAAGCTTCCCGGTCTCCCACCCTTCCTTTCTCTATGTACCCACGTCCATGCCACTGGCAGGAGCTGTCACACATCTTGTGGCTCCAGGACAGCAGCAGTGAGAACACCCCACGCAGCCTGGAGTGGGCCCAGGAATGCTCATCAGATGAGCGGCCTCATAGAGGTTGATTGAGGGTCCAATGTTCTGTGACACCCCAGGTCCCCAGATCTCCAGTAACTCCAGCATAGGGCAGCTCCCCAAACCACAGGGCCCTCCAGAGCAGCCAGCACACTCTAATGATAGGCACCTGGTAGGCCTCCAGCAGGCAGAATGGCTTTGGTGCCCACCTTTCTAGTGTGGTAGTGTGCTTTATAGGTGAGTGGGTAGGTGGGCATTTGAGAAGAGCATCTTCCTCCTTCCGCAGGGGTGGGTGGGAGCAATAATAGCTACCAAGTATTGAACACCTCCTGTATGCAGAGCTCTAAGCTAGGGGTTTGTGTGTGATCTGCACAGGCTTTGGGATGATGGAACCCAGGGATCCTTCAGTTCCTTTAGCATCATTCCCAGCACATAGTAGGTGCTCAACAAAGATTTTTTTGTTTTTATATTTTATTTATTTAAAAATTTTTTTTTTTTATTTTTGAGAGCGAGAACACAAGCAGGGGAGGGGCAGAGAGTAAGGGAGACAGAAGATCTGAAGCGGGCTCTGGGCTGACAGCAGAGAGTCCGATCCGGGGCTTGAACTCACGAACCTTGAGAGCATGACCCAAGCTGAAGTCAGACACTCAACCAACTGAGCCACCCAGGCGCCCCACAACAAAGATTTTTTGCATGAATACATGCATTAGACCAGAAGGAGGTTTTTCTGGAAAGATTTGTGGCCAGATTGAAGGGCCACAAATGCCCTACTAAGGAGTTAGTTGAGACTTCAGCCCACAAGGAGTGGGGACCCAAGGACAGGTTTGTGTAGGGAGGGACATCTGCATAACATGTGTCACGCTTACCCCATTATTTGCCCTTTCCGGTGTGGCTGAGATGCCAGATAATGAGGTGTTGAGCTGCACAAAGCTTCCTTGTGCCGGAGAGAGGCAGGGCTGGCCTTGAAGCCAGTTGGCCACTGGCCTCCTCCCTATAATTTATGTGCAGTGGCAGGTTGGAGTGGGCTGCCTGGCAGAGCCAGGGCTTGCCTGCCTCTCCAGGTCGCCGCCTCAGCTTGCTGGCTGCAGCACAGGGGCCATGGCCCTGACACGAGGCCTGCCCCTCTGAGCCTTCCCTGTTGCCAGCGTGTTCTGAGAGGATTAAAGGCGCCTGCCCAGCTCTCCCCAGGACTTGCTGACTCAGCTGATGGTTCCTGTGGCAGGGGACGGTAGGGGGGAGTACTATTGACCTTCAGTTTCTATCCCCACCACATTCTTACTACACATTCCCAGGCTCGGTCACCTTGGGCTTCCCTTGCCTAAAGGCAGCTGGCCCCACAGCTAAGTGGTTTTGCCCATCTGCCCTCAGAGACCACTTTTCCAGGGAGGATGCAGCTCACTGTTTTCAGACTGGGAAATACACAGTTAAGATGTCAGTCCCTGGAGTCTAAGTATGTAGAACTGTTAAGTCGTTCACGGGGGTCGGGGGGGGGGGGTGCAGTTAGCAGTTCAGTTCCCTGCACAGGTACTGGGGGAGCCCACTGGCCTGGGCAGTGGAGAATGTAGAACAGGGCATTATGGAGTAGGTAGGGAGAAGGAAGCCGGGGCGCAGGGCAGCAGACACCAGGCTTTCCACTGCATGGCAAAATGGTCACCATTACAATGGAATCTGATTGATTGATTCTGGGAAGGGGATCGGGGCAGGGTCCTTGGAAGAGGTGGGAATAGGTTTCAATCTGGCCCTGAAAAGTGGCTGCAGATAGAATGAGTACTCCAGGCAGAGGGCACAGTTTGGCCCAAATCATGGAAGTACAGGTGGGTCTGGTGGGAAAGGTGTGGGGTTGGAACTCATAAGGAAAACAGGTGGGACTCTGGGTGATTTCGCAGAGAGAGGCATTTGAGTGGCTCCAAGGACCTGGCCAAAGAGTGATGTGGTTCTGTGACATTAGTAATGGGTCTGAGGGGCCCCTGTTTGGACCTCCATTACCATAGGGATGCAGAGAAAACCTAGGGCCCAGCTCATAAAGGGAATTAAGAGGAATTTGATTTCTAGACTGGGCTGTGTGTCACCCTAGGAAAGCCCATGCTTGGCCAGGCTGGACATGAGCCCCTGCTGTTCTGGCTGTGGCATCTGTTTCCTTGGGCTGGCCTTCGAAGAGCCTGTCATGGTGATTTCTGAGGGAAGCCAACAGATGGGCAAGTTGGAAATGCCTCTCCCGCTGAGGCAGATCCTTTCTTAGGCTCCCAGCTGAAGTCGGAGGCAGGGGAGCACTGGCCCCTCACATGGGTACTTGATAGTTTGCCCTGGGCCCTCACATTTGTGTTGTCTCGGCCACTCCAGGAGGCAGAGCGAGCGGGCCTCCTGGGGTAGAGAAGTGAATGGCTGGAAATCACCCAAAATCAGGGAGCCCCTTGAGCAGGGCTGGGCCTCCCCACTCCCAGCCCAGTACATTAGTCATCACACAGCACAGTCCCTTAGTAATTAAAGGGCATATGCACAGTTTGGAGTTGAGGTTTGCAGTTAAATGACAACTGGAGATAATGGGTGATTTCACTAATACATACTAAGCTCCTACTTTGTGCCAGGTGCTGTGCTAAGCTCTTCTTTGCTTCCTTCTTGCAACAACCCTTGTCATAGGTATTTTTATTATCCCCAATGAGGAGACCCAGGCACAGGAGTTTATTGAGTAACACGTGCAGCACCCCAGCACAAGACAGACATGGCATTTGATCCCATGTGGTCCCACCATGGGCCTGTTTAACCCAATGCCCCAGTGCGTTTGTGAGGCCAGACATGGGCACGGTCCCCTCGTCTGCCTTGGCACTCCGAGCATGCTTTATAATTAGAACAGACTGCAGCTCCTGTTAATGACTTCCTCAGGGGATCCATACTCACAAACTCGGGAGAAAATTGAAGAATGAGAAAGGAAATAGGTAGAGAATGAGGTTGTTTCCACCGAGGCCCAAAGCACTATTCATAAAAAGTGTATTTGAAAGCCGACTGCGGCTGGCTACGTTTTGGTGATCCACAGGCGTCTGCCGTGACTCCTTCTCCGCTGTGCTTTGTGGGTTCAGTACCGGCCCACCTACGACCCTGTCCTGGAGGACAGCTGACATTACATGCCTCCAGTGAAAGCACAACTCTTCTCTCGTTACTTGGCTTCTCAGAATCTCTGAGGGCTTCCCACTGCCTTCTGGAATAATGTTGAGTTGCTATAACCTGGCATTCAAGGCCCCCCACAAGGTGGTCCCTGTCTCCTTTTTCTGCTATGCCAGAGAACGTCCTTCCCTAAACTCACTGGATTGCTTTCTTTTTTGTTGTTGTTGTTTAAGATTTTATTTTTAAGTAATCTGTACCCCCAACATGGGGCCCAAACTCACAGCCCCAAGGTCAGCTAGGCATGGGACAGGTGTCTTCTAGATCAACCTGGTCACCTTTCTCCAGTATGGCTACTTTCCATCCCACCCCTCCACTCCCCCCACCCCCCATACTTCATCCCCCCTCATCCTGCCGAGCACACGGTTCCCCTCCACTTCCAGACATTGACATGCTCTCCATTTCCAATAAAGCCCCAAAGCAGAGCCCTCAGAATCCACCCCAAACTCCGTTTCTGTGTGTCTTTGCTGTGCATCCACCACCCAATCTCTCCAGCATTATTGCCTGGTCTCTTTACTGCTCTGTCCCTCACTTCCACACCTGCCTCCAGATGCCTTACGCTGTTGCTCCCACCTGAGCCCAGGGGAGAGCTGCCCACCTGCCCACTCTCACTGGTGTGGAGCACAGTGGCCAGGACAGCTTTTCAGGAGATTGTGTCTCATCCCCTCCAGCAGAGTGGTCAGAACCTGTGGACTTGTCCCCTCTCTGCATCTCCTCCTCTGTCTCACACGGTATAGGTGCTAATGCATGTCCGAGGAGGCACCCTTCTGCAGCCGGCTTCAGTGATAATGGCCTCCTTGACCTTCGTATGGCTTCATACACATGGTCTCATTACCTCCTGACAGCCCTCAGGTGACTGTCTGTCTTCCCCATGAGGCTGCTGAGATTTGCCCAGGGTCAGACGGGTTGCCAGCCAGTGGCCTAGGCAGGACCACAACCTAGCCTTTCCTGGCTCTCTGCCTCTCTGAAGCTGGGAGTTTGCCCATTGTTTGCATTTCTCTGAAGGAACTGAGGCTCTGGGGAGGAACTGTAGGGGTGGTTTGTGAATTTCTGAGGACAAATAACAAGTCTTGCCCTCTGGGAACAATTGTGCTGCGAGAGCCAGGCTGCTACCATCACTGCTTTCTGTGGTGCAGCTCTAGAGCGTGGCCCCGGAACCCGGACCAACGATTCTGGCTTAAAACTGTGGCCCAGGGATTTGTGGAGGGCAGGGTACAGGCTGCCAAACTCCTGTTAGGAGCCCCCTGGCAGAATTCCTCCTGCTCTTCCCCGGCCTATCATGTCACCGTGCATGGCCCCTGCCAGGGCTGGCCATCAATCGATGGCAGGCCCCAGGCTAGGGGTGTTTTGGACTTACAAGGTAGTTGAACTTCCCCGAACTGTTTCTTACATCAGAGTTGTTTCCGGACAACTGCGGGTTGTGTGGTCAGATTAAAGAGGTTGTTCAGAAAGCCAGACTGGCATCTACAGGAAGTAGGATTACAAGGGGACCTTGTGGCTTTGTGACCTCTGCTCTGTAGATGGGGGAGGGCGCAGGTAGGGAAGGGCAGAGGGTTGTAAAATCAGAGTGCCTGAGCCAAGAAGCATGGAATCCATTCATTCACACACTCCTTTGCCACAAAATAGGATGCAGTCCTTGGCCCCAGGCCATGGCCCCCTTTCTTTGGATCTTGCAACCTTGAAATCTGCTGTAGCACAAACAGGCTAATGACAGTCATTCCCATACGGTAATAAAGTCTTACATTCAGCTTTCTCTTGGGATTATCATTCAAAGTACACTTTTTGGTAAAAGAGTCTGTTTGTCACTTTTCTCCTGATTTAGTTGCAATGACAAATCAGAATTGAGTTTTGAAATTTGTTTTTTAAGATGCCAGTCCCTGGGTTTGGGATTAAGTATTGGAGTAAAGGCCCAATAGCAGCATATGACAGAACACTTTATCTTAAGGATGGTTTTCATCATTCTAACAACAAATTATCTACATTTTTCAGGGAAAGAAAACTGGCAAACCCTTTCCTGCGTTCCATTGTCCTGGGCTGTCACGCCCTCCTGTCAGCCCTGCCTGATAAGCTTCAGGAGTTTAGAAACCTGTTCTTCACAGCTGCCAATCTGTCTCAAAACCTTCTATCTTCTCACCCCCTCTGGCCTTCTCCAGCCAGCTGAACCCCCAACCCCTCCCCCCCTCCCCACCTGTCTTTGTTCTCTCTTGGTCAGATGAAACCTCCCTGGGGTTTGATCTGCCTTTCCCCCCCACTTCTTTTCACCTTCCAGTCACCACTGCCAATGGCCCCTGCCCACTGTCACTCTCTACACCCAGCTTCTCCTGCTGACCTGCTGTTTCTCCTCACTGTGTGACCTTGGGCAAGTTTCTTAATCTCTCTGAGCCAGTTTTCTCACCTGCAAAATTTATTTTTTTCACTTACTGAACACCTTATTGTGTGCCAGGCCCTGCATTAGACACAGGTACCAGAAATATGCATGGATGTAGGCTCCGCCCTGGAGCCCCAGTTTAGGAAGACTCACTAATCATGGCATGATGACTTCAGGGGTTGTTGAGAAGAATAAGAGACACTCTGACCTGGAAAGAGTGTTGGTTACTGGGGCTCCTGGGTCCATTGCTTTTATGATAGAATAAGGCCTGCCTTGTGGCGCTTTTAAGTCTGGAGGTCCCTTCCAGCCTGGTGCCTGTGTACCCACCCTATTCTGTGGCTGCTGAGCTCTGGTGTGCTTGGAATACATGAAATGGGGCACACATCTTATGGGGGCACAGGATGGGAGAGAGTGGGAGTGGGACAGCCAAACCCAGACTGCAAAGTAAGGGAGGGAGAAAATTCTGGGAGCCTTTTGGAGCTTTCCAAATGTGGTTTGACCTGATTTTTAAAAACTCTTATACAACTTGTCAGGAGTTACTGAAACTGACTTTAGTCAGTGGGAAAAGAGCCAGATTTTTAAAAAATCTTGTGAGTGTGACAGGATGTGAAATGTCACTTCTTAGCCCCTCACAGCTATTTGTGAACTTGTGTCTGTCCCCCTGACTAGCCTGGAACTCCTGCAGGACCCCAGTAGTATCTGGTTCTGCTTCATGTCCTGGAGCCCAGCACGGAGTCTGCCCCAAGGGCGGCCCAGAGAGGCTGAGTGGAGGTGCAGACAGAACTAAGATAATACAGCTGAGCCCCTACCGTTGCCAGGCACTGAGTCGGGCTCTGTCACTATCCTCACTTTATAGATGAAGACACTGAAGCCCAGAGGGGTTGAGCAAGCTTCCCAAGGTGGCACAGCCAGAATTTGAACTCAGATCTAACTCCAGAGCTCATGTTCTCGAGCACTGTTCCTTGCAGACTGGGTGGAACTTGAATGTGCAGTGATTAGAGAAGGGAGTACCCTAGGAGGGCGCGGCTGGGCAAAGACCCATGGTGGGAAAGCTGAGGGCAGGCAGCTCTGTATGTGAGCTGCATGACTCTGGAAACAAGCATACAGCCCTCCCCACCCTGGAGGTGGGATGAGAAGTTCCTGAATGACAGGGGGTCTCCTGGACAGGCTGGTGGACAGAGCCAACCCACTGTCCAGTTGAGCAGGCCCTCAGCATCTTGTGTGAACCCATTGCTCTGTGTCATTGTAGATGGCAGGCCCCTTCTCGGTGAAGAGAGAGGGCTCTCTGAGGGGGTGGTACCTAGAACTGGTTTTTCCCAGCCCCTTACTTTCCCTGAGCCTGTTTCACCATCCCTGCAGGGAGGCTGTGCATTGGTAGATTCACTTTGAAGTCCTTTGAGCCTGAATCTGGGACAGAGCAGCTGAGCTTGAATCCTGAATAACTCACTGACTCCCCTGCCAACCTGTGCGTCGGTTTGTTCATCTGTAAAACGGGGACAATATGAGAACCTACTCCATAGGGTTGTTGTGAGTATTAAAAGAACTGAACACAGCCCCTGGTAGCTGCTTATTGTATTATTACAGTAATAATTAGGCCAAATGCTTGCTGTCTTGAGCCCCTGACTGTCCCCGTGGCTCCAAGGACAGGAGGGAGGGTCTGGGGCTCAGAGTCTCCCTGGCCACCCGCAGAGCTCCTGCAAGGCCAGGGATGCCTGGGTTTGCCCTGTCTGCCTGAGTGCGTTTGCTCTGTAGACGTTGAGATCATCACTGCCAGTGGCTGCCCAGCCTCAGCCAAGCTCTTGCAACATTCCCCAGGGTTCTGGGGGTTCCTTGTGCCCAAGTCCTGTGTGGGCAGAGCTCTGGGCAGGCGGCACGTTTTGGCAGGTCCTTAGTGGTGTCATTGGTAAAGAGTTTCCTGTGGCTGCACTTCTTAGGACTGAGGAAATACAGTTTTTACAGTACTCTTTTGTTCCTCCCAGATGCCGATAAACTGTTTAAACTTTGGTTAAAATGGTGTTTCTCAAAGGAAAGGGAGATGTTTTGGGAATTCTGTTCCTGTGTTAGTATGAGGTCACTGAGGTTCAGCCTAGGGAGAGGTTAGGTCCCATGCATTAGAGTGGGTTGGGTGAATGTGGTTGGTATTTCTCCCGGGTCTTCATGCTCCTGGAACAAGGGGCACTTGCATCCCAAGCTCTGGGAGGGAGTATGAGCCCATCTGTGTGTCTGCTGTGGTGCAGGGGAATGCTCATGGGCTGGGAATCCTTGCCTCTTGACTCACTGTATGACCTTGAGCGAGTCACTTCCCCCGGGCTGGGTTTGTGAAATCCTGTGGATTATTGTGAGATAATAGTTGGATTACAAGTGCCTGTCTTCTGCTAGAGATCAGTGATTCTCAGTCTTGGTTCCATGGTACAATCACTTGGGGGAGCTTTTAGAAAATGCAAATCTCAGGCCCCTATCTCTGACCACTTAAATTGGAACTTGGGGTGGAGTTCAGGCATTGCTGTTTGTGAAAAGCCCCAGCCTGTTGAGAGCCATTAGACTAGACCAAAGGTGGGCAAACTGTGGCCCTTGGGCCAAATCCAGCTGCTGCCTGTTTTTGTAAATAAAGTTTTATTGCCACAGAGCCACACCCATTTCTTTCTTCCTCGTGTGTATGGCTGCATTTACATTACAGTAGCAGTTGAGTTTGAGTGGTTGCCATAGACACTGCAAACCAAACTGTTTACTATTTGGCTCTTTATAGAAGAAATTTGCTGACCTCTCTTACTAGACTCTCCCCTTCTCGAGGGCAGACACTGAGCTATATTTATTCTTCTGTCCCCAGTACCTTACCCACCATGAGCATTGCTGAATTCCAGTACAGAAGTGTTGTGAGTATGATTCTGTGCCTCCCCCCCCCCCCCCCATAGTACCCAGCCTATGTGATGTGGTTAGAGTAAGAAGCCCTGTCTTGGCTTAGGCTGAGACCCTCCTTCCACTGAGTGGCCCAGGGCCCCCCACCTTGGAGATACCTAGAGATGCTGAGCTCATGCTCACCTCCTGTGTCTCATCTTCACCTAGACAATGACGGTGCCTCTCCGAAGGCAGGCTTATCTAGCCTCCCACCCTCACATGTTTTGGGGGAAATGAACCAGTACAACTGGTACTGCAGAGCTGGAATGCTTGGGGACTTTTTGTGGAAGTGAGAGAGATGCACTTTTATAAGGTTGGGCCGACGCCTTCAACACTGTCTCGCATGCCCTCAGTCTCATGCTTTGGGGTACTGTGAAAATCCCAGGTGACACACAGTTTCCAATGGCAAAGAATCTTAATCTAGGTCCTTCTCCTGGCTCACCCAGGTTCTGCCTAGAGATTCCTGTGGCTGGAAGCTCACTATGTCTCAAAATATCCTGTTCCATTTTGATCAGCTCTGTCTGATCAAACATTCTTCCTAAAACTGAGTTGAAATCTTTTCCATAACCTCTGCTGTTTGCTCCTCATTCTGTCCTCTTTAACCCAACAGAACACACCTACATCCTGTTCTAGGGATTAACCACCCATCCTGCACCGTGCACACATATCCCTGAATATTCTCTAAAACACCCATGCTCCTTGGTCTTGTCCACCATGCTCGTGACACATGAAGCCAGGCTCTTTGTCCTCCCAGTGGCAGCTCTAGATCTGAAGTGAAGGACCCAGAGCTGCATGTGGTGATGGGTGACCCTCGGTTTGTTCAGATTGAGGAAGACCATCTTCCTCCCCAGTAGCACAAGTCATACTCTCACACTACTGTCAACACAGCCTGTGGGCAGGTTTGCCTTTGGGAAGCTACGTTAGACCATGTGAGCAAAACATCACTTTAATAAAGGTCCCAGGCAGCCAAGACCCCTGGGTTCTTGCACACCTGTGGAAAGTTAAGGCCTTATTTCTCCCTCCTGCCCACCTGCGGTTGGCTCTGTGGTGTGTCAGTGGCCTTTCCAAAGGACTCTGTCCCTTTCCTGGCCTACCCCCAGGGTGTACCCACCCCCCTCACCTGGCAGATGGTAAGTGTGGTCATGAGAGAGCTTTGTGGGCCCTGGGTTTATGGGTTTATCACTGGGCCAGGAACAAGATTAATATTTTTAATGACGAAGCGTGAGCCCCATTATTACCCCAGCTCATTAATCAATGGTGGAACCCGTTTTACCTGTTAGGTGCTTTTGGTATGGGGAGTTCATGAATGGGAATCCAATTTCTCTTTAAACCCAAGCCACCTCTCTCCTTCTTAAATCTGGGAGGCGGTTCTGGGGAGGGTGTTGGCGTTTTATAGCAAATTTTTCTTGGGTGGAAAAGGTTGGGGGCAGCCTTTGAGGACCCTTCCTGCCTTACTTACCACACCAACTCTCCCAGCCAAGGGTGTGGGGAAGGTGGTAGGAGCTGTACAGCCTGCCCAAGCCAGTCCATAAGCCCATGACACTCCAGTTATGGGGTCCAGGATGGATGGGGAACTCAGGACCATCTGTTTTGACCTGTTGTCCACAAATCAGAGGATGGGCCTGACATTAACGTGAGGAGACAGGGAGTGTATCCAGACCACTTAGGTGGGCCCAGTCCTGGCCCTTTCAAAACAGCTGGTCAGCGGGGGCATTGGTTTAAATGTCTCCAGGAAGTGCATTCTTCTTGTGGGAGGGAGGAGGGTGTTGAAAGGACACCTCCTCCGAGTCAGGTTGCCCACATCACCTGTGTTATCCCCAAGAAATGGGCATGATGGAACCCCCATAAAGATGATGGGGTGCTCACTTTTATCCCAGGAGACTGCCACTTTGAGTTATTCCTAGACCCCATCTCAGGAACCATCACAGCCAACACCACCTCTGGGCTGCGAGGGCCCGTAGGGATTTCAGGCCGGCCACCTTGACCCCAGGCCTCCTCTTCTACAGATGGAACACCTCCAGTTCCTCTGGTCCTCACAGTATGTGTGGACACTTGTTTTTTTTTTTTTTTCAAGTCCAGCTGGGCTTACCCTAACAAGATGAAAAATGAACCAACTCTACCATAAAATTCCCTCCCACTTTACCAGGAGAACAATGAGGCTTACTTTACAGGCCTCTTTGAAAATAACAATAACTTAGTGCATGCTGGGCACTGTCCAAGTAGTAACTCTTACTAATGAAACAAGAGGTGAGGTCACGTTCACCTTCTAGCTCTCCTTCCCCTCCTATGCTGCATGGGGCTTCCATGTTTGGGGTTTGGGGACGTGAGGAGGGAGGCCCCGGGGCCTCATTCCCTCTAATGTAAGGATTCCTCCTGTGCTATACTGTGCTATTTTTGGTGGTGGTTGTGGGGAGGTGGAGGAGGTGGGATCTTTCTGGCAGGAAGGACGAGGCAGTAGGGGATGGAGGGAGGAAATTGCTGGAAGCGGAACGCAGAGTTCCAGGCTGCAGGCGGAAGCGGCTGCTTCCCCAGGTGTGGCCCAGGCAGGTTGCAGGTGTGCTCCAGTCATAGGGCGGCTGAGGAAGAGGAAGGGAGACTCCCAGCACCCAGCTGACTGAGGGAGTGTCAGGGGTGGCCCTTGCCCGAGGTTGGCACATCAGAGCCAAATTGGCAGAGCTTCCCCTCTTCCTTTCAAACCTCCCTTCAGAGATTTCCTCCTGCTGTCGAGAAGGAATCCAGGGTATTAGAAACTCATGCAACAGGCCGTGGGTGGCATAGGAGAGCCAAAGATTTGGAGTGAAGCCTGCACCACCTTATGTGCTCTATGGCCTTGGGGACACTACTAAACCTCTCTGAGCTTTGATTTTGTCATCTGGAAATGGTGTAATTAGCAAGAAGAAATAAGACCCTGTGTGTAAAAGCACATAGGCAAGTGCCTGGCACATAGGAGGTACTTACTTCATCGTCAGCATCACCTCAGTAAGCCTCTTGCCGGTTCTAATGCTCTAAGAATGCTCTGGCTCTTGGAGGGTCTAGTCTGAGGTTCTTAGGTCCTGGCACCAAAGGACCCTCATTCCCAGGAGTCAGTCCTGTGAGTTATGCATGACTTCAGCATGACTCTACAGAGAGATGTGTAAAGAGAGAAAGTAGAGGGTTGGGGAGGTCTTGAGATAGGTGTGTTATCAGCAAGGGGCCGGGCCTCCCCAATCACTTGATTAGCACAGCAGCAGTGGATTAAAGTTTGCTCTTTTGAAATTGATAAGTCTGGGATTCAGTTCAAGATACCTTTGCCCCCCTTTAAGGATAGAACGTTTCCGGCAGTGGGTGATTTATGACATTCCATTTGGAAGGTAATTTTACCATGTGCACCAATAAATTAGGGCCAGTTTGTGCCTGATACATGAGGCTACTGTCAAGCACCGTGTTGGTGTTTCATAGAGGCCAGTCCTCAGTGGTGGTCTCGAATATGCTGTTGGAGTGAGCGGGAGGGGAGGAGAACTGAGCAGGAAAAGCCAGTGCCCTTAGGCCATAGATATACACCAGAACTTTGTGTCCTAAAGGAGGGCTTGACTTTCAAAATAATGTTGGAAGGACTGAAATGCCCATGTGGTCCAGTGCTTTCCCTGAAAGTAATTAGAAAAGTGAAAAGTTAGGGAGTCTTTTTATGAAGTTAAATTCATTCTTTAAAGAATTGTACTTTATTCTCAATTTCCTTTTTACTGTTTATTGTTCTTTCCTTTAGAAAATGTCAATAGGGACATATGGTAGTTGGGTTTTAGTGTTGTGATCCTGTGTCTTTTCTCCTCCCTCTTTTGGTAACTATAGTGGTCTGTGAAATCCAGAATTCTGGCCCTGAAGTTTGCTCTCTCCTTCCCATTTTACAGATGGGGAAACTAAGGTCCCAACAGGGAGTGTGACTTAGCCAGTGGTGCCCAGTTGGAGAGAGGAAGGGATTAGAGTTTGGGTCCCAAGTTCCGCATGGGAACTTCTGGATGTGGAAGACCATCAGGATGAGCAACGTAATTTGTAGGGCTCATTCCACTGAAAAATAAGAATCCATGTGGGCCCTCACTCAAAAATTATTGACGGTTTCAAGATGGCAACAGAGCGTGAAACCACGTACAGAGCCCCATGTGACTGCAGAGGCCACAGGCTTATGTAGCTGGCCCTGGGCACATGTATGTTAAACTCCTGAAGTACTGGCATGTAAAAATAAGAACCTGTCATACTAAGCCCAACAAATAGAATGCTTTGGACTGGGCCTTTGAAACTCCCTGAAATCCCCACTTAGACATCTCCTCTGCTCTCCCCAGCCCTCTGCACAGAAGCTTGAGGTCAGATAAAGAAGCCTGTGAAGAGGATTATAGAGGTGAGGCCTCTTACAAACCTACAGGAAGGGGGCAAGACAGGCAGAGTTTATCTGGGCTCTCTGTGTGCTCTTGGCCACCGTTGTTTGCTCTGGTAGCTCCGTATCTCCAGGCAGAGGTGTCGTGCATCGCTGAGGTCCAGTGGGTCTGGAGTCACCTGTCACAGGGTTGGGTGGGGCAGGGTGCTCTCTGACTGGAGCAGCATACTGGTGTAGAAAAGCCTGATGGATAACTGGATTGGTACAAATGACCAGGGTTCTCAGTCATGGCTATTGGTCAGTACACTGGCTAGACTTTACTCAGTGGGTTATTATTGTTTAGGGCAGACTGTAGCCCTTCTCTCTTTGCCCATTGGCTGTGGTAGAGTACACATATTTGACCTCAAAATCCGTCTGGAAAAAGCAAATCAAGGTCATGCTCTGCTGGAGCCCATGGAAATGTGAGCATGTGTGTTTCTGTGGACATTCATGTGCACGCATGTCTAGGTGCAGGTGCATGTGCTAGACATGTATGTATATATTTACTTATTTTATTTACTAAATACTTCAGTGATGCTTACCTTTGCTGTGTGCATGGTTCTAAACATTTGACAAATATTTTTTTAATGTTTTTATTTTTGAGAGACAGAGACAGAGCAGGAGCTGGGGAGGGGCAGAGAGAGAGGAAGACACAGAATTGGAAGCAGACTCCAGGTTCTAAGCTGTCAGCACAGAGCCCGACATGGGGCTCAAACTTAAGAAACGCAAGATCATGAGCCAAAGTTGGACGCTTAAGCGAATGAGCCACCCAGGCGCGCTAGCATTTGACAGATATGAAAACAATTCTCACAGTGAACTCGTAAGGGAAACCTTAGTATTATTTATCCTTTATCAGTGAGGGAAACTAAGGACAGACCGTTCAAGTAAGTCATATGGCTTGCCTAACGTCATGCAAGCTAGTAAGCAGCCAAGCCAGGAAGTTTACAAATGCTTGAGTAAAAGTGTGCTTGTTTATAATGCCCTACTGTGAGAGGCCCCTTATGCCCTTATGGGCATGGACATTGGGCTTCCCTGCAGAGAGAAATGGCCCAGTAGACCCTCCCTGGATTCATTAACTCACTGACTCATCTAGCATTTGCTCGTACCCCTTTATGCTGTGACTAGACAAGGGTGGGGTGGGGATGGACAGAGCCAATCAGACTGCCCTGGTGTTGAAAACTTCTGGCACGGTGACAGCACTCGAGGATTTTCAGGGCAAAGGCCAGAGTGGTCTGAAATCATCACATGTTTACAAAGTAGACATCTCTGGGTAGGATACAGCAAGGGGTCCAGGTCCATGAGGGGAGGCTCTGAGACCATGGAGTGGGTGTGGAACAATGTGTTCCCTGAGCGTGGAAAGCTCAGTGGTCCTATGTCTTCTAGTCCATCACCCAGGTGCTGGAGGTCTTGATCAGAGAGAAGGCTTGTGGACCAGCAGGTGACAAGTGCTGTGTTTTACTGTATTTCCTTCTAGTCCTTTTTCTATGCACATAAGCACATTTCTCTTTCTCCATCTTTGTGTGTGTGTGTGTGTGTGTGTGTGTGTGTGTGTGTGTGTTGTACTTTAGAAAAATGGAATCCTCCTGAAAGTACTCTTGAAGTCTGATTTTTGTCACTTGCTGAGATGCCAAAAAGCATTTTCTTTTAATCCATAAAGATTCCGTAACTTCTTTGCTTGCTGCATTGTGGGTGTCCCCAGGTAACTCACCCCATCCTAGGATGGGCATTACCAGGTCAGAGTTTTTGCCCTTCTGTACTTCTGGTTGTGCCCTGACCTATATATGTGTGGAAAAGGAGAAGATTCATTTTTCCATTATCTCACTGGAGGCCACTACTTCTCTGTCTAGGGGGTGGGAAGCCAGCACCCCTGGCTGCAGGGTAAGAGATGTGGAGTCGCCGTAGTGCTTTGATGTATCACTAGCCAGTTGTAAAGAGCTGTGGCCTGTCCACACACAGGCTCACTGTGGTGCCATCTGCCTGGCGTGGCCTTCCCAGGTACTCACATGGTACACCAGCCCCACCCGTTGGACAACAGCTCTTCACGGGCAACAGCTGCCATGCTGGCATTTGGTCCCCCAAAATTGGTTTTGTCCAGGTGTTTCCTTGGGGAGCTGCCTACTTGATCTTTGGCCCAGGAGAAAATGACCCATGGGACTTCATGTAGGGAAGCTTACCTGTACTGAGAAGGGTGGCTTGTGGGGATAGCCTGATTCCTAGATTCAGTAACAGTCCCCATTGCATTTGCAAAATGATTATCTGCGCTAAATCCCCAGAGGGAGATGGGACAGGGATCTTTCTTCCCATTTCACAGATGAGGAAACTGGAACTCAGAGGAAAGCAGTGAGCTAGGCAGGTGAGGGGTCAAGTGGCATAGGAGCCCAGGTCGATCTGACTGGCCCTCCTATGGCTTCAACTGGGTGAACTTACCCAGTGGACCTCTCCTCTCACCTCACTCCTTCTCCATGAGGCTTCCTCTGTCCTAGGCAGCTATCTGATGCTGTCAGGCCGCACCAAGTCCCTCCCACCCCTGCGGTCTGACCTTCTTCAGTGGGCTTGAACCCATATCTGCCCCAGGGCTTCATGCAGAAGCTGGGATGCGGATAGCCACCCTTCCCACAAACACCAGCCAGAGTAGCCAAGGGCAGGGACCCAAGAGCAGCCTCCAGTGGTGACTCCGGGAGTTAGTTGGTGTTTGCCCCCCCTCCCCACCGCCCCAGTTTTCCTGTGGGATGAAGTTCTAGTTGCCCACCTTGGTAGTTGGCTTGATTAGCCAGCTTTTCTGCTGCCTTCCCTGGCCCATTTCCACATCCCTTGTAAGTTTTCAGGTCACAAATAAAGGGCTTTCACCTGAGTCCTGGCTTCAAGGTCTGTGTCTGGGGGAACCCAAACTAAGATATGTGGCCTGTGGCATCTCAAAGGTGAGAATAGCATCCTTTCCATGTTCTCCAGTGCCTCCTACCTTGCCGACACAATGTGCCAGCCATTGTGTTACCCGTAGGTCCATTGATTCAATCTCCTCCTGCTCCAGGAGGAAGATGTTCTCCCAGTGAAGGTGGGTGAACTCAGTCTCGGAAAAGGTAGACACCCTCCCAGAGCCCTACAGATGGTGAGAAGCCAGGAAGCACTGAAGCTCGAACCTCTGAATCCAGTACCGCCCTCAGCATCCCTGCCTGCCCTGGCTCCCGCCTGGCACACCTTGTAGGGGCCCTACTGCACGCCAGGGCTGTCCGTGGTAAAGAGGGAACCGGCTCCAGAACCTGCTTCCCAGGTTTGGCAAAGCAGACAGGTGTCCACATAGCTGCAATTCAGGAAAGGGTACGAAGGGGCCTCACCCGTGCCCACACTCGTCTGCCTCAAACAAGCCTGCTGAGTATCTCCTGCCCTCCGCGGGGAGGTAAACTGAATAATGCTGCTCTCCCTGGAGACTGGATGCTCCATGAGGCAGGGGTACAGGCCTGCCTCTGCTCCTTGCCGCATTCCAGCTCAGAGCTCATTGCCTGGCAGGTTGTGAGGATGGGGTAAATGTGATTGAACGAGGCTTTGACACCATTACAGACAGATTTGTTGTCGCAAAGCTCTGTCAGCAATAACTTTCTTGTACTTACATTGGAAAGTGCTGAGTACATATGAGAAGTGCTTTGGGGTTCAGGGGCAGTTTCTTAGCCTAGAGGTCTGCATGTGAGAAAGAGTTAATTGAGGCTTGATGGCATCATTTTAAAAAGTGAATCACCATTTATTACTGAGCACCCACTATTAAGCGGAATATAATTGGGAACCCTTAAATCTGGTGGTGGTAATTATGGCCAATGCTGCATGTCTTCAATAAAAAGGTGGTGACTTTGGGGGGAGGGCAGCTGTTTAGTGCTGCTTGTGTTTTAAGATGCTCTGGCCTGCCTTGCGGCTCTTGTGTTAGAAATGTGCATGCATCATCCTAATGGGATCCATTCAGAGAGAAGTGCCCCTTCATTTAGTACGGATCCCGGGGCCGGGGTTGCCAGTCACTTGGGCTGCACCTGGCCTGAGCCCTTTCTCCCCTTAATCTCAGTTCTGGGCACGGAGCTCACATGGGCTAGAGAGACCCCGCCTCACCCAGCCACTGCAGCTCATCTCCACAGCCTGCACTGAGGCCTGGCTTTTAAAGGTACTGTAGCTCTCAGGAAGGCCTTTGGCTTCTAGGCTCTGTTTTGCTTTACATACTTTTCCTGTGAGAACACTGGAGAAGTTGTTCTTACTGTACAGAGTCTTCTGTTACCGTGAGAAAGCCTCACGGGCATTCCTGATCCTTTCTCAGGAAGAAAGCAGCAGAAGGGCCGGGCCTACCAGGCACAGAAAGATCACTTAAATTCAGTTGTCCAAAACTCATTTTGGAAACAGGCAGGCTATACATACATACAAATAACAGGTTCTCCTGTGGTTATGATTTGGTGGGAGTTTGGTTTTGTCACTCCAGTAATGAGCATTCTCTTCCTGGATATCCAGGTGACCTCCATAAGCCCCTTTCCCTCTCCGGGCCTCAGTTTCTTCCCCCATAAGACGAGGGGATCCATCAGGCTAGATGACGGTTGAGATGATGATAATCACACCTGACATTTCTTGAGCACTTGCTGTGTGCTGGACCCATTCTAAGTCCATCACTTAATCCTGGTCCATTTAGTCCGTATCCTCTTGTCACCTTATAAACAAGGCAGCTGAGGCATGGAGCAGTAAAGGACTTTGAGAGCCATCCCACGTCCCTGCTCCAGATGATATGTTCTCCAACCCTAAGTGTTCTGCAAAGGAAAGAAGAAAATCCCACTCTTACCCTTCTTGATCCAGGGCTGGTCTGAGAGCATTTTCTAGGCAGTGAGCCCAAACCCCAGGAAGAGCACTTGTCCCACTTGAGCAAGAAACTTGCAAGAAAGGACTGTCTGGGAAGCTAGGTGGAAGTTGATGGGGTTTGTCGGAGGGCTGGGCAGTGCTGAGCCAGAGCCTAGGGGAGGACAAAGGGAGGCTCAGTGGATGCTCCTGCCTGGACACCTCCCACAGGGAGCTGTCTTGGGGGGAGAGGGGGAGATGATAGATGGATGTTAAGAGTGGTGGTCCTTGCAAGAGGCGCTAAGCTTTTCCTAGGGGTGGGGAGAGTTCTTGTGCAAATTGACAATGTTAGGAAGGATTTCTTTAAACTTTATTTATTTATTTATTTATCTATTTATTTATTTAGTCCGTTGTCTCTACATCCAACGTGGGGCACAAACTCAGGACCCTGAGATCAAGATTCGTATGCCTTCCTGACTGAGCCAGCCAGCTTCCCCATGTTAGGAATGATTTTAGAAGAAACATTAGATAGCCATATAGGTACTACAGAAACAACATGGACCTGTGTATTAGGAAACGTTGGGTTACCTGTTTTGGGTATTGACCTTTACCATCCCTCCTCCTCGGGGCCTCCTGCTCCCCAGTAAATTCAATGTTTTCAGATTGGGTACTGGTACATATTGGGGTTCCATGTGAGGTTTCCTTTACACAATTCCACACATAAAAATTTGAAACCCATTGGACTTAGATTATCTCCCAGGACTCTTCTACTCTGACCTCACATGTAATGCCACTGCAGACCCCTGTGTGCTTCTGTCCTCAGGAGGGATGCAGTGAATTCTGTCTCTGGTCCTAGCTGAAGGCAATTAAATTCTAGGATTGAGCTATTTCTGAGTTCAAAATAGAACCTTCCACTGCTGAGAGATGGTGAGAAGCCAGTCCCTACGACCTATTCAGCAAGCTTCTGAAGTAAACAGAGGCCTGAGCTGGGCTCCACTCCAGCAGCCTCCCACCCAGGACGCAGAGCCTTCTCTACGGGGTTAAACTGAGGGAGGGTGAGGAGTGTGTGTGTGTGACTGTGTGTGAGAGAGAGAGAGAGGGGCTGAGCAAGCAGGGCCTGAGAGGAGCTGACAGAGGCTGTAATTTGAAATGCGTTTTTCCTAACAAGTTGGAGCCTGCAGGTGTCTAGGCAAGCAGCTGTGGCCGTGGGAGGGGCAGGACTGGAAAGACCAGTGGAGACCACTTGAAACACCCCTGGCCTCCTGACATGCGGGGCAAGGTAACTGGCTGGTCTGTAAAGAAGCATGTGCAATAGAGCCCCCAAGGTCTGCACAAAGCAATGGGTGGCGCCTGCCAGAGGAAGATTGCCCACATGACTGAATTATGAAGTCATGAACTCCCGGCCACTGGAAGCACTTGACCTCCAAGCATGAAAAGAGGGGCTTAGAACTTTGGGCAGAATTCTGAATTCTGCATGGCTGAATCAGACCTCAGAGGAAAGAAAGGGAACCAGTCCTAGGTCAGTGTGAAAAAGTGCTCCCCTCCATCTGATTTCCAGGAGTTGCCGCTGAATGCGAGAATGTAGCTAATTAATCTTCCCCAGATTAATTTCCTTGCCATGTCAGAAATGATTTATTGGTTCACCTGTAAGGAGAGTTGTCTATGATGGTTAAAGCCAGGGACCGGGAGAAATGAGCAAGGGGGTGCTTGCTTGCATCTCCACTTGGGGCATCTCCGCAGCCCCCTGTGTGTCCCAGCCTGGTTCTCTGCACCGCTCAGAGCCCTGGACGCAGTCTAGAGACCAGGAGCACGCTGCTGCCTCCCAGCACACAGGTGGGGTGGCCCCGGGGGTCCCACGAGGTTCTCTTCTTCTTAGCCAAGTGCCCCCGAGTAGGAGGTTCATCTTACCCAAAGCATAAAAGGAAAAAAAGGATTGTTCACAAACATTTTTCTTTTTGTGGTTGAGAACTCTGACAGCTATTGTCATGCCTAATTGCAGCTAGTTTTCTCTGTCACCACTGGAGCCTTGATGGGTTCTTCTTAGGTCTCTGTTTTGTCTTCTTCACTAAATCTCCACCGCTTGTGAGCAGAGACTCTGCCCAGCACTTAGCTCCATCCTGGGCCCCCAGAAGTTGCCACCATCGCCTTTTCTTTGTAAACTGCTGACGCGTCCCCAAATCATCTGTGTTTTCTCCTCATAACATTCATGTGAAGCTGAGAAGCCAAGCCATCTTCTTGTTCAGTTCCACAGGTGAATTGATGAAACTCAGAGATAAAGCACGCTGTCCAGAGTTACTCTGCAGGGCCGTCCCTGCTTGGTGATGTCCTTCCTTTCTGTGGTGCCATTTTCTGTGTATTTTCATGGCCCCAGGCAGCTGCTGCTGGTCAGCTTTGAGCTTTGGAAATATCGCCTACCTTGGTCACAGTGGGGGTTCTGCAAACAGCCACCCATCTAGGCGGTTCTGGAAGCTGAACTTCTGCTGCAGGGTGGCTGAATCTGTGCTAAGAAAACAGAGCACAGACAGGTGATAGCCGGTGAGCTGAGCTCTACCCAAAGCAGAAACCCACCTTGGCACCTCTGTTTGGACACTGAAATGGTAGGAACTCTGGTTTCCAGGCAGCATGCCCCTTTATGGCCGTTAGATGTCCTTTCTGACTCCCCGAGCTTGCTTCTATATAGTTTCTGGGTATGTGCAGAACATTTGTCCACTGTCTTTTTCTTAGACAGCCTGCTGGTCATTTGAAGCTGTCTCCAGACCCCAACATTTCAGTTTCTTTAATGTCATCTCTTAGTTGGCATGGCAACAGAGCCTCCATCATGGGGACATCATGCCTGCCAGGGTTTGTGTCATGGTGGATCTCAAAGGAGGACCAGGACTCCAGTCTGCCCAGTCCCCTACTGGGGGACAGAGGCAGGGAGCCTTCTGGCTGCTGCTGCCGCCACCTCATGCCCTGCATGCTGTTCGGTCACCTTCAAGGATCCCTCCTGACCTCCACAGTGAGAGAAGGAGCCAGGTTGCCTTGGGTGCTGTGTGGCTGTAAGCCAAGATAAGTGGACTCATGCTGTCCTTTCCTGTGCCCCCCACTCCCCACCTCCAAATGAATGGGAGGCCAGTCACACATCACACTGTATTTTCAGCAGGTGAATGATGTGTGTTGAATTATGATAGAGTCTGCACCCACTGCCTATATAAGGCACAGAGAGTATGTCCCATCTTAGGCTGTTCTTTAAAGTGGCTCAATGCACAGGGACTTGGTCTTAACACAGTACTCTTGACCTTTCTGACATGAGCCCTGCAGCTTTGCAGTCATATATAAACTGGAGGGAGCCACATCTTCAGCTATCACATTTCCAAAGGGGTCTGTGACCCACGAACTGTTAAGAAAACTTGTATAGTTTTAATGGCAAACTGGTGAGGAAACGGTCTGACTGGGACCATGTAGAACATTCCCAGGTGTGTTCAGATGCAGTTTGCTCTGGGGTAGAAGTCATGGGCCTGGAAAAAACCCAGGACCTCATGGGGTGCTGCCCCCTCACTTCCCAGGGAAAGAAAAGCAGCACAGAATGAGGGAGAATTCTCTTGCCTCATCCAACAAGTGGTTGAGCTGGGGCAGCCCAATGCCACCAGTTCCCATAGGCAGCAGAGCTCGTGGAAGTGACCACATGGCTCAGAGGAGGTGCCCGTGGAGCAGAAGGGACAGCGTGGGTCACCCATTCCCAGAAGGTGGTGCTTTTCTGCCTCTCTTATCACGCCTTTTTTTTTTTTTTTTTTTTTTAAAGCAGGGATGCCTCACGCTTTTCAGCAGTGGCTACTGTCCACAGTCCTGTCAGCTTTCCTGGGGCTGTGTGATCTCCCTGCAGAGTTTGCTGAGAGCCATGTTGACATGGCCTAAAAGGGTCTATGCTCCAGGACAGAGAACCTTGCACATCCTCATGGCCCAGTCTCCCCTCATGGGGCGGGGCAGGGCAAGGTCTTGCCTGGTAACCCTCTCCCCCCTGCCCAGGCTGTGTTGCTTCATCTGGGGCCAGCCCTCAGAATTACACAGGGAATGCCATTACCTCTACGTCTTAGATTCTGGAGATGGACCAAGGCATGTTGGGCCATCTCTTACTCTACTTAATCCCCAGGGAAGAAAGCAAGAGAGAGCTGAGTTTAACATTGACTTCTTACTTCAGTTTAATGAACAGGGCTGAGAAATACCTGGGGAAAGTGAAATTCCAGAGTAATATCTGGAGGTTTAGCTTTAGATTGGTGGGGGAGGGGGCTGGCTGTAGCTTAAAGCTTCTCAAACTTTCCTGGTAAGAATCACCTGGGTTACTTATTAAATATACAGATTATTGGGGCTAGGGATCTGTTTTTTTAACAAGCATTCCAGGCCATTCCTATCTCCAGGCAAGTTTGGGAAACAGTTTATCTACTGTACCAAAAATAGCCTATGAAAAGAGTGCTTTTTTAAGAAGTTTAATTTTGCATGTAACACATTAATAAGTTTTCCTTATTTGAAAAATACATTAACATTACAGGCAAATCTCCTTTGATTTCCTCTAACCACTCAATCTCAGGCCTTCGCTGCCCCAGAGGAGATATCTGTTTAAAGTTTATATCTCCCTAGAGATGCCCAACTGGCTCAGTCCATAGAGCATGTGACTCTTGATCTCAGGATTGTGAGTTCACGCTCCATGTTGGGTGTAGAGATTACTTAAAAAATATATAAAATCTCTTTTTAAAAAAAGTTCATTTCTCCCTAGATCTTTTCTTTACATTAATAGAGCTTTCTGTTTCATTTTTCATAAGTAGGTATCATGTTGTATTTTATCATTCTACAACCTGCTTTCTTTCCATTCAAAGCTATGCTGTAGAGAACTATGTTAGTGCATATAGAGCAACTGCTTTTTTTTTTTTTTTAAACCTGCTGCATAATATTTCATAGCATGGAACTAGCATGGTTTATTTAGCAATTCCCCTATTGATGGGTATAGCAGGCGCTTACAGTTTCTTATTATTATGTGCTCCCATGAGCATCCTTACCTGGCTTCTTGTGCACATTTGGGAATAAATATCAAGAAATGAAATTGCTGGGTCAATCCATGTGCATTTTTGGATTTTCATGGGCTTTGCCAATAGCTGTCCCTTCAAAGAGGCTTTGCCAATTTACCTTTCCATTGAGAGCATGGGAAGAGGACCTGGCTCTCCCCACAGGTGTGGCTGTCTCAGAAAAGCATGTGGCCAAGTGTGGTCAAGTGGCAACACCCATCTTCCTCTAGTGCTTCCCTTTGGGCGTGAACAGGAAGACTACTTCCTATCACAAAGCAAAATTCCCAAGATAAAAACACCCAGGCCTCAGACTACTGGAAGGGAGGGACCAGTTTCACATAGCAGTGTGTGCAAACCAGAAAAGAGGGATGTGGAGCCGACTGCAGTCTGCAGCGAGCTCACAGAGCCTATTCATAAAGGCAGCAAGCATGGTGGAATTCTGAAACCCTCTGGGTTGCAGTGGGCTATTACAAAATGAGAATTTAAAGCAGGTCTCTCAAGGACCCCCATGAACCCACTGCTTTATAAGCCTGTGAAAGTCCTCTGGAGCACTGGGCTGACCTGAGGTCTCTAGTTTTGTTTGAAAGCAAGAAAAGCCTTGCCTAGGGTTTAGCCATAACCCTCTTCCTTTTTCGGAGATGGACCAGTGCACCCATCCCAGGAGGCCAAGAAGGCAATTGTGACCCGCTGGTTGGACAGGCTCCAACAGCCCACCTTTCTGCTGCTGCTCAGCTGCATAGTTGAGTTGTGAGACCAGTAGGCTGGCCCCCTCTAAGCTCTGTGCCTGTGGGACCATGAGCAGGCCCAGGTCCGATGCCCAATGCCAGTCAGGTCTTCACCAATCCAAGATCGAAATCAAGGAAAACTTCTCACAAGCACAGGTAGCCTGACCTGCAGAGAAGTCCCGACTGGCTCCCTTTGGGTTGAATTGTTCTATTAGATTCAAGGACATTTTAAAGCAAAGCAGTGTCAGCCCCAGTAGGAATCCAAACGCACATCTGGGGAAACTGCTTCCCTTTCTTTTAACTCAGAAAATCAGCAACTTTCACTCAAGCCCCCTGCCAGCCCTCCTGACTTGCAGTGCGAGCTGGGCAATTGGGACAGCAGTTACACTGCTCAGTGCTTGTGGCCCAGGGCCTGTGGCAAGTTGCTCGGGCACTCTGGTTAACTGCCTGCTCAACTCTCCCAGCACCTGGTTAAACTTTTACTCCAAAAACCAGGACATGATTTTGCAAAAGGTCAGACAGCTCAGTTAAGTGTTTGCCAAGTTTCAGGTTGCTCAAACCTCAGATTCCCTCCCCTCCACCAACCTCACTTTGAAGTTGGAAAGCAAATTGATTAAATATACATTTTAGGAACCTTCCGATTTGCTTCCTAAACTAACAATTCTAAACTTTTTTTTTTTTCTAATGGAAGGATTTTCAACTGTCAGCAGGTATAACTGGAACCATATGTCAGCAGAGACCAGGGGCTTTTCCTGGTTTTAGGATTTGTAAATTCTTATTGAAACGGAAGTAAGCAGGGCAGGCAGCTGGGGGCCCCTTGACAACCTGAGCTCAGATCTCGTTTTAATTAGAAAATACAGATAGTGTCTGCTGAACTGAAGGCCTCCCAGAGCTCCTGTCCCAGGGCGAACAAAGATTTGGTTTATATCCTGCAAGCCTTCCCTGTTTGCAAATTACAGAGCACTTCCGAAAGGAGCTGGAATGTTGATTTCCAGATTACGGAGACTGCAGCCCACTCCCTCCCCTGTCTTCCCCTTCCTCAGCTAATCCCCCCCAAATAATTTGGTTTTCTTGGGGAAATATTTGCTCCCTTCCTGAAATAGATGGAGGATGTTCATGTTGAAAAGAGATGGTAAGGCTGTATGGAATAGATGTCATCCACATCAGGCTCATGGTTTTCTCCATTTGGACTTCTAGTTGCTTGAACTCTGAGACACAAAACCCTACACCAGATCAGCCTCTGAGCTGTTCTATTTGACAGTGGTTCACGTGTATAATTTTCTCCCTAATGTATTCTGCAAATGGTAGAGTAGAAATATCAAGTGAAAGACATTGCCAGACCCAGCGCTCCCCCCATCCCCATTTTCCCCCTGCCTGGTGTCATTTGAGCTCAGTGAGTCTCAAGAAAGGCCACGATTACAATGTCAGCATCTGGAAGTGTCCCCGCTGGGACTCTAAGCCTGTCCCACAGCCACAATGAAGCAGTGGCAGAGCAGTGGCAGTGGGGTCACACATACTCAGATTTCGGGCGCTCCCGCCCTGGGTCATTCCCTGATAAGCTTGCTCTTGTTCAGGGAGCAGTGACTGCTATGTGCCATGCCTCCCATCAGCTCCCCCCTGCCCCCACCGGCCGCATGCCAGTGACAGGGCTGCTGCACGCTGTCCCTCCGCGGGCATCACATTCCTGGCAGCTGAAGGTCACTTGCTCCCTCTGCCAGGGCTGCTGCCACAAGCTGCCATTTACCAGGCAGACAAAGGGGGATTTTCCCTTCCCCTGGGTTTATAGGCCCCTCAAATGCTTTACATTCCAGGAGCTGGGAGAGAGAAGAGGCTCCTGTGGTTTCTAATTAAACCCACAATTTAAATAACAATTCATGTAACCCCAAGGGTTGAGAGAAATGCTAACCTATCCCCTCTCCAGAGAGGCAGCTGGGTGGCCTTGGCTGGGAGGCTGAGTACTTGCCCTTTGCCAGATGTGACCAAAGGGGCAAAGAACTCCACGGAGGTCACAGCAACTTTGTGGTGGGGCTAGGGTGCTGTGACAGGGAGTGGGTTTCCCCACTAGTAATTGTGCCCCTTTATGAAGCTTAGAAAGTCAGAAATGGGAGGAAAAACTGCCATGTTTACTCTTAGCCCAAGAATTTTTACTCTCCTCCAGGGAAAATGTGGAACTTTGTCTCCAAAGTGTTCACATCCCAGATTCTCACGTGCTCCTAGGACTCCCCTCCCTGCCCCTGCTGCCTACCCCGAGGTGACTCTGTATTTGGTGGAACTTTGCTGTTTTGTGAAATGCTGACAAGTGAGGAGGCCGAGAGAACAGCCCTTAGAGGCAGAGGATATGGCTGAGGGTCTTAGTCAAGCCCCTTCCCTCTCTGGACCTCAGTTTCCCCATCTGTTACCGAAGAGTCTTCCAGTTTATTGCTTCCGAGCCCCTTTCTGACCATGGCAGTCTATGGGCCCCTGAGCTGCTTTTGTATTTTCTTTGGGTCTGCCTGGGGCCACGGTCATGTTTGCAGTGTGTTGATCTCACCAAATTGTTGTCTGATTACCCAAGGCATGCTTGTGTTCCAGATTGGGGGAAGATGGAACGCTGAACATAATTATCTCTAGGCAGGCTCTTCTAGGCCTCAGCCAGCACCAGGAGCATGTCAGCATCTCTAGGCTTTGCTATCTCATTTCCAACTTTCCTCCATTTCCATTCCATTAAATTGAGCAACTCACATTCCCCAAAGATGCCCTCCAGGTCCTTGCCTTTGTGCTTCCCTACCCAGATGCCCTTCTGTTCTCATGGCTGTGCCCGGAACAGCCAGGCTGCCTGCTCAGAGGCCCCTCCCTTGTAAGGAGCACTGCCAGTGTGGGTCTCTTTGTTAGGGGTACGAGAATTGGAGCTCCCTAAGGGCAGGCACCAGCTCTTTCCTGTCTCCACCTCCCCCTCCTTGCTGGTATGAGGCAGGCTCCATTTATGTTTGTTGGAGCAAAGCCTGGTTGTGAACAGAAGTGAAGCAGAAAGCCAGAGGTGGATTCACACACTCCTGCCATCTTGCTCCCTGCAGGTGACCATTGCTGATGACTATTCTGATCCCTTCGATGCCAAGAATGATCTCAAGAACAAAGCAGGAAAGGGAGAGAGTGCTGGCTACATGGAGCCCTACGAGGCCCAGAGGATCATGACAGGTAAGCAGAGCTGCTGACACAGGGACTCAGCAGGGAGGCAGAGGGGCCGCTCCTGGCAGGTGCCCAGCCAGCCTCAGCAGGGGAAGGTTTGCACTTGCACCACGGGGGTTGGAGGATAGTGCTGTGTTGAATCTTCACTACAGTTCACCAGTTCATGTCTCACCTACATCAGGAAGAACCTGGCAGGGCACACGGAAAGTCCAGAAAAAGTACAGGGCACCAAGTAACAGTTACCCAAGGTAAGAACTAAAAAAATACGAAAGGAATTTCTGCTGAAGAAAAATACAGCTTTTGAGATCGAAAACTTAGCCTGGAGCTTCCTAGCAGCCAGGGCAATCAAAGAATCATGCTGGGTCATCTTACTTTCAGTACCTAGTAGAAGAAGGGGGGGGGGGCGGTGTTCGATCGTTGGGGACAAAATTATCCCTGGCCCCACACCAGGAAATCTTTGGCATGTAGCTGGAAGCAGCATTAAGTCCTCTGGTCTACGTGGCAGGTTTATAGAAAATACAGAGACTTTCCCCACTGTGGCTGTTTTCCTGTTGGCCCCAGATGACGAAACCTTGTCCAGATAGTCATGTGGGACCCAGAAGAAAGTGGCTGTGTGTGCAGTACCCTGCTTAGGGCATCTTTAAGGAGTGAATGGTTATGAGGTGTCTGCCATCTCAGACCCTTGGCATGAGCAGGCAGTAGGGAGAAACCACACACGTGGGTCCTCCTGGCTCAGGAGGATGGTCCAGAGACAAAAGAATAGTCCTATGGATTGGCCCCCTGTGACCCCACACCGGGCAGGAACATGAACAGGGGTACCACATGAGACTAGAGTGCAGGAGGGTGGCCAGTAGCAGGTTGGGAGCCGCTTTGACTTTTGAGGCCTAGTGAATTGGTGCCCTGTGTGTCTTGGGATTTGGGTTACAGATGCCACTTTCTAAAGTGACCCTCTTATGGTTTGCTCAGTGTTCATGTCTTTGGGTACATTCTCTTGATTCCTCTCAAATTAGAAGAAGAAAGGGAAAGGAAGCAACATTGAGCACTTAGTGTATGCTGCGCCCATGCCGAGTGTAGCTCATAGGGTTGAGGAGACCGCATGCAACAATTGCTGAAAAATACGGGTACAAATCCAGACCCTGCCTCTAAGACTCTGCCTCATGCTCTCCCGTTCCTGGGTACTGATTCTCTGGCCACCAGTGTGGCCTCCAGAACGCTTAGCCACTTTGCAAAAGGCTGAGGCAGGGAGTGATTAGGCCAGACTTCTGTAGCGCCTCCTGCTCTCTCCTGATCTCTCCTGGGAGAGTGGCCTCTGTGGGCAGCAAGAGGCAGAGAGCTGGGGCTGGCGCCTGGTGGAGGGGTAGCCTGCTCTCCTCCAGTGACTTAGGGAAACAGGTCTGCTGGTGGAATCTTGTTCACCTCAGGACTGTAGTGATACCCACTCCCGCTGCTACATGCCATCATCTCCACCAGGTTTGGTGAACTATCAGCTCTGTGGGAGCACCGGGGGCATGTCAGCCCAGGGTTAAAGGAGTGGTGGTTACAGGAATGACTTTGGGACCCTCTGCCACATTCAGATGTCAGGCAGCAAGGGATATTCAAGGCCACTTGAACCCAACAGCCTCATTTTATAGATGGGAAAACTGAGGCTACAGAGGGAGAGATACTTGCCTGAAGATACATAGTAAGTTGGTGGCAGAATGGCAAGTGTGGCCTGTGCTTGGCAGGGCAGTCTGTGGGGTGGAGTCCTGGAGGAAGTGTATGTTTGTGCTTGATGCTGGGGTATCCGGGACACAAGGAAATGGTGGGAGCCATCTGAGGCTGGAACCCCCGCCAGGCTCCAGGCTCTGTACTGGGCCCTTTGACATATATACTTTTAAGCCTCACCATGTCCCTGCAAAAGGAAGTAGTGTCTCACTTTACACATGAGGGAAACAGGACAAATCGCTTCCCTGGGGTCACACAGGTACAAGTGAGGGGCTCAGACCTACATCTGCAGAACATGGGACTGGGGTAGAAGGGCACATCTGGGAATCCAGACATTGTGGACACGGCTGTCTTTGGAATGGAGCTGGTTCCTCCTTGGTGCATCCGTGGACCTCAGTGTCAAGTAGCTGCTTAGCTGGACAGAACTGTTCTGTGGGACTTTGGCTTTTTAATAAGACACACCCACGGCAGCTAGGTCCAAGGCAGAGCGGTTTGATTTAATTAGAGATCTGTTAAGATCTTATGCATTCTGTCTCCAAAGAGTCATCCTTGTGTTTGCTGCTCTGCACTCTCTTCCTAGCTTACAGGCTATGCCCAAATTTACCCACATTTTCGGTTTCTAAGGAAATAGGTGATTAAACAGGACGTTTTCTAGCTGTAACGACCTTACTGCAGCTCCCTTTGACTCAGAATTCTTTGTGTGTAACGTCATCGCTCTGACTGATGGCAGGGAGAGGGGGCTGGGGTGAGCCAGTGCTGTGTAAATGTTCTAGGAAGCAGCTCGTCAGGGGAGAGGGGGGCAGTGGATCACGGGGTGCATGCTATAACATTTACGTGTGCATGCAACTTCTAGGAACAGGGCAAGCGTCTTTGGTAGATAGGAATAACCCTGTTGGGAAGAGCATCCCCTCTCTGCCTGAGATGGCATACCTCTCTGTACTACTGCAGAAGGAACCCAGGTGGAATCAAGCAGATCTGAGATGGCCACTTGCCACCTGAATGACCTTGGGCCTCAGTTTCCCCGTGCAAAGCAGTAGTCTTAGAGCAGGCAGTTGGTCATACTTCTAGCTGTTTGGTTTGCAAACTGGCTGTTTGAGCTTTGGCAACACATTTTGTGCCTCTGTTTTTACCTATTTGTGGTGGTAGCTGCTAGGCTCTTGTACTTGTTTACAGCATTTGATGTGAATTCTTGTTGGATACTCACCATCACTCTTTCTTTTCTTTTCTTTTCTTTCTTTCTTTCTTTCTTTCTTTCTTTCTTTCTTTCTTTAATGTTTACTTATTTTTGAGAGAGAGAGAGAGAGCAAGCGTGCACAAGTTGGGGAGGGAGAGAGACAGACAGAAAGACAGAATCTAAAGCAGGCTCCAGGCTTCAAGCTGTCAGCTCAGAGCCCAACACGGGGCTTAAACACACGAACAGTGAGATCATGACCTGAGCCAAAGTCGGACGCTTAATCTACTGAGCCATCCAGGCTCCCCTCACCATCACCCTTTAAAGTGTAGCTGCCCGTTTTACTGATGCAGAAACTGAGGCACAGAGAGGTTAAGTAAGTAGCCAGATAGTGAGTTGTGAGGCTGACTGTTGAGGCCCTATTTCAGCCACTGTGTAGGACGTTTTGTCCAGGGCCTGTGCAGCCCTGGGGTGCTGCAGCTTGATTTTCAGAACCCCCCTCCTACCCCGGATGACTCACACAGCCTGTGATTAGCTGATGGGGTTTTGTTCTTGCCTCCTTGACTCCATGCAGCGGGTGGATGGGGGAGGCTTTGGGGAGGTGTGCTTTTGTGAACAGAGAACTCACCCCAGCCCCACAGGCTGTGGTTGCAAAAGAGGGTGAGGAGAAGTGCACCTGTTTCCTCAGGGGCTCCTCTCACCTCTTCCCTCTGTCTGCCTCAGTTTCCCTCTCCATAGATTCCCCTTTGTATCACCCACAGGAATTAGGTTCTGGTTCAAGATGGAGGTGAAGCTCTCCACAGAACCTCACAACCCAAATGCCCATGAATTGCCTGGGCTTCGCTCTCTGCCCCCATTGCCTCTCTCATCCCAAAAGCAGCTTCAGAGGTAGCTCCTGAAAACCCGAGGGCTCTGTGGAACCCAGTGGGGAAGCTCGTGACCCAGTTCAAGCTTTCCTTTTTATAGGTAGAGAAACGGGCTCAAAAAAAGTCATAATCCTTTTGAGATGTTTTTGAACTTACCAATTAAATATGAAGCTGTCCTGTGAGGCAATGTGTTGCCCATCCCTAGAGGTATCCAGGCAGAGGCAAAACAGCCCACATTGAGAGATGACATAAAGATAGTCAAGTAACAGATGGGTGGTTGGCTCAAGCCACCCCTGAAGTCTGTGTCAACCGTGAGTTCCGAGATGTCATGATTCACTGTGCATTGCATCATCATTAGACACCTAAGACCAGGCCCGTGAAGGGAGTACCGGAGACCAGCTCTGAATAGGAAAGGATCTGGCAGCTTCCTTTGTCAGTGCCAGCCTGGCTTGTGCTAACTATACAGCCCTAATTCCCCTTTTCATCTTACACGACCCTTCTCTCAAGGTCAGATTCTGGCCTTGGCCTTTTCCATGCCATCTGGGCCTCAGTTTCCTTCCTGCACCAATGTCTTTGGTGTCCCCAGGCCAGCCCTCTGTCCAAAGCCCTACCTCATAGCCCATTCTTACCCTCTTCCCTGTGTCTTAACCCCAGGCTTGAGGGCCCCAGTCACATGGAGCCCTGCTGGTTTGGTGAGAAGGGCGCTGGGCTCCCAGTCAGGCTGACTCAGGTGCCTGGTGGGCCAAGATGTTTAGCCTCTTGATGGCCACAGTGTCCTCATTGTAAAATAGGGCACACAACACTGATGTGAGTCTCTGGTGGAAGAACATGCTCTGCACATGTGTATGAGAGTATTGTTATTGGGGAGCAAAGGGCCTATTTGGGCCTTCACTTGGTATTATGTACTATTGAGTTCTCTGGCCATTCCCTGTCGGGGTCCCTGCCCACCTGGAGGTAGGTGGCCAAATCAGCAGGATAGTGGAGCAGGTGGTCCTCAGGCCCTCTGCAGTGCATTTGGTCAGCCGAACCTGGAGCCCTTGCCCTGCCCTGTTGTGTTGGAGACTTGACCATGTAAACTAGGCACATACTGTCACTGCCTTTAGGAATATCTATGAAGAAGGGAGACAGGCATGGACCCAGGTGGTCAGTGGTGGGTGCGTGGAGATGAGTGGGTCAATCTCCAGGAGCTCAGAGGAGGGGTGAAGGCTTCCGGTTTAGGCAATCCAAGTGAGATGGGAGGGGAGAGGTGGTAGGAGGTAGTGATAAGAGCTGGGTCTGGCAGCCCAGGCAGAGGGAAGGGCTTGAGCAAAGGCATGGAGGCAGGCGTGGGATCTTTCTGCTGGGGAGGAGTGGCAGGAAATGAGGCTTTTGACAGGATAATGATAGGAAAAGCACGTGGGGCAGGAGCTTAGTATAAAGACTGATTGGGTCATGAAACTCTAGTTGACCTAAAGGTGTAGAATATTTCTCAACTGGGACCCTTTCTCCCCAGGCTTTCAGCCCAGAAGTTCTCAGAGGTACCCAAGGTAGTGGTGGTGATTGGGATGGAGATTTCCACCTTCCTCGTGTGTTTGACACCATCTCTGCCCCCTAATTCCAGGCAGTGCTGTTCTCCTTCCCTGTTATTCCAGTGGCTAAGAAAGTAAAGGGCCTTTCTGTCTGGGCCCCTGAGTCCAGGCCCTTCCCAGCTCTGCAGTTCCTGTGGACTCTGCTCCCAGAATGTCCACGTATTGTGTCTTCCTCACCTGCTCTGCGCAGCTCTGCTCCCCAAACCATCCCCACGACCCCTCACTTTCACTCTCCTCCCACCCACCTGCCTCGCCCCCTGCAGGCCCTGTGCTTCACACCCCGCCCCCTCCCTGCTGCCCTCTCTCCATGCCGCTCCAGGCTTCAGCCTGCCCTGGTGGTCACAGCCCTCCCTGAGCTTGGGAGCTGTCAGGATAGAACTTTCCTTGAAGAGCAGTCCTTTTCACCCAGCATCCTCTTTCTGCTTGAGGCGCAGAGAGGAGCACGAGCTGGCCAAGGTCACACAGCAGCGGGCTGCGGAGTGGGTCTCCTGACTTCTAACCTAGGGCTCCTGGGCCTTGTTTTGAAACCTGCCCTTCCACCCTCTTGCCTGGCTTGTCATGGACTGTGCAGAGTTCCCTGGCTGGTCTGTCATTTACCAGAATGACCTACCTACCGGACGGGAAGGAGATAATCAAGTGTAAATAGATTTTGTATTAGTCACCCAGTGGCTTTCCTGTTGTTGAGAAAGAGCCGGGCTCACACACCCAGCCCAGTGGTGCTCACCTGAGGAGCTCTAGGCCTGGGAAGCAGTGAGCTGGGGGAGTAGAATGCTGAGCAGGACTGAGAGCAGAGAGCAGGGTAGCCTGGGTTTCCATGGTGACCACTGGGCCCACTCCAGCAGCCACTTTCCTATTCTCTCACTCCACCTGGCACCTATCCCTTTGGCACTACCCACCCCCTCCAACCCCGACATCCTAATCCCCTCACCCCCCTGCCCCCCTGCCCAAAGCTTGCCCACCTTTTCAGGAAAGTTGCAACAGGACCGGGACAGGCCTCAGAAAGCTGACATTTATTGGCAGCACACCTGCTGTGTGCCAGACATTTGTCCCTGGTGCCCCCCATCACAGGGGGGAGGTTGACAAGGATTGATATCTGTTGTATAAAACAGGCAGAGAAGAACGTCACTGGCAAGAGACGGAGGAAGGGGTAGTACTGTCCCCTGAAGACCAGTATAGACCGCATAGAAAGGGTGGCATTGAGCAAGGCCACACTTAAGGTCTTGACTCAAAATGGCCTTTCCTGTAAGGCCTTCCCTGGCCACTTATCTTAAATTTCAACCCACTCTCAACACTTCCCACCCTGTTTCTCTGTTTTATTGTGTTCCTTAATACTGGTTGCCATTTAGCATACTACATATTTCACTTATCCTTCATCTTGTGTTTATAATCTGTCTACCACTAAGACGTGGCTTAACTAGGGGAGAACTTTGTTCCCTGCTGGAACCTCAGGACTAAAGCAGTACCTGGCACAACGCTGGTGCTCAGTAAATAGTTGTTGAATGGATGAGCATGTTAATTAATTCTAGGGACCCAGGGCTGATGCACAGACATGCTGGGTCCCCCTCAGGATCCCAGAGACCTCCCATCCTCCTCTGAAGATTGCCATATCTGGAAAGTCTGAGTGTAACCAGACTGCTAAATGGGTGGGGGAGTTGGGGAAGAAGCTGGTTTGGCCTTTGGGTGGGAGTCAGGCCGGTGACCCTTGTGCCTTGCTCTGTCTCAGAGACCTGTTCTGTGTCCATGCTGGAGGACTGCATGGGGGTGTCTGGTCATGCCTCTTTTCCCTGCCTCCCTCTCTGGGCTGAGAGCTCCTTGAAAGAAAGGACTGGGTCTCACCCATCTTCATTTCTCTTCTGGGCCCAGTAAATATTCACCAATGCAATGACTGAGTGTAAGAATAAAAGTCTATATGGAGAATAAATGAAAGAAAAGGAAGCAAACAGTAAACAGTTACCTGCTGTAAACAGCCTTTCCCACTTTGCCAAGAACTGCTTGCCTAAAGTCACGGGGCCTTAGGGAACAAAGTGTGATGCATTCAGTCACTGCATGGCTGTTTGTGAGTATCTGCTATGTGCTGCTGTGTACACGTTCTGTGTTCTGGGAGCTGTGCAGTGGACAGAACAAAGTCCCTGTTCTCATGAAGCTTATATACTTCAGCATCAAGGGGAAAGTGTTATTGAACTGTGATTCCTATAAACTCATTTCTGGGAGTGCTGGGACAGGAAGGTCTGTATCCAAGACACTGCCGCCTCCCCTGATCACAGCAGCTCTAGGTTATCGAGGCCTAGAAGTTAGAATCTTGCTCAAAGTCAAGAGCAGAGTGGAGACTTGTCCCCAAGGCCCTGGCCACCCTCAGGAGGCAGGATGGTCTCCATGATGTCTTTGGGGGATGAGGGGCACAGCCTTGACCCAGTGGCTGGCAGTGATATTCCTCTCTTTTCCTAACATTGGTGCAGGCCAAGACTCTGGGGGTCGCCATGGAATTTTCTAGAGCAGTGAGTATCATCCTGTGCTGTGGCACCCAGCCTCATAGGTGTGAGGGCCCACAGTGCTAATTGCAGTATCCTGCTGGACACTTGGCAGTGAGGGCCCAGACCCCCAGGAAATCAGCCCCTAAAGCCTTTTCTTTCCTGGCAGCTATGAAAGAAGTCAGCATTCTCCTAAAGGTAGAAATAAAGGAACAGGAACTGGAAATAGAGGAGCTCACCTCCCCACCTTTGCCCTTTGCCTTTCAGAATCCCAGAGACACGTTAAAAGATCTGAAGGCACAGAAACTGTTGATAATGCCCATCCAGAAATAGACTAGGGAGACTTGTGTGGATCAGCAGCCTAGCTCCTGGCATCCTTCAGCCACCCTACAGCACCCTGTGCAGGGGGCAGACCTAGGAGGCTGTGGGGAAGCACTGCCTGTTCCTGAGCAGAGGTGTGAAAGTGTTAGGAAGTTGTTCAGGAAGTTATGCCTGCCTGGGTGCGTAGGATGGATTAGAGCCGAGAGAAGCCAGAGGCAGGGGGACTGGTTCTGTGGCTGTGTGGCTACAACAGTCATCTAGGCCAAGGGGTGGGGTGAAAGAGCCTGTCAGCCATTGAGGTGCAGTGGATGAGAGAGAGGGAGGAGCTGGGATTCTGGTGAGTGATGAGAGTGTCAGTTACCCCAGAAGGGGAAGGACAGTTCTTGGGCAGAAGTCAGTGGGTTCAGATGTGGACACTTTTGCATTCAGATGTTCAAGAGGGTCCTGGAGTCAGGTCAGAGGGGGGCCCTAAAGTGCTCCCAGTGCCCTGGGGAGAGGAGCTGGTTTGCAAGGGCTGTCCAAGGAGACCACAGGCCACAGTTCCTGCCCCTCCAGAAGTCTGAAGAAGGAGATTCAGTGATTTGCCCCACACCCTATTATTTGACTAATTAATTAGTACTCTCCTCTAACTCGGGCTCAGGCTGGCTTTCTGGAAGCTTATAGGGATGACAGAGGGCTGTATTTAAGGGTGCCTTTTGTAGATTATGCCAGGAATCTCCCTAAGGCTCTAGGAGGGAGCAGTATGATTATTTCCATTTTGCAGGTCAGAAAGCTGAGTCATGGAGGCTGACTGGAACCGTGCCCCATTCTGGACCCCCCTCTCCCTCCAGGGCCTCTGCCTGGATGTATGAGGGAGGGGTGCTGAGCAACAACAGGTTTGCTGGGGGGTTTTCATGCAGCCCTTCCACCTCCGGGGTAACTTGGCAGGTGTCTGAGGTTCAGTTCCCGCCGTCACCTCCTCCCCCTCCTCCCCCTCCTCCCCCTCCTCCCCCTCCTCCCCCTCCTCTCTCTCCTCCTCTTTCTGCCTTTCAGCTCTCTCTCACCTGGCTTGGTCCAGGTGTTTTAATGTGGTACACTGCCTCAGGTCCTTTCCCCTAACAGGCAGCATGAGCATAAATAAGGAAAAGGCCGCTTCTGTCCCTTCCAGAGCACAGGCTTGTAATTATACCTGGCAACCTAAAAAATGATGCACTGGGAGAAGGTCATCTCCCAGGGCCTGAGCTTCATTGTGGGTCCTCCCTGTTGTAGCTACCACGATCACTCTCTGCATAATCACGCTGATACAGCACTCAGTGCACTACATCGTAATTCATCTGCCAGCCTGGGGGCCCCCTGGAGGGTAACGACCACAGGGCTTAGAACTCTTCCCCCAGACTGTCGGCGCCCAGTGTTTGAGATATTGGCCCGGACCTTTCCAGCAAAGAATGTCCCCAGGTCAGAACTTGCTGGTTCTGGTAGAGTGTTGTGCAAATGATCGTAAACTCTTCCCTGAAGATTAAAGGCTATCTGGGACTTGAACTGGGTGTCATTGCCTCCCTAGCCAGCTTACCTCTCAGTCCTTGCCAGCAGGTCCACATGCTCCTCCCTTGGGTCCTGGGCTCACCTGTGCCTCTGTAGGCTCACACCTGTCACCAGGCCTTGAGTCCCTATGAAGGGACTGGCACATACACACATGTCCCTGAGCCCCAACCACTGAGCCCTCCGTGAAGCCACCTTATCTAGCATCCCATTACCAGATTGGGGGTCCTTTCAAGTCAGCGCGATCCTTGTTGCCCTCCTGTGGCCCCCGTGTCACCACCTTCCCCTCCTTGTTCCCCCCCCCCCCCCACCCCAGCCGAGTGTCTGATCCCTACTCGTCTTCAGCTGTCACACTTTTCTTCAGACTAGCATCTTGCCTGCGAAAGCTGGGACAACCTCTGACCTGACCCCACATGACCTTTCCAGCCAACAGTCCTGGCACATAGTGGGAGTGGGAGAGAGTTTCTCCTGTTGATTTCTTCCTTGCTTGGCTCCATCTTGGTATCTTTGTTCACATTCTGCCCTTCCCTTCTAAAACCCGCCCGGCCTGCCAGCTTTGGATAACCTTCCCTTGAAGCCCTTCTGCATGCTTCTGCCCTCACAGCCCTGCTTCTTGGCCCCACAGATACAACCAGAACTGGACCAGTTAGCATTCAGTCATGAACCTGGCCTCAAGAGCACCCATCCTCAGCCTCCCCAAGGCCCAGGCAAGGCCGTTGCTGGGATTGTTTCCATTTCACTGATGAGAAAGCAGGATTAGAGGCCTGAGCAACTGTTCTGGTCACAAGGGAGGATTTCTGGTGTCCTGGGAGCTGTGTTCCAAAAGCCAGGTCAGGTGGGGTAGGGGTAGGATCCCTGGCTGAGGGAACTCCATGGGTCTGAGCATGGTAGAGACAGGGACAGGCAGCTGTGGGGTCAGACAGGCTGGCTCCATGGGGGCCAGATCCTGCCCTCCTGAGTAACAAAGAGCAGAAGCCTAAAGTGGGACAGGGGCCATAGCGGCAATAACTTTACAACCTAGCTGAACTGAAAAATAGTCAAGGTAGCTTTGCCCAGCATCTGTTGAGCCCCTGCTGTGCCAGGAGGCAGATCCCACCTGGGCCTTGCCCCTAGGAGGGTCATTCTCATAGAAGAAGGTGGCCATGTGATGTGTAGTGGTAGTCAGTTTTTGAGGTAAGTCAGGTGTGGGCATAGGAGCCTGTACCTGGGAGCTGCGGGGGCGGGCATTGTCTGCCCTGCTTGGGTCCGGGGATGTGGGTCAGAAGAGAACTTCACCTGGACACTGGGCTGGCGAGGATGGTAGGAACAGAGGCAGCCAGGGGTGTGGCCCAGCCCCATGTTCTAATGGTAGACCTGGAAGGAAGAGCTGCTGGACCGGCCTCACCAGGACCCCAGGGGGCCCCTGTGTTGTACCAAGGAGACCTTATCATTGAGAAAATCTCCCACCCGGGACAGGTGCTTATGAGGCTGTTGGCTCGCCCACCTCTGCCCCATCCCCAGCTCTACTCAGGCTGCCATGGAAAGGAGCCTTGTCGAATTGAGCCTCAAAGGAAACTAGGCAATGTTTCCATTATTTTCATAATTTACACCCAGAGATTAGGAGGAAAGGTTTGTTATTAATGTACTCAGCCTGGTTACCCCCTAGACTTGAAACCAATTTTTTATGTGGACCAAGATTTGCTGTAAATTCCCGAGGCTCCCGGTGCTAATGAAAAGCTCTGGGCTGCCCTTTGGGCCCCAGCCCCATGCTCCACGCTCAGTCCCAAACATTGGCAGAGGTGGGGAGTCTCTGGGGCTGAGGCTGAGCTGGGATTGCCTGTGGTTCCGTCAAACTTTCGGGCCTCACAGCCTCCGCGGGGACTTGATGCCATGTTCTAGAGTCCCCGGAGCTAGTGCTGCTGACTCTGGCCTGAGCTGTGTGTGGTGCTGTTGGGAAAGCTTACACTCAGGTGGTAAAACCTTTCCACTCTCCGGAAATCTTCCTTCATAGAGTGAGGAGTTTGGAGCCAGGACTATGTGGCTGCCCCCTTGTTTTATCGCTGAAGAAACAGAAGGCATGGGGGCGTGGGGGGGGCTGTCTGGGCAGGGCTGGAGAGGGCAAGTCCTTGCCCAGGCCTGCCTTTGGTCCCCACCATGTGGTTCCGTAACTGTTCAAAGCTTCCCGCAGCCAGTGTCCCCTTGCTTCTGGGGAGTTCATTACCTAGAAACGACCTGTCTTCTCTCCTTTGTGAACTCCTGGGGCTTTGCAGTGGCTCACACCCTTGGGAGTTGTCACCCCTGTCCAGTCATGGGGAAGTGTGAAGCAGACCCTCCGCCCGCCTCCCCTCCGTGGATGCCCCATCTTGGTGGGTCCATCTCTCTGCCACCAGGGCCTCATCTGCGGGGAGTGATGTATTTTCCCTTCCGAGGCTTAAGAGTCCAAGGGAGGCATTTTAGTTTCGGGAAATCTGTTGGTCTGCATATATTTCTTTTTTTTTTTTTTTAACATGAAATTTATCGTCAAATTGGTTTCCATACAACACCCAGTGCTCATCCCAACAGGTGCCCTGCTCAATATTTCTAATTAATATTGTCAAATTAGTTGGCCTTCCTTTAATTTTTCTAGGACCTCGGCTATCAGTTATATGTGTGGGGTTATTGTCATATCAGTTAATGTTTACTTTTCCTTTTACTGAGCGCTTTCTCAGACATTATCTCATTTCATCCTCAGAACAACCCTGGAGGCAGCCCTGTTCTCCTTGTTTGTAAGACAGCTGAGAAACTAAAACCAGAACATCAGGGCAGCCCACACAGGGTCACCCAGCAGCAGGCCCAAGGTGTGAGCTCCAGTCTCAGGACTCCCAAGTCCAGTGCTCCTTTTGCTGTATCCCCTCAGTCTCTGAGCCAGATCTTGCGGGGAGGGGTCGAGAGATTAAAGACAGTCACAGAAGCTCCTGCCCTCCAGAGCTCACAGAATGGAAGGGAAGGGAACCTCTTATCTACAGAGGTTTTGGTGGCTACATGTGGGAAACTGCCAAAGTCCTTAAGTCCTTGGTGGACACTGGGAGAGAGAGCCCTGTGTGCCAGCCAGTCCTGCTCTCAGGTCAGGGACTGCCTGTTGCTTCTGTGTCCCCAGCAAGGGAGGACTGCAGAGGACCCAGCTCAGAGAGTATCCAGCCCAACTCTCCTGGACCAAGCTTCCAGGTAAAGCATCCAAAGAGCTAGGCCCACACAAGCCACCCTCAGCAACAGGATAGAGCTGCGCAGGCTCTTCCCGTCCACAAAGAGCCTTGTGTGTTTTCGCACACAGGGCAAGAAAGCCGCAGTCGTGTCTGGAAAGAGCCCCGGGTTTGACACTAGACACAGAGCTATAATTATCATCTTTAATTACACGACAGAGCCTCTGCCAGGGAAACATGCTTGACGATTATCTCCTCTCCTGACAAGGGTGGTTCCGTCTGCCTTTATAAGTACTGACATAAACATACACGCTCACTTGAGATTTCAAAATTATAAAGGGCCATTTCAGAGTTGCCTGCCGAGGACCTCAGGTTTCTTTTCCAGGAGAATTGGGTGAGCCAGGAATAAGCCATGCAAATGCTTTCTTGCCTACTGCTGAAAAAATAGTGCCTGTTTACCTCTGAGTTGACTTGATCTCTAAAACTTCAAGAAAATAACAAGCCTTTTCCTGAAGACTTAAAAAAAAAACAAGGAGAACAAAAATCTATGTAATAGTAATGCTGTGTTCACGTTGACACACTGAGTCAATCTGTGCTCCTTTGATTTTCACACACACCCCCACCCCGGGAGGTAGACCAGGCCTGTGATGCCATCCCTGTTCTGTAGAGGGGATAGGAAGGCTCAGAGAGGGTAAGGGACACCCCTTTAGCCCCCACAAGCCAGGCTTCCATGCTCACAGGGCAGTTTTTGTGGTTCATTTTGTAAGCTCCCCCTACCCTCGACTTACTCTGGGGCCCAAGTCTAGTGAGTAAAGTTTGGAAGGCAAATGGCACTTGAGTCCCCAGGTGGACTGTACAGGTTAGCTGTGAGCTGTGGGCAGAATTGGTCTGCTGGGCTTCAAAGCAGGCCCACCAGGGCAGGGGACACAGTGTAGGAGGCTCAGTGGGACACCTGCTATGCCATCTCTCCCCAACTGCTCTCCCAGAGGCTCCTCACCACAGCCACTCTCTTAAGACTTAAGGAGTGTCACCTGCCCACCACCCTGGGCCAAGGTGAAAGACAAGCTGCCCTCAACACCCATGAGTACAGGGCCTCCTGAAATGTACCATAGTCACATGGGAAGTGAGGGTGAAGTGGGTGGGCAGTGTTGAGAATGCAGGTCCCTAGGCCCTGCCCCTTACAGGCTCTCAGTGGAGTCTAGGGACCTGCGTTTTAATACAGGGCTCCATGATTATGGAACAGACGGTCCCATGGTTTGAGAGGCCCTGCTTTAGCCTGGGGTCTCCTCAAATTCTTGAAGCCCTGGTCCCTTCTGCCGGCTGCATCATTCTCCCTGACTTCTTGGCTCATTCTCTTTCTTCCTCCATTGCGAGGGCATGGACATCCATTCTGTTGTCTCCTTGACATTCCACATACACATCCTGAGCACCTGGGGCTGCAGAGAGGCGCAGAAATCCTCACCCTGTGAGTATGGGCCGAGAGTGTGGGAGTGAGGGCCCAGCTTTGCAAGACCATCTTGTTAGCTTCGCAGAACTGCGATCTTACAGCTAGAACCGTGTAAATCTTTGAATGACCAAATAGAGCAGGGCTGGGTGCAGGGTGGGGTGTGGTTAGGGGTAAGAATCTCACCATCTCAGCAGCTCATCCCAACTCATCCACTGATTCCTGGTTTGAGTGTGGGTAAGGCGCTGCCTATGCCTCTCTTGGGCCTTAGTATCCCCGTCTTTAAAGTCAGAGTTCCAACCTGATCCTGAGGTGACTTTAGTGCTGACCTATTCCAGTGGTGTCAGTAGTAGCAGTAAGACACCTGGAGCCCTCAGTTCCTACTAAGCTCAGGGACAGGAACTCCCGCAAACAAAAAGCCTTTCGTGTGCTGACCGTTGCATTTGGCTAAGTCTATGGGTATCTTTCTGATCAGGTGACAGTATTGGCAGATTCCACCCAGCACCCTGGAAACTTGTTTCTGAGCTAAAGTCACGCTTGACTCCCTAGGGGATCTTTTCACAGAAGCCTGCTTCCAAATGGAGCATAATTTCACTGTGCCCACTTAAAAAAAATTTTTTTTCTTATATATTTTAAAGAGCTGTCATTTTGTACATGCATCATCCTAGTAAACAGGAGCAGCCCTTCAGCTTCTGGAAACCCCATTAAGTGCAGCAGTGTCTTTCTTCCTCACAGGGCAGCTCTCAAAGAGGGAAGCCAGATAGGGAAGGTTCAAGGACCAAGTAAGGGGCTCCCCTTCACTGTCACCAGATGATTTTCCCAGGCATGGTCTTTATTATTTTCCTGCTCAGAGACCTTCAGTGGGTCCCACAGATCCAAGTGCAGACTTTCTAGGCCTTGCTCAAGCCTCACCTTCCTCTGCATCCAGGGTTCCAGGCAGCACCCCCAACGGCTTCCTGCTCCCCTGGGTCAATTCTCAATGTCAGCTCCTCCCAGGAGCCTTCCCCAGATTCCTCACTCCCACCGCTTGCTGAATACTTCTCTTCCCTCTCTCTCATTCTTTCTCTTGCTTCTGAGTCCCAGGCCAGCCTCTTGTCTCCACCAGCAGCATGGGCAAGGCCTGAGTGACTCAGTCGGCTCCTCAGAGCCCAGCACGAGGCTTGGCACTTGGGCAGAGCTCGTTGAAATGGGATGAAAATGAGCTTCTCCTCTGCATCCATCTTAGCCTTGTCTTTGAAGTTGATTTAATGGCTGCAAACATAATAATCATTTGGACTGTTGGATCTCCTATTTGTCCCTGAAAAATGAGCCCCCCCCACCCCCCCACTTCCAACACACACAAAAATGAATGATTTTGAGGCTATCAGAGCACGTGGTGTCCTGAATTTAAAAACAGGCAATGCTGGGGCGCCTGGGTGGCGCAGTCGGTTAAGCGTCCGACTTCAGCCAGGTCACGATCTCGTGGTCCGTGAGTTCAAGCCCCGCGTCGGGCTCTGGGCTGATGGCTCGGAGCCTGGAGCCTGTTTCCGATTCTGTGTCTCCCTCTCTCTCTGCCCCTCCCCCGTTCATGCTCTGTCTCTCTCTGTCCCAAAAATAAAAACAGGCAATGCAGAGGTGGCTGGCTTGTCTTGTTCTGGGGGGAAATGTTGTGAGTCTCTAGGGCGCCTGTGGTTCTGGGAAGTTTACAGTTTATGGAGCTATTCGTGGTTGGGGAAGCTCAGGCCAGCAGGGTAATGGTCTGGTCTGGCCCTGTCCCTAGTGCCTCCCTTCCCTCCTTCCCCCTCCCTCCTTTTCTCCTCCCTCCTGCCCTCCTTCCTTCTTTCCCTCCTCCCTCCTCCCCTTCTTCCCTCCTCCCTCTTTTCTCCTCCCTCTTTCCCTCCTCCCTCCTTCCCTCCTCCCTCTTTCCCTCCTCCCTCCTTCCCTCCTCCCTCCTTCCCTCCTCCCTCCTTCCCTCCTCCCTCCAAGCTGGTCACTGGCCTTGGAATTATTCTGAGATCTTAGAGCGATAGAAATGCTGTAAATCCCCATCACCTTTCCCTTTACAAGAATGCAGGTGAGCAGGGTACTGCTTTACAAGGGAGAGAAGCTCTACCACAGCAAAATGCAAAGTGCCTGTCACACAGCTTTCCTGCCTTCTGTTTCCCTTTGCTTTGTTGTATTCAATGGGTACCATAAGCCAGGAAGAAACATAGCTCATATTTGTCTCCACCCTTGTTTCAGGGCCCTCTGTTCCTCAGCAGGGTCTCCAAGGCCCTGTTGTGCAATCTCCCTCTTGCCCTTGTCCCAGTGAGAAACTTCTGTCCACTGTGGACAAATTGACCAGCAGCCTTGGGGTAAGGGAGCAGATATGCATCTATCTGTCTGTGTGAAGTGAAAGGCATAGGACTCCAGGTATTAGACAAGAGGAGGATGGAGCTGGACATCACCTCTGGGCATCTCAGGGCAGCCACAAAGATAGACAATTTGGGGGTATCATGGCGGTACTCCAGGAGAGCTTTGTCCATTCGGTGGTCATTTTGCAGCCTCCCACGTGCCAGGCACCAAGGACACTAAGATAAATGAGACCCCGGGAGGTAGCCGTGGACTGGGTCAGGCATTAAAGTGTCTTAGACTTCGCTTCGTGGGGTGAAGGTCTCCACAGAGATGGCACAATCACACAGATTCCAAGGGAAGAGGCAGGAAAGGCTTCCTAGGAGTTGAAGCTTGACCTAAGTCTTAAAAGACCAGCGGTCCAGGAGGAGGGTATCAGCATGATGGTCCTGGGGACCCACCAGCAGGTCTCATGGGTCCCCATGAGCTGGGTCCTGAGGAAGCTCAGAGGTGGGTGCTGTGTGGCGAGGAGGGAAGGGATGACCTTGCAGGGGAGAGAGAGACAGCCTGTGCCATGCCCAGAAGTGAAGAGAGCAACCCAGTAGCCAGTGTGGCTTCAGCATCAAGGTATGTGGGGAGATGTGTAGCTGCCAGGTTATTTGATGGCCAGTTCCTGGAGGGCTTTCTGAGTCCCTGGAAGGAGTTTGGGCCCGAGGTCAAGTTGGAAAGTTAGTCCAGGATATGAAGTTGAAGAAACAGAGTCACATAGCAGTTAAAGCCAGCACTGAAAGAAATGTCTTAAGGCTTTGCGTGATTAATTGACATGTGAATTGGACAAATAATCAGTGCAAGAGTGTGCAGCAATGGGGGCAAAACGCCTCCCCAGGGAGGCTGGGGTCATTACTTGAAGGAGGTAAGATCTAAGCCTGGCCCTGAAGGCCTTTGGTGTCAAAAGGAGGAGCTGAAAAGAAAGGTCATTGCTGGTCAGGGGGGCAGGGAACGGGCTCTGACCTTGGCCGAGGGCCCGGCACAGAGTGGCGTGCTGATGTTTGTGATTCTGAACCTATATAGTGTTCAAGGTTTGGGGAGTTAGCCAGTGTTAGAGAGATGAGGGTTTTAGACTGTCACCTAAGTGTTAGTTGAGTTATTTAAGAACTATTTAAGTACTTAAAATAAGTCTGTGCAGTCAGGACACCATGTGCGTTAATTCTGCACAGAGATTCTGCACACAACCCAGGCCTTGGGATCTGGTTTAGGGACCCTCCATCCAGGATCTGCATCCAATGGCTTCAAGGCCATTGTCCTAATATGCTGCTCCTGCTTCCTGAGCAGGCTTCCCCCTGGGCGTCCCAGCTGGGCTCAAAGGTTGTGGTGAGAGCCTGGGACGGAGGTGGGCTTCAGATCTTCCTGCAAATTGAGATGCTCACCCAAGCCTATGGATGGGAGGCCACCCAACATCTGCTCCAGCGCATCTGTAGACCATGGTTGGCTGTGGGCTTACCTAATGGCTACAGCCATGGTAGCTTGGACGCTTTTCAAAACAGCCATTTTGTGTTATCCACCACAAAAAAAAAAAAAAAAAAAAAAAATCTTCATAAAGCACCCCGGTATGTATTTAAAACAGCAGGAGCTTTCTGGTGAACCCTGTAAGAAGAATTAGTTGCAAATTAAACCCCCAGGAAACAGAATGATTTGACCTATCATATAGAACTGTTGGATGTGAGCCAATTAGATGTTGAAAGACATCTGCCTAAGATGATGATTTGGCTCTTGGAGTAATTGGTCTTTAGCCCTTCCTTCTGGTAGATGTAAGGGAGTGCAATTGAGGGTCCTAACAACAGCGACCTTCTCCACAGAGTGGATAGGAATGACCAGAAATTAGCCAACTCCCTTTTGGTGCATAACTAGGGCCCCTGCAGGTGCTGGTGGGTTTTCTTAGTACATTTGTTCTCCTCCTAGTTTTGAACACCCCTCTTCTCTCTACTACTCCTGCCCTGGCCCCCACAAGATTACTCCTGCTATTAATTGTACTCGATGTTGTCCCTGAGGAAGGCAAGAGAGGCAGAGGGAGCCTTCTTTCAAGTGGAGATGGATGAGATTTTAATGGACTTCGGTGACAGGAGGCTCCTCAGCAGGACCCCTGAGGTCCTGTCCTGCCTCAGGCTTGGAGCACACTGTGACCATTGCCTTTGGAGGGGGCATTTTTACAGACCGCAGCCAATGGCCAGCCCTGCTGAGTTGGTCGTGAGGCTCAGCACAGCAGAGCCTTCTCCCAGGCGGCAGTGGGGCAGATGGCTGACACATCAGGTCCAGAGTCCAGCAGGTTTAAACACCAGAGGAGACCTTGCATTAAAGGGGAATTGAGAGATTCCATGGGTGGGTGGGATATCTCTGGGGAGGCACAGCCTCTTTGTCTCACCAGGAGGACGAGTGTGGAGTCCCCAGTCATGTGGCCTGTGCCTGGTGCCTCGTCAGGGGGACGTGAGTGAAATCTGAAGTGTGTGTGTGCGTGGCGCGGCTGTAACGTGACAGCTGCCACCCTCCCCCCACTCCTCCTTCTTCCCAGCTCTTGCCGCCCCCGCCCCGTTTCTGAGCGAGGAAGCCTGTCTGGCAGCACCGACTCAGCTGTCATACCACATCAGTTTTTGTAGGTTCTCAGCTAGTGGAAAAGTGCCAAACGCAAGCAGATGATCTACTTAATGAAACGCTCAGGAAGAAAGCTTCAGTTCCAGTTATTAGGGGGTTCACATATGACATAAAGGCAGGCCTTTTCCCAGAGCCTTACCGAATTGTTCGTGCTAGATGCCATACAAAAACTGTGATGTTTCTGAACCCTGGAATCCGACCGTGGCTTCCCAGAACCTTGTCGCACATTGCAGGGTCCTTCGCTTTGGGGGCAAACATCGAAAGTATTGAACAGGGAGAAGTTGATTCTATTTGTTCAGCATCAGTGAAAGGCACTGTACCCAACTGATACCACAAAAGAAAATGAAATGAGACATCTCCTTGTGGACATAAACCAATTGAACAGCGAGTCATTTATACCAGATGTCAGCTCGAAATCAGGTTGTATATCTATCTGTGCACATGTATGCGTATGCCGCCCTAATCTGTAACATCTGCATAGGGTTTTATGGTTTACAAGGCTTTTTTATATCCTTTGTCTGGTTTTATTTCATAACAGCTCCATGGAGTTGATATTAGTATTCTCCCCACCGCACAGCAGAGGCTGCCGAGGCTCTGCTGGGGCAAGTAACTCCCCACAGGGTGTGAGCCAGTAAATGGCAGGGCCTGAGCTTGAAGTGAAATCTCCCAAGTCCAGTTCCAAAATGTGCACACCAGTATACAGAGTTGCCAGTGTGTTCGGTGCTTGGGATCAAAGTGCTGTGTTATCGGGGAAGGTAGGAAGTTAATTACATGCATTACATTTGCATTTATTCCAAGGTAGTCAAGATCTGAAAACTACTGGAGTAAGGGGTGGGGCAGAGGACAGTATTCATGTGCACAGTGCTTTTCATTGTTACTCATTGAGGTCTAGTGACGTCATTTGGCTGTTGAGGACCTGGAGGCCCAGAGAGGTTGGAGGACTCACTGAGGTCACCCAGGTGGGAAGTAGCCATCTGGGGCGCCTGGGTGGCTGAGTTGGTTGAGCGTCTGACTTCGGCTCAGGTCATGATCTTGCAGTTCTTGGGTTCGAGCCCTGCGTCGAACCCTTGCATTCAAGCCCTGCGTCGGGCTCTGTGCTGACAGCTCAGAACCTAGTGCCTGCTTTGGATTCTGTGTCTCCCTCTCTCTCTGCTCCTCGCCTGCTCGTGGTCTGTCTGTCTCTCACTCTCAAAAATAAATAAAAAACAAACATAAAATAATAATAATAAATGCTCTCTTTCCTAACTTTCCTGTTTAAAAAAAAAAAAAAAAATAGTCATCTGATCCTGTAGACACCTTTTTTCCCCTCTGGTGCTACTGGGTTATGACAACCACATAGAAGTATAGAATGTAAATACATTTTATATGAAGAAATAAATGAAAAAAGGGATTCAGTAAATAAATGAACAGCTAAGATCAGTTGGCCACCTAACCTGGAGCCACTTTGCAGATGAGGAAGCAGCAAGGAGAGGCCTGCTCGGGGTCTGCTAGCAGCAAGCTCGAGCCGGGTTCCTGACCCCCAAATTGAGTTCCGCCCTTTGACCCACCCCCCGCAACCTGGGTCTCAGCTTCAGACAAGCCCTTGGGTGCTGAGTTTCCCGTAGGTCTTTGAGCCGGCAGGTAGGAATGTTCCTGGGGTTCATCCAGTTCTGTATCGCCAGCTCCACAGCTGGAAGAGAACCCTACATTCCACGCTGCAGCAACTCCCCCTAATAAGTGAGACAGTAATCTCAGCCTCCCATCAAAAATTCCGTATTTCTCAATGGTGAGTCCACACTAGGACTCACAGTTATTTTTAGATGGGAACTTGATATTTTCTGTTCCATCCCACTTTGTTTTCCCGCCTAGCTGGGGTGATATTTTCTGTCTAGCAATAATTTGGAACTGCCTTATTTTTAGCTTCGTTTTTCTTCCTGTGATTTCCTTTCTCTTCCAGTTTAATCCACACTCAAATATGTTCCCTTTCCCACCCCACCTTCCCCCAGTTCTTGTTCACTGTGTCACAGAACTGGATACAAATGGCAGGTGCTCAGCTTCATCTTGTCCTAGGCACAAGCAAGAGGGAGAGTCTTCTGCAAGCCCTGAGTAGCTGCTTGTAACCTGGGCTGCTGCTTGTCACTTTATGAAAGCTTCTTCACCTGTCACTCACCCTGGGTGCTCCTGACTCCCTGCACAAGTACACACCTGAGGAAAAAATGCTTCCAACCCATGCACCCCACCCACCTCCAACCCACCTCCACAGAAAAACCGACAGACCAGGGGTCTGAGGGGCTCAGGCATTGGGCTACTAGAGTGCCTAACACATGAGCATATAACTGTGTGTGTGTGTACGTATATAAATGCACATACTCCCATGGACTCTGGTGCTCCACATGGAGCAACAACCCATGGTTGTTACAGCGCATTGCCTGTGTTTATTTCATTTACACTGCCCCATGTGCAGTGGCAAAGCAGCAGTGAAAATCTAGTTTAAAACTTGAGGAAACAGGTCCCAGGGGACCTGACCAGACCAGCCCAGCCTCAGGCACAAGCTAAGGACCGGGGGGCCCCTGAACACCAGTTGGCGTCCTCAGAAGCCTTTGATGGCTCCCTATTGCCTCACCACTAAAATGTGAGCCTCTTAGGCTAGCAGTACTTGAGCAGATGACACACTTAAGTAAATAGCCCTAGAAAAGATTATGTTTTAGGCTGTGAGCTCCTCCTTTAGGGAAGGGACCAGGTTTGATTGATCAACATGTTCCCATCAACCAGCGGCACAAGTGCTCACTAGGGTGACTGAGTAAAAGAACAAACTAGTTAAACTAGTTGCCATATATGGTCCTCCTTCCTCATTCCCTCTCGCAGCAGGGATTTCCAGAGTCTGGGCTCTCAGTCCATTTCCCAAAGTACATTTCTTATGTTGGAACCTAGAATCCTGTGGATAAGAACTTTTGTACTGCTTGTAATCCCTCTGATCCCCCTCGGCAAGGAAACACCTTTCAGGAGGCACCCACTTCTATAACTGGGCATCAAGGTGTAAACCCCACTCATCCCTGAGCACACCTCCTCTCCAAAGGGCCACCTGTTTGCTTATTGCCCATCTTAGGTTGATTTTGGTTCACAGCTTGCTGATCAACATTGGTTGATGGGAATTAGCTTGACTTGTGACTTAGAAGAACAGATCTCAAGCTCCTGGGAGAGTGGGGACACTTTGTGGTGAAATCATGGACCCCCAAAAGTGATCAGACTCACCCCCGCAGCTGTGTGTCTTGGGAAAGCTTTCATCATTTGTGGTGCCCAGACTGTAACTGCAGATCTTTCACATGTCTTTAAAACTCGAGTGACTCCCTGGGTGACCAGGGCCGTGTTTGGGGGTCACATTATAATTAACATGCACATCTTAGAGCTAAAAATCAAGACAGAATTTCTTCTGAACTCTATTTCCTAAACTTCAAGTGTGTAAACATGACATGAAATGGAAATTGTTTAGAAACAGCCACAAAAGCAGAAGCTGTCGATCTAAAGCCTGTTCCACCGGAATGTTAAGTAAAGGATGAGGGAGTTCCACGGCCGGTGCCTCCCGAAAGCAGCAGGGAGTGAGTGAATGATAAGTACAGAGCGCATTGGCTCTGATGAAAGCAGTTGAAAGCAGGTGTGGCAAATCCCAGCTCCCCAAGCAGCCTTAGTTCCCTCCCCATCCTGACGCAGCCTCCGTTTCCTCATCTGTTCAGGGTTCTAAAATTCCTGGCACAGTGCCTGGTGCAAAGCAGACCCTCAACAAGTGCAGTCACCACCACCAGTAATGATAATAATAATAATAATAATAATAATAATAATAATAATAATAATAAGTGCCATCACCACCACCACCAATAATAATGACAACAATAATAGTGAGAACGGTTTCATGTGCCACATCTGCACATGAAACTTTTTAAATTTTTTTTTTAAACATTTACTCATTTTTGAAAGAGAGAGACACAGAGTGCGAACAGGGGAGGGGCAGAGAGAGAGGGAGACACAGAATCCTAAGCAGACTTCAGGCTCTGAGCTGTCAGCACAGAGCCCGATGTGGGGCTTGAACTCACGGACTGTAAGATCATGACCTGAGCTGAAGTTGGACGGACGCTTAATCGACTAAGCCACCCAGGCGCCCTGAAACTTCTTTTTGAAGTTTTTTTCTATTTTTTTTAATGTTCATTTTTGTAAGAGAGGGAGAGAGAGCACACATGCAGGTAGGGGAGGTGCAGAAAGAGAAAGGGGGACAGAGGATCCTAAGTGGGCTCTGTGCAGACAGCAGCAAGCCCAATGGGGGGCTTGAACTCACACACTATGAAACCATGACCTGAGCCAAAGTTGGACGCTCAACCAACTGAGCCACCCTGGCACCCCCAATCTTTAAAAAATTTTAAATTTAAAATGTTTTATTACATTAAAAAAATACATGCTCTGTGCAAGAAGATTCAATATACAGCAGCTTAGAGGAAGTGAAAGGTGAAATCTCTCTCCAGAGATAAGGATTGTTAATAATTTGTTGTGTAGTCATTTGGCCTTTGCCCATTTGCTTTACAGAACTACACATCTCCACATATTACAAGCATGTTTTCTACATAAACACTCTCCTACTAAACATCCTCCTGCATCACAGACCTTGTCCAAGGTTGTCCGTTCTTTTGAATGCTTCTATACTGTGACTCTGGCACACAGTATTCGTCATTTCCCCTATTTGTAGACTTGTAACTTGTTTTCAGTTTTTCTTTCTTACATTCGGAAGCAACCATCCTTGTGCATATACTTCTTTGCACGAGGGTCTGGGCATTTCTGTAGGATCGATATCCAGAAGTGGAACTTGAAGCCGTAATATTTAATATTTGTTAGGTCCACCAATTGTATCTCCATTCCAGGGCCATTTCCAGTTCTGCTCCTTCCACCAGTCTATGAATAATGTTCCCTTCCTCGGGTAGACAAATATTTTTTTAAATATTTTTTTCTGTGCTAATTTCTGCATTCACAAAAGGCTCTTTGTTTCTGTTCCTTCGACCAGTATTTACAGAGCATCTGCAGAGCCAGGTTCTGTGCTAGGAATTGCAGGGGATATGTCTGGATGGATTGGAGTTGAACTTGGCCCTCAGAAGCTGTGGTGATGGGGCAGCTGGGTGGGGTGATGGGGCAGTTGAGCATCCGACTTCAGCTCAGGTCATGATCTTAAAATTTGTGAGTTCAAGCCCCACATGAGTCTTGCTGCTCTCAGCTCAGAACCTGGAGCCTGCTTCGGATTCTATGTCTCCCCCTTTCTCTGCCTCCTCCCCCCACCCCCCCACTTGTGCTCTCTCTCAAAAATAAATTAATAAACATTAAAAAGAAGAAGAAGAAGAAGAAGAAGAAGAAGAAGCAGCAGCAGCAGCGAGCCTGGGAGCTGAGCATGCAAATGGCTAGAGGCATGGTAGAGAGGCCCAGGTCCCTGGGCTGACAGCGAACATTGAAGAGGCGGGCAGCAGGGGGTGGTAAGAGATGTCAGGACACCTTCCTGGCTTCTTGAAGGGAAGTTCTAGTGAGGGTGTTGGCTTCATGCTTTAGCTGTTGCACCACCACTGGCATGCACTGGCACTCACTGGCAGGGTTCAGTACACGGTGTCCCAAACTGAACAGAAACCTGGGACTTGGGGCTCTGGGGGAGCAGTTCAGGCCTGCGTACCTTGGAGGGAGCCAGGTGGAAGAGGCAGCAGTGGTGAGGTGGCTGTCTCCACCGAGAATCTCGAGGTGCCTTTGCTTTCGTGTTCTAGACGTTGATGACACCTTTCACATGGTATGGAGTCTCTCTAGGGCACCTTTTTAGGGTCCTGAGGAGCGGCCGTTCTTGTGTTTCCCAGCACAAAAACATCCATTGTCCAGATGTTTCTTTCCAAATACTTCTTGAGATGGTTGTACGGATGGCGTTATCTGTAATAGCTGCTGATGGGAAATTGCTGCTTGAAGGTAATTCTGAACAGTGGCAGTTTTCAGGTTCCTAATTCTTGTGCATAGCACCACCCACACATCTTCCCCTTCCCCACTCTTCCTTCAAATTAAACAAAAACAACTTCATTGGGTTTTTGTGCTGTGACGCCAAGAAATACAAGATGTGACAGTAAAGTTGGAAAAACCAGTCAGGTGGGAATTGTGCCGATTTCTCACTCTGACTTTGGCAAAAACCTTTCCATTCTGGGTTTACCATTTGCTCTGTTACACGGGGGCCCTGTTACATGCTGGCTCCGCCTATAGGATCTGTCTGCAGTCCAATGATTATAAGAATCAGATAACACAGAGGGCTCTGATGACCAGAAAGTACTGTATGGAAGGAGGGAGTCTTGCTGTTGTTGGTCTTTGTATTAAGTTTGGGTTGGTCCTTGGCAGATGGTCACTCCTGAATCAGGTAGGGACACCTGCCAAAACTCCCAGTCTTGTGGTCCAGGGTTCTCATTGTATATTGTAGTTGAATTGTTGAGGAATTTGTTGGAAGTTAGTTAGGATGCCAAGTCAGGGACCCCACACACCGGTAGGATGGGTGCTCTTGTATATGTCCCCTTCTCCTTCACATGCAGAAGCCACAGCACTGGAACAGGACGCATGTGTGAACATCCACTCTTATAGAAGCAGATTGAGAGACTGTGGAGCCAAAAAGTCATCCAAAGCCTCTGCTTCACCCCCTCCTGCCTTACCTGGAGGAATCTTAGCTCCCATGGATCAGGCAGCCAGCCAGGGTCACACAGCTGGTGAGCGGAGGGCCAGGCTGGTCCCAGGCCGGCCGCCTCATCATCACCATCCAGGCGGCTTTGGTTGTGTACAAGTCCCCAGGGGGATTAGTCCCTTTTGAAGCAGTTCCAGATTCAGGAGGGCTGGGGCAGAGAGCTTGCCAGATCTCAGCAAGTTGCTTCCGGCCAAGCAGCTGCACTAGGCACAAGGCACAATGCCAGTAACACCCCTCAGCATGAGGCAGTGACCCCACAATTGGCTTCAGGGCTGCCATCACCACCAGATGGGTCTGGGTGAGATTTGCCCAATTTAGCTGCAAACCTGGCATGGGGCAAGGGTGCTATCAGGTAGAGCTGGAGGGAAGAGTGGTGCCTGGAAGAAGTCCCTGGCTCTGCCCTGGGAGGCTGGCACCCTGTACCTGATGCCAGTTTGTAATCCCTTGTTTGGGGCCAGCCAGACCGGAACCAGCAGCATGTGTTGATCAACCCACTAAAGATTAGAATGCACTGGAACAACTCTTTAATGGGCATTTCTCTTCCTCATGACACCTCCCCCTATGCTTTCTTCCCAAAATGCCTGACCACAATGATTACTTTGGGGACCTATGTGTGGTCCTAGTCAGATAAACCCTGAGATAACCTGAGTCACCCTTCCTAATGAGCAAACCGGCAACCAGGAGGCAGTGACCCACTGGCATCACTTGACACAGTGGAGCCAGGACTCTGCTCTTCTGCTCCTTGCTTCCTTTGCTGACCTGAACTCATTCATGCAATTGTGGTACAGGGAGCACTGACCTGGGTTGGAAAAGCAGTGTAGACATCTGCACGGTTAAGAACATGGGCTTTGGAGCCAGGCTGCCTCCATCACTGGCTTGCTGTGTGAGTGCATTTAAGGTGGTGATGCCATCAGCAACCCCTAGTAGAGCTGTTGTGGGAATTAAGTGGGGAGCCAGATGCAGAGCACTTAGCGTAGCCCCCGCACACAGCGTGCACCCATCACTCAACCATTCTTAGAGTGCATTATTAAGAGTGGAGCCTTTGCGACTATGGCTGAACCATTCAGTTTGTCTGACCTGCAGATTTTTTTATCAGTCAGGTGAGGAGGGGGCTTGGGTTTGGTCATGACCCTTCCAAGGCTTGCTCTGTGAGGTTCCGTGAGAATGGGCCGGTGATGCTGCTCAGTGAGGGCTATAACCATGACTGGTCTGTCATGAAAGTCTGTCCCCTGTGGCTTTATCACATTAGTGTGTGGCCGGAGGCCTCTGTGGAAGCCGGGACCACACCGTGCCCAGCAGACCGGAAGATTGCACCAGGGGGGCAACTGGCCCTTTGTACAGTCCATCAGTGCTGGGAGGACACAAGATAGGACTTGCATCTGCCTCTATTTGCTAAGGCTTCAGGTGTTCCCTGCAGCACAGGGGTCAGGGGATGCCTGCCCCTCTCAGGATTGACTTGAGGATGCTGGTGCTACCCTGCCCCTTATCCTGATGGAAACACTCACGTTTGGGTTGCTTGCTGGAGTGTGTCTGTCTTTCTGGAACATTGGGCACCTTCTGTCCACTTCTTGAAAGGGTGAAGCCCTAATTGTTTGGAGGGTCAGACCCTCAGATCATCAGCAGCTGATTGCCACACCCTGGTGGTTCCTGTCAGCTTCTGAAAAAGGCATTTTGGGTGAAAGCATAAACCTGATCAGATCTCCTGATCCACTTTTCCCAGTTTCCTCCCCTTTCAAGTCTGCACCCCTCCTCCCAACCTTCAGGGCCAGCTCCAGTCTCCTTATCCAGCTACTCCATGTCCCCTCTTCTTCATGAGCACCGAGCCCAAGGCGGCTCACGGTATTTGGTTTTACCTCAGAACCCCTCAGGCTTTCCTCTGTCCATGACTTTGCTGCTGCTTGACTTGTCTGGGTTGCCCTTCTCCTGGTGTCCCTCATCTTTATCTGTCTGTCCTTTCCTTGAGCGTATTCTACCGAGGGCCCTCCATTCACTGTGTGTGACACAAGGCAGGTCCCTCACCCTGGAGGGGCCTCCTTGCACTAAGACTTGAGATTCTGTGAAGTGCCACCTCCCCAAAGTTTTTCGAAATCCCTGGGACAGCATTTGCTTTCTGCCTCCACTGAGCTGCCACTGTGTGTACCAGTTTAGGGTACTCGGGGCCAGTCAGAACTGGGTTAGTCCCAGTTAGGCCTCTGAATCTGTCTGAGCCTCAGTTGCTGCACCATAAAATACAGTAGCACTTGCCTGTATGTGCCATGGGGATGAGGAATGATATACAGCCAATACCCAGGTCAGTGCCTGGCATAGGCAGGTGCCCACTAACTTGCAGCTGTTATTAACTCAGTGCTTATGGATGTTGGCATCCCGATTCTCCTGCTAAACCATGAGGTCTCTTGGGGGTGGGAGCGTTGTCTAACACCATGTGAGTGCTCAGCGTTTGGCCTGGGGCCCACCTTAGCACACAGTAAGGACTCGGTGGATGCTTGAGAAAGAAAAGCAGGCAGGCTCCTTGATTGCCTGTGAATTGGGGTCTTGCAGTTGACATGGAATCAGAAAGCTGTCTCTTGAGAAAGTTGCTGCTCTAAATGGAGACTTGTTTATGCACTGCACTGAGTCCAAGGGCAGCCAAGATCCTGGAGCAGCAAGTTCGCCTCAGTGAGTCTCCACAGGGGATGGCGACAGAACTCTGGCCTGCAGCCTCTCAGAGTCCTCAGCACACCAGAGCAGTCCCTGGAAGAGTGCAGAGTGACAGGCAGGGCTGACGGACTCGGCCGTAATTGCAGAGAGGGCCTAAAAGCTCTGTGAAGAGACCCACATGGCTTTTTAAATCCTGAGGAGAGCATAATTGGTGTCATCGGGTGTGCGTTCTCGTCTCCCCTCTGGTGCCACAGAACAGGGGGGCTCAAGGGAAGACCCCATCACCGCAGATGACGGAGGGAAGGGAGAGCACACTGGGCTCCCTGACTCAGATGTGGGCCTTTCCCTCGCCCTTGGGCTGAGCACAAAAGAGCAAGTGGTACAGGTTCTGCCGGGCAGTGACAGGCCCTCTCTGCTCCCTCCAACGTGACCATTGTTCTTGTTCCACACCCCCTGCTTCCGCAGAGCTCACCACCCGCTTCTTGGGTGTTTCTGTGCACGCCTGGAAAAGATGGTAAGAGAACTCCAATTAGTCAGTCTCCTGGCTTCTAGACAGCTCCGGAAACCAGACTAGATAGAGGAGGAGGAGGTGGGGCCTCATGCTTGTGTTGCATTGGGTTTATCTCCAGGCTTTATCTCCGAACCTCCCTGCCCTGCCCTTGCTGGCCCGCACCGTCCACCCAAGAAGACCCCTGCGGCCTTGGCCTCTGCCTCGACCTCTAAGGGATACCTGAATTCAGATGTCCGTTGAAGCACCTCAGTCAGGAGTCGGGCCTTTTTCCAGCAAATGTTTTAACAGTTCAGATGGGGATGAATGTCCCCTGTCTTTCCTTTGATGTGGTGCCCTGGAAGTTGGCTGATTTTCAGCTGCATGCCTAATTAGGAACAGCCACCCGCCACTCCTGTGCAGTTCCTCACTCTGTGGTGCTGGGTGTGATTTTAACACCTCAGACCTGACTGAAATAGATGCCCCAGCCTCCAGAAGATTAAGAACTAGACAGTCTGATAAAAGAGATGTCAGGAAGCATCAGGGAAAGGCAGGAGGAGGAGTCCCGGCCCAGGAGTGAGAGGACCTCCAGCCTCATCCCTGCTACTTTCTCCCCATCCCCAGCTCTCAGTTTCCCGGATCTGTAAAATGTAGTGACTAGCCTGCTGATCGCTGAGACCTTCGCGTTGCACACAGGAGTTGATCCAGAGCAGGGCTCCCACATGGAGGCATGAGACTGCCAAAGCAACAGCGAGAATTGGAAGTTTGGGATCCAGAAATGAAAGTAGGTTTAGAGGTTGGTGTTGAAACCCTCCATCGCGAATGCAGAGTTGGCCCGTCAGATTTCCGTGAGCAGAACTTCTGTGGCTCTGGGAGATGAAGGGTCATCTCAGGGCAAGAGGGGGTCTTAGGATGGGGTTCCCAGGAAGCCCAGCAGTGGCAACCAAAACAACAACAACGTCCACAGAGTACTTTCTGTGCATCTGGCACTGTTCTAAACATGGAAGGTATATGAATTCATTTAACTCTCCTAAACGTCCTTCCAAGGTATGTACTGTTGATCCCCCATCCAGAGATTTAGAAACAGTGGCAACTTGCCCTTTTCCTCCGCTGGAGCCAGGCCTTGGGCCCAAGCAGTCTGGCGGAATCCGTGTTTGCAGCCACCACACCGTGCTGCTGAACCTGTCACTCACCTGGACCCACGGCTTTGCCTCCCTCCAGGTGGATGGTGCAGGGCAGCCCCAGTCAGTGGAAGGTGCATCAATCTCGTAAGGCAGCCCTAAGCTTCCAAGTCTAGTCTACTCCCATCCCTGGCATCTCAGCCTTCGGTCCTGGTGACCTCTGACCCATGTGAGAGAGGTCTGGCAGCACAGCCAGGCACGTCCACACTGGCTGAGTAGAGGTTTCTTGGCCTGGGAATGGAGGCTTCTGTGGGCCACATCCCTACTGAGCTCTGCCACCCTGTGATTTGGCATCTGGTGTGGATTCCCAGACAAGCCCAGCTGGGAAAATTAGAGGTGAGGGGCCTGCAGGCCAGCGTCTATCATTTCCAGCTAGGCTTCTGCACGTCTGTGCCAGCCTTTCTCTGCCCAGCTCCACCCTGCCCGGAGGTTCTAAGACACCTCTCCTTAGACACTCTTGGGGGTGCCATCCTGTGTCATTCAAGATCATCCAGAGCCCACTTTCGCCTGCCTCCAGCTTCCTCTCCCACCAGGCCCTCTGGACAGCCCACCTTCCCATGTATTATGTGCGTCCAGCCCCTGTGCCTTTGCTTCACTCCTTCCTCCATCAAATGTCCATTTTCCTCGCCACACCATTGTGCAATGACCTCATGTCTAAATTCCTTAAGCTTTCCCACGTTTCCCCCAACTGCACTGTAGTATTATGTCTGCTCCCTGGTGAGGATCCTGAACCATCTCTGTGCTGGAGGCTCTGGCCCTCCCTCACCCAGGGCGTCTTGAAGACCAGGATCATGTCTCCATCTGGCTCTTGTGCCAGGCATTCAGTAGATGCCTGGCTGGGTGCACAGAGTGGTGGATGCCAGTGCTGCCAGAGGAGGCTGGGTGCTCCAGGGATGCACATGGATTTCCTCCCCTTCCATCTCCCAGAGACCTCCTTTTCCTGTTCCCGAAGGGAAGGTAAAGAGGTATAGTATAGGTTTCTTTTCTTCTAGTCTTTTGGCTGGTAAAAGATATTGACCGTAAAGTATGTTGCACATTTGTTTTTCATTTATATGTGTATTTATATGTGTTTTTATTTATATGTGTATCCACCTGCTTTCAAAATATAGATTTGGGGATGCCTAGGTGGCTCAGTTGGTTGAGCGTCCAACTCTTGATTTCAGCTCAGGTTATGATCTCACAGTTTCATGAGCTTGAGCCCTGCATTGGGCTCTGTGCTGACAGCATGGAGACTGCTTGAGAGTCTCTCCCTCTCTCTCTGCTGCTCCCCTGTTTGTGCTCCCTCAGTCTCTCTCAAAATAAATAAATAAACTTGAAAATACATATTTGAAGTTGTCCATAACTTTCTTAAATGTATATAATGAGGCCATTATAATGGAAATCAAAATCCACATTGAAGGAAGGGCAAATGAATGGATACAATATCTAAGATAATGTACTTATTGAAGTCAAGCATCAGAATTAACCCTGAGCTTTCTGGCAGCCAAAACAAAGAAAAGTGGGGATGGGGGGCTGGGAGGGGGTGGGTGGTGAGAGGGAAGCAGCACAGAACTGGTGAACCCTGGAGCAAAGTGTAGCTTGTTGCTCATGGACTTGGGGAACTCTAAACCCTCATCAGACCCACTCAGGAGATTCTTGGTTTGCACCAAGCTCTGTCCTGGGCCCCTTACTCAAGATAATCCCCTCACCCTTGCTTCTCCATAGCCACAATCCTTGTGCAGCACGCCCACCTCCCTCTCCTGGCTCTGTGCCTTTGGTGAGTGTTCCCAGGGTCCCTTCCAGGTCTTAAGTCTCTTAATTCCAGAGAAAGTACTGTTTTATTTGTTTGTTTGTTCTTGTTCTCTTTCTCTTTATGTAGTCCCACTTGAAAACCTTTCTATTCCAGAGATTAACAGAAATCCCTACCTGTCAATTTAATGTTTCTGCTCCCTGCCTAAGAGGCATGAAATCACAGCCTGCCACCAATATTAAAGGTCATTTTCCATGAACCTATAGATGGTGAGGTCCAGATAACTTGTGACTTAAAACATATGGTCCCCTATTAGATCAGTCTCTGGACCATCAGAGGTCGGTCTGGGTAATAAGGAGGATGGGCCTGGTCATTAGGCGGGAGACAGTGACGTCTGGTGAGCTAACCTGATGCAGTGGCCCTTGACTTCTGGAGCCCCTGGCAAGCCTTTCCTGGGAGAGAAGATGCTCTCTAAATGAGCATCTTCTCAGAAAAAGGCGGCTGCTTCTGAAATGCACATAGCTCCTGTAAGCCCATCTTGCTTAAAACTGTATTTACTTTCATGTCCTCCTGTCTTAATTACCTTTTTTCTTTACTGGCATCCTTATTCATTATTTAAAACAACTTTCAAAAATAATTATGCAATAATTCCTTCCTCCATGCACCATAGCTCTTTACTTTCCTGTATCAGGTTTTCGGCCCTTTATTCATTTGTATCTGTAGTGACAACATTGCTGTCATCAGAGTCTAGATATTGTGGGCAAAGTGTGTGATGACAGTATTCAGCAGTTCCTAAGCAAGGGCTAGAATTCCCTTTGGTGCATCGTTCACAGTGGCCAGGACTTGTTTAGAAAGCCCACATTATACGGTTTGCTCAACACATAAACAATCTTGTATTTTACTTTTTAACTTAGCATAATTTCATGCATGCTTTTCCATGTAGCTACATAATCTTCAGATTTATCATTTTAATGGCTGCTTAATATTCCATCCAGTTAGCGTGCCATAATTTACTTAACTGTTCCCAATTGTTGCAGCCTTAATGAAAATTTGAATTCACCATGTACTACAGGGGGAAGCTGGTTTTAATGATTACCATTATAACATCCCCTGCCCTAACTGCATGCCATTAGTAACCCAGCTTTAGGAAGGCGCAGATGCTTTTGGAACAATAAATTCTGTAGGAGAGGTGTATGCACAAGTCCCTCTGATTTAATAGCTAATCTGTTCACTGCACATGTTTTCCTTTTATGCTGGTGTTTATGTAGAATATCTACCTCTTCTGCATATTGTGTAATACTAAACTACATGCATTTGGCATATTGCTCCCGATACTTTATCACTGCTGTCAGGAACTTCCATAAATTAACAAGAATTTGGGGGTAAGGAGTGGTTTCTGGCTGTCGATTGTCGTTCATTTATCCCACCCACACTCTTTGAAGATCTGTTTGCAGCCAGGCTCTGTCAGGGAGAGAGCAAAGGCACTTCCGATTATTGGAAGCCCACAAATGTGCCTCTGTGAATTGCTTTGTGGTGCCCAAGAGTAAATGGTGATTCTCATGCGAAGTGCTTTGTAAACCGTACAGTGCATTAAATGGTTGCTGGTCTTGCTGATAAAGTAGGGTGAAGAGGAAGGTGGTTTTCCTGGGTCAGTGTCCATCAGCTGTATCCCCAGTGTCCTCAGACCTCGGAAATTTCCAAGGACAGGAGGCTAGACTGCACTTCTCAGAACCAGCGAGAGTGATGATGATGACCCCACAGAACAGATTAGATAGTTTGGTAGGTTCAGTGAGTTTCAGAGTTGTCTATAGTGCCTTACAGTTGGCGTTCACTTTAAAGTGACCAAGTCCTACCTTTCTTTCTTTTTTTTTTTTTTTTTAAAGTTTATTTATTTTGAGAGAGAACATGAGCAAGGGAGGGGCAGAGAGAATGGGAGAGAGAGAATCCCAAGCAGGCTCCATGCTGTCAGCACAGAGCCCAACCCAGGGCTCAAGCTCATGAACTGTGAGATCATGACCTAAGCTGAAATAAAGAGTTGGATGCTTAACCAGCTAAGCCACCCAGGTGCCCCTGAGTCCTACCTTTTATAGCTCTTCTCTTTTCCTCTTCCTCCCCCATAAAAAGAAAAACATCATCCCTAAAACTAATAAACGATCCCAGTTTACTCATGGAACCCAGTAAAGCCATATTTTGCCAAAGTACAGGACATCTTTTCAGAGAGGACAGGATTTTCAGGGCCCTGAGAAGGTGAGAAGGTTTTTCCATTTTCTTCCTCTCTCCTTGTAAAAAGAGAAAGTGTTTTCCAAAGAAAGTATCTCTGCGCACTGCCTACACCCCCACCGGCTCTCCAGCTCAGGTCCCTTTCCAGCAGAGAGAAAGCAAGCCTTGGGCCAGTACCTACCTACTTGGTTTTGTTCTCATTCATTCTTTTTATGTGTATCAACTGTTCTAGTAAAGGATAATGACTTAAGGATAGTGATGTAAAATTTTTGTAATGAATTTACTAACTCTAAAAAGTGAGGCAGCATAAATAAAAATGGAAAGTAAGAACCCAGGCGGTACCTGCAAACAACAGAATCAACAGCAGTTGGTGTGTGTGTGACTTAATGAAGTCTGGGAAACACTACCGTAATGTTATTTAACATCAACGCTAACGGCACTGGCGCGGCATCAGCTGGCTTCTGTGGTATCAGGGCATGTGCACACGGAGTTTTGCCATCCCCACGAGCTGGCCCTGGACCATGAAGCCCAGCCTAAAAACAAGCTTTTGCTTAGAAAGGCTGACATCACCATGCGTTTTGTCCACTGCTCTTCAAGGCACATAAGTCCCGTGGGTTTCTACTGTGTCTTTATGCCATCGGAACTCCGATTTGGAGAATGCCTCCAGAGTCCTTTTCAACAGCTCACTCTCAACGATCCTCACCCCTTTTATATCAAGCCTTACCTCTCCCCTCTCATCTCCTTGGACCCAGTGCTCCAGCAAAAGTGGACAGTGAATAGACCAATTCAGCCTTAAATGGAAAGGAAATTCTAACACACACACTACCATGTGGAAGAACCTTATAAACATTATGCTAATTGAAATAAGCCCATCACAGACGGGGACAAGTACCATATGATTCCTCTTGTAATGAAGTATGTAGGGTAGGAGAGTGGTGTCTCCCAGGGGACAGGGAAGGGGAAGTGGGGAGTTCGTGTTTAACTGGGACAGAGTTTCAGTTTGGGAAGATGAAAAAGTTCTGGAGATGGATGGCGGTGATGGTCGCACAATGGTGTGGATGTACTTAATGCCACTGAACTGTACCATAAAAATGGTTAAAATGGCAAAGTTATGTTATGTGTGTCTTTTACCACATGAAACAGAAAGGCAGTGAACAGTCTTCTCCAGCCACACTGCCTTGCCTCAACATGATCCGACCGCAGGGAACTCTGACCCTCCTGTTTTCACTTCCCTTGTCATTCTCCCCCCCTGCCTTGCCCCTCACAGGCCCTGCACTGAGCCCTTTGCTACAGAGAATTATGGTGATTTAGATGCGTATGTCTACCTCTTCTGGAAGCAATGGGCTTCCTGAGAACAGCCTCTCGAGCAAACCCTCCCTTCCCTGTGTCCCATGCAGGCCCTTCACACAGGGGGGTCTAGGATCAAAGCAGGTGAAGTGTCACTGTTTGGCTCAGAAGCACCTGATTCTGACATCCTAGCATCCATCTTCGAGCCACCACCGGCCTCTCAGAAATGAGCAGCTGACATGGATGCCCCTGTCTGGGGCCTGATCTAAACAGGCAGTCACCCCTCAGCCCACAGAGGGCCAGGCCTTGGCCTCCCTTCCAGAAGATTTGGAGCCGCCCCCCCCGCCCCACACTTATTCAGAAGTGAAGCTGGGGGCGCCTGGGTGGCTCAGTCAGTTAAGCGTCCAGCTCTTGATTTCAGCTCGGATCATGATCTTGTGGTCCCTGAGTTCGAACCCCACGTCAGAGCTTGTGATTCTCTCTCTCCCTCTCCCTCTCTCTCTGCCTTTGCCCCACTCGCACACACTCGCCTGCTCTCTCTCTCTCTCTCTCTCTCTCAAAAATAAAGGAGTGAAGCTAGATGTCTGCTCTCAAGTCCCTCGGATGTGCTAGTGTGTTAGACTAGTCCTAGTGGGGAGGCCTTCTACTCATCTGTAAAGTGAGGGGGTGAGGGCTCTTTGTGATATCAGAACACACCTGGAACATCATGTGCACATCTGGGCCTGTCCTCACAGACTACAGTGCACAACCAGATGGCCGCAGTGAGCCTTCTGGTTCTGTCATTAGGTCCAAGAGCCTGAGATCTTTGTAAGGAAACTTTGCCCTGTCAGAGCAGAGACACTGCGTTCAAGGGGTGGGGAGGAACAGGTAAGCGCAGTAACGGGCCTGTTGCTGTGCAGTCCTCACCTCCTTGGCTGGGACTGAATTCCTGTGGGTGTCACCTGACAGATCCCAGATGAGGAAGTAAGTTCCGCACATCCATTACATCCCTGCCTCCTTTCTTGTTGCTTGCAGAATTTCAGAGGCAAGAAAGTGTCCGGTCCCAGCACAAAGGCATCCAGTTATATGACACCCCTTATGAACCTGAGGGCCAAAGTGTTGACTCGGACTCAGAGAGCACGGTCAGCCCCCGACTACGGGAGAGCAAGCTGCCCCAGGACGACGACAGGCCCGCCGACGAGTACGACCAGCCATGGGAGTGGAACCGGGTCACCATCCCAGCTCTGGCAGGTAAGGAGCCAGTGGCCCCGCTCAGAGGGCGCTGCTGACCCATGCTCAGTAGTCGCCTTTGGTAAAGAGGGTACATGCACTGGTCCCTTTTGCTCAGGTAAACCCACAGGGCTTCATTTGATGGTCCGGCTGGGCCCCTCAAAGATGATGAGGGTCCTAGAGAGAAGGGAGGCCAGGTCAGGCCAAAGGGAAATCCTAAGTCTGGCCTCCAGGCCCTCCGTTCCGGTCTTTCCTAGTCTTCACAGATGGCTCCGATGATTTCATTGTCTGACTGTGTTGGTAGTTCACTGAAGCCAAGATTTCAGAAGGAATTTTCTTATAAACTAAAAGAAAACCAACTGCAAAGCGGTTCCCACTGAGCCTGAGGGAGCCAGTGCTTCTGTCTATTTGTGTGGATGTGATAGGCCTGGTATACCTAGGGCCACCACGTTTCCTGTTCCAGCTTTGGCATGAAGCCATTCATAGAGCATAGGCATGGGCACATCCTGACCTCAAGCTGGCTCTCGCCCTGGCCGAGAATGTCAGGTGCCCCCCATCTGCCTCACTCTGAGACTGGTTCTCTAGAATCTGGGTATCTGTCACAGCACTAAAACTCCTCTCCCACAGCCTTTTGGAAAGCTGCCTGCTACATGTGTCACAGGTCTTAAGTTTATGTGCTCACCCTCTGATTCTAATCCCAGCCTATTGGATCCATGCCAAGGTTATGATCTAAAATTCAGAAAAGGCATTGTTTATGATCATGAAAGGTGGGAAACAACCTGAATGTCTAGCAAACAGGGATTGATTCAGTGGAATACTGTACAGCCACTAACAAGTGATATTGACAAAGAGTTTATAACAACACAGGAAAAATGCTTATGTTTAATGTTAAGAGGTGGAAAGCCAGATGCAAAAAATTTCTTATGCATCTAAGAGTTTAGGCATGTGAAAAAAGGGACATTGAATGACTCATTTAATTCTTGCCACACTGAAGGTCAAAAGGGGGGGGGGGAGGGTGGTTTTAATTTTTAATTTAAGATTCATTTTTGCCTGAAATGTCTCTTTTTCATACCCAGCTGGACACTTCCTTTCTAGTCCCCAGCAGCGAGGCCTCGGCCCTACCCCCACCCTGAACAACAATTGATGTTCTAGCTGCTCAAGCACATACTACTCACAGTTCCCTGGACGTAGTGTGCGTCGTGCAAATTCCATTCCTTCTGCCTAAGTGCCCTTCACTGCCATGGAAAAAATCCTGTGCCTCCTTCCAGGCCCAGCTCACACGTTGCCATCTCTGTGAGCCCTTCCTGGTACACAGCTGTGCATCCCAAGGGCTTTCTTACTGTGTCTCTGGGCCTGTTGAGCTTCTTGCACTCAACCCTGGCATGACATTTCTCTCATTGTACGGTTAGCCCTGTCAGTACCAGTCTCCACCTGTCAGACTTTGAGCACCTGGCCGAGAGCCAGACATAGGAGTAGTCGTGAGGTTGAAGGTCAGGTCGCTCCCATGCATTTCACAGCCTCCTGTCTTCCTTTGGCACAAGGGAATCCAAGGACTGTCTCTGTCCCCTGGCATCGCCAATAAGGGGCTGTGCTCTTCTCCTGGCCGTGAGGGGAGCTGGAATGGGGCCATTGCTACCCAAGAGCTTACTTTCTGCAAACACCGGTTTGATCAAAGGGCTCATGTGGCAGCTCTCCCAGACACCCAGGACCTGTGGCATGAGATAGCACTGAGACAGGTGGAGGGTCTCACACTCTCCTAGACTGACCACCTGTGGGTCCCTCGAGGGTAGGGTTACCTTTGATGCTCTAGTGTGGTCTGGCACCGTGCTTCTCACAGCATGGTCCCTGGACCAGCAGCATTGCATCCCCTAGGAGCTGGTGAGAAATACAGGGTCTTGGGCCCTACCCCAGACCTACGGAGTCAGAATCTGTTTTAACAAGACCCCCGGGTGATTTGCATGCATATTAAAGTATAAAAGCACTTAACCTATAGGACCTCAAATGTTCTAAAGGCTCTCAGATCAGAATTTGCCCACTTCTGCTCAAAGGTGGTTTTAGAACTCCTGTACATTCTATACAAAGGATCACAAGGTCTCAGCTAGAACGGTCTCCTTCTAAGTTTCTGGGCCGCAGGTGTCCATTCTGGACGTGGCTTTATGTCACTGAGTTGCTATCACAAGTGTCATTATAGGTCTACTTCTTAGGCTGCTGAGAGAAGACAGACTCAGAATCAGGTCCCTGTCTGTGTCTCATCAAGTCACTTATCTGTGCATGGCCTGCTCCAGAGTATAAACCAGCTGTTCTCTTTCCAAGAAGCTTTTGGCTTCATTCTGATTTCTGGGGCCTAGAAGGAAGCCGTTTCACTCGGGCTGAAGGGATGCTGTGAGCACCCGTCATTAGTCGTGACCGGATGCCTCCCCATGTCTGAATAGCCCGTCGGTGCAGTGTTCGTAGGTAAGAAGCACCTGGTATCCTAGCCCAGAGTGAAGGTGGAGTGAGAGGTGGATGGGCCACTTTCCAGGTAATGAGGATGAGTTGAAGTGGCTTGAGTGGATAACTCAAGTGCTGCCATGGTCCCATTTGTAAACCCAGAAGTGTGGCTGCCCAGGATTGAAGGACGGTGTCCTGTGTGAGTCAGTAACGCACGTACATGGGTATGTCCGGACGCACACACTTTAGCAAGTCATTGGTGTCACTGGGGAGCAAGGCAGTGCTTGGCCAGGCCCTGTCCTCCTTATAACACCCGTTTGAAATGGTTTCTCTAGACTCTCAGGAAGCTCTCTGATGCTCACTGAGACAATGGAGTACAGGAGCTGGGAAGTGTCTGTGTATGGGATAAAGTTGGCTGGGCAAAATCGTTACCATCTCTTTCCTCCGTTTGTGTTCTCTGGTTCTGCATGTTTAGCCTGAGGGAATCTGGGCAGTGTTTTCAAATTTCCAAAGGGTATGGATTGTGAGGGAGCCCCAAAGGGCAGAGCTGGACCCACCAAGAAGGAGTCACCAGCATTTAGGGTCCAAGTGAGTGGTGAGAATCTCATTTACACCTGGAAGTATAATGAGCTTCCCCTCACTGGGAATTTGCAACCAGCAGCTCATTTGAGGCAGGAATGATGATAGAGACTTTGCCCAGCAGTGGGGGGTTGGTCTGTCACTTTGAGGGTTGTGTCCATCCTTCAGCACCCCACCATGCTGATCAGAGACAGGGAGAAGGGAAGGCCTCCGAATTATCTCCATGATTCAATCTATGAAGCAAAAGTCCTTCCTGCCTTTCAAAGTGCTGTCCTATACTGCATTCATGGAAAGAGGCACTCTCAAAAGAGTTCTTTGGCATTCTCCGTAGAAGTAACCCTTCCCAGCCAGCAGCTCCAGACCAGCCTTTATGAAAGTCAGGCCCTTCCCAGCTCAGCCACACTCTGGCAATCTGGGGGCCGCTGCCTCTAGAAGGCTCAATTACCACTCCCCGGTTGTGGTGAAGACAGCTGTTGCAGGGTATGAAGTGGTCTTAGCTTCTTGGGTATGAAAGTCTTCCCTCCTAGAATTCTCTGGCCAGGTGAGTGAGAAATACCACAAGCTCTCCAAAAAACCTTGGGCCTTCACTGCCTGCTTTTCCTCCAGGAAGCTGACTGTGGCCTCAGCCAGAACCTCCACCTGCCCTGCACTGGAGTTCCTTCCCACACGCGTGGCCTTTGTTGATCCCAGCCCGCAGAACAGATGCCTGGTCAGGTTTCTTGCACCGCCAACTGCAGGAAACAGACAGGCTGCAGCTCCACTGTGCACAGAGAGGTGGTGTGGCTTCCATCAAGCTGTCAGCCCCCTTCCCCATGGCAGAGACACCTACCCTTAGAGCTGGCTATGTTCGGTTCCCAGCCTGCTTTGACTCACCCCTTGGGAGTCTTTACAGCAACAAATTGCAAGGTAGCAGGTGGGTCTAGAAATGGCCTGTGGCACTCCCTGCCCAGTGTGGGGCAGGAAAAGCAGCCTAGGGTGATTCCACACTGTCTTGGGGCAGCGTGGATTGGTACAGAGGGTCTAACCAGCCCTGGGCCTTGTGGCAGGGATTGTGACATGGACAAATGGAGCCTGCACCGGAAGTATCCACACAGGGAAGGGCAGAAGAGCTGAGAGGATAACCTAGAGAAGCAGACATGGGCTCAGGGTGGCACGGATTAGGTGTCTTCACATCTCTGAGTGGCCACTGGGAGGATGAGGATTGAACCTGTCTTAGGAGCCTCCCATTTTCTCACCCAGGAAATGTGTCTGCTGCAAAGGGTCCTGGTGAGGCTTAAAGGACACGGCATCAGGAAAGTGCTGGCATCTACTGAAGCACTTTCTGCCTGCATTATCTCCTCTAATCCTCTCAGCCACGCTCTGGGGGACTAGTTTCCTCATTTTACTGAGAAAAAAGACTGAGGCCCAAAGAGAAGGGGCCCATAGCTAGTCAGCCACAGAGCTGGGATGTGAAGTCCAATTCCAGAGCCCAAGCCCTAACCCAGCGGCTGTCTGGGCTCCCTGCTGCCGTCAAAGATTCTGCATAAGATATGGTTGGAGCCCATGGGAAATGTCACCTGCCTTTTGTTGCCCTTGTACAGATTCCTCCCTATGTCTACATCTGGGAGGATACTCTACTGGGGTGTGCAATCCTACCTGGAGTGGTTCCAGCTGAGGATTCTGCAGGAGCCCAAGTTCTGGAAGTTCATGCCTGTGGCGGGGGGTGGGGGTGGGGGTGGGTGGTGGCTAAGCAGAGCCATCCCATGGGCTAGTCATGCTCTGCCACCACTCAGCTCCCACACCATGGCATCCCACTCCTTCTTGTCCAGCTGGAGAAACTGAGGCCTGGAGAGGAGAAGAGAACCCCCAGAGACTTCATAGCAGAGCCAGTCAGGCCATACACAGCAGATAGATCAATATTTTCCTTTTAATCCAATGAGTACGGTTAACAGCTATATCCTTAATGGTTTGTAATTGCTTCTGAGAAGCAAATGATCAGAGTGCTTGGTCAAAGAGCCAGGTGGCAGGGAGTGTGTGAAGGTTGCCCTTGAGATCTTTTAAAGGAACAAAGTCATTTTTTTTTTTTCATTTTCGACTCACTGTCTGAAGATTCGTTTCTGTTGAAGCTACTTTTTGGGCGATGCCCTGGGTTCAGCCGGCAACAGGTCTGCTTCCCAGCAAAGATAGAAGACAGACAAATGAATCAGTGCTGAACATAGTTATTTGGGTATTTATCTGTCTTCGCCACTAGCTTCTCAGCGAGTTTCTCTGCCCTCAAAAGCTCAGGACAGGTGCCTGGGTGGCTTGGTCGGTTAAGCGTCCGACTTCGGCTCAGGTCATGATCTCACGACCCGTGAGTTCGAGCCCCGCGTCGGGCTCTGTGCTGACTGCTCAGAGCCTGCAGCCTGTTTCAGATTCTGTGTCTCCCTCTCTCTCTGCCCCTCCCCTGTTCATGCTCTGTCTCTCTCTGTCTCAAAAATAAATAAACGTTAAAAAAAAATTAAAAAAAAAAAAAAAAGCTCAGGACAGTGTTTTGCATGGAGTCAGTGGGGCAGTTGAAGGAGTCAGACAATCCCAAGTTCATATGCCAGCTCCACCACTCACCAGCTGTGGGACCTCAGGCTGTTCAGTCTCTGAGTCTTAGCTTTCCCATCTACAAAACGGGGATGCTCACAACCCTTTTCACACTGGATCCCTGTAATGATTAAGGGCAAAGATCTGGATGAAAAGACTTTGTTAGCCCTAAAGGGTCTCACTTGAGAACATGGTTGTCAGTGTTCAAGGAAGGCCTACTGTACTAAATAAAATTCAATTTAATGTTAAACTAGTACCCCATGGGGAGGTACTTCGAAGGCTCAGAGGCCCCACTTACAAAGTCCATTCCTCGTTATGCCTGGCAATGAGAAACATGGATGGTGTGGAAAGCAGTACTTCTATAGGAAACCGTAATCTATTCCTATAGTAGTTCCAATGGTGAGCCACCCAGTTTTTCTATTCTTCAGTCCTTCCCAAGATTGCACCACTGGTCCCTGGGTGTGAGAGGGTCCCCATTGCCTTTCTCCCTTCTGTCCCCCTCCCCATTCTAGCCATGACACACTTGTGAATTGGTTGGCTTGCCCCAGAGCAAGCAGGGGACTCACCCAGAGGAAGCATTAAATAGATTGCTGGGTCACACTCCTCAGAGTTCCTGATGCAATAGGTTTCAGGGACGAGGCATGAGAATTTACATTTTTAATAGCATCCCAAGTATTATTGATGCCGCTGACCTGAGGGCTTCACTTTGAGAACCTACAGTGTACCCTGTATATGTTACATGTTAGGTACCGGGATCAGGGGGAGTTAGAAAGGGGATATCACAGCTCAGCTCAGTGGTAGCAATGCCACCTCCTCCAGGAAGCCCTTCCTGGATATCTCCAGTCCCTTGCCCACCCTCATCCCAGGTTGGGCTGGGACCTCTGTGCTCCTACCACAGCCTGTACGGGGTGCATTGGTTTATTCTGGTAGAGCCAGATACACACTTGCAGGGGAAGTGCTAATGATGTGTTGGTCACCCCACCCCAACACTCAAGAGACACCCTGTTGAGTTTTGACACCTGCCCAACCTCATCAAATAAGGCTGAAAGGGCAGAGAGAGGGCAAGTAAAGTCCTGGATATGTCTATTTCCTCCACAATTCTGAGTCATCTCTGAACCAGCTCAATTGACCAATTTAAAATAAACCTATTAAGGTAAAGGGACAAATGTGGGAAGGACAGGAAATTCACATTTAGAGAACACCACTTATGAAGCCCTGCAAGGTGGGTGTGGTTTCATTGTCCTCACACAGGTGACAGGGCTCAAGCTCAGAGAGGATGAGCTACTTGCCCACAGTCGAACAGCAAATGAACCCAGGTCAGTCTGACTGCAAAACCTTTGCTCTTTCTACTGCTGCATTGACATCTCAAGTGTGGAGAAGGCAGGTCTGAACATTCCCTTTACCTTGTGCTGGTGCGATGTGCCTTTGGTTGCTGTGGAGCAGTTGTACCCACTCCATGCTGACCTCGTGACTTGTCACTGTCAAGTGCAAGTGCTCTGAGTCTGGTAACTCTGATAATATGTGCATCAGACACTTCCTCTGGGCTTGCTGCTCCCACCAAGCCCCGTGACTCATCGTCATGCACTCAGAATAAACAGGCTCAGCCCCTGGAGAAGGTTCCTCCGGGAGTCTTAGACCTGCCACTGTCACCTGGCGCACCGAGACACATGCCACCTCCTGCTCACCATGGGCCCCAGAGGGGCTTTTGTGATGCTTCCTGTCCCTTGCACAGCTCCCAGAATACCTTGGGCCTGCAAGGAAATTAACAATTTTGTTTGTATGGGGAGCTTTTTGCAATGTAATGAGTAACAGTTGTAATTAATGTTTAACACGTATGAACAGCAGGTCTGCAGAGAAAAGGGGGGTTTAAATGACTACGAAGAGAACTGGGATCACTCACTTCCTTTGGCTAATATCTTATTGAGGGACAGGTTTTTCCAGTTGGCTTTTCTACTTGACATATGAATGAATTAATTCATTCACTAGCCCCCCCCCCCCCCCCGCCAAAAAAAGAAAGAAAGAAAGAAAAGAAAAGAAAAGGAAAGAAAAGGAAAGGAAAAGGAAAACACTATTGTTTAATAGCTTTGGTTTGTCTACTAATTACATTGATAGATAGAAATGTTCCTTCGAGTGCCTTTGTCTCCTGTGTAACAAAAAGCACAAAGATTTGATAGAATCTTTGCTCTTCTGTTTGGCAGGGCAGACATCTTCATGTCAATAGAGATTTTTGTAAGCTCTGTGAGGTCAGAGACTCTGCCTGGCTTGTTCACCCCTCCAGAGTCCCCACCTAGATCCATGCCTGACACATAGTGAACATACAGATATTTGTTAAGTTACTGAATAAATCATGGCTCAGGAAAACCAACCCCATGACTGCTTCAGCTCGCTGGAATACCTAGGTAATTGTGCAGCCTGCTCACACAGAGATGGTTTATTTTCATATCATTCTTTCATGCTATATGCCTGTCTTCTCTCCAAATGTGGCTGAGGGATCTGCACCTGGAGAGGCATTTTTGCCTGGGTGTTAACTGCCGCAGTTGCTAACCTCTGTTCTGAGTTCCTAGGAAGAAGCCAAGAGTGTGTCCCTGGCTGTCTGAGGACTGACCCAGGAGTCCGGATACCACATTGAGGGTGGAGAGAGTGGTGTGCTAGTGGGTGGCATGCAGCCCCCTGAGAGCCATGCACCTGGCTTGTCCCCTCCTGTCACTCTTCCTTTTCCTCACTGCCATCTCCAGAGCGATGGCAGCAGAGACATATAAACAGCTTGGTGGGGGCTTTTGGGCTCCTGGATGGGGGGACTTGTTTCCATAGATGCCTACCATGCAGGTCCTCTGAGGCTTGTGGATGGGGGGAGAGTCTCTTTGCCTGGCCCTAGGATTCTAAGTGAGCGTCTGTGGGTGTCTGTAGGTATAAACATCAGGAAACCTGCATCAGACACAAGCAGGCGTTCTCCATCTAACAGGTGAGCCCGACTCAGAACTAGGAGTACATATGAACTCAGGTGCCAGAGCCACGGGGTCTGGATTTAAAGCCCCGTGCTGCCACTTGCTAAGAGGGTGACCTGGGGCAAATTGCCTCTGTTTCCTCATCTTAAAATGGGTGGTAATTGGTGCCGAGAGTTAGGACACAGTCAGTGCTCGGTGGATGCAGGCTTTGGTATCACTGTCATTGTTAACTATGTTTTTGAGAATGTATTACACTGTAGACAGGATTTGTGCTGACCTTGTTAGAGGCCTCTGGGATTGAGAAGACTTGGGTTGGAGTCCAGTTCAAATCTAGCTGTTGACTTGGGGCAAATCAGTCTCATTTCCAGCCCTCCAATTCTCATGTATAACATGAGTTATGACAAAAAAGATGGCTTGCTTCGGCAGCCATCAAGGCCTCTGCATTTGGATCATCCCATCATTTTCATCAGGATTTGTCTTATTTCCCATAGCCTAGCAGCAGCCCTTGGGGTGGGGTCTTTGCATCAGACAGTGGTGCCTGTTTCCTATGGGGGGTGCAGAGTAAGGGGACGAGGACACACCCACCCCTTGTTCCAGGCCCTCCTTCCCCAGCCCAGACTTGAGTGTACATGCATGGACAGCGTTCCTGGAACCCAAGCAGCATCCCGGTGCCTGCTTCAAAACCCGTCCAATGCCCCGCTTCTCGGGGAGTCACCACTGCCTCCCTTCACAATGGAGACCTCTGTTCTCAGACACTGCCCAAGAGATGTGGCAGCGTGGTGCCCTGGGGCTTGCATGTGTCTGCCGAGGTGAACACAGAGGCCTCTTGTCGGCAGTCCTGGAACACAAACCAAACATTTGCTGAGCTGCCTGTTGTCTCCCAGTACCTGGAGGCGCTGCTCTCACGCACAGGGCAGGTGGCGTGGGGGGAGGCGGGGAGTGAAGCCTGCTCTTGAACTGGAAGGAAAGCGGGGGCCTCACCTCTCTGGGCTTCGATTTCTCCATCAGTAAAATGGGAATTCTAATACTGATCTTGCCGTGAGAAGCACATGAGGTAACCTAGAACATATGTTTAGAAAGTTGAAGCAGCAAAGACCATTGTCGTGGGAACAGAGTTTCAGTCAATTGCAAGTGTTTGCACATTGTCGTGAAAGTCTGTGGTGTTTCCAGAGGCTCCAGGGGTCATGTGGTCCACCCCAGCCCCCCAGACCACTGCACTGTCTCCCTCCTTGCCCCATCTTGGGGGCTCACTACTGCCTGGGCAGCAGCCCCTTGTATGCTTCTCCACCCCTCCCCTCACGCTCCCTTCCCCCCTCACACACACAGATAGACTAGACTAGAGTTGAGGCCTAGCTGTTGGCAGAATGGAAGCGTCAGCGCCAAGGACTGTGTGAAAGGGGTGCTTTGGACACCTTCATTCTAGTCCCTGTGGCCTTGTGTTTTCAGAGCATAGGGCAGGCCCCTCCTGTGAGCCCCATGTGATTTACAAGGTTTTCATTTCTGCTTCATCCACAGAAGGCCTAAAAAAGCGTCTTCAGTGGGCTGAGAACTCCTTGCAAGGCCTTGTTTTCGGTTGTCTAATCCTTGTTGCCTTTTCTTAACAGACTCTGTCCTGCATGGGTTACTGGGAGGGTCAGAGTCTATTACTAACTACCTCCGTATGGTATATGGTATAGGTATATGGTATATACCTTTATGGTATAGGTATTGTCAACCCTGTTTTACAGAAGCGATAGCTAATGTTCAGAGAGGCCTAGAAACTTGCCCAAAGTCACACAGTAATGGCAGAGGCAAGAATCAAACATGGGTCTTTCTAACTCCATAGTCCACACCCTTTCCATGATGCCGAGCCACTATGGTTCCTCCATTCCCTGGCCTTGGTGTAGCCCATAGGCGGTTCTTTAAAGTCGGCTGCATGCTGGCTGTGCAGAAGTTCAGAGGAGGCTGAGGTATGAATGAGGCGCAATCTCCATTTGGTTCTGAAAAGACACCTACCTATACTAGAGACTGGGGTGGGATTAGACAATGGCATAGACTGGGGATGTTAGGCACAGAAGAGGAGAAGGGAATTACTACCTGGAGGGTCTAGGTCAAAACCTCCCCTAGGAGGAGGTAGCACTGGAGCTGAACTTTAAAGAATAGCTAGGATTGTGCACCAAGAGATAGTGAAGAAAGGGATTCCAGAGGGCAGGCAAGACAAGGCAAAGGCCTAGAGGTAGTTGGTGGATTTGGGAAATGGCTGGGGTTTTTTTTTGTTGTTTTGTTTTGTTTTGTTTTGTTTTTTAAGTTTGTTTATTTATTTATTTTGAGGGAGGGAGGGAGAGAGAGAGAGAGAGAGAGAGAGAGAGAGAATGAATTCCAAGCAGGCTCTGCACTATCAGCACAGAGCCCAACACGGGGCTCAATCTCACAAACTGTGAGATCATGACCTGAGCCAAAACCAAGAGCCAGTCACTTAACTGACTGAGCCACCCAGGCACCCCTAGGGGACTGGCCATTCTTTGTGACTGGAGCCAAGGGCTGGATGTGGATCCCAGAGGGGTTTTGTAGGAAAAGGTGGGTCCAGAAGGTTGGACTAAAGTCCAAGTCACTGAGGATCTTGAGCACTAGAGTGAAAAGTTTGCCCTCCATCCAGGGGTACTGGGAACCAGCAAGGGTTCGTGAGCCCAGCAGAGCTGTGCTTTAGAAACCTATTGGCTTTTTGGAACTTGTTTTCTCTGACCAGCCCTGAACGATAAACAAGAAAGGAGCTAGACTCTGAAGGAACACATTTATTTCATCTAAGCAAACGTTTACTAAATACCATCTCCATAACAAGCACTACTTTAGGTTTAGGAGCAAACGAAATTGGAGAGGAAAAAGAGAAAGAAAATAAATCCCAGGCACTGTCCCCACAGAACACCCAGGCTGACTGGGGAAGAGTGGGAGGGGTGTCCGTGGAGCTGTGCCAAGTGTTTCTGGGGAGGAAGGGGCTCCCAGCAGGCAGTATCCGGGGAAGCATTGTGGAGGGTGGCCTTTTGCCAGGTCTTGGAAGCTTCTAGATGTCATAGAGATGGAGTAGGAGGGTGGTCATCCCAGGCCTAGAGGTGGGAAGCACACCACAGACTGAATGAGGGAGGCACAGCCCCTGCCTGACCACAGGGAAGGAGGACCTGAGGGGACAGAGGGGGAGCTGGCAGTGGTGACCCAGAGGCCTGGGCTCCAGCCTTGCCTTCCCTACCCCCATCCCACCCTTTAGCTTTGAGACCCTTTGAGGTGAGTTCTTCCTCACCTCTGAGTCCCGATCCCTCACCCATCACACACAGGGTGGTGGGGCTATTGTGAGAGTCAGAGCCAATGGGGGTGCCTGAGACACCGTCTCCGTTATTGGCAGTGACTAAACACAAGACCAGTTGGTATAAAGTCTGTAATACAAGTAGGAGGGGACCACCAGAGTTGGAGGCTAATGCAGATGGAGGAAAGGCCTCCTGGAAGGGCAGTGCTGGGGGGCACCTGAGCTGGGTCTTTAAAGGCTGAAACCTGTTGTTAGACCGGAATTTTTGGAAGGACATTTGAGGCCTCTCATGTCTCCCACTGCCTCCCAGGGCCTGGTCCTGCCCACCTGAGCCTCCTCTCCCTCCTGCACAACTCTGACTTCCATTTGTAATTGCCTATAGGTGCAATTAATTAGGTTCTGTCGTTCTAATGACTCACAGGGGTGGCATATTTTTTCTCTAAATGCAGATATTCTTTTGAGGGTTTGTGTCTTTATCTTTTGCAGAAAATCACTAAATTAAAAGAATTGCCATTTTAAATTGCAGATTAAAGAGAAACTTAATTAGAAGGAATGAAAGCAGTTGTGTTTGGAGCTTTTGTTCTTAACATTTTTTTTCTTTTGCTGCTGAATCACTGTACTTGCAGTTGGTGTATTTTATTTTAGGTGAAATGATTTGCCTAATTAAGCCTGTCATTCATCACCACCTGTTCCCTCTAAATATATGGCTATATTATTAAGCTTGCAGGCGAATGTATAAATTAATTCAGTGGGGAATTACAGTGTTGACTGGGATATTATTAGGTTTTATCCAGTTTATCTGGTATGAAAACCGATATTTTCTTCCAATAAAGTGAAACAACAGCTCATTAAGCTTCTTCATTCATTCATTGGGCACCGGTTATGTTGCAGGCATGTGCGAGGCATAGGGCACAAGGGTAAATGTGGTACAGCCCCTGCCCCTGAGGGTCTCATGGGGCACCAGACCACGAAACTGGCCATTAGGATGCCATTAGGAGCAAGGTGAGTCTGGAGAGAGGGTGAGGTCAGGGAAGGCTTCCTGGAAGAGGTGGCCCCTGAAGGGCAAGTGGAGTCAGTTAGGTGGAGAGGCTGGTAGAAGGTTGTGGGGTTGTGGCCATTCAGGCAGAAGAATGGCCTTGAAGTGCTCATGGTGCAGACTAGGCTGGACAGACAGCCAGGTCAGTGGCTGTGCTGCAGAGCTGGGGTTCCTTCTGCGATCAGTGCTCCATGCTCCATGCCTGTCCTCACCTTCTGTGCCAGGGGGTATGTGGTAGGATTTTATATTGACAGAAATCTCCAAATTCCAATTTTAGTCCCGAGGTGAACATGTCTTAAAGTTCCTCTGGTCTCTCCTCCTCTTTAGCCTGTGGCAAAACTATACCTAGAGCCTCATCTTCCCCCCCAACCCCCACCCCAACCTCTTCCCACATCATGCCACTTCCCTGCCCACCTCAGCACTCTTAGCCCCCCGGGCCAGAGGTCTGCTGAGCAGCCCCCTCTCCATTCCTAACAGTCTCAAAGTTAGCAGAGGGAGGGACTGTGGAAAAGTGCACACTGGTCCATGATCCCTGGCCCCCCTCTCCTTCTGTGCCCCAGATCTCCTGTCAGTGGAGCATCACAAAGAGTCTTGGCTGGCTCAGCCCATGAGTAGTCAAGTCCTGTTGGAGTCATCTCTTAACATCCCTCCCCTCACTGAGGTATTCACCTCCATTACTTTCCCTAACTGGTCTCCCTGCCTCCCTGTTTGCCCCCCACATACCCTCTCCATCAACAGAGTCAATCTGAGGATGGCATTCCCTGATTGACCCGTCCATAAGATCAAGACCCAGCTCTTTAGAAAAGGGCTGTGTGACCAGGTGCTCACCCCTGCCCAAGGTCACCCATCCAGAGCTCTGCAAGGCAGGTGATTCACCTCTTCCCAAGAGGTGACCCCCCCACCCCCACCCAAGAACATACACCATTTGACTAGTTGCCATGAGGGCTGGTGTGTTCAGCAGGAGCCCTGGTGGGAGAGCCAGGTTGCTGGGAAGCCAGGCAGGGGCCCATGGTGACATGTGCCAGGGCCCCAGCTCTGGGCTTCACCCCTTCACTACCATGGTGAAAGCCCAGGTTATCAGCCAGATGGAAGAGGGCTCTCTCAGACACCCAGCCCCAGGATGTGTACCTTAGAAGGGCCTTGTCATTGCTGTCTGTCCCTGTGGTTGGGACAGAACTGTAGCCTGAGAGGAGGGCAGAGCCCCCAGCAAGCCCTCACTCTCTCCCCTCCCCACACTTCCAGTCCTGGTCTCCCAGCTTGTCAGTGTCTCTAGATTAGAGTTTGGCCTCTGTCCTCCTTCCTCACGAATTTTAATTATGATTTTCTGAGTCCTCACCTCCTGGAGAATGCCAGCCCTGTCCCTCCGGTGCTCAGGCCAAAAGGCTGTAGCCCATCGATCCGCTTTCCCGCACACTCCACTGGGAATGCACAGACAAGCCCTGTCGGCTGGTCCAGCAGTGGCATCCTCACTGCTCTCCTTGTGCACCTCTCTCTCTCTTTCAATTATAAACTTTTTTAAGAGCAGTTTTAGGTTCACAGCTGAATTGAGCAGAAAGTGCGGGGAGTTCTGATAAACCCCCGTCCTCCACCCTTTTTGGCACAACTGTCCTGTTCAAAAGTGCCAGGTGAGACCCTCAGAATGACTCTCCCTTTCTCTCAGAATAAAACCAAAGTCCTTCACAAGACACAATGCCTGATGATCTGGCATGGTTTCCTCCCACCAACCCTCCATTCCCACTGGACTGTATTGTTTCTGTCGCCCGAGGCATGTTCCCACCTCCGGGCCCTTGAACTTGCTCTTCCCTCCGCCTGGAATGTCCTTCCTCTGGGTTTTCTTCATGGCAGTTAGAGCAGCTGGTAGGTATGCTGTAGCTCAGACGTATCCCCCTTACTGTGTCTATCCCTGCCCGGACTCTGAACTCCTCCGGCAGGATTTCTGTCTGATTTGCTCACTGCTCTTTCTCCAGCCCTGACCTTGCCTGGCACATGGGAGTGAGGGTTGAGGAGCGGAGCAGGTTGATGGACGGGCTGCCAGCCTCCCCTGCAGTCATGAGAGTGACCATGCACACGTGGGTCCGGCATGTCTAGAGCCTTCCATTAGCAGGAATCTCCCTTCCCGTTGTTTCCCATCGTGGTTAATGCAGAGTGTGTTTTGGAGGGATGGAAATGCTTTGCAGTCCTGATGGATGATCTTGCTCAGCGGCAGAGACCTAGAACACGTTCACCCACATTCCACTCCCCCCACAGTCAGAGCTGGGTTTTCCCACCACCTCTCCTGAATGTGAGGTTGACGGCTCGCCACTTCTGTGCTTGCTCTTTGGAGATCGTGTGTCCGTGGGCCTGCAGCTGGACCTGGCTTTGGGAGCTTGTTCCGCAGGCCCTGGCCCGTCTCACTCTGTGTGCTAGGCCCTTAAGAGGTTATTCTGTCATCTGATCTTCACAGTAATGTGGTGATGGGAAATGGGGCCTCAGAGAAGTTGAGTAACTTGGCCAAGTCACACAGCTAGCCACTGACAGTCTTGGGAGAGGAACTCGGTTCAATTTGGAAGCTTGTGTGAAGTACCTGGCATGGTGTCCACACTGAGCAGACATGATAATAATAAAAGTAAATATTTATTATAATGTTAATTGAATAGAACTACATGCCAGGCACTGTGCTAAACTCTCGGTGATGTCACCTGCCTGAATTCTCGCAACAACCTCATGAGGTAGCGACAGTTATCATCCCTTACAGAGAAGGAAACCAAAGTCCAGAGAGATAACTTGCAAGGTGGACTAACTGGTCTTCAGGAATGCTTCTGGCAACTCTGGGTTCAACTCTGTGTTTTCTTCCCTTTGTGGGATATCTCCAGGGTCCTGCCCTTGAGAAACATCCTCCCCAAGTCTGTGGGGGTGAACGATGCTCCCACAGGCCCAGAGCCGGGAGAAACATATGGCGGGGCCTGCCCCCGTGCTGTGAACTGCTTCAGCCTCACCTGGGTGCAGGGTGTGGGACAGGGCTCTCTGCGTGTGGGGCGTCCATGCAGAGGGCACTGAATGAAGAGGAGCAGACATGGGGGGTGCAGCATGACCCTTGATTGGAACTCTGTGGGCTTATCCCAGAAGAAAGGGAGCAGATGTGGCTGGTGTGCCCTGCAGGGGATGGGAGTATGGGAGGAGAGGAGCCACTTGGAGGCAGAAATGGGAAACACCTGCCCCCCTCAGAACTGTCCAGGGAACTGAGCCCTCATGGGAGTGCCATGCCCCCCTTGCTGGAGATTGCAGGGGGTGTCCTTCGGGGATAAAGCTGAGCTCAGTGGCCTCTGGAGCCCCTTGAATGCACCATCTGGTTCTGACAGCACCTGTTGTGGGAAACTTAAGTCTCTTGAGCCATGTTCGTTCATTGCCTGGAGTTCTTCCCCCTGTGAATCGTAAAGCCCCAGTAAAAGCAGTCGACTATTACCCCACTGTGCACCACCCAGTAACCTCTTGGGTAACACTCTGGTGACCACGCACTTTCTTTCTCCCCCACAGCTCAGTTTAACGGCAATGAGAAACGGCAATCATCCCCCTCACCTTCCCGGGACCGGCGGCGCCAGCTTCGAGCTCCTGGAGGGGGCTTCAAGCCCATCAAGCATGGGAGCCCTGAGTTTTGTGGGATCTTGGGAGAAAGAGTGGATCCTGCTGTCCCCCTGGAAAAGCAAATGTAAGTTCTAAGGGAGCAAGGCACAGCCTCAGCTGCAGTTCATACAGTCACTGCTAAGGCTGAGAGAAGATCAAAGCCACCATCAAGTCAGTGGCTGATGAGATTAGGGTACATGTCTCCTGATTCTTAGCCCCATACCTTTTCTCTTCATAGTGTATCACCACCTTTACTTTGGATTATTATAAATTGGATTCATTTTCTAGCTACATTGATAGTTTTGCCTTACATCTGCTTGGCATTTGTTGGGCAAGGATTTAAGGCTCTAGATTTGCGTTTTCTCAGCCCCTTTCCCCTGAGATTTCCCACCTCGTGACCCAGTCCCATCCCTGCTGCCGCCTTCCCTCCCTATTCTTCCCTAACACTGTCACCCCTCCCCTTGACCATGGTGGTCACCTCCCTTCTCACTGTGTGCATGCCCCTGCTCTGCTCTGAAACCTTCAGTGGCTCCCCATCACCTCCAGGATAGTCTCATCTCCCTAGCCTGCCACTCAGTCTGTGAATTGCCCCCAGACTGCTTTTTCAGTGTCTCGCCATTCCATATACCTGGACTAAAGTGAGCTTCTCCAGGTACTTGATAAATCGGGTCCTGCATCTTCTGCTAATACCTTTAGCTGTATCATCCTCTTAACAAGCAAATGTGCGATAAATGGGGTTATCATCCCCGTCACGTAGCTGGGAAATCAGGACTCCAAGAGGTGCACAGCCTTGGGATGTCACAGCCCACAGTGCAGAGGCAGGATTGGAACTCCAGCCCTGTGCCTTGACCTCACTCTCCCCTCACTCACCTGTCCTCGTACACACTCTTATCCCTCACCCTTCGCACAAGACTGGCACAGAGGAAGCACCATAAGGACAGGAGATGTGCTGACAGCTCGCCGATCCCTCATCAGACTGTCCCACATGTGTGTCACGTACTATATTAATCTCCAGCGGGGGATTCTGGCCTCAGCACAGCCGGCAGTGCATCCCTCACAGGAAATGCTCACTTGGCGAACAGATGCAGGGTTTTCCAAATGACATCATGTGCAATGGGCCCCTTTTTCAGCTATCATCTGATAGATATGCTATCATCTGGGGGGGGGTGCGCAGCCTCCTCTGTGACCCCCCATGCCTGCTGTACCGAGCACATGGGGGAGCACTCCCAGTGGGCGTCTTTGCTAACTGTCTGTCACAGCCACCCAGATTGGGTGGTAGGTTTTGCTTATTTCTGATCACTGTGTACTTTTTAATTAACAAAACATGATCCAGAGATAGCTGGGTGCTGTTCAGCCTGCATCCTAACCATTTCCACCCAATATCCCTCTCTAGCTCCTGCCCCTGTTGGAACATAAGCTCTGTGAGGGCAGGAACTGATCTGGGTCACCACTGCATCCTCAGTGCCTTGGAACGATGCCTGGCACATAATAGGTGCTCAAAAAACAGTTGTCCAGGAAATGGATGAAGTCCTCAAAGAGCTGTCAGTGCTGTTTCTTTCCCTTCCATCACCTCCCATTCTCTCTCACTCAGCACAGTAGACGACTCCCTCCTTTGAAGATACACTCTGCTCCTGGTTTTTCTCCTGCCTCCCTGGCCACCTCTTCTGTCTCCCCAACTGGCTCCTCACCTCACTCAGCTTGACCTGAGGGCGGGATGGTCTTGGGCTGGATTTCCAGCTACGTGTTCTCCCTGGGTAGTCTCAGCATCCCACATACCACCTGGAACTCCCAGCTCCTACATCCAGCTGCCATCTTGGCATCTCTACTTGGCTGATGAATGGGCTATCTCAAATTTAGTATGTTTAAAACTGGGCTCCTGATCTTCTCCGGACACTTGCTCCTCCCCCAGCTTCCCCACCTCCATAAATGGCATCACATCTACCTACTTATTCAAGCCACCAATCTGGAGTCTTCTTGGATTCCTTTTTTTTTGCCTTACACTAGCATCTAATACATTACTAGGTTCTGCTAGTTCTCCACGCAGAATAACAGGCTGAATCCATCTGTTCCTCTTTGTCTCAGAGCCACCTCCCGTGTGGACCACCACAGAAGCCCCCTACCTCATCTGCCACTCTACTGCCCCTCTGGCCCCTCTTCAGGGTAACCTGGTTGGTCTTTTGTAAGACCATCCAGAGCAAGTATCATCCTCTTTTTAATACTCATTGCCCTCTGCTGTGCTTAGATGAAATCAGACTTCTTCCATTGCTCACAAGGCCTCGGGAAATTGGGCTCTGCCCCCCTTTCCACTCTCATCCTGTACCACTCCCCATGCTCACAGTGCTGGGCAGGGCCATTCTTGCTGTCTTTCTGTTTTATGAACACCCCAAGCACATTCCTACTTTAGGACCTTTGCTGGTTCCTCTGCAGAGAACATGTTTTCTTTGGCTCCTTACATGATTGGCTCCTTCTCACGATACAGATTCTCAGGTCAGATTTCATCTCCTTGGGAGCCTCCCCATTCTGTTCATTCTAACTTAGGCCCTTCCCGTGCCCCAGTCAATGCCTATCACAAACTCAGGATTCCTACATAGCAGTTGTCACTTTCTGATATTGTGTCCTTAATCTATTTGTTGACTCTCTGTCTTCCCTGCATCAGCCCCATGAGATCAAGGATGTAGTCAGTGGTGAGTAAATATTGGATGAGCTAATGGGTAATGCATAGGCTGAATGGCAGTGGTTGAGTCTTCTTAATCCCCAGGATTCGGGCATGACAGGCCAGCCCCACAAAGTCCAACACATCCCCAGACAGCCTCCTGCCTAGATCCTGTTTGCAGTCCAAGCAGAGCCTGCTTGGGCCCAGCAGTTGGCCCTCAGCCCCCCATGGGACCACCCAGGCCCACCCTGTTTCCTGGTGGACAACCTCATGCTGTCAGGCTGGCCAGTGGCTGGCCCTGGCCCCCTGAGTGTGTCCTTTGGCCCATCTCTCCCAAACTGCCTGGGTCTCCTTTGAATCTCGACCCGAGTCCCTGCCTTTCTCTCAGTGTGCAGTAGCTGGGGCAGCAGGGAAGGAGCCAGCAGCTCATCCTGTTTACCCACCAGGGATTACCTTTAACCAAGATCCCGAGCCCCCGGAGGCCCATCTGCTACCAGCTCAGCCCCTGTGCTCAGGGAGGGGCAGAGGGTGGGCGGCACTTCCCTAGAGACTTCTTCTAGGCCTTTCCCTGAGGATGGCTCTGCTTCAGATGGCTGGAACTTGTTTTCCTACTAAAACATGTTTGTCAGCTCACTGGGGGTATGTTACACAGGTGAAATTTCCCAGAAAACGACCTTGCCAAATCTGTTAACTCTTAGTTCTAAAGTCCATTCCATCCTTGTCTGGCTGTTTCCCCAAACTACAGTCATGAATCCCTTCCAAAGTGTGGCTTCAGCCCTCATATCTCTGGAAGTGTTTTAATTACAGGAGCCTATATTCCTCTTCATTTCTCTGTACATCTAGAAAAGAAGGCAGTCTACACTTCCCCTGCCCCTTCCCCTGCAGAGATCCAGCCCCAGAGCTGACCTGCTATGGGTGGTCACCTCCTGGGCGGTCAGTGACCCACATGCCCACTGGGCAGGGACACTTGTATCTGCTCTTCCCGCCCTTGCTTTCCTGAAGCAGTTGGGTTTTGAGGTTATAATTATGTCATCACCACCACTGCAGCTAACTGTTCAGAACGCTGCTTTGTAAATGGCAGAAAGTGTGCACTGAAAGGCAGTGCCGTGCTTTTCCCTAAGCAGAATGCCTGTAGCAGAATGCTCAGAGGCACTGTTTGCAGGGCACCCCTGGGCCGGGACCAGGAGGCAGCAGCATCCCTGCTTACACCTGGGAATTTGAAATGTGGCCTACGGTGGGCAGCAGCCTGAATAATGATAGTTGGGGGAGTTACCCATGGCCATCTGCAAGTTCAGTCTCTTTCTATGGATGCTGGGAGCTGCCATTTGTTGAAACTCACCCCACCCCAGGCTCTGCATATGCCCTTCTGTGCCTCATCTCATTTAATCCTCACATCCCAAGGCGGGAGTGGAGTGACCCTAACCCAATTGAGAGCCGAAGTGCAGCCAGGTTCCGCCGCTTGTCCCTGACTGCCCAGCTGGCGAGTGGCAGAGCGGTCTGTGCCTCTGTGGCCATCCAGCACCTGTGGTTCTCTTCCTGGCCCAACTCGCCGCCCTCCCACCACCCCTGCCCCTTAGAGACTGTGATGTAAGCAGAAATGCATTCTGGGTAGACCCACTGACTACCCCCATCTTGTGATCTTCACTCTTCCTCTGAAATTTTACCTTCAACTCTCCCAATCTTGAAAATCAGTTGTTCGTCTTTTGTCCTACAGCGGGGGGGCCTTAGTCATGTCGTCTGCCATTACACCCCTACCTTCTGATTCTGCTGCTCACCACCTAGTGTCCAGAAGCAGTGATGCCGGGCTTCCCACATGCCCGACCGATGCCAGATTTGCTTGACAGGAGCACTGGTGTGGCTTTCCCACCCAACCGTCTGCTGTCCTGAGTGACAAGCACCACCCACTTGTCCCGCAGATGCCACGGAGAGTCAGCACACGTCCCTCCTGTTAGCACCCTCTGATGGCCTCCGTGTCACTCAGATGGAGAAAGCCAGGGTCCTCTCATTGCACACCGGCCCCCTGAATGGCCCTGCCTGGTGGCCTCGTGGATTGCACTGCCCACCCCTCCCCTTTGGCTCCCTGCAGCCATGCTGGCCTCCTTGCTGTTTACCAAGCACATGGGGCACTCCTGCCTCGGGCCTTTGCCACCCCTCCCTCTGCCAGAAGCACTCTTTGCCAGTTACCCTCTTTTGTGGCTTCCTCCCTCAACTCCTTCAGGTCCACATTGAAAATGTCACTCTTTCCGGAAGGTTTCCCTGGCTCCTGCTTAAAATAGCAATCCCTACCACACGCTCCAAACCACACTACCCTGCTTCATTTCCTGCATAGCACCAAATTGTAGTGCAAGCCCTGTGAGGGAGGAGGCTGCAGGCTTGTTCACTGCTCTCTCCCCAGGATCGGGCATGCGGTACACGCTCGGCAGTTCCATACTGAATGACTGAATGCACACACACACACACACACACACACACACCTGCCTTATAACGAGGAGGCTGGGACATGCCAGCTGCCCCCAGACGGGGCTGAGCCTCCCCAAGGAGGAGTTTGCAAGGGTGTCAGCTCTGAGGGTCCTGTCCTCTTCGGGTTCTGACCCTCTCTCTCCTCTCCAGCTGGTATCACGGAGCCATCAGCAGAGGAGATGCCGAGAACCTTCTGCGACTCTGCAAAGAGTGTAGCTACCTTGTCCGGAACAGCCAGACCAGCAAGCACGACTATTCCCTCTCCCTGAAGTGAGTACAGCCTCGCTCACCCCTCTCAGCCCTCCTCGGCAGCCTCAAGTGAAGCGCTGCCTGGCCCTTGTGTCTGTGGCAGGAAGACCCGCCAGTGTTCCCCAGGAAATGTGCCAGTGTGAGATATTTCAAGCCTTGGTTTTTCAATTTGATCCTATTCTCCTGGAAGGCAGAGGAGTTCTTAATTTCCTCCGCCCTAGAAGAGGAGGGGCATTTTCCTAGGATTCAATATTAAATACCCAAGGAAAGCTTTCATATCTGCTGTGAACCAGGAACTGAATGAAGCTCTGAGTATACCTCATCCCTCCCTCAAACCTCACAGGAGTCCTTTGATGAGAAACATATGGTCCCCATCTTGCAGATGAGGAAACTGAGGCTCAGAGAGGGACTTGGAAGGCCCAAAGGGCAGAGCCAGGACTCCAGACCAGCTGTTTGACTCTCCACAGCACTGCACTGCCGCTGTGAGAACAGCCCTTTCCCTATGTTCCAGGTTGCTGTTTGGGTGGGTCTGATTTTTATGTGTGTCACAAAGGTTGTGAGGAGTGCTGGGAAGAGCCAGGGAGAATCCTGCTGGTGTTCTCTGTGGCTGCTTTGTAAACTGTTGGGCCTTTCTGACCCATGAAGCATCACTGTTGAGATAGGCAGCCTCAAAACGAGAAAAGGGTTTTTTTTTTGCTTGAGTGCTTCATCATTCAGTGCTATTGCTAAAGGGGACCCAACAGATTATCTAAACCCCATTTTACAGATAGGAAAACTGAGGCCTAGAGAGAGGAGGAATTTCCCAAGGAAATATAGAGAGCTAGTGGCAGAATTGGGGTTTAAGAAACCCAGGCCCTTTAGCCAGCACAGACCCCCGGGAACATTGAAGCCTTCTGCCTGGCTTCCTCTCTGCACTGCTCTCCGTTCTTAGAGCCTGTGACAGAGAGAGGGCCTGCTGTGATGTGACTATCAGCTGTGTAGACATTGGCAACAGTGCAGCCAAGGAATGAGAGATTGGCCTGCACTCTGTGCTCAGGACTGAGCCCACCCTGTCTGCTGGGCTCTGCCCTGAGAGGGACCATGACAAGTTGCAGAGCATGGTCAGCAAGCAGAGGCACTGGATATCTGCCTGGGGAAGAAAGGACGTGTGGGCACATGGTGGGAACCACAAATCTCTCAAGGATTATCAGGACAGAAGGAGCAGATGTGGTCAGGGGTCCCCAGATGGGACTTATGGGCAGGCAGATTCCAGCTCAGTGAGAGGAAAAGTTTTCTAACAGTCAGAACTGATCAAGAATTAGATCCATCCAAAACTGCCTCGATAGGTAGTGAGTGTCTCATCACTGGGGGTGTGCAAGTGGGGCTGGATGACCCTTGTCAGGGAGAACATGGAGAGGATTTCTAACAGCAAAGAAGGCACTCAGGACATACAGCACCTTCATACTTCACTGTCCACCATCAGACCTGTTGGCATAAAGGATCTGTTTGGTTTTCTCAGCCGAGAAGATCTCAGTACTAAACTGCAGCAGGGCTGGGAGGCTGGACTGGCAATGAGCACAGTCGGAGATCCCTCAATGGATTGAGGAGCGGGCGGCAGGGGAGCAGATGCACATCACCAGCCATGCTGACAGGGACCAGGGGGTCCTCATCTGCCCGCTGCTGCGTGCAGCCCCGCTCCCTCCCTCACTGTCCAAGGTAACTGAGCAACCCAGGTGCTCTGAAGTGATTCTTCCAGGTCTCCAACCCCACCCCCACCCCTGCCTCAAGGTGAACTGTGCTGTTCTGGGTTTCGAGAGGTGAAGGAGGCAGGTGACAGCAGAGATGGGATTCCCACGTCACTGTCCTTCCACAATGACTGAGGCAGCCCACCCACCCCCTGGGCTTCCTCAGTGCAGCACTCAGTACGCTGCCGATCTGCATTCCTCTGTGAATCTCTTCTCTCCTGGAATCTAGGACCTGGCTAGAAGACTGTTCCCAAAACCACTGATTGAGTGCAGCAAGGAAGGGGGGGTGGAGCACCCCATACCAGTTCCGGCTGACCTTCCATGACCCTCCATGAGCTGGACAAGGGCTGAGCCTCTGCACTAGGCGGACCAGGCCCCATGGGCACCCCGGCACAGCTCTGCCTGCATGGGAACAGTAGCCTCCCCAGTACCCAGCAGTGTCCAGTTGAGGCACCAACATGGAGCCATATAAGGAATCTCAAGCCAGTTGCAGAAGTAATCATACCAACAATACCTTCAGGGTCCATTTCTCAGTCTCCTGTGAAATGTGCCCTGTTATGCAAACAGGCCTAAAATCCACCTCCTGGATGGGTCTCTAGAAGAATATTTCTATCACAGCCCCAAGTGTGCAATTCCGTTTCATCCTGGGTGTGCACCGTTCCCTAAACAGTAGTACCACTCCAGAGGGATGGACAGCACGTTGGTTCTGTTTTCACAGTACAGGCTTATAGTCCTGTGTGCAGGGCTGCATGCAGTGGAGAAAGCAGGGGATAAGCTTCCCCACTCCACGGCCTTATGGCCTGGGCAGCCGTGTCACTTTTTTGAGCTTTCTCTGTGCACAGGGGATGGCAATGCTCTTCGTACAGAGGGAAAACATCTCTAACCCAACCAGTACAGTGTAAACATTATCTTGTATTATTCCCACCCTGCCCCTGCTTTCCCAGGTTGGCCTCATGGTTTCATTGAAAGCTGTTTTTTTTTTTTTTTTTAAATGTTTTTATTTATTTTTGAGAGAGACAGAGACAGAATGTGAGTGGGTTAGGGGCAGAGAGAGAGGGAGACACAGAAGCAGAAGCAGGCTCCAGGCTCTGGGCTGTCAGCACAGAGCCCAGCGCGGGGCTCGAACTCACGAGCTGTGAGATCATGACCTGAGCCGAAGTCGGACGCTCAACCGACTGAGCCACCCAGGCGCCCCTCATTGAAAGCTGTTTTTAAGGGCAGCAGAGAGAACCTATTGTCCAGAGTTCTGGACAGGAGTCCTGACCTACCACTCACTGCTCACTGTGTGACCTTGGGCAAATTCCTTCCTTCTGGGGCTCAGCATCCACATCTTTACATTGGGACTTTGATGGTTGCTAAGGACACCTCTGACATCAAAGAGTCTCTGACTCCCTAGATTTCCCGTGTCCATGGGCTCAGCCTTCCTTTGTCTTTGGAGCACTCTGGTCAGATCCCCTGCACCTCTCAAGCCAGGGAGGAAGTGGAAGAGACTGAGAGCTGGGCCCAACAGCCTGTGGCAGAACCCCCGATAAGAACACTCTGCCATCAGGCCTGAGTTTGGGTGACTAGTCTCTGCCCACGGGTGCTAGAAGTTTAGTTTTGCATGCTTGTCTAGAGCCATAAGATCCCAAAGGCCAGATGAGCAGTCTCACACGGCCAGATTTCCCTTGAAGAAGCCCAAAATTGAGGAGGCGAGCTGGGCCATCCTGTGGCTGGGCAGGGCAGCCTGCTAAGGGGAGGTGAGCTTGCTTTCCAGCATGGCCCTAGTTCACGATAACCAGCTCGGGAGCCAGCCAGGGGGTGATACCTGGCATTAATCACCTTAACCACAAATGGAACGACGCTGGTACTGAATGTCACGGCTGCTTGGGACAAGTGCCAGCTTTGCCAGCCACCACATGACGTGTGAAGTCTCTCAGATCTCCAAGGCCTGCCTGGTAGGGGCAGGGTACGATCAGCCTTCCCCGTGCATGGTGTTGTCAGGAGCATGGTGTAAATTGACATTGGGATTCCAGCTGTGTTTTTATGTGTGGATCCTTTGTGAGGATGTTCTAGGGTGGAGGAAAGATTTGGGGGAATCCAGCCTCAGATGACAGCCCTCCACCTCTTCCATCCTTCTCTCAGCAGATATTTACCAGAACCCACTGTACCAGGCACTGGGCAGGGCAGCATAGAGAGCTGAAATGAGAACAGCTCAGCTTAGGCCACAGGAGCTCACAGCCTGGCCCATCCATCCTGGGCCTTGCTACAGCCAGGTTTGCATGAAGGTCCTTGGGGACCTGGAGTTGGCACAGGAGTGGGCAGTCCCTGACATGGAGGGTTAGAAGTTGCAGGTGCACTTGAGCCTTAAAGAGAGGGTAAGTGGTCCCCAAGCAGGGACAGCTTGGGGGGATCTCAGGTGGCAGGGACAGCCCAGGCAAAGCCCTAGAGATGCAGAAGAGCTGTTGGCAGGCCTTGTGCCTGCCTCACAAAGGAGTTGAGACTTAATATTTAGTGATGGAGCCACTAAAGTGTAGGGCCACTCTCAAGGACCTGCCTTTATGCTTTAACCCCACTTCTTGACCCTGTCTCCCTGAGTATCTGCACGACCTTACATCTTAGAAGGCCTGAGCTTTTGCCCTAGGACAGCCCCACCAGGTGGCGAGGGCAGAGAGCACCATCTTTTTCATTTTAGGGTAAAGGCAGCTGAATGAACTTCCAAAACTGGAATGGAGGCCACGGACTCCCAGCCCAGTCTCTTCCCACCCCTCTCAAGCACTTCTTATACCAGGTCAGAGATCACCTGGAATGACCTTAGAGGCCTATCTGGTCCTGCCTTTCCTTCATGGGTGGGGAGACCCAGACCCAGAGGGGAATCGTGATTGACCTCAAGGCTACCTAGGTGGCAGCTGACCACACTGACAATAGAGACGGCGACTGCTCTCCACTGTGGGGACTGGCCCAAGCTGCCACCCATCTGCCCCACTAAATGCTCCCTGCACTCATGGTGATCCAAAATGACGCCTGCGCTCCTCACCTCACTGCCGGTAGATCCCCTCCCTGGCAGATACCCCCCACCTGTGGAGCAGCTTTACCGAGACCTTGCCCAGCTGCTTTGGAACACTGCCCTTATCCCCTTCTCCCAGTGGAACTCTCCCTCTTCCCAGTCTCCAACCTGACTTGGGGGCGGCGGGCCCTTAGGCTTCTTCTCAGCTACTAGCAGACACATTGGCCTTTCAGAACACTCATTCCACCCTCAGGGAAGCAAGGGGTTGAACCTTTAGATATTGGCAAGAAAACACCACACTCTAACAACTTCCTGTCTGGAAAGGCAAGCAGTGGGGGAAAGGGATGAAAAGTTGAAAAATCTCATTAAAAAGGTTCTTCAGGCACTTTGGACTATGAATGACTTTTTGCAAGTTCCAGTTTCATGAGTTTTTGCAAAGGAATCTGGACAAGATGAGGGAAATAGGACTTCAAAGACTGGAGGGCTTGCAGCTGGTGGGGGCAGGGAGGCAGGGTGAGTACCAGGGCTCCCCTCCACATGTGCTGGGCAGGCTCTGCCTGCACTGGGCCCATCCCTGGGAGCAGGCAGAGTGGCATTTCAAGGCCTCGCAAGGATATCGCTACTCCTTTGACAAGGTCCCCGCCCTGGCTTTCTTTAGGCAGTGAGAGTCCCAACCCCAGTGAGGGACATGGCCCCAAGGAACCCACATAAGTAGATCATCAGCTTTCGAATCCCTAGAAGCAAACTGCACGGCACCCTAGTAAAAGTGGCCCAGATTCTGACCTCAGGAGACACTTCTGGGGTCTGGCCTATTTGCATCAGGATGCAACTCAGTCTTGATCATTCAGGAGCCTTCCTCAGCCCCCATAAGCTCTGCCTCACTGAGCATCAGTTATGTACTGGACTCCAGCCCTCCAGGAGTTCGTAGCCAGAGGAGAGAGGATATTTATACCTGTTGACTCATACACTCACAGGACTGCTTGAGGGCCACTCAAGGCAGAAAGTGCTCAGCACTGTGAAAGAGGGAAGGCACCCAAAGAACAGGGTATTTGTAGGATGATCGGGTCATCCTATAGACAGGGCAGAGAGGGCAGCCCATGCAAAGGCAGGTAAGTGCAGACTTGTGTCAGAATGACAAATAACACTTCAGTGGGAGCTGGGGAGAGGTACAGCCCTAGTCGCCAAGCTGAGGAATTTGGGCTCTATTCTCTAAGGTAGGGGGCATCCCTGAAGGTTTTGAGCAAGGTGCAGTCATGTCCTCAGCTTTATTCTAGAACCATTAGTGAACCGGGATGCACCATGAGTATTGTCCAGGAAGGACCCCCGCTTCTGCCTCCCTCGGTCCTCCCAAGCCCTCCTTTCCCCCCACATACCCACAAACATGCCACTTGAGCTAGCACAGTCCAAGGGGCTAAGAGGCAGGCATCCCAAGGAGAGATCCAGGGCAGCCCTTTCCAAGATGTAGAGGGACAACATGGGCTCTGCAGTCAAAGATATTGAAGACTTTGGAGATTCAAAGAGTTTGAATCCTGTCTCCATCTTTTACTTGCTGTGTGATGCTAGGCAAGTGACTTTTACTTGCCTGATCATTGCTCAGAAAACCGCGTGGGCCACTCTTATAAAGCTGTTGCAGGAAGTAACGTGGCTCTGCAGGTTCACCCTATGCATTTGCTTCCAGGTTAAGGGCTCCACAGTTAGGGTGAAATACCTTTCCCCTAGGTTCCAAGGATGGTGGGAAGACTCAGCCCCATCTCCTTCTCCAAGGAGGAGGTGGGACAATTTATCAAGAACATGCCTCTTGCTCTGATTGCTTAAGGACACCTGCCTGGTTCCTGCTTGGAGCTCCACGTTTGTGCTGATGGCTGGGCAGCCCAGTCTTCACCAACAAACGCTTCCTGGGGCTCCAGTGTGGGGTGGTGGGTGTAGCAGGGCCAGGAGGAGCAGATGGGTTGCATTCCAGGGGAGCTGGGGGCACATTGCTGTTAGAGTTGTTTTTCTTTCTTCTCTCCCTTCATTGATTTATATAGTAAAGGAGAGAGTTTTCAAACAGTAGGCATGTCTGGGTCTGGGCAGGCAGGCTAGTGATTAATCTTCGTTTGTTGCTGCTGACAGCTAGGAGCAAGAAATAATAAAGGTTTGCAGGGTGAGGAGGGGTGGAGAGTGCAGAAAGGCTGCTCACTCTTTGGCCTTCGGTAGGGAGCACAGACTTCACTTCCCTCTACCATCAAAGCACCCCTTGTTGGTCAACATTTGAGGCTCCAGATACTTCAGGGTGGCTGCCTGCTCCCGAGGGTGAGCCCCAGGATGGTCAGGGCCTCCCCAGTTGCTGTTAAGCTCTCCGTACTGTGTCACCTCCAGCCCCAGAATGCCTGGACTTCCTTCATCAGTGGCCCTTTTCCCAGCCCTGCTCCTGAGGGCAAGGCCTAAAGAAAGGCAGGATTGTGCACCCAGAGGACTGTCTGTCTCTGATGTGAGGGACCCTCTGACTCCACGCCTCTCTGAGCTGCCAAGTGGGTGTGAGGGCTGCAGGAAGGGCACACGGAAGGGAGTTGAGGGGGGGGCAGACCGTGACAGCAGGGGCTACTGGGGACCTTGAGGCTTAGAAGGAGGAGGGGCTCTGATATGGTCCGAGGAGGACTGAGGCAGCTGTGAGTGGGCAGGGTAAGGAGCTGCCCATGCTGGGGAAAGAGCAGCACAGGAGTAGAAGCTTCCTACTTTCCAGCCCACAGTTACCAATATATCGCATCGTGAACATCTTCTCCGCCCCCAAAGGAGGCAGCTCTGTGCAGCTAAGCCATGGACCTTTAAACCCAGCTCTGCCTCTTAATAGCAGGGTGGTCTTGGGCAGAAGATGGTCTTAACATCTGTGAGCCTCAGTTTCCTCATCTATAAAATGGGTTTTACAGCTCTATTAAGAGACGTTGTGTGAGGTTTTTAGCATGTGCCTAGCATACAGTAAGTGCCCGTTCAGTAAATGAGTGGTAGTTCACAGTCTTTGTTATAGACTTTGGAGAGCTGCAGGTGGTTGGAAAGAGCTCAGCGCGGTCCAAAGCCTTGTGGATTATCTGGGTCTGGCTTAGAAGTCTCTGTCTATACCCACAGCTGCTCCCCTCTATTAGGGTGGGATTTTAGAGTTTATGCAACTCAAATGCAACTCAAAACCCTGCATTGACTTCGAATTGCACAGAGCTGGAGTCAAATCCAGGCTGCCCTCTTCCTGGTTGTGTGACCTTGGGTAAGTCACTTAGCCTCTGTGATCTCCCAGCTGAAGATGATGAGCACCTCAACAGGCTTTTCCTCATGTTCTCATGGTGAAGCATTTTTGTGGCAAGCCAGAGCAGCTACTCTGGGACATAGAATACGCTAAGCAGAAATCTTGGGATTTAGGGAACAGAAGGAGATCTTTTAGATCACCTGGCCCAATGCCCTGTACAGGTGCAGAAACTGGGGCCCAGAGACAGCAAGAAGCTTGCTCACCTCCTGGCTTCCCGGCCAGACTCTGTTTTCTGGCAGCATTTGAGTCGGGCTGAGACAGAGGGCAGGAGGGACAGGGCTGGAGTGGGGGCAGGTCCGTGTCTTTGTTCCCACTATGTGGAGGATTTCACATCCTTTCAGGGCTGGTGGAGGAAAAATGAACTTTTAGCTCAATTAGTGTGCACTGTGCTTCCTCCTTCTAAAAGGTTTAAAGGAAATGCCACAATTAGCTGCTACTGTAGGCAAAAGAGGCTCCTCAAACGCTCTTCACAGGAGGCCAAATAGCAGTGAACTTTAGAATGTGCAGATGCCTCACAGGATGAAGGGACAAGCCATCAAGAGCTAGCATGAGGAATGATAGATGTTTCCCTGCACTCAGAATTACTGAGAAAATATGCCCTGCCAGTGGTAAAACATTTCCATGGATGCTATCCTTACCACTAAAACAGGCACCTCTCCTACATTCCATATATGGTGCTTTGGTGATTCTGGCTTGGACCCAGGAGACCCGGGTTCAAATCCTGGCCCCACCTCTGTCTAGCAGTGGGGTTGTAGACCAGTCAGAAGCCCGTTCTTTTCTTGAGGGGCACCATGATTTGGGGGGATTCCCTGTTGCAGTTGACATTTTCAGAGCTGTGGGGCCTTGGTTTGGGTTGCAGAAATGGCTATAGTGAGGTGGTATGTGACAGGGCACATGGCGTGGTTGCTGATACTTACAAATACTGGGTTTTCCTGCCCTGGTAGTTAGTGTATGGGGAGAAGGGCAGGAAAGATTACCTTTATCTTAACACATGCAGAAACTGGGGCTCATTCTGTCCTGCAAATGAGTGAAGAGCTGGGCTTAAATGCAGCCCAGTGCCCTCTTTTCTTCCCTCTGGAGCCTCTCTGAGCAAAAACACCCCCAACACTTCCCCTCCAGCCGGGCCCAAGAAGCCCAGGGAGGGCCCAGGCAGGTGTCTGGATAGTGTAGCCCCAGGACCACTGGATAGTGTAGCCAGATTTTCTGAGCAGGACCTGGGCCACAAGCCCTTTGCCAGGCATTGCCTGGCATCTTCCCTGAGGTGACATGTAGAAGGCCAGAGACCCTAAAGCTCCTTCCCTCAGCTTGTGGGAGCCTGAAAACATTGGGATTTTTCTGGCTCTGAGGTGACAGTGTCAGGATACAGACCCAACTATAGAGTCCACTTTTCTTCTCTGGGTCCGGCTCTCAAGCAGCAGAAGCTGGGAGCATCCAGGGATCTGGTGGCAGAGAGGGAGGTTGAGGCCAGCTCAAAAGGGACAGTGGTGGCCTCCATAGCTGGTGAGACAGGTTTTCAGAAGCCGCCCAACCGTGGATGTGTCTGGAAGGCGGATCAGGAGTGCAGGCTGGCTGCTGGGGAGGCAGGAGTAAAAGGGAGTACATGGAACTGATGAGGGCAAGAAGGGTGGAGGAGCCAGGACCTCATCCAGATTCCTGAATGACTGGTGAGCTATGGCATCACCAGCTGGAATGGACCTAGAATGGTCAGATGGACCTGGGATGGTCAGTTTTGTAAAGACTCAGGAAAACACACTCTCCCTAACTCAACTGCCCTCTTTCCACTGGTGCCCCAAACCCGGAGGTGACAGGCACCTGCACTCACACTGCCAACCCATTCTCCAGAGCACCCACTGGCCTGGCAGGGCCAACCGTGCCCATTGACAGGCTGGGGTTTCCCTCTCCGACCTGCTGCGTCTCCCCTCTCCCAGCCAAGCATTTAGGTTTTGCTCCCCTGAGAGCTCCCCAGTCCCCTCCAGCATCTGAGCCACCCCGATTACATTTCCAGCTGGTTTTTAATTATCTCCTATCTGCCTACATAAATCTGCCTGTGTGGCACGCCCGCCAGGGGAGGCGTTCCAACTGCCCATGCGTCGCCAGGAAACCTCTCATGCCCCGGGACAGCTTCTCTTCGGAGGCCCTGGGTGGTCTCTCCAAATGAGAAAAACATTTCCAATCACATTTCTAACATCTTGTTAATAGGACTTATTTAATAATATTTTTGCAAAAGCCATCTGGGAATGGCTTGGTTGGGGACTTGGGGAGGGCATATGGGTGCTGCAGGGACGGTCATGGTGACAGATACAGACTTTGGATCTGCCATCAGGGAAGGGGCAGGAACATGGAGAAGGATGCAGCCCTCGGGCAGAGGACCAGGGCCTGACTCCCAATGCTTCCACCTGTGTGAGGATCACCCAGCAGGTAGCTTTGTCAGGTCTCTGAGCCTCTTAGCCCGGAGGCTCAGGAACACAGTGAAAGGAAGGAAAGCCCTTTGTAAACTTTGAGAGGCTGTGCTAGTGCGGGTGGCATTATTTGCTTGCCCCAGGAAAGTATCATGGTCTTCCTCTGCTTCTAGCTAGGCAAATAACGCAAAGGTCCCCAGAGGAAATATGTTGAGCCCCCCAGAAGCATTTGGCAGGGCTTGAAGCAAACAGCTTCATACACTAAAACCCTAAGATGCAGGATTGCTGTTCCCCAGACCTTCAGGCCCTTAAAATCAGGAATAGGGTCTTGAATCGTCCCAGTCAAGACCCTGGCTTTGGGATGGGAGAAGCAGGCACAGGAAGGGGAAAAGACCTTCCCAAGGTCCTGGGCAAGTTGGTGACAGAGCCCCAATGTTATTACCCTTCTGAGCCCCACAGCACTATATTTTCTTCTCCCATTTTCCGCATAAACCCTCTTGGTATTTGAGGCAGATTTATAAAATCAGATGTCAGATTTTATAGCTCTCATCTTTGCTCCCACAGTTCAAATGCTATAACTATAAAAATAATGTTTTGCCACGTATGAGTGTGTGTGTGCATGTGTGGTGTCACACTCGCACACATGCACACCCTTCCACTTTGCTGGGTGAGGCGCCCCTGCTCCTGGTTCTTGGTACCTCACACCTGCTTTTTCCTGGGCAGGTCCCCTAGTGAGCAACCACTGTCTTCTTTCCAGCCAGGGGTGATTTCTGCCATTTTTAATGCCTTTTTTTTTCTTTTTTTTTTTTTTTAAGATTACTTCACCCGAGAGGAATATCAGAAACAATTGCCTTGGCAAAGCTGGCTTATTAGAAATGCTTTAATTAGAACTTTTTTTTTTTTTTTTTTTTGCTATTTTCCCTTTGAACATCCACATGCTGCTCATGGTCCCAGCCAGCATGGGAACCAGCCTGCCACATTCTCAGCAGACCTTCAAGGCAGGGCCGACAAACAAGTCAACAGTGTGGCTATCACTGCTGTGTTCCTACTGTGCACCAGGCCTCTAACTGGGCAGGGAGACAAAGACATATCAGACTCTAAGCTAGTAGTCCTGGCAAGGGGACAAGCAGGTAGGTGAGTGCTGTGATATAGGGAGGTATGGCAGAAAATAAGCGAGGGAGGGAGAAAGTTAAGTGAAGGCTTCCTGGAGGAGCTGGCATTTGAGCAGGGCTGAGGAAGATGACAGTTTATTGAGAATAGCAAGGTAGAAGGAGAGTTAGGTTTGGGATTGGAGGAGAGGTCTCTGCAGGACCCATTCTTCCTCTAGTCCCAACTAGTTTTTTCAGTTGTCCCTACCACAGAACCTCCCCACTTGGCCCAGGTGACCAATAATATTATGGACACAGACATGCCTTAAAAACTCTGAAGTCCTAGTCAGCCCTCTCCAGCTCTTCATAACATCCCCATTTCTCCCGCAAGGAAAGGTGTTCAGCAAGACTTGGGCCTTACCTGTGGCCATGACAGCTCTCCGCATTCCCAGCTCTTCATTCTTCTGACCTCCTGCTTTGCCAAAGAGCAGACCACGTGCCCATCATTTCTACTTGACACTCAAAGTGTATACCCCGCCCAGACTGGACAGAGCCTCCCAGGGAGAAATGCATTTACACAGTGCCCAGCAGGGCTCTTTGTGGTCTCAGGTACCTGAGAGACGTTGATTGGAACAGGCCTCTGCAGAGTGTCCTGTGAGGTGGGTAGAATTATACCAATAACAATGATTAAAAATATGGGGCGTTGTACAAGTGAGGATAAAACCACTGGGGAGGCAAATGTATAAGATCGAGTGATCTGGGCAAGCCCAGGTTTCAAATCCACAATCTCCAAACGTTAGCATAATCCCACTTGGAGTTCATATTTTCAGGCCATAAAAATACCTTTTCTGTCTTGAGTTATTCTCATCTTAACCAAAAATGTATTCTATGAAGAATCTAGGGCTGTTTTACTTTTTTGCAGGAGTTGTGCTTTTAAAAAGCAATCAGTTCCGATAGTAAGTTAACTTTTTGAAACTCAATTACTTGCAGCCATGCTGAAAAAAACTATAATTAATGTGGTCAAATCCTAGCCAAATAATAAAATGAAAGCTTTGTTGTGTATCAAGGCAGAAATCAATTTCATTAGGGAGCAAAGAGCCAGAGATTTAATTTTGAGGAAATTCTCCACCCTGTGGACAGAGGTTGTCAAGAAGCTGCCAGAATGAATGCCCAACACAAGAGGACTCACCCTCCAGAGCCCAAATTACTGAGGACTGATTGACCTTTCAAAATTGCATTTGCATACCTTCCAAGTGTGGCCTAAGCCAGTGGGCTTTTGCTCTTTAATGTTCTTGGACCTGGTACCCCTTTTGGTTTGGGTCAAGAGGTGAATGTTATCTGCACCCAATGACACTGGCATGTCAAGAAGATCCTGTCCTTTGGAACTCGGGATGAGGTGGCCTCAGAAGGTCAGTAGACATGAGAAAGGAGTTTAGCAAGGACTTGGGGTGTGCACATTGATGGTGGGGTCATTTCCAGACAGCAGGGCTGAGGGCAAAGCCGGACAGACCCACTAGGGACGATGCCCAGTTGCACGACCCCAAATGCAAGGGGAATAGTGAACAGCAAGTGTGACCAGAATGGGAAAGGACAGGAAATTCTGCCCTGTGAGGACATCTGGAGAGAGAGCAGCCTAAGGTCTGCTCCTGCTTCTGTCTTCTGGTATCTAAGAGGCCTTCCCAGGGCAGAAGGAATGGGCTGTGACCCGCAGGAACCAGAGCTCTGAGCTGAGGCTACTATCAGTGAGATGCACTAAATTCAAGATGGACTTTCCTGTGGTCAGAGCCATCAGAGCTTGGAAGGGATTTCCTGGCTGGGGAGTAAACTCCCCAATGCTGGGGGTAGGCAACAAAAGCTGGACACCAAGTATTATGAATATTGCAAAGGCATTTCCATCGTGGGACCACACTAGAATGGGGGTGCTTAGACCTGCATGTGCATCAGAATCTCTTGGAGAGCATCTTAAAAGCAGATCTGGTTCCAAAGAGGCCCAGGGAGCCCCAGGTTTGACAAGTCTTGAGGGACTCTGATGTGGGCATTCTGAGGCACATTGGAAGAAACTATTTTTGAGAAACATCCACTCTTCTCCCAGCCCTGGGATGCTGGAACTTCTGTAATGCAGATTGAGTCCTTTTGTTTAATAGCCGAGTTGTCATTCCTTCCTTGTCATGTGATGTGAGCATCTCCTGTGTGCCAAGTTTCAAAGGTTTACAGGTTTGGGGAGCCTGGGTGGCTCAGTCAGTTGAGCATCCAACTTCAGCTCAGGTCATGATCTTGTGGTTCATGGGTTTGAGTCCCACATCAGGTTCTATGCTGACAGCTCAGAGCCTGCAGCCTGTTTCAGATTCTGTGTCTCCCTCTCTCTCTGCCCCTCCCTCTCTCACGCTCTGTCTCTGTCTCAAAAATAAATAAACATTAAAAAAAAAATTTTTTTTTTTTAAAACGTTTACAGGTTTGCAGGACCTCAGGGGTCATCTAGTCCTGTCCCTTCATTGTATTGATAGGGAAATTGAGGGCTGAGAGGGCAGGAGCCAGGGCTGGGATCAGCTTCCTGATGTCCAATTCAGAGATCTTTTCACTTGCTTTCAGTGCACTTCCGGGAGCATTGAAAACTACTCCCATTTCACACATGAAGAAATTGAAGCCCAAATTCCAAGGACTGTTGGGAGTTCTTCCACTGAGAACCACTGTCATTCACATGATTTGCAAATGTCCTTAGCCAGGGTGTTTGGGTGGCTTACAGTCAGCAGTGTTTGAAATTCCAGAGAGGAGAAAACTACCCTCGGGTTAGATACAAGGTCACTGAGCAGATAGATCTGTTTTGTTTTGTTTTTTTTAATTTTTTAGGTTTTTATTTTAATTTTGATAGAGAGTTCAAGTGGGGGAGGGGCAGAGAGAGAGGGAGACACAATCTGAAGCAGGCTGTAGGCTCTGAGCTGTCGGCATAGTGCCTGATGTGGGGCTCGAACTCACGGACCTTGAGATCGTGACCTGAGTTGAAGTCAGATACTTAACTGACTGAGCCACCCAGGTGCCCCAGATCTGTTTTAATTTGAAGTCTTTAAAGACCCCTGTGCATTTTCTTTTCTCTCTTTACTTTTTTTTTTCTTTTTTGAAGCAAAACTGTAAGCTGGATCAGGTGCTTTGTGAGCAAGTCCCTTCCTTGCCATGCTAATGGACTCCCTCTTTCAGTTAGCAGAACTGTCCAGCCCCCACCAGGACAGGAGTTGGGTGGGAGGATACTGGGGGCAAGCCCTGTGATTTAAGGATGAGATTCGGGGTGTGGGAGATTGCTGCTTCCCCCCTGTCTGCACCCCCACCCCACTCTCCCTCTCCACTTTGTCATACCCCATCTCTGCTGACAAGACGTTATAAAGACTATTGGTAGTGGCCAAGACTCCCCTACAACTGATAGCATGGGGGCGTGGCATTCTGGCCCCTGATTCGCTGGGAAATTAGAGCAGACCTCCACCACTCTCTGGGTCTCAATGTCATCTGTAAAATAAGCAGGGAACCAAATAGTCTCAAAAGCCTCTGCTTGGTACTTTACCTGCCTCAGAATACATGGGTGCCTGGGTGGCTCAGTCGGTTAAGTGTCTGACTCTTGGTTTCGGCTCAGGTCATGATCTCACGGTTTTGTGGGTTTGAACCCTGCATCGGGCTCTGCACACTGCTTGGAGCCTGCTTGGGATTCTCCCTCTCTCTCTGCCCTTCCTCCACTCGTGCTCTTTCTGTCTCTCTCAAAATAAATAAATAAACTTAAAAAAATAATAATAAAGAGGGGTGCCTGGATGGCTCAGTCGTTTAAGTATCTGACTTCGGCTCAAGTCATGATCTCGTGGTTTGTGGGTTCGAACCTAGCATTGGGCTCTGTGCTGACAGCTGGGAGCCTGGAGCCTGCTTCAGATTCTGTGTCTCCTTCTCTCTCTCTGCCCCTCCCCTGTTCATACTCTGCCTCTCTCTCAAAAATAAACAAACATTAAAATACAATTTTTTTTAAGAGCACCTGGGCACCTCAGTTGGTCAGGCATCCAATTTCAGCTCAGGTCATGATCTCACAGTTGGTGAGTTCAAGCCCCGCATTGGGCTCTGTGCTGACAGCTCAGAGCCTGGAGCCTGCTTCGGATTCTGTCTCTCTCTATCTGCCCTTCCTCTCCTCATGCTCTGTCTCTCTCTCTCAAAAATAAACATTAAAAAAAATTTTTTTTTAATTTTTTAAAAAAGAAATGGTGAATACAGAGCAATATGCACAGTAGTACTTAATAAATACAGTGCAATCATGTATGACCAGTAGTTTTTAAGCAGAGAAATTTCTTTCCTCATCTTTCCTATTCTGTTTTCAAGTGGAGCCCTGTGTGTGACAATGTACTTTTGAGAGGGTCATGAAATACCGCTTGATGTTTGGGGAAATTGATGCCAGGGAAGTAAACACGCTTCCCATTGTCACCCAGTGGCAGAGCTAGGGCCAGAACCTAGGCCTCACCACCAGCCACGGGGGCTGCCCAGCTGGAGGAGATGGTCCTACAGCCAGGAGTCTGCCTGGCCATCCATGGCTTCTAGGCTGCCAGCATGGCCATGAATGACAGACCGGAAGACAGGAAGACACATTCACTGCTCAGCCCAGACCACATGGAGCCAGCAAGACAGACCAGATGGGCAGCAACTTGTATGTGGGCTCCTGCAGAGCAGATGGAAACAAAGCCATGTCAGAACCCCAAACCTCGGCACCCGCCAGACTTGCTCATGCACTGCCCAGCTCAGACCTCAGACAGTCTCTGTTGGGGGGGAGAGGTGTGTGTGAAAGCTCCATTCCACAGATGAGGAAACTGAGGCTGAGGAAGCCACAGCTCAATGTAGCAGGGCAAGGACTCAGACCCAGGTGGCGGTTCCACAGGCGGTGGTTCCTTTGAGAATGGTTCTACTTTCCTTGCCAGGCGCATCCCCCCTTGTCTCGGCCTTTCCTGGGTCAATCCCAGGTCTCCAGCTCCCCTGTGCCTTTAAAAGCCATTGTGCGCCTCCAAGTCCTCTCAGCCACTGGTGCTTACCGCCACAGCTGCTTTTGCCCACCCTCTGCTGGGTCCCTGGTCTGGAGCTTCCTTCAGGTCTGGCCTGCCCCCCACCCCCATCTGCTGTTTGTGAGGAGGGTAGGAGGTTGGTCCTTGAAAACAGCCTGGAGCCCTTTGCAGCCAAGCAGTTTGGCAAACTCTTTGTGTGTCAAGCCCTTAAATGTGGAGCGGGATGACCTGACCTTTATCAAGCGTTCACACTGCATTCATTCACAGCTAAGTTCTCACTTACCCTGATAACTACTGTGAGGGTGGACTCTTGTTATTCCCATTTCACAGACGCAGACTTTTAGGCACTGGAGAATGTGGGTGTGTGGCTTTAACCTCAGTGCCACCAGAAGTTGAGACTGGATTGTTCTTTGTTGTGGAGGCTGTCCTATGCATTGTAGGTTTGTCAGCACCCTTGGCTTCTACCCAGATGCCAGCAGCACCTGAGTTCCCAGGCACTGCTGAATACCCCCCAGAAGGGATGAACTCACTCCCACGGAGAACCCCTGCTCCAAGGAGCGTATGGGCTGGGAAAGGCTTGTCCCAGTACATGGAGACCACTCTGAGCTGAATGCATTCTGTCCATCTGTTGGCACAAGTGTTAGGACTGCTCTTATCATCGTGCTGTCCCTAAGCCTGGGCGTCTGCTGTGCCCACTGCTCTACTTGTCTTTCTTCCTGCACTGAGGCCAGCCATCCTGCCCTGCCTTAGTGCTCCTGGCTGGTGCTGGGGTGACCTCTACCCTCCTCGGACGTCCCTCATTGGCTTGAGAACTTTAGTGCTGGAGGGACCCCCTCCACCTTTTCCAAATGAGAGAAACTGAGGCCCAGGGAGAAGGTACTTGCCTGGCGCATGACATCATCAGTGGGATCAGAGTTTGAACTCAGGCATCTGACTTCAGTCTGGCCACCACCACCAGCCCCCACCTGTCCTAAACACAAAAACTCATTCCCGTTCCCAGAAGAGTACTGATTAGAAGTAAAGGGGAAAACAAAACAAAACACGCTAGACCCTCTTGCCTCTTCCCAAAGCTCTGACAGCATTACACATGTCACCCCCACCCCACCTCCTCCCCTCCCCTTGCAGTTTTCGTGTGCACTTGGCAGAGCCTGAGGACTGATGGGAATCCTAAACAAGGGGACTGCAAAAGTTATCCAGCCTACCCTGAAGCGTCATTACCCTTTTCACGCCTCCAATAATGGGAGGCTTACTCTGCTGTCAGCCTTGATCATTAAAATCCTCCTGTCTAAAAGTTTGTTAGTCTTCTCCTGAGAAAATTGCCTAAAATGGATTCATTTTGACCTACCCGCTGCTCTGTGTGGCACAAAACAAACCTATGCCTTTCCATGTTTGCTGGGAGAGGCTTCTGCCAGCTCCCCTTCTGCCTGGAGATGGCTTTTTGTCATGATTTACTGAAGGCTCTCACCCCGAGCCGCCAACTTAGAGCTTGAGAAATGCCCGCGCGTCTCAGGAAGGCTAATCGCTGCTGATGCGTTTATTGAAAGTCCAATTATTTGGTTGTAAATCAAGTCATTTGGCTCAGCAGCATTTACATGTAGACATTTGTTCGCAATAACTTGACATATGCGTCTTTGGTTTATCGTTGTGAAGGCTGTTTCAGAAGGCCCTGGGCAGCACGCAGGTATTTGCCATGTGGACTTCTAAGCCCCTTCCCCCAGCTCCCTGGACTCCTAGACTATCTCAGCCAGAGGGGCCTCCGTACCTCCAGCTCCTTGCATTGCAGTTGAGAACCCCAGCACACAGCTAGAACAAGTTGCTGCTCCCTCCAGTCCCTGGTCCTCTCCCCTGTGCCATGGGCATCTTGCAGATAATGATGCCAGCCCTCCCAGCATCTTTGTGAAGCCACAGGCTGGTCTGGTCATGGGCCAAGGGTGGCGGCTATCACTGCTGTACATCTTTGTGTCCCAGACTCCTGGACCCTTTTCGGGAAGTTCACAGCATGTACAGATGCTAGCCTGCATGCAAGTAGGGCCTTGGGAGCTGTCAACCAGGTTGACAGGGACCTGTCCCTGAAGGCTCCCGGCACTTGAGTTCTGGATATTTCTTTCCCAATGCAGGCCCAGGGCTCTCACATCATGCTTCTCTGCAGGCACTTGTGAATGTTTCTGGGGTTTCTACGCATTGCTCACAGGTATGTTGAGGAGAATTTCTCTGTAGACACACACACCCAGCCAAATATCCCATCTCACTGGAGGTCAAAGAGAAGGGAGGAGGAAAGCAGACATTCTGAATCACAGAGCCATCTGCTTGCACGGTCAGTGTTGCCAACTGCAGGGCGGAGTTAGCCGGGAACAACCTTTTTTGTGGGAACCTAGGTGGCCATGAATATAGGAGGTGCCTTGCCATGGGCACCCCTCCAGGCTGGCTCCCTGGGGATGCCAGGTCCCAGGGTCATGACAGATCAGGGTAAGGGCCAGGCCTAGGACCACACCTACCCCCGCATGGACAGCACAAACGTCTGTGTCCATCTCTACTGCCACAGAGGGCTGGGCTTTGAGCGGGAGCACTGGCTGGCATTCTCATGCTCATGGAGGACGTGGGAACTGCGACATTTCATCCCTGAGAATCATCCTGCAACCAGTTGCTGAGGGCACTTCAAATGCCCAGGAAGTCCATGGCTCTAAGAGGGAACTTGTCTCATATTTGTGCTTTGTTTCTCTAGGCCTGGGCAGGGGGCATTGGCTGCCTCAGTCACCCCAGCAAGGATTTCTTCTAGAAATCTGAGGAAAGAGGGGCTTGACCCATTCTTCCTTGTGACCTCCCTCAGGCAAGACTTGTCTTTTGACTTGAGAGGTGCAAGACTTTGTACCCCCTAAAGGGGTGACCCTCTGGGTGCTCCTCATGACTCTGCCCCTCACTAAGCTTGCTCAGCTGGTCCTCACTGGCTGTCCTAGGACCAGGGCTATCCAGACAGAGCAGCTACTGTATCTGACCTTGGAGGAAGTGGCTTCTACCCTGTCTGGGCCACACTAAGGGACAGGGTACAACAGCCACCAACCTGCCCTTGGGAGCTTATAGACCAGAGAGGGGGTTGTGTGGGGCCTCATTGCTGGCTCAGGGCAGACCCTCACCAGATAGCTGATAGTTGGATGGACGGATGGATGATGGACAGATGGACCAAGTGCCCAGCTGTGGGCCAGGCTTATGCTGAGAGCCCAGAGAAAGTAAGGCTTGGCCTACTGAGAAACGTCACAGTGAACAGACAGGATTCTTTTTTTTTTTTTTTTTAAAGTTTATTTATTCTGACAGAGAGCATGAGCAGGGGAGGGACAGAGAGAGAGAATCCTGAGCAGGCTCCACACTGACATCGTGTAGCCTGATGCAGGGCTCGAACTCAAGAACCCATGAGATCATGACCAGAGCTAAGACCAAGAGTCGGACGCTTAACTGACTGAGCCACCCAGGCTCCCCTGAACAGACAGGATCCTTGACCTCAGGAACTCACAGAGCTACAAGGAAGCCGTGTCTCAGGACAGAAAGAGTTCAAAGGCCCACCTAGACACCTGGATCCATCTGGTTAGGTGGCTGAGCAGGAGAAAATGAGGCTGCAGAATCAGACAGCTATAGTGAAATCCTAGCCCCGCCATGTGCGATGGGACTTGGCACTCAACCTCGCTAGCATCAGTTTCCCATCCGTAAACAGTGGTAGATCTACCAGCTTAGGAGCATGGCTGTGGGCTTCCATGCGATAATATGTAGCAACAGCTCAGCTCCCTGCCTGGTGCACAGTGTGGTTTGAACAGTGCAGGTGGCATTCATTGTGCAGTGGCCATGGGGAGCCATGGTTGGTTTTGAGCCGAGAGACAGTGTTCTGGGGCATCTCCGTCGAGAGAGCAGTTCCCCAACCACCTTTTAGTAGAGGTGGACCAGAGATCCTTGCTGTGTGTGGATTCCTGTAACCAGGTTCTACGCGATAGTCCCCAAAGGCAATTTCCTTGCCTTCTCCTGCATAAATATTATATGCAAGTATTTTTAAGTCATTTCATCATGAAAAGAAGCGATTTAACATAACTATTACTCAGGATTCTTCATGAAATATGCATCAAGCAATTAGGTCTAAAAGCGAGAGGTGAGGCCTTGTACCCTGCTTGGGCCGGCAGCTGCGGGCTGAGTGATGTTTTATTAAAGCCCATGATTATGAGACGAGGTAGGGCCTGTTATTAGGCCCGGCACGCCAGGCACGTTTGATAATCCTGGTGATGAGGAGGTGCTTTTTGTGATGATAATGAGGGATCTAAACGCAGTGACAGCCCCAGCACCCCCAGCCTCCGCCAGCCTTACATGACTCATTAGACAGGTCACCCACCGGAGACACCCTTAATTGTGACTTTGCTCTCGCAAGATGTCCTATCAAAGGAGACAGGCCTGACACAGGAGCCTCGCGGGCGGCCACAGCCTGTCCAAACTCCCTGGGGACCAAGGCCCTCCCAGAAGTGATGATGGCGAGGTGGCGTGGCCGGGGACCTGGCCCACCTGGCCCTGGAGGCAAAGAGCTCTGCGTTCTGGCTTCAGCCAAAGCCCGCCCTGCCGTGTGCCTTGGCCCAGGGTGTTGCTCTCTCCCACCTCAGTCCTCCAAGGCACCCCAAGAGAAGCTCTGTCCAGAGCATCCACAGCACCCCTGGGCATGCTGGTTATCTGATGCACCCTCTTTTCTTGCTAGAAATTCTAATTTTTTTCTATTCTTATGCTAGTTGTCTTCTGAATTGAGTTGGGAGTAATTAAAGCCATCCCTTCACAGTTGTTTTTATTTTTTTTATATTTTTTATTTAAAAAAATTGTTTTAATGTTTATTTATTTTTGAGAGAGAGGGAGAGCCAGAGCATGAGCAGGGGAGGGGCAGAGGGAGAGGGAGACACAGACTCGGAAGCAGGCTCCAGGCCCTGAGCTGTCAGCACAGAGCCTGACATGGGGCTTGAACCCACAAACCGTGAGATCATGACCTGAGCCGAAGTCAGATGCTTAACCAACCAAGCCACCTAGGCGCCCCTTCACAGTTGTTTTTAAATCTTCAGCTGTTGTAAAGTATCATCTCATTCATGGGGACCTTGTGACCCATCAGGATATATTATCAGGATATATTACACATCTCTTGGGTGTGTGTTGACAAGGTTTTACCTGACCTATTCGTGAGTCAGAGTTTGACAGATTGTTTCAAAAAGCAAGCTCACCTCTCAGGGCCTGCCAACCTCATGTGACGGGTCTCCATAGCTGGGGCCTTTAGCAGTCAGGACAAGCCATCCCCAGTGCCTGAGATGACCTTTCCATGCCAGCCCTGTGCTGTCTCTGGCCCACCATCAGCCCTGTAGGGTAAGTACCTAGGGACTGAGGCCAGAGTCAAAGAGTCCCTTGAACAGGGTCTAACGTCTCTCCCCTGCCACCTTACCTGGCCTCATACGGAGTGTTGAGGGATTCTCTCCTGGAGCTGGATGGTACTAAGTCAGGAGCATGGACCCTGGGAAAGGCCCACCAGGGAGGGAAGCAGCACCACCGCTGATTGCTGTGTGACCTTGGGTCAGCCACCTGACTGAGCCTCAGGACTTGGCACACAGCCTGAATCACAGGAAGTGCCTGGGAAACATTGGCCGTGAAGACCATTATGAACAGTGCCCCGTGAGAATAAAGACTGGGGGCTGTGAGCAGCAGTGGAATGGGGCATGAGGCTGCCTCCAGGCCCCTTCCTGCGAGAAGTCCTCACAAGGGGGCAAGAGCTTATGTTTACACACATGGAATCCAGGACCTTAGGCCCAGAAGCACCCTCAAAGGTCATCCGGTTAGCCTCCCCACAGATCCAGTGGTGCCAAGGACAGAACCCACCACCGCCAAAGGACCGCCTCAGGTCCAGAGAACCACGGGGTGCAGTGCTTGAGCCCAAGGGGAAGGGCCACTCCTGCTGGGGGCTCCTGATGTGGGAGCCAGCTCGTGGGCCTTTATCCCTCTACCAGGGGATGGTCATGCCTTGGACTGGGCGGTCATAGGGCCTGAGTCCTCTGCCATGGTCTGAGTTTTGTGACTGGCCTGCCCCACTCGGCACAGCCTAGCTCAGTTACAAACCTGTGTCTACTGAAATACATGTGCCAGAGGCACTTCAGGGAGGTGCTAACAGCTGCCCTGCCTCACCTATGTCTGTTGAGGAGGAGGCATCATTGTGGAGTTTCTGATAACCTGGTGGCCATTCCGAACCTGTGGCCTGGGAACAGAGGGGCCTTCTCTCCCTCTGGTCCCATCAGCTGTTTTCACCATCCCTGCCACTTCTCTTGCTGGGTGTTTTAAGAACAACCACTATAAAAACGTCCCATTAAACCATATGAGTTACTTCTCTTCACCTCCTTAAAAAGTAAATCATCTCCTCCTGCCACTTCCTTTCTGTGTTGCCAGCACAGCTTTGGCATTCTGGCCTGGCTCACAGCTATAGCTGCTGTGATCCAGTCTTCCACATCGTATGCTCTGCACCCCAGCCGCAGATCTGTGGTCTGGCACCCAAAACATCACCCCACTCCACTCACAAAGAGGAGCATGACTGTCCGAGGCTACACGCCCTCTGCTCCCTCAATCACCTGCAGCTCCAGCCGGTGCTCTGCCCCGCCCCCCCCCCCCAACCCTTTGTCCAGGCAGAGCTGAGCTCATGGCCTCAGTGCACAGAGCTTTTTAACTAGTCCTAGTTTCCTTAGCCACACAATCTCAGCACTTCATTCAAGCAGTTACCACCCTATCCAGGCCGGCACAGATTCGTGATCTCTCCCGTGTGATGGGTAGCTAGTCTTCGCTTAAATGGGGTTGTACGTTTTCTCACTTACTGCGCACGCCGTTCCCTTTCTAACAGCTTAAGCAAGTGCGCCTCCTGCTTCTCAGATGTGTCGAGGCAATTCTCCAATGAAATGACCCTTCACTGAGGAGCAGAACTTGCCACAGGCTCTGTAATTAGAACATTGTCAGCCTTAAAAAATCTTGATTTAAATTTTAGTTCTTTACAGGAATTATTCTCTCTAGAAACATAATTGCTCTCCGAACGATTTCCTTTAAGCTGAGGGTGACATCTCTAAATACATTATTATGAGCAGATGTATTGCTCAGTGCCCGCACTTCATTAAGCATTTGCTCTGCCATTTGAAAATGGTGCTGGAGTCCAAATTGATGCATTAACAGAGCAGGCGTCCGTGAGCGCGGGGAGCCCAGTCCTGACTGGAAGAGACGTGGTAAGCCCTCCAGTGCCCCTGTGGGAGCAGTCGGAGCAACAAGAACTGGAGCTCAGCCTCGCCAGGGGCTGGGCCTTGGTCTCCCAGAAGCAAGGCCCCTGGGGCTGGTCACAAGTTATCAGTGCCAGGGGACAGACTCTAGAGAAGGCAGCAAGAGGTCAGAGTGCCAGCTTTCTCACTAAGTGACAAATGTGAGATAAATTGGACTGTGCTTTGGAAACCAAGCATCTACAGGTTTGGCAGCAAAATCATAAAAGGCCAGGCTTAGAGCTGAGTGGGCAGGGAAAAGGCAGCTTGGGCAAAGGCAGATTGACAGAGGAGTGAGTGATCTGATATGGCCAGAGACCTGGGTGGAAGGTGGGAGGACCAGGGCCAGGTACTAGGGCCAGGTGGAAGCAGCATGGCCATTGCCATCTGAGATCTGTGCCCCAGCCAGTGTATGCTGGTGTAGGGGCACGGGGCTGCAAGGGGCACGGGGTCCAGCGTTCTACTCTGATCTCCAAGGGACCCACCCACTGCCCTTTTCAGCAGATGCCATGCATGGTGTGTCCAGGGACCGGGCCCTGATCTGTGGAGCTCTCAGGGGAGTTGGGAAAATGGAGAAGTAATTGCAATTCAAGGAAGCAAGTGATGGAGGCACGAGTTTGCTCGGTGCTGTCAGAGGAAGGAAGGAGCTCTGCTTGTGGTAGCCTGGAAGACTTCCCAGCAGAAGAAACACTCAGGTTGGGCCTTGGAGGAGGAGGCAGAGTTCACTGAACAGAGGGAAGATGCACAGAAAAGGGAGTGCCTGCAAGGGGGCAGAGCTGGGGAAGAACACACATACCCCCGACATTCCCTTGGCTAAAACTAGTAACATGTTTACAGAGGCTGCAAGGGAGGCTGGGAAATGTAGTCCCTGGCAGGGCAGGCAGCCCCTTCCTAGTGGCAATAAAGTAGTATGGAAGGGAGAGCATCAATTTTTGGAAAACAGCTCACCTGTCATCCCTGCTATACTGTTTTCTCACCTATAAACTGGGGGTGATGAGACCTGCCCCGCACACTTGCCAGGGCACTGGGGACTTAATCATACTTTTCGCCTGGCACACACAGCCTAAAAACTTGTCTGTGTCAGCAATAAGAGGAGCCAAGTCTGGGGGCTTGTTTTCCTGAGGAAGCCTTTCAAAAGCTCTCAAGATCCTAAAGACTCTCCAGCAGTGTTTGCTGCTGGTTCCTGGTCTATGCTGGGCTTGGGGAGCTCTGGGGTGCAGCTGCATTTCAGTTGGGCCTGAGCAGCATGGCTGTTTCAGCCTTTGTCACTGCAGATCCTAATAATAACCTCTGTGTTTTGTTCACAGGAGCAACCAGGGCTTTATGCACATGAAACTGGCCAAAACCAAAGAGAAGTACGTTCTGGGTCAGAACAGTCCCCCATTCGACAGTGTCCCAGAAGTCATCCACTACTATACCACCAGAAAGCTGCCCATCAAAGGGGCTGAGCACTTGTCCCTCCTCTACCCTGTGGCTGTGCGGACCCTCTGAGCGGACAAGCCCCACCCTGCTCTGTGACGGGCCCAGACTTGGAGGAGCTGGAGGCCCCCGCCCACCAGCCCGGCCGCTGTTGCAGGCGGGGTCCAATTTGTGTCGTGTGTATGGTACTAGCACACCACTGCATGTCTCTAGAATGCTGTTGCCACTTATGGGGGCTGGAGAAAGCCTGGACAAAGACAGAAGGACAGCCAACACGCCACCCCAGCCCCCACCCCCGCCCCCTCCTTGAGTTTCTGTGAATTAAAATATTTGCAAATCCAAAGAGATGCCTTCCAAGATGAACAAAGGAGAGCAGCTCCGGAGGGGCGAGGGGCGGGTCGGGAGCTCCCCGGGTTGCAGCTCTTTGTTCTCCAGCTGTCACGAATTCACACCTGTGGGGGTGGGGGGGGGCACTACGGTTTTCCCACCAGGGCCCCTGCTGGTGCTGGGAGACAAATGCGGGTGCTCTGAGAGCCCAGAAAGCCCCAGGAGTCTGGCTTCCCCTGTGGTGTGTGTGTATGTGTGAGTGTGAACACATACACGAGAGAGCATGGTCACACACAGATGTGAGTAAGCCCACTAAATCCACTGTTAGTCACTCAGTGTAATCACTAGGAGATCTTCAAGGAATCATTGTGCAGTCACAAAGAGGATTCAATTATTTATGAATAGGGTGTGTAAATAAAATAGTCATTTAATACATATTCTTATCCCTTTTTTTATATGTACGTATATATACCACAGGGGGTCTCTGAGGAGGGCAGTGTTTACCTGCTGGTTTCGTTCCCAGAGCAAGGTGTGTCTCTGGGCGTGTGTGGTACGACAGGCCCCAGGGAGGGAAGGAAGCAGAGAGGGGTTTTCTTTGCCCGCCTGAGAGCCAACCTCAGGACCGTGCAGCAAGGCCCTGCGTTCAGGCTCCAGCAATGGTAGCCTCAAGTGTTGACCCACCACCCAAGCTCTCCCTTCCGCCTATAGCAGCCCAGTGATGGCAAGTCTGTGCAGAGCACCCAGCAGTCTACAAAGGGCTCTCCCGTTATCTGGTCAGCGCCACCCCGTGAGGCATTTAATGTGGGGAAAGGGCGGCACAGAGAGGGAAAGTAATCTGCGCTATGTCACATAGCTTGTAAGCGAAAGAGGCTTCTTGAGTCCAGATTGGCAGCCTCCATGGCCAGTGCTTTGGCTATCCATGGCTTCACTGTTAACCCTGCTCCTGAGGGAAAACAAATCCTAACCTCTCAGGGGGACATGGAGTTCTCTTGGTCATCCATCCACACTGCTTCCCCGCAGATAACACACACATTCCCCCGGTTCACCTCCATCTTGCCTCTGCCCTTGACTGGAGCAGGGATGCTCACCACACCTTCAGGTCAGGCTCCTAAGACTGTGAGGTTGCTTTTACTTGGTTCCTCCTCCTTTCCCTCCCACTCACCCACCACCACGCTATGGTTAAATGCTGGTGGAAGACATAGAAGAATCCCACCCAGCAGCATGACAGATAACGGCTTCCATCTGCTGAAGGACATGCAAGGATCCAAATACGGCCCAAGTTTGAGTTTCAGTGCCTTCACCAAACACACATCTTCCTGCCTGTCCAGATTGTCTGAATGGAGTGGAAGCTTGGTGACCGTCATCCCCAGCAAAAGGGGCTGAGTTCGAACATCACCAGCAGTTCTAGACATTCAGCACTGCCCAGGCTTCAGAGATGCTTCAGGCTCACTGTTCAGATGTGGTCTCAGAGGCCCAGCAAAGAAAAAGGCCTTGCGGCTGCTGCCTGTCAAACCAGGCAGAGCAGGACTAAAAGCTGTGCCTCTTTAGGGTGCTGCTGTGGATTTCCCAGGTTTGTGGCCAAAGCTGTTTCCTTAGCAACCAGTCTTTCTGCTCAGTCCACCTCGGGTCATTCTCCCAGCCACCACAACCCCCCCCCCCAAAAAAAAAAAAACCTCTCCCACCTGCAGATCCCACAGCCTGAGCTGCCTCATGATTACCACTTAGGCCATGGCCTGACTCTGTCCTGACCTTTTGCCTGTTGTGCATTTTCCCAAATGTCCTTTGAGGCAAAAGAGTACCTGGAGTGATTCACATTCCCCCCACCCCCCTTTCTCTCTCTCTCTTTTTTTTTTTTGTGAATGAGAAAATGAGTGAGGAATTGGCACTTGTCCAAACAGAAGTGCCAAAGGAGACCGGACCCCAAGGATCCACTTAGAGGTTGGGGCTGTGGGAGCAGCCCCTCAAGCTGGGTGGGGTGAGACTGCATTAGCTTTCTCCCCCCTGAGCAAGCCCAGATGCCCACGGGGCACTTCCACTTCCGAGGCTGCAGGCTGGGACCATCCAGCAGCTGTGTGAGCCTTCCCAGTAGACAATCTTCCACAACAAATTCCTCCTCAGGAAAGGCTCTGTGCCTGTCTGAGGAGGAACTAGGTTGTTTTGCCCCTTTGCTCTTTTAAGGGATTCCTGGGCCCTCCCTCCTTCTTCCTGAAGTTTCCCCAGGAGGCCCAACCCCCAGCTGCCCTTAGGGACAGAGGCCGGCAGAGGAGCCAGCTTACAGGATGGGAGCTGCTAAAAGGAATTTTTGCCTTAATTTTACGAACCTCTCCCTCTTCTTCCTCTAATTGTGACCATTTCCTCTGTCGGTGTGTATTCATGTTTTCTTGGATATCTAACAATTGAAATGGCTTTTCCCTTTCAGAAACACTCACATTCAGGTTACTGGCATTGGTTTGGTTTTTGTTTTGGCTTTTTTTTTTTTTTTTTTTTTTCATCTGCTGCCAATTAATGGAAAAAATGAGCTGGGTTTCTTTGAGGGGGAAAAAAAAAAAGCTCCCTGCTACACATATCTTGCCCTCAGCATTTTGTCTCAGAACACTACCTCCAGCCACTAACAGGCCCCATTGCTCAGAGCCACTGGACTGTTTTGTTGTGTGGTGGTTTTTTTTTTTCTTCCTTTCTTTCCCTTCTTTGCTGGCCTCATTATTGACCATAATGCCCCAACCACTTCAGCAGCTCTGTCCTTGAGCACTGAGGAGTCAAGGACCTTTTTGGCAAACCCCCCTCCCCAACAAGATGGTGGCCACAGAAAGAAAGAAGCTTTGTGGGGAGAGAGAGCCCACCTGCCTGTCAGGAGAAAGGCTCAGGGAGCAGCCTTTCTAAGGACAATGCTGAAAGAGTCTGGGTCTCCAGGAAGGCTGGGCCAATTCAAGCAGAGCTGTGCAACCCCTCGCAGAGCAGCTCAGGGCTGGTGCCCCTCTGTGGCTAGTGATTGAGCAGAGGGGATCCTGACCTAGCTTTTGGCAAGAGCCTCATGCCAATGAGTAGAGCTCTTGGCAGGCATTCTGCTTCTACTACAGTCACAGGACCTGGAGATTCCCCTTTTAAGATTTTAAAAATAATTTTTTTAATGTTTATTCTTGAGATAGAGCAGGGGAGGGGCAAAGAGAGAGGGAGAGAGAGAATACCAAGCAGGCTCCATGCTGTCAGCACAGAGCCCAACGTGGGGCTCCAACTCAAGAACTGCAGGATCATGACCTGAGCAGAAATCAAGAGTTGGCCACTTAACCGACTAAGCCTCCTAGGTCGTCCCCTGCCCTTTAAGATTTTAACCCCAAGATCTGGCCAGCTCTCCAGGACACTCAAAGGTGGTTAATGTCACTTGACCAAGGGCCTCACAGGGACAACGGTCAGGCTTAACCATTCGCTCTCACAGACTCTAGGGACGGTGCGTGCAGAAAGCCAGCAGACGGGGCAGGCTGGCATTTGGAGTTGGCCCGTGGGTGCCCATGAAGCATCCTGGATGGATCAGGCAGCCATCCAGCAAGCTGCCACGTCTGTCTCTTCACCCTTCCAGAATCAGTTACCAGCAAAGACCAAATGGACCAAGTTGTCCAGAGGGAGCCAGCACAGTCCAGAACCTTAGCTGCAGGAGCACCTTCCAGAACCCCACAGAGACCCACTCAGGTGCCTCCTGGGCACGGGCAGCAGCCCTCAGCCTATCCTTCCCCTCGCTTCAGAGCTGTGTGTTACTGCCAAGAGCCCATGCCAGCCGCCTACTGCTAACAAAGTGTCCTGTAAAGCTCTAATTCTGTGTGATAAGCTGTATGATAATGTATATTTAATGTGAAGCTTTTAACATACGGTTGTCTTGTGGAAATGTACCTCATTGAGCACACCTGTGTTATTTCTTTAAAATGCAACAGTGAAATCTAGTTTGATTGCCTTTTGTTTACAGAGGCTGAGGTTCTGCCATCATCTCCCAAAGGTGGATTGTTACAGGAACCTCCTGCTTCCCAATTAAGAGGAAGATAGACCCCTAATGAGTTCGTTAAATGAAAACAAATTAATTTGTTCAGCAGACATTTGTTGAGAGCCTCCTGGTCCTCGGACCTGTTGGATACACAGGAGAATGAGATCCAGCCCCTGCCCTCAGGAAGTTTCCAGTGTGGGAAGAAACAAATAGGTAGCTACACTTGGTGTAATGGGGGGGGGGGGGGGGGGGGGGGCGGGGAGGGGTCCAGCAGCTGAGGGGGCCCAGATGGGGGAATTGAATCTGCCTGCTGTGTTCAGGAAAATGGCCTTGAAGGATGAGGGCTGGGTGTTCCAGGCAGAGTAACAGGTGCTGGGTTCATCAGGGAGCATGGAACAGGTGTGGTATGGGGGAAATGGCAAGGCTGCTGGGTCTCTAAGGGTTTCATCCTGTGGAGGCAAAAGAACAGAGCAGGGCAAGAGGAGAGGTGTTCACCTTCTCCAGCCAGAAAGCAATTCCCTGAAGACTTGGGGAGGTGCTGCCCCTCTGTTTCCTGGAGGGGTGATTACTAAAGGATAGGCTCAGGGTCTCTATCATTTGCCCTCACGCTATCATCATGAATGACGTCATCGCACGGCCTGAGGTAGGAAGGGTGCAGGAAGATCTGCAGCCCAAGTCCACCCTCACACACAGATCAGCACCTGAGTTTGCACTAAGTCCCCTGCAGCGCTCCAGGAAGCCTGCTATGAAGTGACCCCTGACCCCCACCTCACCATGGAGGAACTCACTGCATCTCCTCCTCCTCTCTCCCGAGAGCCTGGCCTTTTGCCCCCAGCAGGCTCCTTCCTCCCCCATAGCCCCAAGGATTCAAGCTTTGGTTCTCCTCTCCCCTTCCATACTGCAATGACCCCAAATCCACTCCTCCATCTCCCAATCCCAAGCCCCTCAGAGCACACTCCATGACCACACCACACACACACACACACACACACACACACACACACACACACACGCGTGTGCACGGGCGCCCAGGACCGGGACAAGGGCAATGCCAGTGCTCTGCAACCAGGAATTTCCTGAAGGGCAAGGAGGAAATGTCTCTGGTGGTCGTCTCTAATCTATGTTATGTTCTAGGGAGGGTTTCATTTCTGTTTCAGTTCAATTTAACAAACATTGAGTGTATAAAAGCGTCCATGACAAGCTGGTGACCTGAAGCAGGAAGCTGGGCACAGGAAACATCTTCAACCATAGTCGACAGGAAGCAGTGAGCGGCCAGACGCCTGCCCCCACGGCATCCCTGCACAGAAACCCAACAGTGCAGGGTGGAAACTGAGACCCAGAGAGGGACAGGGACTTGCTCAAAGTTACACAGCAATTCCATCTTAATATGCCTCAGGTGCTTGAGGGGGACCGGTTCAGAGGGTCACCTTGGCCAGTGTAGCTCTGGGAAGACTGGGGTGGAGGAGGGGATTCTTCTTGGACAGAGTTTATAATCCAACTCTTTCTCGCTGGCTCCCTCCTGAGTGGGAGCATCCCAGACATGCAGTGATTGGTGTCCTAACTAGGAGACAATTTTGGAAGGGGCCTTGGTCTGACTGGGCGGCAGGATGTCACCAGTGTGGTTCTGGCGCCCTCATGTGGTTATCTTCAGCATTGCAGCCAGGACCAGGGGGAGAGTAAGACCGCTCCAAGTCCCGCGCTTGTTATAGAAAGAGAACACAGGCCCAGAAAAGGAATAGGCAGGCATGTAAATAAATAGCGTACCAGCACAGTGGTGGGTGATGGGTGTTGTAGCAGAGGTATGGCTAGCAGAGGAAGTGACAATTGAGCTGGGCATTATATGCAAGGAGTAAGCGCATCCCAAGGAGAGGAACCAGGAGTAATCAAGAGCAGGGAAGGAGGCTTCCTCTGATTCCCAATGCAGTGCTCTCTCAACTACCTCCCACTCTAAAGCCCCACTAATTCATGACAACTGAGAAAGAAGGTCAGGCAGAGTTAGAACAGCTCAGTACAGAACAATTTTATGCAGTATTTTTTTTTTTTTTTTACATTACTGACTTTCCGATAACATTTACTCACTGAACTAGATTTGTATGTCAGGAAAATGTAAAGAAGAAAATTAAAATCACCCTAAAGGCAAAGAAAAGCACTGTGAACATTCTGAAGTATCATCTTAGTGTTTTTTTCTGTGCATACATATAATTCTTTTCCAGCTTTATTGATGTACAGTTGACATATAACACTGTAATTTTAAAGTGTGATGATTTGACACATGTATATATTGGGAAGTGATTACCACAATTAGATTAGTTAACACACCCATCACTTCATATAATGACAAATTTTATCATTTGTGATCAGAAATATCACATACGTGTATAATAAGAACATTTAAGATCTACTCTCTTAGCTATTTTCAAGTATATTATACAGTATTATTAACGATAGTCACAATGCTGACTATTATATCCCCAGAAGTTACTCATTTTACAGCTGGAAATTTGTACCCTTTGACCAACACCTCCACATTTGGCTTCATCCCTCAGCCCCTGGCAACCACCATCTCCTGTCTGTTTCTAGGAGTTGGCTTATTTTAGTTTCCAAATATAAGTGAGGTCATGCAGTATTTGTCTTTCTCTGCCTGACATTTCACTTAGCATAATGCCTTTACGGTTCATCCATGTTGTCAAAATGGCAGAATATATTTTCTTTTTATGGCTGAATAATGTTCCATTGCATTTATATACCACATTTTCTTTAATCATCCATCAAAGTATAAATCTAAACTTAGATTGCATACATTGTATTATTTTTTTCTTTTTGGTTTTTTGATTCATTAAGTATTCTCTACACCCAACGTAGGGCTCAAACTCATGACCTAGAGATCAAGAGTTGCCTGCTTTTCCAACTGAGCCAGCCAAGCGCCTCATAAATAAAATTGGGTTCATGCTGTGTTTATATAGTTTTATGCTTCATTTTCTATTTAAAATAATGTCTTCATGGGGCGCCTGGGTGGCTCAGTCGGTTAAGCATCTGACTTCAGCTCAGGTCATGATCTTGCGAGGTCTGTGGGTTCGAGCCCCACATCCAGCTCTGTGCTGACAGCTCGGAGCCTGGAGCCTGCTTCAGATTCTGTGTCTTCCTCTCTCTCTGCCCCTCCTCCACTGGCACTCTGTCTCTCTCTCTCAAAAATAAATAAACATTAATAAATTTTTATAAAAAAAGAATAGTGTCTTCATGTTATTAAATCTGTGATATGATTTTGTTTTCTTAGCTGCATGAGATTCTATTTTAACTCATTCATGTTTTTGTATAACCAGCTCTGCTGGGAATATCTTTGTTCCAAAATCACTGTCAAAAGAAAAATCACTGTCCATATTTCTTTTTCTTAGGAAAAACTCGTAGAAGTGGCATTCCTGGTCAGAGGCTAGGTACATCTTTAAGGCTTCTCGTCTTCTAGAGAGACAAGTGTATCTTCCACTATTGTGTCTGGGAGTGTCCCTAAACGCTTCCAGTTATATTAGAGAACTTTAAGCGACTTAGACTTGCCTAAAATGTGAGGCATGAGCTAAGCCATTTCCTTTCATGAAACACAGCCTGAGTTCTGGCATGGGGCCACCGGGGGGCAGGACAGGAGGCTGCCTGGGGTCTGCTTATAGGTGACCAATGGTCCCCATCTGCCCAGGACTGTGGAGCTCTCCAGGATGCCCAAACTGGGGTGATCCCAGCCAGACTGAAACTGTTGGTCACGCTAACTACCGGCTCCTGACATAACTCCCAGCAAGCTCTTCACCCTCTGCCCCTGTGAAGGTGACTTACTGGGCTGGGGGCCAGAGATGGGAGACCCTGAGAGGCTGAGAAGGGGTCCTGCCCTCCTGGAGTTTGGGAGGCAGACAACAAGAAGAATAGCTGTCACCCCTACAGAAGCATTGAGGGGCCCAGGCTCACATCCTAATTCCATCCTCTCTGGCTGTGTGACCTGGGCAATGGGTAAAAAGCTTCCACTTCTTCTGTAAAATGGCATGAGGGGGCACCTGGGGGGGCTCAGTAGGTCGAGTGTCTGACTTCAGGTCAGGTCATGAGCTCTTGGTTTGTGAGTTGGAGCCTGCCACCGTCAGCACAGAGCCCATTTCAGATTCTCTCTCTCTCTCTCTCTCTCTCTCTCTCTCTCTGCTCCTCCCCCACTTGCGCTTTCTGTCCAAAATAAACAAACATTTGGAAAAGAAGATAGTGTGAGAAGTGACCTCCCCGGGGTTACTGTAGAGATGACAGTGTGAAATGAATACCCTAAGCATGCCTTACCTTCATCAACCTTCAGATCATGTCAGCCAGATCAGGTGAGTTTTCAGGGGAAAGGCAGGGGCTGTTACAGCCACAGAATTTCAAAGGAAAGAGGGTCTGGGGTTCTGGGAAGGCCTCCTTTACGAGGTGAGAACGGAGTACATTTTACAAAGTAAAAATGCCCTAGCTCCACATCTGCGAAGTAAGGGGCAGAACTCAAGATCGTTTTCCTCTTCAGACTGAAGTCCAGGGTGGTTCTTGCCATTCCCCTGTCCAGGCACCTTTTTTTTTTTTTTTTTTTTTTTTTTTTTTTTTTAATTTGAGAGAGAGAGGGAGAGGGGTGGAAGGGAGGGAGGGAGAGAGAGAGAGAGAGAGAGAATCCCAAGCAGGGGCTCAATTCCATGACCCTGGGATCATGACCTGAGTGGAAATCAAGAGTGGGATGTTCAATCAACTGAGCCACTACCACATTTGTTGTTTACTTCAATATTGAAATCTGTTTATTGTCTTTGTTATTTATTTGTTTGTTTTTAATTAAGCAGGCTCCATGCCCAACATGGGGCTCAAACTCATGACTCTGAGGTCAAGAGTTCTCTACCAACTGAGCCAGTCAGGCACCCCCTGTCTTTGTTATTCAAATATCAAATCTATGCAGTGTTTTTACTGTTTAAATATTAAACGTGTATCATGTTCATTATCTGTCTGTCTCCACCCACTAGACTGTAACTAGAATGTAGACTCCACACAAGCAGGGATCTAGGAGAGTCTCTGGCACATAGTAGGTGCTCAATAAGTGTTAAATGATATAATAATTATAAAGTCCCCATGGATGGTGGGCTTACTCTGTGTGCCCATGTTGTGCACACGCTGGTTTCCCCTGATGAGATCCCCACTGTACAGATGAGAAACAGGATCAGAAGGTGAAGGGAATATTAGGAAACACAGAAATTAGATTTAGTGGTGGCTGCCCAGAGCTCATGCTCTGTACCTCTCACCCCACAGGAGGGTCAAGACCCACAGTCAGTAGGGTACAAAGGGAACTATGTAGTCCCTTCTCAGGAGCAAGAAAAAAGGGTGGCATTTCGAGCTTTGGGTGACCCAGTCCCTAAACTCCATTGTTCCTTTCCCCCCACCCCACTCCAGGAAGGAGAATGAGCCATCCTGGGGAGCCTCTCTCAGGGACTCAGAAGGTGGGCACCAGCCAGGACTGTCCTTTTGAAGAGGGATAGTGAGGTTCAGAAATGGGGAGAACTTTGCCCTGGGTACACAACCAGGAAGTGATGGGTCTAGGATTGAAACCCAAGTATGCTGACCTTGCAACAAGTTGTGTCTCTGGTAAAGTACAATTCCTAAGTCCTTTCTCTTGGAAATCTTGATTCAGTAGGTCTTGAGTGGGTGCTGGAAACCTGTATTTGTAACAAGTTCCTCAGGGAAATCATATGATCAAAGAGTCCTGGGTAAAGGGCCAGTCTGCCATTCACCATCCACAGATCTTTTTCCCAAAAGCTAAGCACCAACTACTCAACTGTGCTTCTGTTCTCAAAAATGGTGGATGGTAGGGTCCCAGCCGTACCTTTCACTAGGTACTAAACTCAACCAGGTCACGGGGCTTCTCTGAGCACAAAAATTATGTGAAAATCCGAAGAAATAACTATCATGTAACTGCTTGGAAAACCCACAGAGTATTGTGCAAATGTTTGATGTTATTTTATTGACTCAGTCCTTGCTAGATAAAAATGTGTTTGTATTGCACAAGTATGTGTCACTTAAATACCAAGTAAGGTGTCCCATGATGCCACGCAGAGGTCAGCAACCGTTCTGAGCCCTGAGAGCTACCAGGGGGCATAAGCTCTGCCTGTAGGTATGCTTAGGACAAAGGCAAAGTTGGGGGATAGGAGCAAGGTCAGGGAGAGTCAGAAACCTAGTGTCTCCTTCCTTACACATTCCTTCCCATCCTGTGCTTATTCTGGAGCCTACCTTGTTTAAATCCTAATCATGATTTGTGGGTCACCTTTTCCAGGTAGCTTTCCCTGATTGCAGCTAGTGCATTTTTGCTCTCCTACGGACACTCTTAGCACTTGGTATGTGCCGGTCTCAAGCACTGATGGTTTCTTCTTAGGGCTGGATCCTAGTTTTCCCCCTGGGCTGCATACTCTTTCACTCGTACATTCTTGAGCCCTGCAAGCCCCGGTGTTTCAAACTTTAGGTCACTATCATGGGTCAGGATATCCATTTAGAGCTGTTGTTTCCCAAAATTGCCTGAGAAGAATCACCTGGGTCTTGTGTTAAATGTACACAGGCCAACTGGCCTCTCCCTTGGAGATTCTGATCTTGCAGTAGGTCTGACTTGGGACTGGGGATCTATTTACCAACCTTCCAGGATGTAGAATCTAGCTTTTCGATCTGTAAAGTGCATACAAGTGCATACACTTGATCTCAATAATACAGATCCTAGTTTACTAGGTCTGGGGCAGGCCAGGCAGAATAACTTCTGGGGCACCTGGGTGTCTCAGTGGGTTAAGCATCTGACTTCAGCTCAGGTCATGATCTCATGGTTCATGAGTTCAAGCCCTGCTTTGAGCTCTGTGCTGACAGCTCAGAGGCTGGAGCCTGCTTCAGATTTTGTGTCTCTCTCTCTGCACCTCCCCTGCTCATGCTCTCTCTCCCTCAAAAAAATAAACATTAATTTTTTTAAAAAAAAGGAAGGATAATTTGTAACAACCCCCAGATGATGCCAATGCTGCAGGTCTAGGATCATAGGCTGTTTGGCCCAAGTTCAGGTGATTCTTACTTTTAGGCCCCACTGGAGAAGTCAGGATTTGGTGCTGGTCTCAACATCAGCACACCTGGGGAGATTTTAAAACATACTAAGGTCCAAAAGCCAAACAAACATACTAAGGTCCAGATCCCGCTACGGGCCATTTTAAAGCAGAATCACTCAGGTTTTTTGGTTTGGTTTTTAAAGCTACTGAGATAATTCTGATATAATTACATAAGAATTATCAGAGGTTGAGACTCACTGACTTAGTGGGTCCCCACCAGGATGAAAATAAATTAATGAATAAATGGAATAGAATAGACCATCTCACAGACTTGTGGGATAAAGCCTTTGACTCCATTATGTGCATGGTATATGCAGATCATGTGAGTTGCTAGATCGATGTAGGTTTGAAAATGAGTGAAGGAGAAATGAGCATGTCCAGGAGTTCACGGACAAGCTGTGGGGACAGACAGACTGAATGAACTCAAGGGCACCCAGGCTTCCCACCACTACCACCCGGGGGCTAACAGCACAGATGGAGAACTCCATAGCCTCAGGCAGTGAAGTCATAGTCAGAGAAAGCCTCAAGAAGCCTCTGTGTAAGCTAAGTGGTTCAGGGTGAACAGGGCTTTGTCATGAAGCAGGCAGGGCCTTCAAAGCACAGAGGACAAAATGTACGCAGTTTGGAGGTATGTAAAAGAACACAGCAGGTTCAGGGAAGGGAACTAGCAGTGGCTGGCCATGTGTCTGGAGCCTGGGGGGTGTGAAGGGGAGTGGCCGAGATAGGCGCAGAGGATTGCAGGGGCCTGGGGAATGTGAGCTGAAGAGAAAGGAAGGTCACTGGCCCTTTGCTAGGGAATGACCACAGGTGACTTTTCTTGGCTCGTAGTAGCCAAGACTCCACTGGCAGATTGTGTAAAGCTGTTTTTGTGGATATAAGGGCCCATGGAGACTGAGGGCCCTAGACAACTTTCTAGAAAGCATTTGGCAGGGGTGGGGGAGTCAGAGGGTGCTTAAGCAATCGTCTATCAGCAACATTCCCATGTCCCTTTTCGCAAGACCCCAGACCCTCTTGGGCAAACACCCTTTTTGCCAAGCACTGAATTGGAGGGCCAGAAACAAGGCAGACAGCCCTACCCCGGTGAGCTGGCAGTGGGAAAGTGATTCACACTCATGAATTATTATAACATACAGCAGGGGCTTGGAACTTCCCCAAACTTTGTGCTATGGGAAAGCAACGGCAAGAGCCATCAGTTTTGCCTGGGTTGGTCAGAGAAGGCTCTTCTGAGGAGGCAAAGAGCCTTGAAGGGTTAACATGTTTAATTGGAGAAGAATCAATGGTGAAAGGGGGGAAGAAGCTTAAGGAACCAAGGATTTGCAAGACACTGAGAGACTGCACAGGGCTGGAGTACAGAATGTCATCGGGCATGAGGTGGACAGTAAGGCAGAGCGGCCAGAACACAGTCCTCACACCAAGTTAAGAAGTTTGTACGGATTGGGGAGGCAAGAGAGAACCATTGGAGGTTTTTAACCTGATTATCGAAGGTGGGTTCTAATACCTTCTAGGATATTATCTGGCAGCTGATATGGAGGCTGGAGGTGTGGATAACAGTTTAAGAGGCTAAAGAATGAATGAAAAAATGAGTAGATGAGGACCGAGAAATGAAACGCTAACTCTATTTATTTACTTTTTTAATGTTTATTTTTGAGAGTGAGCAAGTGAGCATGAATTGGGGAGGGGCAGGGTGGGGGGAGACACAGAATCTGGAGCAGGCTCCTGGCTCCGAGCTGTCAGCACAGAGCTGTACGTGGGGCTCGAACTCACCGACCGTGAGATCATGACCTGAGCTGAAGTTGGATGCCTGATCAACTGAGCCACCCAGGCACCCCCAAAACATTAACTTTGTGATGACTCCTGAGAAAACAAAGGGTTTTCAGTTCCAACCTTAATATGCCCCAAAAGAGCCAGTCAAGGGCCTAGGGGTTTCAGACCAGGAACTAAGACCTGGAGGGGTAGAGGCTTGCCCTGTGACCTGCAGCATGACAGAAACACACTGGCACAGTTCGAGACATGGGTGTTCCTGTTGGCCTGGGATTTCCTCTCTTTGGAGTCTGGTGTGTGTGCCCCAACAGTATTTAATTTCAATCTTTTCCTCCTCTTTAGGTTCTACCACAGGAGACTAACTCCATCCTAATCTGAAATGAATTATTTATGCTTCTGAAAACGCTAGATGCCTGCCTGATTTATTTTTCAAATAATACATCTGAACAGAAATTCACACAAGACGGGGCAAACAGAATTTTGAGTTGAATGCCCTGCCCCAACTGTTGCCCGATTTATCATTTCAAACCAGTGTGTGGCCTTGTCATCATCCCATGGAGCCCCAAATCTAACCCCACGCACTAATTAGATGCCAAATGCCTGTGTCTGACAGTCAAGATTTGCCTATCAGACCCTGCCACCTGACCTTTACGGTCTTCTGCTACTGTGACTTTCTCCACTAGTCCAAATTCCAGTCATTCAACCCAGGCCCAGCTCAAACACCTCCTACCGTCTGAAGCCATCCCTCGTTCTCTCTCAAGGGGAAAAGGCCCTCATGCTTCTGAATTTCCAGAGTCCTTTGTCTTTACACCCTTCATTAGATTCTAAGTTCCCCCAGGGGGCTTGGGCATGAACAATGGCACACAGCAGGTATCTCAGAAGAGTTTGCTGAAATTAGGTGGCACAGTCTCCTACATCCCAAGCAGCAGTTAAACAGCCAGCTCAAGCAGACCAGACAAAATTTTGGAGTTGATAGTTACAAAGCGCACTCTGGACAAGTGGGCAGGGAAAGCCACCCACCGAGAGCTAATCCCTGACTGATGCTTCCACCCAGTGGAAGTGGCCTCTTGGACTAACCCACATCCTTCCCGCGTATTTCAGCAGCCTCCAGAAGTGCTTCTCCTCTCCTGGCTGACTTTTCACGTTTCCTTCAACCCCTCACACCTGTTGTGTTGCCTTCCAGTTTACAAGTCAGAGTCAGGTCATAATTCGTAGTGATTCTTACAAGAGCCAAAAGATGCACACAAGGCAGGCATTACTTTTCGGACAGGGATTTGGCGCTTAGGAACCAGTGACTTGTCCAGGGTCGCTCCCAAAAGTGACAAGGCTATTACTCTACTTAAGCCTCCTATCTCCAGGTGCAGTAGAATCCGAGACCTGCAGTTGTCTGAGGGAACAGTTTAAGCGTGATCTGTATGTCCTAAAGCACACACAGGTGTTCCTCTGTGGCCTGAGGCATCGGTAGCTGACAAAAGGCCCCTGGGAGGGTGTCATGAAATCTAACCGAGGCTACAGAGGGGAGCCAGGCGGGGCACTTTCAGCGTTTGCCACCCACAACTGTCAATGCCCACCGGCCCTCCCCCAGACTGGACGCGGGAGAACGCGCTGGCTTCTCGTGGCACGGCAAGGCCACCGAGTGGCGCCAAGTCAACGGTGTTCTCGCTAGTAGAGGCCCAGTGCCTTACGACAGGTGTGGTGGATGACCCTACACCTGCCCTGCCGGTGCCAAGAGTACTTGTGCGGTGTCACCTGACTCTCCGCGGCTTTAGGGAGGGGCCGCGCGGCTGCGCCTGCCTCACGTGATCGGGCTCCGGCGGCGTCGAGCGCGTCAGGCCACGCCCCGCGCGCCGGGTCGGTCACGGCCTGCGCCTGCGCGGCCGGTGGCTAGCCGGCTAGCCGTCCTGCGGGCTGGCGGCTACCGCGCGCGGAGCCGGACGCCCGCTACAATGGGTGAGTGCAGGAGGCCGGCGAGTGGGCAGCACGGGCCTTCCCCCGGCCTGTGGGTTGAAACAGCGGAAGCACGAAGGACGGTCTGAGGAGGTCGCCCTACGCGAGCTCTCTGGCGCAGCCCCTGGGGCCCACCCCTCTCTGCGCGCCTAGTCGCTCCCGCGCGCCCTCCCGGGTGGGGCCCGAAGCCGCAGGAGCCGGAGGAGGCGCCGCGCGCGCGCAGGGTCGGTTCCGCGCCCACGCGGCTCCCGGCTCTCCCGCTGGCCCTCCGACTTCGCAGGGCTTCGCGGGGCGGGGGGGTGCCATCTGGCTGCCGGAGCGAGCCTTTCCGGCGAGGGAGACTGCGTTCTTTCGGACGCGCCCCTGCCGGGGAGGTGCCTCACGCCGCGCACAAACCGTAGGGCGGGGAGGGGCCCGCTGCGCCCGGGGAGAGCAGCGCTGGCGGCGCTGGGACGTCGGAAGGGCCCCTGCCCCTCGGGGTTTGGGATTCCGGGTCTCCGGAGCCTGTTGACTGTCAGAGACGGAAGGGCCTTCGGTAATCCTGCCCAATTTCCACCCCTCCCCCTTACGCCAGATTGGGGATATGGACGCTCAGAGGGCGGTAAATTCAGCCACAGTTAGGCAGTGCTTATTCTGCGACACCATGTTGCATTGCGTTGTGGGAAACTCAATTGTACAAAGCTTTCGGGGTGGGGGGGTGGGGAGAAGCTGGCAGGCGGGCGATGTTCATTCTGAATCTCTGTAGTGATTATTTAGCACTGAGCTTAGGTAGGGGGAACATGTCGGTGCCTCAGCTGTATTTACCCTTTACACTTAACCTTTATTTTGCCCCGTCAGCTATACACAGCTGGTCTTAATTCCCACCCTTGGTTTCTCTTGTCAGCAGTGAAACAAGCCCTGAAGGTATATGCGTAGTGACCTTGCGGGTTCGAGCCTCCTCCGCCTTTGCTTGGAAAGGGATTCAGTAAAATCAAAAGGTGCCAGAACTGGTCAGGTCCCCTAGTGGTTCCAGAGCACAGGTTAGGCACTTTGGATCTGGAGTCACGCTTATGATTTTTTCTTTAAATGCACTAAGCTGTTACTGCTGACCGGAGGTATTTGGTTTCTCCTTTGATAAAGTAAGCTTAGAGAATTGGATTTTTAAATTAGGGACGTTGCTATGTGTATTCTAGCAAGATACTGTCATAACTAGGACTGGAACCCACCCAGACCGATCTGGTTCTGAATGCTGACTCAGACCTGCTGACTTGTGGGAGTTCACATCCTTTGAGAATTACACTTGCCTTCCCCCCACTTTTTGCACAAAGACCTTTGTGCTGGGATCATATCTGGATCTTGTTTATCCGTGTGGGCTGTAAATTACAGTGAGTAGACTTTACACTGTTGGGTTGTGCAGCAAAAGTGCTTCACACTTTTCAAGTGTTGCTTGAAAGTCAGCTTGTTAACTGTGCTTCCTATTGATAGATAGGTTGAGTGTTTTAGGTAGCAAATAGGATAAAATTTTGTTAAGTTTTGCAGTAAATTGCACAGAATTATCCATGTTAAGGAATTGAAGTATAGAGGTTAGTTTAGTAAAGAAATTGAGCCATGTTTGCAATATAGATCAACATTGTAAAATTCTAAACTCCATTTTCACAGAATACTGTGCACCCCATCCTTCTGTTGCTAAATTAGGAACCTATTCATACCATTCTGGTGTGTAGGATGAAACTAGAGGGAAAGCTTTAGTTTTATTTCTTTTCCCATGTGCATCTGGTGTCTTTGAAGACATCAGTCTCAGGAAGTTAAAATTTAGAGGGAAAGTTTTAAATCTATGAAGTCTAGGAGGGTTTCATTACCTTCCTTTTTCTATATCCAGCCCTGTTAATTTGATACTCTAAATGTAGAGTGATGTTCTTAAAATATCTTAAAATAGTTAAATACAGTGGTCAGTAAGCGACTAACTTCTGTGAGCCACAGTTTACTGTTTGTTTAATAACAGTCTCCGTTATTACAAAGAGCTGTGACAAACTAGATGAAGTAACTTTAATTTGCAAATTTAGAACGTAAATCATTCCAGGGGTCCCTGGCTGGCCTAGGAGGTTAAGCATTTGACTTCGGCTCAGGTCATGATCTCACGGGCTTAGGGTTCGAGCCCCGTGTGGGCTCTGTTCCGACAGCTCAGAGCCTATTTCAGATTCTGTCTCCCTCCCTCTCTCTGCCCCTCCCCCGTGCAAACTGTTGCACACTCACACGCGCGCGCTCTCTGTCTCTCTCTCTCTCTCTCAAAATATTAAAAAAAAGAAAAAATCATTCCAGTCAAAACTAAAAGTGAACATGGACAAAATTTGGTTAGTCAGGTGTACAAATAACTTGGTTTGTATTATCAAGAAACAATAGATTGTTAAACAGCTTGTAGGTGGTGACTGTAGAATTTCAAGTCTGTTATGTATTTATTTAAATGAAATTTTTTACATTCATAAGTTGTCACAGTATATTATATAATCTATACATTAATCTGAGTATTCTTAGTCCTGAGACTGAAGAAGAGCAAAGTTTTACGTAGATATAAAGCATTTGTATGCTAAGTTTTTAAAATGTTGGTTGATCCTAGATTGGCGAGTGTAGTACTTACAAATTTTTAAATTCACATCTGTCAGCTAAAACAGTAAGAAGTAATGATGGAGAAGACTAAGTGATTAATAATTATCAAACTCTGTACCCTGACAAACTTCTCAACCATCTTTAGACTTTTTCTTTTTTAACTAAAATGCCATTGGTTTCTTTAACTGGTTAAAAGCACAAAATGTATGAGGCAGAAGGTGTGTTTTAAACAAATTAAAAAGCTGTGGGTTTTCTTTTTTCAGTTCTCCCCAAGTCATATAAAATACCCACAAAAATAATGCATGATGGAAAGCTGTCCTATGCAAGCACTTGTATCCTGAATTCAGGGAAACAGCTATTGAAACAGGAATTAGCATAATAAAGTCAGTAACAGGTTAATGGTTTTAAAAATTGAGTCTTTGAGGCACCAGTCAGGCTCAGTGAGTGGAGCGTGAGACCCTTGATCTCAGAATTATGGGTTCGAGCCCCACATGGGATGTAGAGATTACTTAAAAAATAAAATAAAATCTTAAAAAAAAATTGAGTCTTCAAATGCTGCATGGCATGATGCTATACTATATAAAGACTGAAGTACTGCTACGGAGGAAGGAGGAAGTCTGTATGGCTTTTAGCAAAAATGCTTTAACAGAAAAGCAAATCATAACAATGTAGTCATCAAAGCAGGGAGGCTGTAGCTAGATATCAGAGCTATGGCTTCTCATATCTGTGCTGGAAGATCCTGTTTCCCCAGGATGGACCAAAATTTCAGGACAAAACAGGGACTTTTAAAAAACATTTCTTTACCCATTTTAAGTTCTCTGTTTCTTTCCCTTTCCCCCTGCATTTCAGCATGATCTAGCAGAAAGATGGCTGCCAATGGCTATTTTATTTTTCTTTCTGTGGCAAGATTGTCATGGAGCCTGGATATTTCAGGTTTGTATACATCTCTTCCCTTTGTCCTGCTGTGGTCAAAAAACTTAGTAGTGGACTTCATATACTCAGCTTGTTTTGCTGCTGCCGCAGCAGCAACTGCTGCTGCTTTGTTCTCCCACTAATCAAGGTCAGCTTCAGGGTGTATTTATCATCAAATCTTTTGTGACTGGAGGACGACTGCCAGATACTGAGATCTGTCCTTGTCTTTACTGTAGGCCACAAGAAAGATGCATAAATAGAGGATGTGAGACGGGCAGAGCTAAAACAGGCTTGGATTCTGTAGCTGGGTGTGAATAATCCCATCTAACTTGAGAAATTAGAATACAATAAGCCTAGATAAAACAAGAGAAAAGAGATAAAGAGGAAAAACATTTAACAACTGAAAAATAGTAAAACTGGTAAATCTGAGAGCTTGTTTTTTTTTGCTGAGATGGGGGAATGTAAATTTGATAAACTGCCTGCCCTGCTCAAGACTAGAAGTATTTTTTAAAAACAGCAAGTACTATATAAGACTATATAAATAAACCAGATTTTTTTTTTTTTAAAGGGAATCCAGTTACCAAAATGACTCCAGAAGAAAGAACCTAACAGACCAGTAACAATGGAAGAGATTGAGAAAGTTACCAAAAAGCTACCATCCCCCAAAACACCAGGCTCAGATGATGTTACAGGTGAATTGTTTTAACTTTCAAGGAACAGATAATTTTGATAAGATTTAAATTGTTCACCAGCATAAGGAAGGAAAAGTGACAGATTCTTTTTACAAAGCCAGTGGAACATTGATGCCTGAACTTGGCCTGAAGAAGGTACTAAAATTGAAAACTTGGTATGTTCTCATGATGTGAAATTTTAAAATATTAGCAAATGGTATCTAGTGATACATTTAGTGATACGTTAGCAAATGTATCTAGTCATACATTTAAAAAAAACATTTCATCATTTCCAAAGAGGATTCATTCCCATATTACAAGGGCAAGTAATTAACAAGAAATATGCTAACATTAACCCATCAGAGAGGAACAGTAATAATAGTTCATCCATGTTGAGCACCTCTGGTGCTCTGGACTACTCTCCTGGATACTTTACATGCAGTAACACAATTAATTGAGCCAACCTATAAAGTAGGTAACATCCCTATTTTATAAATGAGGAAATTAAGCCATAGAGACCTTGAGGAACTTGCTGAAGGTCACACAGTGGGTATGTGGTAGAGGCAGTATCTGACCCCGGGCTGTAAGCTGCAGCTCTTAAATGTTATACTGGCTCTGTCTCTTGTATTCATATGATCATCTCAGTAGCTCCCTGAAAGCGTTTGACCAAAGTTCCTGATTTAGTGGTGGTGGGAAGGGTTGAGGGTGGTTGAATTTCAGTAAAACAGGAATAAATATATTCCTTTCCCATGTTTGAAAATCCTCTAAGCCCTTACCATTTGATCATTAGTATTAGAAAAGTGGAATCCAGTTTTAATGGGAAACATAATTTCCTAGTAAATAGTGAGGTAAAGGGGCTTAAGTTATAATTAAAGATACAGTTCTTAGGATGAATGCAGGATGAAGTGTTGGGGTTTTTAATGTAATTTGATGAAATGTGGTAGTGTTGGAAAGGCATGCTTCACTCCATGTTTGCAGCACAATCCTAAAGCTGGGTAGGGAGAGATGACAGAGAAGTTTACTTGAGTGGGTACTCAGTATGTTATAGGGGCCAGTTAATCAAACATTTTTGTGTCATGATGATCTGTTTCCCTGTAAACTGCTAGGACTTAGATTATGAATACTCCGATGACAACTTCTTATCTCTCACACCAAAAAACCAGTGTCATATTTAACATTAATTCCTAGCAAAGTTCCCAGAAATGTCAAGAAAAATATAAAGAGGAGTGCCTGGGTAGCTCAGCTGGTTTAGCATCCAACTCTTGATTTCGGTTCAGGTCATGATCTCACGGTTCGTGAGATAGACCTCCTTGTTGGGCTCTGCACTGGCAGCACAACTGCTTGGGATTCCCTCCCTCCCCCTCAAATAAACATTAAAAAAAATATATGGGGGGGCGCCTGGGTGGCTCGGTCGGTTAAGCGTCCGACTTCGGCTCAGGTCATGATCTCGCGGTCCGTGAGTTTGAGCCCCGCGTCGGGCTCTGTGCTGACAGCTCAGAGCCTGGAGCCTGTTTCAGATTCTGTGTCTCCCTCTCTCTGTGACCCTCCCCCATTCATGCTCTGTCTCTCTCTGTCTCAAAAATAAATAAACGTTAAAAAAATTAAAAAAAAAAAAAAATATATGGGGCGCCTGGGTGGCTCAGTAAGTTAAGTGTCCAACTTCGGCTCAGGTCATGATCTTGCGGTTCGCGAGTGTGAGCCCCATGTCAGATTCTGTGCTGACAGCTTGGAGCCTGGAGCCTGCTTCAGATTCTGTGTCTCCCTCTCTCTCTGCCCCTCCCCTGCTCATGCTTTATCTGTCAGTCTGTCTCTCAAAACTAAACATTAAATAATAAGGACATTCACTATTACCATAATTTTGTTCAGGAAGTATTTGTGAGTCTAATAAGATAGAAAAAAGACATATAGAGGAGAAATAAAAATAATTTGTGGTATTTTATATGGTGGAAGCTGAATCAAATCCAGTCCAGAAAACTGAGAAGTTGCGAGAGGATTCAGTAAATTGGCTGGTTCTGACCTTAATACACAAAAATTGGTAGCTTTTTTTGTATGCAGACAAAAAGCAGTCTGAAAATTAATTGGAGGGAATCAGCACATTCATAATAGCAACCGAAAAGATAAACTATCTAGACACAAATTTCAGTATCTATATGGAAAAAAAAAGTTTACCAGGAAAAGCGTGAGAGCCAGAAAGCCGAGAATTCTTAGAGTATGGGGAAGCCCTACCAGATGGTGACACGTGTCCTGCCGCCATAGTGGGTCAGAGCAGGTTGGCGCGAGAGAAGTGCTTGTGCCGCTCCCGGGGCAGAGCGAGTGCGGAGGGACCGTGCACATGCCTATGAGCATTTAGTTTATGCTCACCAGTCACTTCCAGAGGCATCTGTTCTCTGCCTCAGGCCTTACTGTGTCGTTTGACAGATCACAGTATGGATGGATGATAAAGCTATAGAGGAGAGCAGCTGTAGGTTACTTGTTCATAATTTTAGAGTAATGATGGCCTTCTGAGGACATTACAAAACCTAGAAGCCAAGATGAATAGATTTAATATCCATATTGAGAACTTCAGCACCACAAAAAAGATAAAACAGAGAAAGTATTTGCTGCAATTTGATAAATTTAACTAGGATGGACTTCTTTATATATAAAAGGATTTTACAAATCAGAAAAATTTTTTCTGTGTACAGGAAAATGGGTATCGTGAAAATTTATAGTAAATCCAAATGGTCAAAAGTAAAAAGTGCTATATTTTAATCAGAAATTTTAAATGACAGGCACCTGGGTGGCTCAGTCGGTTAAGCGTCTCACTTCGGCTCAGGTCACGATCTCGTGGTTTGTGAGTTCAAGCCTCGCATCAAGCTTCCGGCTGTCAGCACAGGGCCTGCTTTGTATCCTCTGTTTCCCTCTCTGCCCCTCCCCTCCTCACACGCTCTCTTCTCTCTCTCTCTCCCAAAAATAAATAAAACGTTAAAAAAATTTTAATGACAAAATGAAGGGTTTTTCTTTACCCATCAGATAGGCAGAAATTACAATTAATACCTGCTGCTGGAAATGGTATCAGAACTGGTACTGGCATACATGTAATTTAAGGTGTAAATCATAATTTTTCTGGGGCAATTGGGAGTAGCTATCAAGTAGTATTTGAGCCAGCAATCCCATTCTAAAACATTTACCCTACAGACAACCTTGTGGGAGTTCACCCAAGCAAGGTGTATGTACAAGGCGGCCCAATGAATCAATCTTTAAAAAAAAAAAAAGCAAACCTAAACAAAAAAACAGGGACTAAAATAGGAGATAGAATAAATGATATGTAATACATCCAGTTGTTAGAATGCTATGCAGTTATCCAAAATACTGGGGTATCTCTGCTGCTGTTAGAAAATTCCAGAATGCATTGTATCACTAGTGGCAGGCTGACTAGTAAAGAGACTCTGGTGTGAGTTAGGCAAGCCTGAAGAGCCCTGAGCCAGGGCAGCGAGCCTGGAGCAGAAAGACGTCTGTCTGTTTAGTTTATTTACAACTTTATTTTCTCTTAAAAAAAAAAAAAAAAAGGTTTTTTTTAAATGTTGAATTTCTAATGTGTACTTTTTTCCCTAAAAATTAATACGTGTTTCTTTTGTGAATTTCCATTTAAATGATTCATTTGTTGTTTTATTGGATCTACAAGCAGCCCAACTCCAAGGAATGTGGCCTCTCTCTGTCGAACATACAGGTGACTTCATAGTTTAACTGTTTTCATACTTGCCAAAATTAGAACTAATTCCTCTCTCTGAACCAGGCCTTACTCTATTTACATTGCAGTGGAACAGATTTTACTGCCCCTTGAAACGGATAGACCATGTAGCTAAGCAGCATTCAGATGCATTTCCGCTCCTTCCAGTGCCCCTGCCTGAGGGGGATGGTGTGGCTCCCCTGTGGGTGGACAGTGAAAGATTGTGCCCCTGGCACTGTCATTTTCTGTCAGTGTAACCAGGGGATTTCGTGGCAAGAAAAGTTTCCTGACCCCTTTTAGGACCTTCCTTAATGGCAGAGTTTGGGCCTGCAGTGGTGTCACGGTTTTTCTCAGCTGAGGGCAAGTTTATCTTTTCTAATAGAAGCATGGAGCAAGCCAACTGGAACTCCAAAACAAAGAGACTTTGGGCCAAAGGTTCAGTGTTACATTTTCTTTTTAGTGTAGTCTATCTCGTGGGAAGAGGACACAGACGCTAGTGAAGGAAAATAGCTTGTTTTCCATTTGCTTCACATGAGAAAGGGAAAAATCGTACTCCGTAGTGTCAGAGGGTCTTGGAATCTTCCTGAGGGTCTCTGATAATACCGGTCCAAGCCTGTTTCTCTTTCCACTGCCACCCACCCATCTTCTACCCACACGGTGCTCTAGCAGAACATACTGGAATAATTCCTCCAGAATGTGATACTGCTGCTCCTTTGACACAGGACCTACACCTTAGCCTGTGCTGCCTTCTTTGGCTGAAGGTGCTTCACCCTATTTGCCCACACGTCCTGTCCTGCCCTGTCAGACTGCTAGTTAATGATGACCCCTTCCTCTGTTGGGCCTTTACGTACCTTGTGTCTATTTCTGCACTTGGCATTCATCACACTGCAGTCTAATTGTCTGCATGTCTTATCTGCCCTGAGGCCAGGGTTCTTGCTTATTTCTAGTCTCTGACACGTAGGGCAGTGCCTGAACGTGGAAGGAATTGCATAAGTTGGTTGAATTTAATTTTCATGGTATGCTAAGAGTTTATTTTAAATGCTAAGAATTTAATTTTCATAGTATGCTAAAATCAGTAAAGAAGAACTTCCCAACAAAAGTAAAGTCATCTTGACAGTGTTCTCCTAGAAGTCTGAATGAAACAAACACAAAAAACATTGTTATTAAAAATTTAGGGAGGAAACCAGTGGGAAGGCTGACATTTGTTGACTAGACCCTCAGTGCATTGTTCACTGTGTCCCCAGCATTGGGGTTAAGACTCTTTAGTTGACTTTCACTTGGATTGTGCATGGCAGATGACATTGGCTTCAGTTGTAAGTGTGGAAACTGATCCTCAGAGAGATATAGTAATTTGCTTACTTTGAAACTTTGTCTCATTGGTCTGTCACTGTTGGCTTTTTGTTATTCTAATTAGAGCTTCATTATTGTCATCTCATCTTTTGAAAACAGTTGAATAGATTGACACAAATTTAACTTGAAAAAATATAGAAAAGAGGGTCACCTGGGTGGCTCAGTTGGTTAGGTGTCTGACTTCGGCTCAAGTCATGATCTCACAGTTGATGGGTTCGAGCCCCGCACAGGGCTCTGTGCTGACAACTCAGAGCCTGGAGCCTGCCTCGGATTCTGTGTCTCCCTCTCTCTGCCCCTCCCCTGCTCGCACTCTTTTTCTCTCCAGAATGAATAAACATTTAAAAAAAAAAAAAAAAAAAGACCTAGATGGTTTATCTAGCCAGTTTGTTTTTTTATTTATTTACCATTAAAATCCTTACATGTGTTTTTATGTGTGTGGTAAAAAACACATTATGAAATTTACTACTGTAAGCAATTTTAAGTGTACAGTTCAATAATGTTAAGTATATTTATACTGTTACAGAACAAATCTCCAGAACTTTATCGTCTAACAGAACGGAATCTATACCCATTAAGTAGTAACTCCGTGTTCCCTCTTCCCCAAGCCCCTGCTGACCAACATTCTACTTTGTCTCTCTGAATTTGACTACTTTATATAAGTGGAATCACTTATATAAATATATATATTTGTCTTTTTCTGACTTTTTTTTTTAATATGTAGTAGCATGTGACAAGATTTCCTTCCTTTTTAATGCCGCATAGTATTCCATCGTATGTATGCACCACATCTTGTTTACCATTCATCAGTGGACATTGTGCTGCTGCTTCGTCTATCTGTTGTGAATAGCCCTGCTGTGGGTGTGGATATGTGCATACCTCTTGGAACTGGCTTTCAGTTCTTAGGGATACATACCTAGAAGTGGGACTGCTGACTCCTATGTTCTGTTTTTAATTTTTTGGAGAAATGCCATACTGGTTTAGTGGCTACAGCATATTGCATTCCCACCAGCAGTGCACAGGGGTTCAGCTCTACCCACACTTACTTTCTGAGGTTTTTTGAAGAGTAGCCATCCTAATGGGTGAGATGATCTCATTGTGGTTTTGATTTGCATTTCTCTGATGATTTAGATGTCAAGCATCTTTTCATATGCCTGCTGGCATCTGAGTATGTTCCACAGTTTTGTAGGTATCTCTCACACCTGGCTTGAAAGATGGGTGGAGTCTCCTCTATCTTTTTTTATATCTCCTTTGGAGAAATCGCTGGTTCAAGTCCTTTGCTTATTTTTTAATTGGGTTATTTAATGGTTTGTTGACTAGCCTCATAAATGTGGTCTCATACTGTTGAGGAATTAAAACCAATTGAAAAGTATTTTGCCTGTGGAGGGGCCTGGCTGACTCAGTCGGTGGAACATGCAACTTTTGATCTTGGGGTTATGAGTTTCAGCCCCATGTTGGGTACAGAGATCGCTTAAAAAAATAAAGTATTTAAAAAAAATTTTTTTTAGCCTGTTAATATAAAACATAAAATTGCCATCTAGTTCCCCAGTGAAGATTACTTCTGGGCTGTGGGTTTGTTCTGGATGATCCAACTATCTGGATCCTTTTGGGAAAATCAGACTTAAATGACTGGGGTGGTCTTGCCACTTTAAGGAAGCAGTTGCATTCTTGAGGGAGGGCCTTACCTTAGTTTTACTCAGTGGGCTAAGCCTTTATATTTAGGCTTCACATCTTCTTCAGCAGTCATATATAGCCACTTTTTGTCCAGGGCAGCCTCCCAAAGTCCTTGCTATCCTGTGGTATGATAGCAGGAGCATGAACTCTGGAATCAGACTTAGGATGCCAGCTTCACCAGTTACTTTCCGTACCTCGGACAAAGAAGAATATTGGTTATTTCATTGGTAAAACTTGGAAAATAATGTTTACTTGATGGAATTGTTTTGAGAATTAAATACGTGAAAATACAGTGTATAGTACATATCTGCAGGCCTTCCATGACCCTGTTCTTCCAGCCTCTACCTCCCAAAGTGCATGCTCAGTGTCCCTTATCTGTAGCAAGGTATTTATGCTCTGGTGTATTTGTTTTCCTTGGCAGTCTCCTGTTAAATTGTGAGCTCCTTGCTTTGTTTGTTTGGTTATGGTTTTGTTTGTTTTTTTAAGTTAGGCTCCATGCCCACTGTGGGGCTTGAACTTCCCACCCTGAGATCAGGAGTCAGATGCTCTACTGACTGAGCCAGCCAGGCAACCCATGAGTTCCTTGCTTTTGAATCACTAGCAATTTGTAGAGGGCTTAGTTCAGATTAGACACCAATAAGTAAGTGTTAGTGAACAGAATGAATGCGTGATTTCATATTTTATTTCTCAATGGAGGACTTTGAATTTTTTTCAGAAGGATAATGGTATGTACCATTATGTAGTTTACGGCACATGTGAACTAGTCCAGGAGTTCTCAAACTTTTTGGTGTCTCAGGACCCCTTTATGCTTAAAAATTATTGTGGGCCCTATTTATGTGGATTATTTATGTGAGTGCTTATGTATGTGGGTTAGTTATTTATGGTCTTAGAAACAAAAACAAAATTTTTAAATATTCACTTTAAAATATCAATGGTAAACCCATTGCACGTTAATATGGTAACATGTTTTCATGAAAAATAACTGTTTCCCAAAAAAACTTAATGAGGAGAGAGTGTTTGACAGTATTGCAGGTCTGTGTAAAAGAGAGGGCATAAAAGGTGGGTGGAGTCTCATCTCTGCGTCTACTTTGTGTCTTTTGTGAGAAGTTGTTCTAGTTGAAGTATAAGCAGAAAATCCCACTTCCCACAGATAAGTGGCTGGAAAAGGAAAGACCTTGTGGACCCCTGCAAGGGTGTCCGGGACCTCCAGGGGCCCTCGGCAAGTACTGTACCAACTACTCATCCAGTCTAAAAGGGAAACGTAATAGTGTTACAGAAGTTAAAGGGTCAAGGAATAGTTGCACATGTTTAGCCCTATATATAATGGTTACCTATTGTCATTTTCTTATTTGTAGGTTAAAAATATCCTTCATGAAGAAGAAAGATCTTAAGCAACATGGTGGATTCAGAAGCTCATGAAAAGAGGCCGCCCATCCTGACATCTTCCAAACAAGACCTGTCACCTCACATTGCAAATGTAGGTGAAATGAAGCATTATCTGTGCGGCTGCTGTGCAGCTTTCAACAATGTAGCAATCACATTTCCCATTCAGAAGGTGCTCTTTCGGCAGCAGCTGTACGGAATCAAAACCCGGGATGCAGTGCTTCAGCTGAGGAGGGATGGCTTTCGAAACTTATACCGCGGAATCCTTCCCCCACTGTTGCAGAAGACCACCACGCTGGCGCTTATGTTCGGTCTGTATGAGGACTTATCCTGTCTTCTCCGGAAGCACATCAGTCCCCCTGAGTTTGCAACCCGTAGTGTGGCAGCGGTACTTGCAGGGACAACAGAAGCAATTTTTACTCCGTTGGAAAGAGTTCAGACATTGCTTCAAGACCACAGGCATCATGACAAATTTACAAACACTTACCAGGCTTTCAAGGCACTCAGATGCCATGGAATAAGAGAATATTATCGAGGCTTGGTACCTGTTCTTTTCCGTAATGGATTCAGCAATGTCCTTTTCTTTGGCCTTCGTGGCCCCATTAAGGAGCATCTCCCTACCGCAACCACCCACAGCGCTCATTTGGTCAATGATTTTATCTGTGGAGGTCTGTTGGGTGCCATGTTGGGAATCTTGTTTTTTCCAGTTAATGTTGTAAAAACTCGCATGCAGTCTCAGATTGGTGGAGAGTTTCAGTCTTCTCCCAAGGTGTTCCAAAAAATCTGGCTAGAACGAGACAGAAAGCTGACAAATCTTTTCAGAGGTGCTCACCTGAATTACCATCGGTCCCTCATCTCTTGGGGTATAATCAATGCGACTTACGAGTTCTTGTTAAAGATGATTTGAAAGAAACCATCAGTTAAGTGCCATTTATTAACTGCATAGACCTAAGAAGAATGTAGTTTGGCTTTGTTCCTAATTGACCAAATACAGATTGTTGTAAGTTCAGGGCACAATGAATTATGGGGCAGAGCTGTTTTCCTTCAGCACCAACAAATTCAGAATAAAAGGTTCTAATAGGAAAATTTAAGGGGTTTTTGGTTTTGTTTTGTAATCATTATCTAAGAACTTTAGGCTAATTGCCTGGTTAATAGCTATCTATCTGATGGCTTTTGACAAGGAAAGCTAATAGCCAAGATATGGTTCTTTTCTCCAAAAGTCTTTAAACCTTCTGTATTGAAACATCAGTGGCCATGACCAGCCAGAGAAAAGGCTCTTAGAGCCCTGTGAATTCTCAGGCTTTCTTCTCTTACTCCATTTCTTCTCTGCTTTTAGGAGTTGCAAAGGGTAGTGTTCGTTAAGCATAAGCATATAACGTGGTAGGACAGAGAAGAGAAAAACAGCTTATTAGGTGTAGGCTTTTCGTGATAAATCGTTTGTGTTAGTTTTGAAACTAAGTACATGTTGGGATGGTCATCATCCAGACTATTCAGGCACAGTAGGGCAGACCCAAGCAGCAGGTGAAAGCTCCCATTTTGCTTTCTGAGTTGGAAAGTGTTGTTTAGTTCTGAATGTGACCTTAAACCCTTCGAATGCCCTTATGTTAATTTCACTTATTTCATTGCCAAAAGATGGGGAGACTTACATTTCGTCACAGGTGTTTGATCCTGTGAAGAAATTTCACATGAATTGCGTATGGATCAAACTCTGGTTAGTTTAGTTCTTTGTTGCCAACTTAGTGAAGAGCTTTAGGAGTTTGGGGAATATTTTCACTTTGAGTCCTAGTTTCTCATATTCAAGTATCCTGTTCTCTTGAACTCTCCTTAAAAAAAAAAAAAAGATAAATACTTGCATAATATTGAATTTTGGAAGTCTGTTAATGGGACTCTAGATTTTTCCCTCCTGGTTTCTAAGTGTTACAGAAGAGAAAAAAAAAAAAAAAACAAACCTCAGGATAGCTTTCACTCCAGAGTGTTAGTTGTCTTTTTTATTTTACTCTCGGAAATGGAGACTTCTATTAGGATTTTTACATTTTGGGAACCCAGTTTTACCATTTTATCATTAAAGCCATTTGAGGTGATAAAATCTAAATCAAGATATTTAGAAGGTTAATTTTAAATGCTAGAAGTTGGTAATAGCTGGATAGCATACTCATCCCCTACATAACAGAGAAAAACTTGTTGAAGGAATCAGATTTTAAAATCTTTTGCCCTGATCAGTAAGGCAAAATGCCTCCTATTTACCAATTGAATAACTAATAAAACCTGAAACATCCTAGAAAAGTGGTTTATCAATCTTTTAAAAATCCCCATCTGTAAATATGTAGTTAAGATTGCTTGCCAGCATCTGACATGGCAGAGTAGTTAAGTTTCTTATTACCAGTTTTTCCTCATTCTGGGTAACTGCATATGAATATGTGCATACACTGACCAAAACAAAATCAGGGTCTCAGCTGGTAGTTTACTCAGTTTCTGGGCAGATAGTCCAAAAGAGATGTTTACCTCTAAATGCAATATGGCTGGTCACATAAGCATCCTTCCAACCTTAAAGGATTGGGAAGCATTATCAAGCATTTGCCAGGCAGTAATGAGGCCCAGTAGCTTTACAACAGCCCTGTTTGAAAATGTTTTGTTGGAAATGGCAGTTTACTTTGAAAACCAAGATGCAGATGTGAGGATTTCAGAAAACAAGGATTTGACACCGAATAAACGTGAGTAGCATCTTTGGCTTATTGAATGGAGTCTGGCTTTGAAGCGGGTTGAATTTGGGGGCATGAATGACAAAGGCACTGGTGCTGGAGCACTGACGAGTGTGTGTAGGTGCTCAGCGTGTGGCAGGTGAGTCAGCCTGGGGCCATGCTCTGGGAATGGGCTTCCTTTTGTCTATACACTCCAGTAAGGTGATGGATAACCAAGTTCTGAAGCACTTTTGTGAAATAGAAGTCAAGTGAGAATTTGAAAGGGGGATGCTTTGGTTTCTGCAGTCTCAAACTTGTGGCATTTAAAAACAATAAATATTTTTAATGGTTTTAACTCCTAATATATTTGGATTTCTTTGTCCCTTTTTACAGCTTCTGAAGACCAAACTGCAAATACATTACCAGGGATGGTTTCGTGTTGTCCTATAGACCTTTTAAATTTGACAAAATTCGGCAGAACTTGCTTGTGGTAGCCAACAGCTTTGTCTGAACTTTCAAAGAAGTCAAAGTGTTATTAATAAGAGATTCTAACTATTGCTTTTTTATCTTCAGTATGAACTAGTAATAATTTTGAAAAGGCAAACATGATTGAATAACTATCTGAAGAGCTTTAAAAGTGGCCTTTTTGTTACATAGGTGGCACAGATGCCTTATGAGCACAGGGCCCTTCTGGTCCTGCCTCCCATACTTCAGCTCTGATGCCACCAGGAATATGTTACGGATTCTGTATTTAACACACTTAGGAGTGGTATGAGCCCTTAGGACTGCATCACAGAGTAAACACCACCTTTGTATGGTGGCAGGTTTGTGTGTCTTTGTTTCATTTGTGGTTGGAGACAGTTGATGTTTTTGTCTCCATAATCAATATTCTTCTTACCTTATGGTTGGTTATGTAATTACCTGCTGTATATTGTAAACTGTGCAATAAAACAGAATTGTGTATATAGAATCATCTTTGGAGACCTGAACTTTCCTAGCTCGATGACAGGGGTAATACTCCGCTCTAGTGCTGTGCAAACATGTAAGGGAATCGTGGGTGGCACACAGGATGTGTGGAACGGGTCAGCCGATCACACTGCTGGAAATGGCAGGTCAGTGCAGATGAAATTGTGTAGTGAGGGGTATGCAGTCAAAATGAAGGCGAGACAGGCCATCACATGTGAAGAAAGGGTGAGCCCTCAGACTTGATTTCCTTTAAATTAAGATACTGTTTTCTCCTGTGCATATAAATGCATATTAAAGACTTGAACAGGCATTCTCTTTAAACTTGAGGACTTTTCATTTTTAATACTGTCATTTTTGCTTAATAGTAAATATTTGCTTGCCTAAGTGACTCCCAAATTGTGGGGGACTCTCCACGTGTCCCTTTTTTTAAAGTTTCATGATGAAAAGTGGTTAAGCACACAAAGCTGTTTTTGTTTGATATTTTGAGTTTTGTGACTGAGTTTAAATGAAATCTGTTAAATGTGTTCGAGTTAACATTCTTCTTTTGGTAATTCTGTTTGGAATAAAGTTGTTTGTTTTTTTTTTTTTAAGTCCATTCTATTTGGTCTTCTACTGTGGTTGGGTTAGGGTTATTGGCACAGCTTTTCTGTGGTTCAGGCTTGTCACTGTTGCTAACCATTGAGCACTCTGCTTTGACTGTAGCACCTTCACCTGTTAACTTTGTAGGTAGAACAGTCCTTCGTTTATCCGTCTTTGGTCAAGAGGAGTTCCAGATAAGTTAATTTTCCAGACAGCTTAATTGCAAAATATTTTTTAAAATGGTTTTTCTCAAATACACTTTTCCCCACTAAGTATAAGCTTAGTAAATGCATCTTATCAGTAATTTCTGTGGTATAATGTGCCTTCAGGTCACACCTACCCCCACGCTAAGTAGTCTGGACCTTTGTGCTGTTTTGAGTTTTTTATATCTACGTTTGACTTCCCAGCTACGCCATTCTGTTAGGAGATTGTGAAATTATTTTAGCTACATTGTTTACACATTAAATTTTCAGGTGCTCCCCGTCTCTAGGGACAGTCGCGGCTGCCTGGTGAGGACCACTAGGAAGGGGAACAGTTGCCATAATGTTTCTAAAACTACAGTTTAGGGCTGGAATTCATTATATATACTCTGAACTTCTGAACTGGTAAAAGGGTGTTGTACATGGCATGCGATGCGATGCCGTTTCAGCCCAGCCGCTGGGGTGCTATTATTGACTACTGAGCGCATTTCTCTGTGTGACCTGGTGTGGGCAGGGTGCTTCGGATCTCTAAGAGGTGGGCACCCAACTTCATTTAGCATCTGAAATTTCCAATGGGGACATTTTTTCCAGTGAGCATATCTGATTTTGAAGTAGAAACTGAAGATAAAATAAGATTTTTTCTAAATTCTGTCCCTTCAATCCATTCTGCATATTGCTTTAAGACTAATTCTTTAGATGAACGGATCCAGGCCCCCTCCCCTCCCCACCTCCCTTTCACTGGCTAACATGGTCCTGCTCAGTCCCCGCCTTCTTCCACAGGAACTTGGGTGCTCTCGCAGCCTCCCCGGCCTCTGCCCAGGCCACGTTCCCCTGCCCTGAGCACAGCACCCTTCCCTGATGGCTCAGTAACTCCTGCTGAGGCCTTCAGATCTCTGCTCCAGCGTCACTTCCCCAGGGAAGCCGGCTCCCACTTTCAGGACTAAGTCAGGTTTCCCTTCTCTGTTCTTGTGCCACCATGTTCCTGTTTTTCATAGCACTTAATTGTTTTAATTGGACTGTGATGATTTGATGTTTCCTGCCCCTTTTGAATGGCAGCCACATGAGGTGGGGGCTCTGCCATAGCTTCCTGTTTCAAGTGTCCTGCCCAGTGCCTGACACCTGGTGGAGCTCTGATTAACAGTAAAGAATCAGTCAAGAGAGTAAAAGGACATGTGGATATTCAGGATCATGGCATTCTGGAATAGCCTTTTTTTTTTTTTTTTTTTTAATTTTGAGACAGAGACAGAGCCAAGTGGGAGAGGGGCAGAGAGAGAGAGGGAGACACAGAATCTGAAGCAGGCTCCAGGCTCTGAGCTGTCAGCACAGAGCCCAACATGGGGTTCGAACTCACAAACCGTGAGATCATGACCTGAGCCGGAGTCGGATGCTCAACTGACTGAGCTACCCAGGTGCCCTAGCATTGTGGAATATCCTGTCTGACTTTCCTTCCTTGATGGGTCATGGAGGTTGTGTAAGGACGAAACTTTTACACTGCTTGGGCTGCCATAGTGAAATACCACAGACTAAGTGGCTTAAACAACAAACATTTATCTTTCTTCAGTTCTCGAAACTAGGAAGTCCAAGCTCAAGGTTCCGGCAGATATGGTTCCTGGTGAGAGGCCTCTTCTTGATGTGCAGACTTCTCACTGTGTCCTCATGTGGCAGAAGGAACCTCAATGAGCTCATCTAAACCTAGTCACCTCCTGAGAGCCCCACCTCCAGGTACTGTGACATTGGGGGTTAGGCCTTCAACATACAATTTTGGGAGGATGGGGGGCACAAACATTCAGTCTGTAACGTGTAAGCCTGAATGATGAGCCTAATGATTATTTCCTTAAAATAGTGTTGTTGACTGCTGCTTTGTTGCTGTTGAAGTGCCACGAAGGCAGTGACTTGTTTTAATTGAGAGCAAATCACAAAGCATTTCTATAGTTTCATGGCCAACAGAAATAAAAGTTTCAGGGCACCCAGGTGGCTCAGTCAGTTAAGCGTCCGACTTTGGCTCAGGTAATGATCTGGTGGTTCCTGGGTTTGAGCCCCGCATCAGGGTCTGTGCTGACAGCTCAGAGCCTGGAGCCTGCTTCTGATTCTGTGTCTCCCTCTCACTGCCCCTCCCCCACTCGCAATCTGTCTCTGTCTCTTAAAAATAAACATTAAAAAAAAAAAAAGTTTCAGTTCAGGTACTTTTTGGGAAACCAGTCATTATTAGCAGTTCCTTGTGGTTGTGTAAGGCGGAGGACTTGCTCCTGATCTGAAGCACACACTAAAAAATGGGGAATACATTTAGTTACATGGAGATGCTACCTTTTTGTTTCATATGACACTACGGGAGAACTTCTTTCTCTTTCAAGGGTCATCATAGCTACAGTTGATAGGTGGCTCCTGGTAAGTAGCTTCCTCCTTTCCCTTGGGCTAAAAGCAGCTTTGGAACTTTTCCTACTCTTCTAGAACAATTGAACAAGAAATTTCCAGGTTTTCTTGGGCTCCTCACTCCCCACTAAAAAACAGCCATAGAGTTTTGGGGACAGATGGTAGGGAGTAGTGCGTATGTATGGGAACCAAGTGCTTTTCATTTGTAATGTCTGCATAAACTATGGAGGTAAAGGGTAAACAGACGTTAGGAGGCGAGGGCCTGAGTTTGGAGGTGTCCTAGGTTTCGTAGGCCTTGAGAAAGCATGGGTGAAGTCCAAGACCAGAGATTTGCTGGATGTGTGGAGCTCTTCAAAGCTTCTGCTCCTTGTGGTCCAGGAACAGAAAAGCATGTTGTTTTTGTGATTGAGGGCAATACTACACATATTCGAGTTCATGTCAACTCAAACTAGAGAAAAACAGAATCCTTATTAATGGCAGTTTGTGCCTTTTATAGTTTTTCCCTTGTTTATTTTGTTTAGCAAATTTGCCATGCATCCATCTGCTCAGTACTGGAGAGCTGCCCTTTGAAGGACAATCATTTTGAGTTAGAAGATTCTAGACTTGTGGGAAATACAGAGCATTGGCTGCCTGAGACCAATTCCGAAGTAAAAATGTAAACCTCCCTTGATTCCTTACTGACTCCCACGCTGGATTAGGTCTTCTGTGGCATATGATGACTGTTTCACCCCTGGCTCTCTCTCCATGGTGTTTGTGCTGTATCCTTCATGCATCCTTCAAGACCATGTGAAAACTCACTGAGGGCAGGGACTCTGATCTTTTTATCCACGGACTAGAGGTTCTCATAATAAACATCTACTCAGTGAATGAATCCTCTGATCCCAGATGTTGTCTTTATCTCTGTTACTCTCCCTGTTTCGGAGACACTTTGAATTCCTTAGGAATGTCTTTTAAAATCATCAAGGAAGAATGCATATTGTATGATTCCATTTATGTGAATTTCTAGAAGAGGCAAAAAAATTTGTGCCGGAAAAAAGAAAACAGTGGTTGCATCTGGGAGGGAGGGAGGGGAAGTAGACTGGAAGGGGCATGAGGGAACTTTCTGGGGTGACGGTAGTAATCTATATCTCGATAGGGGTTTGGATTACACAGGTGTGTACATTTGCCTAAACTTCAGAAATATACCATTAATACTTGGGCACTTCATCATGTGGAAAATTTAAAACAAAAGAAAAAGATACTAAACGTTAATGACATGTATTGCTGAGGATTTTTAGGGTACAGATATCTGCAATTTATTCAAAATACCCCCAAAATTAAGATCGATTGATGGATGGGAGTATTAGACAAGCGATAGAACAATTAGGAAAATATTAAGGATAAAATTGTGGTAAACATGTTCACTGTAAAATTCAGCTTTACTGTATGTTGAACATTTTCATAACAAAATGCTGAGACACATTAGGGGCTTTATCACAGAATGTGCCATCCACATTTACGGACTGTGTAGTTTCAGTGTGTGTGTTCTCAGACTTGCACAAAGCCGCAGGATGCAAAGCCCTCCTTGCTAGAGGGGAACTGTGGCAGTTCCCACTGATCAGAGAGTATGGTGGCCACCTCGTCCACTGTGCACAGATTGTGACAGGGCTAATCAACTTACTTTTTTCTTAGACTGCCCCAGAGGTGAGCGGTCTGCCCATCCCTTGAAGGGACAAGCGGAGGGATCATGATTTACCTGCCAATACGCTGTAACTTTCCATAAATGCCAGGAAATCCTTTTAATTACACACATTTTTTTAAATTTTTTTTCATTTTTTTAAGAATCTTAATTTTTGAGAGAGAGAGAGAGCGCACACATAAGCAGGGGAGAGGCAGAGAGAGGAGGGGACGGAGGATCCAAGCGGGCTCTGTGCTGACAGCAGAGAGCCTGATGCAGGGCTTGAACTCACAAACTGTGAGATCATGATCTGAGCCAAAGTTGGATGCCTAATCAACTGAGCCATCCAGGCGCCCCATACATACACTTATTAAGTGTACACACACACAAGATGAGGTAATAACTGCTTAAACATAAATACAACATTTTCAGAACAGATCTGATACTTTGTATTTAACTTTTTAAAAAATTTTTTAATGTTTCTTCTTAGATACAGAGCGTGGGTGAGAGGGAGGGTGGGAGAGAGAGAGGGAGGGAGACACAGAATCTGAAGCAGGCTTCAGGCTCCGAGCTGTCAGCACAAAGCCCGACACGGGGCTCGAACTCAACGAACCGAGAGATCATGGCCTGAGCCGAAGTCGGACACTTAACCGACTGAGCCACCCAGACGCCCCATGTGTTTAACTTTTAAGAAGTAATCCTTTAACAATGAAATTTGGATCCTTCATTTTACCCCAAAATGAATCTTTATTATAGTGAAGGGCTTTTTGCAAATTAATGTCAGTGTGGCAGTCTAGTGTACCCGTAATTGGCTTTCTTAGAGAAAGACAAATATCCTATGACTTCATTCATATGTGGAATTTAACATACAAAACAGATGAACATAAGGGAAGGGAAGCAAAAATAATATAAAAACAAGGAGGGGGACAAAACATGAGAGACTCTTAGAGAAAAAACGATTGCTGCAAGGATTGTGGGTGGGGGGATGGGCTAAATGGTAAGGGGCATTAAGGGTTACACACCTGCTGGAATGAGCACTGGGTGTTATACACACAGGATGAATTACTGGAATCTCCTGAAATCATTATTGCACTATATGCTAACTTGGGTGTAAATTAAAGATAAGTAAAATTTTTAAAAATGGCTTTCAACAGAGGTGATTTCCAAAAAAAAAGGCTTAAAAAAATGTTTTGAGTGGTCTGTGCCCTGGTTAGAGTTTCAGTTGTTCCTTTTCTGGATTGACTGTTAGCAACAGTTGCAGCCATCTATAGCTCACACCAGAGAGCGTATTCCTGTGGCAGGGCTCCTCTTCTTGAGTTAGAAGATAAGCCACACAGCACCAAGTCTGTTCCTGAGAAGGTAAGACGATTATTGAACTTAGTGCCCAGTAACAAATATCGTGTTAAATTAGGGAAGTGGAAGCCCTCAGCGGTGGAGTGCCAACCTGACAGTGTCCTGAGAATGGCCTAGCTGATGGGACGAACTGGTGTTCATAATATATAACCAGCCTCCAAAGTTACGATATTCTCTTTAAAAAAGGCGGGGGGGGGGGGGGGGTGGGCACGGGGGGCTGGGGGGCTCAGTCGGTTAAGCTTCTGACTTCAGTTCCGGTCATGATCTGGCCAGTCTGTGGGTTCGAACCCTGCGTCAGGCTCTGTGCTGACAGCTGGGAGCCTGTAGCTGCTTTGGATTCTGCGTCTCCCTCTCTGCCTCTCCCCCACTCACGCACTGTCTCTCAAAAATGAATAAATGTTAAAAAATATATATTATTAAAAAAGTTCTTTTAAATTGGCTTCCTTTATCTATATAGAGCTTCCCGAGATCTATCATCCATGAAAAATTAAACCCTAACTACATTTTCTATATTTGTAGTTCTCAAGTTGTGGTGTCCAGATATACAGCATCAGCTGGGAATTGGTTAGAAATGCAAATGGCGACTCCAACCCTAGACCTATGAAATCAGAAACTCTGGGTGTGGACCCGGCAGTCTGTTTTCACAAGCCCTGCAGGTGACTCCATGCTTGCTGGAGATAGAGCACCACTTTTCATGTCCTCTGCCAGAAGGGAGGGCTTTGGAGGAAAAATCAGTGGACACCAATTTGTGTTTTATTTGATTTTTTAAGTAAGCTCTATGCCCAACGTGGGGCTTTAACTCATGACCCGGAGATCAAGAGTTCCATGCTCTACCCACCGATGAGCCACTCAGGTGCCCCAAATTTGTGTTGTTTTAAATTTGTGTTAATTTGTGGTAATTTGTTACATCAGTAATAGGAAACTAATATGAATCATTAATTCATTAACATTAAAACATGCCAAATGTTTCCTTAAAAAAAAAAAAAAAACTTTTAAAATAGCCCAAACCATGTCTGTCATAGGAATCACTGAAATAGTGGTAATTAATGCTGTGTTTAGTTGCAAATCAGTTTATCTAAACAATTTCACAAAATAATCTGAATTGAAAGGGATTCACTTTTTCTCCTCAATGACTTATTTTAAAATGAGTGTTCCAAATGACTCATTTTTCTAGTAAATTAAAATAGTGTGGTAAAATGACCCATCACACTATTAAACGGTAAAACAAAAGGTCATTCAAGGGAAAAACAACATGTTCTAAGTGTATCTATATGAAAACAAAAAAATCTATCAACTATGCTTCTTATTGATAACACTTTTCACGGAATAAAGAATTAATTTACAAGGCTCTATAAAACTTGATTCATGTTGAATAAACTTGTAAACATCCAGCACATTAGTCAACAAATGTGAATCAGCTCCTAGTAAATGTGTTTTCAGTGTAAAATGCGAATTCTGTGTTTTAGAATGGTGGCCTTCACAAAATGAAAAGTGCATATGCCAGTGGAAGCATAAGAGGATCCCAGGAAGTGCAGGAGGTAATGTAGAACTTTGACTTTTAAAAGTCCTATCCTTTTAAAATACCCTTTTTCTCTTTGCATGTTTTATAATGGACATAATAGATCAGTACAATATTTTATATATAATATACACATGTATAATGTATACACATATATAAACTTATAAGCAAAATTTGGAGTGTGTTTAACTTTTCAGGTAAGGGTTATATGATTGAAAAAGTGTAGAATACCCACTACAAGAATCATTAAGCCGCTGCCCCGTCACAGCCTTATGCTTGATTCTGGTCTAAAAATAAACACCTAAGCAATTTAAACAAAATTTTCAAACGGCTGAATGCAAGTTTGCCATCAACTTTTTGAGGTTAACCACACACAAAGTGTGTCACATGTTTCAAAGCATCATTTATTTTGGAGAAGCACATTATGAGGTAGACTCACACCAGAACACTCAGTGCATATATTAATAAACGGTTTATTGAAACCTTAAAATTGCATGTAGGTAAGTATGTATGTAGATAAAATCACCCACAACTCTACGGTCATCAGTGAAAACCTCAAAACAGTTCAACCGAAATGGTAAAAAGCCAATAGGCTTTTAGAAAGCCTTCCTAATTCTGAAATGAAGATTTGTTAAGATGTTTGTGGGAGGGAGGTAGTTTTAATTTTAGATTTTAGAAATCATTGAACTCAATCATTCACTTTCTGGCTAGCTTTCAGTGGATGGGAGTATCTTTAGTAGACAGTATGTAGAAGATACTATAAATCTTATAGTTCCCACCGTGTCACAATGATGGTATTGAAACTGGACCAGCTGTAGAATTTGGAAGCCCAGTGCAAAAATGGGCTGCTTGTTCAAAAAGAGTTTTAAGATGCCTCCGGCAGCATTTAAGATAACACCGGCATGGGGCTTTTCTCAGTGCAGGGCTCTGTAGGACTGCACTGGTTACACACCATGGCACGAAGCCAGCGCTGCAGCTGTGGGAGACCACCACCTTAGTTATCTTTGTCCCTTGAGACCCTAGTGCTGGACAAGGCGTGTAGTGTGGATTTGAATGTTTGTTGAATGAAAAATTTGAGTTTCACGGTTTTCCAAATCAGTGAGAAACGCTTAGTTTTCCTGACCCTGGGTCAGGAAAAGTCTTACTCTGATGAATAAGGTCTGTTCATCATCATAATAAGCGATAGATTTCTCTATTTGCACATCACATTCTGGCTTCATGAGAATTTGAGGCCACATATGGCTAAGGTTCATTTGATTCATACAACAATTAAATTATTGAACAACTACTCTGTCAGATCCTGTATTGGGTACTGGGGATACAAGAAAAGTAAGACAGTCCCTGCCCTCAAGGAGCTTACAGTCTAGTGTAAGAACTTAACAGTACCTCAGAGCCTAGTGAGAAACTTTCTGGTGTCTAGGTTATTATCTGGAGTATTTCCAACTTTCCTAAAAATATGAATCTAAAGTTAACAGCACATTTTGGAAATGAAAGACGAAGTGAAATTCGGAAGAAAATTCAAATATTCAACCATTAATGTAAAATCCATGAAATTAAAATGAGGAAGAAACTTAGGAAAGGTGAAAATTCTATTTTAAATACTATGAACAAGATTTAAATTTTAAAATTATTTTATTGTCTCTGGGTGACATTTTCATTTATAGTGACATTCATATACACATACATATACGAGGTGTGCATATGTGAGATGTGTTCCTTGGAGCCTTAGATAAATCCCATATTTCCATTATTAATTCATTTACAACTAAAGCAGCATACAGGTAAATTTGAAACGTTCCTTTTGATAATTTCTGTTATTTGAATGGGAGAAATCCTTGGGAATCATCCTAAAGATGTACAAATTTCGGTATGATCTTACTCTGCAATGAGACTAAAACTATCACAATGTGTGATAATTTAAACATGTATTTTTAATGGTTATTGACAAAGTTTAATGGCATCAAAAATACTCAAGTCTATGTGGATTTTATTTTCATTGTTCCCCCACCCCGGATTCTTTTTTTCCTTAAAAGCACGAAGGATCCCTGTGCAAATACAGAGCCTTTGTTGTTAATCGGCTATACTTTGGTACGTTGCTTAATCTATTATTCCTTAATCTAGCAGCATCCTTAGTTTATAGTATTTTACTTAGCGGCAACTGAGAAAATAACTAGGCTAGGCTTTAACTGGGAACTTCTGTAATCCAGAAGGTTATTGTGAATCTGTCAGAAAGCTGGTAAGCAACCAAAAGAGCTGTCTCAAAGACTGCACAACCAGGGCTTATGCAGCTCTTTAGACACCAAGCAAGCTTGGTCATCTCGTGTCCCAGCTCATAACAGATGAACACAGCACATTAGATAGAGCCTGTTAGAGGCGGGCATATGGATACTGTGGTAGGAGACAGAACAAACTACTTAGCAGATAGAAAAAATTTTTAATGAAAAAAACACCAGCAACTGGAGGCAAATGATTATATATACCTCGGGGCTGAGGGAATCACCTTATAATAATTGATACTAACTCATAATTTTATAGCCCTTTACATTTTATGAAGTATTTTATATACATCAGAGCTAATTGGATGTCTGTAATAACACATGAATATAACTTTTACTTTTCATCATGAAAAAGTGAATTATGCTGAGCATGCTGTTTAAGAAGGCAGGAAGGTATACTAACATTATTTGAAAGACTTACATCAAAAATAATTATAGGTTTAAAATTTTGGCACTTAAGAGATATGCATTAGTTATCCAAAAATTCATATACTGTATATGCTTTCTTTTATGACCAACACAGGCTATTACTGAGTGAATTTTCATAACTCTCCATGGCTGCTGGTCATTAAATGGGGATGATTGTCATCAGTGTTATCAGACTATTTCTCCTGCTAAACACAAGCTTTAACAGATACTTACGGATGCCAATACCATATAGTCTGACTAATGGCAGAAACAGGCTTCTAAAAGGTTCTCAGAGTGTTTTTCCTATATTGCACTTTCTAGAAAACAAAACTTTAACCATGATATAATGTGATCTTGGTTCTAGACACAGGAGTGGGGAACCTTTTCCTTGCTTGTCTTCCTAAAATTTTTGGTATAGCCTCATCTCGGATGTAACAAGGAAAAAGAAAATACACATGTTCTTTGGGCTTCTGTGAAAAAAGATCACATGTTTTCAAAAGATAGGGGTCTCGTCTGCTTTAGCCACTTAATTTTCATAATTAAAGATAAGAAACTACTAAATATTTGATGTTCCCAAACTTACTCAACAACACTGCCATTAACATACTGTTGTGTAGAAAACTTTTTCAAGATTTTTTTTTTAAGTGCAATCAACCCCCACCAAGGTGGGGCTCAAACTCATGACCCTAAGATCACAAGTCGCATGCTCCACCGACTGAGCCAGTCAGGTGCCCCTGTAGAAAGCTTTTTAAAACAAGTATAATTTATACTATGTTTACCAACAATTATACCACATTACCAATTATAATACACTCACCAATTATCATGAATAAAAATGACTAAATTTAGAGTGAAAAACACCAGATTGGATTTTATACTCTGAAGTGAAATGAGATCTTGAAATTGTAAGCCGCAGTTTCCTCCAAGAGTCTAGCATTCCTGATGCCCTGTAATTCCCGGATTAATATCCCCCTCATGACTTTTTGATCACGACTGTTCCTCAAAGAGGACAAAGATTGTTGAGTTTGCTGGCTAATTTTTAGTTCTCATCCGTGGCTCTATTTTTATACATGGCTGTTTACATTTTCCTTTACTTCACAGCTACTTATCGTGCTTGCAGTTTTCCAGTTAGGAATGGACTGTATGTATATACGCCCTGCGTTTTATGGTATTAATTCTAATGGAAATTTCCAGTCTTGCAAATGTTCTCTTACGTGGTGCAGAAGGTAAGCCAGCTCTGTAGTTTACCAGCCAGCTCAGGCTAGTTGCCCATCCTTTACAAACAAAAGGGCAAAATGGCAGAATAGTAAGCAGGCTTTGGATTAAAACAGACCCAGGTTTGAATCCTAGCATTGCCACCCGATGCCAGCTCTGTGACTTAAGGGAAATCACTTAACCTTTCTGACCCTCCATTTCCTCCCAAGTCAATTGGTGATCATGTCACCTACCTTGCAAGGTACTTTGGGGGGGTTGGTAGTAGAGTGTGGGCATTATTTGACACAACAGAAACTCTATAATGGTTGAAGAATCCTGGACTGAAATTCAGAGCTGGGTGATATGTGAGTCCATGACCTGCAACTCTCTCCAAAAGAGATGCAATTTATGGAACCTTTTTAAAAAATTAATGTAGTTGTACTTAGTAGCTGATTCTTAATGTTAACATTGGGTGCTTTTGCCTCCAAAACTTTATTTTCCTTTAAATATGTAGGTGTGTGGTTTTTTTTTTGTTTTTTTTTTTTTGTTTGTTTGTTTTGTTTTTTTTTTTAAAGTTTATGGCAAACCTATGTTTTCATTGTACTTTGCGGTACTTTTCTTGCTGGCTAAAAAATTCCAATTAGTTTAACATCCATGGTGAAATGATGTAATTTTACAATCTGTCCTAGAGACAACATTGTTCCAAGTGAGATGTAAGCTCCATCCACTTGTGTACATGGCTGTCTGGTGGGTCCTACAAAGAAATGTCAGTTTTATTCATGTATTTGGGTTGGTTTGGCATTTCTATAAGATTTAAGATACTTTCCTTCTTACGGCTGGAATTCTCAGCATCTACTTCCACACCTTTTTCAATCTATTGACCAGTTTAAGGGTAGTCACAGAAATACAACTTAAAGACAAAGTGTTCATAAATCATTGATTTAACAGCCAGCAGAATACAGTAGAAATTGCCCTGAGCAAGGAGTTAGGAGACTTGAGTTCAAGTTCTGGCTCTGCCACTGATTTTATCAGATGACTTTAGGCAAGTCACTTAACTTTTCTCATTCATCCAATGAGATCAAATAATGAGACTGACTGCATTTTCTACCTCTAAAATTGGTTTCATCTACCTACAATTTTAATCAAAACACCTTTTGGGAGTCAAGCACCTGAGAGGTACAGAAATACTAATGTTTAAGGTAGTGCTTTGCAAACTCTGGCCCAGGGACCACCTAAAGATTACTTGAGGTGCCTGTTAAAAATATAGACTCCTGTCCTCTCCCTGGCTGAATCAGAACCTCCTACGATAAGGGCCAGGTTTCTATGTTCTGCACAAGCTCCTCAGTGATTGTAATGCACCCTGATGTTTGAGAACCACTGGCCTAAGAGAATGTGATCTGAGAGGGAAAGAGCTAGCATGTGGCTTCAATTGATCCGGCCTCTGGCAGATCCCTTCTAAACAGAATACCACCCAAAGTGGAGACTAGAAGAAAGCTGCTTACTTCAGCAGAGCAGTCAGCCCTGTGACTGTCCCCTGCTTGATGCTTTTTACTTGCTGTGTTCCATAACCAAACACAGGAGGTCTTCGTGTCGGCTCTTTGCTTTGACATCCAAGTTACTGACTACTGTAGTTAGGACAAGGCTTGAGAGGACTGCCGCTCCCTGCTCCCCGACGCTAAGGGGGCTGAGCTTGTGCCACCGGGTTCAAGGAATAAAGAGGAGTAAAACACAACCTCTTTACTCTCAATCCCCCCCACCCCGATACTATAACTTGTCACCCTGTGTGAGTCCAATTGTCTGGCAGAGAAAACAGAAACTCTGAGCCACACTGTTCTCATCGCTCTGTGACCAGGTAGTGTCCTAACCTAATGAATCCTCTTTTATGTAACAGAAATGACCAAAGCCCATTCCTTCTCTTTTCCTTTCTAAATGTTTTTGACAGGAACAAAGTACCAAGTAAGGACACATGCTAGAGATTTTTAAATTCGTACAAGTAAATTACAAAGAGAGGTGGTAACTATTTTTTCCAGAATTTCACACCAAAATTCCCCTACGGTGAAAAAATATGTATAATTTTAACAGGAAACTTAAAAGACAGTTTGTTGTAAGACTAACAGTTATGAGAATAATGCCATTATCTGTGCTCATTATAGAGAAACATAACAGCAACTTTAAAAGGCCAAAGTATACTCAGTGAAGAGGAATTTCTTTTTCAATGACCAGTATGCTGACATCAAACTTCTGGGTTTTATTCAACACTAGTGCCACGGGTTTCTCCTAACCCAGCCCAAACTCCTGCCAGACGTCCACGAAACTCACACCAAAATCCAAAAAAAAACAAGGAAAGAAAGAGAAACCTGACAAGAGCTACCATGCAAAAGAAGCAGAACGGAAGTTCAGGCGGCACAGGTGAGCAGGAGCAGAGGAATGCGGCAAAAGATGCTGCTGCAGGGAGTCTACCTTGGCGAGGACCCTGTGATGCTGGACGACCAAGTACTCAGGTCACAGGTGTGTTCATGGACCCATAAGAACTGGGATCTTGACCCAAACTTTCAAGATCTTCTAAAAAGAAAATACTTCACCTGAATCGAAGTAATTCATAAGTCAAACACCAGAAGAGTTCCTCATTTGATGTAAGTTGTGCCTAAAACTTTGGCTGATACAAAGAAACCCGTCCACTAAGGCACCCTGAGGCAATCTGACAATGTGTTGGAGAGAACTTTGTTGTCAGTACCACATCATTATGAGAGTACAGAGAACGGATCACCCGCAGGGGACTGGCTTCTTTGGGCAAACAGTCAATAAGTTCACTGCACTGTTTGTCAAATCCCAACAAGCGAATCCCGTAGCCGTGTGGGGAAGAAATCATCCGCCCATCAGGGCTGAAGCAAAGTTCTTTGATATAACCCCTGCCTACGTTGGCTTCTTCAATGTAATGAGTTAGTCGTAGAGAACAGCGAGGGGAGACGGGTCGCACGGGAGCTCCTTCTTGGAATTCATAGACACAAGTCCACTGGGGGAGAGAAGAGAAACAAACCAAAGTTACAGAGCCCCAAATAATGCTAGATATTTCTTTTTGTAAAAAGCTCAAAAGACTGCCGAATTCACAAAATCTTTGCAAGAAATCATTCAGATGAGTGTACTGCTCTCCCAGTTAAAAAATGTGCAGGCCCCATTCCTTCTTATCGTCATAAGCGAAGTCATATGGCATGTTAAAGCCTGTTATTCCCTCAGGCTGCTGGGACTTCTGTGGTAATAATTCCCTTTTGTGAGAGTAACAACAATCTCTTGATATTTAAAAAATTACGCAGTTTAGACTAACCTAAGCCCTAAAATATAAAATACATCTCGTCCTACACACTTCAAAGGCTCTTCTCCTTTCATTCAGTTGTGACTTCCTCAAAAGACTCCTGCTTTCCAGAGAGTCATGAGGTCCTAGAAGGTCTTTTCCCTTAGTCATCGGTTTAGTCCTTTCCCAGTTTCCCCTGGTTTTTAAAAAGAGCAAATTATAATACTCAATTGACTTGGCAAAACCTTATATTTAGCTAGCTTGGCTACCTTAGTAGTCTCCTTCTAAGGTTTCCTATGTAAGAGGATCTGTGACGAGATGAAGGGGGCAAGGATTCAGAAGCTGGGCACAATCTGAGCTGATACTGCTTTAAAGTATTTCCCAGTCTGCCACAGACACTGGAGAGGAGGAGTGAGGGGTTCAAGGTACAAAGACACCATGAGCACACACGGCCGTGACTGTTCGCTCAGGCAGCCCCACTGGAAGGTGGCGTGCTGCCGCTCCTACCTCCTGGTCATCAGTGTTGCTTGAGCACCGAAGGAGTGTGGCCCAGCCTTTCGGGTGCAGCTGTAAGGATGTGATGCAGTTTCCACGGTCTCTCTCACCAGGAACTTCTGGGGTTAAGACTTCAAGACTATTTCGTGGTGAAACTCCTGATAAGAAAATTAGGATGTGAGATCTGTATTATCAAAGGACTGAGGCAGCCCATCAAAGCTTTGATTTCTGGCTGCCACCCCTGCCCCGGCCTTCATTCCTTTGTCAGTCCCTTGTGCTACCACATGTAAAAGAAAACAAAAACAAAACAAAACTATGGTGCCCCTCAGTGTATGGGGAAAAGGTACGAGTAGAACTAAAGAATCCAAGTTCCCGCAGCAGGAATCAGTGACCTAAGACTAAGGCCTTAAAGCTGACTAGAGGTCCTTTTGATTAGAATCTACATCTCAGAAAACTCTTTAAGAATCAAAGTTATGTCGGGGCGCCTGGGTGGCTCAGTCGGTTGAGCATCCGACTTCGGCTCAGGCCATGATCTCACGGTTTCTGAGTTCAAGCCCTGCGTCGGGCCCTGTGCTGACAGCTCAGAGCCTGGAGCCTGCTTCGGATTCTGTGTCTCCCTCTCTCTGCCCTTCCCCCACTCACACTCTGTCTCTCTCAAAGGTGAATAAACGTTAAAAGAGATAAAAAAAAGAAATGTCATATGAAAGGAATCTGGAAAAGTAAAAGGTAATTCTCATCCTCAGAGGAAGTGCTCTCTAGTCCAGAGAAGGAAATAATTGGAAGCTATGAAGGCTGCCTTTAATATAAATAAAAGGCTATTATGTGTGCAAGGAGCAGGACTTCCGGTCCCCAAGGACAATACTCTAAACGACAGACCTATAATTTTGGAGGTGAGGAAGGATATTTCACATACAAGGGGCAGGGAGACCTCGTAGTCATACATATGCCCCGCACTCTGTTATGGCCCCTCACGTCCTTCTGCCCAGCGCCCAATAAAAGTGACTGGTGCAGTCAGTCATTACTAAAGGGAGTTCTGTCCTCTCCCTCAGGTATGTGGAGAACCACTTTCATACACATTATAAAGAAAGCAGTTTAGAAATTTAATATCAAGAGAAATATTTCCACACTTCTCTACCTGTGGAAGGAGTTGCTTCGAGGATTATGAGCTCCCTCTGTCAGACCCTTTGTAAATTGTTTTTCAAATGCGTTAATCTTCTTTAAAAGATTCCCTTTAGATTACTACAGCATTGATGGAAACCTGTGAAGCTCTAAATTACATTGTTACAACCAAACTATACCCAAATAATGATTTCACATGTGACTGAACTTTAGTAACAATTCTAGAGAAAAATAGCTATTCAAGAATCAATTTTGAAAATCTAACAAATGCAGAAAAGAAACCCATCTAAATAGGTAAGTAGTGGTTTTTGAGCTGTGCTCTTTGGAGGTTCCTCCAGAGCTGGCAAAAGGAGGGAACCACGTGGGGAAGGGGTAGGGAAGACTGGTCAAGGACCTCCTTAATTTCACCAGAGTGTCTGCACTTTGTGCTACAATCTACAGCAGATTTCACGTCAAAAATAGAGTTCTAGAGGTGCCTGGCTGGCTCAGTTGGTTACCATCTGACTCTTGATCTCGGGCTCCTGAGTTCAAGCCCCACGCTGGGTACAGAGATCACTTTAAAAAAAGAAAAGTTCTAATCCTGAAATGAGTTCGAGGGCCTCCGTTCCATATAGCTACTGTGTCTTGCCAAAGTATGGTGCTAACATATCCTGACGCCCCGAAGACGCAGGATTGCCAACATTCAGAGCACCCTTACGTATGAGCCCCACCTTCTTCTCTGTACTGTGTCTAGGCTCTCTGTACACCGTCTCTTCTCCAGTTGCCAACTTTATATCGTGAAACTGCTGTGTGGTTTGGTTTTTGGGGTTACCACTTCAACAAACAACCATGCTAACTATTCTCAAGTTTCTTTTTCTCATGGATGGTTTAATCAATAAAGATTTTTCTCAATGATTATTAAGAGCCTTAGCTTGTTTTCCATAGCCACAGTAGAAGAACAGGTAGAACTGATACAGTAAGTTTCAAATCAAAGGAAAAATATTTCACATCTGGGCATAAATCTCTAAATTTAACAGGAATTTTTAACCTTAAACATCACAGCCTTGAATATCTGGAGAAAAGTAGATAGGCTCTAGGTTTAGGAAGGGCTCTCAAACCATTCTACAAACAAGTAGTCATCCAAAATAATCAAGTATGCAATTATCAAGCATTACCGGGGAGGCTGCCCAGGGAAAACACAAAATAGAGGTCTAATGGATAGTCCCTCCCCTAAAGGTCTAGAAAGAAGCCATGCTCTTCTCCAAAAGGTGACCCAAAATTACAAAAACAAAACCCCCACCTCACATTTGGCCATCGGTCCACAAAGAGGAGGACAAACAAAATGTGCTGTAACAGCTTAGATGTGAACTGGGATGGAGAGGCAGGTGAAGTCTGCATAGGTAGTAGAAAGCACTTCCCATAGGGGGTGGAAAGAATAGGCTATATAGCTAGTTCTGCCAGAGCGGTGGGAGGAAACTGGCAAAAGCAGAGTGGGGACAGATTGTATCCCACAATCCCTCTAAGGCTATCAGGTGCTGCTCAGATAAAGAAATGGCAGAGCAAAAAGCCTACTGGGCTGGAACCAAGCAATTTTCACAAGCACCTGACAAGTCACTACTTCATATTTATACAGGACCATAACATGCATAATCTCATTTAATTACCATAAAAACTTTGATTGCAATCTACATGTCCTACCTACTTTTTCTCCAATTTAGACCAAACTAAGTCCAGTAAATAAAACCAAAGCTCAAATTCCAACAAAGATTTAAGCCCAAGATACTCAACCCTAGAGACTCTGGTTAGACTTTTGAAAACGACTGAGGGACAGAGAATAACCTCTTCTTTATTGGCTTTTGTTTGTATGGATTAAAACTAAACTAAAGAAAGCTATTTGGTAGAATCTGTTGTAAGATTATAAAATCCAACTGTTAACCTACCTTCTCTTTGTGAGGCTCGTGACATGTGTTTCTCAGAAGATGAATTAGAATCACTATGATGACAAGGTGAACCAGAAACTCTAGGACCAGATGAACCTGAAGTGGTCAGATCTTGAAAATACAAAAAGCTGACAATAAACTTAGCAAAACTTAATGTCTCTTAACTTTTTAATCATTTAGTTGAAGCATACTGTTAAAGTCCATCTGAAACCTGGCAAGTACATGCCCACTTACAGCTGGCCTATAAGACTGAGGTAGGAAGGGCAGCTCTTTGAAGTGTTCTAAGGCCTGGCCCCTTTCTAAAATCTCTTCTACCGGGGCAGCTGGGGGGCTCAAGTCAGTCGAGCATCCAACTCTTGATTTCAGCTCAGGTCATATTCCACGAACTGTGAGCATGGAACCTGCTTGGGATTCTCTCCCTTGTTCTGACCCTCCCCTGCTCATGCACGCTTTCTCTCTCAAAATAAATAAACATTAAAAAATAAAATCTCAGGGGCACCTGGGTGGCTCAGTTGGTTAAGTGTCCGACTTTGGCTCAGGTCATGATCTCACGGCTTGAGTTCGATCCCTGCATCAGGTTCTGTGCTGACAGCTTGGAGCCTGGAGCCTGCTTCGGATCCTCTGTCCCTCTCTCTCTGCCCCTACCCTGCTCGCTCGCTCTCAAAAATAAAAACATTAGAAAATAATAAAAAATAAAATCTCTTCTACCAATGACTTAAGTGGAATAAAAACGACACACCAAACAAACATAGGAGCATCTTTGGGTTGCCCATCATTTCTGTAGTAAAATAGAACAAGAAAATTCAATAAACACGAGAACGGAGGAGTTCAACCTGTTTATTTAATCTTAGGATAGAGTCCAAACACCAAGTCCATTACTGAGGACATTAAATGATCCTTCTTAAGCATGCCAAAAAATTCAAAAATCATTCTGGAAATTATATGAATACTATCTCTGAAATGCAATACAAACTCTATACTGGAATCTGTAGAAAAATCATCAGATGGTTGGGTTTGATGTATTCCTCCAAATAGCAATCTATTTCATCACATTCTTCTAGTGGCCCCACACTTTCATGAAGACTTCTTAATCTAATTCCCTTTGAGGTTATTATCAGAATTAACCTTAGAAGACAAAACATTCTTGGTTTTTGAATTAAAAAAAATACCAACTAGACCTTCTAAAATCACTACTTCTCACTAAGCTGATTACTAATGTTTAACCTAAAAATAAATTTCTGAATGTAAAAGGACTCACATATTTAGGAAATGCCTTGCTTTGCAAATACGTTGGTAAAACTTAAATTTCTACTTTTAGCAGTAAATTGGGCAAATGCAGTATAATGAGGCCTGCATTATCCCAAAGGAGTCTTCAAAGTGGCCCTATATAGACAAGAGAAAGAGTCCAACCATCTGAAGCCAATTTTAAATAGCAATTTATAAATAAACATTATGTGTTCCAAATGCTTACGTCTGGGTAAACACAAAATTATGTTCCTGGAACAGCCCTCTTCTTCCCAAAGGTGATGAAATATAGTGTCTATCATATAAAATGTAGATGAATTATGGTGCATAAGTTTTTCTGAGCCCCAATTTCACTGAAGTCTAATGGAATCAGCAACAGGAAAAACAGGGCTTTAGCAAGAGGGTATTTAGGGGCTGTGAAATAGGATGGCACCAGCTACCTGGGTATGGACATCTTATAGTCTAGGATATAATAGAGACTTAAAGTTCTATATTGAATATGTCTTTTTCTTAAGGTTTATTTATTTTTGAGAAAGACAGAGTGCAAGCATGGGAGAAGTAGAGAGAGAAGGAGACTCAGGATCCGAAGCAAGCTCCAGGCTCTAAGCTGTCAGCACAGAGCCTGATACAGGGCTGGAACCCATGAACCACAAAACCATGACCTGAGCCAAAGTCAGATGCTTACCCAACTGAGCCACCCAGGTGCCCCATATATTGAATATATCTTAAAAGCTCTGCTGGGTTCCAGAAGGACTTAAAAAGATTGATACTACCTTGGGCTACCACTAATTTTTGAGGTAGTGATGATTTAGAAATTGATGAAAGATTTCTGGATAGCATAGCTAAAAGAAAGCATTTTTAGAGTTAGCAGTTCTTTGCCCTAGATCATTTGTGATACAGAAGCACTGATTTATGCTATGTCAGAGATTTATATAGGTTATACTTCCTTGGGAAAAAAGCTCTCACTGGGCTTTCCAAAAAATATCTTCTAATTTTCTTCCCTTTCTCCTGCTATCATTCTCAGAATGGAAACATATGCCATCCCTTTGTGTGAGATTCTTTGGAAAACTTTCTTTGATCAAAAAAGAAAAGCTTACCTGAACTTGATGTAGTTCTTCTTGCTCTCAAAATAGGATAGCTGCCTACTTCTAAAGACTTGGTTAAGTCAAGATCATGCAAAATCAAGAGATATCCAGAGGACGTTGAGATCAACATTTTCGAACAATCTGGTGTTAATCTCATTCTCATGAGAAAACGTGTGTGAAAGAATTTCTTATGTGGACACCCATCTTCTGTACACCTACAGAAGAAATCAAACCAACAAAACCTAGAATTATCATAAATATAAGGATTTGGTTGATAGTCATAATTCTGAACGTCAAACTAGAATTTACAATTTGTACTTAGCTTTACGGACATTAACGATTAACAAATTTGGTTGTTTTGCTCATCATTCCTTCTTTCATCTCCAACTTTCCATTTTATTCTTTCTTTCTGAAGTGTGTGTGTGTGTGTGTGTGTATATATATTTTTTAATTTTAATTTTTTCTGAGAGAGTGAGCAGAGAAGGGGGGAGGGGGAGGGGGAGAGAGAGAATCTTAAGCAGGTTCCACACCTAGCATGGAGCCTGATGTGGGAGTCAAGCTCACGACTGTGAGATCATGACCTGAGCTGAAATCAAGAGTTGGACACTTAACTGAGCCACCCAGGCAACCCCTGAAGTATATATTTTTAGGTAAGACTTTGTTGAGGTAAACTCTCTCTTTATGTTGTTCTGAAAATCTGTATTTCCCTCTTTTTTGGAGGGTGGGAAGGAGTGGAAGAGACAGGCAGAGGGAGAGAGAGAATCTCAAGCAGGTTCCATGCTCAGTACAGAGTCTGACACAGGGCTTGATCCCACAACCCTGGGATTGTGACCTGAGCCAAAATCAAGAGCTGGACACTCAACCGAACTGAACCACCCAGGCACCCCTACTCTTCTTTTATGATTAAAGATTTAGCTGAGTACACAACTTCAGTTATGTACTCAGTTATGTACTTCAATTCTTTCTGACTACTGGGGATAATATTCCACTGAATTCCAGCTTCCTAACCCTAACCCTGTTGTTATTTGTAGGTGCTATTAGTCAATTGTTTATTTGGGTCATTTTTCCCCCTTTGGGCTAACCTTCTCTTTGTCTTTGGAGTACTGCAGCTTCACTCTGATATGTCTAAATTTGGATTTCTACTTTATTGCGATTCATTTGACCTTCTAAATTGTAAGATTAATATCCATATATTCTGGGAAATTATCCGTTATTATTCCAGTATTGCCTCTTACCTATTTTCTCTATTCTTTTGGGGCTCCAAATAGATGTTTGAAACATTCACATTGGACTCTCCTGGTCTCATAACTGCTCTTTCATGTATTCTATCTCATTTCTGTTGCATTCTGGATAATTTTTCAGTATCTATCTTCCAATCTGTTTTTTAAAGTTGTGTCTAATCTGTGACCTGACCCATCCTGGTTTTTAAAAGGTTTTTCAATTACCGGGGCGCCTGGGTGGGTTAGTCAGTTAAGTGTCTGACTTCAGCTCAGGTCATGATCTCACGGTTCTTGAGTTGAAGCCCCCCTTGGGCTCTCTGCTGTCGGCACAGGGCCCGCTTTGGATCCTGTCTCCCCCCCTCTCTCTCTCTGCCCCTCCCCTGCTTGAGCACTTGACTCTTTCTCTCAAAAATAAACAAACATTAAAAATTTTTTTCTTAATTACTAAAAACTATATGCTTAAAATTTTTTTAAATGTTTGTTGTAATGATTAGGAACACTACTGATTTTTACATTTTGATCGTAAGTCTTGCAATCTTGGTTGGTTAACTCTTACCAATTCTGATAATTTGTCAGAATTTCTAAGGTTTTCTATATAGACTAGGGGTCAGAAAACTGGTCTATGGGCCAAGTCTGGATTATTGCTTGTTTTTGTATAGAAAGTTTGTTGGAACACAGCAATATTCATTTATGTATTGTCTATGGCTGCTCAGAAACCACATAGCACACAAAGCCTAAAATATTTATTGCACAATCCTTTACAGAAAGCTTACCAACACTTCATAAGACAAATATCATCTGTGAATGCTGTTTTTTCATTTGTTCCTTTCCAATCCTTATATATTTATTATACTGCACCAAGTAGGACTCTGCCTACAACCACCCCAAAACAATGGTAAACAATAGCAGTTAACAGCAGGCATGTTCTTCTTTAAAGCAAGCTCTACATTCAATGTCAGGCTTGAACTCTTGACCCCAAGATCAAGAGTTGCATGCTATACCGACTAAGCCAGCCAGGTTCCCCTACAGAGAAAACCTCTACAAGTTTCACCATTTAAAAATGTCAGGTAGGTTTTAGTGTATACTTTTGAAGAGTTTCCTACTATTTCTAGTTAACAGCTTTATTAAGATATAATTTACATGTCATAAAATTCACTCATTTTAAGCTTACAATTAAGTGATTTTTTAGTGGAGTTGTGCAATCATCAAAACGATCCAATTTTAGAACATTTTCTTCATTCTAAAAACCCTACCCTGGCCATTAGCAGTCACTTCCTATTCCTACTCCAAGTTGCAGGGAACCACTAGCCTACTTCTGTCTCTGTAGATCTGCTAATTGTGGACATTTAATAGTAATAGAATGATATAATAAGTTGTCTTTTGGTTTGGCTTTTTTTACTTAGCATAATTTTTTTGAGGTTCATGCATGATGTAGCACATCAGTACTCTGTTCCTTTTCATTACTAAATAGTATTCTACTATATAGATATACTACATTTTGTTTACTCACTTACCAGTTGATAGATATTTGTATTTGTTCCATATGGGGGATATTATGAATAATACTGTTATAAGCATTCATGGACAAATCTTTGTGCGGTGATATGTGTTCGTTTCCCTTGGGTACATACTTAGGAGTGCAATGGCTGGTCAGATGATAACTCTATGTTTAACATTTTAAGAAACTACCAAACTGCTTTATCAAGTGGTTGAACCATTTTACATCCCTACCAGCAATCTACGAGGATCCAGTTTCTCCACATTCTTACCAATACTTGTTATTGTCTTTTTCAATTAAAGCCATCTTAGTAAGGACGTGAAATGATTTCTCATTTTGGTTGACTTGCATTTTCCTTACGACTAATGATGTTGAACATCTTTTCACATACTTATTAATCATCTGTATATCTTCCTTGGTGAAATGTCTATGTAGATATTTTGCCCATTTTTAAATTGGGTTATTGTGTACATAGAAGTTACAAGAGTTTTTTATATATTCTGGGCACACATCCTTTATCAGATATATATTCTCTCCCATACTATAGTCTTTCTTTTCACTTTCTTAATGGTGTCATTTGATACACAAAAGTTTTTAATTTTAATGAAGTCCATTTTATCAATTTGTTAAATCACTCTTACTTTGGTTTGCAAGAAGATTTGCTCCCAAGTTTTCTCCTCTGAGATATATGATTGTAGCTCTTACATTCAGGTTGAAATCCATTTTGAATTGCTTTTTTTTAATGTAAGATAAGGGTCTAAATTCATCTCTTTGCATCTGGATATCCAGTTGCACAGACATCATTTTTTGAAAAGTCTATCCTTTCCTGAACCACTGAATTACCTTGATACCTTTGTTGAAGATCAGCTCATCATAAATGCAATGGTTTATTTCTGGATTCTCAATTCTGTTCCTCATTTATATGCCTGTCCCATGCCAGTAAACACCTTGTCTTGATTACTATGGCTTTGTAGTAAGTTCTGAAATTGAGAAATGTGAGAGTCTTCCAATTTTGTTCTTTTCAAGGTTGTTTTGGCTATTCTGGGTCATTTGTATTTCCATATAAATTTTAGAATCAGTTTGACAATCTGTCCAAAAAAGGCAGCTGGAATCTTGATAGGGATTGCATTGAATATGATGTATTACATTAATTGATTTTTGGATATTAAACCAACCCTGTTTTCCTGGGATAAATTCTACTCAGTTGTGACATATAATCCTTTATACATGATACTATGTTTGATTTGCTAATATTTTGTTGAGGATTTTTCTATTTTCTTCTTTTTGTTTTTGAGGAATATTGGTCTGTAGTTTATCATTCTCGTGATGTTTGTGTGGTTTGGTATCAGAGTAATAATACCAGCCTCATAAAATGAGTTGGGAAGTATTCTCTCCTCTATTTTCTGCAAGTTTGTGAAAGACTGGTATTATTTATTCTATAAATGTTTGGTAAAATTCACCAGTGGAGACTTTTGGGACTGGGCTTTCCATTGTGGAAAGATTTTTAAATTACCACTTCAATTTTTAGCTTGCTTTAGGTCTGTAGGTCTATAGATTTTCTATTTGTTCTTGAGTGAATTTAAATAATTTGGGACTCTCTAGGTATTTAAGTTGTCTAATTTGTTGCCATAAAGTTGTTCATTGTATCACTTTATAATCCTTTCAATCTCTGTAAAACTGGTAATAATGGGGGCTCTTGGGTGGCTCAGTTGATTAAGCGTCAGACTTTGGCTTAGGTCACAGTCTCACGGCTTGTGAGTTCAAGCCCCACTTTAGGCTCTGTGCTGACAGCTCAGAGCCTGGAGCCTGCTTCAGATTCTGTGTCTCCTTCTCTCTCTGCCCCTCCCCTGCTCGCTCACGCTTGCTCTCATTCTCTCGCTCTCAAAAATAAACGTTAAAAAAAATTATTTTTTAAAGACTGGTAATAATGTCCCCTCTTTGTTTTTAATTATGAACGAATGTTGAATTTGATTCCTTGATGAAAACAATCATATGGACTTTTGGTTTAACCTGTTAATGTGATAAATTAATAGAATTTTAATATAACTTCTATTGATAGATTTAAGATTGTAAGTAATCTACACCCAATGTGGGGCTCGAACTCATGACCCCAAGATCAAGAGTCACATGCTCTATTAAGTCAGCCAGGCGCCCTGGATATATCTTTTGATGCCTTGAATAAACCAAACTTGGCCATGATATTTTGATTAATAACTTACAGGATTCAGTTTTCTTTTGTTTAGAATATTTGCATCTACATTCACATTGCAGACTGACCTTTCAATTTTTTTCTTCTAATATTATCTTTGTTGGGTTTAGGTATTAAGGTCACTCTAACTTCATACATGAGGTAAGAAGGAGAATTCCCCCTTTTTCTGGAATTTGAACAACTTAATAAAATTGAAGTGTTCTGTTTCCTATATAATCTGGTAGAAGTCACCTGTAAAACTGACAGGCCTGCTGTTTTATTAGATAAATTTTAATTGATACTTTCTATTTCTTTAATGGCTATAGCAGAGGCAATATTCAGAATATTTAAATAACCAGCAATGCAAAAAACTAGCCAGTCAGAATTGATGTGGTTGGCAGTGTTGGAACTGGGTCTGGGAATTACTTTACTGTAATATCCTAAAACTCCCATCAGCAAAGGGTACCTCTCAGCAGTCTGTAAACCAGGGTTTGACTCTTGGCTCATATTTTACTGTCTTAATGACAGTCATGTGGGCAAGTTACCCAACGTCTCTGACTTTGTGGTTTCCTTAGCTTTAAAATGGGATAGTAATAGTTATCTAACTCATGAGGCTGTTCTCAGAATTAAATGAGATGCTGAACAACCCCCACCCCAAAGGGGGAGAGGTGTTTTAAGGGGGACTTTAGCTACTAGATCATAGAGAGATCTTGAGGGAAGTGTCCCCAAAAGGGCCTGGGTAACCAGAAGGTGACAGGATTTGACCTGGGGATGATTCAGGATAGTGGCTATTTATCATTTAATACAGAAGAAGTTTAATATTTTAACAACTACTTCAGATAAATCAGTACATATTGGTTAAATAATCAGTCCAGGTGATAGGTCTATTTCAGGTTTTCTATTTCTCTTGATCAGTTTTGCTAAGGATTTTGAGTAAACTGTCTACTTCATTGAAGTTTTCAAGTATACTGGCATAAAGGTGAACTTATTATCTTATTGTATACTTTTTATTGTCTCCTTTTTTTATGGTTAAGATTATCTTTTGTCTGATTTCTCTTAACGAATCTTACCAGATAATTGCAATTTCAATTGGCTTTTTCAAAACACAGGCTTTAATTTCTTTTATCATTTCCATAATCTACTTTAATTGGGTTTACTCTTTTTAATCTTTTCCCAGTTGTTTTTTTAATGTTTATTTATTTTTGAGACAGAGCATGAACGGGGTAGGGTCAGAGACAGAGGGAGACACAGAATCCAAAGCAGGCTCCAGGCTCTGAGCTGTCAGCACAGAGCCCGACGCGGGTCTCGAACTCACAAACCGTGAGATCATGACCTGAGCCGAAGTCAGAGGCTCAACCGACTGAGCCACCCAGGTGCCCTTCAGTTTTTTTGATAAAATGCTTAGTTCACTAATTTTTAGTTTACTGATTTCACTAATAATTTCTTCTTCAATCCATGAATTATTTAGGAAATGAGTTTATAAGCCCAAATATGGGAATTTATAGTTACCTCTGTTAATTAAACTATACTGAGGTCAGGGAAAATCATTTGTGTGATAACAAATCTCTGATACTGGTTGAAACTTACTTTGTAGTCCGGCACATGCTCTCCTTTTGTACATATTCTGAGTTTGCTTCAGAGGATGTATTCACTATGTGTTGGGAGAATTCTAAATATGCCTAATAAATCAAGTTTATTAACAGTAAAATCTCCTATGGTCTTTTTAACTTTTTGGCCTATTTTATCTGTTAGTAAATGAGAGAATGGCTTAATATTTTCCACTGATACGGAAAATATTTTTTTTTATAATCTGTCCATTTTTGCTTTTTATGGTTTGAAGCTATGTTTATTAGATACATGTAAGAATTTTATACTCCAGTGAAATAAACCTTTTAATTAATATAGTACCTTTTTTATCACTAATTATGCTTTATGCCCTAAACTCTCTTTTGTCTGCTATCAATGGAGATGTAACTTTTTCTTTGATTTGAATTTGCCTGTTATTTTTTCCCCATCCTTTTACTTTCAGATTTTTTTCATTGGTATGTTTTAGGTGTGTCCCTTACAAAGAACATATAGTTTGGTTTTCTTTTTTAATCCAATCTAACCCCATCTGTCTTTTAAATGGCTACTTTAGTCCATATATGTTTATTGCGATTATTGATATTTGGATTATCTGCCTACCATATTTTTGTGCTTCCTGATTTACCTGTATTTTTTTAATGATTTCCCCTCCCTTCTCTGCCTCTATTGGATTGATCATGTTTTAATAGCTTTTGTCCACTAATTTAGAAGTTACCATTCATATTCCTACCCAAGTTTTATTTCTAAATTTAAAAAATAAATTTTAACAGTTATGTGTGTCTCAAAGATAATCTATATATCCTTTGCTGAAACAGTATGCATAGTTACAAATCTTTAAAAATATCCCATCTTGGGGCCCCTGGGTGGCTCAGTCAGTTATGCGTCCGACTTCAACTTAGGTCATGACCTCGCTGTTTCTGAGTTGGAGTCCCATGTCGGGCTCTGTGTTGACAGCTCAGAGCCGGGAGCCTGTTTCAGATTCTGTGTCTCCCTCTCTCTCTGCCCCTCCCCTTCTTGTGCACTCTCGCTCGCTCTCTCTCAAAAATAAACATTAAAAAAAATATATCCCCTGTCTTTTTACATATGACCTCTGAAAAGAATATTTCAGAAATAGTCCTGTATATCACTGTATTGTCATTTCACCACAGCTAGCAACAGGTATATTTAAAAAAATTTTTTTAAAATTTATTTTTTGAGAGAGAGACAGAGCATGAGCAGGGGAGGAGCAGAAAGAGAGGGAGACACAGAATCAGAAGCAGGCTCCAGGCTCCGAGCTGTCAGCACAGAGCTGGATGTGGGGCCTGAATTCATGAACTGTGAGATCATGACTCAAGCCGAAGTCGGGAGCTTAACCAAATGAGCCACCCAGGTGCCCCAGCAATAGGTATATTCTAATCATTTCTCAAATTTCAACTCTTTAAATGGTCAATTTCTCTATAAGGAGACATTGAAGTATTTCACAACAGAGGCATTACTGACACTATAGATTATTAGTTGACTGTGTAAACTGTCCCATGCAGGATGTTTAGAAACTCAGATCCCTGCTGATTAAACGCCAGTAGAAATCCTCTCTTCTCCCATATTAACAACTAAAACTACATGATACATTTACTTCCAAACATCCCCCTATGGATTGGTACCACTCCAAATGAGAAAGTACTCTTTAATGCATGAAAAACAAGTACAAAAGTTACAAAATAAATAGATTTAGAATCAAAGGACCAAAGAATGAAAAACATTTCTGTTCCATAGAGAAAATAATATTTTTCCTTAAAGTCCTTAAATTTAGGAAACTCAACTTGTAAACCAGTTTTCATCATTAACTATACTACTTGGTCTCCTTTCCATATAATTTTCTCCAAATTTTTTACTTGCAATATATGACTAAGTGCAAGTAACAAAAGATGGAATCATTTTTTGATTGTTTTTCCCCAAGGCAGGTTCTTCCTCCTTAAAGATACAGAAAAGCTAAGACAAATCTCTGAATTTAGTTACCATCTTAAACAAATTTTTTGTTCACAATCCTAACATGGTCTCCCATTCACAAACCTGTTGGTGTCCCAAATAATGACATTTCCATCAAATCCTGATGTTACTAAGAGTCTTGTATTAGTATCATATTCGATGTTCTTCACCCAGCTAGTGTGACCATGTAAAGTGCATACTTTGGTGTTCAATTTTCTCAGATCCCACAGTGCTATTGTAGTGTCATCAGAGCAGGTAGCAAACAGCCGGTTATCAAGAAATCTACAAAGCAGAAAAGAAAAACTGGTTTATTTAATCTCTTGTTAAAGAAAATTTGAGAAACAGTCTCTATATTACCTAATCAAGAAAACAAACAAAAAAGGACTACAAACTTACTGTATAAACCCAGTGATTCTGATATACAATAAACAGTAAGTAGAATTCATATAATCACAAGGAAAGATACTATGACTTAATGAGGACCACAATGCAACTTTATCCATTTGCTTTGTATTATTGATTTTTATTTGGAAATGGAAATAGGGGTGGGTGTTTGGAGAACAGTGCTAAAGAGCAAGAACTTTAGAATCTGTATAAGGAAACACAAATGGTGAGAGACAACAGGAGACAGAGATTTTAAAGACTTGATTGCAGAGCGAGATATGTTAAGCTGTAAAGGTTCGTAATTGTAACAAATATTTACTCTGCTACAAGTAATGTCTTCCTGTTTAGAAGACATTTACATACAAAAATTTCTGTTAAAATGCCATGTTTTTAATCTATTAATTCAAAGAAAGGCATTCCCCAAATAATCATACTTAGCAACATTAGAACCAGTTAAGATTACAGGGTAGATAATTAAAATACAAAGTGCCAGGTACATAACAAGCACTTACAAATATTTATTATTAGTGATTGAGATAGGAGTTCACTTTCAAGTTCATAATTCAAACTTTTTATTATTTTACACTGATTTCTCAATCCTTAGAATATATTTTATACAAATACTTAAAAAATAACAAATCTACCAATCACCCTTGAATTTCTGCCTAATTCAACATTAGGATGCTCTAGCTATGCTGTTACATAAAATTTCCTAATGTCTTACAGAAATATGAAATGAATTCTGGAGCTTCTTTCAAGATAAAATTATACGTAATTATTTTTTATCAGAAATCAACCCCAGTAACCACAAATATCATAATGACCTTCCTAAAATTTAACATGGTTTTAAAATTCCAGAATTTTGTACAAACTGTGTCTACTACTTGAAACCACCTTCCTCCTACCCCTTGACCTGGCTAACGCTTGCTTTCTTTTTATTATTCGGCTAATTCCTCCAGGAAGACTTATCTCACTATCCAGCCTGGGGTAGATTCACCAATCTTCTAATCTCCCAAAGTACCTATGAGTCTATCATAACATTTAATATTACAGTGTAAGGAATAATTTCATAAGGCTATAAATTCCTTGAAGGCAGGGGAACTGTCTGCACAGTTCATTGTTAGATCTGCAGTACCCAACACACAAAGTGCCAGGTACATAACAAGCACTTACAAATATTTATTATTAGTGATTGAGATAGGAGTTCACTGCCTAGTGGAGAAGAAATTATAAATAATTATACAAAATAATTGTGTGGAATAAGCAAAGAAAAGGGTAGTTAGGAAAGACCTCCTGGTAGTGTCATTTGAACCAACTTTAAAAGATGAGCAGGCAGGGGCACCTGGGTGGCTCAGTCTGTTAAGTGGCTGACTCTTGATTTTGGCTCAGATCAGATCTTATGGTTCCTACAATCAAGCCCCACACTGGATTCCCCCCCCCCCCCTTTCTGCCTCTCCCTCATTCATGTTCTCTCTCTCAAAGATAAAATAAATAAATAAATAACATGAGCAGACACTCCCTAAGTGGCCAAAGGGGTAAGCAAAAGTAAAGAGGCATGTGGAGGGATGGTATACTCTGAGAGGCAATGGCAGTTAGAGTGTTGTGTGCGGCAAAGTAGATATAAATAAAGAATATATCATGGATTTATTCTATAGCGATTCCCAATATTTTTATATTATAAATATATGCCTGTTGGAAATCTTTTTAAATGGAAAAAATCCACCATAAAAATAACTACAGTTATTGATATGTAGCCTAATTCTTATATTGCAAGCCTAATATAATTATTTTGCCATGTTATTAAAGATTGACAAAATCTTTTTTTTTTTAATGTTTATGTATTTTGAGAGAGAGAGAGAGAGAGAGCAAGCAGGGGAGGGGCAGAGAGAGGGAGAGAGAGAATTTTAAGCAGGCTCCACACTGTCAGCACAGAGCCCAACATGGGGCCCAATCCCACAAACCACGAAATCATGACTTGAGCCGAAATCAAGAGTCTGACACTCAACCAACTGAGCCACCCAGGCAGCCCAACAAAATCATTCTTAATGGCTGAATAGATTCACTGTATGAATGAGCCATAATATTTTTTTATAAATGATACATCATCCTTGGTTTTATTTATTTTTAAATATTTATTTATTTTGAGAGAGTGAAAGGGTGAGCAGCAGAGGGGGAGACAGAGAGAGAGAGAATCCCAAAGCAGGCTCTGCACTGTTATTGCAGAGACCACTGTGGGGCTCAATCTCATGAACCGTGAGACCATGACCTAAGCTGAACCGATGTACCCACCAGCCCCCGCTCCCCCCACCGTTTTCTTTCTTAAAAACTAATAGGGGCACCTGGGTGGCTCATCGGTTAAGCGTCCCACTTTGGCTCAGGTGATGATCTTGCAGTTCGTAGTTCAAGCCCCACATCAGGCTCTGTGCTGACAGCTCAGAGCCTGGAGCCTGCTTCTGATTCTTACTCTCTCTGCCCCTCCCCAACTTGTGTTCTTTCTCCCTCTCTCAAAAAAATAAACCTTAAAATTTTTTTTTTAAAACAAGCAACTGTTGAATGTTTACATTGTTTCCAGTTTTTTCCATCTGTTCAGTGATGAACATCCCAACAGCTGAATATTAATCACATCCTTAGTTATTTTTCTAAGTACATTCCCAGAAGTTTTATTGTTAAGTAAAAAAGGATTTTAAAAAATATAAGGCTTTTTTGATACACACAGCCAAACTGTCCTCTGTAGTTCCACCAGCAGTCAGGGGTATCCATTTCTCTAATATTTTAATTCTCTTAAATGCCAGGAAAAAAAAATATCTAAATTGAAACTTTTATTTTTAGTAAAGTAGAACATTTTTCATACTAATTGGAAGATTATATTTCTCTTGTGAATTGCTATTCATGTTCCTTGCTGATTTTCCTATTGCTGTATTATTTTTATTACCAAGTTATAAATTCTCTATAGTAACGATAATATAGCTCAGTTTTTCAAAGATAGTATGTTGAATATTTTTTGCACATATACTTCTTTGAATTTTATAGCATTTTATTTTATTTTTTTAAGTAGGCTCTATGCCCAACATGACCCTGAGATCAAGAGTTGCACAGTCTACCAACTGAGTCAGCCAGGTGCCCCGCCACATATGCATCTGTCCTTCTATGTGGTTTATATATTTTCTTATTATATCAAAATTTTAGTGATTATATAATCAAGTTCATTTTTCTCCTATGGTTTTATCTTCACTGATTAGGCTTTTTAAGATAAAAATATTTTAATGACTTCCTGACAGGAATTATATGATTGAAAAACATACACAATGACAAAAGGGTAATGGAGAATCAAACTTTTAAAATAAATTGATCATCAACATAGAGCATCTTCATACATTTAAAAAATTTACAGAATGGGGCACCTGGCTGGCTAAGTTGGTTGAAGCATCTGACTCTTGCTTTCAGCTGGGGTCATGATCTCACAATTCATGGGTTTGAGCCCCACATCGATCTCTGCACTAACAGTGAGGGGCCTGCTTTGAGATTCTCTCTCTCCTCCTCTCTGTGCCTCTCCCCCACTTGCTCTCTATTTCTCTCTCAAAATAAATAAATAAAAACTTAAAAAAATAAATAAGAAATTTAGGGGAAAGATTTTATTTTATTTAGTCCACAGAAAATACTTAAAGTACATATGGATTCAAAACTCCAGTGGGATTATACTGCCCAGTGGTCCACCCTGAAGGGTTTTGGCAAGAGAATGACACGATTAGAGAAGAGTTTCAGAAAGATCTCTGAGGTGGCTAAGTTTTCAAAACTTTTGTATTTTCATAAAAAATAAAGTGGGGGATCAGCTTTAAAATTTTTATCATAAGGCCACTGAAAAATTAGGCCATTGAAAAATTACCAATGTTGCATGAAAGATATTTTAATACCAATGATGTAAAAAGAATATTATCTTGGAACAAAAGCTAACAATTTGAATTGAACAAATTTACCTTGATGAAAAATTCAACACTTTGAATTTAGTTTTCTCATTTTGCCTCAAAGTTTTACCTGTTAAAAAATCTTGGTATTGAAGAATCATTGGTGAAGAGAATAAATTACAGAAAATTAAGAATGTAGATTAGGAGACCAGTTAAAGTATCCATAATTCTTATCCTAAAGCAAGCAGATGCAGAGAATGTAAAGTAGTAGACAAACCCTTGGAAATCTGGCTCAAACTTCTCAAATTAAAACTGTCTAGCCTAATAAGTTAATAAATATATTTTTTAACTTCATAGTCCCTAATAAGCAGGAGACACTCCACACACTGAAACCTATGAACTTATGAATTATAAAACTGCCCCATATGTCCCCATCAGACACCAACATATGACTGTAACAGTTCTGGATAAACTGACATTTGGATAAACTGAGGTTTTCATTATCAGAGGTTAATTGGTAAAGGATAAGAGCAACTGAAATAGAATTTTCTTAAAACAGGTACCAACATTTCATTGTACACAGGAAAGAAAGTATTGTCTAAAAACCAAAAATCATAAAAATGTTTAATATTTATTTTACATTTATTTAACTACGTGTAAATTCTTAGAATAAGTTAAATGTTTGGGGGTTTTCTTGCATAATCTTTCCAATGAAATTATGACAGCAAAATATGATACCCTTCCTTAATATTTGAGTTTTATACTATAAAAAGAGAATCATTTCTATATAAAAATCAATGGCTTTATCCATTTTCTCAAGGGCCTTTCCTTAGTCCCATGAGATATTCACATAATTCTCTGAAGTATCTACCAAGTCATCATTTCTGTGATTTCCTTTTCTTTAATTGATAACTAGTCTACCTCTATCAGATCCTCATTTGCTAATGATTTTATATGTAATTGATCAGTTTTCTAATATCAGTCTTAGGGTTTTGTGAAATTCCACATCCTTGGCAAGATAAGAAATTTCATGTTCCCAGTGATGAACACTGCATTTACATTATAGTATTTGAAATATACCAATCAGGAAAAGACCAACAAAGATGGTGGGAGGGAAAAAATAGATCCTGGAATATTAAATAGGTATTAATTTTTTAACTGTCATACCACTAAGTAAATATTCTTATGATAACCTCAACTGCCCTTGTAACCTCATAACTGGGGGACCTTAATTATTAAATGGACTCTTAAATTAACACACAGAGTCCTCATGAATAAGTAAATCTGTATAATGGGCTTAAGAATTTAAATAACATACTTTCCCCCTTACTGTCCCTAAATATGAATAAAGAGAAAATACTCTTTACAACTATCAATATTTTTAGTTTACAAGATAAGCAAACCTTAAAAAACTAAGGAATGAACTAGAAGACATTACTAAGTATATACGAAATCACTATCTAGAGCCAAACCAGGAAATGCATGCCCACATCTCTAAACAGTACTGAGGTGGTCTAACTGAACTGAGCATGAATTCCAGCTCTACCACTTGCTACATATTAAAGATATTGGACAAATCTCTTTAACTGAGTTGCAATTTCTTCATCTCTTAAAATGGATACAGTATCTGTTTCACATCAGGATAATGTAAGAATTAATATTGTATGAAAGTGCTTCACAAAGGTTTGGCACATGGTAGACACTCAGTAAAAATGGAAGTTAGTATTATTAATAATATACACATAAGCTCATGCCAGAGGACCCCTCAGATTCTCACACAAAACTCTTAAGTGATATGTACTTCTAAAAAAGCTTCAAAATCTGTTTTTCTAACCAACAGATAAGCAAATTCAAATTTGTAAGTGTGGAGTACTAAAGCAGAAACACTGACAGCAGCAAATGAGAGTTGACATTGATAAAGAACAAATTCTAACAGCAGATTAGCCAGAGATCATTTTGAATAGGGGCAAACAATTCAACACATCTTCTCTTTTTGAGATAAGAAAATTTTAAATTGTAAAATATTTAAAACATAGAGAAAATTATGAAGAATATAACAAAGACTGTGATACACACCACCCAGCCTTATCAAATTTTAACAACTTGTTATCTTTCAGATTTCTTGAACATTACAAACACAACTGAAGCACCCTGAATATCCCTCCCCAATCCCATTCCCCTCCCTCCCTCTCCAGAGGGAACCACTATCCAAAATTTGTCACTCCCCATGCAAGTTTTTAATACCATGAGTTCCTAAGTATGTATCCATAAACAATGTATAGTTTTGTTTTGCGTTCAATTAACTCTGTAAATATTTAATTAGCACCATGTGCTAGGCACAGTTCTAGGTGCTGGGGATAGAGCAGAGAACCAACAAATATGCTTATGTTTGTATATTTCCAAACTTTACATAAATGGTATCACACTGTACAGCTCATTCTATAATTTGCTTTTCTGGCTCAACCTTGAATTTCTGAGATGTATCTCAGATGCTGATGTTTCTAGTTCATTTATTTTAACTGATGTATAGTATTCCATTATATGAGTATACTAGAACTTATCTTCTTAATGGAGATTTGTTTCCAACTCGTATTACTAAAGATGCTATAATGAACCTTCTTTACACATTTCCTTGTTTACGTATGCTTTAATTTCTTAAAAAAAAATTTTGCTCTTCAATTTTACCAGATATTGCTAAATTGCTCTTCAAAATAATTTTATCAATTATACTCCATCAATGATGCCTAAGAGTTTCTACTTCTCAACATCTTTGCCAATACTTAGTATTTCTTCATTGTTTATTTTTATTTATATTCTTGTAACTAGGAAGCTTGAAAATTTTTTCCATATTTACTGCTCATTTTAGCTTCTCTTATATGATTTTCTGCCTATTTTGCTCCAGGGTAATTGTTTTATATATTCTGGATGCTAATCCTTTCTTGGCTATGTGCATTGAAAATATGTTCTCCCACCGGCCTATAGGTTATCTTCTCACATTGTTGTCTTTGGTTAGAATGAAGTTTTAAATTTTAATGCAGTCAAACTTAGCAATCCTTTAATGAGTTATGCTTTTTGTATCTTAAAAAAAATCCTTTCTCATCCTTAGAACATAAATATATTCTATATTTCTTCTAAAGCTTTAAAGGTTTGCTTTCATAATTAGGTCTTCAACTGGCAGTTATATTTAGCTATGGCATGAGATAGAAATCTAATCTTACTTTGTTTTTTCATATATATATATATATATATATATATATATATATATATATATATATGAAAATCTACATATATATAGATAGATAACCAGTTCTCTCTTTTCCATTTCCCTGCCATTAATCTGTAATGCCCCTGCTGTCATATATCAAATTTCCATATATGCATGGGTCTGTTTCTGGAAGTTCTACTCCGTTCCATTAGGCACTTAATCCCTGTCCTAAGACTGTGTTTGATATCAGGAAGACTACCATCTTAGCATCCTTCAAAACTGTCTCACATATTCTTGGCACTTTGCTGTTCCATATGAATTTTTAAGTTAAAAAAAAAAAAAAAAAAAACAACCCTGCTTGTATTTTGATTAAAACTGAACTAAATTTATAGACTAATTTGGAAAGAATTGACTTCTTTATGATACTGAGTTTTCTCCCTGAGAGAAGATATGCGTTTGTTTTTGCAAGTACCTGGCAGTACTATCAACTTGGATTCAATTTTAAACTGCTGGCTAGATGGTTTTGGACCATATAGTAGTGTGAATTTGGGCCCCATACATGCATGAAGGCGGACTTGTGGTTAGAAACTTACTGAGGAGATTTTCTGACATCCCTCTACCAAGGTCATAATCTACATGAACAGCATGGTATATTTCTAGATCACCTTAATGCTGTAAGTATAGCCCTGGGGAGTCCCAGCTTTATGCAGAGTTTTCCACTAGATTCCTCATCTTGAATTGGCCATAAAACTAACTCTCCTGTTCACTGTAACTCCTTATACATATCAAAACAGAAGATCAAGGTCACTCACTAGCATTTGGCAAATGCCTCCAGGGTAAAAGCCAGCTGAATACCAATTTACTTATTTGCATTCCTGCTTCTATTTCATTTTTGGCCCTAGGATTCCTTTCTTTCTTATCAGCTCAATTATACATTAAAAAAATACATTTTAAATACATCTTATTCTGCATTTCTATTTTTAGTAGAAAGGTTGTAAAAGATATTTTAAAATCTTCTATAGCCTAATTTTTATCTACTTGATTTACTGTTTGGGATAGAAGTGTATTAAAAGTCTCTCACTATGATTATAGACTTGTAATTCCTTATCTGTTTTGTTTTGGGATTTTTTGTTTTGTTTTTTGAAATATACAAATTTCAAATTGTATACAAGTTCCTAATTACATGCTCTGAGTTGATTTTTCCTTTTATCAGTATGTACTGTTGTATTTTTATCCTTATTTAGGCTTTTGATCTTCCATCTGTCCAATAATGATAATCTATATTAGTTTTCCCATTTCTGGGCAACTTTTTATCTCTATAAAAAGTATACAGATGATTTCGGTTTTTATTCAAATTGCTATCTCTGTGTCTTTTAATAAAGAAGATCAATCCATTTATACTTACTGAGAACTACTCATATATTTGGAACTGTTTCTACTCCTTGTTTTCTACTTATCATCCCTTTGCTTGCTTTATTTGTTTATTTACTTTATAAAGCTTTCCTGTTTTCTACTAAACCTATCAAGTATTCAGTATTCCCTTTCCCCCCACTTCTGATTTGGAATCTATACACTGTATGTCTACTATATTAGTTACCTTTAAGTTTCTTTTTCATTGCATGTATTTAATTACACATTGTTCTGAAAGAGTCTGAAGCTACTTAATATTTCTGCCTTCTTTCTGAACCTTACATGAACCTTACCATATTACACACAATCTATTTGTTGTTACTATCCAAAGCTACACTGTCCAGTTTGGTAGCCATTAGCCACATGTGGCTTTTGAGTCCTTGATATGTGGCCAGTCTGAATTGGGATGTGCTCTAAGTGTTAAACACCGGATTTTGAAAATTCAACATTCAAAAATGAAAGTAAAATATCTCAATAAATGTTATAATAGTTACATGTTGAAATGATAATGTTTTAGTCCTACTGGGGTAAATAAAACATTAAAAATTAATTTCACTTTTTTTCTTTTTAATATGACTAGGAGAAAATAAATCTAGACTTTTAGTTTTAACTTTGTTTTAAATACACCCCCCAAAAAACCCTAAATTATTATCTTCCTGCTATTAATAACATTTATCATTTCACCTAATTAAATTCTTCATTATGGAATGACAGTTTACCTGGATATATGGCATGGAGCATTATTTTTCCTTAGTATTTAAGATATTACTTCATAATCTCCTAACATCAACTGTTGCTATTGAGAAACTTTGTTATAACCTTGAATTATACCTCTGTAGGTATTCTGGCCTCTAACATTGGTGGTTTTTAAGATTTTGTCTTTATCTTTGATACTCTGTAGGGTTTTACTACAACCTGTTTCAATGTACATTTATCTTTATTTAATCTATGTGACATTTAGAGTTTACTTTTGATTCAAGGATTCAGGACCTTCTTTAATGCTAAAAATTCTCTCCCTTTGTGCCTTCAAAAATTAGTTCTCCACCAATCTCTGCATGTTCTTTTTCTATAATTCTTATCATACATACATTGGAGTCTTTCAATCCTCTATGACTTTTAAGTACTCAGTATTTTCCAATCCATTAATTCTCTCATCAATGATGTAAAGGATAATATTTACCCCCTCTTTTGAGTTTTTTATATACTAACTACATTTTTAATTTCTAAGAGTTGTAGTTGGTTTTTTCCAGATTAACCTATTCTCGTTTCATCTCTTTAAATGGAAAGTATTCCTTATTTCTTTGAGCATCCTAAAAATGCTTTAAAGTTTCTCCCAACCAATGGAATACTATGCAGCCGTTAAAAAGAATAAGATTATCCCATGGGTACTAACATGGAATAATCTCTAAATATGTTATTCAAGGGAAAAGCCAAGGTATATAATAGTGTGTGTAGTACGCTACCATTTATATAAAAGTGTATGTATGTACGTGTGTGTGTATGCTTGTACATGCATAGACTATCTCAAAAAGGATAGCAAGAAATTGGTAATAGTGGTTGCCTCTGGGGAGGGGAACTGGGTGGCTAGGGGACAGAGGTGGGAGATAGACTTACTTTTCACTGTTTACCCTTTTGTACCTTTGAATTTTGTACCACGTGCATGTATTACCTAGTCAAAAAAAAATAAATAATTTATTTTTAAAAATAAAGTCTTTGTTGGACTACTCCATAAAATTAACTTCATCCAGAAAAAAATGCTTGTTTTAGTTGCTGATTTTATGATATTAGTATGTCTTCATGAGTTTTGGCATTTTGGTTATAGGCTCATTTTGAGTAAGAAAGGTTTTAAGAAAGGTTTTTAATTACTTTTTTTCTTCTCCTATTTAATGCTTTTGTAGTTGCCCCCATTTGGATTTTTGAACCACTAATCCACAATTAGGCCACATAATGACATTAAGTCCTTCAGTTTCCTGATGATATTGGAGCTATCACACATATACATTCAATCACTGACTCAGTAATGGCTTCATTACTGAGTCAGGCCAGGAGGATGTGTCTTAATCAGCCAAAACCCACAGCCTCAGGTAGTGAATAGCTTTTTCCTTTTTTCAGCCTTTTACAAATGGGGCAGGCATTCAGCCTTCCACAAATGGGACAGGCACTCTAGTCAAATGCCTGGCTTTGTGTAGTAATTCTGGCTCTGGTTCCTGCCTCACATAAAGTACTTGGGTACTTCTGATTCTTGACAGGAACTAAAACACCACACATCAATACCAGATGGAAAACTCAGTGGGCTTGCAGTTTCAGACCTATAACAGCTTCCCTGTGTTCCATTTCTGGCCCATGAAAATGTTTATGTTGTTTCAGAGCCTCACTATATCTTTTGTGCTATTTATTGTTCAGTGTGTTTAGAGCATAGAGGTTACATCAAAACTCAGTAAGTCACTGTGACTAGAAGTAATTTCCACGGTTTTTTTTTTTGAACAGTAACAGTAATCGTTATAAAGGGAATATAATCTTATTACATAATGTTTAGAAAACAGAAAATTACTCATTATCCATTCATTCTAACCCATCCTATGTTAGCATTGAAAAATATTTCCTTATCTTCTGCATTTCATATTTTTAACAATTTTTATGATTTTTACCTATATTGTCCCAAGCATTTGTCCATGTTGATATGTAGTCCCTATGACCATCATTTTAATGACTGCATATTAATCCACCAAGCTGTTCAACTGTTATTTACTTCCCACATTATTAAGAATTTAAGGAGCTTCCAACATGCTTTTATAAAGAAGTTCTCTGTGCAAATGTGTTTTTCCCCCTCAATAGTTTGGAATGGGGAGGGGATAGGTGAGAGAGGCTAAGTAAGGGATTGCCATAATTCTACACAGATCATTAGCCCAAAGACATTGGAGGACTATTGTAATGCATGGCTGAGGTTCATAATGATGACCCTAATATATGAAGAGAAAAGATAAAATCATATGGAAGTGAAAAATGCATTTCAGAAAAATTCTTATCCAAAATGGTTAATAGTAAGTTTTATAATTAAAGGGATAAGTTTCACAAGGGATAAAATTCACAGTTCACAAATGCATGTCATCTAGCACTGCTGGGCAAGACATTACCAATTTTCATTAACTTCCAAAACAGAATATTTTGGGTCACATTAATAAACTTCACTATTTCACTAAAATACTGACCTGATATTATTTACACAGTCTTCATGAGCTTCAGAAAGTGTTTTTATGTGCTTTGAAGATATAGGGTCAAAAAGCAGAACTTCAGTCTGTTCACAAGCAACCGTCAGCACTGACCTGAAAGCAAATGACACATTTCTCTTTAGTTTTCTAGCATTCTTTCATTATTGATATTTATTTATAATCATACAAACTATAATGAATAACTTTTTTTTACCCATGTTAGTAGCAAATATTTTTTATTTTTAAAGTTTTATTAATTTTTTTGAGGGGGGGAGGGGCAGAGAGGGAGAGTATGAAAGAGAATCCCAAGCAGGCTCCATGCTCAGCACAGAACCTGACATGGGGCTCCATCTCATCATTGTGAGGTCTTGACCTGAGCTGAAATCAAGAGTCAGACACTTAGCTGACGAGCCACCCAGACACCCCAGTAGCAAGTATTTAAAAGATTGAAATTATCTGCTGTTGGCAATAGTAGGAAATGGTACTCTCAAATATGATAGTGAAGCATAAACGTACAGTTTAGGTTCGGAGAGTACCTGTGTCTATCAAACTTTTAGCACCACACTCTAACCAGCTGAGCTAAACGGCCAACCCTGTATCTATCAAACTTTTAAATGTGCATAACTTTTGACTCAGAAATTTTTTCTGGGAATTTAATCTAAAGAAATAATCATTTATAAATACAAAGAAACATAAAGATATGCTTCATTGTAATGAGAAATTGAAAGTAACCTAAAAGTACATGAAAGAGGAATGACTGATTCTATAAGCCACGGTACATAATAGTTTGCAATATGGTGCAACATTTAAAAAGAAAGGGATAAGTTTTATGTGGATATGCAAGAACTCGAAAACACATTTCTAAATGAGAAAAGCTGGTTGCAGAAAAGCATGCATCGATGAGGCAACTTAGGAAAAAAAATTATTTATAACAAAATTATGTATTTCTTCATCAATATCTATTAAAATGTACTGAAAAAGGTTTGGCATATATCCTACCAAACCAGTTAGATAAAATCAAACTTAATCTTTTCCTTTATAGTTTTTAGTATTATCTCTTGTTTCAGCCCTTTCCTATTAGAAAGTTATATAATTATAAACCTTTCATAAGTTGCATTTTGATTTCTGAAAAGCAACTGTGTTTTATTTAAGTCTTAGTTTTCTGTGGGCACTGCTTTCAGATTCAGATCTAGCAAATGAAATCTTAAGTCTTTGAAACCGCAGGCCTGGTCTCAATTTATAGTTCCAGTAATAAATGGAATTTGTACACACTTAACATGAAAATACATAAAATAAAAATGTTTTTAATTTTTTAAAGTAATCTCTACACCCAACATGGGGCTTGAACTTACAATCCTGAGATCAAGAGCCACATGTTCTACCGACTAAGCCACCAGAATGCCCCAAGACAGAATTTTAATTAAAAAAAAAAAAATTTATTTGAGAGAGAGAGAACACACGTGCTTGAGCAGGAGAGAGGGGCAAAAAGAGAGACAGAACCTCAAGCAGGCTCCATGCTCAGCATGGAGCCAGATGTGGGGCCTGATCCCATAATCCTGGGATCATGACCTGAGGCAAAATCAAGAGTCAGACACTCAACTGACTGAGCCACCCAGGTGTACCCCCAAGACAATTTTAAATAGCCAAAATTTTCTTTTTATTTATTTATTTATTTATTTATTTATTTATTTATTTATTTAACGTTTATTTATTTTTGAGACAGAGAGACAGAGCATGAACGGGGGAGGGTCAGAGAGAGAGAGGGAGACAGAATCCGAAACAGGCTCCAGGCTCCGAGCTGTCAGCACAGAGCCCGACGCGGGGCTTGAACTCATGAACCGCGAGATCATGACCTGAGCCGAAGTCGGACGCTTAACCGACTGAGCCACCAAGGTGCCCCCAAAATTTTCTATTTAGAACAAACTTTTTAGATAAAGTAGGAGAGGGAAAAAATCTACACTGGAATCTTTTCCATATTTAGTAATCATGAAATTGTCCTTTAAAGGGTGTCCGTAGGAACGCTTTTTAAAAAAATTTTAATGTTTGTTCATTTTGAGAGAGCCAGACAGAGCACAAGCAGGGGAGGGGCAGAGAGAGAGGGAGACATAGAATCCAAAGCAGCCCCCAGGCTCTGAGCTGTCAGCACAGAGCCTGACACAGGGCTCGAACCCACAAGCCGTGAGATCATGACCTGAGTGGAAATTGGATGCTTAACCAACTGAGCCACCTAGGCTCCCTGGCAAAACCTTTTTTGAAATATCTGGACTTCAGGATTTTTGTGCTCGTTGATCAACATGAGTAAAAATATTCAAATTAATATCCATAATTTTAAAGCTAGCCATTTTTTGTTGTTATTCAGAAGAGTCACAGAATGAACTTTACTCCTTTTTGTGCATAAAAGTAAACGAATCGCTGGTTCTTGGAGAGTCTTTACCTTAAACACTGTAAGATATCTATAAAACTGACACTTATTGTTTTAATACAAATAATTTTTGTACATGGCATGATTTGTAACTTTTTAAAATGCACATCAATTGTCCCAATATCAAAGCCTACACTTTTCTCATTGGTTTGAAACGTGATCTTTATCATATATACGTTTTGTTTCTGGATTCTACACCCCATTCTATGCAATACCACCACATTATTACAATTTCTAAATGGTTTTCTATGTGGTAAAGCAAGATCTCCTCATTGCTTTTTTTAAAATTAATTTATTTATTTTGAGAGAGCAAGACAGCCTGTGCACAAGTGAAGGAGAGGCAGAGAGAGAATCAAAAGCAGGCTCCATGATGACAGCTCATGAAATGTGAGATCATGACCCGAACTGAAATCAACAGTAGGACGCTTAACCAACTGAGGAATTTTAAATATAGCATGTCAGGTCCTACTAAAAAACCTTGTTAGTATTTTTACTAGGATGCACTGACTTTCCAAATTAATTCAGTGGAATTTGTATCATTCAGTATTGAATCACCCATCAGTAACATATACACCTTCCCACATATTCAAGATTTTCTTAGCAAGAGTATCTTAGCAATTCTTGGGCCTTTAAACATCCTTATACATTTCAAATCAACTTATCAAGTTATGTACACACACACACAAGTCCAGCTATGGATTTTCAGATTATAATAAATCTATATAAAAGTTTACATAGAATTGAAATCTTTATAATATGGAGTCTTTCAATCCATGAATATGGTGTATTTCCATTTACCATGGAGATTTTTCTCCATATGGGTCATACCTATCTTTTCTTAGATTTATTCGTGGGTACTTGACCATTTTTTTCATACTTTTGTAAATATTCTTTTTTAAATTTTGCTTTGTTGTTGGTGTACAGAAATGCAATTGATTTTAAAATAATTTATCCATTAATCTTGCTATTTTAATACTTTACCTGTAGGTTACTTTAGGTTTTCTTTGTCGATAATCATATCATCTACAAGCAAATGCTTTGTTCTTTTTTAATACTTTTTTCCTTGCTGCACTGGCTAGAACTTTCGGTATAATGTTAAATAGAAATGTTACTATAGCAGGCATGCCTCTCATTCCTGATCTTCAAGAATACATTCACTGTTTCATCATTAAGTACAATGTTTGCTGTAGAGTTTTTTTGTTTGTTTTTCTTTTGTGGGGGATAGATTTGTTATTGGATTAAGAAATTTTCTTCTACTTCAAATTTGCTGTTTTTTTCATTGATATATGTTCAATTGCATAAAAGTTTTCCAACACTTACTGAAATTATCCTAGGTTTTTCGTTCAATATGTTAATGTAGTGATTTACATTATTTTATTTTCTAAACCTTTGATTTCTACCATAGAGCTTATTTAACTCATTTGGCTAAAGCTGTGGGCTCACATTTCTGGCTTCTCTTCCTTTCATAGATCTTGGCCCTGCAATTTACTTATTACCTTATTTCTCTAATTCCTTCAAACACAAATTTTTATATCTTACATTAAATATTTATATTTTTTCTAGCTTTTCTAATTATTCTCTGTTGAAGGGTTGGGCCAAACCACCTACTCTACTTCTTCTGGAAAGCTATAATCTCTACCTCTTGCATCTGAAGTTATGTCACCCCTTTTCATTCTGAATATTGTTTGCTTGGGCATTCTCTTAATCGATATGAGTGTTTTTCATTTTTATTTGTCTTTTCAAAGATAAGATTTTCTCTGGTGAGTATTTCTACTGAATTTTAAAAAGTTCACCAGTTCCACTCTGTTACTCTATTTCCTTCCTTCTCCTTTCTTTGCTTACTTTGCTATTATTTGCACATAATTTCACTATTCTTTCTTGAGATAGATACTTAGCTCATTTTTACTTGTCTTCCTTTCCAGTTTATTAATGACTATTATTTTCCTAGTAAGTACTGTTTTACTTGTATCTTACAAGTTTTGAGATGTGGTACTTTCTTTATCATTCAGTGCTAAATATTTCTAATGTCCACTATCATTTCTTTTTTGGCCCATATGCTACTTATAAATGTTTCTTCACTTGAAAACACTTGAGGTTTTCCTAGTTATCTTTTTGTTATTGATTTCTAGTGATCACACTGTACTGATATACTGTAACTTCTTTGATAATCTTTTAAAATGTGGCCTTGTAAGTGAAAATTTTATAAATCTTCCTTGTGTGTTTGGGAAAAAAAAAATGCAGGAGGCAGCTGTTACATATAGCCAAGTGTGATATTTAAAAATGTTAAACATTCAATAGTAATATAAACATGAATAAAAATTTTTCAACATTTTAAACATAAACTAACCTATAAATTATAAAAACTCTTCCCAAGTGATAGTTCTAATTAAGTTGTTTGTCATATTATTCTAGTAATTTCCATTATTTGTTAATTTTTGGAAATATTAGCCATAATCTTTTCTTTGACCCAGATGCCGTTGTCTGCACCATGAATTGGCATAAAGAATTACATAAAGCCCCTCCAAAAATGTCCACATTAAATAGGTAGTCATTAAGTAACCTGTAATCTTCATAAGTAATAAAAAAATTACTTAACATCAACAGAATTATCGGGCTACATCCTCTTTTTAGCTTTTGCTGAAGTAAGTATATTAAAAATTTTTAGCACTTATGCTTGTTGTTAATTTTGTGTATTAAATATGTATACAATTATGTTAATAACTAAGCCACAAAAAGAATCTGTTGATATATCATGTTTAATTATAATCCTTTAGTCCAGATGACAATATAGCAGTTAAAAGCATAATAAGCCAGGGTACAAATCCTTTGTTTAATGACCTTTCTGCTTCTCAGTTTCCTCAGTTAAATGTTCCTGAGATTTATGTTGGTGGTCAGTTTCATTAATAAAATGAGTGTTTACTGATGCCCATGGTAGGCAGGTATTCAGTGGATTTTAGCAAACTTAGCCCACTAAATAATGGTGAAATTCAGTAGGAATAAAATTAGGGATCTGCATCCCTGGAGTAATGACATCCATAAACCATCCCTAGAGGCCTCATTCATCTGCTGTGGATTCTGTTCTGTCATGGAGTGCACACTATGCCAAGAGAGTTAATACGTCTGGATGGTGCCTGCAGTAGTGCTAGTACTCTTGTCTGACTGACTTGTTCATCTCTCTGGATCTCCCCGGAGGCTGCAGTTCTCACAAATGACTATGTGAGAATGGCTGGGAAAGTGCCTGAGAAAGGCAGGCAGCCCCACACTAAGGGAAGCTAAACGGTCACTGGGCATTTGCCTATGGATTTTTTTTTGTGTGGGGAAGGGTATCTGGCATGGATAAGGAGCACTTTGAACTGATGCTGCAGCTCTCCAGTGAGATGCTTGTTGGTAGCTTGCTGTGCCAGCTCTTAACTCTGTAGTTGTTATATAATGGGTTATTCTAGGAGGTCCCATGGAAGGTACTCAATGGGCTTGGGGCAGTAACTATTCAACCACTATGGACATATATGAATATTTTTACAACCGGTACAGCTGAACCAATGTGTACTGATTATCAGGCCTGGACACGGCATACTGCCCTTTAAAGCAAGATTTTAAGTGGTGTTTTGATCTTATGTTTGTGTCTGCATAGCTGAAGTATATACTATAATGTACATTAAAATCTTTCTTCATGATAAACTTGATACATATATTTTAAACCTAAAAGACTCATCCAAGTTTAGAGCTGTTTTATTTTCCACGTGAATTGAGCTTTTATCAGCATGACCTCCATCTCTAGTAATTTTGCCTTAAAGCATAGTTTGTATATTAATATAGCTCACTAGCTTTTGTTTAGAATGTGTTTGATTTATTTTTGTCTATCCTTTTGAACATATTAAGTACTATTATACTTATTATAATTAGTAATATTTGGATTTATTTTCAGCCATTCTTTGTGCTTTCTTTTTTTAATGTTTATTTTTAAGACAGAGAGTGCTAGCAGAAGAAGGGCAGAGCGAGGGAGACACAGAATCCAGAGCAGCCTCCAGGCTATGAGCTATCAGCACAGAGCCCGATGCAGTGCTCGAACTCATGAACCGCAAGATTATAACCTGAGCCAAAGTTGGATGCTTAACCGACTGAGCCACCCAGGCACCCCTTCTTTTTAAAAAAAATTTTAACGTTTATTTATTTTTGAGAGAGAGAGAGACAGAGCATGAGTGGGGGAAGAGAAGAAAGAGAAGGAGACACAGAATCCAAAGCAGGCTTCAGGCTCTGAGCTGTCCCACACAGCCCAATGTGGGGTTCGAACTCAGACTGTGAGATCATGACCTGAGACGAAGTCGGACGCTTAACCGACTATGCCACGCAGGCATCCCTGTGCTTTCTATTTATTATAACTTTTCTACTTTTTTTTTCCCTTTCTTGTCTTTTTTTGAAGTATTTCTTTCTCATTCCATATTTTTTCCTCTACTAGTCTGGAAATAATATATTCTTTCTTGTATTTTACTGTTTAACTTGCAGATTTTAATATGCAAACATTAAAACCTAAAGTTATGATGTTAAATTCTCCCTCAAGGAAACAAGAAATTTAGAACATTCCTTCCTAATTTGTTACTGGTTTTTCTTCAATTTTAGTTCCATCTTTGTTAATTCCAAAAGACAAAATTGAAGGTATATTTAGTTTCACATGCATATTTCCTTTTTTTATTCTTCATTCTTTCTACCATCTCAGATCTTCCTGTTGAAAACTCTTCTCTTTGAACTTCAAACTTCATTATTGAAGGTCTGGTGGCAAACTCACTGAGCTTTGCTTGTGTATGTATTTACTTCATCTTTGTTCTTGACAAAAATGAAGATCCCCGTCTTTACTGGGTATAGACATCTAGATTGGAAATTTTTTTCCCCCAGCATACTGAAAATAATCACCACTGTCCTCTGATTTACACTATTATTTTAAATATTTTTTTTTGTTTATTTATTTTTGACAGAGAGAGAGAGACAGAGCATGAACAGGGGAGGGGCAGAGAGAGAGGGAGACACAGAATCGGAAACAGGCTCCAGGCTCTCAGCTGTCAGCAGAGCCCGACGCGGGCCTCGAACTCATGGACCATGAGATCGTGACCTGAGCTAAGTCGGATGTTCAACCGACTGAGCTATCCAGGTGCCCCTGATTTACACTATTATTGATGACTAATTGACTATCACTCTCATAATTAATCCTTTGAAGGTATTTTTTCTCTAGCTTTTAAGATTTTCCATTTGTTGTCCTGGAGTCCCTGTATGTCTAGAAAGGATTCCTATTTGGGGTCTGCAGGGCATCTTAAATCATGGTCTGGTGACTTTCTTCAGTTCTGGAAAGTTCTCAGCTATTATCTCTTCAAATGGGTGTTGTTGTTGTTTTGCCCCATTATCTGTCTCATTTTCTTCAGAAGCTTACCAAATATATACTATGCCTTTTCTCTCTATGCAACATGTCACTAACCTCCTTAATATTTTCAATCTCCGCATCTTTCCTGTCTCCATTTTAGATAATTTCTTCACTTCTGTTTTCCAATACACTAATTCTCCCTACAGCAGTCACACATATTGTTATCTATCAACATTATCAAATTTCATTTTTCAAAATGTCATCCTAGGAGGTGTTATTGTACAACATTTTTGGAATTCTTTAGAAATTACCTCTACTCCATGTATCCTTTACATTTCTTTTTAGTGCCAAATTCTCTCTTGTCTGGTCTCTATTAAATTCATAATTTTAATTCTTACTTCCTGTGTCACCTCTCCTTGTCTGTACTAAGAAGTCCTTATAAGTGACAGTGGCAATGTACCTAGTAAGCTGATTTAACCCATCCAACTGAGGGTTATGAGAAATTATCTCCTTTAACACAGATGTCATTTTTCTATAAAATTATTTTAAGTCCTATGAAAATCTGGAGCATATTAGTAGGTATAGTAAGAATACTAAAAAATTAAAACACTTAACTATTTTCACCTATTACCTTGGCACAGAAAAGAACAGCAATGTGCAATGTTGGCAACAGTATGCAGAGACAGGTACTTTCAATGGAGTATTTCAGGCAACAGGAATGAGAATTAGTAAAATCTTCACAGAGGGCAATTTGATAATAGGTATCCAAAATCTTCATAACCTTTGGCTCATTCTAGGGAATTATCATGAGGACATAAATCTAAAAATTTTATTTATACAGGTTTTATTTAAATAAATGAAAAATTTTAAAGAATGCTGTAGAAATATATTGACATAAGTAATTCACAATATACTATGAAAAAAAGCAGGCAACAAAATGACTCCATGTTTATATTAAAATAAACATATGCAGGGGCACCTGGATGGCTCAGTTGGAAGAGCATGTGACTCTTGATCTCGAGGTCCTGAGTTTGAGCCCCACGTTGAGATTACTTAAACAAATAAATAAAACCTTTTAAAATAGGTAGATAACCATGTACAAAGAAAAAAATTCCTTGGCTAGCCATTCAATCTCTGCAATTATAACTGCTGTTTAGCTTCTTTTTGCTTATTGCCTGGTCTTCTAGAATGAGTATATGTCAACTGCAAATTAAACAGTGCTGAATTATTTTAAGTATCAGAATACCTAACTACTTTTTAAAAAAATGTCCGTATGGGACACTATTGTCCATATTCAAACATAACTATCAGTAATATATTCCTCATTCTAATAGCACTGGCAATGGGAACTCCTTCATAATTCGTTCTACCTGTCACCTGAACCTAAAATCCCACTTCCAGAGAGTAGAAACAGCTACTTCTGAAAGCCTGACAGAATAGGTAGGGGGGTGGGAAGAAAGAAGTTGGGGTATGGAGAAGAAAGGAACCAAATGTTTATGAGGAACAGATTCTTGGTATTTTAGGAGGAGCTTTAGGAATAGGGCTTGGATGGAAAGAGGAGTGGGGAAAGGCAGTTCCGTGAATAAACTTCAGCAATAGTTTCTCCTCTCTTCCCTGTATTCAGGTGCACATTCATTGCTATAGGTTCCACCCAACTGCTGTTAGTAAAAACCCCCAGAGATCCTAGCATCAAGCATAATTAGGAAGAAGCACCCACATCAGTGAAATGGAATATGGTGTGCCTCCTCACCATGAGATTTCAGAGTCTGCTACTTTTCTCCTTTGTTAGCGTATTTCAGGTTTTTCTTTAGCAAAAGATTTTGCTTTGTTAAGCTATCATCTTTCGGCTTCACTAGCATGACAAACTGATCCTCCAACCATAGGTCTTTTAACATACCATTTCCTCTATCTGAAATGCGTCTCTGCCCTCCCCCATCTTACCTTGGCTAGTTCATCTTCTACTCATTTTTCTGTTCTTGGTCAAATGTTATTTCTTCCAGAAACCTCAAACACCCTAGTATACAACAGGTTCCCTCAGGCTTTTATCCAATTTATAAATATATATTATGAATTATTTAGTATGGTCATTAATATGTGGTTGAACTAGTATGTCCCAAGCGTAATAAAAGTGGTCCCATTAGCTGCTTTTGCTCACCACCGCAACTTCTGCATCTGGAACATAGCAAGTGCTCAACAAATATTTGCTGAATGAGAGAATGAATAAATAAGCAGCTAAGCAAATGACTAGGAATCCAGAGGCCTTGATCGGGTAAGAGTTAAATTAACTATGTCCTCTCAGGGTAGAACTGTGGGTCAAGTTTTTCCTTTGTTGCTTGTTGAACTCGTTTGTGTACTCACCAAAGTTTTAAAAATACCTGTTATTTTGAAAATTCCCCAAAACCCAAAGCAAACTGAGGCCAAACATGAAATATTTACTCTGCCAGGAAAAAGGCTGGATACCCTTAACAGAAGCATCCAGTCTAGCCTGGGAACTTCACAAATGCCCCACATCATAAGACACCACTCGGCCGCCTCGTCGTCTTAGTATCCTCCCAGAGCCAAGGAACGTACCCTTGTCCCCTCAGGGCAAGTCAGGCGCAGAGTTCGTGGAACCTGCAGGCTCCCTACCCTCGTCAGAAGCTTCGAGGAGAAAAATGCAAGGCCGGATGACAGGGAAACAAGGAGCCTTTACCGCACACGTTATCTGCCAGGCACGTACTGCGTACCAGAGAACCGGGCTCTGGCCCCACCGCGCCGAGTCCCGAGGAGCACACAGGAGTCCTGGGCCTGCCCACCTCCAAGGGCTGGGGGGAGACCTCCAACAGCCACAGGGCACTTCACAAAGTGCCGGGGGAAGGGGCCTGCGGGCCGGTGACCCCGAACCCCTGGCGCCCGCAAACGGGAGGCAGAAGCAGGCGGAGGCCGGCACCCGCCCTCCAAGGGGCCTCGCTTACCCGTCGGGGGAGTACTCGAGGTTGAAGACCGCGCCGTGGGTACGGGTGCTGAGGTACACCGAGTCCGCGGGATGGATGGAACCATAGAGATTAGTCATGGTGCGGAAATTGTCCCGCGCCGGGTCCACGAACAGCCCGCGGCCCAGACTGCGTTCTCTCAGCCACCCGAAAAGCCGGGCACCGAGGCCGTGGCGGCCCCGGCCCCCCGCCCTGCAGTCGGGCCCGGGTCGCCGGCGCGCCGGGGAGGGCGGTGACGGCTCTCCCTGGGTGGAAGCTGCAGAGGAGTCCAGAGCTGCGTGAGGCTCGAGCTCCCCGGCGTGTGCGGCCGGGGGCAGCGAGGGGACGCCGGGACGGCGAGGGCTCCGGGAGGGCGACGGGGGAGGGGCTGCGTCAGCCCCGGGCTGCGGCGGCGCGGGCGGGGAAGGGAGCGGCCCCGCTGCCGTTGCCTGCCCCGCATGGGATGCCGGCTCCTCAGTCCCGGTTCCGGCCGTCCCATCCCCTCCCGGACTACCGGGCCCGAAGGTAAACATGACCAACGCGCCCACCCCCCCACTCCCGGGCCGCTGCCCCACCGGCCGACACCTCACCGATCCCACCGCCACTTCCGGCGTGCGACGGCCTAACCCCGCCGGCTGGGAAACACGTGCTGCTCCTGGCCATCATCCGTTGGGGACCGCGAAAGTGGGGACACAGCCGACGGCGGGTGTTTTAGCCCCGAAGGGACGGTGGTTGGGAACGACTAGCTGTGTTTGAGCGCAAATGAGGATGCCCAGGATCCTAGCTATATGGGGCAGTGTTAGCATCAGGGTACCGCGTGCGACAGAGTCAATCTGTAGTTGTCAATCATCGTGACCAGGGATGACTGGGCCTAAATGGCCAAAGGGGTGGACTATGATGATGTACTGTTATCCTCACTTTATGATAAGGTCACAAGGGGAAGAAATTACCATATTGTGTGCAGGTCCCACATACTGAGTTGCATGGCGTACTGCCTACTCGGACTCAGAGTAAGTACTCAGGTTCACTATTGGCGCTAAAAGCCCAGGTCCTGGAAAACGGGGGCCTGGAAAAGGGGGCCTACTGGTGCCCTGAATATCTGCCTAACTCCCAGCTACTGCCCAGTAGGTCAGGAGTTTATCAAGACCAATGTCTTCCTCTCCTCAGGAAGGAGCGTATATCCAGCAAGAGTCACTGTTTGGAGCTGGAGACCTGAATCAAATCAACCTTACAAGCAACAGAACCTGTGGTCAATCCTGCTTACATGTGCCAGGGCACAGACAGCATTACAGATGCAAGACCCTTCACCATTGCTGTTAAAGATCAATATATACTACTCCTTTGTAAAAAAGAGTTAACAGGAACTGCAGTATTTCTTCAGGAGGGAAGGAGAGTTCAATAAAAGAAAGCTTGAGGTACAAGGAAAGGTAGATAAAAGAACTGACAACTCTTCTAGGTACTGACAACTCTTGATTGAGAGCTGTGTTGTAGAAAGCACACATTTGATGATGACTGAGGATAAACCTGGAGGATCTTTGTAGGAAGAGCTATCCTGTGAGGACAGATCTGAAGGATCTCCAGTATAAGGGAATGAGATTTGGAGAGCTGAACATTCAGCAAGTCCTCCAACCAGGAAAGTTAGTAGTTATTCGGCTCTCCTGTCCATGAGGTGATTGAAAACAGGGCAAGAAGCAAGCGTCTTGAGTTCAGAGATCATAGCAGCCATTCCTCTGGAGATACTCTCCATGTTGCCCACACAGAGCAGAAGGGGTAGGTAAAGGTCTATTTTGTGATTAATAAATTATGTCCCTTAATGACCCCCAACATTTGGCTGCAACAAATAACAGAGGCCCTCTGCTTGACCCCTAAGTTATGGTCAATGGCTAAAATTTTACGGTCTACAAAACACTGACCATTTACCAATATTATTAATTTTTTTAATAGGTAAAATAGAACAGTTTTAAAAGGTTACATATTCCAAGGTATTTAAGATACAGTTCCAACAGAAAAATATAAGTTCTGCAATGAAATTTTGTGCTGCCTCAAGATAATCAGATTTCACAGTTCAGGCAAATCAGAATTAACACACTATAGTCCCAAAACTGATTAAGAAATGTTCACTAACAATTTAGAGAATCTAGAAAAGCCAAATGAGAAGAAAATATTTTGTAGGTTTGTATGTTATCTCTGTTAGATAATGAGAATGATTCTTGACAAGATAGCCAAAAAAGGCAACGGTGGCTATAACACACAGAACAAGTCATTCAGTAATGCCAGGGTTTGCTTTTTTCCTTTTCTTTCTTATGCTTCTTCTTAAAATGGGAGTCCTCACTTATCCCAAATAATTTTTACTAAAACCTAAAATAAGAATAAATTACATAAGGACTACAATTCTGTTGAGATGACCATGATTTTACAACTCATAAGTAGAAAAAAAAATTACTGGAAGTTACCTGAGAAGGTACTAAAGAAGTTAACTGAGAAGCTACTAAAGATAGATTAACTGTGCCTGTCCTGTTTACCCACTGCCTTTGAGAGCCTTTAAATACAACCATGTCATGTTAACAAGGAAAATGGCTGCAAATCAGTCTATACAGACCAATTTCTATTGGTCTAGACACTATTTTCAAGTGCTAAAAAATTTTCAACTCCAACTGCTCAACATCACAGATACCAGTTCATCAGAAATGCCTAAAGCATCCTATGAACTTCTTTCCCCTGATGTTCCTTTTAGATCACAACACAAGGAAACAACTGGCAAAGGTTTCCAAAGGTTTCCGAAATTAACAAACGTTTCCTCTACGCCCAGGTATCACACACCCCTGGACACCCCCAACACTTAGGCTCTATCTCATTAAGCAGGCCGGGAGCAAATTCATTTACTTTCTTCCCTATCCACTGACTAGATGTTTTTAAAAAATTACTTCCTAAGGGATGTGTTATAATGCAATGTGCCTGAAATACGGATCTTTCTGTTTAGGCTGTTATACTTTTGGAGCAGCAAGTTCACTCCTGATGTCTTTGACATCATTGGTTCTGCCCTTCAGATAGAATTATTTGTTGGGGGCAAGACTGACAAAATGAGCAAGGCAACTGGACATGGCAAAAAAAAAAGCTGAAATGGAAGCTATATCCCAGGCATCTTCTCAATTGAAGCCTCGTACCTCAAGCATTTTGAAATGGTCATCTGTTATATCATCAGCTCGGGAAATAGCAAGTGCAAACTCCAGCATTGCCTTTTCCCGAGCAGGGAGATCAGACTTTCTCCAGTTCACACAGATGTGCAAGAAAATACACAGAAGCAGAATCTCTGTTCATCCCAGTATAGCCAATAAAACAAAGGGCCTAACAAAATGAAAAAAATCCTAGGTTAGAGTAAAGGGACAAAGTCAGACCAAAATAAACTTTCCAGCTAAACTTGATCAAGTCCAGTGGAATGCAGACCTGAAACTCTGGCTCAGCACCACCTCTGCCAAGAAGTCTTCTTTGCTCACTCCAACTACAAGCACCTCCTCTTTCTCCTCTAAACACTATGGCATCAAAAATCTCAGAACCAAGACTCAGAGACTCTGAGTACATAAGGACCCCAAATCCCAACTTTTTCATATGAGTAAAGTGAAGCTCAGATTATTATCCCTTTGTCTCCAATTAATCCCAAACAAGATGCAATATTTGCAAAATTAATAGCTGACACTTAGCAATTACTATGTGCTAAGAATGTGCTCAGTGCTTCATATTATCTTATTTCTTCTTCTTTTTTAACGTTTATTTTTGAGAGAGAAACAAAGTGTGAGCAGGGGAGGGGCAGAGAGAGAGGGAGACACAAAATCCAAAGCAGGCTCCAAGCTCTGAGCTGTCAGCAGAGCCCAACGTGGGGCCAGCAGAGCCCAACTGTAAGATCATGACCTGAGCCAAAGTTGGATGCTTAACTGACTGACTCACCCAGGCACCCCAATATTATCTTACTTCTTATAAAAATCCTAGGAAGTTGGGGCGCCTGGGTGGCTCAGTCGGTTGAGCGGCCGACTTTGGCTCAGGTCATGATCTCATGGTCCGTGAGTTCGAGCCCCGCGTTGGGCTCTGGGCTGACAGCTCAGAGCCTGGAGCCTGTTTCAGATTCTGTGTCTCCCTCTCTCTGACCCTCCCCCGTTCATGCTCTGTCTCTGTCTCAAAAATAAATAAACGTTAAAAAAAAAATTTAAAAAAAAAAAAAAATAAAAATAAAAAATAAAAATCCTAGGAAGTAGTATTTTTATTATCGTCCCATTTTATTGTCAAAGAAACTAAAGTTCAGAGAGGTAAACTGACTTCCCCAAGGTCACACAGTTGGAAAGTGGCAGAACTAGGATCTGACTCCAAGTGTATTTGATTCCAAAAATTATACTTATAATCATTACCCTTTCTCAGGCAAAACACTGAAAACTACTAAACACCTAAAAATAGAAGAATAATGCAGCAAACCATGGTGTGACAGCATACTTTATGGACACTAGGGAAGCAATGCCTAGAGAATGATCTTGAAAGAACAAGAGTCTGGCAACTAGGCAGGAGGCTCTCGGCAGGGCAAAGGGAAGAGGATGTACCTGTCCTGAAGTGATCTTCAGGATGGCAACAAAGGCCCTTCAAGAACAGTTTGCAAGGTGGGATCAGGAGGGTATGTTGGTGGGTAGGAAGACTGATGACCTCCAACCTGAGGAATAAATACAGAGAACAGATGTTTCTGTTTCCCGGCACAGAGGATCAGGAGTTTCACTATAGGGATCAGTAGGACTTTGTAAGCTTGGTTTACAAAAAACCCATGTTTGCTGTGCCTTTACCCTTGGTCCATTTCTCTGGGAAGAATTAGCATGATCTCTGATACCCAAAGGGCCTGACTTTGGATGAAAGAGATAATAAGCTGTTGGCTGGGGGATTGAGACCAATTTCACAACCAGTCTTGGTGGGAAAGAGAAGATGGAGGCAGTTCTAGAAATGAAAGGCAGACAGGCGTAGGCTTGGGCCAGAAGCAAGAAATAAATGAAAATGTTAAGAAGCTGTTTTGGACCCATTAGGAATAATTAGTGGCTAGACTAAATTCACACTGGCAAATGCAAACAGTATCATGTAGCAGAAAGAGCTCAAGCTTTGAAAATGGACTCTGCCATCTTCTAGTTGCATGCCCCATATTAAGTTACAGCTCTGAACCTCAAGGATAAAATGGTTATAATAAGGCTCAACTTTGAGGGGGAGCTGTGTGCATTTGAGAGAATGTATGCCATGTATCCAGGACCAGGTCTGGCGCAAAGTTGGGGCACAGCTAACCCCTAGTCCCAAACGTCATGCATACACAGGAGCAGATGGGCACAGTGATGGGACTGGAAGGGAACTCAAGCAACGAGAAGAGCTGGGAGGCAGGGGGGCATTCCCTGCACCATATAGTGGCATGGACCTTTCCCTTTCCTTAGGTATGAAGAAGCCTTGAAACTGGCATAGGGGAGGTGGGCACCAACCTGGTCAGAGAGCACTGGGTTCTTTGAGGAGATCCTGTACCAGGCACTATGGACAACCACGATGTATGTGCACCTGTTGGCCAGCTGGTCACCACAATGATAAATTCCTTGTCAACTCTGCTGAGCTGCCCTACAGAGGGAGAGGAGAGGAGAAGAGACCAGTTCAGAAGCCCTGGATTGCAGCTTAGGATAACCTAGACAGGTTCAGCCATACTTTAGCAACAGACTTCTCCCCTACCCCTTCACTTGTGCATCCATTCCCAGTCTCTTGCTACCAGCTACCCTATTTTATTTTTTTCATAATACTTAACACTTATGAAGTTAACCTGTTCTTTTATTTTGTGCAGTTGTTCATTCTTTTTTCCTCTCTAGAATATGTCTGAAAGTCTAGATATTTTTCTGACTTACTCACCACCGTATCCCCAGAGGAGTGCCTGTCATATAGAGGTTACTCAGAAAATATGTGTTGAATATATTACTAAAATTCCAGAAACATTTTCTGAGGCCCATCAGGTACTGGACTAACACTTTAAAAGGAGAAGGAGAAGAAGAGACTTCCTAACCTCAGAGGACCTACTCCATGGGGACAGGGAGAGGCAAAGAAAGTGGGAATTCATTTTGGCACCAGGTACCATTCTGGTACATATGTAACCTTATTTCACCCTCATACCAGCACTGTAGAGTAGGTATTAATGCCATTTTACTAGTAAGGAAACCAAAGCTTTGAGACATTTAAGTACTTTGTTGAAGTTCACGTGCAACCTCTATGGCACCTCTATGGCAGAACTCAGATGTGAACACAGGGTCTGTCTCTTCCCACTAGGACAGAGAAGCTGTGGAAAGATAAGGCAGATAGCTCTCTGTATGCCATTGGAAAAGGACAGATGAAGGACACTGTGAGAGTTGAACAGGAGGAAGAGTCTCTTGTAAGTAAAGGCAGATGAGATGGACTTTGAAGGAAAGATCAGCTTCACAAAGCATGGACAGGAGAAAAGGTATCTCACAGGCATAGCAGAGGGTGAACAAAGGTAAAGACTGGAGAAATCATGAGATTTGAATGCTCCAGAGTACAATGTAGCCCACTTGGATTCTGACAGATAGAACATACAGGGGCTGAGGAAAAGGAGGCTGGGAAGACAGGCTGCTGTCAGGCTACTGAGAGTCATTGTGACACACTGTCTCCCAGCACCTACTGTCTCCTCTTCAATAAGAGTCTCTTCATTTTAGACAGGCACATGGCCTACACAGCTTCCCTTGCAGCTGAGTGTGATGATGTGATGAAGTTCCAGCCAGTGGGATGTAAAGAGAAGTGATGTGACTTTCATGTCATGACTCTACACTTGATCTTAGCCAAAAGGCCGAGAAGCGATCATGTCATGACTCTAAAGGAAAGGAATGTGTACCCACAAATGCCCCTTCTCTTTCTGATGGTAGCAGTGGTAAATCAGCATGAGCATGTCGGCAGGGGCAATCCCAAACAGTAAACAACACTACACTGGCCCTTAGCAGCTCACATGGGGACTATTAGGTGAGAAAGAGAAAATACCTTGTTTAAACCAACGTATCTTTGGGTCTAGATAACAGCAACCTAACTTGAATCCTAAGTAAGAAATCCACGATTGCCAGGCTCAAGTACCCGAACTTTATTCAGGGGGCTATATGGAGCCAGAGGACATTTAAGCCCAAAGTAAGAAAGATGAGCTGTGGTCATCACCTAACTTATTTCAATTCTGTATCTATAATTATATAGTTACATTCAGAACCCAGATTCAGAATCTAGAGGATATCTCAACCAACTACAGTCTTTCTGAACCTCTTCCTAGCTCCACAGTGATCTGGAACTCTATGGGAAGAACTCTAGCAAGCAGGCATCTGGATCTGATCCAAGAATGATTTAGCACTGTTTTTCTATTTACCTGTTGCCTTGTTGCAGATGGCATTGTAATAAGCAAAGAAGGCTCTGAATTCCAATGGCCAGTGAGACATCACTTTAAATACATTCTATAAAAATCCCGTCTGCAGGAAAGAAAAAAACCAAACAAACAGGGAAACATAAAGTGAAAACTAAGAGCAAAATAGGCAATCAGTAACTGGTAGTCACCATACGGTCTGCTGAATGCCAGATGCAATCACAGGAAGGCCACAGCCTTGGTGTCAAAGTACAACCCACACATACCTTCTTAGGATATTTATAACTTGCAGTGTTACCTCTAAAGGTATACGTGATTTTTTTGATAAGTGATTTTATGAAATTTAGACTGTGAATGTTATAACTAAACCAAGACACTTCTTAGAATTTACATTTTACTGATTTCCTACCTTTTCACAAGGGGCTGGTGATGCTCATTCATTTATAAGAATAAATTAATAACAAGACTTAATATCAATAAAGTACTTTGCAAAGTTCTTTCACACATCCTTCTCCACAACTCTGTCAGGTAGGTAAGGCAGGTATCACTATTCCCAGTTTACAGATAAGGAAACTAAGGCCCAGAGAGGTTGAGTGACTTGGCCAAGGCCATACCAAAAGAGGCAGCCTTGGAATTTTGACATTGGGTTTTCAGTATATTTCCTGATGGGATATTACAGCAGACAACTATTGGCTGCTACCCAGCAGCCATTTCTTCCCTCCTCCCTTGACAACGGAACCTGCATATTGTTCAGATACCAGATTGCCATGGTTTTCCGGTAAGGTTAAGCCCTTCCCCAACTCTAGTGGGTAAATCCTGATTTGTCTAAACCAATTGTGATTATTCTATTCTACTTCTCAGTGACTGGTCTAGGAATGGGCATGTGATACCATCCTGCCCAGTAAGAAATGAGGGGAAATTAGCTGGGAACCTTCTCCCTCCAAAAGGAATATGAGGAAGGGGGGGCACCCTCCTAACCCCTTCCAGAATTGTGCAAGGATTTAATGTTTGCTGCTGCTATAGGCATCTTTTGACTGGGAGGGGACAAGTGTGAGCCCAGAGTCATCACACTGAGGAAGACAGAACCAAAAAATGCTAAAAGCCTCTTCATGCTGTATCACTTAGCCACTGGATTAAACAACCCAGGAATCACCCTGTCTGTGGATCTGCTGTTATATGAGACACTGAACTGTCCTTATAGTTACATGAACTGAACTGGATTTTCTGTTACCTGTAGGGCAAAGAACCCTGATAACAGATGCTAACAACTCATTAATGGGCTAGAAGACATAATATAAAGAATCATATATATCAGCCAGGGGCAGGGGCTGAGGAAGAGGTGGGGAAGTGGAGAGGTTATGGACAGGTGAAGGTGGTACTGAGGGAGAAGCTAGGCCTCCAGACCTTTCCCTGCAGAGCAGGTGGGTTTTTATCTTTCTTATATAATGGATTTCCATACAAGATTTTGTTTGGAAAAAAATCCTTTAAGTTCTACCACCAAGTTTGAAAAACAAAAGCTTATAGCAAATGTCTATGCTCAAAGAAGGGTCTTATAATTTGGCAACATAGGTACCAACTTTCAAAAGTACCCTGAGAAAATAATTTGGGAATGTTAAAAAAAGATAAATTACAAGTTCTAAATGTCCAAGATTGGGAGATTGCTGAAATAAATTAAAATATGTCTAATATATAATGCTATATTATGCAGCCACTAATCATAAGGATGTTTTGACCTGTAAAATGTCCATGGTAACACGATTTCATTTTCAAAAGTTATATGCGGGGCACCTAGGTGGCTCAGTATTTTTAAAAGTTACATGTGGGACGTCTGGTGGCTCAGTATTTTAAAAAGTTACATGTGGGGCACCTGGGTGGCTCAGGCAGTTAAGCATCCGATTCAGCTCAGGTTATGATCTCGTGGTTTGTGAGTTTGAGCCCCATGTCGGGCTCTGTGCTGACGGCTTGGAGCCTGGAGCCTTCTTCGGATTCTGTGTCTCCCTCTCTCTCTGCCCCTTTCCCACTCATGCTCTGTCTCTCTCAAAAATGCATGAATGTTAAAATGTTAAAAAGTTACATGTATATTTATACAAAGAAAATAAGGGGAAACAACACATCAAAATGCTAAAAGTAGCTTACCTGGGTGGAATCAGATAATTTTTATTATTTTTGAGTTTTCTGCTTAATTTTTCTTATTTTTCAACATGTAATTATAGAAGAAGCAAGGTACCGCTCACACTTTAAGCAGCTAGCTTGGATGTCAGTGGTTCTATCTCCACACCATATTACAGTGCTAAAGTAAACTATTATAAAACAAACCTCAGAAGTTTGTTTGGGCAGAGGACTGAATGACAAAGAAGAGTCCCAGAACATGAGAGCCTGAGAGGAAAAAAGTATGTCCTTCTGATTGGGACACAACTGGTCCCCAAAAGAAGGGTTTGCCCACAATGGACACTAGGGCAGACTGGGGCAACCTGTTCCAGGGCTTCCTTTCTGGCTGACACAGTCTGTACTGGCTGACTCCCTGCATGAGGGAGGGTCTTACCTCCTTTTCTGCCTCCTACATGAGCTCTATAATGTCAAAAGGCAGGTCCTTCTTGTAAGGAACAGGGTACGGCTAATGGGTTTGGACTTCTCCTCCTTCTGAGTCCCATAAAGGCGCAAGTTCAGGATCACCACAGGCAACTTTTCCCAAAACCTATTTGTCACAAAGGAAACAGAGACAGGTTTAGGTGGACTACTGAAGAAATGGCTTGGATAGCTAGTCTGTATATCTGGGCCTAAAGAATAGAGATTTACAAATAGGGTCTACCTCCTGGAACAACTCCCACTGACTATAAATCCCCTGTCTTGAGCAATCATGAAAAGGATTCTCAGCTCAGTAAGAAACAATATTGTAATCAGTTAGTAATGTCTCACATGGGTAGGCAATATGAGGGCATGGTGGCCCAGGTAACATTATTTGCAATAGGTTAGACAGATGTTTGAGCCTGCATTCAAATCCAGAATTGTATGATTCCAAAGTCTATGCTTTTCCCACTTTTCAGTCCTATCTGTTAAAAAAAAAAAAAAAGTCTAAATAAAAAAATGTAAAAAACTAACAATATTCTAAATGAAGAGTAGGAAACAAACAAACACATAAATTTGAATGGGCCACCCCTTTGTGCCTTTTACCACACAAAGTTCCAAGAGGGGTGCTTTTCTGGAAAGTTCAGTGTGGTCAGGCTATCTATGAAAGATAGTGTAATGCAGGGCTGTCTGAAGCCAGGAGTGCCTGGATCCAAACCCTGACTTAGCAAATATGTGAGCAGAGGCAGGTCCCTCAGCTTCATCTATAAAGAATGGATAATAATATCAAATTCACAGAGCCGTTATGAGGATTTAATGAGTTAATACATATAAAGCTCTTAAAACAGAGCCTTGCTCTTTGTATATACTACATATTAAATGAGGAGCATCTGGTTGGCTCAGTCAGTTGAGCATCCAACTTCAGCTCAGGTCATGATCTCATGGCTCATGATTTCGAGCCCCACATTGGTCTCTGTGCTGACAGCTTGGAGCCTGGAGCCTGCTTCAGTTTCTGTCTGTGTCTCCTTCTGTCCCTCCCCGACTCATGCACTGTCTCTCTCAAATATGAATAAACATTTAAAAAAAGTGAAATGTTACAGGTTTAAAATAAGGGTGTTATAAAAGTATATTGGGGTACACCGCGAATCTATCAATTGACATTTGCTTACATATTCAATGCTGGGCCCACAGAAAAGATTTGGAAACTCCCCTCACACCCTCTAGGAACTGTGGATGGGCCCTATCTACTGTGGCAGCCCACACACCTGGCATTTACACCTGACACCTCACCTCGGTACCTCCTACTGAAGGGGAAGGTCTAGGCTGTCAACCTTTGTAGCTTTTTAACTTCAGCTTCCCCTACCTACCAACTAGTATGGGGCAAGTAACTGAGCAACCAGGCCACAGACTAGCCACTGATCCATGAGGCTGTCAAGCCAAAAAGCTCTGTCCACACAGATTCATACTCTATGGGAGCTGAACTGGGAAATCAGAAGTGAGTTAGTTGGCAATGAGAATTTGGGCCGAAAAGTAATGAGGTAAAACAGGCCACTGGAGTCATGATGGTCATGAGCACACCAAAGGAATGAGAGAGAAATCATGAGTAAGCAGCAGTTACAAGGGAGAGAAAAAATTCAGGGTAGAGGGTAAGGAAGAAAGTTGGTGGTAGGAGGAGGTGCAGATAGAGCAGCTGAGACTTGTTCATGGCAAAGTTCCTAGGATCTTGCTGCAGGGCTCCCTTAAAGTACCAGAACGAACTCTCAGTTTGTTTCCTTCTGGCATGACTGCTTGGTGTTGCCATACTTGTGATAGGTTTTACAGAGCATTGACAAGAAGAAGCAATAACAACCAAGAAAGCAATTGTGTCATTTCCATCTGGGAACCTTCGGTAACTCAAAGGAAACAATGTAGTCAGGAATGAAATGGTCCTACCATATAAGCTTAAAAAAACATAAAATATAAAAAGCAAACACTTATATAATAATACATGCCTAATACTATTCTGGCTGTTTTATATTAACTCAAAACTCAAGTTGTGTTGGTATGTTATTATCCCCATTTTAGAGATGAGAAAACAACAGCCACAGAAAAGATAAGTCACAGAGCCTGCAAGTGGTAGAGACAGGATTCAAATCTAGGCAGTCCAGCTCCAGAGTCCACAATCATAACCATGTGCTGTGCTGTGTATAGAGCTCACTGCCAAGGATGGCAATTACTTTTTTAAAACCCCTCAACTCCGAGCCACTCTACAAATCTCAGGTCTGGTCCTTCTTTTCCCCTAACCACTTGTTAACATTTTCATTGTGAACCTCTGAATAACCAGAATACTATTAAAAAGAACAACTTCCATTTGAGTAAAGTACTACACCAGGATTATCAATTCGAGTTTTGTAGACATTATCTCTGAACCTTAAGTTGTTATCACCACTGTATCTCTCTCTACTGAAGCAGCCAGATTCAGCTACCACAAGGCTTAGTAATGCCATTTGCTTTATCAAAGGAAAATGAAGGTGGAAGTTCAAAATGAAGCCTGCTGTTAGCCTACTGAAGCAGCAAGAAATAAGACTATGTACCTGGCACAGCAAGGAGGTGCTTGTGTGACTCTGGGCGCCGGCTGAGTAAAGACTTAGCCACTCTGCCACCTTCCGGTTATAGAGGGCACTAAGTCCTGGCAGTCACGCTTGAACTTCAGACACCCCTGAGACAGTAGGAAAGTAGCTGTATCCCTGACTCTGTGCACTGTGCCAGCTTATTTGCTGGTTTGGTAGTAAACTGAAGTAAAAGGAACCCAAAGGTGATACTATTCTTGCCAATCTTTGAACCCATACTGGGTTCTGGATTAACTCATTAAAAACGGAAAATTTCAAGTGAAATCTGATCATTAAATGTTAACTCAATTGTTTTTCCCACAGGTGTGCATGTAGCAGCATTGGTGGCCACAGAGGCTGTTTTTTGGCTACATAGAAGTTTACTATACTAGTCTGTCAACTTTTATGTGTTTGGAGCCGTCTATAATAAAACATTAAAAGGGGTGCCTGGGTGGCTCTGTCAACTAAACGTCCAACTCTTGATTTCACCTCAGGTCAGGATCTCATGGTTCGTGGGTTCAAGCCCCATGTCAGGTTCTGCACTGACTGCAGAGAGCCTGCTTGGGATTCTCTCTTCCTCTCTATCTGCCCCTCTCCTGCTTGCATGCTCTCTCTCTCAAAATAAATAAATAAATGTTTAAAACAAAATTAAAAGCCACACTTAAAATTTTTTTTTAATCTGTGGAACAAATACACACAAAAGTCTGCAAGCTGTTAGCTTACAAATGTTAGCTTAAAAAGCCAGCTATGAAAGCATCTGAGTTATGAACATGGGCACAGTACTTGACATTCTTAGGTGAGTGGATAAATGAGTTATTATTGGAGAGCTATAGTTTAAACATTTGTTTCGTAAAAAATCAGACACTTCACTATTCTAAAATACAGAGACTGGGCTCCACTACCAGTCTTCATAGTACAGCACAATCTAAAAATAAAAAATTGGTAAACTGGATGTCATCAAAATGCAAAATATGCTTCAAAAGATACTGTTACAAAAATGAAAAACAGGCCACAGACTGTGAGAAAAAAATTGTAAATCATATATCTGGTAAAGGGTTTATATCCAGAATATATTTAAGAGTATCTTATAACTCAATAAAACAGGCTACACAATTTAAAAATGGGCAGAGGTGCCTGGGTGGCTCAGTTGGTTAAGCATCTGATTCTTGGACATGATCTCATGGTTCATGGGTTCAAGCCCCGCATCCAGCTCTGTGCTGACAGCTGGAGATTTTCTCTCTCTCTCTCTCTCCTCTCCCCTGCTCATGCTCTCTCTCTCTCTCAAAAATAAATAAACATTTCAAAAAATAAATAAATACAGGCAAAAGATCTGAATAGACATTTCATCAAGTAAGATCTACAAATGTCTATTAAGCATATTAGTCATTAGGGAAATGCAAATTAAAACCACAGTGAGAAAATATTCACACCTACCGAGATGAATTTAATCAAAAGGACAATAATCAGTGTTAGTGAGGATGTGGAGAAACTAGAACCTTTATACATTAGTGGTGGAAATGTAAAATGGGGCAACTTAGAAAAATTTGGCAGTTTCTTGAGAGGTTAAAAATAAATTTATCAGAGGCACCTGGGTGGCTCAGTTAGTTGGTTGAGCATCTGACTTCTGCTCAGGTCATGATCTAGCAGTTCGTTAATGCGAGCCCTGCATTGGGTTTACTGCTGTCAGCACACAGAGGCCGCTTCGGATCCTGTGTCTCCTTTCTCTGCCCCTCCCCTGCTCACACTCTTTCTCAAAAATAAAAATAAAACATTAAAATTAAAAAAAAAATTTTAACATTCATTTTTGAGAGACAGAGTGAGTGGGGGAGGGGCAGAGAGAGAGGAAGACACAGAATTTGAAGCAGGCTCCAGGCTCTGAACTGTTAGCACAGAGCCCAATGCGGGGCTCAAACTCACCGACTGCGAGATCATGACCTGACCTGAAGTCAGACGCTTAACTGAGCCACCTAGGCACCCCAAACATTAAAAAATTTTAAATAAATAAATATATCATACAACCCAGCAATTCCACTCCTAGGTACCCTATCCAAGAGAAATGAAAACATACATCCACAGAAAGACTTGTATGCAAATGTTAAAAGCATTATTCATAATAGCCAAAAAGTGAAAACAACCCAAATGGTCATCAACTTGTAAATGGATAAACAAAATGTGGTGTATCCATACAACAGAATACTATTCAGAAATAAAAAGGAATGATTTACTGCTAATATACGCTACAAACACAGATGAACCACAAAACATGTTAAATGAAAGAAATCAGACACAGAAAATCTATACATTGTATGATTCCATCCATATGAAATGTCCAGAAATGGCATACTAGAGAGATAGAATATAGATTAGTGATTCCATGGGGCTGGGGTAGAATGTGAATTGATTGCAAGTGGGCACGAAGGACCTTTTTAGGGTGACCAAAATGTTCTAAAGGATGTTTGTGATGGTTGCACAACTCATAAACCTACTAAAAAAATCACTGAATTGTATATTTAAAGTGGGTGAAATTTACAGTATGTAAATTACACCTCATTAAAGCAGTTTTTTAAATGCTGCATGTAATTGGCAGGGTCCGGGAGCAGAAATACCATATTTTGTTTTAGAGTGAGATTTGGGGAAAGTTTCACAAGCATGGAAGAAGAGCTAACCTCCGTGCCTTTCCATAGCTGTTTAAAGGCTCTGACAACTAAGTAATCCCTAGAGTCTCACCCAGGTGTACAGATTTTGAGTTTCTCAGCTTAATCATCACTAAATCCAGTACTAGCAGACTTCTGTTGATACAGAGACAAATGGCCCATACAATGGTGAACTGGCCATACACTTAGACCATAAAGGAGGTTTTAAAAAGGTATAAACCCACTGGACAACAAGAAGAATAGATAATAGCAGATAAAAGTTTTCAACAAATGTAAGATAAAACAGAAGAAGTGGTAACTAGTAGAGGATAGTTGCCACCTGAAATAGCTGCAGGTGGCCTTCTGAACACAGGTGAGCCTATTTGCTGCCTATTTGCTGCACAGAACCCTGGGGAGACCCAGCCCTTGAAGGTACAGACACTATGTATGGTAACAGGCTGATAGGAGGTGGAGCAGCTCAAAGTCTGTATACCACTTGGTCCCCTAACCCAGTGGCCAGGCTGCTTTCCCCACCTCCACCCCCAAAACAATGGCTAGTTCTTTTCTAAAGAAACGAACTGCAGATGATGGTGGCTGCCTCTGGATAGGAACTAGAGGAACTTTTTTCACTTTTCCATCTGAAACTGTACCCATTAAAGAGTTATTCCTACTTTCCCCCTCCCACAGCCTCTGGCAACCACAGCTATTTTTCAAAAAGCCTTATAGACTTTTATCTCTACAAGATTTTTTGAAAACCAGCTACAGTACCTGAAACTAATGTAACATTGTATGTCAACTACAGTCAAATATTTTTTTTTTTTTAAAAGTCTTGTAGACTTTCAAAATAAATCACTACTCTATACATTATTTAGATGAAAGTTAGAAGTGAATTTTTCCGGGGGTGGTGGCGATGGTGGTGGTGGTTCATATTACTGTTTTTCCTCAAATATATTGTTTTTAGCCTAGAGAAAAAGTATGTTAAGTAATCCCTCCAGGGATCCGTGACATAAAATATTCATAAAGCTGGAGAAATATTTAGCAAGCTTATGTTAAGAGATCTTCCTCGTAGAGAAACTCCTTCATAGACTTTGATGCAATGCATTTGACATACCAGTTTCTACATTCCAGGCATGTGCATGTGTATAAATTTGGTAGTTTCAGTCTCATGCTTCCTGCTATGATAAATTATGGACAGTGAGCTATGGAAACAGATGAGGAGCAGTCAGCTCCAAGCCAGTATCAGAAAATATTCCCTGGGCAATCCAGCCCAATTTTGAAGGAAAGGTTAAGAAGGGAGAGGGAGATTGGTTTGCTACATTAAGAATTTTAAGCAGAGGGCATACATGGCTTGAATGGCACAGATCAGGGTACGTATGTGATAAATACGTGATGTGGTATTACTCAGAAGAATGAAAGTCAGAGAGAAACAGGATAAAGGTGGCAGACAGAGTGAGCTGAGGCCAGTTGTCAGTCTTGGATGCCCCCTGGAGTTTAGGCAGGTGAAAGGCATGGTCAAAGCTGTTTATTTTTTGTTTGTTTTGCAATAACTTTTTCCATTATTTGCTCCATCATGCTGAACAGTCACCAAGACGATATCTAGATTTCCTATCTCCACACTATTTTTTCAATTATGAAAAGTTTCAAACAAAACTAGAATTGAATTAAAAAACCAGGGGGGTTGCCTGGGCGGCTTAGTCGGTTGAGTGTCCGACTTTGGCTGAGGTCATGATCTCACGGTTCAAGTTCTGCGCCTGGCTCTGTGCTGACAGCTCGGAGCCTGGAGCCTGGAGCCTGCTTCGGATTCTGTGTCTGTCTGTCTGTCTCTCTGCCCCTTCCCTGCTCGCGCTGTTTCTCTCAAAAATAAACAAACATTAAAAAATTAAAAAAAAAAAAACAAACCAGGGGCACTAGGTGGCTCAGTCGGTTAAGTGTCCAACTCTGGCTCAGGTCGTGATCTCATGGTTTGTGAGTTCAAGCCCCGCATCGGTTCTGCTCTCCGTGCAGAGCCTACTTTGGATCCTCTGTCCCCCTTTCTCTCTGCCCCTCCCCCACTTGTTCTTTCTCTCTCCCTCCCTCTCTCTCTCTCTCTCTCCCTCTCTCTCTCCCCCAAAAATAAACATTTAAAAAAATAACAAAAAAATCACAACCATATGCCCATCATCCAGGTTCAACAATTACTAGATTTTTTGTTACATTTGCGTCACATATCTCTCTCCTTTTTCTGTGGAAATATTCCTTTTACTGTGGTAAACATAAACTTTACCATTTTAACCATTTCTAGGTGGACAGTTCAGTGGCATTAAGTACATTGATATTGCTGTGCCACTGCCATCTCCAGGTTTTTCATCTTCCCAAACTGACACTGAACTCATGAAACAATAACTTTCATTCTCTTTTCTCCCTGCCCCTGGTAACTTTTTGTCTCTGCAGATTTATCTATTCTGGATATTTCGTATAAACAGAATTGTAGCCTTTTGTATCTGGTTTCTTTCACTTGGCATACTGTTCTCTAGACTCAACCACATTGTAGCATTTATCAATACCTTTTGTTCTCTTTCAGGATTAAATAATATCCCATTATATGCCACATTTTGTTTTCCCATTATCAGCTGATGTTCATTTATATTGTTTGTGCTTTTTGGCTAGTTTGAATAATTCTGCTACGAATTTACGTGCAGTTTTTGTATAGACACAGGCTTTCAATCTTTGGGTTATATCCTAGGAGTGGAATTGTTGTGTTATATGGTACCTGTGTGTTTCACTTTTTGAGGAACTGTCAAACTTTTCCAAAGTTTTACATTTTACACTCCCACCAGCAACATGGGGTTCCAATTTCTCCACATCATCACCAACACTTAAATTATTATCTTTTTAATTATAGCCATCCTAGTGGGGGGTAAAATGGTATATCATTAAGGTTTTACTTTGCATTTCCTGGACTAATTACTTTAAGCATCTTTTCATGTGTTTCTTAGCCATTCGCATATTCTCTTTGAAAAAATGTCAATTTGGGGGCGCCTGGGTGGCTCAGTCGGTTAAAGCGTCCGACTTCGGCTCAGGTCATGATCTCACGGTTCGTGGGTTTGAGCCCTGCATCGGGCTCTGTGCTGACAGCTTGGAGCCTGGAGCCTGCTTCAGATTCTGTGTCTCCCTCTCACTCTGCTCCTCCCCTGCTCACACTGTTTCTCTCTGTCTCTCAAAAATGAATAAATGTAAAAAAAAAAAAAATTAAAAAAAAGAAAAGAAAAAATGTCAATTTGGATCCTTTGTCCATTTTTAAATTGGGTCACTTGTGTACTACTGAGTTGTAGATGTTGTTTATATGTTCTAGATACATGTCCCTTATCAAATACATGATTTTCAAATATTTTCTCCCATTCAGTGGGTTGTCTGTTCACTTTCTTAATGCTGTCTTTGAAGCACAAAAGTTTTGATAAAGTCCAACTTTTTTTCTTTGGGTGTTTGTGCTTTTGTTGGTGTCCTAAGAAACCACTGGCAATCCAAGGTCAAAAAACTCGGCTCTATGTTTTCTTTTAAGAGTTGACTTCATTGTTTTGCATGTGGACATCCAGTTGTCCCAACACCATTTGTTGAACTATTTTTTTCCCTTGCTTGTCTTCGTACCCCTATCCAAAACCAGTTGCTCACAAATGTGAGTTTTTCTATGTTCTGAATTTTTTTCCCATTGATTTATGTCATGATACCAGTACTGTCTTGATTACTGTAAGCCTTGTAGTAAGATTTAAAATCAGAAGTGTAAATTCCCCAACTTTGTTCTTTTTCAAGTTTTTTGTCTGTTTTTGCTATTCAGGGTCTCTTGAATTTCCATATTAATTTTAGGGTTGATTTGTCAATTTTTGCAATGAAGACAGTAGGGATTTTGATAAGGATTGCTTTGAATCTGTGTATTAATTTGGGGGAGTACTATTATCTTAACAATATTAAATCTTCTGATCAATGAACAGGAGGGTACTTCTCCAAGTATTATGATATTTAATTTCTGGGGTGCCTGGATGGCTTAGTTGGTTAAATGTCCGACTTTTGGTTTTGGCTCAGGTCATGATCTCATGGTTCATGGGTTCAAGCCTTCACACACTGTCTGCATGGAGCCTGCTTGGGCTTCCCTCTCTGCCCCTCCTCCCCCCCCACCAAAATAAATACTTTTTAAAAAAAAAATAATTTTTGATAGAGAGCACGTGGGAGCAAGGGGCAGCGAGACAGGGAGAGAGAGAGAGGGAAGAGAGAGTATGGAGCCCGAAGCAGGGCTCAAACTCCCAAACCGTGAGATCATAATCTGAGCCAAAGTTGGATGCTTAACCAACTGCACCACCCAGGCGCCCCAATAAAAACTTTTTGAGAAGATATTTTGGGGCACTTGGGTGGTTAAGTCAGTTAAGTGACCAACTCTTGGTTTTTGGCTCAGGTCATGGTATCACAGTTCATGAGTCTAAGCCCCGCATCTGGCTCTGCACTGACAGTGAGGAGCCTGCTTAGGATTCTCTCTCTCCCTCTCTCCCTGCCCCTCCCCTGATTGCATGCTCTCTCTCTCTCTCAAAATAAATAAATAAACTTTTTTAAAAAAAGATATTTAATTTCTTTCAATAATGTTCTATAATTTCCAGAGTTTAAGCTTAGCATTTCTTGGGTTAAATTTATTCCCAAATGTTTTATTCTCCTTGATACTACTATAAATAGAATTGTATTAATTTCAGTTTTCCAAATGTATAGAAATGCAATTGATTTTTGTATATTGTTCTTGAATCTAGCAACCCTGCTGAACTCATTTGTTTAACAGTTTTTCTTGAGTGGATTCCTTAGCATTTTCTATGTACCTGATTATATCACAGGCAAATAGAGAGAGTTTTACTTCTTCCTTTCCAGTCTGGATACCTTTTATTCCTTTTTCTTCCTGAACTGTGTGGGATAGAACCTCCAGTACAATACTGAATAGAAGTGGAGAGAGCAGACTTCCTTGTCTTATTCCTGATCTTCGGGAGAAAGTTTTCAGTCTTTCACCGTTAAGTACGATGTTAGCTGTAGGTTTTCGTAGATGCCCTTTATTAGGTTGAGGAGGTTCTTTTCCAATCCTAGTTTATTGAATGTCTTCATCACGACAGGGTGTTGGACTTTTTAAAACGCTTTTTTTTTTTTAAATCTACTCAGGTAATAACGTGGCTTTTGCCTTTTGGTATGGTAAATTAATTGATGTCAGATGTTAAAAGACTACAATTGTAGGATAAATCCCATTTGGTCATGGTTTATAACCCTTTTTGTAGAATGCTGGATTCAGTTTGCTAGTATTTTGTTGAGAATTTTGTGTCTATCTTAATAAGGAATAATCATTTGTAGTTTTCTTTTCCGGCAGTATCTTTGGTTCGGATACCAGGGTAATACTGGCTTCATAGAACGCATTGGTATATGTTCCCCCCTCTTCTATTTTTTTAAGAGTTGGCAAAGGATAGATATTCTTTAAATGTTTGGTAGAATTCATCAGTGTGGACCTGGGCCGACTCTACTGCTGTTACCAACAAGTCTATTGATATCACAACTTGATGAGACCTTGAGCCAGTTACCAAAGTACAGCCACGATGATCTAAACTCACCGTTACTGCTTGCTCTGAGAAAATGGATCTGGACCTTTAAAACACTTTTCCTTTCCTATCTAACACAAAGACAGTCTTTGTAGGTAGAAAGCCCTGCAGAAGCATTTCAGGAAGAATAGGTTTTGCTTACTGGTACACTCCTGCAGCAGGGCAGCTTCTCTAGTATCGGCTCCTTCTTCTCTTGGTGGCCAGAAGCATCCACAAGTTTTCCCTGGCGCCCTCCCAGGCAGTCTTGTAGCGGGGGCTTCCAGGTGATACTTCCCCAGGAATAGCTTTCCCTGGAACCATAGAAGTGCCAGCAAGTTCTGGAGAGTGGATTTCAAAGCAAGTTCCACTGCCACAGGTTCCCGGTGACTGCTTACATTTAATGAGCCATGACCATGTTCTCTCCAGCAAGGACTCACTCAATCAGTCCTGGACAGCAGGGAGAGATTTCCTCAGATGTGCTATCTCAACTGTAGGCATAATGGCTGTTCCTTACATCTGCTATTCGTATACTCTTCAAAACTCTCTCTAGTTTTTTATTTGTGATTATTTATGATTTGCTTATTTGTGATTAAAAACATCTGTAGCAAAAAAAAAAAAAAATCCATAGCAAGGAGATTCATTTAAAGTGATAATTGTGAGCATCTAAATTCTTTACTTGAATAACGACACTAACAATACTTACATAGGCTCTTAATTTCTGTACATAAATCAGCATGTAGTTCATTTGTAATTTTTAGAAACCAGTAAACTAAAAAAATCTTAAAGGTTCATTCAAATACCACTTCCTTTGGGACACCTATCCTGACTCCCACCTTTCTCCCACGTTCAGGTAACCATTTCATCCTGTCTACCCTTGCGACTGATGCCCTCATCAAGTTGTTACAGCCACCTTAGCCCTTGGTATTTTCATGTGAAGACAGCTAACTCCTCCAGGGCAGGGGTCATGATTCATCTGATTCCCCGGCTCACTTCCTGACTCAGAGCAAATGCTCAACTAGTGTTGTTGACTGAAAGGAAAAAACACAAACAAAAATCCGCCCAATTTCACCAGTCAACAAAGAAAGGCAACCATGACATGTTACTTTTCCAGTTTCTCAAGTCGCAAAGATTTAAAAAGAAAAAAAATTTTTTTTAACGTTTTATTTATTTTTGAGACAGGGAGAGACAGAGCATGAACAGGGGAGGGTCAGAGAGAGGGAGACACAGAATCTGAAACAGGCTCCAGGCTCTGGGTTGTCAGCACAGAGCCCAACGCGGGGCTTGAACTCGCAGACCGAGAGATCATGACCTGAACCGAAGTCGGCCGCTTAACTGACTGAGCCACCCAGGTGCCCCTCAAGTCGCAAAGATTTTTAAAAAGGAAGTTTGGGGAAACCGTCCGGAAGGATGTGGTCAGGTCCAACCTTTCCAAAAATCAATCTGGTAACTTTGCGGAAGAAAATCCTGAGAAGTGGGGTGGTGGAAGCCAGAGCCAATTGAGGGTGGCGCCGCCCTTACAGCACGGGCTCCCAGTGGGCAGCCCCCCAACAGGCAATGGGCCTAATCCGCCTGGGCCAATCTGCTAGGCAGCCCCCACCTGGGGGCCGAGAGCTAAGCCTGTCTCGACCCGACAAGGCCTGCGTTAACTGCATGGGCTCGGCCTCCTATGCATTCCCCAGTCCCACCGCCATTTTTACATCCAGAAACGACCGCACACGCTATTTGGAAACGCCAACTTCGTACCCGCGACCCAACTGGACCCCAAAGCCAGACCTGCACGTCACAGAAGTCCTGGCCGCTGCGAGGAACCAGGCTCCACATACTCGCTGGCGGTCTGGACTCCCCACTCACCCGCAAGCGGAAGGACCTCAGCATCTCCGGGGCCCTGCCCACCACGCGCCCACCACGCGCCCACCACGCCAGCCACGGCCGGGCGCTCTCACTCACCAGAGGCGGCAGAGCGCCGAGGTAGCGAAGCACACCCCTGGCAGCACGCGGCTCAAAGCCCGGCGTCCTTCCCGCGCGCCACACCCCCTGGGCCTGCCCCTTGGGGGTGTGTCGGGAGGGCCCCGCCTGGGAGCAGCTGCGGCCTGCCCCTCCCGGCCCAGCTTCCGGTCTTCGGGCGACGGCACACTGCAGAATGCCTTACGTCTTCTGTGGACCTAGGAATGAGCCAGGAGGGTACCCACGTGCCTCCTCACAGGGTGGTGGACTCGGAAGACCTTCTTAGCCAGGTTTGGCCCCACTTCGGGCATGGCCTTGCTTGGGCCAGCCGCGATTCAGGTGGTCTTGGTCATCGAATACCCACTGATTCCAGAGCCTCTAGAAATGGGTTAGATTGGGGAGGAGAGAAAAAACAATCTACACCATCCCTGCTGCCAGTGTAACCGAACAAGAACACTTTAAACAATGTGACTGTAAAACAAAAGCTACATTTCAGTTGGCCTCTTAATACTCTTACTCAGTTGGCTCGTCAGCACTTTGCCAAATTTGGAGGGTATGTTAGAGATGATCGTCTTAAACATCCCCCAAATCTAATAACTCATGTTGGAAGCCAATCCCTCCCAGTCCCCAGGAGCTCTCAGCCTTATTGGGGAATCTGACCAAGCGCTAACTGGAGGTGCTAGTTTATAGAGGAAACAGTGATTTCAAGAAAGAGCCTAAAAGTAAGAGCAGTCCTGATATGCTATGGATTTGGAATTCAGCTGCTTCTCACCTGGGTACCTAGTGTACTCCATGGAATGTAGCCTCAAGGATTTAATTGCAGTTACTAATTCCTCGGACCATGTAGGGGTAGCTCAATTATGTGGAAATGCGCATGGGCATCTGTATATTTACAGGGAAAAAAGTCTGGGGACAAATACACACCAAAATGTTAACATGCATTCATTCACCCATCAGGTTTAAGACCCTGGGCTACAAAGAATGAGAACTAGCTGACAGCTAGCCGGAGACAAATGAGAGCAAGACTAATACCTTTTGTTTATTTTCTCTTTATTCTTCTCTTTGTTTTCCATGATGTGAATAGATATCTAGCAACCATTAAAAAAAGGTTTTTTGGTTTTTTTCGGTTTTTTTGGAAAAGGAAAATACTTTTCCTTCTGAGGGCGGAGTCGGAAGGAAAGGACTGACTCCCCAAGCCCCTCTGCTCGGTCCCCAAGGTTGCTACGAAACCACACCACACGTAGGAGCGTCTTGAATCCTGCGGTGCGACCTGAAACATCGGAAGTGAAGGATGTGCCATCGACTCAAGTTGCGTGTTTCGAGTGCCGATTTGCAGAAAGACTGCAAGATAGGTGGCGGGGTAGAGACACTATCGCAGCCACCTTGGCGGAACCCTCCAGCCCACAGCTCGCAGGTTTCGTGGACTTAGGTTCTCCAATAGACCGCTACTACCGGAAACGGAAAGCCTTGGGCCGGCTGGAGATTGGACGCGGGGCCGGAAGCGGAAGTGGGAAATTGCTTTGGGTGGCTCCGGGTATGGCAGGGGTGGTGGCTGTCGCGGCCGAATCCCTTGCGGGAGGCAGGGCACGGGCGGCTCGCACTGTGCTAGATCAGGTGGTGCTCCCGGGTGAGGAACTGCTGCTGCCAGAGCAGGAGGACGCAGAAGGCCCAGGAGGTACCGGGGAGCGACCGCTGCGCCTGAATGCGGGGGTGCGCGCCCGGGTGCGTGTAGTGTGCGGCCCGGGCTTGCGGCGCTGTGGTGACCGCCTTCTGGTCACCAAGTGCGGCCGCCTCCGTTACAAGGAGCCCGGCGGCGGCGGCGGTGGCGTTTACTGGGTGGACTCGCAACAGAAACGGGTGAGTTGGGACTCTGGAGAGGTGGTACGGCCGTGAAAGTGATATCCCCGCTCTGGGAAGAGGCAGGGATGGGGCCCTGGACCCCTCTGTTAATGCTAGTCTAGAGCCACCGTAGTCTTGTGCCCACCTCTACATCTCCTTTAGAGGGACTGTGAACAAATGGAACGTGACTCGAGAAGGGCGGCCAGGAGAGAGGGGAGACTGGAAATCTTGGTGTATAAGAGGATAAGAACTGTTAAGACATGGTCGTCGCCTTCAAAATCCCAAAGGAGCACCAGGCGTATCTTTTGGCGTCCCAAAGGACGGAACCAGGCTCAATGAGCGGATGTCACAGGGAGTTAAATTTCTCTTAGAATAAGGAAGGACTTTAATATGGGAAAAATTGCCAATGAAATAGCCTTACTTCGTTGTGAGGACCCCGTGTAGCACTAGACTTAATATGCAAGCAGAAGCTAGGGACTTTCTGATAAGGATACAAGATGTATGGGATACTGGCTGAAATGAACAGAGTATTTGAAACTGTAAACCTAAGAGTTTATGATTGATTTTCTTTTACTGAAAGTAACATATGATCAAATTTGTTGTAGATTTGTATTGATTTGTAGACTTGAATCTCACAATATTTTCTAAATATCTCTAATGACAAACAGTGAAGTAATCACTAAAGACTTGCTGAAGATAAAGTGGAAATGATTGCCATTTATGGCTGTCACTTCATTCTGGTTTTTTGTTTTTTTGTAGTATGTCCCAGTGAAAGGAGACCATGTGATTGGCATAGTGACAGCTAAATCTGGAGATATATTCAAAGTTGATGTTGGAGGGAGTGAGCCAGCTTCTTTGTCTTACTTGGCATTTGAAGGTGCAACTAAAAGAAACAGACCAAATGTGCAGGTAACGATGGGGACCTTTGCTTTCAAAAATAAGAAAAAGCATCGAAATATCCATCAACACTCAAATATCCAGAATGCTACCTGAATTCTCTCTTAAGCATGACTTACTTTCCCACTTCTCTGGGTTGATCTCTGAGCATCTGTGTAATCACTTCAGGCTGTAAGAGTTTTTTTCCAGTGTCCAGCTCTGGGACTAGAGTTGCATGCTTATTTACATTTGCTATATTGGGGGCTGTTTCATTTGTACTGAGTTAAAAGGCTATGTCCTCTCTGTTGTTATTTCTTATGTCTATATCCACTGGACAAGGAAGTGGGCCATAGGCTTCAGGAGGAAGGAGGATTAAGTAGTGAAATTGCCATATCAGCCACCCATCCACCCTGATTGTTAAGTCCTGGGACTGCCATCTCACAACTTCAGTCGCATCACTGTTTTCCCACAAGCTCTGCTTGGAGCTGGCAGAGGAGCAATCCTGTTACCTCAGGTTTTCAATTTGGGCTCTTCTGGTAGTATAGCCACACTCTCTCTGTCTGCCCAAGCCAGAAATTTGGTGATGTCTTTGCCCCTTTTCACTAACCTCTCATGTGTCTTTAGTTGCTTAATCTTACTGATGCTGTTTGATTCTATCTCTGATCTCCTGCACATTAATTCCTGTATCCTTCCATTTTGCAAGATCAGACGTTAGCTACTTTTTGACCAGTATTGGTTAGTGACCTCCTTTTTTAAAAAAATATTTATTGAGAGAGAGAGAGAGAGAGAGAGAGAGAGTGCGTGTGTGAGTGGGGAAGAGACAGAGAGAGGGAGAGAGAATCCCAAGCAGGCTTTGCACCATCAGCACAGAGCCCAGTGCCTAACCAGCCAAGCTAACCAGGTGCTTCAGTGATCTTTTCATTAACATCCCTGCCTGTACACTTTTGCCCTTCTATCCAGGCTTTTGAGAGCTGACAGCCTCCTACACTCCCCTTACTCAAAAAAAAAAAAAAAAAAAAAAAAAAAAAAAATTCTTTAACGCCTACAGATTTCCTTGGCATTATACTCCAGAAGTCTTCACTTATCTATAATTATATCCTCCGTGCAGCCATACTTGAACCACTCCAAACTATTTAATAACACTACTGAGGGGTGCCTGGGTGTCTCAGTCGGTCAAGCATCCTACTGTTGATTTCATCTCAGGTCATGATTTTACAGTTCGTGGGTTTGAGCCCTATGTCAGGTTCCGCACTGTGCAGAGACTGCTTGGGATTCTCTCTGCCCCTCCTCTGCTCGCGCTCTCTCTCCCGCTCTCAAAATAAATCTACCTTATAAAAAAAAAATAGCACTACTGAACTCATAAGTCCCTGCCCTTGTACCTTTGCTTATGCTGTTCCCTCTGTCTGGATTGCTCTTTCTGATTGCTCTATTACCTTAGCCTGTGGAACACATGCTCATCTTTTGAGACTCAGGCTAAACACCACCATCTCTGTAAAACCATCCCTCATTTACAATCATCTTTCTTATAACTTTACTCTAGCACCTACTGGATTCAGTCTTAAATGAACTTGGTAATTTATATGTACATCCCCACTGCACTCTAAGACCAAATGCTTCTGAAATGCAAAGAATGTTTTGTTCCTCTTTAGTTGCTAGTCACCAACAAATAGTAGATATAGTAGTAACAGAACAAATTCACTCTTCTCCATTCCTTTAGTTTCATCATTTTGAAGTTCAGTTCTATGAAATTAAGTAAATCTTGCCTTAAATACCAATGAATTACCATTGTTCCATGTTGCTTTGAATAATTGACATGCCTGGAGTTTTCTTCCATCAATCTTCTGTAAGTCCCTAGAGTAGTGCTATCTAATAGAACTTTCTGTGATGATGCTAGTGTTTTACATTTGCAGTGACTAGTATGGTAGTCACTGGCCATGTCATGGCTGTTGAGCATTGAAATGCGACTAATGCTGGGCGCTTGAGGGGCTCGGTGGGTTAAGTACGGACTCTTGATTTTGGCTCAGGTCATAATCTCATGGTCACGAGATTGAGCCCTGCAATGGGCTCCATGCTGGGCATGGAGCCTGCTTAAGATTCTCTCTCTTTCTCTTTCTGCCCCTTGTCCACGCATGTACGTGCATTCTCTCTCAAAAAAATAAATAACTTTTAAAAATGTGACTAATGAAATTGAGGAACTGAATTTTGAGGATCTAATTTTAATTAAATGTAAGTTTAAATAACTACATGTGGGTAATGGCTACCATATTGGATGGCGTAACCCTAAAGAATGTTCTCGTCTTTGAGATAGCTCCCATTCTGGGGAGGACACACTTGGGTAATGTTGCCCTTTTAAAGAGTCAACTCGAGTGACTCTGGGTATTCTGGAAGATAGTTGCTCCCTTAGCCACAGAAGTATACATGGCAGGCATTGCTGCCAACGGGAAAGAACCCATAGCAGCACCTATAGAATGATTTGTTGAGTGGAAATGAACTTTTTAAATTATCATTTTAGGTTGGAGATCTCATCTATGGCCAATTTGTGGTTGCTAATAAAGATATGGAACCAGAGATGGTCTGTATTGACAGCTGTGGACGAGCCAATGGAATGGGTGTGATTGGACAGGATGGTCTGCTTTTTAAAGTGACTTTGGGCTTAATTAGAAAGTAAGTCCTAATGCCTTCTGGCTTGACTGTCTTCTTTTATAATTATCCTTCTTGGAAAGCTGACTGATTTGGGGGATTGGATTCTTTGTAACAATGTCTGAATCTCCTCAAAGTTAAAAATCAGTGTCCATTTTAACACGGTTGTAAACTCATGCATTTAGTCCCATCCTCTCTTCATGTAAATACACTAAATTCAGATGTATCTGGTGGTGTAGTTTTCGTGTTGATATGAAGTCTTGGGCTTCTTTCCCAGAAAATCAGATGTGAAAACTGGCCTTTCCTCCTTCTGTCATTTGAATATAGACGCAATTTACAATTGTACAAAATCACCAGATTTCTCTAGTAATGGGGGCCAAATACAGGTAGGCTGATGTACTCTTGAAGCTTATGCAGATATTCCCATAAGATTCCTGCTATTCTGTCCTGATAGATTTAATAGTTCCCAGAGGTAGATTCTGTTAGGTTTTTAGACCTTTACCTACCCAAAGTTATGTCCTGTTAAGAGCTTTACTCTTAGAGCCACTGAGCTCAGAGCTCAGTGTTACATGCCTCTCTTTGCTACTTATTCTGCAGATTTGGACAAAGTTCAAGACAGAGAAGCAGCACCCTTGTGGTTTGAAAGTCAATATTTCTCTCCAAGTACTGAATACCAGGAAATAGTTTACATGGTCAGGAAAATAAGCTGGTTCGTTTAGCACCATAGATAATACAAAAATTACAATTCTAAAGCCTAGAATTAAGGTGCTCTGACAATACAGGAGAACTTTATATGTATTTTCTGTAAAGTTGGTGACAGAGGGACTTTGATTTCTTTGTAGAGGATATAACCCACTGTTGTGACCTGTAGTGTACTGGTAAGTGTGCTTGGATGAAAGGGGGCAGCAAATGTCATGTACCTTTTTCTCGGATGATGTTGGTGGGGATTTGAATAACTACGGAGAACTGTCCAGAAACTAAGTCTTCTGCTAAAGGATAGTCAGGTCACACCCTACCACTTGGTTAAATTTCATTTTCTTTCCTTTTCCTCACCAGGCTGCTGGCTCCAGACTGTGAAATCCTTCAGGAAGTGGGAAAACTCTACCCACTGGAGATAGTATTTGGAATGAATGGAAGAATATGGGTTAAGGCAAAAACCATTCAGCAGACCTTAATTTTGGCAAACATTTTGGAAGCTTGTGAACATATGACAGCAGATCAAAGAAAACAAATCTTCTCCAGACTGGCAGAAAGTTAGATGTAATTTTTTATGGGTCAGTTGACCCAAGAGACTATGGGTTTCCTAGGGAAAATTTTTTTCAGGTGAACCTCTCTCCCCATTAAACCGTCAGAAGACATAATGTGAATGTACACATTGTCTTATTACAGTTCTAAGTAAAATATTTTTATAAACATGTTACTAGTTGCCACCCATGTTCTTGTGGGTGAGAAAAGTCATTATAAAATAATGATGTACTTTTTTCTTTACAATAAAGTTTACTAAAAGTATTATGGTTTATTTGGTGTTAACTCCTTTAATTTGGCTGAAGTGCAGCTTCTATAATAAACTGGAATTAAGCATTAAAATAACAATTATTTTCTGGTAAAAGTAAAACATGTTCACCAGAGAAAATGAGAATACATAAAGTACAAAGAAGCAAATGCACTATAGACATAATGTATGTGAATATTCTTTAAATTGAAATTATAGGATTATACTTTATATACTACTTTGTAATCTACTTTGTCCACTTCAATGTTTGATGTATTTCTTATATGATTGCTATTAAAAATGAGATAGTTATAGAATATTTCATGTTCATGTTAAGATATTTTGCATATATCCAGCTTTTTGTTGGTTCTGTAAATAACACAGATGAGGATCTCTGAAGCCAAGTCCAAAACTTCCTGCCTCGGCTTTAAAAAAGAATGGTAGAAGTGATAGCGTTGGAGAGGAAATTCTTCCGTGCCGTTTGATTATTGTAAGCAAAGCCTTTAGAGGTAAAAATGAAGCCTGGCAGATGATCCAGGTCAGTGTTCGGAGGTCAGAGACCTCCCTGAGAGTATGGTAAGAGTCACCCCTGAAGCCTAGCCATAGGAGGTCCCTTTTGGATGACAGAGATTATAGAACTCATTTAATATGGTGATAAAGACCAAGGAGCATTATATATTCCTAAAGATGTTTCCTGAAGACTGGGCTGTTTTTAATACAAAGATATTGATAGAATTTATCAAGTGATGATAGCTCCTTTAGGATTAAATCATGAAAGGGAGGGGAGAGAGCAGAGAAATAACATTTTGGTTCTTTGGAGCTACAGAATATATTCTCTGAATTTGCAACTGCTTAGCTTTCAAGTTTACTAACTCAAGCTGGCCAGAGTAACTGAAGCAACTATATGTAACTAAGACCTGAGAAAAGGGATCACTGAGATTGTGTAATGAAAGGTTATCCAACATACTTGCGTCAGAGGCAATGTATTTTCTGGTTACTTTTTTTCTTTTCTGGTTATTTTTAAGTTAGACTTACCAATACTGTGTTTTTGCTCTTCAATTCTGCCTGTTGATTATAAATATACATGAAGAAACTAGTTTGCACGAGGCTCAGAAAGATACAAAGATACTCCCACAAAGTGTCCTGTTAGGAGGCTACCTTTAGGAAGAGAGAAACCCTCCACTCCATACTCAGAGCAGGACAGACAGGGTGGGAGCTACAAGTGGGAACAAAGTGCTATGGGGGCTTAAAGCAGGGCTAGGTTAGGATCCTGCAAAACACATAGAGTGTATCACTGAGTTCGGGAAAATCACCATGAACAGAGGAGGCTGGAGAAAGTGCTACAACTTGATGATACCAGTTGAGTGAAAATTAAACTCGATATAATAATAATTATTTAATTATTTAAGCTATCTCTAAAGAATAGGTATTTCACAAATAGGTACCTAAAAGATGAATTAATACATCCAAAGCCATGTAGTTTTGGGCTAATTCCTGGTTATGTAAACTTTTTACTTAGTCATATATCTGGGCTCTTCCTGTGAGCCAGGCACTCGGAGATAGAAAAGAGTGTAAAATGTGGTCCCTGTTATTAGTAACTTATATTCTAGTGAAGATCCAAGATGTCAAGTAAAGGCAAGTGTGTGCCATTGCCACCCTCTGCTCCGCTTTTCTGTCAAGGCACCTTCAGCAACTTCCCCACCCCTGCAACTTCTTAGGCTGTCTGTCCATCACTCCACTGAGTTCTGAAGAACGTAGCCTTTTCTGGAAGAAACTCCTTTCTTCAATGCTTCAGGCCAGTTTTGAGTCTCAAAGTATGCAGATAGGATATCAAAGACTGTTAGAAGGTAAAAAGAAAATAGTGACCACACTGAGAAAAAAGGAGTAAATGACTGATGAGGAAAAGGGTGTTCTGGAATATTTCATTTAACAAACCTCTGCACCACACACGGACCCTCTTGCCACAAGGACCTCAGCCTACATGGAGAGATACGAGCCTGTGAATGGACAGTGCCACAGCACTGAGAGGAAAACAGTATAATGGAACACAAAGGAGGGTCTCTGAATGGCTGAGGGGGGAAGGGAGCAGCCAAGATGCTCCTGGACTGAATTCTGGACAAATAGGACTTCACAGTTCACTGTTGGGTTGAACATCGCATTCTAGGCCAAGTGGACAATTTCAACCATCTTTAACATGGTTGGGATCCAGGAAGAAAATGCCGAGTGCATCTGAGAGGCTAGAATACTTGTCACAAACTGCATGCGATAAAATCTGAGCACATTAGTCACGGGGTACTGCTTTGAGGTCCGCTTATATGTAAACATAATGCAAAGGAGCAGCACCAGAATTAACACATGTTAAATGTGGGCCAAGTGAGGGGCGCCTGGGTGGCTCAGTTGGTTAAGCGTCCAGCTCTTGGTTTCGGCTCAGGTCATGATCTCACAGTTTCATGGGTTTGAGCCCCACATCAGGCTCTGCGCTGACCACATGGAGCCTGCTTGGGATTCTCTCTCTCTCTCTCTCTCTCTCTCTCTCTCTCTCTGCCCTTCCCCTACTCACGCTGTCTCTCTCAAATTAAATAAATAAACTTAAAAAAAAAAAAAAAAAAAAAAAGCGTGGGCCATGTAAGCAGTACCTTGATTGATGGCCAAGATCTCTGAATGATAGTTTTTCCGATTCTGGCATCTGACCATGTATTCCTGGATTGGCAAGCGGGCTGTCTTGACAGAGTGCTCTTGGGCTTTTTGAAATGTCACCTTCTGTAAATCACAGTTAAATCTTTTTCTTGTGAAAATGATAAAGATATTCTCATTGTAATATGCATAGCAAATTATGAGAAACCCCATTTACCACCACTCCAATTTCCATCTGTATAATTATGATCATCTGTAATCATAATTAAATGGTAAGTATTAAAAATCAGTAGCCTAAGGGAGAATGAAGGAACTGCAGACAATGAAGAGTATTTACCTGTTCTAAGTAAGAAATGGCTTGTGCAGCAGACATCTCACTCACTTGGGAGTCATCTATCTACTAGCTTCCATTTATTACTATTTACAACCAAGAAGGAAATAAGTAAAAAGAGGCATATTTATTTGCAGCCACAATCTGCATCCAAAAGTTCAAGCAATCTAATCAACCCGAGGAGAACACTCCTGACCCTCAGTCGGTAAGATGTAATTCTGGATCTGGAGTTTTCAGCCCATAGCCATTTGACAGCAGCAAATTAGAGAAAAGGGAGAAAGGATTCAAGTCAGATACAAAACAGCAGTAAGGTGTGAGAGCACTGAGCCCAAGTAAAAGGAAGGGATCTGAAAACTGCAGAAAGCAGTCATAAAAACTAAAAAAAACCCAAAATCTGAGGCCATTTAGGGTCAGAGTACAATAACTAATATCCCTTTAAAGATGTCCCTGAGTCATGAACTCAAATTTAAATTATATTTGCCACTTCGTAAGAAGCTCTGGAGAGATCATCTACCTACTTACAATTTCAGGACTAAAAAGAAAGGTTTAGATTACTGGTTAGATTACTGGTATAGATTACTTCCAATAGTTAACTATTGGAAGGGGCCTCAATAGTTAATTATTCTATTCCGATCATCTATCCAATGTTGGTCTATCCGTATGGCCTCTCTTCCAAGTGGCCTCTGTCCTGAAAGGGACAATCCTTATGACAGGCATCCTGGGGAAACCTATTCTACTTTTGACAGTATGGATTAATAGGAAATTCTTGACAGGGAGCCAAATTTTCTGTTTTCCCTGAGGCTTCCACTAATTTTTCTAGTCCCATCCCCCCAGGACCATACCAAGCAAGTAAAATGTCTCTTCCACAAGATGGCCATTCAGGTACTCCACAGCAGGGATCATGCCCTGTGCATCCTTCTGGCAGTCTCAGTTCTGTCGCCTCCCCCTTGAGTCTCTTCATCATTCAGGCCAAACTCGTCTGAATTTGTTGCAGCTTGTCACTGTCCTTTACCACTGTGTCATGATCGACTGGCCACCAACAGTGTGGTCTGACCAGCTGGAGCAGCATGAAGCAGACCTAGCACCTCTGTCCTGACACTGGACCACCTGCTTCTCAGACTCACATAAAACAATTCCAAGAGAGAACTTCCAAAATGTGTTATGTGGTGCGATTCAGATAACATAAAGGTACAGCTGCTCAAAAGACTTCTTTGAAGAATAAGATCCCTTTGCATATATGGTCTAGGTGGGTTTTTTTTAAGTCTATTCTTTTACAATCATTTTGAACTGGAGTACAAGAATTCAAAGTTAGTAAGACACTTGGATGCTGCCCTGGAGGAGCTCACAGTCTAGCTTCTGCTCCTCTGAACACTTAAAGATAAAACAATTCCCCTTGAAGAAATGTTCTCAGCATATTTTCTGTGTGAAAGCCAAACTCTGCAGTAACAACCAAAAAGTTCTATACGTGTGGCAAATCATTGTGCCAATTACTTTTCAGTTTAAACACGACTGGAGCGATAAGAGAAGACAATGTATTAAAACTGCACATCACTGATCGTACCCTGCTCACTGACCTTCTAGACTTTTCTGACTCAAAAGAAAAAGCTGTCACTCTGCTGTGGGAGACTGCATTTGGCTGTTATGTCTCTTTAATCTCTTTTAATCTATAACAGCCCCCTAACTATTTCCGTTTTCATTACACTGGTTTTTTTTAAAATGTGGTCCAACTGTTTTGCAGAATGCCTCACATCCTGTTTCTTCATGATTAAATGTAGTTTAAACAGTTTTCAGTAAGAACACTTTGCAAGTGAGATTCCATCACATTGGGAGGCACATAGTGTCAACACTGGCGATTCTAAGTTTGAACATCTGGTAAGATGGTGACCTCCAGTTCACTTCATTCTAATGGCACATTTGTGCCTTTGTGATGTGTGGGGCAACACATGGGAGACTGTGTGAATAGCCAGTTCTCCCACGCTTTTTGTTCAATCAGTTCCGTCAATCAGTGATTATACTGGGAGTAACAAAATAATGATTTTTCAATTCTATTATGTATTTCTCATTTAACAGCTAGCATTCTTTTTTTTTTTTTTTTTTTTAATGTTTATTTATTTTGAGAGAGAAAGGGTACACGCGAGCAGGGGACAGACATAGAGAGGGAGAGAGCATCCCAAGCAAGCTCTGCGCTGTCAGTGCAGAGCCTGAAGCGGGGCTGCGTCTCACAAACCATGAGATCATGACCTGAGCCGAGATCAAGAGTCAGATGTTTAACTGACTGAGCCACCCAGGCGCTCCTAATACCCAGCATTCTAGCATTCTTCTATCTCCACCCCCCACCTGTTTTTTAGATTATCACTATGAATCATGGAATGCTGACCTTTTTTTTTTTTCATTTTATTTATTTGAGAGAGAGAGTGGGGGAGAGTGGCAGAGGGAGAGACAGGGAGGGAGAGAGAATCCTAAGCAGGCTCCACACTCAGCACAGAGCCCAATGAGGAGCTCGATCCCACGACCCTGGGATTATGACCTGAGCCAAAACCAAGAGTCAGACATTCCACCAACTGAGCTACACAGGCACCCCAGAGCACTAACTTTTTTAGAATAAATGCAATTCAGTTAAGTATCACCTGTATTGGGGTGCCTGGGTGGCTCAGTCGGTTGAGTGTCCAACTTCGGCTCAGGTCATGATGTTGCGGTCTGTGAGTTCGAGCCCCGCATCAGGCTCTGTGCTGACAGCTCAGAGCCTGGAGCCTGCTTCGGATTCTGTGTCTCCCTCTCTCTCTGCCCCTCCCCCGCTCATGCTCTGTGTCTCTCTCTCTCTCAGTCAAAACTAAATAAAACATTAAGAAAATTTTAAAAAAAGTATCACCTGTATTAAATATGTGTGTATATCTCTACAGATATGAAAAAATATCCAAAATACACTCACATATATTAAAAAATACATATATGTAATATACCCACAAATACTTGTGTGATCATAGATTATATCAAGAAGTATACACAAGAAAATAGTGGTTGGCTCAGGTGGGGGGCACTGTAGGACAAGGATAGGAGGGAGACTTATTTCTCACTGTAGTTCTTTTTATACACCTTATTATATCATTATTTATTGCGTATGCAATATGTTAATTAGTGATATAAACTAATAACAATTATCTCAACAAATGTGTGTATAATAGAAACATATTTCAAAACTCCAATTATTCCAATAAAATTCCAACTCAACAAAAGAAATCTGCAGTCTTACTGACATCAAAATTATAGGATAAAACTTATGTCAGCAGAAAAGACGGCCTAAGAAGGAACAAACTCCACTCTCATAAAGAACAATTAGGTGGTAAGAATGCTGAATCAATGCTTCCTTGGTCAAGATCAGAGTTATCCTTGCAGAACTGAAGAGAGGAGAAAAGAAATTCAACAACGGCTCTTTATGTAATTACCAAACACTCCCCATGCCAGTTCCTGACTGGACTGCCAGGTCAGGATCACTAACATTGATGAGAAAGGGAATTTCACAAGCAGGAGGGCCAACCGAGGCAGGAGAGGTTCCTTCTTCCTATTCTGAGTTCTTAGGCCTTTTGGGTAAGATTATGATAGGGCAGCTACCTCTGAAAGGAAGCCCCACTTTTCAAAATATAGCTGTTAGGTCTAAAATGCATGTTTACCTTCTGGATGCTTTCGTCCACAAGTCCACCAAGGATGTAAACTTTGTTTAGATCAACATCTTCAAGAGCTAATGAAAAAATGAAGGCCATTGAGATCAAATCTGTTTTATAATTTCTAAAGCCAAAGAAAGTAAAAGGAAAGAATTATTAATGATAAAAGTAGAAATTTAATAAAGTAGGAAACAAAAAGGTAATAGATTTGCTAATTTTCTCAAAAGACAAAGCTTTGGCATATCTAACCAAGAAAAAAAAGGCAGTCGACTCAAATCAACATTAGAATTCATAAAGGAGACAAAATAAAAATTACAGAGGAATGTGAAATAATTAGGAAAGAATACTAAGATCAACTTAATACCAATAAATTTGAAAAGTATGTGAAATAGTTGATTTTCTGGAAAAAACACATATCTAACATTGATCCAAGAAGGGCCAAGGAGGGGAGCTGACCAGGGAAACTGGGAAAGACTGCCAGGTAGGTCACAAGGTCCAATGAGGCTGGAGACCCTAGATCTGTGCAGCTGTGCACACATAGTAGGACATGTGCAAAGTGTAGTGAGGTATACACCCATAAGAGGTGTGCAATTAATGTTCATTCCTTTTGTTTTTTTTGATACACCTTGGGTGGCTTTAATAAATTCTGACACAGGGAATAATCAAACACAGGGTTTAGAACAAACTGCTACATGAATCCATGCAGGAAAGTACATACCATGTTCTGAATCAGGAGTCAGGTACACAAGGGTTTCCAGAGGAAATAAACTAAAGCAGTCTTCCTCTGTTATGTCTAGCTGAAAAATGTAAATAATCCAATGTAGTGTGAACTAGGTTAAGACACAGCCCACACTGCAGCATCTAGTTACCAGGCATCAATTCTCTGTTAGGCATGGCTCTAAGTGCATCAAGGGCACACATGTCTGACAATCTGTTCTCACAAAGTACTTCAATGGGGAGAGGAAGTAGAAAGGACATTCTACAAAACAAGATAGAAAGTAATACAACACCCTAACAGATGTACAGGAAGCACGCCCCAGGGCAACAGATGAGGGAGTGACAACACCAGGGACAACCTTCTAATGAAGGGAATGCTGGAACATGGTTTCTGAAAAGAGATGAGATAGACACATACAAAAGGAAGTAGCAAAGAAAATGGGGAGAATCACCTAAGAAAGGCATGAAGATGGGAAAGCAAGGGAACCATGTGACCCTAAGAATGGGTCTGTGGGGCTCACGTACAAGAATCATAAAACCCGCACAGAGAAGAGAAGCAGGATCTGGCTGTACTGTAGGAGGGACACTCAGACAGTAACAGCGACCACAACTAACTGCAGGACCACACAGGGCACGTTTCATACTCTCTTCCTCTGTGAACCTCCCTAGGAAAGTCCACACCACCCAGTCCCAGCTACATAACACAAGCACACAAGACATTTTTAGTGGCACTTCTTAGGAAGTGTTCTGGATTGTTGCCTGTATTATGATCACTGCATTCATGGGACCCTAGGGAAAGAGATAAAAAGTAACTGAATGCTCCCTAAAACTCACCTTGAGTCCACATTAATCTCATAAGGATTTTCTCTTCCCCCATAACTCATGCTCCCTAATTACGCACTACTGTAAACAAGAAAGGAGTCACAGCATTTCCCCCAAAACATTCGTGGAGTATACAGTCTAGCATACAACACACAGAATACAAAATACAGTCCTAGATACCTGGTAATATTAGTCTGCCAATGCAGTGGAAGGATGAAAGTTTAGAAATAGAAGAACTGATGAGAGATTCTAAAGTTTTTTAGATTGCAATAGTGAAAACATACAATTAGTATATTTTTATATAAAAATACGAAAAAGTTAAAAAAAATTTACTATTACCATACAATCTACTTTTCAAATGACACTTCAAGTAATATGCAAAATGAGGCTTACCAGGTAACTAGAAAATCCATCATTCATCCTCAAACACTCTTCATACAGGTGACTGTCTGTTGTGAATCCAGTGAGGTAGATCCAAAATGGCCTGTCAGCTTTTTTATTTGAACCATACAACCTTCGGATCTGTCCAGCCAGTCTACTTAACTCCTTCAAAGAAATAACGACAACTTAGACTAGAAGCATGCCCACTCTTTCTAAATTCACTACCAACAAATGGTTAGGGATGCCTGGATGGCTCAGTTGGTTAAGCATCTAACTCTTGATTTTGGCTCAGGTCATGATCTCACAGTTCATGAGTCTGAGCCCTGTGCTGGGCTCTGCACTGACAGTGTGGAGCCTGCAGATTCATTCTCTCTCTCTCTCTCTCTCTCTCTCTCTCTCACTCTCTCTCACTCTCTCTCACTCTCTCTCACTCTCTCCCTCTCTCTCTACCCCTCCCGGGCTCACGCATTCCCTCTCAAAAAAACAAACAAATAAACAAACAAAAAAAACAAAAAAACCATACCATACCATAAACCAAAACAAAACAAAACAAAAAAAAAACACAACAAAACAAATGGTTACTCAGTAAGTTCACTGAATGCTACTCTGAGAAATCTGATGAACTAGAATGGCCCCTTTTACTCCAAGAATGAGTACGGAGGGTATATGTGAGCATGCATGTTACACTCCATGGCACACACACCTTATAGATCAAAGTTAAGGTAATGATACTAGCCCAAAAATAGTGAGTTAACGGAAAGACTCTGAACTCTCTCCTTCTGGACCTGCTGTTATATATCTAATATGATATATGGAATTGTTCTTTTAGCTCATACCTAAAATTTTACCATGTGATATTTACTGTTTATTTTTAAAAGGTTAGATTACTAAACAGACATGTTTTATACTCCATCAAATAAAATTGGCACCTTACCCTAACTCTAGGAGATGTAACAGGGTCAGAGGTTTTAACTTTCCATCCTGATTCAGAGACATCACCTTAAGAAAAGTAGTTTCACAATCTGGCCTGATCTGGGTCAGGAGAGAAAAAAACACTCTGGATTTGATTTAATCTGATCTCAATTAAAATAAACAGTAGAAAATTCTTGGTTGACCTTTTCAGAGGGCTATACTTAGAGGTTCCATGTACGAACCCCAAATCTTCAGTCTTCCTAGTTTCTCTGAAAAACATGCAAACACCAGCATATACGACAGAGATGCTGGCAAACAGAAAAACCTGGTTTTTGGTGGAAGGCCAAAAATTAAGGCCCAATACTGTGTGTTTCCTAGACATCTGGTGAAACCAGGTAGGCCCTGAAAGTCCAAATAAATGCAAGCTCTTCCCCCAGTTCTGCTCCCATAGACAAGGTCCCCCAGCTAAACAATCCTTTCTGTCAAAGGGACCAGGCTAATTCCTGCTTATCCCCAAGCAGTGAGTTTCAATTCCCTGCCAGCCCATGGAGTTATTCCCAGAAAATTAATCACATCTTCCTGCAGGAACCAGGGAGTACCCCACCCTCGTGACACTACAAAGCCTGCCTCCCACAGCCCCTGGTTGTTCATTCTGTCCCCAAGTATAATCCCATGTGGTCCTGCATGGCATGCAGTGTCCTCCTCCCCCTGGGCTGAGTACACGTGACTAATAAACTGCTATCATTCTTATCTGTCCAATGTCAAGTGTGTTTTCTTCAGCCATCCCCAAAACCCTAGCGTGGAATCCCTCCTTTACCAATGGGGTGAATGGAAAACGATTAAAACACGTATGTTATAGGAAGACCTCCTACAAGGTCATCTCATCAACATGCAACTAGGCAAATATTCCTCTCCCCAGTAGAAAGCCAGATTTCATTTCTGGAGGACTGAACATGAAAGGCTCCATCTAGACCGGGGACACCATGAACACTGAGACAACAAGGTGGGGCTCAAAACAGAAGATCAGATAAAATTTGCAGACTAAACCAGAGGGTATCTATTCTCTTCCTGATTCTTTATAACAGCCAATTTGAGCTGAGAAGCCATGTGTAGAAAACTAAACACTTTTGCTGGTTTACTACGGAATTACAGAGGCTGGAAGTGGTCCTGCTCTTTGTCAAAGCTGTTCCCTTCTGGACGTCCCTCATGTGAGCAGGAATTCAGAGCTTAATGGATGTCCTACCTTCTTAGACATGTGGTGGGTCATACTCAAATCAATACAGAGTCTTGGTCCTGAGTGTTTGGCTTCCAAAAGTCTCTCCTTGGTTAAGGATCTCAGAAAACGTTTGCTGTGCTGGGGGCAGATGCCTGAAGTAGAAATATCAAAAAGGAGTAAAAGTGGGAAAACAGAGGAATACATTCAGTTGGAAAAGAATCTCCCTAGCCAAGTGATCTTTTTTGTACATAAAGAGAAACTTGAAACTCATACAAGATATTTATTCATTTGGGTGCAGCTGAATGGTGAGGGATGTGGGCTCTGGAGTACATTGCTGAGTCTAACTCAGAGTTCAGTCCATTTACTTATTATTACTAGATAGTCTTAGGCACATTATTTAATTTCTGAGCCTCAGTCTCTTCACCTACTAAATGGGGATAATAAAAGCACCTACCCCTCAGGGTAAGCCATGTAAAATTCTTAGCAATGAACCTAGCACATAGCACTCAATAAATGTTAGCTCCTGTGGTTATCATTCCTTCTACTTCTGAGCTTATAAACACATATGTTCACTATGTGTTTCAGGGCAGCCTTAAACTTTGCTGTCTTTGAAACTTTGATTCCCCCAAAAACAGAACAACAGGTCCTACCTCCAAGAGGTTTGTTTTTCCTTCAAAACAATATTCCTACTCTCCTAAGAACATGCAGATACTAGTCCGTAAAGAGATAAATGACTACACCAGCAATCAGATTTATTTTTACCTGAATTTTCTACACGATTGGCCTTTCTTCTTTCTTTTTCTTGCTTTCTTTTGCTCTTCTTTGCTGCAACTATCTTTTCCCAGTGTCTCTGTTTTCTTTGGACATTTTTCTTACGTCATCGAGAAAACAAAATTGTTTGAGAATTTCGTAAGCCACAAAAAGGAAAATGAATATTCAAAACAATTACTTATTTTTTAAGTTAGATTTAAAGTTAGGAGAGAACAAAGATATTAGTCTTAAAAAAAAAAAAAAAAAAGACTGGATTGTGTTAAGAGAAAGCAGAGCCCCAGAAAAGAGAAGTGATATGCCCAAAGTAAACGTATTAGGGACAGGGCCTAAAGCAGAGCTTAGATTTCCTGACCCTTCTGAGGTGTATCAAAAACTCCTCTTCCCAGCTGGCTCAGTCGATTAAGTGTCCGACTCTTGATTTCAGCTCAGGTCATGATCTCAGTTTGTGGGTTCGAGCCCTGCGTAGGGCTCTGTTTTGACAGCGCAGAGCCTGCTTGGGATTCTCTCTCTCTCCTTCTCTGTCACTCCCCGTCTCGTGCTCTCTCTCTCCCTCTCAAAATAAACAAATACACTTAAAACAAATTCCTCTTGCACTTTATATACTTTTCTTATGACTCAAGTGGAACTGAAACCTTAAACCAGTAGGAGGAAACTCATCCAATTTTAGAGCACACCAAACTCATTCCTAGTCTGTTACTAGTACCTACCCTCAGAACAGGGGTCTCTGGGACATAGCACCATCGCAAAGCCCACGGCCAGGCAACTCGCTGCACTTACTGAGCACCACATTGCACTGCCTGTGGGCAGTGTCTCTCCCTCCAGATGCTCACATTCCACATCAATCTGTAGAAGCTGGAAGCTTTCAGAGATGCTGTCTTCACCTGTGTCCTCTAGGATGACTTCTTGCTCCTGCAGCACGCGTGAGTCTGTTTTCCGAGCACTCCCTTCCAATTTCCAGTCCATGTGCTTAGTCTTCTGTCCTCTTCACCCAAGTCAGAAAAAGGCACAATTATGTGAGACGTCACCTTATTTCACCTACAGAGGTATTTCCCTGCATCCCAATGTCAAATAGCATTACTGTGTTCCTGAAGGAGTAGACATGTGGGAAATATTAACACAGACTTATTGAATGGAGAAAAGTGTCTGTGTCTTCCAGAGAAATGGGTCAGCCCAGAAATGTTTCAGTACCAAGGAGGCTAAATCCACTTTTTAGAAGACAAGCATAGCTCCTGACAGCTCCTAGCAATCACCAATGATTCACTGCTGCAGTGACACAGGTGGTCAAGTCATTTACTGTGTTCTTCAAAATGCATGTAGTAGTTGAGGGTGGGACAGAAATGGCAAAAGCCACCTCCTCCTTTATGTTTCAGTTTATATTTAGAACTATTCCTTTAGCAAACATTTATTGAACACCTACTCTATGTGAAGTCCACTACTAGAAATATCCTAGGAAGGTAAGAGCTAGCCAAAAAACATATGGTGAAGAGTTACCCGAAACCAAGAATTCTAGGTTGCTGGTGATGTATCACAATTTGTTTTTCCAAACTATGTATTCCTTCTCCCAACTCAGTTAAGTATCACTGCAGCTGAAAGCCACAGTCACCAGTGAGAAAACTTAATATCCATCAGAAGTGCTGAGGTAGGAAAATATGGAGAACCCATTGCTATGGCACACTAAACAAGTGCCATAATTTCAAACTGCTGTTCAAAATCCCTGCAAAGGTTGTAAGTAAAAAATGTTCTAGGCGCACCTGGGTGGCTCAGTTAAGCGTCTGACCCTGGATTTCAGTTCAAGTCATGATCTCACAGTTGTTGAGACTGAGCCCTATGTCTGGCTCCAGGCTGAGTGTGGAGCCTGCTTAAGATTCTCACTTTCTCCCTGTGCCCCCTCCCCCACTCACACTCTCTCTCTCTAAAAATTAAAAAAACCACTCTAGTCTACAGTTAAGTGTCACATATGTCCATCGTTTATGGCTGCACCTCTGAGTCCAGTGCATTTCCACCATCTTCGGAAAAGTATATCTTTGCAAAAGCTAATGTATGTAATATGATCCATGCATATGGTAAAAAAAAAAAAAAAAAAAAAGATTTATAATGAAAAGTAATGATCCTCATTCCAATCCCTTCCACCTCTAGTGCCAACCTGTTAATCAGGTCTTTTTAGTTCATCCGGTAATTAACTCCTTATCCTGAAATCATATGCCTTCCATTACTTCTTGAATCAACTTTAACTTTTATCAACTCCCTATGAAACACTAGAATTCAAATCACTCATAATATCCCCTCTTATTTTTCTGTTACACTGACTTTTAAATTTTTTTGAGGTATATTTTATATACAGTAAAACCCAAAGGTTAGGGTACAGCTCAATATTGTGTGTGTGGAGAGAACATACCAGCTCAATGAGTTTTTAACAAAAGCATAGGTGTGTTACTTACCCCCTCATCAAGATATGGAGCATTTCTTTTTTTTTTTTTTTTTAACTTTTTAGTCATTCTTCTTTTTTTTTTAATGTTTATTTATTTTTGAGAGAGAGAGAGAGAGACAGAGCTTGAGAGGGGAAGGGCCAGAGAGAGAGGGAGACAGAGAATCCAAAGCAGGCTCCAGGCTCTGAGCTGTCAGCACAGAGACCAATGTGGGGCTTGAACCGGTGAGCCACAAGATCATGACCTGAGCCAAAGTTGGATGCTTAACCGACTGAGCCACCCAGGTGCCCCAAGATATGGAACATTTCTATCACTCCAGAATGTTCCTTTCCTTCTGCACTTTGCAAGTCAATCTCCATCCCATTCCCACAACCCGACAAAAGCAACCATTGTTTTTTTTCTATAACCATAGATTAACTGTGCCTATTATAAAACATCATATAAATGGATTCAAACACTGACATTGACATTTTCCCCCTCAACGTGTTTGAGAATCATACATGTTACTTCATGTATTAGTAGTTTATTCCTTTTAATTGCTGAGCAGAATTCCATTGTATGAATATACCATAATTTATTTCTCTATTGATGAACATTTGAGATTTTTCCAATTTGGGACTACTATGAATAAAGTTGCTAAGAACATTCTCACACAAGTGTTTTTGTGGACATATGTCTTCATATCTGTTGGCTAAGTACCTAACAGTAGAGTTGATGGGGCATAGGATAGTCGCCTATTTAACTCACAAAAGACTGCCACCAGTTTCTCAAAGCAACCGCACCACTTTACAGTGCTGTCAGCAACAAATCAGACTTCCAGATGATCTGCAGCATCACCAACATTTGCTGTTGCCAGAGTTCTTAATCTTGGCCATTCTTGTGTAGTGGAACCTAGCTGTGTTTTAATTTGAATTTCTTTGATTGTTAATGATATTAAGCACTTTTTCATGTAATTTATTGGCCATTCATAATATATCTTCGTAAGATTTCTGATCAAGTCTTCTGCTCATTTTTGAATTATCTTTTTATTAATGAACTGTTGAAGTTTATCATATTTCTGGATACAAGTCTTTTTTCAGACATGGGTATTGAGAAGAGGTTTTCCCAGTGTGTGGCCTGCCCGTGCATTTTCTTAACAAGGCTTTTGTTAAGCAGAAATTTTAAATTTTGACCAAGTCTAATTTTTAATTAACTTTATTTCTTTAACTTTTTAACTTTATTTTTTTATTAACTATAAAAGTGAATGCTTTCTGTGTCTTCTAAGAAATCTTTGCCTACCCAAAAAGCACAGAGATATTCTATGTTGCTTTCTAGAAATATCTTTATAATTTTAGTTTTTACATTTAAGCCTATAGTCCATCTCAAATCCACTTCTCTCAAAGATAACAGTCTTGTCCTGCTTATTGTCCAATGCTGAAAACAGTTTCTTCATATAATCTGTCCAGTTTTACAGCTTTTTTATCAGAAGGTAAGTCCAATACCCATACCTCTGTCATGACAATTACCAGAAGACATCTTTACTATGTTTAAGAATATCCTTTAAATTTCTACTTCTTGTTCAACAATCTTATGTATTACCCTCTGACTCCTTAAGGTTAGGCTCTGAAAATAAACACCCTAATCTTTCCCTCTCCCTCTCTTCCACCCTTAATGTTCCAATTTGGTAAGCTGAGGCTTTAATTTTACATATTTAAGACAGGCTCTACATTGTGATGTGTCATCAAAATTAACCCTCTTGGGCTCTGTCTATTCCCTTGGTGGTTTCTAAAATTCATAAACCAATAAACTGCATTTATATTAACTATATAAATATTGCCCACTACAGAGACAAGTAGAGTCCGAGGATTATATTTAGTTCTCTAATGTTCTGACTCCTGTTACTAGCAAACATTTCTAGTGTTAAGCTCATACTGTTTTCTTATACTCCATCAAATGCTCAAAATGAGGCCAAATTTTAGTTGTTTTTCATTAAAAAAAATTTTTTTTAAATGTTTACTTTTGAGAGAGACAGATAGAATGTGAGCAGGGGAGGGGCAGAGAGAGAGGGAGACACAGAATCCTTAGCAGGCTCCAGGCTGCTGTCAGCAGAGCCCAATGACGGGGCTCGAACTCACGAACTGTGAGATCATGACCCAAGCTGAAGGTGGACACAACTGACTGAGCCACTCAGGAGCCCCTAGTTGTTTTTCATTTAGACATAATAGGCTGTTGTACTGGAAACATAGCAGTCCTAGGATTTAGCCATGCTTCCCAGCTTGCTACCTGTGAGTAGTAGGATAACAGCCAAAGCACTTAACTTTCTGTCACTGGTTCTTTGAGATGGGATAATACTACATCCCAGGACTGTTGCAAGAACTAGACCTATTTCATTTGCCTGACATGGAGCAACTACTCATGAAATACGGGCTATTCAATCTCTTCCAGTGCTGTTCTTTCAGGCTTTCTAAAAAGGTAAGTCTTCTGAGCAGTTTTGGGGTATTCATCACACATCATGTAAACATTTAACCACCAGATATATTCCTGAATATGGCCAAGTAAATTACATTCTAGATTTTCAAAATTACAGATTAGAAATTTGTGTTCATTTTCCTGCACAGGCTAAAGTTTACTTATGCTCAGAAGTCCTTTCTTTAATACTCAGTACAAATTTTAATGTATTTATTTATACCATTGACTGTGTCACTATGAATTTAAGGCATACACAAAATTTAGTAGTGTACATATTATTTCTAGAAAAACAAGGAAAAGGCCAAGTTATTCTTAAGCATTTCAGAAGCACTGCACTGTTCACATATGAATGGCAATGTTGATTAGAAATATCTTTAAGAAAAGATAGCCAGTCTCATTATACCCGTTCCTTTAGATGACTGAAAAAGTTTTGTTGTGCCCATCATCAGAGTCATCTGCATTTTTCTGCATTTAGGCATTCAAAACAGAAAAATGAAAACTTTAAGATAAACTGGTCCAACACCTAACAACCTCATTTTATTAGGGTGAGAAAACACCAATTTGTTAAATGAATGCCAGTTTAACAGCCATGTGCTTTCCCTCCTCTGAACTCCAAAGCATTTTGTATTCTCATCTGTTTGTCCATTCGTTCAGTCAATAAATATCCATTGAGCTCCTCCTCTTTGTCAGACCCTTTTGGGGAACGACTGAGAGGCAATGAATGTAGATGTCTCATTGGAGAAGTCTGGCTGAGAAGGAGAAAAGAGAGCTAGGGTTGAAGTAGCTGGAGGGGCTGCTGAGTTTTCCGCTGCTGTTTAGAAAACTGGAAGGTCTGTGCTCATGTTTTCTCTCTCATCAAACTGCATTCCTTTGCAGGAGGGACTGTGTACTTATATTTACGTAAATACTGTAAGAGCTCACAATGTAGAACCTTGCAAACAGCAGTGTTTGAATAAATGTTTGTTGAACTGAACTGAATTTTACCACTACCACCCCCATTCCCTTCTTCCTAGTCCCCTCCTTGTATCTCAGACCTCCCCAAGTTCCTATAGTCCCTGAGGATCTTGGGATACAGCAATATTGAAAATCAAATGAAGGCAATTCCAACCACTACCAAAGAGTCTGAAATATAGCAGATTGGGCAGGGACCATATCTTTTTCATCTTTGTATCTTCAGTGGCCAGCACAAGGTCTGGCACAAAATGGAAGCTCAGTAAATACTGAATAGAGCCTTGCTATCTAGTGATTCTCAGAAAGCAAACATGAAATTGGGCATCACAGAAAAACAAACCTTCTTAATCTGTGTGAGACATTATCTATGCCCAGATTTAGCATTTCATTTCATTACAAAATGTTTTCTGAGCCTCCATTACAGGTCCAGGACCAAGTACTGGAATTATTCAATTACTCAATCATTTAACAAAGTTACATGCTGAGGATTTGGGAATGATGTCCATTCTGCCTCCATGGGGCTCCAATTATCTACCTCAGCCTTGACTGACAGTTGGTCTGTTTCTCCACTACGTTACAAGCTCTTCCAGGGAAGAGAGGATAAAGAATTCAGGTGCGCACCCCCAGTACTCAGCACTGAGCCTTGCAGAACACAAGCAACCTAAATGTTTTATGATTGTTACCCTTCTGCTCAGAACTATGCAGTATTCTCCATTTCACTTACAGTACATAACTGAAATCCTTACAATGGCCTATACTGCTCATTAAGATCTACCTCCCGCATCGAGTGTCCTCTGCACTCTCTGGTCTGCTTGCTGCTCCTAACATACTTAAGGATATTCCCACCTCAGAGCCTTTGCACTTGCTGTCGTGTCTACCTCCAATGCTCTTCCCCTAGATAATTATATGGCTACCTGCCTCAATTTATTCTGATATCACTGTTCAACATGGCACATGTTTTATTGTCTGAACTTCCCCATTCTTATAACGTAAGCAGGTGTTCTGTTTGTTTCGTCCACTATTCTATCCTATATGCCTAGAAAAGGGCTTGGTACATAACAGACGCTCAATAAATACTTACTGACTTAATAAATTCTCCACCCATCCCCATCTCTGAGTTGAGAGAAGCCTCAGACCTTTTCTAACCCAAATCCCACCTGAGGAGCATATCGCTGGGCCCTAAGTGACGGGCCAGCCTCTGTCTGCACAACTGTTTGCGTCTCTCATTTTCTAAGTTTTAGTCCACCGAAGCTGGCTCCAGTCCTCTGGCACCTTCAGCACGAGAACACCAAGACCCCAGGCCCGAGAGTACCCCGCCTGTGGGCCCCGTCTGGCCCACAGCCTGCTAGTGCGAAGGGTGGCAGAAAGGGAAAGCACCAAGAAGGTGGAGGACACCAGGCCACACGACTGTCGAAGGTCGCTTCCCGACATCTGTCCCACCTACGAACCAGGCGGCAGCCCCAAGTCAGACCCCTTTGGCCCCACGTCCGTCCACCCAACGAGCCCCAGGTGTACCTGAATCCCTCACCTCGCGCAGTCTCGGCGGCGCACGTCAGGCCCCGCCTCCGGGCCAACTTCCGGTTCCTGCCCCCCTCCGAGTGGCATTCTGGGAGTTGTGGTTTTCAGCCTGGTAGCTTGTTGTGCCGGAGCCTGTGGGAAGCTTTGCCTTCCGCCTACACTGGCACTAAGGAGCTGTGTACCGCCCAGGTACTGCTGCGCCTGCCTGAACCTGTTTCCTCGGTTGTGAGACGGGGATTACGATACCCGCCGCTGGCCACTTTCGCAGGCTGCGGCAGGTAACCCGAGGCGTTGATGGTTCTCAAGGGCTGGGCATTGGGAAACTGGGCTGAAACCGGGCTGGAACCACCCCTCTTCTCACAACCTGGGGGTCTTGCCCTCCCTTGGACCCCCTACAACCAGCAGAGCCCACGAACTGACACAGGCTTCCCTGAGCACACAGCTGCCCTCACCACCACCTGGCTGTTTAGGCAGACAATAGAAATATTCGGGCTTGGGCCCTTAACAAGTGAGTCTAGGCTCTGGCCACTCTCCCTTCTCCTTCTCCCTTTACAGACCCAGGGAGAAAGCGAGGCTCAGAGACCCTGAAGAGACTGGCCCAAGCCTTGACCTGATAAAAACCAACAGTCACTCTTTACTCTTCCCTTTATTCCTGCTATCCCAGCGGTCTCACCCTTTGGAAGAGACCTTAGCATGTATGAGCCTGAACTATCTCCCACCCAAGAAACCACATAGCCCTGTTGGATCCCTCCTTGGCCCCATACTGTTTCCCTCTCTGGCCTTTTCTTTTCATAGATCCTCCAGCACCCCCACCCCGTCCCTAATCCTTCAGTCCATCCTTTATCTGCTACTGGAGCAATTTAAATGTTAAAAGTAAACATTCTTTATCCCCCAGAGGGCTTTTCCCTAAAACCCAGCTCTAACATCTCTTCTCTGCTCAGAAGCTGGTGCTGGCTTCCCAATCAGTAGGGCTTGCAGAGTGGCTCAAAGGATCTTCAGTGGCTCCCACCACACCTACCAGTCCCTGCACTTTGCCCTCAGCCCAACTGGATACTTTTCCTCTCTCCCTGCCACTGCTCTTGTGTCTCTTCACCTTTGAATGAGCCCATGGCCACCCCCCAGAAAAGTCCTCTTAGCTGGTCTCACTGACCACCGCCCCCCCAACCCCCTACTCCCACCACACAGCAGATACCTGTTTGTCAGATGATTATGTGTCTCCCTTTTCCAAACCTTAGTGGCTTCCCATTGTACTTGGATGTGAAGTCTAACCTTCCCAAGGCCTTCCCCGCCTGGTTCCTGGCTGCTCCTCTAAACTCATCCTATCATTCTTCCTCTGGCTTGCTGTGTTCCAGTCACACCTGTCTTCTTGAAATGCCTCAAATATACCAAGGCCCTCTGCAGATTCTGTTCCCTTTCCTCTCACTTTTTCTATGGCTGGCTCCTTCCTATCCTTTAGGCTTCAGCTTAAACCTTCCCTCTTTAGAGAGACCTTTACTGATCACCCAGGTAAGATTGGCTCATCCCATCCCTATCTTGGCACTCTTCGTTTCTTTACATGACCTATCAGTCAGTAATCTTTTTATTTTCTTCTGTGTCTTTCCTACTAGTTATAAGTTCCTGAGGGAACATGTATCATGTTGAAGACTTAATTCCCAGTGCCACTGCACACTAAATATGTGTTGACAGAATCACCAAATGAGTGATTTTTCTCCTTTCTTAACACATTCCAACCTACCTTCCTATCTACCAAATCTAGGACCTGATGCTCAGTAGCTACTTCTAATTAATGCTGCTTCCTACAGGAAGCCTTCCACGATCACCACTCTGTCCCCAACCACAAAATGACTTCTGTCTTTTGAGCTCTCCTAGCACCTTATCTGTCCTCTTTGGTCACCCTGAGCAGACCATACCTTAGATTTGTAGGTTTCTATCTCTACATGTCATCTTATCTCTTAGACCAGGAGCTCTTGAAGACAGGATCCTTACCCAATTATTTACATCCATAATCCCACATCAGGCATCACCTGCAACGGTTGTAACAAATGTTTGTCTAAGAAACGAATCAGCCAATATTATGGTGAGTGGGAAAAGGAAGGAGTGAAAATGTCTGGTAGTTTCCTAGTCACTAAACAATTGGCTCTTGCATTGCATCCCATTCTGCCTATTCATGTTGGGGGTGGTGTATCTCAAAAAAGGTGCTACACAGGACCAGCCCCCACTCCCCTCATTTTAGCTTCTCAACAAGCAGTGAGGGATTTCCTGGAACTTCTGGGACTTAGTGCAGAGCAAAATACTAACTCCATACAGTAGCAAGCCAAGAAAGTTCATGGAGTTGAGGGGAGAGGAAGCAAAGACAGACAGACATAAACATTTGAGTGCCTGTGCCAGAGGCTTCACAGTCTTCTTCCTGCCTTCCACTATTATTTCTCACAATATGCCAAATGTGTATTACATAACAATCTCTAGTTTGGGGTGTTGTCCCCATTAATAAGAAAATGTACTTGAGGTATGTAAGTAAGGCATCTGGCACACTGTAGGCCCTCACTAAATGAGACGAGTACTATTTCCTTTTGTCAGTTGGGAAAACTGAGGCCCAGCGTGGTGCCTATAACAACATCGCCAGGATTCCAGCTCTGGTTAAGTTGAAGTCCTGAGCTCCTTGCTTTAACTTGCAAACATACAGATTACGTTCATGTAAATAAGCTACATAGCTCTTCAGAGCTTTCTGCTGGTAAAAGTGTTCAAGTCCTGTCTAACATTATACAATTTTTATTTTTTCAGCGTCCTATTGTTCCTGTTATTCATGGCCACAAAATCACTACAAATCTATGTTCGAGAGCCTTATTCAAATTTTATTCAAAACATTATGTGAAAAAAAACAGGCCTCTAAGAAAATAAATCTTTTCCTGGCACAAGTACTGGTTCACTGGTTAGTTAACAAATAACTGGTAACAAGGGGTGAGAAAGATATCTTCTCGTCTCCCAAAATATTGCTTTCCTCTGATTGCCAACGGTTTGGGTACATAAACACACTCATTCTGCCCTCCTTGTTCTGGGCGAAGGAGAGGAATTGGGAGGCCAGTGCAGACACACAACTGATCAGGAGTACCAGAGGGACAAAGGGACCCCTTGAACAAGTTCTAATAGCCCAAGGTGACTGTCTAAGCCAGCTTTGGCCTGGACAGAGAAGCCAGGGGGAAAAAGACATCCCAGGGGTATCTTGAGATCAGTTTTCCTGGAGTCTGAAAACAAAATGTAGGAAATGGTTTCACACTAGGAGAGGCATCCATAAAGTTTGGGGATTACTACTGAATTTTACTGAGTATTTACTAGATTATTTATTAGATTTCTACCCAACAAAGCAGGAACTATTAACATTCAGAGAAGAGAAAACCAAAGCACTGAGTGGTGAAGTAGCTTGTCCAACATCCCACTAAGATTAACTGGGATTAACTGGTTTAATCGGGATTAGTGAGAAAGGTACTAAATATATTTCTTTCCCTCTAATATTATTCTTAAAAAGGCAAATTGAATTCAGGGCTTTATGTTTGCCTTTACAGGTATTTACCAGAGAAAAAGGGTGCAGCATTCAATTTGAGATAAAGCACAGAGCACCCACTCCTGGATGTGGGTCACCATGCAACTAAGGAATTTAACTGCCACCTAGTGGCAACCTATGCTTGTCAATGCCAGGCCTGCAGGTGCAGGTGCCGCAAACCAAACCTTGTGAAGGTAAAATCTATCAAATATCATATGTATTCACTCCTATTTGTGAAGGACATTGCCAAATCAGTGTGATACGCGAAGTCAAGACCATTTTTCAGTGATCCCCACCTTCCTCCCTCATCCCTGTCATCCTGGGACAGTCTGTGAACATCCCCAGGGTAAACTATTAGGGCACAGTTTACTGATGGCAAGCTACTTATCTGTATCCCCCCGAGGGTCTGTGAGAATCCTGACCAGGGGCAGGGATTTGTCTAATTCACCTTTCTATCCTAAGGACCTAGCACATGGCCTGACCCAGAGGAGGTATTCAGTGAAATGTTTGTTGAATGAACATGAGTGAATGCTTTTGAACCAAACTTATCACTCTGTATGATTCAGGTCAGGATTAAGCAGCAGTTTATTTGAATACTCTAGTAAACATTTTGGAGGGGTGGTGGAGGAATGGAGGAGCTTCTCAGGGAAGTGCCCAGGGCAAGGCAGGGGCCTGGGCAACCGGCCTGCTCACAGGGCAGTGGATGCTCGGAACTTCTGGGTCAAACAAAACACAGCAGCCGTGAGAGCCGTGCACTGACGGGCCAAGAGTTTCACACTCAGGTCGTGGTAGCCTCTCTCACAGGTCAGCCTAGCAGCCTCTACGAACTGATGGTAGGCACACACCACGTCCCTCAGGTTCCCTGCTGCTTCCCTGTGCCGAGTGGAACAGCGGCTGCAGTCTGTGAACTGGAAGCACAGGCCGGCCAGCTGGACCAGGTGCTGGAAGGTGTCCCGCACGGCACCCTGCATCTCTTCGGGGGACTGGTCCATTCTGATCACATGTTGACAGCTCGCCAGGAGCTTCTGGGAACCCATGCAGAGGCGGCTCCGGCTTTCTGAAAAGTGCCAGGTGCACTTCTCTGGGGGATGTTTGTTCCCATTCCCCCAGGAAGCTTCTAAAATATCTTGTAATTCCAGTAAGCTCTCTGTGAGTTGGCTAAAGCCCTCCGGGGTGCTGGCAGGGGCAGCTCTCAGCTGTCTCAGGGCCCTGGAGCAGTATTCTGGCCAGATGTGGCTATTCCTCGACAGGGGCTCTGCACTGCAGCTGCGGGCCCGGGCAGGCCTCCAGGGGAGAGCCAGCCGGCTTCCTGCAGAGGGCGGCGACGTGAGGGGGGCAGTGGGGTGTGCTTCCAAGGCCCTGTCTTCTTCCTCTGCTTCTGGCTGCAGGCCACGGAAGCACGTGGCATAGGAGAACTGGCAGCTGCACTGCTCCATCCCAATCCTGGGGGCCATTGTCTCATTCACACCCACAAACCCCAAAGATGTGGCCATCCTGAGACTGGCAGAAACTTTAGGATGGCTTTCTGGGGCAAAGCACAGGAAAGACTTCTCAGCAGGAAGGCAGACGCTAGGACTTTTGTCTTTGTTTTCTGACAGTGAACAATGGTTTGAACCTTCTAAGTGGGGCTCCTTTGGGGGACCCGGTAGTGGCTTTGGCAGAGAAGGAGCTGGATTACAACAGATGTGCTGAGGAGTGTCCCGAGAGGCTGTCTCTTCCCCTGTCATGTGGTTAAGTGGCTCTGCCTTGACCCCCTCCAGAGGGAAGGCTGATGGAATAGTCTGGTCCCCAAGCAAGAAATCGGGGTCTAAATCCAGCTCTTCCAATAGTTTTTGCTCTTGGGCCTGGCAGGCTTGGCCTGGGGTTTCTCTGCTTTGTCCTTGGGGACCCGTGGGGGAATGTGGCAGGATCTGCTCAGTTCCTGTTACAGGAGTCTTCAAGGAGAGGGAGGTTCTCATTCCACCAGCTGGAGCATTGACCCCAATAGTCTGTGGCACAGCATTCGACAGGTCACTCTTGGAGTCACTTGAATCTTTCCCAGATTCATCATGAAATAAATTGGTGCCGTTTTTGTTTGTAACTTCTCCATCATGTCCCAGAGATAGCTGTCCTTGTTGTTCCTCTTCTGTAGGGAAAGAAGCCATCTTCTCTCCTGAATTTATCCCACGTTCACCACTTCCAGGCCTGACTAGAGGAGGAGACAACAAAGGCTCTGTGTATTTGGGGGCAGTTTCTTGCATAGGATTTGTAAACAAAGATCCCAGTCCTGTTTCCAATTGGACCCCTCCCAACTCTAGTGCGTCTGCTTGAGAGACCTTATGTGGCCCTGGGCTGACGGTCAGGCAGACTCTATTTGGGTCTGGGTCAGCACTAGAGAGGGAGGAGTTGCTGTCCCCAAGCTCTAGGGTGAGTTCTTTGGGGACACTGGCATCTGAGTGTTGAAGTGGAGACAAGGCATGGGAAGTCTCTGCCTGAGCAGTATCTAGGCCAGATGAGCCTGGGCTGGAACAGTGAGGGGTGCTGGCTGGGGAACTGGCAACAGTGGCAGTCAGGGGGGCAACCCCAGAACTATCTTTATGGTTGGGGTCAATCCGGAGGCGAATGGCAGAAATAGAAGACACTCGAGAGTCGAAAACTGACTTGGTTTCCATGGTCTCGGGCTCCATCTCCATGACTCGGGAGGCTGGGTTTTTGCTCTTGGTCTGCCTCAAGGGACCCAGCAGCCCCAGGGCCTTGGTCTCCAGGAGGCCAGGCTCACCTTGCATGTCCTGCAGAGAGGACACAGTTGGGGAGGGTGCTCCGAGGGCCAGATAGGGCTCCCTGTCGTAGTAGCACACATCATCCACACTCTCCAGGGAGGCTGATGGCACCAGGGGAAAGGAGACCTGACAAGTGTAGTCAGTCTGTAGGAAAGACCTTCTTTTTCTCAGAGTCTTGGCATACTTCTTCACCCCTCCCCTTCTGCTTGGTTCTCTTCCATCTGGCCCAGGATTCAGGCTGTCGTCACAGATGCAAGTGCTAGCCTTATGCTGTAAGCTTGTGGCACTGGGTTCTGCAGCAGACACAGCTCTGGCCCCTAAGAATCAAGAAAGGGAAGAGTATGTGAAAAGCATAAAAATAAAGAGACTTATAGAGGTTGGACCCAGGACTCAGGGTTGCCTGGGTTCAGATCCTGGCTGGATTGGTCAACCTTGGGCAGATTAAAGCTTGATCTCCTCAATTTGCTCATCTAACAGATGGGGATAATAATTGTGGGAGACATTTTTTGGTTCTTCATTGCCCACGATGCATGTCATTGTCTTTGGGTCACAGTACCCCAACTTCCTTTCAGGGAACAAAATCTCCCCAATGCTTACTGTCTGCTAGAACTCTTCATGAAGGTGCCCTACCCGCAGTCAGCCAAGTAGCCAGATTTATGACCTAGAAAGTCAGATACAAATTTCCTAGAATTTGCGTATTAATTTAAAAAATAGTAATAATAAAAGTAGAGCCCATCCTTTGCAGCTACAGTATCCTGACAGTGAAGAAATGATGAGAAATCCTGTCACCCAGTCTCCAGGCCTGGTTACTACCTGTGTCTAAACCAGCTCTTCACCTTTGCTGGAAATTCTATAAGCTATCTGACATCCTTCTAACACTCTTGATTGGTGCTTATGTCAACCCAAGTCAGTCAGTACCAGCGGTATCAGTCAGCACCGGCCTACTGTGCTGGTTCAATGGACCGGTGCTTATCAAGCGCCCAGAACAAGGCCTGTGCTAACAGTGGTTCAGTGACGGGAGCTGCTACCACTGCTGTAGTTATTGTCACTACATGTGTGAGGATTCCGAGGGAGCTTTCTCTTGACAAAAAGTGTCATGACTCAGTCTCAAGTGTGGGGGTTTTGTGCATACCAGGATGGACCTTTCTTTTTTTTATTTTTTAATGTTTATAAAATTTATTTTTTGAGAGAGAGTGCAAGCTGGGGAGGGGCAGAGAGAGAGGGACCAAGGATCCGAAGCAGGCTCTGACAGCAGCGAGCCCAACGTGGAGCTCAACCCATGAACCATGATATCGACCTGAGCCAAAGTCAGACGCTCAACCAATTGAGCCACCCAGGCACCCCCAGGATGGACCCTTCTGAGCAGAGAAGCATTTTGTGATGAAGTCTAGGGAATAAGCCAGAAGGAATCAGGTACATAGCATAGCACTTGAGAATCAGAGGGCTCTTATCTTCAGATCAGCGGTTTCCAGTCTGGCTGCATCTTATTAAAAACCTTATCAACTCTAGGCTGCTCTTCAGGCCTCTTTAATCAGAATCTCAGAGGCTACAACCTAAGAAGCTGTGGTATTTAAACCAGGTCCCTTGGCTAATTATGATGCCCACCCATGTTTTAGAGCTGCTGTCCTAGGCCACCTATAGCCATTCACCAAGGGCATTTCTGAGGCCTAAAAAGGGAGAGACTCCCATGGTGAATCAGGGCTCAGACCAGAACCCTTATTGGCTCCTTGTGAAAAAAAGGGAATGTCCAGTATGGACTTTATTTCCCTGGCTAGATTCCTATATGGGAAGGCCTTGACTGATGGTCTCTGTTGTGCCCCCATTTTGAACCCTGCACAATGGCTGGCCCAGCTGAGCAAAGCTGGGGGCATGGATGGCAGTTGGCTGGGTTCTTTGGAGAACAGTGCAAATCTGCTCATAAGTTTCTCCTTCTTTATGGACACAGCCAATTAATAAACTCAGGGTAGATGGTAGAGAATTTGTTTACTCATTTAGCAAAACTGCCAGGTACTATGTGCTGGGGACCCAGGGGTGAGTGTATAACACACAGTCCCTATACTCTGAGGAGTTCTTGGTTTAGTAAGGAAGAGAAATATCAACACAAAAGTCACACGAATAAATATACAATTACAGGCAGTGCTAAGTGCAGGCAGGAAGTACCCAGGGTGCTATGAAAACATGTGAAAGGGATGGGGAGACCTGCCCCAGTCTTGGCGCAGTCTGGTTGACGTTTCCCAGAGGAAGTGAATTTCTACGTGGGGCCTGATAGATGGGTAGGCACTTGTAGCCAAAGATCAGGGTGAGGAGTGTTTCAGGCGGAAGGAGCAGCACGTGTAAAGGCCAGAGGTAGGAAAGAACTTGGCACTTTTAAAGAACGGTAAGGAGGTCTGTGTGGCAGGTATGCAGAAAGAGGGCTCAGGAGGAAGGAGACAGAAAGGGACCATGTCACAGAGGACCTGGAGGGGCCTCACAGGGGCTGCTAAGGAGCTGGCCTTTCTCCCACAAGCAACGGGAAAGCACTAGAGGGCAGGAAGCAACAGGAAAGGGCTGACCCAGAAATAAATGAGCTGCAGCTTCCCCAGCTCCTAGTGAGTGACTCACCATCAGTGTCTGCGTGCTATTCTCTTAATTTTTTCCCTTCAGTATATGGTGTGTGCAACTGTGTGTGTGTGTGTGTGTGTGTGTGTGTGTGTGTGTGCGCGTGCGCGCGTGTGTCCTGTAAGGATCTCACATCAACTCAGGAAGTCATTCTATGTGGAACTGGAAAGAAACATGACCAACAGATCCCTGGCCTTTTCTTACGTCTGAGTCCCTTAAGGGGCCACCAGCAGCCTATCAGGTTCTTCTTACTTCAAAGCCCCATTTAATATAGAGTCAGGGTCAATAATGACACAGCCACTTTGCCTCCGCTGAGGACTCCTGTCAAACCCTTTTCAATACAAATTCTGTCCATCTCACAAGGCCCAGCACATCTGCCACCTCTTCTGGGAAGCCTTTCCTGATTCCCATTGTTGAATTGGTGCCTCCCATCTCTGCTGGCCCACAGTTCCCCGAACCTCCCTTGTACCCCTGACTTGAAGTTATGACACATATAATTTGGTCCGCTGAGCCCGGGTGGGCCTTCTCAAACAAGGACAAGGAGCGTACTTCAAGTTTGGTCCCTGCCCCTGCTGGGTATTCAGAAGCCGCCTGGAGTCTGTGCAGACCTGCTGGGGAGGGCTCACCTGAGAGGGCGTCTGGGGGTGTGAGCTTGTCGGCTGCGTCATAGTACTCCTCATCTGAGCTGCCATCCTCAAAGGCCAGAGGCAGGTGTGGGCCCAGGGCTTCCAGAGTGGAGCTGGGCTGGGCCTCCATCCAGCCCTGCTGACCCCAGGCTGCCAGGCCCCCACCCTGCCGGGAAGCTGTGCTCTCTGAGCTGTCGCTCTGGTGGCTGGCCAGGGAGACACTGGAGCACAGGCTATAGTAGTCTGTCCGACTGTCCTCATATAGCCTGGGGTCCAGCCGGACCGCACTCAGTTCTGGTCCCCAACTGAAAGTCTCAGGAGCGGGACTCTCAGAAAACTCAGTCTTCTGGCATGGAGGGTTGGCTCTCTGGGCCAGGTCCAGGAGACAGAGGAAGCCACTGGTTTCGATACTGCTTCTCTCCTCTTGGCTGTTGGAATCAAGACTCTCTGGGAAGCCCGGCGAGCTAGAGTGGAAGAAGCCAGACCTGCTGGAGGAGCAAGTGTCCAAGTCATCCTCTTCTAGGGCATCCATGGATTCACTGGAGCCACTGGTCCTGCAGCCTCGGCTCTCAGTGTTGGCTGAGTCGGATGCCTCGGACTCAGCACTATCTGTCATGCTGCTGGCCCCGGAGGTGCTCGGGCCCCTCCTGGCCACCTCAGGTGTGGGGCTGTCCCCAGGAGGCTGCTCCTCTTTTGTGAGTGGTCTGCAGGGGCCCAGCTTCAGCAGGTGTCTGTCGGAGAGAGGCTCCAGCACGCAGTCCACTTCAGAGGACTCCTCAGAGTCGCTGCACGCCCTGGATTCATAGCCTGTAACACAAGGGACACCGGGGGTTATATTCAGGGACTGGCAGAGGCTTGTGTCCTCCCACCCTTACCCTGCCTGCCCTCCAATTCTCCAGGGTGGCTTGCCCAGATCACGCTGTGCTGGCTGACACAGGACCTGTGGGCCTCCAGATTCCATGTTCTCCCCACACATCAGGGCTCCTTTCCCACATCTACCTGAACTGCCTAATGGGGACATTGTTACTTCTGAGGAGAGCTATGTGTTCATGGAAGCACGGAGGTATGTGGCTGGATTTCACTTTGCTACAGGCAGCATCACCTAGGTTTGCTAAGCCCCTCCTCAAATCCCAGCTCTGTCCTGTCTGGGCATCAAAATCAGATGGGGAATCATATTTAAAAAATAAAACAGATCCTTGGCCCTATCCCTGATATAATAAATCAAATATCTAGGGAGTGGGGGCTGAGAATCTGTATTCTTGGCAACTTTTTGTGGGATTCTGAGGTGGGTAGGCTGGCACCATTTTGAAGCCCGGCCTTGGGGACCCCCTGGTGCTATGGAGCTTTTAGGGAGGTGAAAACCCAGCTAGCCGCTGGTAATCAGGAAGGATTCATGGTTGGAAGGATGGGGGCATTGAGCCAGGCCTCCAATCTCTCTTCTACCATTAGCCTCCAGAATGCTCTTTCTCAAAACTTCTCTCTGTTCACATCACACTCTACTTAAACCCCCTCCATGGCATCCTCTGCCTACAGGGAAGAGTCTAAGCTCTCCCACGGGTTAAGGCCTCTCACAGAGCTGCCCCAATTCCTCCTCAGCCTGGTCACCCCTCACAGTGTGGCCCCAACCCCTCCTCAACAGCCTGGTCATCCCCTGAAGGCTTCACATGCTCCAGCCACTATAGAGAGCTTCAACAGATCATGACCTTGCCCTTGGTGTCATGCACCTGCCCCAGCAGAACTCCCTCCCGCCAGCAGACCTTCACAATTGCTGCCACTCTGCATTGTCTACCTGATTAGACTCTATGGTATCATCCCATGTTCATAAACTGTGTTAAAACCAAAACAACAAGTACCAAAAACTCATCACTTCCTAATTATTTTTTACTTTATCTTACTATCATCTGATCTCTCGAGATTATTTATGTCTATTTGATCCAAATGGAGGAATGCTATATAATGTTATGCTACTGAGTATCTCTTCCCATCTCCACATTCAGTGACATCATATTGGTAGCCTGGAATTAGCTGTAGTGGGAGTGTTTCAACATTTATCAGCAAACCAGTGGGAAAATGCTGCATCAATAGTGCTGAAGCAAAAGCCTGATAGAAACTGGGAGCTGGCCTGGGAGACTGATCATCTTATCTGGCTTCCACTACCTCATTTCTTGTATATGATTTCGACTCCCTTCTATATCCAGGTATCCCCTTTTTCTAAACATGTAAGGTTGAGAATTTCTATTATAATTCAAGAAAATGCAGAAGAGCACATACACATGGAATAAAAAACGGTCATCTATACTTTCTGAATAAATGAATGACATCTTTTTTGCCAGTAAATAAAGACAAAATACAGTGGATTTTGGAGACGATTTTAGGAGATACTATAGGGAATCGGAGACCTTCAATAGCATATCTTGGCTTTCAGGGACTCTCAGATACATAGAAAAAACTCCATTTAGGACTTTAGAAAAATCAACTGTTCACCATTAAATAAATGGAAAAATAGCTCTCATCCACTTGGGTGGAAGTCTCAGTTCAACTCAATTCATCCCCTTCCCTTAAGGCTATGAAAAGGGCCTGCCCTTACTGGAGCAAGCCTCACCTTCTTCAGCAGATACCCGGTGCACCTGTTGTTTGTTTCCTGGCCAGAGGAAAATGGAGGTAACTGGGTCAACAAACAGCCTGTAGTACCCAGCAATCAGGCAGGCTAGGTCTTTTGCACTGTTGGATTCCAGCAGCAATGTCAGAACCTTTGAAGTCAAAGAGAGTTCTTAGATAAAGGGCCAAGGGATAGTGGCCTCAGTTTGAAGACTGACAACAAGGCCATGTGGGGCCAGTGAGAGATTCCAAGTAAATCCAGCCATGGCCCACAGGCAGGCCTCCTGGTATCTCATATTCTCACCTGCAAGACTTGAAATAAGCATACATGCACACATACACACAACCACACATACATGTACACACACACTCACTTACACACAGTGGGTTCCTCCCATTGAATCTCTATGAGGTCTCCTGCCTCTTCATCCCCTAGTCCAGCCTCCCCATCCCAACAACCCCACCCCACCCTGACCATTCATACAGTGAGGCCCCTTCAAGACCTGACCTGGAAAATGAAAAGGAGAGCAAATGGAGAAGGAAGAAGAGGGTGATGAGAAAAAATGAAGCACCACCCTTGAGCCCGTCAGAATTAAAGCAAAGGAAGGCAGGGTAAATGTAGGACCTTCCAGAGAGGCCCAGGAAGTACCCCGCATCATTTATCCATTTTAATTGCTGCCACTCAAAACTCTTGGGCAGCCATTTGGGTCCCATACATGAGATAAAATCGTGTGGTGCTCCCATCTAAGTTTCTGAACCCGTCAGGAAAGTATATAGTCCAAGCTCAGTTTACACACAAAAATTATCTTAGGACCCTCCCAAGAAAACACACCATGTTCATTATTTTCCTTTTGATGGTACAGGATGGACAACTCATCCTCTTAAGCAAATGCTGGATATTAGACTTTGTTAATATCTATACTCTCATAAACCACCCTAGAATGATTTAGCCCCAAATTACAGAAGTTGGATTCAAAATTTCTTCCCCATGCATTACCTTGACATCCTGAAGATACACTTTGACCATGCTCACTTTCTCAGACTCTTCTGTCAGCTCTACACGGCTGATGTTTGCAAATTCTGCCAGTGTGGACATGATGTTGAGTTTGCTACTGATAATTTGGCTAATCCCATACTTGGCTCCAACTAGCAGGGCAATGTAGGATTCTCTATCCTGTAACTGCATTAGGGTGGAAGAGGAATTAGTTTTCATTCACAAGCTAGTGAAAACACATTGCACATGTAAGACACGATATCCCTCTTGGCCAACTCCTTGATTTTGATTTCAGGTCCTCCCTCACCACCTCTTTCCTAGACTACTAAATTAGGCAATAGCCTAATCTGGGCCCCATTGACGGCTAAATTAAGTATAAATATATCTCCCACAAGACCCTTCCCAATAGAGAGCCAGACCATGGGGCTGTTACCTGTTCCACAAACACAACCTGTGCTTTCACACCCATGTGCCAATATTCATGCTGTGTCCCAGTGAAATCCTGACCTCTCTTTAAAAGAATCCATCAAAAAATAAAATAAAATAAAATAAAAAATAAATAAAAGACTCCATCAAAACCTACTGCCTATGGAAAACATCCGCTTGATCTGTCTCCTCAAGCCAGAGTAGTCCGTTTCCTCCATGTCGTTCCCACCCCACAGCCTCTGCACAGCTCTGATAGCACTGAGCTGTGACTTCTTACCATAATTATTTGTATTCAAGTGTTGTACTCATGTTAGGTTCCCTGGGAGTCCCTAGTGTCCAGCAAGCATCCTAAGCCAGTTCAATGTGGCTGGCTTCTCCCATTACCAGTTCTTACCTTAGGTAGGACAAGTAAAGGGAGACTGGGGACAGGAACTTGACAGCTGGGAGAGGATAGGATTGGCCCAGGGCCCATTGGCCCTTTAAGCCTTCCTTTCTGTGGATCTAGTCTCCTTTCCAACCTTTTGTCACCTACTCATACAAAGACTCAACTATTTTTCCCCTCCCCTATCGGATACTCTTCCTTTCTGTCAAAACATTGATTCCCTTTTTCTACCTACATTGTTAGGTCAGCAATCTGATTAATCTGACCCATCATTGTAAATGACTGAGAAGCACACCAAATATACTGAAAGGAGCTTTGTTTATACATATATATATATATATATATTTGTATATATATGTATGTATATATATATATATATTTGTATATATATATGTATGTATACGTGTATATATATGTATATGTATGTATATGTATATATAAGTACATATACATTTATATATGTACATAAATCTCTAATTGGCAAATTGTGTGGTTTTGTGCTGGAGGGTTCTGGGGCTGCCTAAACAGTGCAGTGGGGGAGAGTTCCTGTGAGAGGCAGCCCACCAGTCACTGCTGAAAAGCACAGAGCACCAGGCCCAGGCTCCAAAAAGAAAGCTGGGGGAGGAATGAGTAACAAAGGAGAGGGCTCTTTTGCTTCTCTTTTCCCTTCTCAGATCCACCTGTAGTTCTTCCCTTATGAACAATCAGGGCCATAGCCTAGCAGTCAATCATACATTTTCATATTTCTTTCATGATTTCCAATTCTTCCACTTCGCCTTTATATACCCAAAGTGCCAGAGTAAACTCGTCCATTTCCCTCCCCTCAGAATGCCTTTCCTCCTTACTGAAATCTGGTCAATCCAACCTTCTCGCTTTTTCCTAATCCGTCCTCCTTCCCATACTCAACCAGAAGCCAGCAGCGGTACCCTCTGTCTTCAAACTCCACAGTAGTAGTCCTGTGCCTTTCTCATGGCCTCTTTTGTCTGTTGGGTACTTTGTTTCATCGTTTGAGGGTGGGAATCAAGGTTTATTGAGTTCTGCCTCCCCCAGCATCTGCCAGAGGGCTGGCACCAAGCATGATACACACTCCCCAATGGTGTCATATTTCACTTCCCAAACAAATACCTGACAGGTCCTCAGGAATTTTAGGCCAAAAGATACACTGATCTTCAGAGGACCTCTAAATTCCCTTCTAAGAGTAGAGATCTGCATTTCTGTCATACGTACCATTAGAGTAGCATTAAAGATTTTTCCACCATACGTCTTGAGTTCCCCAAGGATCTGTAGATAATTTAAACGAAGCTGGGCAGCAGAAATAAGTTGCTTAAATAGGAGGAAACAAAGACTTAAATTAGAGTTATTCACTTGCCTAAAATCCACACAATGTTGAAAATGCTTTCCCTGAGGTTTCACAACAGACAGCTGGGGGAGGGGAAGGGTTGGTGTCATCAGAGGCCACAACATTACCTTCTGTCGGGGTTCCAGCAAATTCTGGTTCCTCTTCATGTGGAAGCTAATGGCTTTCTTGATGTCTTTGCCTTTCATGTTTCGGAGTAAAGTTGGAGATATAAAGTTCTCTATTCCCCAGTCCTTCCTGCCATGAGATATCGGAGACACCATTTTTACAGTGCACCTGGCTCTAATGAAGAGCATAATTACACTTCATTCAGGAACTTAGTGTTCCCAGAACACTGCAATTATGAGCCTCTTTCTCAACAGAAGAATCTACATGTATACATAAGTGTGTGTAAATATACATAAAATGCATTTATAACTTTATGTATTAAATATCATATATTTATATATATTTAATACGCATGCACTCTCTCCACAAAAATCCCAGCCATTCAGGAACTAAGCCCCACTTATCTTTCTGGGAGCTTGTTGCTTTTGGTGTGGTATGATACTCTGTTAATCAGAAGAGATCTCAATCTTTTTTTTTTTTTTTTTTACTATAATACATATCAGAAATACTGATCACATATGTATAATACATTCTCACACAGCACCTGTGAATCCTTGAGGTTATGCTTCAGAATGGTGCCAGCCTAACAGCCTCAAAATCCTCCAACAAACTAGATAAGAATACAGATCCTCAGGTCTCATTCCCTAGAGATTTAACCCAGTATTTCAGGAATAGGGTCAAGGATCTGTTTTATGTTTTAATTATGATTCCCCATTTGATTTTGATGCCCAGACAGGACACAGTTGAGATTTGGTGAATGGCTTAGCAAACCTGGGTGATGCTTCCCAGAGAAAAATGAAAACTTAGCCTACGAACCAGGACGTGTTGGAATCCCAGGACTTGAAACTGCTCTAATAGGAATATAATACCACACAACTGGTTCACACAAGATTAATTTCCAAGGCATTTCTGCCCTCAGAAGAGCTTTACACTGATGTTGTCAACGGATATCCCAAGACATTCTCTCAGGAACTGGGAATCTACAAAGGGATCCTGTGTCATTCTATCTGCAGTTGGCTTCTGCCCCCGAGTGCGCAGCCAGATTCTGACATCTGGGGGAGCTGGGCTGGGTCCGAGACAGTGGGGAGGGAAATGGATGGAAAGACAACAGACAGATGGGCAGGTTGGTGAGTATCATCTTTCTGTGGAATCTGGCCATCCTGGCCAGGAGCCAGCCAAGTTATAAATGCAGCCCAGCTGCTGTTGACGGCACGTAGAAGTCGCCTGCCACTCACTCTATGTACTTCAAAGAGATCTTCTGCGGCTGGGCGCATGCGTAGATCCGCTCCTGGATGTGCAGGGCTGCGAGCCGGAGCGCAGAGCTACATTTCATTTCTACCGCAAAGCGCTCCTGGAGCACATCACTGCAGCTCTAGAAGAGATTACATCAGAGGAATTGGGAAACGAGAATACATGGATTGTGTTCCTAGTTCTTTCAGGTGAAAGGCTCTGAGACCCGGCTCTGCCAATTCTTGGCTATGTGACCTTGGTTGACTTACTAAGACTCTGAACATTGGTGTCTTCTCATTGCTAAATGCAGTCAAGTCTACCTTACGCTGTTTCTGTGAGGTTTAAATTAGATAACGTATGAAAGGAGGCATAAGGACACAGCATTACACAAATATAAACTAGTTTTGGTATTATTTGCTGCCATCATTTCTGTAAGATTTGGGCAAGTTAATTCATCTAGTTTGAGTTACCTCATTGGTACAATGGCAATACCTTGGAAATGATTCTTTTTTCATCAGCAGAAAAATGACATGATACATCTCACCCAAGCAGGCAAAGTAGGGGGAACACCAGGCTAAGGGTCAAGGAACCAATTTTTGGCTCTGCCATCAAATGCATGGCCTGGAAAAATCATGTGAGCTTCCCAAGACTCCTTTTCATTGTTTCTAAAATAAGGCTTTGAAGGGGAGCCTGGGTGGCTCAGTCAGTTGAGCATCCAACTCTTGATTTCGGCTCAGGTCATGATCTCACGGTTAATGGGATCAAGCCCTGTGTCAGGCTCTGTACTGACAGCACAGAGCCTGCTTAGGATGCTCTCTCTCCCCCATCTCTCTGCCTCTCCCCCATGCACACTCACTTTCCTTCTCAAAAATAAATAAACATTTTAAAAAACTAAATAAGGCTTTGAAGCACTAATGCCACTCGAAGCAATAAAAAACTGTAGCTCTAAATGTTAGTAGAAAATGTATCATCCACATTAAGGGCTAAGCCTAAATTTCATTAATACGTAGCAAATATCCTAAGACAGCAACTATTCTGAAGGATAATCAAGCCTATTCTTCAGATAGATAATCCCTACCAGGGAGTTGCTTAACTGCCTTAAGCTCATGTTCAAAATCACCCAATGTGCCATCTTTGAGAAAAACCACTGTTGTTTTAGGAAGGGCAGATCCAGTCACCTGCAGGTAGAGGTATTCAAAGGCCACAGGATCTTCTTTCAGGAGGTCCAGGGGGTCCTTGGGAACAAAACACACCCTGAAGAGGCAGCGGTAGTCATGTGACTCCTCCCTTTCTACCACCTGCAATGGGTAAGGGACATAGTTAATCCTCTAACTGCCTTTGTTCTCACAGCTATTCCACAAAGTAACTTAAAAAAAAAAAAAAAAAAGGAGATAATGAAAGTCCTCAGAGATTTCAATTTTAGTGTTTCCCAAAACAGCTGCAGACCTTTGCTCTTGACTTTCCCATGGGTATAAAATGTAAAAGGCTCAAAAGAACAAAGTTTCCCACTGACCCCATCAAATTGTTCTCCTTTCCAAAAGAAATCTACTTCCAGTCTCCTATATGCCCCTTCAGAGACTGTGTGTGTGTGTGTGTATGTTTCTATATATGTGTATTATTTTATTTTCCACAAATAATAGTATAGTATACATTGTTTTATTATGCACCTCACTTTTTTTCCTACTTCAACTATCTTGGGGATTTCATTTGATTTTCTTTTTCAATGCTAATGGAACAGACATGTTAAAAAGTTGGTATGACAAATCACTGAAAGGCTGAAAGACTGATTGGTACAGACAGACTATGCCCTGCCAATCCATCAGGGACCAGCTTAGGGGTAAGTCTCAGAAAAAGGGCTTACACCCAGTAAGAAATGCTTCTCTGACTTTTCAAAGATCATCAGAGCTGGAAGCAAAAGATGGGGCTCTATTGGTTTCATTACCTTGAGTAAGTCACCTTATCTTCTTTTTTAAGTTTATTTATTCATTTCAAGAAAGACAGAGAGAGCAAATGGGGGATGGGCCAAGAGAGAGGGAGAGACAGAATCCCAAGCAGGCTCCACACTGTCAGAGCAGAGCCCAGTGCTGTGCTCAAACTCACAAACCAGGAGATCATGACTGGAGCCGAAACTGAGTCAGATGCTGAACTGAGTGAGCCACCCAGGTACCCCAGTCATCTTATCTTTCTAAGTCACTATCTCCACATCTGCAAAATGGGACCCCACATACTTCATATGAAAATCAGTCCTGATTTTTGCCCTGTTATCCCCAGGCTGAGTGAAGGCATGAGAAAGTGCTGATGTGCTGGGCCCTATCCCAAAGATTCTGGCTGAGTTGTGTAGCTTGCCCAGCCCGGCTCTCCTCACAAGGAGCAGGTATACCTGCTGGATAAGTTCCTCCTCATGCAGTAGGTGCAGCCGTGAGATGTTGTACTGCTCTTCCAGGGCCAGTGCAAAGTACTCCATGCTTCGGATGGACAGCTTCTCCTTCACAGTGAGGATGATGTCCTGCCAGGCACAGAGAGACATAAGAGTCACCCAAAGAGCAGGCTGGCCGTCGTGCTCAGGCACAGAGCAGGGAGGACCTCCTTGACCTTTTCTCTGCCCCTTGGTGCAGCTGGGGAGAAAAAAAGCCTGTGCTGGCTGGGTCCACTGCCAACTCAGGCAGCTGAATCTTCCCAGGCTACATAAGGGACTTCTCATCACCCCTCATGGCCCTACACCCACTGCTCCCCTCTCTTCGGGGCTCCAGCACATCCATACAGTCATCCTCTCTTGTCTCTTGGAAGGCTGAAGCCATGTGCTGGAGGCTCATGCCTCTCTTCAAGGTCTCTGGATTCATACTCTCGCTGGAGTCTGCATTTCCAACTGCTAACCAGACAGAATCCCACCACCTACCCAGCTCTGCAACTGGGAAATCAATCTAACATTTCTGAACCTCAATTTCTTCCTGCAAAATGGATAATGATGCCTCTGTCTCAGAGTGGCTGGTAGGGTGGAATGATAATTACTGCTGAGCCATTAGAGTTGCCATGCCACATTCCTCTCCTACATTCACTACAGTGGCCCTATGTTATCACAAGGTCTTTGCTACCACAAGGCATTCACACATGCTGTTCCCTCTGCCTGGCACACTTTTCCCATCACTCCTCACAAAGCTGTTTCCCTCTCCTTGGAGATGCCTTCTCTGGTCACTGTATCTAAATATGATTGACCCTTCCCTTCTCTGTCCCAAGATCCTGTTTATTTCCCTCATCAATATTTAATATTTGCTTCAATAACAGCTATGTTCTTTAGTAAGAGACAGTATAATAAAGTTAAGTGAATGGGTTCTAGACCCATACCACCACTACCAGTTGTGTGTCCCTGGTTAAATTCTTTATTCTGCCTGAATGGTACCTAGCAGATGGCAAGTGTTCAGTACCTGCTAGCCGCTAATATGTGTTTTCTTGTTTACTGTCTTTCACCCACTAGATGGTAAACTCCTTAGAATATGAACTCTGCCTCTCTTGTGCTCCACTAGATCTCCAAAGCCTGGGATTCAGTAATGTTCAATAAACCTTTACTCAATGAATCAATAATCATCACAGACTCATTAGAGATGTCCCGCCAAAAGCTCAGGTTTAGTAAGTGCCAAAACTTCAGGTGCTACCTGCTAGTCTGAATCCTCTTTCTACTTGCTCCATCACCCTCCATAACTCACCAGTGAGACCAAGTCCTGAATAATCCATCTAACTCAACATTAATCTAATGCCTGCTTTGCACTGGCCTCGATGGAGAGGCCGTCTCTTGACTCTGTCTCCCTCTCCATCCTCCAGTGTCTACTGTGCCTTGAGCTCACACATTTCTCCACCTTGCAGAGTGGTATGCTAGTGATCACCTTACTATCCATCTGACCTCCACCTTGCATCTAGAGCAGAGGTCGGCAAATCACAGCCCATAGGTCAAATCCAGCCCCCTGCTTGGTTTTGTAATTAAAGTTATATGGGAACACAGCCATGTCTGTTTGCTACAATGGCAGAGTTGAGGAACTGTGACAGAGACCCTACAGCCTGTAAAACCTAAAATATTTACATTTTGGCCTTTTACAGAAAAAGTTTGCTGACCCCTGATCTACAGGAAGTTGTCTAAACCTTGTGCTGTGTACTGATTATGCTCTCTTGCTCAAGAATATTCAGGGATACCCTCCCCCACCCCATGGCCCACTAGGCCAAATCCAAACTCCTCAGCTTAATATTCAAAGCTCTCCAGTATCGGGTGCCAATCCACGTCTCCCACTTGATCTTCTGCTGCCTCTTCCAATGCACTCTGCTCACAAGCCCTGTCCTCTTGTCCAAAGTTCCCAACTTTGGGTCTTTGTAGATGCCATTCCCCATTCCCCGTGGATGCTGTCTTCACACACCGCTCATGGCCTATTCCTGTCAAAAGTCTGTCTATCTTTCCAAGTCAGCCTCCCTGGAGGTTTTTCCTTGCCCTCCAGCTGGCAGGTCTCTGTGCCCTGCAGCCTTACCACACCATTTAAAAAAAAAATTTTTTTTTAATGTTTTTATTTATTTTTGAAGGAGAGAGAGAGAGACAGAGCATGAACGGGGGAGGAACAGAGAGAGAGGAAGACATAGAATTCAAAGCAAGCTCCAGGCTCTAAGCTGTCAGCACAGAGCCCGATGTGGGGATCAAACCCACGAACTGTGAGATCATGACCTAAGCCAAAGTCGGACGCTTAGCCGACTGAACCACCCAGGTGCCCCTACCACACCATTTTTATGTCCCACTGTCATGACCCTGAGCACACTGCACCTGCCTCGGTTTACACTGAGTTAGCCCCAGGTCTCCTCTCCTCCCCGCCCCCCCCCCCCCCCAGGCCCCACGCCATGTCTCTGGGCTCCTTTTGGGTGTGACACTGAGGAATTTGTTTCTTTATCCCTGACAGCTCTTCTGGCACACAAATGTTCACTGGGTTGAATGATATATTATTTTTCTAGACTTAGAGAAAGTGGGTTTTCTAAGGTAAAAGCTTTGCTCCCCTTTGTAAGGGAGCCAGGAAGAAAAGTTCATGTCAATCATGAACTGACAGTAAATTTTTTTTTTTTTTTGACCCACAGGATTTGTTTGTATCTTCCCTCAAGCCTCTCTGTCATAAAGAACTAAAAGACTTGCTTTTAAAATTTTGGTTACTACAGAGAAAGTAAAATTAACCAGTATTCTACCAGCTAAATCCTTGCTCATTTCCCCAACTCTGTCTACCTATCATCTTGGATCTAATTCCTTTGTGGTGTGTGCTTTTATTATAAATCATCTCAAAGTCTTTTTGGCCACCAAAGCGGGGCTCACTCTAAATAAATCATTCTCTTCCATTCCAGTGCACTTCTTTTAATGTTTATTTATTTATTTATTTATTTTGAGAGAGAAAGACAGAGAGAGAGAGAATCCCGAGCAGGCTTCATGCTGTCAGCACGGAGCCCAATGCGAGGTTCGATCCCATGAACCATGAGATCATGACCCGAGCTGAAATCAAGAGTTGGACGCTTAACCAAGGGAGCCACCCAGGCACCCGATTCCAATGCTTTTTTTTTTTTAATGTTTTTATTTATTTTTGAAGGAGAGAGAGACAGGGCATGAGTGGGGAGGAGCAGAGAGAGAGGGAGACACAGAATTCTAAGCAGGCTCCAGGCTCTAAGCTGTCAGCACAGAGCCCGATGCAGGGCTCGAACTCACGAATTGTGAGATCATGACCTGAGCCAAAGTCGGACACTAAACCGACTGAGCCACCAAGGCGCACCCCCACCCCCCCGCCACTCCAATGCTTTTAGATCAAAGATGACAGGAGTAGAAACCTTGTCTAATTCGTTTGCAAAACTTTGGTGCAGAATGGTAGTGTGGCAAGCTCTGATGCAGGGTTCAGAAATAGACCAAGTTTGAAGCCAGTTATGAGCTAGTTGACCCTGACAATTTGGGCATCTCTTGGGCCTGTGTTATCATGTGCAAAATGGGGATAATACTCATCACTTTACAACGTTACTGGAGGCATTAAAGGAGACAGTACACAAGGAAGTGCCCAGGAAAGCAGACATGTGGTAAACACTTAACAAATCCATTCCTCCCTCCTCTTCCTCCTCTGAGTCTGGTCTTCCCCAGTGCAGAGAGGCTTTCTCCAGCTTCTCCTCAGTCATGCTGAGGCAAGAATTGGATAGGGCATTTGGAGCAGCTCTAGGAATTGCCAAAGGAAGGTGACAGAGAGGAACACTGGCTGTATGCACGTATGTGTGCATGGGGGGGGGGGGGTACCTGTGTGTGAGTGTGTGTGTACGTGTGTATGTCTTGGCTACTGTATGTATAGCTGCCCACCTGAACCCCTTTGTCTGCTTCTTCACTGGAGCCTCACTCTAACACCATTTACTCTCTTGTTCAGAAACTGTTGTGCCATCCCTTACTCTCTATGAATGTCACTCAACGCCGTCCCCAGCCAGCCTGCGCCCTCTCTCACTCCTCCTAAAAGAAAATGGCCTGTGGTCCAGTGTCATTGGATAGATTACTACTTCCTGGGCAATGCCTGTCTTATTGGCTCTCTGCATTAGTACATGTGCATTAGTACCCCCAACCCCTGCCAACAATCGTGTCCCCACCTTCCCTTACTGAATTCTTGACTGCCCTTCAAAGCTTAGCTCAGGTCCAGCTGTTTTTTTGCAAAGTCTTCTCTGACAGGAAGGAGCAGATGGTGCTCTTTCCCTTGCAAGCAGAGTACTTCCTTGTCCCTCTCTTTGCAGACCTTATTTCATCCTGCCCGAGACCTGGGAGCTCCTTGAATGTCCAACCTCCCTCAACTAGACTACAAGCTTCTGGAAGACAAAACCACACTTTACCTAGTCTGTACACCTCTCCCCTACCCCGCCCCCCCAGAGCACCTCCTCCCACCCATCCTCATACGGAGGAGCCTGTCAAAAAGAAGTTGAACTGACTTCACCCCAGAACAGAATATGCAGACTCTTGGGCCCACTCTGACATACTGCTTGAGTCTTTGGCTGCACTAGTCTTTTGGGTAGCAAATGGGGTCACATACAAGAGGCAGGGAGCCCAGTGGTTAAGGGTGAAGGTTTACAAGTTGTAATAGGACCTTGGGTTCATCCCTCTGATCCTGGATTTCCTCCCCTGGAAGACAGTGATAAAAATACATCTTGCTGCGTAGTTGTACAACTAATGAGATAACAGGGTGCTTGGCTTATTTTAGGTGCCCAGACCGTGACGGTTGTAAGAGCACCAAGACAGCTTCAAGGGCAAGATGCCCGGGGGTCCTGGGAGCCAGCAAATTCTCCTTGGGAAAAAGACTCAGATTTACTCTAAATACCTTCACAGTTGTGTTTGCCTCAAACTTGAAAGCTTTGGTCTGTCCATTCTCCAAGTACAGCTTGAGCACGTTGGGCATACACAGCAGAGAATTACCCTAGAAAACACAAAAGTAGTGTTGAAACTGGCCCTTCCTCTCCCCTGGGTGTGACTAGTCCTCAGCTCCCCTGGCCCTGCTTGGTGCAGAGAGCAGGATCCTCCCTAGCCTCCTCACCAGGATGTGGGCTGCTTCTTGGCATTTGGAGACTTCTCCAATGGACCAGGTCTATGTCACACAGAGACAGGCATGCTTCGTTCACTAGAAGTGTCAGACGTGAGAGGGTGGAGAGGAGTGAGCCCTGCCGTGAGCACACTGACGGCACTGCATGAGCCTGAATAAGGCCCCACCGCCATCAGCTGCCACTTCAGTATCTTTGGTTGCTAGCCTTATGGGATACAGCTTAATAAGTCAGATGACAAGCATGCACACTCTCCAAGACAGCCTTCCCTTGGGGGAGCTGGGGGGCTGAATGGGGTGGGAAACTACCTCAGAGTGCCCCCCCCATTTTCCTGCTGCATTCCCAAAGGGCAGAGGGCTGCTCCCCACCTTCACTCATCCCAACCATTGCCCAGGACTTGCAGAATCTCCCAAGGGATTCTGCCACACCTGGAGGGTTGTTTTTGGGAAGGAGGCACAGGAATAATCTGTGTTTGGTAACCCCAAGCCAGCCAGAATCCCTGCAGTGGGACAAGGCAAGGGAATGATTCCTTTGGGCTCAAGAATCCCCCCAGGACTAGCTAGTCTCATAAAAAAGGGACATCTGAGTGTTTAGCTGTAAATAAAGAGGGCCCTTGGGGTTGGTGTCCTTCCAGAATCAGTGAGCAAGCAGTTCTAGAGTCCCTAAGATCTGAGCTAAAATTGCTCCCAGGTATAATCTCTGCAAAGAGTTTGGGTATAAAGCCCACCTGGGTAGAGAAGCTTATCATCTTTTTGCAAAACAAAACAAAACAAAACAAAACAAAACAAAACATCCCAAAAAACTGACAGTCTACTTCAGAGGAGAATTATGTATCTTCTGAATATAAGGGCACTTGTATCTTTTAGGTAAGACGCACACTCATCAGTCTCTATAACTTTAAAAAAGACACAGTATTTTTATGGAGGAAAAAGAGATGAGTTCAGATCCCCATGCTGTGTCACAATCAGGGAGGAGGGATTTCAAACTGCTTGCTCTGTGATCACCTCACTTCTCTGGTTTCGGGTGTTTAGGATGACCTTCACTTCGGATTTCCCAAGGGCAAAATTTCTTCCTTGAGATTTTATTATTTGGCACTTACAAAAAATACCTCCATAACAGCATCACATAACTACCACCATTTACTTTTCTCTAAGGTTTCTTTTCATTTTTATGTATACCTGTAAATCAGTTTTAGAGAGCTGCAGTAACGGAACATGCACAGTTTCTATTTTCACTTTTTATTCAACACGTATTTCATATACACTTTTTTTTTTTAAATATTTTTATTTATTTTTGAGCAAGGGAGGGGCAGAGAGAGAGGGAGATACAGAATCTGAGCAAGGCTCCAGGCTCTGAGCTGTCAGCACAGAGCCTGATGCGGGGCTTGAACTCACAGACCGTGAGATCATGACCTGAGCTGAAGTCAGACGCTCAACCGACTGAGCCACCCAGGCACCCCTCATATACACTTTTTAATGTGGGTTTAATGTTTATCATTTTAATGGACTTAAAATCTTCTATTGATTTGAAATACCAGAATTGATTGAACCATTCCTCGGCCCTAGACATTTAACATTCTTTTCAATTTTTTTCTATTTTCTATTGTATTTATTTGTTAAAAAAAATTTTTTTAATGTTTATTCATTTTTGAGAGAGAGAGAGAGCATGAGAGGGGAAGGGGCAGACAGAGAGAGGGAGACACAGAATCTGAAGCAGGCTCCAGGCTCTGAGCTGTTAGCACAGAGCCCGACGCGGGGCTTGAACCCACAGACTGGACTGCAAGATCATGACCTGAGCTGAAGTCAGACACTTAACCAAATGAGCCACCGAGTCGTCCCTAATTTTTTTTTCTATTTTAAATATCAGTACTATAGATATCTTTAAACACATGGATTTTAATTTGAATTATTTTATAGACTAAATTAATAGCAATGTGAACCTTTGGCCACTTTTTATGGCATTCATTATGCTTTGTTTCTTCCCCCCACACAAAAAAGATGAAACCAATGTACAAAGCTACCAGTTAGTGCATGACTGTGGCTACTTTCTCAGCATCAGGACTTCCATTTTTTTTTCTTTATTTGTCAAACCTGTCCACACCTGGTCTTAACCGTTAGCAAAGTTAAGCATTTTGCAAATGTTAGCTGACTATTTAAAATTTTTCTGGTGTCTTATCCTGCTTTCAGGAGGAAAGGTTAACAACCAATTTTATCATCTTTTAAACATTTGAAAGGATGAGTAGGTAGGTCACAGTGATGAACTCTCACTGGTTTTGCTATCTCTGCCTTACGTGGCTGATACAGAAACTTGGTGCTCTGACCCGCAAGTCTCCCCGGAGACACCTTTTTAGAACCCTCTTTCTCTAAACTCCCACCCTTACCAAAATTCTGAACCAGTTTTTGTAGCCAGTTCGGGTCAAACCTGTCTGTACCTGGTCTTCTCACAATACCAGCAAGCAGGGAACGGGAGCCATTTTAACACAGGATCCAGGTGATCGGGTTCACATCCACAGAACCTTTATTCTCTACCTGTCCTGTGAACTGGTTCTAGCCTCTACTTCTCATCACTGTGTATTACTCCTAAAAAATACACACTGAATCTAAATTTAATTTGCTAGAGAGGTTCAATCCATTTCCACCAGCATGGACACACAGAGGGGCGCCTGGATGGCTCAGTCGGTTAAGTGCCTGACTTCAGTTCAGGTCATGATCTCACTGCTTGTGAGTTTGAGCCCCGCATCAGGCTCTGGGGCCACAGCTCAGAGCCTGGAGCCTGCTTCGGATTCTGTGTCTCCTTCTCTCTGCCCCTCCCCCACTCATGCTCTGTCTCTCTTTCTCTCAAAAACAAACATTAAAAATTTTTTTTAAAAACCACACACACAGAGATAAAAAATGGCTGCGTGACAGGATCTCGGGCCTTTTCTAATGCATGAGGCCTCCCACTGGCCCCTTCATGAACAAATCCACCTTCCACTCTCAGGTCTAATAAAGGTGTGGTCTGTTAAGTAGCAGGCAAGGTAGAAAATAAGTGTTCTGCAGAGGTGAACCAGTTCACCCGGAACCCTTTGTTAAAATGGCCACCCCTCTCCATGTGCAGATCTCTATGGCGAGAAGACCAGAAAAGGACAAGTTCTGACTTGAAAGTTTCAAAATCTAATATTGATTGCTGAATGCAGAATGGCAATAGTTTCAGGCCATTGGGAAGAAAATGTGTAAACTATGAATAAGTCTTTTATCTAACAGCCCACATTAAAAACATAAACTCCACCAATATTTTTCCTTTACAAATTTGTCCTCCCCTAATCCTGGATCTCTCCGTATCAAAAAGAACTAGATGGTATGTTAGAATGGAAAATAAAAGGACTGAAGTCACACAGACCTGGGCTCTTATATCTTCTTGCTATGTGATCTGAGAGGTTAATTGTCTTAAACTCTCTCAGCTTCTGCTTCCTCTTGTGTTAAAATACCTCCCTTGCAGGGTATTGTGATGACCAAGGATTATGTATCCAAAAAGTTTAGATTCACATAATAGAAGTTAAACACATAATGGGCTCTTGGGGGAAAAGAAAGCCAATCAATCCCCACCACTACCATCACTACTATCAATATCAACCTTTAGAGGGAACACTAAGTTTGAAGGTTCAAAATAAGAACTTAGTATTTGCAATCTGTTGACATTTCATGGGCAAGAGAATGGAGTCACAGAACAAAAGAAAGCCACACCCAGTGCTTCTCTCCCTGGCTCTCCCTGTCCGTGGTCTGCAGGCATCTTACTGAGGGTGCTCAGAACCTCTAGCAAACCCACTGCACTCCCCTGGTATCCTCTCTGGGCTGCAAGATTCCAGAGTCTCAAGGAGGTAGGTGCCAGGAGGTAGCTCACCAGCTTCATGCAGAGTAATTTCAACCCCCTAACTAGTGACGCACCTGGCTGTGTCCACTGACAAGCACTTCCTCAGCAAAGTGCACCTTCACAGGGTTGGTCTTTAGCCGAGCTCTCTTCTCCTCAGTCAGGAAGGATGACTTGGGGACTCCCTGCAAAACATTAACATGACACATTTTAGAACAGGACTTTTGTAAAAGTCATTACACGTCTTCTCATTTCTTAAAAACAAAAGCAAAACCTCTGATAGCTGGTGAGGACTCAATGAAAACCCACAGAGAAGGACAGCATCTCACCAAAGAACTCTTTTCATAAAGTCTATGGATCCCAACCCAGACAATGTTCGTATGTGTCTGAGAACAGTTGAAGATTCAGTATGGTGGTGAAATGGTTGTGTATGACAAAGACAAGAAATGGCCTGTGAACAAGAAGACTCAAGTTCTGCTACTCAACAGTTGTAAGACCTAACTCAAACACAAATTATTATGGAAGAAAACCAGTTCTCTGTGTGTAAAATAAGACAAAATAACTCTGTGTGACTTTGGCCAAGTTATCGCTCCTTTGGTCTTTAGTCTTCCTATGTACAATGTTAGAGTTGGGTCCAAAAACCTCCAGGGCTCCCTGAAGCTCTGACCCTTGTGATTTATCCTTGGCCCTCTTTGCTCTTCTCATCTTTTGGGTGGTGCCCTCTTTCCCCAGAAGTAGAGTCATCACAGTTTGGTATGAGTATGTAATTAAGCCCCGGGCTAGATTGTATCAGGTTAAACTGTGACACAATGAACAGCAACTTGTATGACCTAGACCAACAGGATGTGATGTTCCTGGATGGAATCCTGCTGTGTTATTCCCAGCCTCGCATGCTGTGTTTCCTTGGTCTGGATAGTCCTTTAGGCCAGGCTCTAGAATGTTTCCATGTGTTACGAGTTTCAAGATGGAGCTCTGGACCACATATTGTGTAGCTGAGGGAAAAGAGAGATAACAGCAACCAGAGAAACTACTGGAGACAATGCTCATAGCCTCAGATATCAACAGACCAATGCCATTAAGTACATGAAGTGAAGAAGTGACCCTGAAGTTTGATATTATAGGTAACTAGAGCCTTGGAATAATAGGGTTCATGACTATGATTCAGTATCTCAAATATATAGTTTTTAAAAAAATTTAGTAAAAGGAGAAGGGGAAATAGCAATGTTCCCAGGGAAGAGGTAAACCTGTGTGGTGATCCCTCAACTCCAGAAATTACTTAACCTTGATTTGCTTTCTTCTTCAAGCAGAATGATTTTCCAATCAGAAGAGACAGAAGAAGGGGGAAAAGAAAGTTACAACCCAAAATTGGTGATAAAACTATCAGACTTCTTTGAATGAGTTCAAGACACCTGTACCAGTGAAGCTAGGGGATGAGAGACTTAGCATCATCCACAAAAAAGAAAACAGAAAAAATATTAGGAGACTAAAGCTGGTTAATTATCAAATTTCCCAGAAAATGAACATGGAAGATTAAGGAAAACACAGATTGATAAAGTTTGTTATTATTTCTTGGCAAAATCCAAGATAAGAGGTGGTCAGAGAGCTTTTTAGTCATTGATCACTAGTAACCAATATGGTGTTACCAAGAATAAGTCAGAGCCAACCAAGTTCATTTTTCTTTTGAAGATGGGATTCCAGATTGATAAGGCAGGGTCCTGTGGATATAGTAGTATTCCTTCATTCTTGCAAAATGTTTGATAAGGTCTCCTATAATCCCCCTGTAAAGAAGGCCAGATGCAGAGCCATTAGGAGGATTCAAAACTAGTTGACGTGTTCTCAAAATTGTCCTGATATTTTAACTAAGCAACTCAGGGTCCCTTTGGCTCAGTCTCCATTAATGATGTTTATCAATGCCTTGGATGAAATCAGAGAAAGTGTACTTACCAAACCTGTGAATGAAACAGAGCTACAAGGTGTCATCAGATCTCAGGCAGCAGAAATTTGGGAGGAAAGATGAAGAAACAGGAATCTAAAAGAGATGTGTAGGAAACTTGAGGAGCAGGTGCCACTATGGGCCAGAGGCCAAAAAATCATGAAGAACAAACACAAGAGGGTACAAGAAGGGCTTGACAGCCCTGATATCCAGAGCTGAAGGGAACAGAGTAAAGTGATGGGTTAAAGTGACAGGTAAAACCATCACTATCCTAAGATTCAAAGGAATGAGAAATCAGGGGCAAAACGAGGGTCGGGGGGGGAGGGGAAGATTCTTTTTGAATCCATGGTGGGGCGGACAACTGTTATCATGTTCCACCTTGGAGACAGCAATCCTGCAAGAGTAAAGTCCAGAGCTGGATCAGAAAAGAAAATCAACTGGCTGGGTAATGGAGGAAGTCAGAGAAGCGTGGGAAGAGGTGGATCCCTGGCAGGAAGTGAGAATGAGTACAGCTGATGACGGCATTCCAGTTCTGTAATTTCTGGATGGTACAACCTCAGCGTGCCAGAACACTGGGCCAAAACAACATGATTTGACAGGAATTGATGTGAAATGTGGCACTGAGGATCAAAAAAATCAATTGCACGGCATGGGATGGGGGCTTGGAAGCTATTCATTTGAAAACCAGCCTTAGTTTTTGGTCAACCATAAGGTTCACCCAAGCCAAGAGTGTGACTGGGCCTACTAAAATCTTAACCCAATCTTGGGCTTCACAAGTGTATTTGGTGCATGTTGGAAATACACTCTCTGTTCCCTGGGTACTCTCACCAGTTGACCGTAGGTGGAGCTGTATTCCTTTCTGGGTGCCATGGTTTGGGAAGACCACCATAAAAATTGGAATCTGTGCAGAAAGCTATCAGAAAAGTGAGAATTCAGAGAAGCATCTTACGATGAAGAGTTGACGGAACAGTGTTTAGCCTGGATAAGAGAAGGCCACAATTCCAAATCTTCACCAATTTATTTCTTACAAAGTAGATGTGCCCTGACTACCACTAGTTGGGGGCAGTCACAGGGAAGAAGGGACTCTCTCACATTCAGAACCACTCAACCATGAAACTAGCTGCCTTGAGAAAGGATACACACTCTGTCGCAAAAAAGGGAGAGAGAGAATTCCAACCAGGCTCCATACCATCAGGACTGAGCCTGACTCAGGGCTCAAACTCAAAAACTGTAAGATCATGACCAGAACCAAAATCAAGAGTCGGACAGTCGACTGACTAACTCACCCAGGCACCCCTCCCCCAAAATTCTATGTTTTAGAGAAGCAGTAATTAATATTCCAACTTTGAATTTTATTTATTTTTTTAAAGATTTTTTAAGTAATCTCTACACACAATGTGGGGCTCAAACTCACAATCCAAGATCAAGGGTCACATGTTCCACCAACTAAGCCAGCCAGGCATGCCCCAACTTTGGATTTTATCATTCCTAATCAATTTCAAGTCATTTGAGAACTCTAAGAATCTGCTATGGCAAAGATGAGCATCCTTGCTGAAGTAAGACACATATGATCATTTGTCTTATGATCATATAACTCCTGGCAAGAGGCCTGAATGGGCTAGATAATACTCAGGGCATTTCTCAGGGTATGGGCCAATGTCAGCTTTTCCTGCAGGACCTGTGAAGCACAACATTCACATCCTCCTCTTCTTGGGAACCTCGTGGGAATCTCAGGAGTGGTACTGTAACACATTAATTTTCCTCTCCCTATACTCCATTTTTAAGAGGATGCAACTATAATCTATTTCCTTCTATTTCTTTTTTAATTTTTTAATGTTTTATTTATTTTCAAGAAGGGGGGGACAAGGAGGGGCAGAGAAAGAGGGAGACACAATCTGAAGCAGGCTCCACACTCTGAGCTGTCAGCATAGAGCCCAATGTGGGGCTTGAACTCACAAACGTGAAATCAGGACCTGAGCCAAAGTCAGATGCTTAAGGGACTGAGCCACCCAGGCACCCCTCTATTTCCTTCTTATTGACTTAACAAGTGTTATCTTTTGCTTTCATTTCTTGAAAACAGCAGGAAAAAAAAAAACCATCTAATTAAGTTTAAGATGTTCTCCACTGAGATGCTAATCAGCTAAATAAAAAGAATCTCTTAACACCTGTACAACCATTTATACTGATTAGCTTTCAGTGTACTTTTTTTAATACATTGGTTTCACATTATTTCATAGACAAATTCTTAGAAGAATCTCCATTTATTTGTTCACAAAAGCACTTGGTCTGTCATATTTATGGCAAACATCTTAATCCTATATAGGTTGCTTTTTCCCTATTCTATTTCCAAGAAATAAAAACAAAAGACAATACTTGTCAAAAATGAGAAAAGACCACAATTTCTTTGGTTTGTGTTGTGAAGTTTTGGGGTCATAGAAATTTAATTTTTTTCACATAATCAAATAGCTGCTTGTTCCATTGTGCTTCCTCCCACTGCCCATATACTTAGGAATTCTTTCCACAACCTACGACCAGATAGACACCCAACCATATTGTCTACATTTCTGTGTTTTTATATTTAATTATTATTACATCAAATGATGTGACATGAGACTTTATTTTTTTCAAATGCTTAAGGAAATGCCTTAGCTTGATTTCATGAATGATCATCTTTTCTCCCACTGATTTGGGATGCCATATTTACCACATACTAAATTCTTATATCAATACCTATTCTAGGACTTTCTATTGGATTACACTGACATGTTCAACATTTTATCAATATCTTGTTTAATTATTTTAGCTTTATTAGTTTTAAAATCTGGTACATCAAGGCCATCCTCATTACTTTTTTTTTAAAGATATTTATTTATTTAGATTCAGATTAGTTAGCATACAGTGTAGTATTAGTTTCAAGAGTAGAACCCAGTGATTCATCACTTACATATAACACCCCGGGCTCATCCCAGTAAGTGCCCTCCTTAATACCCATCACTCATTTAGCTCACCCCCCCCCCCCACTCATTCCCCTCCAGCAGCCTTCAGTTTGTTCTCTGTAATTTAAGAGTCTTTTATGGTTTGCCTCCCTCTCTGTTTTTATCTTATTTTTCCTTCTCTTCCCCTATGTTCATCTTAAATTCCACATGAGTGAAATCATATGATACTTGTCTTTCTCTGATGGACTTATTTTGCTTAGCATAAATACACTCTAGTTCTATCCATGTTGTTGCAAATGGAAATATTTCATTCTTTTTGATTGCTGAGTGGTATTCCATTGTGTGTATGTATGAGTGTGTGTGTGTATACACACACACAGTCACACACACATCTTTTTAAGTTTAATTATTTATTTAATGTTTATTCATTTTTGAGAGAGAGACAGACAGAGTGTGAGCAGGGGAGGGGCAGAGAGAGAGGGAAACACAGAATCTGAAACAGGCTCCAAGCTGTCAGCACAGAGCCTGATACAGGCTCAAACTCATGAACTAGTAAGATCATGACCTGAGCCAAAGTCAGATGCTCAACCAACTGAGCCACCCAGGTGCCCCTTAAGTTAATTTATTTATTTTGTGAGAGAGAGAGGGAGAGGGAGAGGGAGGATCCAAAGCAGGGTCCATGCTGACAGCATGGAGCCAGACACAGGGCTCAAACTCATGAACTGTGAGGTCATGACCTGAGCTGAAATCAAGAGTCGGATGCTTAACCAACTGAGTCATCCAGGTGCCCCCTATACCACATCTTCTTTATCCATTCATTAGTCAATGGATATTTGGGTTCTTTCCATAATTTGGCTATTGTTGATACTGCTGCTATGAACACTGGGGTGCATGTGTCCCTTCGAATCAGCATTTTTGTACCCTTTGGAAAAATAGCTAGTAGTGCAAGTGCTGGGTCATAGGGTAGTTTTATTTTGAACTTTTTGAGGAACCTCCACACTGTCTCCAGAGTGGCTGCACGAGTTCACATTCCCACCAACAGTACAAAAGGGTTCCCCTTTCTCTGCATCCTCGCCAACATCTATTGTTTCCTGAGTTGTTAATTTTCACCATTCTGACAGGTGTGAGGTAGTATCTCGTTGTGGTTTTGATCTGTATTTCTCTGACGATGGGTGATGTTGAGCATCTTTTCATGTGTCTGTTAGCCATCTGGATGTCTTCTTTGGAAAAGTGTCTTTTCATGTCTTCTGTCCATTTCTTCACTGGATTGTTTTCTGGATGTTGAGTTTAATAAGTTCTTTATAGATTTTGGATACTCTTTATCTGATATGTCATTTGCAAATATATTTTCCCATTCTGTCAGTTGCCTTTTAGTTTTACTGATTGTTTTCTTCGTTGTGCAGAAGGTTTTTATCTTGATGAGATACCAACAGTTCATTTTTGGTTTTGTTTCCCTTGCCTCTGGAGACGTGTCTAGTAAGAAATTGTTACTACTGAGGTCAAAGAGGTTGCTGCCTGTGTTCTCCCCTAGGATTTTGATGGTTTCCTATCTCACATCTAGGTCTTTCATTCATTTTGAATTTATTTTTCTGTATGGTGTAAGAAAGTGGTCAAGTTTCATTCTTCTGCATGTTGCTGTCCAGTTTTCCCAGCACCATTTGTTAAAGAGATTGTCTTTTTTTCCATTGGGTACTCTTTCCTGCTTTGTCAAAAATGTGCCATACATTTATAAGTCCATTTCTGGGTTCTTTATTCTGTTCCATTAATCTATGTGTTTGTTTTTGTCCCTGTACCATACTGTCTTGATGATTACAGCTTTGTAATACAGCTTAAAGTCCAGAATTGTGATGCCTCCTGCTTTGGTTTTCTTTTCCAAGATTGCATTGGCTATTTGGGGTCTTTTCTGGTTCCATACAAATTTTGGGATTGTTTGTTCTAGCTCTGTGAAGAATGCTGGTGTTATTTTGATAGGAATTGCATTGAATGTGTAAATTACTTTGGGTAGTATCGACATTTTAACAATATTTGTTCTTCCAATCCATGAGCATGGAAATGTTTTTCTTTGTGTCTTCTTCAGTTTATTTCATAAACTTTCTATAGTTTTCAGTGTATAGATATTTTACCTCTTTGAATAGGTTTATTCCTAGGTATTTTATGGTTTTTAGTGCAATTGTAAATGGAATTGATTCCTTGATTTCTCTTTCTGCTACTTCAGTATGGAAATGCAACCGATTCTGCAACTTTGCTGAATTCATGTATCGGTTCTAGCGGTTTCTGGTAGAATCTTTTGGGTTTTGCATGTAGAGTATTATGTCATCTGTGAAGAGTGAAAGTTTGACTTCTTCTTTGCCAATTTGGATGCCTTTTATTTCTTTTTGTTGTCTGATTGCTGAGGTTAGGACTTCCAGTACTATGTTGAAGAACAGTGATGAGAGTTGACTTCCCTGTCATGTTCCTGGCCTTAGGGGAAAAGTTCTCAGTTTTTCCCCATTGAGGATAATATTAGCTGTGGGCCTTTCATATATGACTTTATAATGTTCAGGTATGTTACTTCTGTACCTACTTTCTTGAGGGTTTTTATCAAGAAAGGATGCTATATTTTGTCAAATGCTTTTCTTGCATCTATAAAAAGATCTTCTTGATGTGTCTCACTTTGATAAACTGTCAAAATCCAAGTACAAGTCCCACGGGGAGTTTGAATTCACATTAAGAATATACATTAATATGATATGGGAATTTAAGCTGGTGCAGCCACTCTGGAAAACAGTATGGAGGTTCCTCAAAAAACTAAAAATAGAACTACCCTACGGCCCAGCAATTGCACTACTAGGCATTTATCCACGGGATACAGGTGTGCTGTTTCGAAGGGACACATGCACCCCCATGTTTATAGCAGCACTATCGACAATAGCCAAAGTATGGAAAGAGCCCAAATATCCATCAATGGATGAATGGGCAAAGAAGATGTGGTATATATATACAATGGAGTATTACTCGGCAACCAAAAAGAATGAAATCTTGCCATTTGCAACTACGTGGATGGAACTGGAGGGTATTATGCTAAGTGAAATTAGTCAGAGAAAGACAAAAATCATATGACTTCACTCATATGAGGACTTTAAGAGACAAAACAGAGGAACATAAGGGAAGGGAAACAAAAATAATATAAAAACAGGGAGGGGGACAAAACAGAAGAGACTCACAAATATAGAGAACAAACTGAGGGTTACTGGAAGGGTTGTGGGAGGGGGGATGGGCTAAATGGGTAAGGGGCATTAAGGAATCTACTCCTGAAATCATTGTTGCACTATACGCTAATTTGGATGTAAATTATTAAAAAAAAAATTAAAATTAAAGAAAAAAAAAAAAGACGACACTTGCTGGGATGAGCACTAGGTGTTATACATAGGGGATGAATCACTGGATTCTACTCCTGAAATCATTATTGCACTGTATGCTAACTTGGAAAGAAATTTATAAATACATACATACATACATACTATTTATTATATATAAAAGAATATACATTAATATGAGAATAACCAAGGTATTCATAATAGTCTTCCCATCAAAGAACATGGTATGTATCTCTTTTTATGTTAAAAAAATTTTTTTTACATTCTTCAAAATATTCTACTTTTCTTCACATTGGGCCCATCTATTTCTTTTCCTTAAAGTTTTCCTATTTTCTTATTTTTTTCCCTTAACAAACTAGCTCTTGGATTTACTTATCAAATTTACAATTTTTGTTTTCCAAAGCATCATTTAGATTTTTGTTGTTTTCTTTATTCTGCTTTATGTTTGTTTTATTAGTTGTTTCTTCCAACTTCTTTCACTGAATTTTCACTTGACCAATTTCCTTATTAAATCATAAAATCACCTAAGGCCATAAATTTTACCCTGAGTATAGTTTCAACTGCACATAAATTGTTAAAAGCAGACTTCTAGTTTTAAATTTTCTCCTAACTGGGGTGCCTGGGTGGCTCAGACAGTTGAGCATCCAACTTCGGCTCAGGTCATGATCTCACAATTCATGGGTGTGAGCCCCGTGTCGGGCTCTGTGCTGACAGCTTGGAGCCTGGAGGCTGCACTGGATTCTGTGTCTCCCTCTCTCTCTCCATCCCTCCCCAGTTCGTGCTCGCTCTCTCTCTCTCAAAAATAAATAAACAAAAAATTTTTTTTTCTCCTAACTAGTTTAGAATGGTATAGTTTTGCTTTTCTGCTTGACTTGGGAGACTGCATTCATATTTCTGAATGGCTGGATAGTTTTAATTAAGCTGTTGATAGTTATTAATTCCTATTTTATTATATTTGGAAGAGATATATAGTTTGTTATTTGGGTAATTTATTGAGTTTCTTTGATAGCATAGTATGTGGTCAATTAGGTTAGATTATTAAATGCTTATTGAAATTCCCCATGCCCCTATTTATTTTTTTGTCTTTATGTGGCCAAGGCTAAGAGGTATATATTGAAGTCACTCCGGATGAGAGTTTTCTGTCAACTTTTCCTCCTTGGTAGTTCTTCCTCTTATGACTTGATTATATACTTTTTCCTGTCACAGATAAAGGGCTCCTTGGCCTCTGGTGTTTAGGATTGCCACTTCCTCCCAGTCCATTGTCTATGCCACCCCTTGTCTTGTGATGAGCTTCAGAGCTGATGACACACTTTCATATCCAACACCTCACTTGTCCTCATAACAATGCATTAGAGAAACAAGACAATTATTGTCATCACCACTGTTTTACAAAAATGCCAACTGAAACTTAATGACTTGCCCAAAGTTGCAACACACTACACTTATCTTGAAACTTGTCGTTTGGTACACTTATCATCATCCCACTTTGTGTAATCATGGATCTGTCTCCTTAGCTGGACCACAAGTTCTGGAAACCTGGACCCATATCTGTTTCCTCCACAACACTGATGCATTGGCTGTCTTCGGGCAACATTGAGTGCCTGCCTGCCCACTGCCTGGCCACTGTCCCTTCTGCCATTGCCTTCCCTATTCATTCTCTGAAGGATATCCCACTGTGGGTTGGGATCTTGGGGATGAAAAGAATAAAACTAACGTGATGTAGCAAGAGATTTACCGATGTGCAGCGAACAACTGTGATTGAAAGAGAGTCTTCAGCTTCCCTGAAAAAAAAAATAAAGAAAGATAAAACATTTCCTCATTCTGGGTGCTGTGTGTGTGTGTGTGTGTGTGTATGTGTGTGTGCATGTGTGTGTGTACACGCGCTCACACCAAGGTCAAAAAGATTGGCAGAATTATAAACCAGCCTCTTTTGCCTCAGCATCTTTGGCTCAGCAACCCTGAGAAAGACATTGAGAAAAGCAATGTTCTGCAAACGAACTGAAGCTGTCCCAGAATACCCCTCCCACCTTGAGGGAATCTTCAAATTTCCACCTCTGCCATCTAGTCTATATCTACAGCCACTTAATTAAGTCACTTAGGTTTAATTTAGTCTATATGATGGGGAACTCGTATAGTTGGTATGACCATTAGCTAGGTTTATGTCAAAAAAAAAACTTTTAAGAGAAAACATAGCAATAACACACATAACTCAGGTTGTTTTTTCAAACAACTTAGGCTAAACATTTCACTAAGATTGAATGCATGAATGAATGTGTATTTCACATAAATCAGATAAAAGCCAATCAGTTTGTGGTGCTTGGGCACACAAGGTCAGTGTAATGAGCCGAATCACATATCAAGATACTATACATTTCTGTCTTGTTATTATGTCTTAGATTCCAAAAATGATAAAAGTCAACCAGACAACGGCCTAACTTCCATCTTGTATTAGAGGAGAGAACTGGAAATCAATCCATATTTTCCTTTTTCTTTGCCATTGCTACATAGAGAAGCCATTTGCAAAATAATTTCATTTGACTTCTTGCAATATGAGCATTTAGGCCAATTGCTGCTGGTGTGTTCCTTCCTCAAATGGGTAAAATCAACCTGCAGCTGTGTCTGGGGATTGCCTCATTTCCATTTTCCATAAGAGCAGGCCTTTCCCGAGATAATCTACAATGATCCAAGGTCCAAGTGCTCTCAAAAGGACATTCAGGCCTCACAGATATTTGGAGGGATTAGAGAGGTTTTGTTGTGCCAGTGTTTTGCTTGGATTTTTCCCTTTATAAGTGGCAATGACACTGGGAACTAAGATAAAAAAAAAAAAGCAGTCCTGGGATCCCCCCCATGCAGTGTATGGCAGAGAGCACAGATGGCTCAAGTAACCTTCCTGCTGAGAGGTCTTCGAGGGCTCACCCTTCCAGGAAAAGAGGAACACCTGAACTTGCTGTGTCAGCGTTGGAGACCCTCCACCATGTGGGCCTTGCTTCCCAAAAGCTTCCTTTAGGCATCTGGTGTCTTAGGCAAACTGACCTGTTCAGCATCCCCACCCCCACTCCTCACCCAGCGGTTTCTGCTTATCACTCCTTTGCCTGGATTGACCTCCACCTCCATCCACCTTTCGAGGCCAAATTCTACCCAGCATTAAAGGTACAGCTGAATTACTTCTGGACTCCTCTGTTTTCTCAGACCGCCACTTCCCCCCCAGTTGGAGGAATCTGTAGCTTTTACAACCCCTTTCCTGTGCTCCTCTTGACCCACTGTCTGCCCTCAACCTCACAGGGGTAAGCGTGAGGCACTTCCGCACTACCAGCCTGCAGGTGTCTGGGGAGCAGACCCTTTGCCCCACCAGGCTCTTTGCCCAGAGAAAGTGCTCAGTAAACAGACTGCGTTCAATGTTACCTAACCACCCAAATGCCAGTCTACCACTTTAGTTTGACAATAATTTGGCTTGTTAGTCACAGTCTGATCTAGCCTGGCAGAAATATTAGTATCGCTGAAAATCTAAACTTAATTTGCTGGCATTGATCATCTTTGAGAAAATCACCCAATAACTGGGAAAGCACACTTCATGATTTCCATAACCATATGTCATATTCTGGAATGAAATCATCAAATCCTTTCCTGAGGCTGCCCCACCCACTCAATTTATTTTCTGGTCATCCTGAAGCAATATTGGCCTTGGTTGAAAGGCTTCTATTTTCTACAACTTTGATGGATTCTCTATAAATCTTAAGCTGTGTATGCCTGTCTCTCCACAGTGAGACTGTGTGCTTCCTGTATTTTCATTTTCTCTTACTCTGATTTTCTGACTATTACCTATTATTCAGTGTGTGCTGTACATGATATTCCTTGGGAAATGAAAACCACCCCACTCACAAAAGAGGCATTACCTAACTATCTTCAAGTTGGCTTTCATGGAACTCTATTTCTCATTTCTAGTATTTATATTAAAGTCATCAAAACAGTGTCGAAAAATTTGAAAGACAACGCCCGTAGGTGCCTATGAAATGTCCGTGAGCCCTCTCCTCTTCTGTCACTTACGTTCCTCTGTCTTAAAACCGGGGTCAACAATTTGTGTTAACTATCTTCGCTCGTTCAACTGAGCAGTCACCGTGCACCTGCTCTGAGAGAGATCACGGTCCAGGCAGGAAGTGATGCAGGTCACAACGCCACCAGGGAGAAGGCGGCAGCTGCCAGGTCAGTGAGACTACATATATGCCAACCAGGCTGTGTGTCCAAGGGCATGTAAGAATATTTATCAAAAGGATTAAAGAAGAACTGACAGGTTTAGCGTCAATTTGGTTCGATTTTTGGCATATGTCACAGCAACCCTAGAAATCCTTACTGGGTAGCGTCCACGTGTTATTCATAACTACCTTCCCTGCAGTGGCTGGCACAGTGTCTAGCATAGCAGGGGGGTCATAAATACAGCACCCTGTGTCCCTCTGTCACTTCTCTAGGCAGATGAAGGGGAGCACGGTATAACCGAATTCTAAAATGAGGCAGCTACTGCCACTTTAAAGGAGCCTGGTCCCTATTAAAACCACGAGGAGATCAATTATGTCATTCCTGTCCTGTCACCCATCTTTGCTCTGTGATCATCTGTGTAACTCTGGGGATAATGGAGGCAATTTAGTACCTCAGTATATCGGCTGCTCGTTCACAGGAAAGACTTTCGGCAGGCTCGTTGTTCATTTGGAGGATCTGATCACCAGGGAAAAGCTTGCCGTGAGCAGAACCTCCTGTTGGACAGAGAAGAAGTAATTGGTGTTCATGCCAGGAGGGCCCAGACCCCAGGTGTCACAGCAGCACAACTGAATGGCAGGCTGATCCAGTCCCCAGGGCACCAGCTCATTCCCCGAGCCTCCAAACCCCTCAGCCAGCTTTGGGCTGGCATGAGTCTGTTTCCCTATTTACAAAATGTAGATAATATACCGAACACCCATCACCTTCAAGGGATATTAGGAGACTGTCCTGGGAAAAAAACTAGCAGAAACCCCCTGAATCAACAGGGCTGGCAAGTGAATCTATTACATTCACCTCTAAAAAACTCTGTGATGTGTGTGTGTGTGTGTGTGTGTGTGTGTGTGTGTGTGCGCTCGCGCACATATGCGTGTATACGTAAACCAAAATTAGATTTTAACTAGACCCAGATCTCACATCAATACATAGCTGATGTATGAAAACAAACACTAGACATTTTCAGCCTGTTCTTCTTCACCCTGATACAGCCTATATTTTACAAAGACTCAGGTGAAAACAAATCAATAATTTCTATTACTCTCTGGCCAGAAACTCTCCCCAGCTTGGAGCATGCAGGGTTTCAGAGAGAAGAGCCAGCGGATCCAAATACTGTCACTGCCCTGAGACTGGCCAGGGAGCCACGGGTGGGCAAAACCCTGGCTGAGGCCAGCAGGAGCCTGGGGTTCAGATCAGCAAGTGCATTTGCGGCTTCCTCCCTCCCCACACCAAAGGAAGGTACAAGGCTCTAGACAGAATTAGGTCAGAATTAGATGTGCCCTTTCTAACTTCCTGGGGTAGCATTTTCGAAATTACATTCTAGGACAGAGAGATGGGACAAGATCCAGGACTACTTCTCCGCCCCCCACCCCCACCCCCAGAAGTCAAACTCCTTTCTTGTTTCCCAGTCAGCCCCTACCTGCTGTGACAGCCACGACTGTGAGGGGTAGGCTCTCGGAAATGTGGAATCCATAGTCCTGGAGGAGGGCGTCTTTGTCTATTTTTACTGTGTGTTTCATAGGGGTGAGGGTCTGGATTGAGATCCCGGGAGGCCCATCGGCTACAGCAACTTTAGCCCTGGAAGAGAAAGAGTTTTACAATTAAAAAAAAAAAAAAAAAAAAAAAAAAGAGGGGGTGGATTCTAGGTGGTGGTCACAAACTGGGACAGCCCTAGGCATCCTGGAAGAGCAAGATGCAAAGCTGAGCACACCCCAACTCTCCTCGTGACAGAGATCAGGCACAAACACCAGGGGATAAAAACACCCAGTGGAACAGCAGCAGCCTCTAAAAGAGAAGTCATGACATGCTATGGGCACTCAGAGAAGGGGAGAGCAGTTTTAACTTTGCGGAGGAGGGGATCAGGAAAGCATTCGCTACCCACAAGAGGGGGCATTGGAGCTGCACCTTGAGAGATGCTGAGGGTCTATGTACGCAACCCAGATCCCAGCACACAGAAGATGTTCAATGGCCGCTGCTGCGTGGGTGGATGCCTGGATGCATGGACAGGCATTCCAGGCAGGAGGCAGTGCTTCAGCAGAGGTACAGAAGAGGAAAAACAGCAACCGTGAACAAGATCGAGGAGCCGTTCAGTCTGGATGTCTGATGCTGACTAACTGCATGGATGGATTGTTTCTTTGGTGATTTTGTTTCCTTTGTCGCTTTAAGATGAATTTCACTTCCCTTTCAAATTTGTAAACTGTGAAGATTCCAGTAGGAAATGCCAGCTGGTCTTCAGACTCCCTCTACAGTAATCTTTAAAAACATGTATGTTTTCTATATGTCTAAAAGCAGGTGAGTTGAAAGCTGTGCTTTGTCTCTCTCAAAACCACAAACCAAGTCACAAGCTATTTCTCCTATGTCTGGGGCAAATGATTTTTTCCCCTTTGAGAGTCAGTGGTCCGTTCTGAGGAAGGTCAAATGGTGACGGGATGAGGTGCTTATTATTATTAATAAACAACAGAAATGTGGAGGAGTAACAGTCCCCCCAGGGCTCTGCAGCTAAGCTCTATCATTTATTCTCCTCCATTTACCAAACACTGTCAGAAACTCTGTCTAATGCAACAGGACGTCGCTTATCTGAAAATCACCTGTCATTTATAATGATCTCAAACTTCAACAAGGATCAGGAAATATAACAAAATGGCTTCAGGGTACCAAAATGCATGTGACAACCCCAAGTACAAAGCCTCATGCACATTATCCACCAAGGAGCTCCTCAGACCCCAGCTTTGAGCTGATTCAGGCTGTCTGAACAGATGATGACCTGACCCCCCACAGCTTAGAAGCAAAGAGGGGATTTCTTCTAGGCAAGCACATGGGTAACACTGAGAAGTGCCAGCAGACAGACCTAACGACAGGGAAGAAACAGAAAACTGGAAATGTATAGTGAATAAATGTATAGTGAATAAAGCCCATAGTTATTCCCGATTAAAAAAAAAAAAAAAAAACCCTTTAAAGCTATGAAAGGGCCTTTCCAAATAATAATATACTATACTGAGAGCCAAAAATCAACATTTACGTGCTTTTAAAAAAGCAACAGGAAGGATACCCTAGACACTACTCCCATTAAATGCTGCGGGGGAAAATTGCGTGTGATCATTATCAGAGAAGGAAAAACAGTTAGAAGCATAATAAGCACAGGAAATGGAAGGCACCACTTGTTTTTAAACAGATGATGATACCTACAAAATGATCAACAAAGAGAACTGCTGGTGCTAAAAAAGTAAGGTGAGTGGAGTTGCAGGATAAAAAACACAGCCTCAAAAAGCACTCAATAACTCATTAAAACAGATTAGCTGGATGTATATTAGGTGTTAGGCATTCTTTTTTTTTTTAAAGATTTTATTTCTAAGTAATTTCTATGACCCAACATGGGGCTCAAGCCCACAACCCCAAGATCAAGAGTTGCACGCTCCACCAGTTGAGCCAGCCAGGTGCCCCTAGGTGCTAGGTATTCTTAATTAGCTGACGTATTGAAGGAAGACACAAGGATTGGGTTAAAGTTATTCTGGATTCCTGGTTGGGAAGACTAAATATTAAAAAATAAAAATACTGGGGCTCCTGTAAGGCTCTATCAGTTAAGCGTCTGACTTCAGCTCAGGTCATGATCTCATAGTTTGTGGGTTTGAGCTCCATGTAGGGCAGGCTCTGTGCTGACAGCTCAGAGCCTGGAGCCTGCTTCAGGTTCTGTGTCTCCCTCTCTCTCTGCCCCTCCCCCACTCATGCTCTGTCTCTCTCTCAAAAATAAACATTAAAAAAATTTTAACAAAAAATAAAAATATTAAGTTCTAAACAAAAATATAGATTTAATATATCAGTCAAAAATTCTTCCAGAATTAAAAAAAAAAACTTGATAAATTGGTGATGGTACAAGTAGCAGTAACAGCAATGGTGATAATCATTAATAATATTTATTAAGCAAGTACCCGGGAGTGACCCAACATTTTAATAGCTCACTCACCTAACCTTCCCAACAAACCTGTGTGGTGGGTGTAATTATCATCCCTATTTTATGGATAAGGAGACTGAATCTTCCTTTGAGAGACTTTTACTTAAAATCACACAACTGGGAAGGGGGTTCCAAATCGGGGCCCCCTTCTTCAAAGGCTCTGTAGTATAGCTCCCAGTACAGTGCTGGCCAAGTGGGATATAATGCAAGTCACATATGTAAAATGTAAGGTTTCTAACAGCCTCATGAGAAATGGTGGAAAAAAACAGGTAAAACGAAGTTTGACATATTTTTTATTTAACCCAATATATCCGAAATACTATCACTTCCGACATGTAACCAACAATAAAATCGATGAGATATTTTACATTCTTTTTTAGATTAAGCCTTAGAAATCCAGTGTGTATTTCATATTTAGAGAGCATATCAGTCCAAACATACTTAAAATTTTCCAATAACTGAATTGTCAGTCTTTATATTTAAATCAAATGCAATATTCAGGCCCTCAGTCACACATAAATACAAATAAATTTTATTTATTTATTTATTTATTTATTTATTTATTTATTTTTTAACGTTTATTTATTTTTGAGACAGAGAGAGACAGAGCATGAACAGGGGAGGGGCAGAGAGAGAGGGAGACACAGAATCGGAAACAGGCTCCAGGCTCTGAGCCATCTGCCCAGAGCCTGACGTGGGGCTCGAACTCACGGACTGCGAGATTGTGACCTGAGCCGAAGTCGGACGCTTAACCGACTGAGCCACCCAGGCGCCCCACAAATAAATTTTAAAAATTGGATAACAAAATAGGAAAACACAAGGAAAACTTTAAGCCATAAAAGCTTGTAATTTCTCCCTCATATAAACAAAAATTGACTCACACTGGATCATAAGACCTAAATATAAGAGCTAAAACTGTGTCACTCTTAGGAGAAAATATAGGAGTAAATCTTTGTGACCTGGATAGGATACCAAAAGCATAAGGGACAATGAATATGCAGATAAACTGAACTTCATCAAAATTAAAAACTTTTGTGTTTCAAAGGGCCCAATTAAGAAAGTGAAAAAACCCACACTGTGGGAGAAAAGATTTGCAAATCATATATTTGATAAGAACCTTGCAGCTAGAATAAAGAATTCTTATAAACGCAAACAAAAAAGAAAAATAATGAAAAGTGGACGAACAATTTACATGGACATTCTCCAAAGATATACCAACAATGGGTAAGTATGTGAAAAGATGTTTAACATCATTAGCCATTATGGAAATGCAAATCAAAACCTCAAGGAGATACCACTTTTTATACCCACTAGGATGGCCATAACCAAAAAGACAGGTCAAGTGTTGACAAAGATGTGGAGAAAATGGAGCCTTGATATCATCTGGAAGTTCCTCAAAAGACTAAACATTGAACATCATAAGACCCACCAAGGCCACTCCTACATATAACCCCAAGAGAAATGAAAACATATGTCTGTACGAACTCACATACAAATACTCATAGCAACAATATTCCTAATAGCCCCAAAGTGGAAACAGTCCAAATGTACATCACCTGATGAAATAACAAAGAAAATGTTCCACAGCACAATATTATTTAGCAACAAAATATGAATACATGCTGAAATATGGATGTACTTTGAACACATTATGCTAAGTCAAAGGAGCCAGCCACAAAAACAAACACATACCACGTGACTCCACTCACATGATATATTCAGAATAGGCAAATCTTTAGAGACAAAGTAGTAGTTGTCTAGGGCTGAAAGCAGGAGAATTCTGGAAGGAAATGGGAAGCAACTACTAATATGTATGGAGTTTCTTTTTCGGGTGATAAAAATCTTCCCAAATGGATTGCGGTGACGGTTGTACATTTCTGTGGATGTATTAAAAACCAATGAGTTGTATGCTTTAAGTGGGTGGGTTATAGAGTACACAAATTATATCTCAATAAAGCTGTTGAAAATAAGGCGAATCAGCTTAAAAAAAAATAAAATTCTGGGCGGGGGTGGGGGAAGGCTGCAATACAAACATATGAAGAATGGGCATAAACACGTGCAGTAAATACCCAGACTTCACATGCTAAAACTAAGTACATCGACAACTTGTACATGAAGAAATAAAATTGGTAAATAACATAGAGAATGTAATTTATTAATTAAAGAAGTACAGTCAAAAGGGCTACAGAGTACTATTACATGTCAAGTAAAGAACCAAATGTAAATAAAAATAATAAACCCCCGGGATTTAAGGCTGACCATATAAATTGGATATTCAATTTCTCTAGAAAGTAATCAGGGACACTGTAATATGAATTTAAAATCTGATCATTTTCTTTGACCTTCTGTTACCATTCTGACTGCCATTCCTCAAAGTAATCACCCCAAACAAAAAATAAAATATTATTTGTACTAGACTATGAGTTCCTAAAAGACAAGGGTATTTATCTCTGTGTTCCCGAGGCCTGGTAAAGTCCCAGAATAGAGTATGAGCTCAAAACACCCAGCCTCTTAAATATTCAAAAATATTTATCACAGCTTCATTTAGAAGAGTGGAAAAACTCAAACTAAATCAACAGAAGATAGATAAACTGAGCACAGTGAAGAATTACTCCAAGACAAGCCTAAGTATCACAAGCCTAAGAACTTTAGACATACATGGAAACACAGCTTAGAAAATACCCTTTCAGAGCATCCTCTAAACTGTAGTTCAGACCCCCTTCCTAAGGGAGAACTCAGATTATTCTAGACATAAATTCTCTCATCTCAAAACTCTGGCCCTCTCTTATGGCACCTCAAGTTGCATTGATAGCTATCTGATTCCTTATATTATTACCCCAAATAGTCTGTAAATTCTCTGAACGTAGGAACCACTTTTTACCCACCTCTGTATTTCTCACAGTGCTGAGTGCAGATCATTTTTCTGCAGCAAAATTTACTTATTGGGTAAATACATGAGCAAAATATTGTACACAGAAAGCAAGATACAAAACAGTAACTCAAATGACTGGCAAAAGGTGAAAATGTACGTATAACCATTAATAAACAGCAGACCACTTGAATGTAAGTAACAGAGTTCAATATTTGTCATTTTCCTTTGTTTGCTTAATTGGATATACAGCTCTGCCCTATGATTAATTAGGACTCATCTTCTCCATGTCCCAGAGCTCAATAAATGGTATCATGAGGACTCCTGGGAAGCATCCTTAACTTTACCCTGCTCTCATTCCTATTACCTGATCGGTCACAACACCTAAAGATCTCAAAAGACATCCATTTCTAACTCCACAACCAGCATTCCATTTTAGGCCCCCATTACCTCTCCTGCAGACAGATTTCTCCAAGAGTCTCCAAACTGGTCTCTCTACTTTTCACTTTTGTCTCTCCTGAATGACTCTCCATCCAGTACCCAGACTGATTTTATAAATACAACCCTGCTCGGATGTCTCCCCTGACTGAATGGATCAATCCGAAATCCTTGAAGTGGTTTAATACAGCTCCTGCCCACCCCTCTAGTGTCTACAACCAAGCCTTTCATTCTCTTGATGTTTTTGTTCTAGCCAAACTACTCTCCTTGGAGTTCTTCAAATTAACTGGCTTTTACACAAGTTCTTCCCTTTACCTAGAATCCTCCCTCACTCACCCCCGATAACCCCTGAGAGCATACGCTCTCCAGAAATTTACCAAAGAAGTTCAACCCCTACTCTATCTTCTGATTTTGGCATAAATATCTCCTTCTGTTGAACACACCCACAGAACATGTACTCCTTTTTTTTTTTTTTTTGAAATATACATATTTGCAATGACCTGAAGGCTCTTGTCCTCTCTAGACTATGATTTTTGTGGCAAAAAACATGTCTTTTTCAACCCATGTACGAAACTCAATGCTAGGCATATAGTAAGGCTAATTGACATATGGAGAATAAAAGATAAAATAAACCTTACCACATGGTTAAAATAGAATCCAACTTATGCTTTTCAAATACGTAGTCTTCAGTTATCTGATTTTTCCATTTGGAAGGGTACGTTCTTCTACAATGGTAGACAAACAAGGCCCCACTGTGTTGACTTATCCCTGCACAGTGTCAGTGGCTTTGGCCCAAAGTCTGGATTTGACATTTTCCCCCACAGGCCACATTTCAGCTTTTGTTTGGAAAGGGATTGCTTGAGAACATGACCAAACCATGGCCTCATCTCACAAAGAATGTTTAATATTTGACAGGGAGATGAAGGAAATGATCTCTGCAGCAAAATTTCCTCCTCTGAAGCATCTTATAAATATCAAACTGAGCACTGATAATTCAAAAACTTATGTCTGGTTCCTCTGTAATGGCTTCGAACCATAAATCTGAGATCATTTCTACGATTTTACACTGGAACAGCATAAGACCTGTGGCTCCACAATGGAATTCCTGCCAGATAGCTGGATTTGGCCTACGGCAAGACTAGGAAAAAAAAAAACATGTTACATTTATCATGAAAGTAGTCTAGAGTAGACAAATTCTACATTTTATGGGTCATTAGTTCATACTGAATTGATCAATGCTGAAAAGGAAAAAATACCACATGGAAATAGATTATGCTTCTGATATTCTCTGGCTTTTTATCTGCTCTCTGTTACATCAGAAAATATATCTTACTTCTATGCTGTAACAACAAAGAATTCACCTTTGAGTCCAGCAGGATGTGGAGAAACTATTTTGAATCTATGTTTAAACACTGCATTATGTGTTCAGCTTGAATGATTTTAAAAGCTAAAGTCTGTTATAAGGTGGATTTTTAATCTAAAGTGTATTCAAAGAAAGCTGAAATAGAGGGAGCAGTCTGTACCAGAGAGAAATGTAGCGTGTAGTGTAATCATAGGACTATACTTACAGCAGTTTCTAGGGACCATGCAATGTAGACACTGGGAGTATAGTGCTATAGGGTGAAGGCCTACAGTTGAGAGAAGTAGTTATTCCATTATTACGTTAAAAAGGAGATTCAGAAGATAATGACAACTCTGAAGATGCAGTGCAGGAACCTTCCAGCCTATTCTCAGACCTCCCCACTTTTGCCGAGGGTCAAGAAGCTATAAAAAACTGGTTGTCAAAAAAAAAAAAACCCAAAAACTGGTTGTCTGGAATGGTCTTTCTACATCACTAGGAATATGAGAAAGACCAAGTAAGGCCATCCCTATAATTAGGAAATAGTTGTATGGTTGCAATGAACAGGGAAATTTGGAAAACATGTAAAACCAACAGGAAGGGCTTCTGACACAAAGATGTCACGATACGTGTATACGTGCACACAAGTATGTGAGTACATGTGTGCCTGTGTGTGCGTGTGTGTATGTGTGCATGTGTCTACAAGATGTATGTGTGTGTTCATTAGCATTAAGATTCAAATTGAGTTGAGGGGCACCTGGGTGGCTCAGTTGGTTAAGCGTCTGACTTCCTCTCAGGTCATGATGTCATGGTTTGTGGGTCTGAACCCCGCGTCCGCCTCTCCACTGTCAGCGCTGTCAGCACAGAGCCTGCTTTAGATCTTCTGTCCCTGTCTCTGCCCCTCTCCCGCTCTCTTTCGCCCTCAAAAATAAATAAACATTAAAAAAAAAAAAAAAAAAAAAGATTCAAGGTAAGTTGAAAGGAATCTTTTTAAGCCCTGAGGATAAAACCCAGCACCAAGAAGGCTCCAAGTTGCATTAAGCTCTTCATGTTTCTTTAAATCTTGCTCAGGGGCGCCTGGGTGGTTGAGCATCTGACTTTGGCTCAGTTCATGATCTCACAGTTCATGAGTTCAAGCCCCATCTCAGGCTCTGTGTAGACAGCTCAGAGCCTGGAACCTGCTTCGGATTCTGTGTCTCCCTCTCCCTCTCTGCCCCTCCCCCGCTCACGTTCTCCCTCTCTCTATAAAAAATAAATAAACATTAAAAAAAATGTTTTTAAACTACAATGAGATACCACTTCACCCATTCTAGGATGGCCACAATAGAAAAGGAAAAGATATTAACAAGTGTTGGCGAGGACGTGGAGACACTGGCACCCTCATACACTGCTGGTGGAAATGTAAAATGGTATAGCCACTTTGGAAACAGTCTGCCAGTTCCTCCAAAGGTTAAATACTAAGTTACCACGTGACTCATCTATACCACTCCCAAGTATATACCCAAGAGAAATGAAAACATATGTTCAAACTAAAACTTTTACACACACGTTCATAGCAGCATTATTCATACTAGCCCCAAAGTAGAAACAGCCCAAGTGTATATTAACTGATGAATGGACAAAGAAAATATTCCATACTGGAATATTACTTGGCAATAAAAATGAAATACTGATACATGCCATAACATGGATGAAACTTGTCCACATAATGCTAAGTTAAAGAAGCCAGGCACAAAAGACCACGTATTATATAATTCCATTTATGTGACATATCCTGGATAAGCAGATCCATGGAGACAGCAAGTATAGGAGTGGTGGCCTGGGTCTGGGGGAAGGGCAAATGGGGAGTGACTGCTCACAGGTATGAGGTTTCTTCCTGTGGTATTAAAAACGTTCTAAAATTGGATTGTGGTGATTGCACCACAGAATGCACAATTCTGTACATATACTAAATGTATACTAAAAATCACTGGGCTATATACTTCTAGTGGGTAAGTTTTGTGATATGTAAAAGGTATCTCAGAAAAGACATTGGATAAAAAAAACTTCCCACAGGTCAGTGTCGCCTTTTATTTACATTCTGTGAGAAAAGCAGGATATTAGAGAGTACCAAAGGTCAGATATTTAGGCAACATCAAATTAAAGTTACACAGGTCTCTTCTCTGCAAGAATCTCAGAGCCTTTAATGTGCAAAAATGCACTGTGCAAAATGCAAGAAGTGGGTGGGAGTGGAGTATGGGCTGTGTCACTTCCAAACCTTCAGTGGAGCGGCATAACATAGGACTAGGGTTTGCAGAACTCACTTTAGGAAGCGATGTACCTGGCAGTTTCCCCATTCATCACAAGTACTACTTGACCACTTGCAATCACTCGCTTGGAACTCAATCACTGCTGGGTTGAACAGGCGAGGCCACTACTTTCCCTGCGCTCATAGGGCCTACTGTCCAGAAGGAAAAAAAGAGATGTGCTCAAATAAGTTGAACATATCAGGAGGAGCACCCTGCCGATGCTACCAATCAAATACTATGGGGTCCCGTGGGAGTGGTTAAATCTAAGGAACATTTCATGGAAGACCCAATGGTTCAGCCAGACCTTGAACTGTGGGTGGGTTCTGTATGCATGAAGTTGGGAGGAAGGGATCTGGCACGGGAGCCCCGGACTAAGGGGTGAAAGGAGAAGACGGGTTGCTTATAGTAGGGGAACAATGAATAATAGTTCATTTTAGCTGGAGTATGATGTGAATGAAACGGAGTAGTAAGACAAATAGCTGTAAAGTACTAGGGGTCAATCACGGAGAGCCTTGAATGCCTAACCAAAAATGTTAAAACATATCCTGTAAGAAATAGGGACCCATCAAAGATTTCTGAACACGGGGTGGGGATGATCGTAAACAAGTCTGTCTCTGGGCCTCAGGTGTTTCACCTGTGACACGGGGCTAATTCTACCAGCCTTATCTCACCGCAGTGTGTGAGGATCGGAGCCCTTGGCCACAGGGCAGTGTGGTTCTGAGCAAGGGTTATTGCTCAGCAGCACAACAGCTGTTTCCAGTTCGTTTGGAAGAATGTGTGCCTCAGAAACACCTGACACATGATATTTCATCTCTGTGGCAGGGCCAGATGGGAAATCTGAGATGGAAAATGAACGCTTCGAAACAGAACATATTTTAAGTTCTCTTGTAGCAGTCAAATCAGATCTGTATTTGATTTCATTTTATTTTGTTTAGAATGAAATAGGGACTGCAAGGAAGGAACAGCTGCTGGAAACAAAGACGGGGAAAGAGTATAAACAGCAGATCTCCTGACCCTCGCATCGAGGACTAAGACAAGAGGTGTGTGTGAGACAGAGAGAGACAGAAATGTGTGAGTGTCTGTTCAAGAGTATGTGGGTGAGTATATTCCAGACAGTATGTGCACATGAGTGTGAGTATGTACGAAGTGTGTTTGTGTGTGTAAGTCCATTTGTGTGCGAGTGTTTGTAAATGTGTGTATGAGTTTGGTGTGAGTGTACATTGTGGGTGCATGGTGAGAGACACCAAGGGAAGAGGTGGAAGGGGACAGACGGAAAGGCACTCCGGCAAAACTGGCGATCTGTTTATGCTTCCCCCCACCATATGGGGTAAGAACAAAGCAAACTGGAGACTGATCCCCGGGTGCTGCCAAGACTGGCGAAAGCTCTGCCCGCGGGGATGCCAGATCCTCACAGACAGAAATCTCTGCTGGCCCAGGAGCCTTACCGGGCCGAGCTGTCCCGGGAACGCCGTAGCCATCTTGCCACCATTTGTTCTATTCTGTGTGCTTTCCGTGTCTGCAATAAGCTGGTCTCCAGCTCTTCCATTTACCTACAAGGAAGAAGAGTTTTCTTAAGAAGCTAACCAAAATATTTGGAAGAGCATCTGACACATCACTATGACATTTCCTGTATTTGCCCATTTAAGGACATGCTGATCAAATAACTAGGGCTCTCTTTTCTTTGAAATTAACACAAACAGGTCCTCAGTGTCTGTAGAGTGGACAACTTTATAGCAGCCCTCTGCCTAAGGAGTACACAGTCGTGGGAAACAGATTAGCTTTTTACATCTTAACCAACTAAAGAGAAGGATTAGGGAATAAAATAGATAAGGTTTCTCAAACTGTGACTGTGACCCATTGTGAGAGACACACCTTACTACATGACACTGCTTGCTGCCTCCAAGTATGCATGCGTCCCTGAACAGCACAGCTTAGTTTTGCCTGCACTGGGAGCTGCACATATGTGGGGGCATTCTAATCACATTGTGGCTATTCTTCTGATTGCTACTTCTTTTGCTCAATATTTTGTATTTTCTTTTTTTTTAAAGTTTACTGATTTATTATAGAGAGTGAGCATGAATAGGGGAGGAGAAAAGAGAGAGGGAGAGAGAGAATCCCAAGCAGGCTCTGTGCCATCAGCACAGAGCCCGATGCAGGGCTTGAACTCACAAACTGTGAGATCATGACCTGAGCCAAAACCAAGAGCTGGACGCCTAACCAACTGAGCCATCCAGGTGCCCCGAAAAATCTCCCTTCTATCCTTCCCTCATCCACCCAGTTCCCACACTCATTCATAATCACTGCTCTACTCCTTTTTCTTTCCAGAGTTTCTTTATGCCTATATGAGCAAATACAAATAAAGATTTTATATGTCCTCCTCTTAACACAAAGGATAGTACATCATAAACCTTGTTCTGTACTGTGCTTTCTTCTCCTTAGAATATATATCCTTGGTATCTTTCTACATCAGTACATAGAATGCTTCTTCATTCTTTTTGACAACCCCTGAGTATTATACTGTATGAATGTGCCGTAATTTAAAAAGTAGTCCTCTCTTGACAGACATTTGGATTATTGCCAATCTTTTGCTATTTTATAAATGATACTGCAATGAATTATGTTGCACATATATCATTTCTGCATGTATGCAATTATGTATCTGGATAATTTCCCAAATATTGAATTACTAGGTCAAGAGTTATATGTATTCTTTGATAGATATTGTCAGGTCACCAAGAAAACACACATATGCTGGAGATTAAAATTTCATGAAACAGTATATATATATTTCTATTTTTCTATCCTAGTTATTTTCACTTTTTAAAATATTGGCCTCAATTCACCAAATTAATTTCACAACCCAATAAATAACCACACAAAAGGAAACATGACATTGGGAAATAACTATGGATAGAGAGAAAATAAATATGAATTATAAGAGATTATGTTAACACTACACAAATACATTTTAAAACCTTGATGACACAGACGGTTTTCAAGGAAAATATAAATGATATAATATGACCCTGTAAGAAACAGAAAATCTAAAAAGACAATTACCATAGAACATAAAGTTGATAAAGAGATACCCCTACAAAAAAGTCCCTGGCATAGACAGATTCAAAGGTGAGTTCTTACAAATCTTTAAGATGTACCTCACCCTGACAAATTGTTTTATTTTAAATATAAACTTTTTATTTTGGAATATCTTTAGATATATAACAAGGTTGCAGAGGTAATATAGGGAGTTCCTATATACCCTTCACTCAGCTTCCTCTAATGTTAACATCGGACAGAGTCATTGTATCTTTGTCAAAATTAACACTGGTCCAATAATATTAACTAAACTCTAGACTTTATTCAGATTTCACCAGTTTTTCCACAAATGTTCCTTTTCTGTTTCAGGATCCAATCCTGGATACCATGTTACTTTTAACCATTCTTAGTTTATTTCCCCCCAAATTTCCCCAAATGCTGTTTTAGCTGTTCTAGACTATAAAAAAGGAAAGCTCCAAAAATATTTTTGAGCAGTCAGTATAACATCGACATCAATTCTGATAAAATAGGACAAATAAAGTAAAAATACAATCTCTCTTGTGAATACCAAAGTGAATCTCATAAATAAAATGTCAGCAAGAAGAATCTATCAGCAATCAACAGAGTAACAGCAGTATCTATCCCAGAAGTGCACTGGCAAGGCACACAAAAATGTAAGCAGGACACCCAACTTGACCACTTTGAAAGCGAGAAATATATGTACTTTTCAGTTAAATGGCAGGCAAATACAAATTAGTGGACAACAAACAGCTGCAAACAAAAATAAATTCCACTTAGATCAAGGGATATGTTGGTCTAGTTTTATTCTACAATAGGAACATCAGACCTGAATGCTGTCTTTAGTTCTAGGCAGCTTGCTTTTTTTAAATTATAAAAGAGAGGGTAGATTTCTGGTTAAATATGGTGAATTGAAACTATGTTTTAATCTCTTCTCTTCTCTTATAAATTACAGCAAAGGACTATAAAGGCAATTAAACCTATAGAATAAGAGAGAAGATGGTACATGAGAGATATAGACAATGTTGGGAAGATAGAAACTGTTTGGAGGAGAGGTAACTGAGCAGAGAAAAGGAAACAGAAACCTATGTGCTTTCACGGATTCTGATGAAAAATGAGCTGAGTTTTCCTAAGATGGCTCAAGAATTAGAGGTAGCAGGCATGGGAGAAGGCAGGGATAAAGCATAGGGCTGGAAATATGGAAATGGATTTTTATAAGGAGCAATTTTACTCACAGGTCCCAGCCCATTCCCTTTGCCCACTAAGATAAGCACTCCTTCTTCACCTTACTGGAGACAAGAGGCTTATTCTCTGGAGAAATCAAACCAGAGAGCCTCCAGACTTAGGGAGACCAGGCCCAATAGAGACTGCAGGATTGAAAAAATAGAAGGATTAAAACTCTTCTTACTGAATGACAAGACATTCTGCCTCTTCCTTTGCCCCGCTCCCCAAATACTGGCAGCTAGGACTCTACATCCCAAGCAAGAGACTAGAGAATCCTTTTTTTGAAGAATTGAAAAGAACCATAGAAAAGAACTTTAGATGATGATACTTCTGGCAACTTGATGCCTGATCATCATGCATTGAAACCTGTTAATTCAGTGAGCCCCACAAATCATACAAAGTTTCTTACACATGAATGGATATTTGAGAAAAGCCTACATTATGAAAAAATATCAAACAGAAAAACCCAGAAGAAACAGAGACAATGCAGGAAACAGAAGGAAAAAAATCATAGAGCCTTAAAATATTACATCCATGAAACAAGAGGATTTTCTTGGAAAAAGAGAGCAGAGAATAAGAACACTTGAAAATTAAAAATAAGATAGGCAGAATTTAAAAGTTCAATTAAAAAGTTGAGAATATCAGTGAAGTCAATGAAATATTATAGAAAAGAGTAACCAAAAGCCAAAGACAGGGAAAACAGAGAAACTTAGAAATGTATAGTATCAATCCAGGAGTCCTATATTTATCTAAGAGGAAATCCAGAAGGAGAGAACAAAGGAAATGGAGATAAGAAAATTATAAAATAATTCAATAAAATTTCCCTGAAAAACCTAAGTTTCCAGATTATCTACTAAGTGCCCAGCATAATAAGTGAAAAAAAGAGACCCATATCAAGAAATAACACTGTAAAATTTCAGAAACGAAAAGAAGAGAATATCTTCAAAACTTCCAGAGAAAAAGATAGATGGCACACAAACAATTGAGAATAAAAATGGCATTAGACTTCTCATTAACAACAATGGAAGCTTGAAGACATTGAAGCCATGTTTTCAAATTTCTGAAGAAAAATTGCTTCAATTTAGAATTCTATACCCAGCCAAACTACCAATCAAATAGTAGACACATTTTCATACGTTCACATCTCAGACAATTTACCTCTCTTATACCCTTTCTCAGAATGCGCATAGAGGATGTGCTCCAGCAAAAGAAGGAAGTAAATAAAGAAATGGGATCCAGGAAATTGGGGATGAAATACAGACAGGAGGCAAAGGGAACATCCAGGATGACTATGAAGGGATGTACTATGGTAGTGACTATACATGAGACCTATAAAGAGCAACCTTACAGATTGGTGCATGAAGACCAAGGTCTTAGGAAAAAAGATGAATATAGATTATCTTATGTGTTTCTTCAGAAAAATTCACTGAGAAGCTGTTGGAGAGTATGAAAAAAATTAGCAATAGGTACATGGAAAACTAAGCAAATAAAAAACAGGAAATTCTGAAATACAAGAAAAACAAAAGGTTGTTTGGTTAAGGTAACCAAATTTTAGCTCATTACTTGGCTCAGAAATGAACAATATTTACATTGTCATAATAATGTAAACACTGAAAAATGATTCCTCAAAAACAGCTTATATGATTTGGGGAGGCTATGGTGAAGGGGAGCTGATGTAGTAGTATAAGAGCTAAAACCTCATTAACCACAATAATTAAATAATCTCTAAAATTAATAAATTATGCAATAGTAATGCAAGCATATTTCTCAGAAACGTGGAGGGAAAAAAAAGCAGAGGATACAGCTAGAAGAGTTGAAAGAGGTTGCCTCTAAGAAAAGTAACTAGATGCTAAGGAAGAGTGGGGCAGGGACTGTTGCTTTCTATTATAAACCCTTAGTACTATTTTCTTTTTTTTTAACTATTTAGCTATTGTTAATTATGTTAGCTAAATTTTAAAAACTGAATATATGCATATAGTAAAATACACAGAAAAATATAATGAAAATAAAATCACCTGTAATCATACATCCCAGAGTTATCAACTGTTAATTTTTCTTTTTTTATGCTTATACATGCTATGTTTTTATTAAAATGAGATATTATAATTTTCCCACTTAATATTTCATGAATATCATTCCATATTAATATTTAAGCATTTAGATCATCATCATTTTAAATTGCTTTACAGTGTTATTTTCTCTGGCCATATCACAATATATTCAGTAAATCTATCATTGGACATTTGTGTTATTTCCAATTATTCAGTATTACAAAAGCTTTACAACGAACATCCCTATTTATGGTAAATGGCTACTTCCCAGATAGTTTCTTGGGATAAATTCCTCAAAGTGAAATTAATGAATTTAAGCGTATGTCATTTTTAAGAATTTGGATGTGTATTGTCAAATTGCTTCCAAGAAGGTACCAGTTTTCACTCCCTGATAGATTTCATGAATACTGAATATTCCCATTTTAAAAAAATGTTTTTTTAATGTTGATTTATTTTTGAGAGAGTGGGGGGGAGGAGGGGCAGAGAGAGAGGTAAATATAGAATCCAAAGCAGGTTCCAGGTTCTGAGCTGTCAGCACAGAGCCTGATGTGGGGCTTGAACCCACGAACTGTGAGATTATGACCTGAGCCAAAGTCAGACGCTTAACCCACAGAGCCACCCAGGCACCCCTGAATATTCTAATATTTCCTAATAGGATGGAAAGTAGCATCTAAAAATTGGTGGAAATATATATTTCTTGAAAATATAGAAAAAAAGTAAATGTACACATAATTCCATCACATATAAAAATTATATGAAGTATTTGGTGGGTATTTGCATCAACTTTGCCCTAAATTTATACCAATCTCTATTACATATATTAAAATGTATAGTCCACAAAAATAGAATCACTCTACAATCAGCCTGCATTTTTGTAACCAGTGACTATATCATGGACATCTTTCCATATCAGAGCTCATAATAGTTTTTATTTAAAGTTATATGATTACTAGTATATCTGAACATTTTTCATAACTATGGCCACTTATATTTCCTTTTTGTTACTTTCTTATTTTTCCTTTTTTTCCCCTACTGGAATGCTTGCTTCCTTGCTGTTGTAAAAGCTCTTTTATAATAAGGATTGTTGAATGTCCCTTTCCCAAGAATACAAAATCACATCATATTTCTGTGAGACTTACCATGGAGGGTCAAGAATGCAGGTTCCAATGTCTGACACACAGAGAGACTAATCAGAAAGAACAGAAGAATAAACATCCAGCAAGGCCCACAGGATATTGTTTTCAAATATCAATTGCCTCAGTCAGGCCCTTAACAGGAGTGAGTCAGCTGACAACTTTAGGATATAGGTATTAACTCCGTTTGTCTTTTTTCCTGATCATCACACTTTCAGCGTCTTCCTATAAAGGTCTAGGATGGTAAGAAGACTTAAAACCAAGTCATGTGAAGACTCATTGAAAAAAAAAAACAGAGAATATTTATTTGACAAAGATTTGGAGGAGGCCTGTCTGATCATGGTTCACAAACCACCAAAAGGCCACCATATAGAAATAACTGCATGGATGCAGGAGGGACATTGCAGTGGAATACAGGGACAAGATGACCTCTGGCTCCTCCCACTCATGCACCTTGAGGTCTGAACCGATCCAGAAACCAGGCAAGATGATATGTGTTATGCTCTGTCTTGAAATTCAAAGACCCAATCACCTAGAGCAGCTGGAGATCCTAAAGAAACCACAGCACTAGAAGATAAAAAAAAATCTCTGATCTCTCTGTTGTTTCAGTCTCCAAATGACTGCAGAAATGTCAGGATCTCAGACATATCCAAAAGGACACATCCAAAAGCTTTTCTATTCCTTTTGAAGGTCATCAAATTGCAATGGCTACTTATAGAATTGTTATGAAACTGCTGCCAAATAGAATTTAGCTAATTGATTCAAATAAACATATATGGCTATAATGATAAGAATTCACTTGCATTATATATCTGGATTGTGGATAAGGCACATGCTTTCATCCAGGGATTGCTGAAGACCAAAGAAATGGCAATGTCAACCAAGCCATTAAAAGTGCTCCCTGATTCAGCAAGGTCTAAGCAGGAGAGTTTAAAGTCAAGAAAATGACCTACTAATGGTTTTAATATTAGCCTCTGGATTGCAGGGCTAATGGAAGAAAGTAAGAGCCCAGATAATCTCCAAACATTTGAATCTTTTCTGCAATCCCACTGCCAAGAAGTCATCCGGCCTCTAATTGTTCTGTCATTCACTGTTGGACCCATCTTATTGCTAGAAAGTTTCTTTACTTAAAGCTGAATTCCACCTCACAAGAGATTCAGTCCTCAATAGCAGTATGGCCCCCCCCCAACCCTCCCCATCATCTAGCATAAATAAGCCCCTTTTTCTATACATAAACCTTTCCTGATTTGAACATAGCAATTTTGTTGCAATATTCAAGTCTCCTCTGCCCCAGAATAAACGTCCCCAGTTCCTTCCACAGTTCTTTATATGACAGGATCCTTTTAGATCACCCTCCTCTGGGCACACAACCAATTTGACAAAATCCTATAAAGGGGCATGAATCCCCAGACTGAGTACACTTCTGGTTGTCTGGAACAAAGTAATATGAAAAGGTAAACTCTCTCAAAATATTTTGCAAATGGAAAAGAAGACTAAATACACCAGGTAGACAAGCTATCTTAAAAGCACCGGACAATTAAGGATATAAATCCTTCAAAAGGGATAGGAGAGGTTATAGTAAAGACCTTCAAGCAACTAGTACCAGCTATTGAGAAATGAAAATTACCAAAAATCAGCAAAGGATAGAAGAGAAACTGAAGAGCCCAAAATCACTTACACTAAATTGAAATTTTAAAATAAAACTGGATAGCAATTCAAGTGAAGCTATCAGACGTTGAATCAGATTGAGGATATTCAACTCACAATAGAGACTGGCAGAGAAAAGAGAATAGGAATGCACAAAATTGAAATCAAAGAGTCAAAGGTAAATTTCTTGAGCTGAAAAAAAGTCTCAAATATCAAAAGCACAAAAAGCAACATGCCTTGAGGAAGGCTCCTTACACAGCAAATGAAGTTCTTAAACTTCAAAGATTAAAGAAGCATCTTTCAAACCTGTTTTAAAAGAGGAAAAGAAGATCATCACTTGCAAAAGAAAGGATTAGGCTCATATGTTTTGCAGCATATTATTTAGGTATAGACTCAAGTTTGTTCTTTTTCTCTCTGAGGAATACAGAAGCTTTACAAGTGATATTTGAAACTCTGTTCTTGAAAGACATCCCGAGGAGTCCTTCTGTGATTTTTTTTTTTTTAACCTGCTAGTGAAGGTCTTTTGTCAGCTTCGTGTTTTGTTTTTGCTTTCACTATTTCCTCTTTCCTCTTATTACACTGTCAGCAACTTGAGCATGGAGACCATGTCTTATCTCTATTTATTTCTCTCAGGATCTGTCACATAGGCTCAACAAATGTTTGTTGAATGAGAGAATGAACAAAACTAAAATAAAAGCAGAAATAAACTGGAAAATTAGAATAAAATTTCACTTAATAGAGACAACGTTAATGTGGGTTAAAAAGCAACAAAGACTGACAAAACCAGCAAAACAAGGGTACAAATTATAACAAAATGAGAAATGATCAAAGACAGATAAACATTACAGAAAAAATACTAGACAGTGCTATACATGTTATGCACAAGGAATTTAGATAAGTAAATATGGGTGGCTTTGGAGGATATATTAGGAATGTATCTTTCTAGAGTCTTCCTGGTAAGTCCTTCAATTTTCCTGAGGGGTAGATTCCTGGATAACAAGGTCAGTCTCACAGAATGATACCTTCCAAGATTTCCACATCAAACCTTTAGTATATAAGTGAATTCTTATCTATCAAGGGATTTTCCTAAACCAGTTCCTTGGGCATAGTGGAAGACATGCTTTCCATATAGGGTCTTAACAGGAAAAGACTCTAAGACCCACGTGGGAAAATAAAAATCTGATGTTCAGCAGTGAAACACCCTGGGAACTCAAGAGACCAAGGGGTTGATGTTGGTTTTTCCTGGATGGATGAAGATACTGTTTTTTTTTTAAATCCAATTCAGGGGCGCCTGGGTGTCTCAGTCAGTTAAGCAACCAACTCTTGGTTTTCGGCTCAGGTCATGATCTCACGGTTTGTGAGTTTGAGCCCCGCGTTGGGCTCTGCACTGGTAACACAGAGCCTGCTTGGGATCCTCTCTCTCTCTCTCTCTCTCTCTCTCTCTCTCTCTCTCTCTCTCTCTGCCCCTCCCCAACTTATGCTGTCTCTGTCTCTCTCAAAATAAATAAGTAAATTCTTTTTTAAAAATCCAGTTCAGGAAACACCCATTTACTGAAAAAACACCCAGTGCAGGTGACCGTATATGAGAGATGAATGAAACGTAGCCTCCACTTCAAGGAAGGGTCAGCCCCTTTCTTCTCTCTGACTGGTGGTGGGAGGTACCTGGCAGAGTGGTCAGCGCATTTGGCTCATTTATTCTATGGTTTCCACAAGGCTGATCAACTCCAGGAAACAGACAATTTAATATCTTCACCCCTAAAAGCAAAGAACCTGAACTAAAAATATGAAATAAAAATTCCAAGTAAATCTATACCGGCAGAAGAAATTTAGAAGGTATTTAAAAAAAAAAAATCTGAAAAAAGTACCCTACATAGAATTTGATGTGTTTTCATGTTTATAAAGAATTATTTCAAACTCTCCCCAAAATTAATAGAAAATATTCATCAACAGAGGAAATGATAGCAGTCTATCAAGTTCTTCTAATAATGCAAAGATAGCCCTGAATTTAAAATCTGACAAAGCTTCACTAAAAAGGGACGTAGGTCAATCTTACTCATGAAATACTCAAAAAACTCCTAAATACGATAATAGGCAGAAAACGTTGATAATCTTGAAGCTGGGAGAAGGGCATGTAAAGTTCATTTTACTGTTCTCTCTACTTTGGGATAAAGAATTCTTAACATGCTTGCTTTTTTAATTAAAACAAAATTACCTCCAGCAAAATCCACATTATAAGGATAATATATCATAATCAAGCTGGTTATCCTAAGAAAGAACATCTCAGTATAAGGAAAATTATTAATATATGTTATCTCATAAAAAAATAATAAAGTCAATGATCATAAGATGCTGGAAACTAATCTTGTTTGATTTTTACAACCAGGCAATTCAATATTATTTTAGAAAGAAAAATAGAAGCATTCCACTTAAAAGAGAAAATAAAATTATGACGTCCATTACAACATTGGAGTTGCTAGTCAGTGCAATGCAACATGAAAGAGAAGTGACAGATAAATATAGCAAAGGCACTTAAACCATCAGTGCCTATAGTTGGCATGATTGCACATGGGACTCAATTTGAAAATACCGGAGATAAATAACCTGAGCAAAACTGTTCAATTGTGAAGATGTAGGAGAATTTATGAACAATCATAAATGTTGGAATGGACTGTATGTGTAAAAGGAAGCTGGACTTGTTCTGAATGGCTCTAACCAACAATTCATCAAAGTTCAAGAAGACAGATTTCAGCTCAATGTAAAGAACTTGTCTATTTTTTAAAGGAAATTTTAAAAACATACACAAAAGTAGACACAACAGTGTCATGAATCTCCATGAACCCATGGAATTAGCTTTAACTTTTATCTATTTTGCCCATCTTGAAAAGAATTTTTCATAATCAGAGCTATCAAAATGGTACTGGGCTGCCTTAAAGGAGAAGAAGCTTTTCATCACCAAGGTGTGCAAGAACTACAAAAGATATTAGCAGATCAGGGATCCTACAGGGAACAGTCAAAACTGGATAGGAACTAACTCCACATGTGCCTTCCAAGAGCCTATGATTTAGGAGGTGAGATGAATCCAGGTTGTGAGTTTGTCTGGGCCAGGTTATAAACAATTTAACCCCTGAAACCAATATTACACTATATGTTAACTAACTAGAATTTAAATATAAACTTGAAACATAAAAAAAAGATAATTATATATTCTCAAAAAATCTAAAGCAGGGTTTTTTTTCTCTTAGTCATCTTAATACATCCAACTCGCAACATAAATATTTAATAAGTCCAATAAATATTTGTTAAATAAATGACAGATGAATGGAACACAAAATGGGATGGTGGCACTTCCACACGACAGTAACAAACAGAAAAATAAATAAAATATAAACCTTCTTACAACAACTAATCTCCAATATACCAAAGGCCCAAGGATATAAGCCAACTGTTGAGGCAATAAAATTAAAAAGCATAAGAAACCAAAATGCCTGGCAAATACCCAGCCACTGGAATAATGAGAGAAATAAATGACCAAACTAGCATTTACTCTTAAACCTACATAAAGTGCTAAAACTTCTCGATCTTCCTCCTTTGACTCCTGTGACATGGGCTCCATTTCCTTCAGCCTCTCAGAATATATACACCTACTCAGTCTTCTCAGCAAACTCCTCTTCCGTCCATCATATAATCCTTGGTTTGTGTTTTCAGCTCCCTTGTCATCCAAATAACTGATACCTATTATTTCTTGGCCATTGGTTCCCAAACTTCACCACATAGTAAAATCACACAGGGAGCTTTTAACAACCCCAGGTCACACCCTAGAAAATTAAATCAAAATGTTTGAGGGTGCAAGCCAGACAGTGGTAGGTTTTTTTTTTTTTATTTTTATTTTTTAATGTTTATTTGTTTTTGAGAGAGACAGAATGCGAGTGGGTTGGGACAGAGAGAGAGGAAGACACAGAATCTGAAACAGGCTCCAGGCTCTGAGCTGTCAGCACAGAGCCCGACGCGGGGCTTGAACTCACAAGCTGTGAGATCATGACCTGAGCTGAAGTCGGACGCTCAAGTGACTGAGCCACCCAGGCGCCCCAAGACAGTGGTAGTTTTTAAAGACAACCCCTATCCCAGTGATTCCAGTATACAGTAAAGTTTGAGACTTATTGCTCTAAACACTCCCCATAAGCGATATCATTTACTCCCATGGTTTCGAGCTGCTCTGAGAGCCATCTGCCTCTCTAGGATCTCTACCAAGATGTCCCATAATCAGTTGAGCCAGTTATACCTAAAACAGAATTCACCATCTTTCTTTGCTCCACTCTTCAAATCCCCTCCTCCAAATGGAATATCTTGTTGAGGAAACTACCATTAAATTTTCTAATTGCAGGGCGCCTGGGTGGCTCAGTCGGTTAAGCGGCCGACTTCAGCTCAGGTCACGATCTCGCGGTCCGTGAGTTCGAGCCCCGTGTCGGGCTCTGGGCTGATGGCTCAGAGCCTGGAGCCTGCTTCCGATTCTGTGTCTCCCTCTCTCTCTGCCCCTCCCCCGTTCATGCTCTGTCTCTCTCTGTCTCAAAAATAAATAAAAAACGTTAAAAAAAATTAAAAAAAAAAAATTTTCTAATTGCCCACACCCAAAATTTGGGAATCATTCTTGACTTACCCTGTTTCATGCCCCACATTGATCCAGTCCCCAAGTTTTATTGACTTTGCTTCCAGTTATCTTTCCTTTCTTTCTTCCTTCCTTCCTTTCTTTCTTTCTTTTTTTTTTTTTTTTAGAGAGATATTGAGACTGAGCACACAAGCAAGGGAGAAGGATAAAGAGAGAACCTTAAACAGACTCCATGCTCAGCGCGGAGCCCAAAGTGGGGCCCCATCCCACGACCCTGGGATCATAACCTAGGCTGAAATCAAGAGACAGATGCTTAACTGACTGCGCCACCCAGGTGCCCCTGCTTCTGGTTGTCTCTTAATCTCTCACTTCCTCTCCTTTCTTGGATTGGGACTTATTATAATAACCTCCTGGCCAGTCCCTACTTCTAGTTTTACCCTCCATCAATCTGCCCTCTATATGGCTACCAAAGTGATACAACATGTCATTCTAATCATATGACTCATTTTCAAACTATATTAATATATTAAGTATAATTAATATATTAACTATAATTAATATATTTCAAATATATTAACTATATTAACAATACAAACTGCTCTGAACCAGGCACGGGGCTAAGCAATTTGTATGCATTATCTTATTTAATGCTTATTACAGTCTTCATTACAGAAAGGAAACTGAGGCATGAAGAAATTAATCTGGCCACGGGCACATGGTAAGGAAGTGACATAACTGGAATTCCAAATCAGATTATCTTGCTTGTTTCTGGAACTGGACTCAACGATTCCAGCCTCCTTCGTCCCTCCTGGCCTCAGGATGCATCAAGTCTTCTGTGATCTGGCCCCTGCCCACCTGTCTGTCTCATCTCCCTCACACCATAACCTCCAGCAGAACTGAATTACCCCTTGTGCTACAGACAGACTCTAATTTCTCACACCCTCATGATGCCCGCAGATGCTGTCTCTTCTGCTTTGTCCACACCCCCTGCCCATCACTCACCAAAGTCCTACTCACACATCAATGAATGGCCGTGGTGGTACCCTGGACTAGCACAGAATGCTTCCCTCTCAGCTTGTTTTCTCATCTGTAAAACCAGTTACAACGATCCTTGCCCAGCTGTGTTCCAGGGTTGGTTTAAGGCTTACATCCTATTACTTATGACAATTCTTTGAGAACTATAAAGTCCTATGCAAATGTTACCAAATGTTACCTCTTTTTCTGAGGTAGTGTGAGCTCAGCTCTATCACCAAATTTGTCGGAGGCGAAAGTTGGAAGTATAAGAAGTTTATCTCTGCCGTAAGAAGGAGTGAAGGACTGACACATGTTACAACATGGATGAACCCTGAAAACCCTGAAAAGTGAAATAAGCCAGACACAAAAGGCCACATATTGTATGATTTCATTTACATGAAATGTCCAGAATAGGTAAATCCATACATGAAGAAAACTTATTAGTGATTGCCAGAGGCTGTGGGGAAGGGAAAAGGAGAATGGACTACTAATGGGTAAAGGGTGTTTTGGGGGATGATGAGAATGTTCTAGAATTAGACCTTGGAATGGTCTAATGGCCTCTGCCATCTCACCTTGCACCAGGTGTAAAGGAGACATAGGAAGTGGCCCATGAGAAAGTACCCTAGGTCATCCTCACCCCAGAGTAGCAGTCCCCAAATGACAGTTGACCTCAAACTGCCCTCATGGCCCTTGCTATGTCAGCAAATATCCAGATTACCACACCTGCCACATACACCATCTGTGTAAAAAGGATTCTGGGGTATGGTACCCCCTCTGTAGCTTCATCCTAAGTGATAATATTCATTAAATCATAGGTCTGATCGTGCCAGATATGGCTTTTTTCATGGCATACATTAAAATAAATACACCACTACTTAAACAAAAATGTTCACTCACATGTCACCAAAACCCATCCTGGGTGCCATGTGGCACAAAGACAAGTCTTTGGGAAACACAGGGTCAGGGCACTGTCATGCTACTCTGATTTCACATGTGCCGAACAGGATTGGACATCTCTTAGGGAGGACACAGCTTCTTCTCTGGCTCAATACAGATGGCCTCTGCATGGCCCTCTGGGAGCTGCAGAGTGGCAAGAGGAACAGCCTGCACCAATAGGGACCAGGCTGTCCCTTCCTCTTGCTAGTGATATGAGGGCACGGACACCCAGGCCACTCCACGCAGAAGACTGCAAACTGGTCACACAAGTTATCTACTTTATCAGATGGACAGTGAGCCCTGGAAAGGATGTGGGAAGTCAGACACTCACAATAACACTATCTTCAAGGCCTCACCCCATCACAGCTATGTTTAGAGGAGCCCTGTAAGCAGTCTCAGAGGCAGATGGCAAATGTCACTGTTGAGTCAGTTGCGGCTTCTGAGCCCCTTGTTTCCACCTTGGACAGGAACACAGCACTGGATAGGGGCACAGAAGCCCTGCGATCAGATTCCTGCTCTGCTACCAGCAGGACATATGACCCAAGTCATGTCCCTTCCCTCTCTGAGTCCCAATTTCCTACCTGTAAAGTTATGGGGTTAAGCATGGATGAATCTTGAAAACACTGTGCTAAAGTGAAAGTGGCCAGTCACCAAAGACTACACATTATATGATTCTGGTCATTAGGAAGTCAAGAATAGGCAAATCTACAGTGGGAGACAGTCATTAATGTTTGCTTAGGCTGGGAGGATTGGAGGATAGAGTTGCATAACAAAACAGACAACACTGACTACCCTCATGAAGTTTTTACTTCCAGGTGAGGCTTTCCACGGGCAAGAAATGATATAAACATAGCAAAGGAAATTGACAAAGAATGTTATAAAGGGTAAGTGCCAGGGAGAAAAAAAAGAATCAGATGACCAGTGCATGGGGTTGCAAGTCTGGAGTCAGGCTGACGTTCATTCACTTGGAGATTCCATCATGGGCTCTCCCACTCCTATTTCCAGAGGGCCAAAGAGTTCACCTCTTTCTCTCCAATTCTCTAAGTCAAACCTCTAGTCAAGCACCCTGCTATGACACACCTGGACAAACATCACCATGGCTCCTGCTTCCCTTTCTACCTCTGAGACCACGCTCACATTCACACATTCATTCAAGGAATGCTTACTAATCAACAACATCATGCCAGGTACAAGGGCTGAGGGGGACATGGAGACCAGCAAGCACGATGCTCACTGGCATGGAGTCTGCAATTCACCAAGGGAATCAGCGATATGAACCCCTACTTGTAATTCAGAGCAGAATGGTAGAAGCCATCCGCTGGAGACAAGGGTTTTGCACCATCGTCTACAGTTTCCAAAGTACTTCATGGGCATGGGTGATCTCATTTGGTGGTCACATCTTGATCCTCCTTCTTGCATGCTTTGACAATGCTGCTGGGCTCAAGACTCACAGCTCTTCCCCACTGACCTCTCACGTCAAGAGCACAGGCCCTGACATGTCCTGGAATCCAATTCCAACTCTTACCACCATGTGCTAACCACACATCTGTGGACAAGTACTATAGCCTCCCTGAGCCTGTACTGTCATCTGTGAAGTGGGCTGACTTCCCCTACCTTCCAGTATATTAGATAATATACATGAAGTACTACCAGAACCCATGGCACACAGAAAGTCCTCAATAATAACAGCTACACTGATGTTGTTAATTTCAGGTTATCCTCTCTCTTTTTTTTAAGTTTATTATTTTGAGAGGGGAGAGGGCATAGAGAGAATCCCAAGCAGACTCCGCAGTCTCAGATGTGGGGCTTGAACTCACAAACCATGAGATCATGACCTGAGCCAAAATCAAGAGTTGGATGCATAACCGACTGAGCCACCTGGACGACCCACAAGTTATTCTCTTGTCTATAATGTTACTTAACTGTTTCATCTGTGTCTTTTATATCTTCCTAACATAAATCCTAGACTGCATTTCTCCCCAGTTGCCCGTACTCCTAACTACTGGGTAATGAATTATTAAATAAATGAATCAATCAAGTGGAACTTGGAATATCAGAGAGAGAAAAGGCACAAATAACTCTCCAGCTTCTGGTTTGGAGATGGTAGTCCTCTTCACCAAAGGGGGAAGCACGGGGAAAAGGGCAGGTTTGGGAGGAAAGATGGGTTTGGTTGGCAGATGCTGAATGTGAGGTATTGAGAAACATTCACAGATATGTCTAGTAGATGGTTGCAGCTGAAAATAAAAATTGGACAGTCCTCAAGTTGAGACCATGAGAATAAATAAGTATCCTGAAAGGAGCTGCCTATCAAAATCACAGAGGTCCTTTAAATAACACCAATGCCCAAGCTCCACCTGCCCAAAGATGCCGATTTAACTGCCTCAAGATGAGGCCTGGGCAGGGTTTATTAAGAAAGCCCTTGGAATTGTAATGTGCAGCTACAGTTGAGCACCACTAGGAAAGAATGAGCAGAAGGAAGGAAAGAATGAGCCCTGCATGGGACTATCATTTCAGGGACTGGAGACACAAAGGAATCATGGGGAAAACTGAGAAGAAACAGTCAAAGAGGCCTGAGAGCAGCCTGAGGAGCCTGGAGAGGAGAAACGTTCAAAAGGGGGAATGAGAATAGTTTGGCAGCTCTTCAGTAAGTTAAACATAGAGTTGCCATTGACAAGCAATTCCACTCTTAGGTATATACACAAAATAGTTGAAAGCAGATGCTCAAACAGTAACTTCTACAGAGATGTTCACAGACACACTATGTACAACAACCAAAAGATGTGAACAACCCAAAGGTTCATCAATGGATGAGTGAGTAAAAAAAACTGTGGTATATCCATACAACACAGTATTATTCGGTCATAAAAAAGAATGAAATACTGACACATTACAATACCGATGAACCTCAAAAATTTATGCTAAGTGAAAGAAGCCAGACACAGCAGGCAACATGACGTGCAATTCCATTTACATGAAATATCTAGATAAGTCCATGGAGACAGAAAGAGATTAGTGGTTGCCAGGGACTCAGGGAGGGTATTGGAATAGAGTGTTTCAGCTTAATGGGTATAGGGCTTCCTCTTGGGGTGATGAAAAAGTTCAAGAACTAAATAGTGGTCAGGGTTGCACAACAGTGTGAATGTACTTGATGCCACTGAATTGTGCATTTTTAAGTGGTTTTTAAAAGGTACATTTTATGTGTATATGTTTTACCAAAACAATATGTGACCAACCCATGACAAAACAGCCAAAAGATCCACCCTGAAAGCGACCACAGATTTGTCGACTGGCACTTTCATGATAATACATATCCCCTGCTCCTGCAAGCTACAGAAGGATCCAGGGCTGGCCTCGAAGCCACTAAGGGCCTTTCAGTTCAGATGCCATCAGTTCCCAGGGTCTTTAGCCCCCTGACATTCAGTGTGAAGTGCTTTTCTTCCCCATAGACTTTTGATTTTTGCAAATGCCCTCATCTGTTAAGAAAAATTCTCTTGACAACCATCTGGACATAATTCAACAAAACTGCAGAACATAAACTCAAAGCCGAGACTTAGTTTTTACTTTACTATCAACTGATGCATCAAATGTCGTTAACACGCCAACTAATTTTCAGTAGCTTCTGGGCATGTCTGAGACCACAGGCACCAACAACAAAACCCACAGCAAGAGCAGTGCTTGGGAAATTCAGTCCAAGGACTCCCGCAGCTGCTCACAGGAAGCAGCTGGATTGGACTCCATGGTCTGTGCTGGGGAAGGAAGGCGGGACCCCCAATCCATCATGCTGGAAAACAGCGGCCACCGCCACTGCAGCACAGAAACAGAACGGCTTCCAGAGCTGGGCACAACACACTTCACAGGGCTCCAGCCTCAGTGACCTGGGACGTCAGGCTCTTTCCTGGCCACAGAGGTCTTGAGTCTTCCCTGAAAGTCCTCGTCTTCCCACAGACTCGGCACTGGCCATGGACTGCTGGCCCCGGTCTCTGCATTTTTCAAGTCTTGTCCCCGGATCTTCAAGGGTCTGCAACCGTCTCAAGTCAGGAGATTTGGTCCCAAATCAGTGCCCTTCATTCAAATTAAGCACCTCTGTCAGCTGGGCCTTGTGCTGGCCGCGGTAGAGGAGACAGAGGTTAATCAGACACGGTCCCCGCCCTGGGACAGTTCACACAGTGTGAGAGAGACGGCAAGGCGCGTGGATAAATAACTGCCGGCCAGTCCAAGGCAGAGTGTGGGGCCCACAGGAAAGGGACATCTGAAATGCTCCAGAGAGTCTACGAAACCGCTCCTGCCAGCCAGTCGGGCCCCCGTGTGAGGGTTCAAACCGACGGACCTCCTGGCTGGCTTAATGAAGCCCCAGTTAAGCATTGTGCCCGGAAACCTCTCCTCCCTCCTGTAGAATAGCCCAGCTCACAGCACGACATGCAGGGAACCGGGTCAGCTGTTGGGGGATGGCAGCTGCGGGCAGTGGTGTCGACAACGGTCAACGACTGCCACCTCGGCTCAGACGTAGGTCACTGAAAACCGCAGGGCCCAGAAACCAGACATTCCGCCCTCAGGAAGCATTCTGCCTCCTGTCCCTGACCTCACAGAGAAGGGCCGGCTGGGGTCACCCCGCTCTGAAAGGACCACCCTGGCCGGAGCTTTGCCTGAGGAGAGGAGGAGAAGCAGAGGCCGCAGACACTTGGTGGGGCACCATCTCTGAGGTCGGGGAACAAACAACAGACCCAGAGAATGGGTAAGTTACAGCTCATCCTCTTTCTGGAACCCTCGGAATATGCTAAGAAACCATCGAACATTCCAGGAAAAGCAGTTGGTTTAATGTAAGGCGTAAACCATAGGCGATAAAGCCATCTCTGAACTCTGGGCACAAGTGTAAAGGGCCGCTGGGCACAGACAGGCAGGAGACTCAAAACAACAGGTCTGATCCGCCGGATACCGGGTTTAGGGAGTTAATTGAATTCATTTCTTTTTAAGTCCCCATTATTTCTGTCTGTGCACAACGACACCTGTGTTAGGATCAGAGAGACGGGCTCTGAGAAGAGAATCCAAGCTCTGAGGGATGAAGCACGGGCTCCCAGGGGGATGGCACGGTGGTGAGCCCCCGGCCACCAGCAGCCCTGCCCCTTGTCCCCCCACCACCCCCACTCCCCCCTGCACACCTGGAAGGGCTCAAAGGTCTGACCTCGGACTCCGTGTCTGCAGCTGGCAGAGGGCTCAGAGGTCTTGTCAGCTCTCCTGGGACAGACACGAAGCAGCTCACCTTGGGGCATCCGTGGCATGGATATCAGGAGCACCATGAATGCCCCACTGCCCCCATCCCCCATCTTCCCAAGCCTGGAACCCAGGCATTGGAGAGTCTCTGTACCCTCCCTCCGAACCCAACCACTCTCAGCCCCTGCTACTGTGACCCCCAAACATCTCCCGTGTTTCCTCTTCCATCTCCGCTGCCATCACACATGCTCAGGCTCTTATGTGGTCTCTTACATGGTCACGCAGCACCTGCTCTCCCTGCGTCATTCAGCCTTCTCTCCTGCCAATCCATTTCCACACCACATGGCCATTTTTCTAAGATGCAGATCTGACCTGGTCACTGCCCTGCATCAAACCCTATGATGTCACCCCACAACTTCTAGGATAATTGGTTAGGGTCTGCAGTGTGAACTCTGGAGCAGTCCTCCTGGACTCATATCACTGCTCTGTCACTTACTAGATCTGTGACTATCAGGTTCCTTAATCACTTGGTGCCTCAGTTTCCCCACTGGTAAAATGTGGACAATAATAGTACCTGCCTCACAAGGTTGTTGTTAGGACTGAGTTAATGCATGTAAACTGCTTAGAACAGTGTCTGTAAATGGTAGCTACTATTTTCACAGATTTGTGCTTTTTACAGACCTTGGAGGCCCTCCCTGTTCAGGCCCCATGCAGCTGTGCAACCTCTTTGCTCTGCTATACCTCCCTCCCTCGGCCTCCCAGGGACTTCCAAAGACACTGACCCCCTTCCCTTTTGCTTTCGCCACTGAGCCTTTGCACATGCCACTGTCATTGCTGGATTACGCCATTCCTCTCCTGGCTTGTCCGACTGTCCATAGTTTCCCTCTCTCAAAACTATATTTGATTATTTATTCATGGATATCTCCTGCTGTAATACAAGATCCACGTGAGCAGGGCCATGGGTGTCTGAGTCACCATGATTCTTCAGTGTTTAAAATAGTGCTAGCTAATGGTGCTAGCTAGCCAAAGCCCAGGACCTAGGAAGACAGCCCTACTGAAATGAATCAGAAGGAACAGGGTCTTCTCTATACATCAAATACTAGACGTCACAGCACATCTATAAGTTCATGACATTCCAATTTGCTACAACTATTCCCACGAGAGCCACCACTGGAAGAAGGCAGATCCTTGACTTAGATTCAGGTGTTCTAACAAAGTAAGTCGGTGACTGAGAGGGAAAACAGCTTGGAGGAGAAAAAAGCAGCATGGAAGATCCACATTTCAGGTTCTTGATATGCAGATTTTATGTGATCTGACATTACCAGGTCATTCCTGAGTAAAATGAATACAGATCCATTTTGTTTAAAAGACAATGTTAGAAAAGAAAAACAAAGAAGGGAGGAGTTCTGGAAGTTTCCTATAAAGCCCTTCTGTTAAGCAATTTCCATTTTCTTGCAGATTCCTCGTTATAAAATTAGAACTGTGTTCCCCTGGACAATAATCTATGCCCTGGAAGCTTATTTCAAAACCCAATGACCACCATAAGAAAAGCAATTCCTTCCTAATTAAACATTAAGATGATTGGTCAATGTATCAACATACCACTGCAAAATAGTTACAAAATAAAAACAAAGCCTCTCCACCTCCCCTTCAATCTGCTTCCTACTCTGATGGCAGATTAATTTTACTAAAAGCACAGCTCTGCTCAAGCCTTGCCCTCATTCAAAACCCTTCAGTGGCTCCCCATTGCCTTCAGGCTCTGCTCAAGGCTTGCCCTCATTCAAAACCCTTCAGTGGCTCCCCATTGCCTTCAGGATAAAGAACAAACTCCTAGCGGGTGTTTGAAGATCTTTCTCCTTTTGGCCCTGACCTACTTGTGTAGCCTCATTTCCTTCTAATCACCTTCAGATAACCCCTGGCCCAAACAAAATGCACTGAGAGTCCCTGCCATGCCTTTATCTTTTCCCCACTTCTGCCTAGAATGTTCTTTACTCCCCTCTACCCCCCACGTCAAAACCCTGCCTCCTTGTAAGACTCACTCAAATGCTACCTCCTCCATGAAGTCTTCTGTGATGTCCTCCTCCCTAATACATGCTGCCCACCATCTTCAGGCTTCCATAACCTTTTACTAGAGATGATTCTCATGTATTTATCACTGGCTGGCTTGTATTGTTATTTCTGCACATATTCTCTACTTCCTGATAAACTATAAACCCCAATACATTTTCCCCTCACATTTAACATATGTCATGCAAATAGAAGGTACTAAAATTTTGAATGAATCAAGTAACAAGCGGCAGAAAACAGTACAATATGGCTGGCAGCAACTGAATTTATCACTGCACTTAGAGAGGTAGCAAGTCTGGAAACGTGAGAACTCTATCCCAGTGGTTGGAACATTTTGTCTACAAACCTGTCTCTATCAAAATCCCCTATTTAGTCTCATTATTTATCCATTGACCTTTCACTTCTGCTGGATGTGTGTGTGTGTGTGTGTGTGTGTGTGTGTGTGTGTGTTGTGCAGAGGGAAGGAAGCAGAGTAGAGGAGGGGTATTATCATCAAAAACAGGCAGCAGCAACAGAGAAGCTCCTTCAGTGAAGACAGCTCAAAATCCACAGAAGCATCAAGTGTGTCCTCTACTGGCTGTCAAACACAGGGAGGGGGAGATTGAAGTCCTGCCGGGCAGTGGTTCCCACTTTACTGAGGACCGCAGAGCTTGTGAAAACCCAGGTGGGCCCCACGCCCAGAGTTTCTGTGCCTGTAGGTTGGGGTGGGGCTCAGATTTTGCATTTCTGACAGGCTCCAGGATACGCAGATAGGGACCGTGCTTTAAGGATCCTCCATGTAGATGAACAAATGAATCAAGGGGTTCAAGGTGCAAGGATAAGCCCCTTGTATATGATACAAGTGTTTTTAAGGCTAGAAAATTCATCTTTAATCAGATTAAGGCACACGGAGAAACAACATCATATCATGGTTTTTCCTTCTCACTTGTAATTCAGAACCTAAAATAAATTCTACAGGGTAGACCAGAAAGTTACAGAGAAAGGAGTTAAGAGACCTAGGTTCGAGTCCTGATTGTGTCACCAGTTAGCTGGGTAACCAAAGACTCCTCACTACTCTTTCTGGACATCACTGCACAATTAGAACCACAGAGATACTCAACCTGAAAAATCTCCAGGGTCAGGTCTTACATCCCATGATCTCACAATTTTAAAAACCTGTTGGCAACTTAGTTCCAAAACTAAATATTATCCTATCTCTATATAAAATGCTTAAAAATACTGCAAATTGAAAACTGAAAACACAAGAAATAATTAACAGTTAAATTGGAGAAGAGCCCATAATAACTGCAATTATGAAGACTGAAAGAAACTTCACTTATATTTCACAAATAATAAGTGCTCAAGAATATACCATGGAAGTAGCTTTTAAAATACACAGCAAATATACTACAGTTAGGAAATTACTCAGCCATAAAAAAGAATGAAATCTTGCCATTTGCAATGATACAGATGAAGCTAGAGAGTATAATGTAGTGAAATAAGTCAGAGAAAGACACATGCCATATGATTTCACTCGTATGTGTAATTTCAGAAACAAAACAAATGAGCAAAAGGAAAAAAAGAAATCAAGAAACAGACTCTTACATTATAGAGAAGAAAATGATAGTTACCAGAGGGTGGGGGGGTATGGGTTAAATAGGTGATGGGGATTAAGGAGTACACTTGTGGTGATGAGCACCGGGTGATGTATGGAAGTGTTGAATCACTATATTGGACACCTGAAACTAATATAATGCTGTAAACTAACCGGAATTAAAAACTTAACTTAAAAAAATGCTACAATTAAAAAAAAAACAGCTCCCTTTCTGCAAACCTTCTAGAGAAAGCAGGACATGTTACAGAATGAGAGAATAACTCACCAGTGGAGCAGAGCTGACAGGATTCATCCAAGGAGAGAAATCAGCCCCTCTTCCCCACGTTGGCACCTCCCCTCCATCCCAGGGGCACACTGCTCCTGGGCCGCCCAGCACACAGCTCTTTTTAAAGAGAAAAGGCCACCTTCCCAAGATCGTGGCCACAAGAATGTGAGGATCAAATGACCTTCCCCTAGCTCATCAATGAGCCCAAGGAAAGCTGATCGCCGGGCCATGTGGGCCCAGTCGCAGGGTCCCCCCGGGGCCCGGCACCCACTCTCCTGCCGCTCCGGGGCAGTTGCAACCATGCCCTCCGCGGGAGTCTGGCCTCTCCCCTTTCAGCACCACAGGCCCAGAAGTCATCCAGATGCCATCTCATCCTCCCCACCTCAGCCACTTGAACCAGCCGAGAGAGGAGACCCCACAGGCCCTCGATGGCAGCCCGCCTGCCACTGGGCCCGGGGCGACCGAGAACACGAGGCCCCAGGTCTCACGGGGCACCCATTCTGTGGCTGCGGGGCTGACTGGGCGCCTGCTCGCCCGCCCCCTTGTGCCCAGCTGACCCGGGTTAAAGTGAACCGCACGGCATTAAGTCGCTAAGCCTCCCGGGGAGGTAGGTCACCCTCAAACACATTATCCCCCCTCAACAGATGGGGAAATGATGCCACAGGAAGATTAAATAACCCACCCGGCCTCACACAACCTGCCGCAGGTGGAGCATGAGGTGATCCCAGCCCTCGAGCTGGCTCAGGGGTCCAGAATGCTCCGGATAAAGCCCTCCCGGCGACGGGGAGGACTTGCACCGCAGAGCCAAGAAAGAAAGAAGCAGAGCGCCCCTGCTGAAAGCCACTCCAAGTGTCCCTCTTTTCCCGTGTGTCCCCAGAACACCGTGTAAGAGGATGCTTTTCAACCACAAGCATGAGAGGGGCCGGAGTGTGAGTGCGGGTGCAGAGGACGGGCTTGTAGACAGCAAGGGCCCTTGGTGATTGGCCCCAGGAGGGGCCGAGCCGGGTTCTGTCCATGCCCTCTGCACCCCGCAGGGCTCTGCACGAACTGGTGGCCCTGGCCTGAAACCATGCCTGTTTCACTCCTTTCTTCGATGGTACTTACATATCTAACAAGGGCAAGTCACTGAGAGACACACAGGATGAACTGGACCATCCTCCAGTCAAGAGATGTCATCAAGTGTACGTAAATCACATAAATACAAGTGGAGATTAGTACAGGCACAGCAGGGGGGGCTGGTAGTGGTTGATGATGGGAGCTCCAGCTGTGGCTACCTTTGGGGGATACAGGAGCAGGTGACCAGGCTATGTAGGGTGGGACAGTGACACCTGCAGGGGTGAGGAGAAGGGTATAGAAAGTGCAGGGAGATGACTCTGGCCTGCTCTGAAGACCTGGCTGAGGGGTGTGAGGGACCAAGGGCATGTCAAATAGGGTTGAGGACTCAGGGTAGGAATGGCAGGTGGAAACCCTATCACCAAAGGCTTTAAGTGTGGGACTAAGGAGATTAAACTTCCCTCCTGGCCACAGTGCTCAGCACGGCGCCTTGCTCACAGTAGGCACTCATTACCATTAAGGAGCAAATGCACGAAGGCAATTTCATTTAGGATAAATATACGACAACTGTAAAAGAATATGCCACAAAAATTGCCTCGATTCTTTTGATCAGGTAATATCTGGTCAAAACAACTCCTCAGTTTAGTTTAACTATAAAATATTTGCTACATTCTGCCCCAAATGGAGACCATAAGACTTGCCATCAGCTTCTCACCCAAGAACACTGTGAAAATTAATGATGAGGTAATGTCTGAAGTGCTCAGAGCTCTTTGGAGATGTGTGGCAAAAGACATCACTATTATTAATATTTAAAGAGATTCTACCCAGCTCTGATCTCTTTTTCTGCAGACTAATGTTACGTCCACAGGATAAGGTGATGCCAGATTGGCCTCTAAATAAACCTTCCAACCGACAGTGCCCAGTGCAGGTGTATTATCCTGAGTCCCTTACATGGGGCTGATGGGGCCCATCACAAGAATGCAGGGCTGGTCTCCGACCTGTTACTGAGGGTTGTCAGAGGATGCAGGGGCCAAATGGACTACACAGAAGAGCAAGATAGAGTTCAGAAGGTGGTATTCCTTGGGATCCCAATTTTTAGGCACTCAAGAGAGTCCAGTGAAGACTTCAAGGGGAATCATTTTGGAAAAACCCACATCCTAAGCCAGTTAACATTTTTAAGTCTAATGCAGTGCCCAAGAAAGGAAGATATAAGAATAGCTCCCTGGGCTCAATTACAAATGGAGTGGAAAGAATAATTTCAAAAGTTCAAGGGGAAAAAAAATCAATCTATTTCCTTCCCCCAAAGCTTTCACTTCTATAAATACACTCATACAAATAGACCGAAGACCACTCTTCCTTATGAAAACACTACCTGTCTGGAATTTGCAAGATAAACGATGTGCCCATCTTGCTTTCAATGCACTGAAGCTCAAACAATGCTCTCCAGTAGCTTCTCTCTTCTTCTTAAGACTCACACTTAAGACTTCTTAACACTCACACCCCTTCCCCCATTATAAAAGTAATACATGTGCCTGGTTTTTGAAATTATTCTTCCTTGGAAAGAAGAAAGCAAAAATTATCTGCTACAGTCTACAAATTGCTAATTACCCTTCTAGCCTCTTTGTGTGAAAATACACATTTTCAACATAACTGTGAATGTTCTGTATATGCTGGGTTTTAGCCTGATTTTTTTTCCTAGAACAATACCCCTTAAACATTTACCTATGTCTTTATTATTGTACAGCATTATTTTCTATGTCCTATTGATCGGAGTGCCATTTTTAAAGCTAACCCCCTACTGCTGGACATTTGCTCTATTTTAGCAATGTCTGTGTTACAAGCAATGTTGAGATAAACATCTTTGCATAATACATCGTTAGTTATTCTCTTAGGATAAATTCCTGGGAGAGGTGTTGCTGTGTGAAAAACTGCACAAGTTTGTACAGCTTTAGATCTGGCCAAATTGCACTCCAGAAGGGCTATTGCAGGCTTACTCCTCCATCAGTGGAAGAGCCACCTCCCCTAAATGCTCACTGACACCTACCTTAGTAAGTTTACAAAGGAGGTGTTGCCTTATTTGCAGTCCTTTGATTACTCTGGAGGCAGATTTTTCCCCAAATGCTTCATGCCTACAGTGTTTTTTCCCCAGAGTATTTTTTTTAATGTTTGTTTATTTTTGAGAGAGAGAGAGAGCACAAGCAGGAGAGGGGCAGAAAGAGAGGGAGACACAGAATCTGAAGAGGCTCCAGGCTCTGAGCTCTCAGCACAGAGCCCAATGTGGGGCCCAAACCCACAAACTGCGAGATCTGAGCCAAAATCAGATGCTTAACTAACTGAGCCACCCAGGTGCACCCCCCACCCCCCGACTTTTTTTTTTCAACTGTATGCTTCCACTCATCAGAAAACCAACATTCTATTCCCTCTCCAAAGGGTATTTCCCCCACCCCACCTCAGTGGTCTTCCTGCTTATCACCCACCACCCACGTCTTCACCTTGGTGCCCTCCACTCCTTTCTCAGCAAACATTTCACAGTTCCATCAAGTAAGTCAGACACAGAACCCAAAAATCAGTTATTCAGTCATCAATTTATTCACCTGATAATCACCATCAAGAGATTGTGGGTCAGGAATGCTCCAGGAACCATACTAAAAGAAGCCAGGGGAGGGAGGGTCAATGAGGTCTGAACAGAAGTACACTTAAGAGAACTCAGAGTTTTCCTGGTAGATGAAGGGAAAGAGCAGGCTAGGCAAAGGGAACAGCATGAGCAAAGTTCCTGAGGCATTTTGAAGCTTCACATATGAAAGGAATATTTGTATTCTTTTCTTTTTGAACTCCAGTATAGTTAATATACTAGTATTACAGATTAATTTCAGGTGCACAATATAATGGTTCAACACTTCCATACATACCCAGTGCCTATCACAAGTGCACTCCTTAATCCCTGTCACCTATGTAACCCATCCCCCCATCCAACTCTCCTCTGGTAACCACCAGTTTGCTCTCTAGAAGAGTCTGTTTCTTGTTTTGCCTCTCTTCTTTTTCCTTTGCACATTTGTTTTGTTTCTTAAATTCCACAAGTGAATGAAATTACATTGTATTTGTCTTTCTCTGATTGACTTATTTTGCTTAGCATTATACTCTCTAGCTCTTTCCATGTTGTTGCAAATAGCAAGATTTCATTCTTTTTTCGTGGCTAAATAATATTCCCTTGTGTGTGTGTGTGTACACACACACACACACACACACACCCTCATATTTATCCATTCATATATCGATGGACATTTGGGCTGCTTTCATAATTTGCCTATTGTACATAATGCTGCTATAAACATAGGGATGCATGTATCCCTTTGAATTAGTGTTTTTGTATTTTTGGGGTAAATACTAATGCAATTGCTGGATCATAGAATAGTTCTATTTTCAATTTTTTGAGGAACCTCCATATTGTTTTCCCACAGTGGCTGCACAAGTTTGCATTCCCACCAACAGTGCCAGAGGGTTCCTTTTTCTCCACATCCTAACCAACACTTGTTGTTTCTCGTATTTCTGATCCTAGCCATTATGACAGGTGTGAGATGGCATCTCATTGTAGTTTTGCTTTTTGTTTCCCTGATGATGAGTGATATTGAGCATCTTTTCATAGGTCTATTGGCCACCTGGATGTTATTTTCATTCTCAGGACATGAGAATGAGGGGCTGGCGTTGAGAATGAAAAGTTGGCTCTTGCTAAATCCACCTGCCAACCTGTTCTTTTCCTTGCACCTTGCCTCCGCTTCCAGTCTCTGGCCCATCTCCAATGCAGACTCCTACAAAAGCCTTGAGAAGCAACCTCACCATCCTTCTCTCCAGATCTCTCTGCTGGGAGCAGAAATCCTGGCACTCACACCAATGTACTCAGCAATTCCCCAGTGAATAGATGGCTCTGTTTGCTGATTCCTGGGTCTTATCTGTCCAGCTAGGAAAGAAACTTCTGGATAGTGATATAGTCTGTCATACCCATAGCCTCTCAACACTGGGCTTAACTTTTAATAGGCAATCAATAAACGCTTATAGAATCTAACCAAATTAAATTGGGCAGAATAAATACAAGAGAAGGGATGGGAGTGCACAGGTTGTATGCTTCTAACTATCATCCAGACAGCTGGGAAAATTGGAACTGTCTTTGAAAATTAGTTTCTGAACACAATCATGACAAAAAATAGATTAATTCTCTTTAGGCATGTAATTCTGTATCTACCTCCTAGACATTTCTCAGTTAGACACACAACTGATACTTGTTAAACTATGCTGCGTATCCCAAGAGCTTCTGTACATAAAGGTCAATATATTCTGGAGATTTGGATTTTTTTTTTTTTAGCAGGAAAGCAGGAGGAAAAGAGGAAATAAGGTCCCTAATACATGCCATCTCTGCTGGGATTTTCCATATCGATAATTCCAACTCAAAGCGAAAATCCTAATGCCACTTGGGAGGAACCTGTCTCCATCATTAATGCTCTCATGCCCACAGCAAACATTTCTAGATAATTCTTCCCTGAGGGTGCAGAGCCCATACATTCCTCTGGTCTCTCCCTGTTCTGGTTCTGATTACCTTAGCTCTGGATTCATCCCCTACCAGGGCTTTCCCCACACACTCTGCTTGTTTGTCCCCACACTAGGCTGTGGCCTCAATCCCTATGTGCCCTGGGGTCTAGAACATTCACCCTCCACAGAGTGGATGCTCAATCTGTGTTGTGGAATTAAATGTAGTGCCAAGGCTATTAAGGACCTTAGAAATAACCCAGTCCACAGATAAAAAACTGAGGCCCAGATTGGGGAAGCAACCTCTTCAAATATACAGAGTTGATGATAATTATTAGGTGAAAGAAAGAAAGAAATCAAATATGTTAGCAATGCTGGAGGAATTAGGAGGCTGAAAGGCTTGATGGAATTTGGAAAGGATGGGGGGAAACAAAGTTTGGTTTTAGACAGCCTCTAACCCTAGAAGTTATCTCAATTCCCCTTGATAGCCCTTCAGATAATATAAAAAAGAAATTAACAATTATTGACTATTTACCATGTATAGGTAGAAAACAGGGGCTGTGTCTTCCTCGGGCCCTCTGTAAGTTTAACACTCGCAGATGGTCCATTAAAGAAGCAAGTAAATAATGTGCCTCAGGTCATGTAGCTAGCAAACCCAGGTATGACGGAGTCAAAAGCCCAGGCACTTTGCCCACGCCCCACTGCCTCTCTGACCCTAGCCCTGAGGCTATGGGTTACCAAGGAAGAGCCAGGAAGACCCAGTGAGCAAGTTTACTGGTGGCCTTGGCCATGTTCCAGGATAACAGACAGCAAGCACCTTCAGAGCCTGAATGTTAGGTCTAGAGCCTCGTTGCCTCCTGAAAGTGAAGAGGGCAGGCACCACCCATCGCTAGTGCTTGGCTGACAGGCCAGACCCACTGCAGAAGCAGGTATAAGACAGAAACACACAGGCCTTGCCATAGCCAGGATACCACTGGTGACTGTGAAGGGCATTGAGGGCAGCTGGAGCCAGATGCAAGGCAGGCAATCATCATAATCACGTCTTTCATTTCATCAGTCAGCACCATATGCCAAGCCTGGCCCTCCCAGGACCAGGCCTTCTCCTGGGCTCTGGACTGAACCAGGCTCAGCCCCTGACTGGGGGAAGCTCACAGTCAAGTGGGGCAGGTTATGTGGAAATACCCCATAGTCACACCATCTGGGGAGGTGCTCCTCCAGCCTGGAAAAGACTTCCTAGACAAGGCAGGGCATTCTGATATGGGGCTATTGCTAGGTGGCTACATCAAACAAGCCTTGTCAAGTTGGGAAACCACTGTTCTTTAAACCCAGCAAGCAAAATAAGAGGCAGAGTTCTCTGAACTGTTCCCCTACACCTGCCCTTAGGGCTCCAAGCAGTGCAGTTGGAGTATCTTACTAGCTGATCCTTCTGATCCTTTTCAAACCTGAGGTTCTTCTCTGTCAAATCTAGTCAGGTGACCAGGAAGGGGGCAATCTGGGGTCCCAGTGGGGATACAACTAAGGATACTTTCAGTCTACTGCTCTAGGCCAGTCCCTCCTGGAAGCCTTCCTGGATCTCACCCAAGGCATGGCCAGCCCTCTGCAGGGCTCCCATGGGTCTCTGTGACATGCAGCACCCCGCCCTATACTGACTTGCTGTCAGCTGCAGGTGGGGCAGGACTGTCTGAGTCATCTGTCTCCTCCCTCCTCCCCACCCCCTGCAGAGACCTTTCTTAGCAAAACATACTGACCCGAGAGGAGCAGCAGTCAAAGAGGACACTCTGGGTAGGTGTGAGTCAGTAATCCCAGAGCAGCAGTGACAGTCACGAGTAGAGTATGGAGTGGTTCAGTGCTAGACCCACTCGGCCACCGCCCTCCTGCTGCATCCCCTCAGCTCCACCACGGGGCTTCACCAGACCCAACACTCTTGTTTGCCCGAGGCCTTTTTGGCACTCTGGCATGTCAACTGCAAACAAAGTGATGCATACGCTCTTTGGAGAAAAGCATATTTTATTTGTGTTGCATTTGGAGAACGCATCAGCGAGTAGCAACTAAAAACTCCACCTAAAGGGCCGTGGAACTTCTGAAACAGGCTACCCAAAAGGCAAAAAGATCACACTACAATACACTCTGAAAGCTGCGAAGAAGCACTTCCCTACTTTTCAGAAAGAGATATGTACCTGGGCGCTGAGAATATAAATAATTTCCCTCAAGTTCAATGAGCCAATCTCGGACTGAATTAGAGGGGAAATGCAAGGACATTAAGTCTTCCTTTCTGTGTCCCTTCTCTATCCAGAGCACGTTCACTAGGGGATCTCCCCTATGCCTAAGAACTAGTAATGAATATTTTAATAGCCACAACTTCTTCCCATTGATAAAAACTCCACTGACTAGCCAGGACATGCTGGTGAATACTGAAGGACCAGAAAAACCCACCCACATCTGCAGAACCAGACCCCTCAGAGCAGCAGCCTGGATGCTAAAGAAAGAAAGTCACATGACATGTGCCCAATGGAGACCTGAGGCTGGGGACCCTGGAGAGCTGGGCTCAAACACAATGGAGAGCAGTCACATAAGGAGAGAAAGTAAGAGGCCAAAGGCTGAATAGTGCCCCCCCTAAGAAATATGTCCATACCCCAATCCCAAGAATCTGTAAATGTTACCTTAATTTGAAAAAGGATCTTTGCAGATGCAATTAAGTGAAGGGTCTTCAGGCAAGGAGCTGATCCTGGATTATCCAGGTGGGCCCTAAATGCAAAGACAAGTGTCCTAATCAGAGTGAGGCAGAGGGAGATTCAACCCAGACAGGAGGAAGAGCCAGTAGTGATGAAGCCACAAGTCAAGGAACACCAGCAGCCACCAGAAGCTGGAAGATGCAAAGAAAAAATTCTTCCTTAGAGCCTTCCAAGGGAGCACAGCCCTGTCGACACCTTGATTTCAGACATCTGGGTTCCAGGACCGTGAGAGAATACATTTCTGCTGTTTTAAGCCAAGGTTGCAGTGATTTGTTACAGCAGCCACAGGACACTGATACAGTGCCGTAGACGTTATCAGACTGACGAGGGCTCTGAGTCCCAGAGAGGGCACTGCCTCAACCGGAGCCGCTCCGCATCAGCCACTGGTCCCAGACACTCTCCTCTACAGCTCACCAGGCCTCTCTGACACCAGCATGAGTGCGGTTCCACAGGAACCTAACTGGGCCTCAGGTTGTGCTAAATGCAAAGACAGACTCTGGAGTGAGGCTACCCTGCTCTTGCTCCCCTCTGGGCTGGTCAGACCTCACCTGCATGGCTATTGTGTCCAATTCAATTGTGTCTTTTTCAGGGGATTGGATAAACTGGGACATTCTAACTGAAGTAGTGAAGATTCACGGACCTGATCCCTGTCTTTGATTGTCCAAATGGCAGAAATGGCCATCATGGGGAAGAAGAAACAGATTTCTGCGTGGGGCTTCAAAGGGCAGAATCAAGGCCAATGGGGCAGCCACAGCCTGCAGGGAGAGTTAGTGCAGCATAATGAAGAACTTTCTAATAATCAGAGCCAACTGACAATGGAATAGAAATGCCTCGAGGATTGGCAGGTCCAAGCAGAGAGAGGCTGGGTGCACTAGGGGAATTCCTGCACCAGAAAAAGCTCTACTCGATCATCTCCGGAGTTGGCAACCCTGTTTGAAGTCTATGACTATTAGTTAAAGTATCCTGTAAAATATTTTGCATGAGTCTGGATTTTCAGCATACAGGCAGGGAGTGCTCTCACTGAGGAACTTATTTACACAGTTTTGTTTAAAACAAACAAACAAGCAAAAAACTAAGTACTGCAACTAACCAGAAATGAGCTCAGAAAAAAAATCGTTCCTCCTGCTCCTCTATGCTAATATCTCCAACTCCCAGGAAGGAAGAAAGAGGGAGAGCATATTTCTCCATACGGACATCACCCTTTAACCTCACCAGGAACCAACAGCATATGCTCCAGTACCAGGGGAACTTTGGGCTTGATGTCCTTCTCCAGGGAAAACCAGAGAGAACAGAGACTGTTTATTTTAATCATTGCTTTTCCTTTTGCATTCTTCCGAATTCTACATTTGGAACAAAGAAAACAACAAAGCAGTAACTCAGAAGTATACCTATGTTGATGCTCAAAACTTAGCCTTGGAGAGGTTTTTTATGGGGGGGGGGGTGGTATTGTTATCACTGGTTGTAACAAGTGCTAGCCTACACCCCACATTCTGGATACGCATAGAACAGGAAGCACGGCATTTCTCATCTGCCTGCACATCTGTCTTCTCTTAAGTCAAAATCTCAGAGAACTAAGCACTGTTGCATCCGGGTGAATTCCTCTGAAGCTCTTTCCGTTCAGCATTTTGAAAATTTGCCATGTTACCCTTCTACTGAAATGGCTGAGCTTTTCAGATCATTCCTCAAGAGAGGTCAAAAGAATAGACTCATATTTTTAGATTTGCCACCATCTCTTTTCTAGCCTGTAATTAGTGGTTTTTTTTTTTTTCTCTTTTTCTAAAAGAACCAGTGTTAAGCACACACATCATTCATCAGCCAGCTTGTGAAATGACTGGAAGCCCAAACCATTTCTAACCACTGGCAAAAAAGGGTCTCCAAACGTCAGGTGGGTCCCTGAAAATACTGTGTCACTTCAGTGAAATTAATGACTACCTCCCTCATGTCGACTGGCCAAGCACCAAATAGGGCTTCCCATTGTCCTTCAGGCAGATAGTTCATTACTTTTAAAACCCTCATATTTGCAGAGCTGCATAATGTAATCTGTACTTACCAAAACAAATTTAAGACAGCATTATTCTGTTTCTGTGAATGCATATTAAGTTTGGTGCATGTCTTAAGACTACAGTGGAAATATAGCTACAACAGCTATGCATAAATCAAAATTTTATATACTGAATGGTGTTAAATACACAGGCATGTTTGGTATTTGAAAGCTTTCCGTACCAGATCTTTCGGTATGGTGGAGAATCCTTTCATAATATAAATAGTGCTCAATTTATCTAGCTTGAAGGTTCAATTTTTACATCATATATTTATTAAAAATAGGCCATATTGGAAAGCTACATTCAAAATTCAGACTCCTGTTTGAGGTTACATCAACTCTTCATCAAATGAAGGATCCACATTTTAAGGCAGCAGAATGCCTCAAGAGGGTTCATCTGGGGACCACAAGCCCTGAGCATCAGCATCGCATTTCTGGCATGACTCAAACCATTTCAGATCTCAGGAAAATCACAGGCTTTTGTCAGTCCAGTACAGCAAACACATATGAAGCTTGCACAAGGGCTAAGCTCTGTGAGAAGGGCTGTGGAGTGGAGGTAAGAGGGACATTGTGCCTGTCCTTTCAGGGACTTCTCATGGCCATGGCCACCTGCACAAATGACTGCACATAAAATCCTCCACGGTTGACGGTAACAGCTTCCCCACGAGAGATACTAAATGCAGTGAGAGATCAGGGGCAGATAAGAGCTCTGGGAGGAGGGGATCCGGAAGACAGCTGAGCTGGGCCCTCAGGCGTGGGCACGACCACCTGGGCTGAGGTACCTGCTAGGGAGGGGCCAGGTGGAGAGGCAAGGGCCTGGAGACCTGGGGGTGAGATTAAGTGTGGAGGACCTGGTGAGGGAGGAGGGGCACTAAGAGAATAGATGGAGACAGCCTGGGGCACCTGGGTGGCTCGGTTAGTTGAATGGTTTAGCTGTTTAGCAGCTGAGTCTTGTTTTCGGCTCAGGTCATGATCCCGGGGTGGTGAGATCAAGCACCATGTCAGGGCAGGAGGGAGGCACCCCCAGTGCTGACCATGGAGCCTGCTTGAGATTCTGTCTTTCTCTCTCTCCCTCTGTCCCTCTCCCCCATTCACACACACTCTTTCTCAAATTAGAGAATTTAAAAAAAAAAAAAAAAAAGATGGCGGGACGCCTGGGTGGCTCAGGCAGTTAAGCGTCCAACTTCGGCTCAGGACATGATCTCCTGGTTCGTTAGCTCAAGCCCCTCATCGGGCTGTGTGTTGACAGTGTGGAGGCTGCTTGGGACGCTCTCTCTCTTCCTTTCTCTACCCTCCCCGACTTGTACTCTATTTCTCTCTTCTCTCAAAATAATAAATAAACTTAAAAAAAAAAAAAAAGGATGGAGACAACCCATTGTGTCCGCCAGGCTGAGGACTGTGGACTTCATTATCCGTATACGAGGGACCCCCAGGAGGTCCCTGGGCCATACTTTAGACAAAACAGAAGTCCAACATTCAGAGAGAGAATAGAAAGGTGGAGACATGTTTGAGAGAGATTTTGCAAGTAAAAACGACAGGGCTTGGTGAGTGACTGGATTTCAGTCAAGAGGGATCAAGGGAGAGAGTGAGGTCACAGGTGACTACGTGCCCCTGCTACGCAATTTCCAGCATGGGAGTGGGGGGGAGGACACTGGCCAGGGGGCATCTCACAGCGGGGACGGTGGGGGGCAAGGCTGGCTTTGGCGACACCACTCATGCTTCTCCTTAGCACATCAGTGAGCACTCCAGGGGCACTACTCTTCAGGGCTCGCAGTAAGAGGAGATGGGGGAAAGGGAGAAGAGGTGAGGGAGGAGGGACACAGAGGAAAGGAGGAAGGGACAGGAGAGGGAGGGTAAGAAAAGGAAAGAGAGATGAAAAGAGGGAGGCAGAGAGATCCTGAAGAAGTGGCTCTACAGCAGGATGTTCCCAAAGCAGTGGCCACGCTGCCACTCTGGTCCTGGTTTTGCAGGAAAGTGCTGTGGCTAGGTATTCCTCTTTTCAGAACTCCTAAAACATAGTTTTGTTTTGTTTAATTTTTTAAAAGTTTTAGAGAGAGGGAGAGAGAGAAGCCCAAGTAGGCTCTGCATTGTCAACACAGAGCCTGATAGCAGGGCTCGAACTCACAAACTGTGAGATCATGACCTCAGCCAAGATCAAGAGTCAGGTGCCCAACCAACCGAACCACCCAGGTGCCCCAAGGACTGTTAATACATAGTTTGTATTGAAGGCAACCTCTCTGGAGTCTCCCAAGAACTGAGGGGGTAATATCCACGCACACGGCCTATCTAGTCCGAGAACACACCAAGCTTTTCAGGCTTCTGGGGCTTTGCATTTCCCATTCCCCTCACCGCCACCCCACCCTCTTAACTTTCATCCAGTGTTTGCTACATATCTGGCACTATTTCAAGTACATTACATATATCAACTCATTGAATCCCCAAACAACTCTTTCAAGTAGGATTATTATGCCCAGTTTACAGATGAAGAAACTGAAGTCCATAAGATTAAATAACATGACTATGGAATATATTTAGTTGGCAGGGGGGCCAGTATTCAAATCCAGGCGTTGTGGCCGGGTGTCTACAATCTCATACCAAAGCCAGGTTGCCTCGTCCTGAGCCAGATGGCACCCCCACCCCCCTCAGCTCTAGTCCCAACTGACTCCTTCTCTCCTTTAGTTCCTAGTGACTCAGACAGGCCTTCCTCCGTCACCCCCATCACCTTCTCTCACATTACCCTGTTCATTTCCTTCCCAGCCCTTAGCCAACCTGTAATTATTTATGTATTTACTTGATTATTATGTGTCTCCTACTAGGAAATAAACTCCAGGAACACAAGGGTCTTCCCTTTTGTTCCAGTGTATTCCTGGGGCACCTAGAATAGTTCTCTGGCACAGAGAAGGTATTCCACAAATAACTGTTGCATGAACAAATGAAGGGCAGTATAATGGCTGCTAAGTGGTATACATAGGTTCACAAAGTATCGCAATGTCGTTCTTCACCCTCCTGTCCTAGTCTCCTTCCTTGGCTCCTACAGACCCCTAGCAACCCACACTAAGGCAGATGGGAGCCGGTGCCTGGTTCCCAGCATATATGGACAATGCTGATGTATTTATAACCGTGCCTGACTGTCAACCTACCCCCCCCCCCCCGCCCCAGGTCCTTGAGCACATAGTGATAAGCTTGTGGGAGGCAGGGATTGCATGTTCTGATTAACCTATCTGTGGCCTCCCACCACCTAACAGTATTTATAGGGCATTGTCTGCTGTTGATGTCGGTGTCTGATCTGAGCACCCCCCCCAAATAACAAAAAGCCCCTGCCCTTGAATCAGGAGGTCCCCTGAATACAAATCATATTGTTACAGGAACTCCAGTCTGATGGTGAGGTTCCAAGTCAATACACACGCTAAAACAAAAGGCACTATTTATACACTTCAGTGGTGTCTACCAACACTTATGGAGCTTGCCCATGAACACTTTAGTAAAAGAAACCATTATCAAATACCTATTGTTACGCAAACACTGTTAGGCACTTTATACATGATCTTATTTAACCCTGTGCATTGGAATTACTCTTATTCCCCTTTTACAGATGAGAAAAGTGAGGTTCAGAGGCCCAATATCCCCCCAACAAGTGTGGATTCAAGCCCAGGTTCCGATTCTCCTGAACCTCTTCCCACTATCCTCTGAAGTTTTCTGCCTTCTCCCTGCTTCCACCAGACCTGCTGTCCTCCATCTGGGCCCCGGGCTCTCCTGACTCATACCAGTCCCTTGACCTAAAATGGCCTTTCCACTTGTCACCACCTGTTGAAATCCTCTTCCCCCTCCCACCTCCCGTGGTACTGTCTACCTCATTGTCTCCAGTGAGAATCCCCTCCTCAATGTTCGTGAGGTCCCCAGTAAGAACTCCCAAAATGTGGAGCGTCTGGGTGGCTCAGCAGGTTGAGCATCTGACTCTTGATTCCGGCTCAGGTCCTGGTCTCATGGTTCATGGGATCACATCCAGCTCCACCCTGATGGTGTGGATCCTGCTTGGGATTCTCCCTCTCTGCCCCTATGTGTGCATGTGCTCTCTCTCTCAAAATAAGTAAACATTTAACAAAAATAAGAAAGAACTCCCAGAATGGCCTGTGGTATGTTCCTCTTTCTTCCTCACTAGACCCTGAGCTCCTTGAGGGGAGGGCCTACTGGTATTTTCCTGTTTCTTCCTGAACGAGTGGTGAGAAAGTGCTTGCCAACCCACTGAAGAAGGAAGAGGGAAAAGACTGGTGCGATTCTAATGTATCTGAGTGATCAAAGGCTCTGGACAAATTAGCTTCAGCTACACAGCATGGCTGGGAAAAGGCAAACCTATGTACCACAACTCTGCTGTTTCCCTGCCCCAGTCACAAAGCACACTCTTACCAGTCCTCTGATTTCATAAAGCTTGAAACTTAAAACCGGGAAGTCTAGGAAGGAAATAAAATAATAAAATCACTTCCACAAGAATCCTTTGGTAGTAATGGATTTCACCCACACCCTGGGGAGATGCTAACTGCAGCACAAGGGGGACAGAAGATGGGGCAAAAGAACAAAGCTCACCTCTAGGACATCAGTTAACTACCTCACAGTTGTTCTGCTGTGGCTGCACCAGAATGCACTTGTCCTGGAAAACATGTACTTGCCAAACCGTAGGCCTCTCCAAGTATGCCTGTGTTGAACACCCAGCAAGGAATGCCTGATTTAGAGTGACTTTCTATATCATCTTGATTGGAAAACATCTCACCCATCACTTTAGAAACAAGTAGATGCTGGCCTCTATGTCAGGACCCCTAGAACAGTGCATTTTTACCCCTGGAACAACTATTTTGAGGTTTTAACCAAAATAACCGACTCACAAACAGAAACGCTTCCTGATCTATAAGCCACTCTGAAAACAAATCATTATTCTGTTGAATATTTTATGATGGTCCAAAGCACTGACGGAGGGAAGGCCAGCATTCACCAATCCTTGCCATGTCTATTTCGGGACTCCCAAAGCACCGTGCAAATCCCTTTATTTTCTAAACTCCCATTTGCAAGTGCTGGGTGTATGTTTCCTCTCTACCCAATATTTCCTCTACCCAAACTAACCCTAAATAGACCTGGTAGATTCCACCTCTCCAAAGTTTACAGCAGCAGGACAGCAAGGATCATGTAGTGCATATTCCTCCCTCCCCACTTGTAGGTGGCAAAACTACTAGGGGGACTTGCCCAAGGTCACACAGTCAGTGGATGGCAGAGGGGCCACCAAAAGCCAGGGCCCGGACTCTAAGCTCCAGCAGCGTCCTCTTCCCAGACACTGACTTAACACCCCTCACAAAGCTCAGCCCAAACTTCTGCCGGCTAGCGATGTGACGCCCCCTCACCCAGACTGACTTCTGTGGGTTCCACCCCACAAGGAGCCCTGGAGCTGAGACACTTAAGGGTACCCCTGACTCACAAAACGGCAAGACAGAAGTGTGCTTCAGATGATCATCCTGGCGAACCCCTCCTGGTCCAGGTGTGGCCGTCGAAACGGGGCAGGACTGGCTGGTCTGAGGTCACTCAGAAAGTTGGCGCTAGCGGTGGCCGCACCTGAATCCAGGTCTCCCGCCACCCGGTTTGCCGCTCTTTGCACTACCCCATGCACGTCTCAAAAACTTAAGCAACACATTGATGCTGGGGCAGATTTAACCGTTGCACGCCCTGAGCGAACCCGCGGACGCGCCCCCCACCGGGATGGGACACGAGGACTGGAGCCGGGCGCAGGTCAGCCGGGGGCGATGGTGCAAGCAGAGCGCACGGCGGAGGGCGGCGCGGAGGAAGCCGAGGGGCAGGCAGCCTGCAGCTACCGGTGGCGCAGGCCCGGGGCGTAGGGACCGTCAGTCCCCCCCTCCCAAAACTTTGCGGCGCCGGGACCTCGCCCTTACCTGCAGAGGAGGCGCCGCCCGCGCGGACGCGGACCCGAAGAGCTGACGCTTTCGGCGAGGGGCGGCCCCGCCCGGCGGCGGGCACGGACGCGGGCAAGGCTCGGGCAGCGGCTCGGCTCGGGCTCGGCTCGGGCTCCGCCTCCCGCGCCGCGGCTGCAGCCGGAGGGGGGGCGCAGGGCCCGGCCGCGCCCGCGCCGTCTGGCCGCGGCAGGTGCTGAGGCTGCAGCTGCGGGGCCGCCAGCTGCCGGCGCCGCGACCCCCGCCCCGGGGGAGGAGCCCTGCGCGCCGCCTCCGCGGGCCCGGGAGGTCCCGGCCCGCCGCAGTGGGCGGTCCCGCTCCCACCCGGGCCTGCCTCCGCCGGCCTTCCCCGGCTCCCCACCGAGGCACGCAACGTCCGCCGAGTACCCACGGGGAGACTGAGGCCGGGAGAGGAAAGGGGCTCCCCCAAGGTCACCCGGTCCGCCGGCGGCGGGGCCAGACTGGAACCTAGAAGAGTCCCAAGGAACGACCGCCTGCTCACTCCACCCTCCCCCTGACTGTCACACTCCAAGGCTTTTCGAAGAACTCCAGCTACGTGGGACTCTGGGGAATGCAGATGGCCCCAACTTCGCCCTCCTCTCAACAGGCTCCCGGGCTGCGGGGAGATGGAAGAAGTGGACCCACTTTGGCACTACGGCCTTCCTTCTCTGCCTCTAAATTCCTTCAGCGACGGAGCATTGGGGTCCCTTAGCTTTCCCGAGGCTCACTAACTACTCCTGCGTGGTCTCCTTTGAGGGCTCCTCACACCCCAAAGCCCTGAAATGCCGCGATGCCTAGGACTCTGCACTCAGCCCTCTTCCGACTCCCTGGGCCATCTTACCCACTGCTCTGGTTCTGGCCCTACACCTGTCTGTCCATCCCACCCAAATGCATGCCTCTGTCCAAGAACTCTTTTCCCTGCTGACGAATCTACCTAGCACCTACTAGGTCCCTACCCCGTGTTAGACCCTGGAGATACAGCTTCGAATAAAGCACTATCCCTGCCCTCAGGAATGCACTAATGGGCTGTTAATACAGTGCAGCTCTTAGAGTAATAGTGTGATCCCAGGGTGCCAAGCGGGGCACCTGCATTGGCTGAGCAAGGGAAGAAGGCCTCCTGGAGAGGATGCCCTCTATACAGAAACCCGGAAAGGCCGAAGAGGTGGCCGGTGACAGGGAGGAGTGTGGAGAGAGCTTTCTAGGCAGAGGCCACAGGAACAAAGACCCAAAGATGAGAGGGAGCCCCTTGAGGGAAGGGAAGGGGCAGAGAGCTGAAGCATGAGAGGTAGTTTTGAGTGGGGAAGGGGCACCATCAGATTGGTATATAGATCAATCTGGTGATGGAATGGAGCACAAATGTAAGTGAATTAAGTGTGTCCTTCATCAAATTAAAACTAAAAATGGGGATGGCGGAGTGGCTCAGTGGGTTGAGCATCTGACTTCAGCTCAGGTCATGATCTCGCAGCTTGTGAGTTTGAGCCCCGACGGCTCTCAGCTGTCAGCACGGAGCCCACTTCAGATCCTCTGTCCCCCTCTCTCTCTGCCCCTCCCCTGCTCACTCTCTCTTTCTCAAAATACACTTCAAGTTTTTTTCAAAACTAAAAAACAAAAAACAAAAAAAAGACAAAAACAAAAATAGCACTACAGCCTACCTGGCCTAAATGAAGAAAGGCAGTCCAGCACCTGCCTTCTGTATATCTTTTACTTCCAAATCCAGGCTTCTATTCAAAACCTCTCTCCTCAGAGGCTCCCTCTTGGAAAGGCCTCCTAGCTACCTACACCCAAAGATCTCTTTTCTCTCAGTGCTCCAGCCCCTCTGTCACCCAGATCCATGGGCTGAGTTAGCCCTTCACTCCTTGGGGTCTGCTTCCCCGATCTGTCTCCACTCTAGGGACAGTGTACCGAATTCTGCCTCGGGATAAGCATCATTAGGGGAAATGGACAGAAAATGGAAAATTCTAAAGCCATGGTGGAAATAAAGTAAGCTTCTAAAAACCTAAGTGTTGTACCTGTCCACATTATTTCTTAACAACTCCATGCAAATCTACCTCTAAAGACAGTTTAATTTTTTTAATGATGTGTTGTAGATAAAGATTAATAACCAAATTACTCTCCCTAATGCAGATTAAAGACTGAAGAGGGCACTTGTCAAGAAAGGAAAATAAAAACTCAACCCCCTTGTCCAGCAAGTACAGATTTTGCCCATGGAATTTTGTCCTGTCCCTCTCTATTTCCTAGCTGCCCATGCCAGAAGTATCTTCCTCTTCTGGAGCTTTATGTACCTAATGTGTAAACACCTTTCACCCATGGCACCTGGGTCCCCGTTCTGCTTTCCTTGTCCGCTGGCTGTTTAAATGCCAAGGTTCCTCATGTCCCCCCTTGGTCTCTTTTGTCTCTTCTCTCTGAGCAATTCTGTCCGATGCATGGTTCAGTCCAGACCTTATTCTGTGCTCCAAACCCAGAGGCATAACTGCCAACGGAACATCTCCTGAATCCTCCTCAGGTGCCCCAGTCTCAAAGGAGCCAAAACCAAACTCTCACCTTTCCCCTAAATTACCCCTTTTATATTGCTTCCGTTCCTCAACTGGCAGTGGCACTTACACCAAAACCCAGAGGATATTCTAGACTCTTCCCTCTTCATGGCCCTCATACCCTGCTGGTCGCTAAGTCCAGTCAACTCTGTCTCCATAGCATCCCTTCCACACGTCTCCTCCTCTTCATCTTGCCCGCTCCCTGTGCCTTACTCAGTTGGAGCCTCACCATTTCTTGGCGAACCTGTAGTAAATGCCTCTAATCTTGCCTATTTGCAATTCATCTTCCACATGCTGCCAGGGATCCCTTTTTTAAAAGTTTATTTATTGCTCTTGAGAGAGAGAGCATGAGCACAAGTGGACAGAGAGAGAGAGGGAGACAGAGAGAATCCCAAGCAGGCTCTTCATGGGGCTTGAATTTAAGAACTGCGAGATCATGACCTGAGTCGTAGTTGGACAATTAACTGACTGAGCCACCCAGGTCCCCCTGCCAGGGATCTTTTTTAAACCAGGAATCAGACAAGTCCCTCTCCTGCTCAAGATACCTCGACTGTTTCTTCTTGACCTATGACAAGCCCCTAACTGCTTAGCATGGCATGAAGCCCTCAGTAATCTGACCTGTTCCAGCTACAGCCCCATTTAGACATCACCCTATACTTCACACCAAATACCTCTTGTTCCTAGGCACATCATATTTTACAATAGTAAAAATAGCTACAATTTATTAACTTACTACGGTGTGTCAGGCACCGTGTTAAGTGCTTTACACACAACATTTCATGTAAGGAAAGACGTGAAGCATAGCGCTAAACAATACCATCTCAAGCCAAACCGCCTCTCTTCAAATCCCAGCCCAGCCACTTGTTAACCGGTGTAAGCACAGGAAAGCTCCACACCCTCTCAGTTCCAGGTTTCTCCCTCTGCAAACGTAGCGGAAGAAGAACAACCGAGAGTGACTAGGGGTAAAACAGTGCTCACTCCCTGCTGGCCGGCACTTAGTCACGCTTATAAACAGTGTATGCAGTGAGGGCTGCCATGCTCCTTTTTCACAGAAGGAAACTGAGGCCCTAGGAAGTGCAGTCATTCACCTAAGACCAGAAGCCCTGCAGTAGCGGTGCTGGGCCTCACCTGGGATTCTAAATCCCCCACAGCTAAGTGCTTTGCATAAGCTATTGGCTCACTCTGGGACGCTTCCTGGTTTCCCGTTTGTTTCCTCCCTTTACTGCAACTTGCCAGACAGATTCTTCCTCCTTTAAACCCCGGTCAAAAGTATCTTCTCTATGAGGTCTTCCCAGTACCTCCTGTGTGCCTGTGCTGCACTTGGGCGATTCTTCAAATAAAACGCCAAGTGCCCCACATTACAATGATTTATTCACATGTGCGTCTTCTTGAAGCCTCCTTGAGAAAGACAATTACCTTATTTATTTTTGTCTTCCTAGAACTCTATAGATATTTGTTGAATGAATAAATAAATCAATGAATAAAACATACATAAGATTCTCAAAGGAACTTTACCCTAACAGCTGTCATTTCAATCTAGATCACTTTTAATCTCTGTTTCTGTCACTGTCAAGTCATTTTTGGTGAGAGAATACCATCAAATGATCTGATATTAATATAGAGCAAGATACAGCACGACTGAAATCTCTCATATGGCTATTTGATCACGCCTTGTCCTTCTCAGATGTCTCTCCTTTTTTAGTGACACTATGTAATAACCCATAATGAGAAGCTGTGTTGCATCCTAATGAGACTTCCTGACTAAAACATCTGAGGTTTGAATTTATTTCCCATAAGTACCATTTCAGCTAAAAGTTTTGCTTTCTCCACAGCATGAGCGTGTCATTTGTTACTGGCTAAGTGCCCGTACCTTCCCTTTATCCGTATTAATCTCCTTTGCATCCAAATACTTCTGAGAGCTGACTTAATAGTTAGCTTTTCTATATAATTTCCTTCTTCGAATGCCTAACTCTTCCTGACTTCATATCTATTGTTCCCAAAATAGAATAGTTTACTGCTTCAAATTTTAGCTTTACTGTCTGTGGTGATTGAAGACAGTTTTTGCTCCTCCTCAGAATGATTGAATTCCATAAGGCTAAAAAAATTGTTTTAAACCTGCTGCTGTCACTTTGTATGGAGTAGTGTTTTTAAAGTAGACGTTAGAAACTTTTATTTGGTATACCAGTACATTGGTACAATACATTGGCAATTTTAATGCTGTCATATCAAATTACTGAGAAGCAGTGCAGGTGAAGAAATGAATAATGGTCTGGGAGGCAGGAAAAAACAAAAACAAAAAGGATTCTAGTACTGTTCTGCCCGTTGCCCAAATCCCCTCAATCTTCAGGCTACAGAAGAAAGGAGAAGTGAGACAGAATGACCTTCAAGGTTTCTTTCAGATCTAAAATGACATGGTTCCTGCAATACCTATCAAAATAACACCAGCATTCTTCACAGAGCTAGAACAAACAATCCTAAAATTTGTATGGAACCAGAAAAGACCCCAAACAGCCAAAGTGATCTTGAAAAAGAAAACCGAAGCTGGAGTCACCACAATCCCAGTCTTCAAGCTGTTTTACAAAGCTGTAATCATCAAGACAGTATGGTACTGGCACAAAAACAGACACTCAGATCAATGGAACCCAGAATCAAGAGAACCCAGAAACGGACCCACAAACATACGGTCAATTAATCTTTGACAAAGCAGGAAAGAATATCCAATGGAAGAAAGACAGTCTCTTCAGCAAGTGGTGCTGGGAAAACTGGACAGCGACATGCAGAAGAATGAACCTGAATCACTTTCTTACACCATACACAAAAATAAACTCAAAATGGATGAAAGGCTTAAATGTAAGACAGGAAGCCATCAAAATCCTTGAGGAGAAAGCAGGCAAAAACCTCTTTGATCTTGGCCACAGCAACTTCTTACTCAACACGTCTCCGGAGGCAAGGGAAACAAAAGCAAAAATTAACTATTGGGACCTCATCAAAATAAAAGGCTTCTGCACAGCAAAGAAAACAATCAGCAAAACTAAAAGGCAACTGACAGAATGGGAGAAGATATTTGCAAACGACATATCAGAGAAAGGGTCAGTATCCAACATCTATAAAGAACTTCTCAAATTCAACACCCCAAAACCAAATAATCCAGTGAAGAAATGGGCAAAAGACATGAATAGACACTTCTCCAAAGGAGACATCCAGATGGCCAACTGACACATGAAAAAATGCTCAACATCACTCACCACCAGGGAAATACAAATCAAAGCCACAATGAGATACCACCTCACACCTTTCAGAATGGCTAACATTAACAACTCAGGCAACAACAGATGTTGGCGAAGATGCAGAGAAAGAGGATCTCTTTTGCACTGCTGGTGGGAATGCAAATTGGTGCAGGCACTCTGGAAAACAGTATGGTGGTTCCTCAAAAGATTAAAGATAGAACTACCCTATGACCCAGCAATTACACTACTAGGTATCTATCCAAGGGACACAGACATGCTGTTTTGAAGGGGCACATGCACCCCAATGTTTATAGCAGCACTATTGACAATAGCCAAAGTATGGAAAGAGCCCAAATGTCTATCGATGGATGAATGGATAAAGAGGATATACAATGGAGTATTACTCGGCAATCAAAAAGAATGAAATCTTGCCATTTGCAACGACATAGATGTAACTGGAAGGTATTATGCTAAGTGAAATTAGTCGGTCAGAGGAAGACAAATATCATATGATTTCACTCATATGAGGACTTTAAGACACAGAACAGATGAACACAGGGAAGGGAAGCAAAAATAATATAAAAACAGGGAGGGAGACAAAACATAAGCGACTCTTAAATATAGAGAACAAACAGAGGGTTACTGGAGGGGTTGTGGAAGGGAGGATGGGCTAAATGGGTAAGGGATATTAAGGAATCTACTCCTGAAATCATTGTTGCACCATATGCTACCTAACCTGGATGTAAATTAATTAATTAATTAATTAAAAGAAATTAAAAAAATTTTTAAATGACATGATTCCTTAATGGGCCTTCAAGTGGTCATTCAACCAACATTGTTGAGTACCTACTACGGACTTATGCCTGTTGAAGTGTAATGATTTAAACTTAAACCCAGACCAGATGCGGAATGGAATGGTTTGGTTAAGAGAGTTATGGCACAAAAACTAAATATGTGTCTTTAGTATTCAAGAGCGACTTCATAATGAACTATAACGAAGACAGTTTCTTTGAGACTAGGGTGAGCTGAGACTCATGGACTGTTGAAGTACTGCAGGAAGACTTAGGAATAGCCCTTTATGAGATCCATGCCAGCACTTATGGCAAGCTGCTTGTAGAAAAGCAGTGCCCTGGGGCGCCTGGGTGGCTCAGTCGGTTAAGTGTCCGACTTCGGCTCAGGTCATGATCTCACGGTCCGTGAGTTCGAGCCCCTCGTCGGGCTCTGTGCTGACAGCTCAGAGCCTGGAGCCTGTTTCAGATTCTGTGTCTCCCTCTCTCTCCGATCCTCCCTGTTCATGCTCTGTCTCTCTCTGTCTCAAAAATAAACGTTAAAAAAATTTTTTTTTTAAAGAAAAGCAGTGCCCTAGTGTTCTAGAACCCAGTTCTGTCCCTCCCCTGTTGTGTGGCTAGGAGAAAGTCACAACACCTCTCTGCGCTACCATTTCCTCCTCTGTAAAAGGAGAGAATGACACGTTATAGACCAAGGTCTCCTGAGCTCCAAATCAAATGATTCTTTGAGATTAAGGAGGCTAAAGTGTTACCTAGTCAGAAAGAGAGGTCTGGCTGTTGTCTGCAAAAGAAACTGGGTGCTTATCATGAGGATTATATTACCTTTTGAGGACAAGTAAATTGTTGCTCCACGGAGTGAAACAATGACATAAAAACAGCGTGTTCTTACTCTCAAGATTCTAGGACACAGAAGCAGTCATTCACTGCTCACTTCTTAAAAATGAGTTTCCAGTTCACTGTAAAATACAATGTACAGGGAGTTAGAAGAGAGGGTCCGTTTTCTGTGCCTTAGTGAAGAGAGCCCCGTCTCGCCGTGCTCTCCATGACTGATCACAGTCATGCTCCTAAAGATGGTCCATTTGTACTTTTTTTAGGAGGGGTGGGGGATGGGGATGTGGAAAGCACGGCTCCTTTCTGGATTGCTTCCTTACCTCTCATATTTGCTTTGTCTGCTTACACTTCTTTTCCTATCCCCAATCACATTCTCTGCTTCTTGATGAAACTGATATTCTAATCTATGGCTAATGCAATAGACTTATGACCGGGTTGGAAAAGAGAGGGGAAGGATGGGATAGAGCTGAGAATGATTATCACAATTTCTTGAAAACATTTGAATTCTTTATGTCTCCTGTCAGACAAGTTTTTAATCTCATTCCTGAGATGATAAATCTTTCAGCGTTCTGAGGGATGGCTTTGAAAATATAGGCGTGTCTTCAACATCTTTTTTCTTTTTAACTTCTTAAAAAATTCTCTATTTCTCTGCTGGTTCAGCTTTTGGGAGATAGGTTCCAACGGCATGCCCTTGAGGTTGTGGCCAGGGTCTGGCATGGCCCTACTCTGGTCTTGCCACTACATCTGTACCAGTCACCCCAGGCTCGATTCTGCTCTGAATGTGCCAGGTGACTGCAACTCCACACCACTGCTCTGGTCCCCACAGCCCAGGGGGGCTTCCCTCTATCATTCTTCCCTCTATCATTACTTTCTTCATCCCCTTTACTTTCCATAGCACTTTGCCATTTGTAAAAACACCGGGCAGAGCAATCATCTTTTACTCTCTCAATAGCTCCTTGAGGAATGCAACCCAAACGTGATTATCTCCATTGTACAGAAGAAAAACCTGAGGCAAGCTCAGAGAAGTTCAATGATTTGTATGAGGTCACATCTGGCGACTGGGATTCAAATTCAAGCTTATCTAGGCAACGGAGCTCTCTTCTTGTGGGGAGAAAGATGATTGCAACAGAATCATAATATGGAGAAATTTCATAAATCACCCTGGGATGACCTGCCAGGGGGATTCTCTAAAGGTGAGGACCTGCATCCTATAACTGACTTCCCTCTCAGCTGGCTCCCTATGGAGGTAAGTCATGCTGTAAGGCACACAGTGAATGGAGACGGTAGGCTGAGAGGGCCTAGAGCTGGAACATGAAGGAGATGTCACACCTACCCAGGGAGACTGAACCAGTGCAGGACTGGTGAAGGATGCCATCTCTGCCACACTGTTTAAAACTGCGGGAAGCGGGGCGCCTGGGTGGCTCGGTCGGTTAAGCGTCCGACTTCGGCTCAGGTCATGATCTCACGGTCCGTGGGTTCGAGCCCCGCGTCGGGCTCTGTGCTGACAGCTCAGAGCCTGGAGCCTGCTTCAGATCCTGTGTCTCCCTCTCTCTGTGACCCTCCCCCATTCATGCTCTGTCTCTCTCTGTCTCAAAAATAAATAAACGTTAAAAAAAATTTAAAAAAAAAATAAATAAAACTGCGGGAAGGACCAAAGCCCAGGAGCCTGGGAAGTTCCTGCCTTGCTAGTGAGCCTAAAGTGAAGGCTTTTGATTCTGGGGCTACCTGATGGGGCCCAGCTGGCCCCAACAGGGTGGGATTCTTTTGCAGGTAAGGAGGAACCGCCCCTGCCCACTTCCTGCATGTGGCCCGGAGGGAAGCCCCTTGATTCTGCTGAGATTTGTCTCCCTGGAGGGGAATGTCACAGTTGGGCCAAACTATCCCTCCCAGGGCCACTACTAGCCCATACAGCACCTTTATGGATTAGGGAAAAAAAGCATCACCTCCTCAGATGTCTTCGTGAAAACAAGAAAATACTGCTCCCCTCCTTCAGGCAGATGTAACTCCACACCATGGTACACAGCTCAGCAAGTGGGTTTTAACTCTTATCTTTTCAACTAGGTACCCTTGTACAGTAGACAACCTACACAATGGCACACAGCCCAATCCTTCCCTCTTCCTAGTGGGGGTGTCTGAAGATCCTAGAAGCCTCTCCCACTTCACCTCAGCATGCTGGGCCCCGCTAATCAGGCTTGTTCACCACTAGGCCACTGGAGAATCATCATCTTCCTTTGTTATCATGATTGCTGAACTGCTGCTACCCAAGAGGCCACATAGATGGAGTTGCCCAGGTGCCAATATGAGCAGCCAAAGCAGATCAGAGATTATTTAAGGAGACCCCATAACTTGAAGGAAGAAGACCAAGTTAAATAACTAGAAGAGAGGACTCATATTGAGATAGATTTAGAAGAAGAAAAAGTGAGTCTTTAAAATAAGAATTTTAAGGAGATTCACATAGAAATTAGAAAGAATCAGGGGCTCCTGGGTAGCTCAATCAGTTAAGCATGCGACTTCAGCTCAGGTCACGATCTCACAGCTCATGAGTTCGAGCCCTGCGTTGGACTCTGTGCTGACAGCTCAGAGCCTGGAGCCTGCTTCCAATTCTGTGTCTCCCTCTCTCTCTCTGCCCCTCTCCCACTCCCACTCAGTCTTTTTCTCTCAAAAATAAATAAACGTTAAAAAAATTTTTTTATTAAAAAAATAGAAAAAAGAATCAGATGAAGACACATGGTTTTGGGAAGTTAAAAAGACAATTTCTAAAGCTAAACTTTTTTTTAATGTTTGTTTATTTATTTTTGAGAGACCACAAGCAGGGAAGGGGTAGAGAGAGGGAGACAGAGGATCTAAAGTGGCTCTTTGCTGACAGTAGCAAACCTGATGCAGGGCTTGAACTCATGAACCGTGTGATCATGACCTGAGCCAAAGTCAAACACTCAACCGACTGAGCCACCCAGGTGCTCCTAAATTTAAACAATTTAATTGTGGAAGTGAAAAATAGAATGAGGACCACTGAAAATTGATTTAGTGACCCGAAATGTGCAAAAGGAGAACAATCCCACAGTACCAAACCAAAACCACAAAGAAATGGAAATTAGAGTGAAAAAGTTTAAAAACATGGATGAAGCATCTAGGAGATACACACTTAGTAGGATAACCAAATGGAGCAAAAATAATAAGGGAGTGAAGCGATAACCAAAGGAGCAATAGACGAAAATTTTATGAGCTTCGAGAAACTTGAATTTTCGGATCAAAAAGCTTCACTGAATGCTACACAGCAGTCACCGAAAAACACATACCTAGGACTTTCTGTTCTGGACAAGACAGGGGACACATTTCTCTCTATTCCTCCTGCTAAATGCAGCTGAAATCTCTAGACATAATATGTAAAACAAACATAAGAAAATTCTGATTGATGGAGAGAGAAGGCAGACCAGCTCAGGCACCTCAGGACACAAAGAACAATGTGGCAATAAACTCCTTGGGTTTTCTTTTTGCGCCCTATGTATCCCGACCGGGCACCAGAGGAGCCCAGGAGTAGGAAACGCCAACAGGCACAAACAAAAGAAAAAAAATAGCCGCAAGAAAACTCTGATTTCTGCAGCCAAAGGAATGGGAAAGGGCAGCCTAACAAGACAGAAGCCTTTGTGACAACATGTACCCCATTCCAGCCAAACTCCAGAGAAAAAAATGACATATAACATTCCTACTCCCACTCTCCCACCCCTGGTCAGTGGAAGCTAGCAGAGAACCGGGATGTCTACCCCTGCCCTGAGGTCACAAGACACATCTCCCACTCTGCACCGGGGGGTGCAGCAGAGTCTCAGTGGGCGACTTGGGCTTCCATCCTCACTCCAGGGGTCATGAGGCACGGTTGCCTTTCCTTACTAGTACAGTGTCTGTTGAGGCCTGCTAAAACAGAATTCAAATGAGATCCAGAATCTCATAACATAATACCCCAAATGTCCAGGATACAATTTAATTTATTATTTATTTATTTTTAAATATTTATTTATTTTTGGGAGAGAGCAAGAGGGGCAGGGGCAGAGAGAGGGGCAGGGAGGATCTAAAGCAGGTTCTGTGTGGACAGCAGTGTGTCTGATGTGGGGCTTGAACTCGAGGACTACAGGATCATGACCTGAAGTTGGATGCTCAACCGACTGAGCCACCCAAGCGCCCCTGAGATACAATTTTAAAAATCAGTTATAAGTGTCTGACTCTTGACTTCAGCTCAGGTCATGATCTTATAGTTCAGGGTGGCAGCAGGGAAGTATTTGAGCCCCACATTGGGCTCTGACTGACAGTGCAGAGCCTGCTTGGGATTCTCTCTCTCCCTCCCTCCCTCTCTGCTCCTTCTCTCCCATGCACTCTCTTTCTCACTCTTTCTATCAAAATAAATAAATGTAAAAAAAAAAAGCTTTATTAAAAAATCAGTTATCCTACCAAGAACAAGAAAAATCTCATCTTGGGTTGAGAGAAAGACAATCAACAGACACCAAAATGGAGAAACTATAGATGTTAAAATGATTTGACAATGTTTTTAAAGTGGCTTTCCTAAAAATCCTTCAATAACCAATCATGAGTTCTCAAATGAAAACATAGGATGGCACAAAAACAGACACTCAGATCAATGGAACCCAGAATCAAGAGAACCCAGAAACGGACCCACAAACATACGGCCAACTAATCTTTGACAAAGAGGAAAGAATATCCAATGGAAGAAAGACAGTCTCTTCAGCAAGTGGTGCTGGGAAAACTGGACAGCGACATGCAGAAGAATGAACCTGAACCACTTTCTTACACCATACACAAAAATAAATTCAAAATGGATGAAAGACTTAAATCTTAAAAGACAGGAAGCCATCAAAATCCTTGAGGAGAAAGCAGGCAAAAACCTCTTTGATCTTGGCCACAGCAACTTCTTACTCAACACGTCTCCGGAGGCAAGGGAAACAAAAGCAAAAATTAACTATTGGGACCTCATCAAAATAAAAATCTTCTGGGGCGCCTGGGTGGCGCGGTTGGTTAAGCGTCCGACTTTAGCCAGGTCACGATCTCGCGGTCCGTGAGTTCGAGCCCCGCGTCAGGCTCTGGGCTGATGGCTCGGAGCCTGGAGCCTGTTTCCGATTCTGTGTCTCCCTCTCTCTCTGCCCCTCCCCCGTTCATGCTCTGTCTCTCTCTGTCCCAAAAATAAATAAAAAACGTTGAAAAAAAAAATTAAAAAAAAAAATAAAATAAAAAATAAATAAATAAATAAAAATCTTCTGCACAGCAAAGAAAACAATCAGCAAAACTAAAAGGCAACTGACAGAATGGGAGAAGATATTTGCAAACGACATATCAGAGAAAGGGTCAGTATCCAACATCTATAAAGAACTTCTCAAATTCAACACCCCAAAACCAAATAATCCAGTGAAGAAATGGGCAAAAGACATGAATAGACACTTCTCCAAAGGAGACATCCAGATGGCCAACTGACACATGAAAAAATGCTCAACATCACTCACCACCAGGGAAATACAAATCAAAGCCACAATGAGATACCACCTCACACCTTTCAGAATGGCTAACATTAACAACTCAGGCAACAACAGATGTTGGCGAAGGTGCAGAGAAAGAGGATCTCTTTTGCACTGCTGGTGGGAATGCAAATTGGTGCAGCCACTCTGGAAAACAGTATGGTGGTTCCTCAAAAGATTAAAGATAGAACTACCCTATGACCCAGCAATTACACTACTAGGTATCTATCCAAGGGACACAGACATGCTGTTTCGAAGGGGCACATGCACCCCAATGTTTATAGCAGCACTATTGACAATAGCCAAAGTATGCAAAGAGCCCAAATGTCCATTGATGGATGAATGGATAAAGAAGAGGTGATATATATATATACAATGGAGTATTACTCGGCAATCAAAAAGAATGAAATCTTGCCATTTGCAACGACATGGATGGAACTGGAGGGTATTATGCTAAGTGAAATTAGTCAGTCAGAGGAAGACAAATATCATATGATTTCACTCATATGAGGACTTTAAGACGCAGAACAGATGAACACAGGGAAGGGAAGCAAAAATAATATAAAAACAGGGAGGGAGACAAAACATAAGAGACTCTTAAATATGGAGAACAAACAGAGAGTTGCTGGTGGGGTTGTGGGAGGGGGGATGGGCTAAATGGGTAAGGGATATTAAGGAATCTACCCCTGAAATCATTGTTGCACTATATACTAATTTGGATGTAATTTAAAAAAATAAAATTAAAATAAAAACAAAACAGAAATTTAAAAAAATGCTGATTAGAAACTGATTAGAAATCTTCAATAATAATTGATGTCTATTGAACACATAATGTAATAGGAACTTTTATTACGTCATTTAATCTCAAGAAAATTCTATGAGTTAGGTCTTATTTTTGTCATTCCTTTTTTCAGGAGAGGAAAATTAATTGCTACATGACTTCAAAATTAAAACGTATATGGTATTTTAATATTATGAATATTAAGCTATGATTACAATAGAAAAAAGAAAACATAGGAAATATCAACAAAGAAATAGACGTTATAAAAAATAACCATACGGATATTATATAACTGGAAAATACAACAAAAGAAGTTAAAAAAAGAACTCCCTGGATAAACTCAGTAGTAGAGTGGAGGTAACAAAGGATAAAATCAGTGAATTTAAGGCCAAATTAATAGTGTGTACCCATTCTGAACAACAGAGAGAAAAACGATTGGGGGCAGGGGGAAGAGGAAGTTATCGCTCATCTTATCGGAGTTCCAGAAAGACAGGGGAGAGAGAGAAAGTGGGACTGAAAAAGCAGTTGAAGAATAATTGCTGAAAATTCCCCAAATTTGGCAAAAGACAAAAGTCTAGATTGAAGAAGCTGTAAGATTCCAGAAGGGATAAACTCAAATAAACAAACACCAAGGCATCATATTTGTACTTCTGAAAACTACCAACAACAACAAAAAAATCTTGACATCAGAGAGAAATGACAAACGACTTACAGAGGAACACTGATTCCAATGACAGCCCAATTCTGATTTGAACTGGAGGCTGGAAAGAAGCGGTGCAACATTTCTCAAGTGCTGAAAGAAAATCACCATCAACTTAGAATTCTATATCCAGCAAAAATATCCTTCAGACAGGAAGGTGGAAGACTAAGAGGAAGAAAAACTAAGGGAAATTGTGGTGACCAATAAACCTCCCCTAAAAGGATGAGTAGAGGTAACTCTTCAGATGCAAAGGAATGATAAAAGAAGGAAACTTGGAACATCAGCAATAAAGAAAGGATAACACAAAGAGTAAAAATATTGGTTAATATAAAATGCCATTTTCCTCTTGAGTTTTAAAATTTGTGTTTCGGGGGTGATTGGGTGGTTCATGGGTTCAGGCCCCACATCAGGCTCTGTGCTGACAGCTCAGAGCCTGGAGCTTGCTTCAGATCCTGTGTCTCCCTTTCTCTCTGCCCCCCCTCTGCTCATGCTCACTCACTCTCTCTCTCAAAAATAAATAAACATTAAAATTTTTTTAATATTTTAAATTTGTGTTTGGTATTGGAAATAAAAATTATAAATATTGTTGGATGATCTCAATGTATATAATATTTAAGACAATTATATTAAAAAGGAGGGAGGGTAAAGGGACAAAAATGCACATTTCACTTGAAGTGGTAAAATGTCAGCATCAGTAAACTGTGATAAGTTATGTATGCACAATTTAATATTTGACCAACAAATAAAAAACTAGACAAAAAGATACACCCAAAAACATTACAGACAACTCAAATTGGGATTCTAAAAAATTGCTCAAGTAATCACAGGGAGGCAAGAAAGACAGGAATGAAAAATGAGGGACAAGCAGAAAATAAATAATAAAATGTCAGACTTATAGTACTAATATTTAAGTTCTAATATTTCAATAATTAAGGTAGATGTAAGTAGTATAAATAGACTAATTAAAAGACAGAGATTGGCAGATGGATTTTTAAAAACATGCCCTGGTGAAAATCCTAAACTCCAAGAGTAAGGCATAACAATCCTAAGCTTTTAGGCAATGTGAACAGCTTGCTTATGAAGGAAAGAGGGTCTTCCAGAATTATTTTGTGGACTCCACAGACTGCCCTTGTTAAAATGTATTGAGACCTAATATTTGTTAGTCACAGTTCTAAGCAGTTTATGTGATCTCATTTTTATAATTCTATGGAACCCCATTTTATAGAGGAGGAAATTAAGGCTAACTTTCCCAAGGTGACTTGATTAGTAAGAATCTAAGAAGATTCAAACCCAGGGAAAGAAATGAAAGAAACTAAAGAATGAGTACAAGTTAGCTACCTAAATAAGAGAGAGAGAAGAGAGTTTCCAGACAGAGAACAGCACACTGGGAGGTTCTGAGGATGGAAAGGAACACCTATTACATGCTGCGTGTTTTAAATACGCTATTCACTACCACAAAACCCCAACAAGCAGGTATTAGGGTGTCCCTTTTGCAGATGAAGAGACTAAGCAAAGTTAAGTAACTTGCTCAAAATAATCCAGTAGTAGGTGATAGAGCAAGAATTTAAAACTGGGTCAGCCGCAATCTGCTATTGGGTCAACAGGCCAGAAAGGCTCTTGGAACATATTTCTACGATGGTTGTCATTATCATTCCATAGTTTCCCTATAGTGACCCAGCAATTAAAACTTTAAAGAGAAAAGGATCTACCTACCTTCCTGGGTTATTTTACTCAAGTCCACTGGGTCTGAGTGTCATCTATAAAAGAAAGAATTGAGCATCATCAGTGTTTTTCTTTTTTTTTAATTAATTTTATTTTTAAGTAAACTCTATGCCCAACAAGTGGCTTGAACTCATGACCCTGAGATCAAGAGTCACATGACTGAGCCAGCCAAGTGCCTATGGCATCTTGCCTTAGTAAATATCTTAAGCTGAAGGAATTTTAAAAAATTATTTTTAATGTTTATTTATTTTTGTGAGAGAGACATAGTGTAAGAGGGGGAGGGGCAGAAAGAGGAAAACACAGAATCCAGAGCAGGCTCCAGGCTCTGAACTGTTAGCACAGAACCCGACCACATGGGGTTCGAGCCCACGAACCATGAGATCATGACCTGAGCCGAAGTTGGATGCCCAACTGACTGAGCCACCCAGGTGCTCTGAAGGAATTTTTTAAAGATTTTATTTTTAGGTAATCTCTACATCCAACATGGGACTCAGAACTACAACCCTAAGATCAACAGTCACACTCTGTACCAGCTGAGCCAGCCAGGCACCCCTAGTGTATTTCTAACTTTGGTGAATGAAGGGCAGACCAGTGGAATCCTTTATTCAGTTCAGATCCTATTAAATGGAAGCCCAATGTAGAAGACAGGTACAAGCAGAGCAAACGTGACTGAAGGGAGCTGGAAGATGGAGGGCTAGTGCTAGACCCTCTTCAGTTAAAGCACTCTGTTACAACCCTGAGTTCTGGAACCAGTACATGGAGAGGCCCTGCGCACAGGGGAGCATGTTGGAGGCACTCTCTCCCATCTTAGTGTAGGATAGGGAGAGAGGTGGATGACCTTGATTTTGTTAAAAACAAGGATTTATTCATATTTTGTTACGAGGGACTACGTACCAAGACATTGTGTCTTAGTCTTTTCTTTGAATCAGGGATGTTCTGGGAAGGATCTGGGCCGTAGAGTCAGACGTGACTTGAATACCAGCTCTTGCCCTTGCTAGCTTTTGTGACCTTGGACAACTATGTAACCTTTCAGTTTTCACATCATAATAAACAGATAATACTGACTTTGGGGAGTGTTGTGAGGATTAAATTAAATAATAAGGATAAACCACCCAGCAGAGAATCGGTGTACTGTAGACATTTAATAAAAAGCAGCTATTATTATTTGAAACTCTGAGATCTTGACACTTAAAGTCTGCTTCTTCTTTCACAATTTGTGGAGCTTGGTTCTTTCTTTCTTCTCTTTTTTTCTTTTTTCCTTTTTTTAAAACTGTAAATTAATTGATGTAAAAAGAGATGATACTTTTTGCAAATTCTGGAATGTCGACCATACTTTAAATCTGTAAATGTAAGGTGTGGATTATGAAAAACCACAGTGACGTTGAAGAAATGATACACTTTTATAATCTAGACCCTGACTAATGACTGTTGCACATGCTGATTAGCTTGAAACCAAACAGCCAGAGTGTTTACAGAATAATCCATTATTAAAACATACATATTTTCAAAAATAAAAGATGCTTTTCTGATTCTAGTATGGACAAGATAAGGATAACCTAATTTTACAGAACTTCCGTCTTAAAATATAAGTGATGCTTTGTGCACCATCATATAGTTGGGGGCATAGCCTAATCTTCCAGAGCCCGTGGTTTACCAGAGGCTAAAGTCATGGCAGATTTCCTATAATGGTCCATGAATCCCTGCCGCTTCCCATGAAGCTTAATGGGAGAACATTTGAGAGCATATGGTACTTTGTCAACTGATCCTAATGTGTCCATTAGTGTGGCTCCACAGGGAATTTCAATCTATGCCTAAAGAATGGTCACTTGGGGAACAGAAATAGCTATTTACAGCCCCCACCTCCCAATAACTCTGTCCTCTGTCCAGCCTCCCCCTCTTTTTTCAGTCCTACCAGAAAGACATATAACTAGGTGTGTGCCATTAAGGGTATCTGCATTATCCACACTTGAGCCATAATCTCTTAAGGCACACCACCTTGATATCCTTCAAGACCTTATGCAGACAATACCTCATTTGACCCTCACAATACTCCTCCGAGCTAGGTTTTGTTATTCCATTTCACAGATGGGGAAAACAGAAGCACACAATGGTTAAAGTATTTGCTTGGAGGTCAGAGGTAAGTGGTAGAACTACGCTGAGTCCAGTGCAATCGCCCAACTCCATGCTGGATGTGTAGAGGCGTCTACTTGGATTGATTGGGTTCTGTGAATTTCTGTTCTTTGTTAGCCTGAATCAAGATGTGGCCCAAATTAAATATACCCACATTTATTCATTCATTAAAATAACATTCATAGGGGAGGGGAAGAGGGAAAAAAAGTTACAGAGAGGGAGGGAGGCAAACCATAAGAGACTCTTAAATACTGAGAAGAAACTGAGAGTTGATGGGAGGTGGGGGAGAGGGGAAAGTGGGTGATGGGCATTGAAGAGGGCACCTGTTAGGATGAGCACTGGGTGTTGTATGGAAACCAATTTGACAATAAATTATGTTTTAAAAAATAAAATAAAATAAAAACAATTAAAGTATAAGAATAAAAAATAAAATAAAATAAAATAAAATAAAATAAAATAAAATAAAATAAAATAAAATAACATTGACTGGGAGCCATAGGGTAAAGTACTACGCTATGAAGGGAGTAGTGTCCTAGAAAATTCAAGAGCTTTGGAATAATTCAGCACACAGATATATGGACGTCCTGGACCTACTAAGTTCTCATTAAGTGCTAGTTATTGTTAGTAAGAGGTGCTATGGAGATGAATCACACATGGTCCTGACCCTGAAATGGCTCTAAAGTTTAAATAAATTATATGATGATCTTAAAAAATAAAAGAGCTGACTCCCTTTCTTACATCTTATATTTTACTTTTCATTTTAAAATAAAATCCAGGGGTGCCTGGGTGGCTCAGTTGGTTAAGTGCCCAGTTTCGGCTCAGGTCTTGATTTCAGGGTTGTGAGTTCAAGCCCCACACATGGTTCCATGCCAGGTGTGGAGCCAGCTTAAAAAACAAAAGGTTTTTTTAATTAAAAAAAATAAAAATAAGAAAAATAAAATCCAAATGGATGAAAGATTTCTGTGGTGAAACCATGAAAGTACTAGAAGAAAATACAGTTTAATTTAATCTTGGAGAAAGAAAGGTCATAAACATTCAATAGAAGATAAAAATCAGTAATTAATGGGGAGCCCTGGTGACTCAATTGGTTGGATGTCCAGCTTCAGCTCAGGTCATGATCTTACAGCTCATGGGTTCGAGCTCCAGGTCGGGCTCTGTGCTGACAGCATGAAGCCTACTTGGGATTCTCTCTCTCTCTGCCTCTCTTTCTCTGAAAATAAATAATTGATTTTAAAAATGTTTTTAAATAAAAATAAAAATCAGTAATTAAAAGATCAACAACCCAGTAGAAAAATTGGTGAAAGATAGGAATAGCTAATTGATGGTAAAGCAAATATAAATGGTTCATCTATAGAAATGCCCAACCTCACTCATTAAAGATATTGAAATAAAGGCAGCATTGAGATATCATGTAATGACAAAGACAAAAAGTTTCATAATACATGTGTTGTTGGAGATGTTGGAAAACAAACCCATGTTTTGTTGGTGGGGGTGTCTATTTGTACATTTTCTATGAAGGGCAATTTGGCAGTATCTATGAAAAAGTTTTAAATGTGTACCAGTAGCAAAACATTTCAAATAACCAAAATGCCCAACATTAAAGTAGAAATAAATTATGGCACATGCATTTAATGAAATGCCATATAACTCTTTTTTTTTTTTTTTTTTTTTTTAAGTTAGGCTCTGGGTTTTTTTCTCCATATAACTCTTTAAAAAAAGAAAAAGAAAGCTCTTTGGCTACTGCTGATTGAGAACAATTTTCACAATATATTGTTAATTTTTTTAAAGCAAGGCACAAAATCATAAGTACCATTAGCTACCATTTGTATTTTTAAAAAGAGAAACAAATTGTTATTTAAGAATATACATAAGACTCATAACACTAGCTGACTGGGGGAAAGAACTAGAAGGCTGAAGGACAGGCTCTCACCTACACACTTTGTAGCTTCTGAATTTTGAACTTCACATTGGTATTAGATGGTTTTAAATTCTAATATTGATAAGATCTTTTAACCTAGCAATTTCAGTTCTAGGTATTAACTCTACAAATGTATTTACACATGTATTCCATATATACAAAGGCACTCACTGCAGTGTTTTATATAATGACTAGAGGCTGCAAACATCCTAAATGCTCATTAAGAGGAGAGCTTAATAAATTATAATTCAGTTATTCAAAGAGTTGAATGCTTTCATTAAAAAAAAAGAAAGGGGCACCTGAGTGGCTTGGTCTGTTAATTACCCAACTTCACCTTAGGTCACGATCTCCCGGTTCCTGAGTTCAGGCCCTGCATTGGGTCCCACGCTAACAGTGTGGAGCCTGCTTGGGATTCTCTCTCTCTCCCTCATTCTCCGCCTCTCCCCCACTTGCTCTTCTCTCTCTCTCTCTCTCTCTCTCTCAAAATAAATAAACTTTAAAATGAAGAAGAAAGACTGAGGGAGAATAACTATAAATAGTTTTCAGGGCAGGGTGCCTGGGTGGCTCAGTGGGTTAAGCGTCGGACTTGGACTCAGGTCATGATCTCACGGTTTGTGAGTTCAAGCCCTGAGCCCCACATCGGGCTCTGTGCTGACAGCTCAGAGCCTGGAGCTTGCTTCAGATCCTGTGTCTCCCTTTCTCTCTGCCCCTCGTATGTTCGTGCTCTGTCTCTCTCTCTCAAAAATAAACATTAAAAAAATGTTTTAATAAAAATTTTTAAATAGTTTTGAATTAAAAAAAGATATATATATAGAATGGAATGTATTACATGATAATAGTATGCTTGTATATAGACTATACAAGACCATAGACTATTTCTGGAAGAATATACTGTTAATACTGGTTGCCCAGTGGTGGCGGGGGACCAGGGGTAGTTTGGCAGGGGGAGGGCAGCTTGGGACTGACATGTGACCGACAGACAGACATGGGAAAACAACTTGCTTTTCACTGTCTATCTCTTTGTGGCTTTTGAATGTTTTACCATGTGCAAATATTATGCACTCAACAAAAAAATTTTAAGCACATTATGTTCAAATATAGGGGCCCATATGTATTAAGTTGAAAGTTGTCTCCCTGTGGGTTCTGCCTGTTGATTCAGCTTCTATCATTAGAGTCACATGTAAAGTAGGTTTAACCCCTCTCAGTCCAGAGGCTCTTGAGATATTTGAATACTCAAAGTGATCACTTCTCTGGCCAAGCTCGCTCAGAGTCCCAAATTGCTTGTTCTAGGAAAGGCCCTTCCCCATCCTGGTTCCTCTCTTTGGACCCTCCTGATCCCCAGGATTTCTTGGAAAGAGCACTATCCAAGGCTGAGCACAGCTCTTCATGAATGTATTGGGCTGCTGTCACCTCTCCATTGCTGTTATGACCTTCTCCCTACTGGGGTTTCTGCCTTGGATGGGGAGAGTCAAGCCAGTGGGAAATGGCAGGAACACATCATCCCCTGAGGTGCCCTGCCTCCAGCCTACTGAGGCAAGGCTAGCCCAGTGCTTTTCCTTTCTCCTGGGAGGGGGCAGTGCTCATCCTATACCTTGTAACCTCTTACTTGCAGCAGAGTCTGGATTCAGGGTGGCTGAAGGAAGGGACAGTTTAAAACACGGTGTTCATGAGACACTCATGAAACATTTAAGAATCAAAAATGCCAAGGTGGTTCAGTGGTGAGGGGTTGTGTTCAGGAAAGCATCTCCAAGTCGTGTTGGGGGAGAGCAAGATGAATCCACAACTGGCTAAAGATGTGCTCACATATACTGTGCTCTCCTTGTCCACTGTGGCTCTGCATCAAAATAAGGAAGTCTCTGGGCTGCTCTGGGAAGGGCAAGGTGGAACTCAATGGCCTCTGCAAGCACTTCTACCCTAGAAACCATCATGAATTTACCTCATCCCTTGGCCTTTCTTTTCCTTTCAAATACAATGCTCGTTTTTTCTGATTATAAAAAAAATAATACACATCTATCGTATACAATTTAGAAAATACAAAAAATTTAGAAAAGAACAACCATAATCTTACCACATACACCATCTATTTCTATTTCTATTTATTTTGTTTCTTACAAAATTGACCACCTAGCATCCAATTTTGCATTCTACTCTTTGGATTGAACATTACAGCCCAACATTTTTCATGTTAACTGTTTTCAAAACCGTAATCAGCAATGCTTGAAAGCAGTCTTAAGTTTAGAGATATACTGCAATCATTTATATAATCATCTGCCTATTTTGAGACATTTTGTTTCCAATTTTCCCCTAAAGAATGCTATGATTAATACCTTTATACATAAATCGACATCTGCCTCCTTGATTAGGTTTTAGAGTAAATTTCTGAAAGTAGAAGTCTTGAGTCAAAGGGCTCTTCATACATACTGTTCAATTGCATTCCAGGAGGGATGCACCAATTCACTGTGCATATACAGGTGCCCCTCTTGCCTCTCGTTTGCCAAACTGAGAGTCATTAAAAAACCTTTTTTTTTTTTTTACTAATTTTATAGGTAACAAAATGCTATCTCATTACTTTAAAAATGTATTTGCATTTATTTGATTACAAGTGAAGCTAAAATGTGTTTTCATATGTTTATCATACTTCAGGGGAGATACATATAAAGTGCCTGTCCAATAGTATTGCCGTATTTAGCCAGTCAGGCAACATTTTCGTTATTAATATTGAGTTTTTATCTAAGCACCTTTACACTTGCTTCTCCCATAGAGCAGCACCGAGAAACAAACAAAAGGTATCTAAACAACTGCATGTATATTAAAAAATAACAGATTGCAACTGCCCTCCATTATCTTCCATGAGGCTAATTGAGCCTAAATGGATCCTGATATAAATTTCAGCATTACAGAAAATGAATCCTCATGTTTAGTGGTAAGTGCCCTCTGTAGTAATCAGAATAATTGTATTACGCAGTTCTGAAAAGACAAGAAAGGATTCTTTCTATTTCATTGTGGAGGGCTGGGGGAGACAAGGTAAGAAGGTTAAGAGGCAAGGGGTATATGCTTGGCCCCTGGCTAGGACCTAGAATGCCTGGATCCTCTCCCTAGCTCAATCTGTGACTCTAGTCTCACTTGTCATGGAACTTGAAACAGGTCTTGGTTATTTTGAGGAGATCCTCCTTAACTTACAGATAAGGAAACAGAGATTCTGGGGGGCAGAAGTCTCTAATCAAGGTTATGGGTTTCTTTTCCATGGAAACGACTGTTTTGAAAAGGGAGAAGAATGGGCTATTGGTCTATATAACCGGTTAGAGCAGATGGTGGATGTGACTATGCATCATTTGTTCATCCATAGAGGGGTCCAGGTATTCCCTCAGGTTTCTCCCAAGCTCTGCTACTATGTGAGTCACTGTTGGGAGGGTTCTCTTTGTACCCTGGACGTGGACTGAGTCCCAGTCTGGACAAGATACTTTACAGGCTATAGAGTCTGGAGGAACTAGTCTATGGATGGCTGGGCATAGTTACTCACCATTAGCAGAAAGACAGATGAAAGTCTCTGCTTCTCTCATGGTGTGCCATCTTCACAGCATACAGTAAGCATTTTTAGTTTGCTGACAAACTGCCCTGCAACTTTAAAATCTGGATCCAGATCAGCAAAGGCAGTCTATCCAGCAAACCCACAAAAGTAGGGGGCCTCTGCTTCCATGGGCCTTCAGCTTCTGCAGGGGCCGCTGCAACACTGGCACCCTCAGTTCACGAGGATGTGCTCTCAGGAGGTACGCAAGGTGGCCATTCATGAGGACATGCTCCTAGGTGGTGTGTAACACAACAGCTTTACATCAACACCTCAGATACCATCTCACTCTGCAGCAAACAACTGCAGATGCCCTCTGTTCCAGAAAGGTGCTATGGATATTTACAAGTACCCCATGGCAATGTGGAGCTCTTAGAGGGGGAGAAATCAGAAGTACGAGGGAAGATGATGGCTGTTTTCAATTCTCTGGAGGCTCATGTGGTACCAGACAAATTAGGCTTGTTCTGTGGGCCTCACAGGGCAGAGCCACAACCAATGGGACTGGAGGTGGCTGGGAAGGAGAGCTGGAGTCAATAGAAGGAAGACTTTAGGAGTTAAGTCAGACTTCCGTGTCAGTCTAGGGTTCCTCCCCTCCTACACTAGCAAGAGAGGTAGTGCCTGACCCTACAACTAATCAGAGCAAAACTAGGCCCTATCAAATGTAGTGTTGGTGGACGACTCAAGTATTATCCATAGAGGGGAGCAACTTGATCGGGATCCAGCTCTACTCGAACCTCACTTGCCAAGAATCCTTAACTCCTCTATTTCCTTGCATCATAAGGAAAACTGATAATATATGAGGTCCCTCTGGGCCCTAGAGTTCTCAGTCTATAATTTTGTGTACTTATATCTACACCAATCCATCCCTGTCAACAGATCACTATATTGCTTTAATTCAGCTGCATTTCTGAAACACTTGAATGACACTATTCTAACAATCTCTGTCCAGATTATTCAAAGAGTCTCTTGCCTTAAAAACTTTTGATGACAAAATACAGATCATTGGAGGACATGGGGAGAGAGGGTAGAGGACATTATATTTTCCTAAAACATAGTCTTTGGAGAGCTTTGTTCAATTATTCACTTTTCTATTAGATTACGACATTGAATTTTCTTCACAACATAAAAATGTGCTTTAGGAAGGTCAGGAACGTAACACAGAATTTTCATTAAGGAGAAAAGTTTGCTGATTTGTCTTTAAATTACTAAGAAAGTAGAGGTATAAAAGTATTTCTGACCATGCTTAGAATTCTTAAGCTGCCATATCTGTTTTCCAGTCAAATTGCCCACTTTTTCCGATGAGGTCCAAAGAAAGTAAGGCAGCAACTGCACACTGCCTACCCAGTATCCATCCTGCACTTCCTCCTTAGTAACAGTAACTCCCTCCTTAGTAACACCTGGGTATGGTGCCCAAACAAAACTTTACATTTCCTAGCCTGCACTTCAGCTAAAGATGTCCATTAGGATTTAATGAGTCATGGAAAGGGATTCCCAGGAAAGGTGTTTAATGGAGTGCCCCCTTTTGTCCTTTCCTAATTCTTCCTTCCAGTTGCCTGGGATGTGAAGATGATAGCTGTAGCTATAGCTGAGGAAGCCATTGGGACCATGAGGTGACCTTGAAGATAGAAACCTATGCTAGAGACTGGGGAACAAAAGGATAAAAGGAGCCTAGATATATGTTGTAATCTCTAGGGTAGCCACTAAGACAATAATAAAAAACGTATAATGAAGAAGCTGAGAAAGGAGGAAAAAAAGAATAATAAAAAATAGTTGATTAATCCAAAATAAGGCAAGGAAAACTAGAGAAAAGAATATAAAACAGGTGAGGCAAATGGAAAACAAATACTAAGATGGTGGCTATCAACTCAAACAAATCACAAACCTAAATAAATAGCTGCTGGCACCCCAGTTGTCATAACCACACCCTGGCCAAAGTGGGGACAATCTGGGCCTCACTAGGATATAAGAGCACTGGATTAAAATTCACCTGATATGTGCAAATCCATGAATTCATAATGATATAAAAATCCTACTTGATCATCTTAGGACAATGCCAGGGAACCAACTCATTATCTTGAAAACTGTTAAATATAGGGATAGAATGGAGAATTTATCCCGCCTTTCCTATATAAACTGTACCTGGTCGTGTGCTGGTAAATGTTAACAACTGGCTCTCTGTGTGTGTGTGGGGGGGGGAGCCCTGATTTACATCATTTGCAAATTTCCATGGTGTAAATTCTCTTATTGTGGCCAATTTCAAGCTACCAATGGGAAGAGGTGTGCACAATTAGCTCTCACAAGCTGGTAAATGTGACTCCGGCACACCGCTGACGATATCTCTGAGTAATAACACAGTCGGTGAAGGGAAACACCTCTTAATCAAAAGCATTCCAACTTATAAGTAAAAGGGAAATGATAGAACTAGAACATCACCATTTTGCAACTTGCAGTGAATTAATGGATCTTGGCATTGAGCACCTCAGCTGCTAACATCACACTAGGAGACGCAACCGAACATCGTGTGCCTCCTGATGAAAGAATGCCACACCACTTACGGTCCTGCCAATGGGATCCGGCCCAACTCTGTAGAGTCTCTGGATCCAGCTGCTAATTTTGCAGGAAATACAAAGAACAGGGGACTATGTCAAACTGCACCAGAAGTGTGCAATAAGAAATCCAAACCGTGGGAAACTTCACAGGTCAAATGGTCCAGGTTCTTCAACAGATAAATTGTAAGAAAAAGAAAGGAATGGAAGAGAGGCTGGTAGATTAAAAGAGATTTAAATAACATAATCAACTTTAATAGGCAAGATCTTTTATGGGCAGGATTAAAATACAGTGTCTCGGGATGCAGAGATAGGTGATAAAAGTATAAACATTCCAGGAAATGATCATTCTAAAGTCAGGAAAGTAGTCACTTTTACTGGAATGGAGGTGAGGCCACAGCAGGCATATGAAGGGCCCTGTGTTGGCTGCAGAGTTCTACTTCCCGATCTAGGCTACAAGAACTTGTTATATATAACCCTCATGAGAACTCATGAAACTACATATTTCTTTGCAGTGTTCTGTATCTATGTATGATTTTACAACAAAAGAGGTTAAAACAGAAGTCAGATGAAAGTAGCGCATACTAATGATTTCATTTAACAAAGTTCAAAACCAGACAAAACTAATCTGTGTGCGTTAGAGGCCAAGAGAGTAGCTACCCTTGGGTAGGGCTAAGGTCTGGAAGGAGGCACAAGAAGGCTTCCAGGTAATGTTCTGTTTTTATCTGGCTGCTGGTCACATGGGTGAGCCAACTTTGTGAAAATACATGAGAGAAAATTAATCCATGTTGTGCTAATGCCACTGTTATTTTAGATTTCCTGTTACTTAATCCAAAGTCCCATGATGAGTTAATTGCAGGGTGTCCCCTCTCCACCACTATCGCTGCAATGCCGCCTGCCCTGCGGGTCCTTAATGACTTAGCACAGCACCAGTTGCTGGGGTTTGGGTCAGTCTCCTCTCCAGGAAGCAGGGAGTCTTGAGCACTGAGCCTCCCACTTCCTCTGAGAGTCAGTCAGTCATTCCACCAGACTTAATGAGCCCTGACTTGTAGAATTATAGAGACGCGTCACCCAGTCACTATCGCCATAGGGTCAGGAGTTAGTATAAAGAAATGTGAAATTATTATTTTGTTAATTTTTTAATGTTTATTTATTTGTTTTAAGAGAGAGAGAGAGCATGAGCAGGGGAGGGGCAGAGAGACAGAGAGATTCCCAAGCAGGCTCTGAGCTGTCAACGCAAAGCCTGATACAGGGCACGAACTCACAAACCATGAGATCATGACCTGAGTGGAAACCAAGAGTCCAACACTTAACCGACTGAGCCACCCAGGTGCCCCATGAAATTATTATTTTAAAATGTGCTGTTCAAAGACCCGATATTAAAGCGCACATTAGAAATTCCTTAGAGTTTAGCACTAGGAAAATAATTTGTCTCTTTTGACAAATTGACTTGCTTCCCTTTATCACTTAATGAAAGCTATCTCACTCACCACACATTTCTTCTTGCCTGGGCTGCCAAGGAAATCAGAGTTACATTTATTGCTAAATGACGGCAACTTTTTCTGGCTGATAGTGACAAATCCCACAGCCTCACAGTCTATCCTGCCGATTTCCAAATCTCTGTTTTCTACTCAATACCATCTCCTAAATTTCTTCAACTCCTTAGTATGACAGACCAAACTTCCCAATCTGACTACAACCAAATCCTCCTCCCTCACCCCTCACCACTCACAGCACCCTCTTCGCGTGTCACAACGTTTTTCTCATCATTTCCCAAATGGACCGTGCACTTTAGGCTCGAAGCATTTTCCTTTAAAAAGGTATTAAAAACAACTTCGTTGAGGTATAATCTAAATGCCATAAAATGCACTCACTGTAAGTGTATCCCAAGTACATTCGGGCATGCTCTTATTGCCTTCCTTTTCCACTTAGTGATCTCCTATTCTTCTTCAAGACCCAGGTGCTGTCACCTCCTCTGTGAAGTCACACCCAGCAAACTCACACTGACTAAATTTCTCCCTTCTATAGAAGTTTCCATTTGCCTCTGTTACAGCATTTAGCATATTACATTATTATTCCTTATTGACTTCCACATAGTGTCACAAATGTGAGCTCCTTAATGACAGGTGTGCATCTAAGACATTTCCCACTGCTATGCTGTCTTCCAGAACATTAGTCATTGTCCAAAAGTAGTCAAGTTGCCTAGAGGAAGCTGCTTATCTCCAGTACTGAATAACCTAGGGGACATCACAACTGTGGGAGCTCTGCAAAGAACCAAATAAATCCCTTCTACTTGAGTTTGTCAGAATGCCTGAACCATAGTGCACACTGGCCATGAGCTCTCATTCCAGATTCAAGAGTTATACAAGAGTTTTAGACTTCAGGGAAGACTATGAGTGAAAGCCTGACACAGAATGACTTCTAAGGAACATCAGCAATATCAACAATATACCACATTTCCTTGGACCTAAGCGCCACCAATTGTAAGATACATCCCAGTCTCAGAGGTAAAAAGGTGAGCTTCTTAGAGTCTGTGAAGTATGGTGAATTACTCCCTGCATACCTTAAGGAAGAGCTTAAGCTGAAATACCCTAACACTGAAAATGTTATATAGTGCACATCATGTCCCATCCCTGCCCTGAGAATTTCAAACTACTTTTTAAATTTTTTTTAATGTTTGTTTATTTTTTTTTGAGAGAGAGAGAGAGAGAGAGAGAGAGCGAGCGCCTGAGCAGGGGAGGGGCAGAGAGAGAGACAGGGAGACACAGAATCCAAAGCAGTCTCCAGGCTCTGAGCTGTCTGTCAGCACAGAGCCCCATGTGGGGCTTGACCTCATGAACCACGAGATCATGACCTGAGGTGAAGCTGGCTGTTTAGCCGACTGAGCCACTGAGGCACCCCTCAAACTACTTTTTAAAAGCACTAAGCTATAAACGAAAAATGAAGAGGCTTAACAACATTCTGATTTTTCCTATGAGGAATACTTTAATGTTTTTTGGAAAACATCAGGTATCATGTTTTTTCCAAACAAAAATACCATTGGTAGTTATCCCTGCTTTGCTAGTGCCCGAGACGTGCACTTAGTGTGCCTGCGATGGGCCATCTGGCACTGGAGGGAGGGAAGGATGGGAGCTGCGGCTGAGCCGACCCCATGCAGAGCAGGCCCACCGCACCCCACAACCAAACAGCTGTGAATTGGGGGACTAGAGCACTCACTTGCCTCCATGTGCTCTACGTGCTTCAGATAGTTCATTTATAGAAACACAGAAGGACTAGTCTGAGGATTGTCCAACTCGAATCACCTGGAGGGAGTTTCTGATGCAGTAGGAATTTGCATTTCTGGCAAGTTCCCACATGATGCCGATGTTGCTGCTTCGGGGACCACACATTTGGAACCACTGACCTAGTCTAAACTACTCATTTTACGAAGAAACTGGAGCACCGAGAAGGCAAGGAGCTTGCCAAAGATTACACCGTGAGATTATGGGGAAGCTGAACCAGGAGACCGAAGTCCCTCCTCCTCGTGATGCTACACCATGTGGCCTCCTCTCAGGTAGCTACAACAGTCACCAACCCAGAGAGGAGTGCTAAATGGTCTGATAAGCACTTTGTACTGAAACATTTAAGTTTTATATTTAAATTTCAAAGATAGCTGCTAATAATCAAATGAGACTCCTTGGGTCATTAGGTTTATTGGTGCAACAAACCCACCCAATCTAAGCCATTATTTCTGTTTGTTCTTAAAACTGGATTTCTCCTTCTTCACCCTTCCTTTTGCTCCGTCCTTTTTCTCTCTGTCTACATTCTTCAGAGCAATTTGCAGTACAATTTCCCCAAAGAATAATATGTTTACAAATTCTTTTTTGTCTTGAGTCCAAGTGTCTCCTTCACATTTTCCAGTAAGACTCTCCATCCTGCTGCTGCCCCATCCATTACCGCAGAAGCAGAAGGAAGACAAGCATGACCGGAAGCATTGGTGCATAGAGTCCTACAATATAAAACACTACCCAAAGAACTTTCTGTGGAAACCCAAATTCACAGCAATCAGGTGAAATGACGTGCAGAATCAAAGGCATGTTAGTCTAGCAATTATTTTCATTTAACAAAAATGTTCTCTTAAAAATTTTTTTTTAAATATTTGTTTTTGAGAGAGAGGCAGAGAGAGAGAGAGAGAGAGAGAGAGCGAGCAGGGGAGGGGTGGAAAGAGAGGGAAAAAACAGAATCCAAAGGAGGTTCCAGACTCTGAGCTGACAACGCAGAGCCCGAGGCAGGGCTTGAATTCACAAACCCCAAGATCATGAGCTGAGCTGAAATCGGACACTTAACCAACTGAACCATTCAGGTGCCCCTAACAAAGACGTTCTTAAGTGTCTACTATGTGCAAAGGAATATGTCTCATTAGTAATTGGGGTCTTCCGGTATTGGGTTTTCTTTTTTGTCTGAGCATCATCCTATTTTTAACAGTGCCATTATCCATCATGGTTCTATTCGTGAGCACCTAATACACATCCTACTAAGTGTGTAAGTGCTCAGTAAGGGTTAGTTGAATAAGCTGATAACTCATAGGAGCCTTTCATTCTCCCTGTTGCTTTGTAGCCAGTATGGGCTGTTTTCCCAGCCAAAATCTGGCAACTCCATCATCGTGCCTGAGGACATACCCTACTCTCCCCAGCATCCCAAAACTAAAGAACTTACATACGAGTAACCCATTTTGGAGGAAGTCATGATGAAATAAAATTGAGTTGCCTAAAATGGAAACCTGACAACGGCCGGAGATGAAAGGGGAGGACCCAGCGGGGACAGTGACATAGATTGATGATATAAAGAGGAAGAAATAAAATTTTGTCAGGAGAGTTCTGACTTCAGAAATTAAAGAAGGTAGGGAACAAAACAGGAAAACTTAAAAGAGGGAGAAAGCAAAGGGGTGTCTTGGGATTCAAGGAAAGAGAAAGACCAGGGAAGTCATACAACGCGGGGTATTGAGGTACAGAGATCGGGCTGGGATTCGGAGGAGCGTGGAGACCACTGTTTCCAGCTGGAGATGAGAGATTAGAGAGTGAAGGGGCTGTGTTTCTTTGGGACCACGAAGCCAACAGAAACAACTCTGGGCAAATGTAAGAAACACTGGATTAGCCAAGGTGGCATGAAGATGGAGGAACTGGAAGTCGTTCTAGAAGCCCATTCCGTGTGAAGCTCTGTTCCACTTGTTCCACTAAGAGGAATGAAGGCAAACAGTCGCCTCTCTGCATATGATTTCACTCTCAAGATCTGCATGCTCTACAGCCCAGCAATATCTGCACTCTACACCAGTGCTTCTCAAAGAGCACGCGAATCCTCTAGGGGCCTTGCCCAAACCCAAATATCAGGGCCTGGCCCCCAGAGGTTCCTATTCAGTAGGTCTGCAGCTTGATGCCTCTAATTTGCATTTTCAAGAAGCTCCCAGGTGATTCTGATGCTGTGGCTGGACAGGCCACACTTTGAGTAGCACTGCTCACATGGCCAGCCTAGTAAGGGGGAGTGCTGGGCACGGAGGGACAAAGCTGTGGATGCAAGGAGGTGTCCTTCCAGGCAAGGAAGACACTGCCCCTGCCTCCCTGTGATGGCTGCAGGGTGAAAACCACACCGTGCTCCCCACCTTAGTTATCTCTTCTCCATGCCCTATACCTGCAGCTCCTGCAGCTACTTACCTGTTTTCTCCAGGTCCTTCGGCTCTGGAAGCAACTGTATCGACATGTCCCTGGCACAGGTCTGTGGCCCACAGATGCCCGGAAACATTGAAGAACCACCCAAGGTTCAGGCGACGTGGGCCCTCTCCTGAGGGTGGCTTCATCTGTCTGTGCTGTCTGGGACCCCCTGGTGAGGAGTGCTCCTGACAGTACAGGAGCCTCCCTATGCTTGCGCCGGACTTCCTCAGATGCCTTCCCAACAGAGAGCTCTCTGCCTGCATTTCATCTAACATATTTCCGTGGAATCAGACATGTGAATGCAAAACCATAAGTACTGGAGATGGAACCAGCCTAGTATCTCATTTAGGGCCTATCCCTGAGGGCCAGACTAAGAAAAGCAATTACGGTACAAGAATGGAGTCTTTTCACGCGTGGGATTTAGAGATTTCATACAGCTTTGAAGGGTTTTTCATCTTTCAAATTGCCACCTCCTCCAAATCAGTGTGTGCAGCAGTTTTAGGCTGTGAAAGGAAGCTAGTAAATTGAGGTAACAAAGCTTGTGTCCAGACCTGGGATATGTGGTCAAAACTACTAATGATGCCTCACTCTAAGAACATATGATGAACTTTTCCCTTGCTGAAGTGAAGTTTAATATTTTCCAGTGATTTTAATCCTAAGAGGGGTCTTAATTTTTTCCCGACAGGTATTAGGGCAGTGGAATACATTGACGAGGTAAAAAGTCCCACAGTAATAAAGCTGAATTGAAAGGCATCATGGGTGAATCATGGGAGAAAGTGTATGTGCTGAGAAATAAAGTTGATTCAATGCCACCGAGACTGATTGAGCAGTCCTCTGGGCCAGACACTGTGCTGATGGGGTGGAAAACACCATAAATGAAAAGGAATGATCCCAGACAACAATAACAATCCTATACATCTTAATAGTGATTTATGCCAAAAATTAATCTAAAAATATGTTTATAACTTTTATCTCACTTTATTTTCATAATTACCTTATAGAGTGAGTACAGCAGGAATAAATAGCATCATTTTACAGACAGATTCAGCAGTGAAATTATGTGATATTAAGTGTGTGAAAACTATCATATTAGAATCAGATTTCATAATGAAACCCCTTTGTTTGAAATCCCTAGGATTTAAGAAGCTCCAAGACATTAAATATTGCCTAACATATGGCAGGCACACCTTAGCACTGGATTTTGGTTCTTTTCCATTGTCCCCCCTTACCCTCTAAAGTATTTCTGCCCCCCTAACCTCCGCCCATGATTCCCCCTGCTCTGCGCCCTGAAAGACCCACCCCTGTAACTAGTCACCTTTTCAGTAGAGGTTGGCCAGTGAAAGGAAGTAGCAAACCAAAGGGCAGCAACAGACAGAGGTAAGGGTATTTCTTTCCTTCTATCTTGACTGCTTTGTAGATCACAGCACCTCCATGACTCCCACTCTCATTGGAAACTGGTAATACCATTTTCTCCCCTTGCCCCCCACCCCGGGGTGCTAACAGCTTCCCCCTGTTGTTAATGTCTGGGTACCTCACCTCCCCTTGTTGGTTTCCTTAACGCCACCCATACCCCTGCAAATGTTGTCTTCATTAAAATCTCTTGAACCACCTCAGTTAGATTCTGTTTCCCTGCTAGGACCCTGAACCACACACAGGTCTCTCCCACGTAGCTCTAACCTGTAAAAATAAATCTAATGCCCAAAGGAACACAGTGAGCCTAAAACATCCACAGTCACGAACTCATTGATTTTTCCCTTTTAATAATTAATGTCTGTTTCTCCAGTGCTTATTTGCCACAATCTTACCCTGGGCCCTTGTTTATCCCTGGCCTGAACTTTTGTGATGGTCTCCTGAGTAGACTCCCATCTCTAACACCTCCTACCTCCAATCAATTCTATCCACAGCCTGCTACTGGACTAAATTTCCTGGTGCACAGACTTGATTATGTCATTCTGCTATGGCTCCCAAATGATTATAGAATAAAGTTCACACTCCTTAGCCAGCATGCAGAGCTCTCACCTGTGTGTCCAGCCTTATCTACAACTCCCCTGTGTGTGCATGTGCTCTCTGTTCCTCAACCCCTCTCCAAAATATATGATCTTAATTTTATTTACACCATCCCCTTCGTCTAGAAAGGCCTTAACTTTGAAACTGTTCACAGACTTCCAGGTCCAGCCCAAACGTTGCCTCCTGCCTGAAAATTTTTGTTTCCTTACAGAGATAAACAACCACTTTCTCCTAAACTCTCATGGGTGTTTTTGCATCCCTTTCTTACGGCACTTAGCAGTTTGAAGGTCTCAGTACATTTTTCTGTGTCCATACTATCCCATAGCCCATTCAAAGCCTCTTTCTCAACCAGAGGCAGTCGGTTCAAGGTGGTACCTCAAATGATGAGCACAGGGCATAGCCCAGAACAGTAACAGCAAATATCTGTTGGATAAATGAATGCATGAATGGATTCAACTTCATATCCCCTCAGCACCTAACACAGCATCTACTGTGGTTAGACTTTAGAATAATTTGAATAAGCTGAACAAGCTGGATAATACCCGCTAAGCGTCTTATATGAGATGCCGTATATGAACACACCTGCATATTTGCCTGTTTTGTGTGACCGTCTCTTAATATGAATATATACTATTTCATTTATAAAAAGGTCTCTCTTGGGGCACCTGGGTGGCTCAGTTGGTTGAGCGTATGACTCTTGTTTTTGGCTCAGGTCATGATCCCAGGGTTGTGGGATTGAGCCCTGCATTAGGCTCTGTGCTTAAGATTCTCTCTCTCTCTCTCTCCCTCTACCCCTCTCCCCCACTCATGCATGCACTGTCTCTAAAAATAAAAATACAGAATAAAATTTAAAAAACAGAATAAGATAAAAAATAAAAAAGATCTCTCAAAAAAATATCTCTTTGGGGAAAATGGGACCACATACATAAGCATCTTTAAAAACAAACAAGCAAACAAAAACCTAGATGTGCCAAAGCTGACAAGGTCCTGGAAGAGGTTTCTGAAGGGCACTTGGATGCGTGCAGCTTTGAAATATTCTACTTCTTTCTCATTTCCTATCAGTCAGCCCCATCCTTTCCTTGCATCCAATTTTGTTTAATGAGGCTACTGCAATGTATTTATTTTGGGGTGATTGAATTTAGAAAGACATTCATCTAACACACAATTGCTGCCACAAGCTGAATGGCTGAATCATAACAGGGATGATGGCATTAATCCGAGGACAGCTGTTTCTTATCATTTTGAACACACAGAAAAAGCTCAGGCCAGGCGAGAGAGTTTTTGCTTCAGTTGCAAGATGGGACTGATAGGATCTGAAACAGAAATGCTTCTGGGCAGGTGGAAGTAGAAAAGGAAAAAGAAGAAATGCCCTGGGGCGGGGAGGGGGGTGGCGCTAAACCTATGATTTTTAGCACTTTGTCTGATGCGTGAGAGTTGCTTCTAGCCCTTTGGGATACTAGAAAATTCCAATTATAAGGAAATAATTTGATAAGGACAGCAGAGGCATCTGTGTGGGTAACTAACCTTTTGAGAAACACTTATGGGTGTGTTGTCAGGAGTTCCTGCTATTAAAGAACAATGATAATGACACTGGCTCACATGGCTCACATTCACATGGTACGTTATACAACATGCTTTTGCATTCACTATGTAGGGCGAGTGAGGCTAGAGGATGGCATACACCGGGGTAGCTGCCCGTGTGCCCAGAGGTCAGGGGCATATGAAGGATGGTCCCCAAGGAGCTGGGATGCCCCTGCCCAGAGAAATCTCTGTTGACCCTTGCCTGCTGCCTGCCCCACCATGAAGGCATAGGCTGCCCTTCTTTGAACTCAGGCACTTTGACTGTTCAAGCAAAAATGTCTCCGGAAATAAGCATATAGCCACTTCTGTAACTCATTTACACCTGAGTACGAACGCATTCTCAGCACCTTCTCAGCAGAGCAGCTGGCTGAGGTTTTAAGCAGGTCATGAAAGTACTAAGAGTAATAGGAGGTTGGGGGCTTAACAAACACACTGCTGACACCACTTGCTACAGCCTTTGAGTTAACAGGAAACAGGCAGAGTGGTATTAATTCAGCATCAGATCTTAATATAGCTAAGAGCTACAGAATAGTCTGCCACGTACAACTACAAAGGTAATAAAATGTTACAAGAATTTAATTTTTTAAAGGCCTAAATTTGAAATCACAGTGCATCCTAATAAAAACAATACTCATTCATTCATTTATCCATCTGTTCACATATTCATTCTGTAGCCAGTGAGCTGAACGACTAAAACTCATGGAATATAATGAAAACACTCTTTTTAATCTCCTACTGCCTTTTAAACTTATCAGGGGTGAAATGGGGGGAGATCTTCCTCTGCCTCTGGACAAAAACTCAAGCATGCCCCTGGGCTTTGGTGGTCCCTCCTAGGTAGTCAAAAGTCCTTCCTTCACTTTAAGTCACAGTTATAAACACAGTTTCAATTCAATAAATTAAAATAGCCGCATCCACGTAGTAACAGAAATTTCTAATCTCATTCAGGGGGCTTTTGGCAGGTGGGAAACCACATTATGAATCTTCTCTTTCCTTCTTTACACTCCCATCTTGCTAAATGGAGTTTTGACCCCTTCTGGAGAAAGAGAGAAGGAAGGTGGCAGAAAGTGTTTCTTTGATTAGGACCCTGGTAACATGGCACCATACCCTCTAGGGCTAGCAGTCATCTAGAACTTTCTTTGTTTTTTTTTTAATATATATTTTTTAACATTTATTCACTTTTTGACAGACAGAGACGGAGTGAGAGCAGGGCAGGGGCAGAGAAAGAGGGAGACACAGAATCTGAAGCAGGCTCCAGGCTCTGAGCTGTCAGCACAGAGCCTGGTGCAGGACTCAAACCCACAAACTGTGAGATCATGACCTGAGCCAAAGTAGGACACTTAATAGACTGAGCCACTCAGGCGCCCCTAGAACTTTCTCTCATAAGGTATTATTCCTGTGAGTTCCTCTAAGACCTGCCCCCCACTCCCGGTGGTCTCTCAGTTGAGGATCCTTTAATTAAGCAAAAACAATCCATTCAGACAGAAGCTTTTGCCTGAGGCTCTAGAAATCACCTAGCCCCATCCAGCTTCTCAGCTGGGCCTATTTATTGACTCCCTATTAAGCAGATCTAAGGTGCTTCACACTCTAGCTCTCCCCCGCAGGGGCCTATGTCTGCCCCTTGGAGCACTCTTGAACCTAACAAATTTTGGGAGTGTTGGCCAATCAGGAAGCAGCAGCAACCTCCTTTGCTCCACTGCCAAAACGATAGCTAGCCATCCCTGTTCTTTTTTGTATAAATTTCCAGGGTGGGATTCAGACCCACCTGGGCCTCTAAATGGGGGATGCAGCCCAAGTTCTGAGTGGTTCTGTTAAGAGAAGGATGAGACAGGTGGGCACCTACACTCCTTAGTCCCTGAGGTGGGAGTGGCACTTAGCACATTCACTGCTCCCTCCAAAGAAATCCTCTTCAAAAGCCTCAACAATGGTATCTTTTGACCCTTGATGTGAGTGACAGCCCCAAGAGTCATGTAACCTCTTTTCTGCTAAATCCTTTATCCAGATTCTTCTAGGTGGGCTGCCCCACAATTGATCTATCTGGTAGCTACCACGTCTGGATTCTCTGCAGCAACTTGTAGTCTAACCCTCCATTACAATTGATTCAGGTATTTGGCCAACAGTCACTGAAGGTCTTCATTAGTGTGGAATGTTCCTGTTTCCCACCTCTTTTCTCTTCCTCGTCTATTCTATTCTTTACCTTCCTGCTATCAAATGTTATGATGGAGAATCAATTCATTCTCTCGCTCCACAAATTTCCAGCTATCACTGTAGACACATGTGAAAAAATGTTTTCACTTTCTGTACCAAAATGGAGAACAAGCAAACTGAGAAAACATAACATGAAAAGCTACAGTAAATAATGAAAATATTGGACAGTAACTTTTTTTATAGCAACTTTTTTTAACCCAAAGCATAGAATGTTGTCTCTTTGGATTTGTAGTCTTCAAAGTTCAAGTCACAAAGTTCTTGCAAACCTATTGCAAACACAAGTCTTTAAAATGTTTTAGTAAAGGAGATGCTTTATCATGTGTTCCCAGTCCATAGGGCCAGGAGTGGTAGGAAACAAGCTGGGGATAAACAGGGGCCAGAAAGGAATTTAATTATTGCTAAACAAACATACTTTATATAGCATATAAACACAGCCATACGGACAGGATAAAATGAAAACAGGAGTTGAAAGGAATACCAAGTGCTCTAAAACCGCCCTACCAGACAACTGGAACTTCTAATAGGATTTCTCAAATATCATATAACAGCTGTCTACTTTGCTAAGCCCTTGAATCCTTACCCTAAATAGTTTTTTTAAATAATCATGATGATCAATAGCTACCATTCACTTAGGGATTTTTCTATACGGGGCGCTGGACTAAATTATTTGTGGCATGTGATATTCTCACAACAGTCCTTTGAAAAAGATACTATTTTTTTCCCATTTTATAGATGAGGAAAATGAGTCTCAGTGATTAAGGCACTTGTCTTAAGTTGTGTGCTTTTAGTGGTGAAAATGTTAGTTATGCTTGGCTCTCAGTCATGCCAGATCCCCTGCTCCTTCCACTGATCTAGAGACAGAGAAAAATGAGTGTTCCACTCCCAATTTTGCCTATTTGTCTAGAAGCAAGGGAAAAGGAATTTCATCTTCATCTAGAAGACTTTGATTTTTTTTTTTTAAGCTACCCTAAGTGACCCACTGGCCTTTGTGCTAGTGAAATTTCAGCAATCACAATGACCCTCTGTTACAGAACAGGGATGGAGGGCAGCTGCCAACGGCCTCCTAATTGTCTTCTATTGAGGAATGTATCTGCACCAATTCCCGGATGTGGGGGGAAGTGGGAGGGAAGGAGCTGGGAATATAAGGTGTTTTCTTATTACTTAGTGTCAGCCCCTACAGAAAACAGTATGTAGCGAGTGAGCACTTTGACTATATCAAGCTAATCTACGAAGACAATATGGCAGGATCCCCACATAGGACTGTGCCTCTTTGGTTTTAGTTCTCTGTGGCCTTCACCCTGTCCCATCTCTACATGAATAAACCTTCCCATCCCTCCCTTCCACCCTCTTTTTCCTCCTCTGACAAATACTTTTTGAGTACCTACTAAGTGCCAAGCACTGGATTTCATACCAATGTAACAAGGATTTAAAGCTTGGTCCCTGCCATCAAGAATCTTATAGTCTAGTAAATAAATCAGACACATTAGCATCCAATTTACAGTACTGGGTTGTGAATACAATTGGGGGCCAAAGAGGAGGAGAAAAGAGGGAAGGTTTACGTGAAAAAACAAAACCTTTCCCAGTTTTTCCTGTTGCGACCATATTTCATTGCCGTTCCAACCTGAATTCTGTTCCACCTTGGAGCTCTGTCAGAGAACCCTGTGGCATTTTGGCTTCTATCAGTCACTTTGGGCTGGGTTTATTTCCTCCATTCCATTCGGTATAATTCACTGCACATGAGTAATGTACTAGCTATACTGTGGGGGAAGAAAATGACAAAACCAATCCCAGACTCACTCCCTCAGGGAACACACAGGAGAAGAATTCTGTGACACAAGAGAAGGTTAAACCAAGTGCAATAGAGGATACTGTGGGGATCGATGACATCCCATTAGAGAAGGCCAACATCATGGAATGCTTTAGGATAGAAGCAGTATTGAGGTACGCTTTGAAAAGTGAGCCAGATCTCTCCTGTCAGAGACAAAAAGGAAGGCATGGTGTGCTTTATGACAGATTCAGGGAAAGCAGGAAGATGGGGGAAAGAAGGGAGACAGGGTGTTTGAAGGAATTGTAGTAGGCCAATAAGGCTGGCATGTAGGATACATGGTGGAGAAGAGCAGTATAAGTAGAGAAAAACCTGGGAAGACTAAATTGGACCAATCCGTGAGGACTTTAAATACTGTAAGGTATTTGCATTTAACATGTAGGCAGTGAGAAGCCATTTTGAGTGACAAGTATGTGGCCAAAGTTGTTTTATGAGATTGTGGTTGAGGAAAGGTTAAGAGTTAGGGAGACCAGTTAGGGGGTGACTACAACAGTCCGAGTGAGAGAGACCATAGGTGCTGGTGAGAAGTGGCTGTAGGGATGGAGAACTGATACCCTTGAGTCAGGGATGGAGTGTCACCCATTTGTATCTCTGAAATGTCCAGCACTATTCTCTGCCCTAATTAGGTTTTGTAAATCTTTCTGAAATTGAACTGCATCAAAGAATCAATTTGGATATATAAATGTATGTCTTTCAGGTGTTTTGTCCTTTTTGTTTTAATCTTGTCACCTAAATCATCCAATTCCAAGTCATAGAAGGTTCCTGCCCAAGAATGTCCTTCTCTGGCATTTTTGGGGATCCTCAGAGCAGTGATGCCTTGTTCACTGTCCTTAATTAGCTCATGCACCATTTTAATTGGTCTGCAGCTGTCTGTATGGACACACCTGGTTTCCTTTCTGGAGTCAGCTGGGGCTGCCTCACCCTTTCATGCCAGCTCTGGCATCTAGAACATCACTGACTGAGAAGACTCAGGGAGTCTGCTGGGCTCCAAAGCATGCAAAGAATGGGCTCTCGTGGGGAAGGCTAAAGACCAGAGGGCTGCCTGGACCCACACTAAGGCAACTCTCCAGGAAACCCACAGTCACTTTAGGCAGGCACTTCTAGGATAGGGAGGAGGAGGGTACAGCAGTGGCCAACTGTAGGGACCACCCATGGTGTGACCCTTGAATTCTAGATGAGATCTGATATTTACATCAGTAGGGATCTATTAAAATGGTTGAGAGGACCCATCCAGGAAGTAACCCACCTCAAGAGATGGCTTAGAATTATGGAATTAATGAGGTTGCAGTGTCTCTCAAATCCAATGAAGGGGTCAGATTGACTGAGATCAAGACCTCAATTTAACCAAAAGATAATGGCTAATTTTACTGAGCATTTACTATGTGCCGAACACTTTTCTAAGCGCCGTTGTTATAATAACATACTTAATGTTCACAATGACTCTATAAAGCGAGTACTGTTATTATCCTCATTTTACAGGTGAGGACACAGACACAGAGAAGTTAAGACTTGCCACCAGTCACAGAGCCAGCAGGTGGTAGTCTGAATTCGAACCCAGGCAGTCCAGCTCTAGTGCGTACTAAACACATCACTTTCTGCTTTTCTCTTACCTCTTGTTTTCATCACTCTGACCAGCAGGAATGGAAGACGTAAGAGGCCTGAACTGTGACAGTTCCTTCTGAGACATGAATGTACTGAGGGTCAGCATGATGCAATAAGAAAAACTTGAGTTTTGGGGCGCTGGGTGGCTCAGTCAGTTGGACGTCCAACTTCGGCTCAGGTTATGATCGTGCAGTCGGTGAGTGTAAGCCCCACGTTGGGCTCTGTGCTGACAGCTCAGAGCCTGGAACCTGCTTCAGATTCCGTCTCCATCTCTCTCTGCCCCTCCCCCGCTCTCACTGTGCCTCTCTCTCTCAAAAATAAAATAAAAACATAAAAAAAATTTTTTTAAAGAAAAACTTGAGTTTTTCATCCAAACAGACATGCTTAGAACCCCATTTCCATCATATTTTAGTGAATGACCTGGCGCAAGTTACTTAACCTCTAAGGGTTACAGTTTCTTGGGTGTAGGACACAGGCAATACAGTTTTCAGGCTTGTTATGAGCAAAATAATGTACCCAGTCCCAAGTCCGGCACAATGCGGGTGCTCATTAACAGTCATTATCATAAAGAGAGGTGGTCTCTGTGAAATCTGAGACAGGGAAGCAAAGAGTTAAGAACATAACTTGTATATCCCACAGTGCTTAGAGGAAAGAATGTTTTTATTCTAGAAAGGCTGAGAGGGGCCATTCACCTTATCTTCTCTGCAGCTTGGTCACAATATCCCTCAGGGATACCGGCCTTCTCTTTTCCAGCTCTGGACTCACTGATGGGCATTCCAGTCTGTGATTTGGTCTATGTTCCTATGGCCCCTGCCAGCTCTGCCCTTAGGGGTCCGTCTAACCCCACTGTTCTGCTTCCTTGAGGTAGGGATGGATTGGGCATGTGTACTGCTAATTAAGTCCTAGTTCTGATACTAAAATCCTCATAGTTTTCATGCTAAGCCTCAACACCTGACTTCTGTGCTTGACCTTCAAGTGGATAAATGAAACAATAGTGTTATTTGGTTTTTCTTAGCAGTATAAGGGGAATTTAAAAGAAAACTCTCTTCTCTTTCTTGGTGAAGCAGCAGGATGTACTCAAAAGTAATCTGAGGTCCGAGCTCTGTCGCTGCCTCTTGTGAACTATGTGACCATGAGCAACTCCAATCCCTGCCCTTGTTACCTCAAGAGTTCTTAGAAAGACTGAATAGAATAACAGGTGTGAAATGTATCTTGATTGCAAAGAAGCACATGAATGGAATGACAGGGGTTATTATCACTGAAGTTTTATCTAGTTGGTGAAATTCTGACGACGTTAGATAAGATTTTTCTGAACCATCTGGGACTTGGGGTGCCCTAGAATCTCAACACTGGCAAGTGTTGTCAGTACTAGGGGCAACACTGAGTGATCCTGAAAGAATTAGAAATGAGATTGTCCTCTGAGAGTTTAATGAGGACATTAACGCATAATTGATTACAGCAGAGATTTGCTAAGTCACCTTAAAGAAACAGAATGGTTCTCAGACCAGGAAAACTTGATGAAATCTGATTGAAAGTAATAATATAACTGAAGAAGTAAAGCATCAGTCAAAAGGGATATTAACTAGCCATGAAAACACAAGGAGAGGCAAACCATAAGAGACTCTTCAACACAGAGAACAAACTGAGGGTCGATGGGGGTGGGGTGCTGGGGAGGTGGGTGATGGGCATTGAGGAAGGCACTTGTTGGAATGAGCACTGGGTGTTGAACGTAAGTGATCTATTCTTGAAGCCAAGACTACACTGTATGCTAGCTAACTTGACAACAACAACAACAAAGAATTTTTAATTAAAAAAAAACAAGGAAAGGAGGTCAGACAGGCAAACCTAGTATGACCCATCTAATACCATACAGGGCAGAGAAGTAACTCTGGTTAAGAAGGTGACCCAGGTAATTCTGGTGACAAGTACCTTCCTATTAAAGAAGTCTAAGTCAGATGTCTCTAAACATCCTTTTTTTTTTTTTTTTTTAATATATGAAATTTACTGTCAAATTGGTTTCCATACAACACCCAGTGCTCATCCCAAAAGGTGCCCTCCTCAATACCCATCACCCACCCTGCCCTCCCTCCCACCCCCCATCAACCCTCAGTTTGTTCTCAGTTTTTAACAGTCTCTTATGCTTTGGCTCTCTCCCACTCTAACCTCTTTTTTTTTTTTTTTTTTTTTTTTCCTTCCCCTCCCCCATGGGTTTCTGTTATGTTTCTCAGGATCCACATAAGAGTGAAACCATATGGTATCTGTCTTTCTCTGTATGGCTTATTTCACTTAGCATCACGCTCTCCAGTTCCATCCATGTTGCTACAAAAGGCCATATTTCATTTTTTCTCATTGCCACGTAGTATTCCATTGTGTATATAAACCACAATTTCTTTATCCATTCATCAGTTGATGGACATTTAGGCTCTTAACATCCTTTTAATGATTTCCTTTTGTCCTAACTGTAAGCTTACCAAGCATTCTGATTTCACTTTGGTTTCCCATGTAGATCCACTTGCAGGAAATGAATAGACTAGTCATTGGACTTGGGCATCCTTTGACAACTATATTTTTATTGTGAATCAATTAATTGACACCTAATTGTTTTTTTTTTAATATTTTTAAGTTTATTTATTTTGAGAAAGAGAGGGGGAGAATCCCAAGCAGGCTCCTTGCTGTTAGTGCAGAGCCTGACCCGGGGCTCTGCACTGACAGCTCGATCTCACAAACAGTGAGATCATTACTTGAGCCGAAATCAAGAGTCAGACACTTAACTGACTAAGCCACCCAGGTGCCCCTGACACCTAATTATAACATGACTTCTTATGCAGCCTGCTTACAAGGCTACAATGCTCTTGTCATAGGACTTGAGCATTTGATATCTTCACCAATTATAGTTTTCCCTGTAAATTACTAAACTGACATCTCTATATGCCCTCTGAATTCCAAACTTGATATCTTTGGTCATGCTGTCCATCTCTGGCTAGAATAACCTCTTTCCCTCCATCCCTCAGTTCCACAGGCCAAATCCCATCTTCTATTCAAGACTCAAGTCAGGTGGCCTGTCTTCCATAATCACTTCCATAATTGCAATTCCATCTCTGAAGTCCCATAGTTCATTTCCTGCTCACTCACATTCTCCATATTATGTTAGAATTCTACAGTAAGATAGTTCTACGATTCAGCAATTGCACTACTAGGTATTTATCCAAGGACTACTGGTGTGCTGTTTCGAAGGGGCACATGCACCCCAATGTTTATAGCAGCGCTATCAACAATAGCCAAAGTATGGAAAGAGCCCAAATGTCCATCGATGGATGAATGGATAAAGAAGATGTGGTATATAGATACAATGGAGTATTACTCGGCAATCAAAAAGAATGAAATCTTGCCATTTGTAACTACGTGGATGGAACTAGAAGGTATTACGCTAAGCAAAATTAGTCAGAGAAAGACAAAAATCATATGATTTCACTCATATGAGGACTTTAAGAGACAAAACAGATGAACATAAGGGAAGGGAAGCAAAAATAATATAAAAACAGGGAGAGGGACAAAACAGAAGAGACTCATAAATATGGAGAACAAACTGAGGGTTACGGGAGGGGTTGTGGGAGGGGGTATGGGCTAAATGGGTAAGGGGCACTAAGGAATCTACTCCTGAAATCATTTTTGCACTAAATGCTAACTAACTTGGATGTAAATTTAAAAAAAGAAAGAAAAGAAAGAAAAGAAGAGAAGAGAAAAGAAAAAACAAAACAAAACAAAAGAAAACAAAAGAAAACAAACAAAAAACAACAACAAAAAAGAATTCTACAGTAAGAGTGAGGCCTCCAAGATTTCCAGAAATAAAAGTCATTTCTTCACTCAGAGCATTCTTCCCTTATAGGAAAATCTTCCTGGGAAATAAAATTCATTCAACTTTTCATTTATTTATTCAGTCATTTAACAAATATTTACTCAGTGCCTCTATGTGTTAGGCAGTGGGATATGGTGGTAAATAAGACTGACAAGGCCTCTACCCTCATGCAGCTTCCAGTCTAGTGGGGAAGATGAACACTGAGAAACAATAAATCAAAGCTCTGATAAGTGCCATTAAGGAGAAGTACAGAGTGATGTCAGAGTGCAAACAAGATTCTTCTAGGAAAGTTACATCTCAGTCAAAACCTGAGCTGGCACTTAGCCAGAAGAAGAGGAGGGTGCTTGAAAGAGTATAAATTGAATGATCTCAGTGACCAATGTCACTGAGCTGCAACAGTCCTTGGTCAACTATCCTGCCTTCAGATAATGCTAGGAACAAATTCACTGATGTTTTTCCTCAGTCCCCCCTTGTCTTCCAGGTCCAGGAAGACCACCTTCCTTTACACCACAGTCTTCCCAGTCATCAAAGTATGATACCATATGTTGTATTTAACCTTTCTTAGGTATAATTATATCCCCATTCACTGACTGATTTTGCTTCATGTTCACTTTTTCTAATTTCATACTCAAAGGCTGACATTAACTTCATGCTTTAGGGGTTCTTGTTGTCAGTATCATTGACCACATGAAGAAACAAAAATCTTTGTTTTGTTCACTGCTATATCCCCAGTGCTAAGACGCCTGCCACATAGTAGATGCTCAACGTATATTCATTGACTGGGTAGGTGAGTTGGTGGATGGATGGATGAATGATGGGTGGATGGATGGATGGATGGATGGGGGATAGATGGACGGATAGAAGGATGGATTTATCTTCCCTCTTACACCAGAAGTTCTCTAAGAGCATGGTACTTGCCAAGTTCACTTTTGGGTTCCTCCAGCACTTAGACCAATGCCATGCACATGGCAAGTAAACAATTTTCTTGAACTTTGCTTGAGTTTTTCCATGACTGGAAAGAACTTCCTGCTTTTTCAGGCAGCTGTTTCCACAGTTGAACTGCTCTAGCTATTAAAGTTCTTCCTACTCCTTGACTCAGTTGGTTAAGCATCCAACTTTTGCTCAGGTCATGATCTTGTGGCTCACAGGTTCAAGCCCCACATTGGGCTCTGTGCTGACAGCTTAGAGCCTGGAGCCTGCTTCAGATTCTGTGTCTCCCTCTCTCTCTGCCCCTCCCCTGCTCACTCTCTCTCTCTCTCTCTCAAAAATAAATAAACATTAAAAAAATAAAGTTCTTCCCACTCTTGGGCTAACATTTGCCTCCCCACTGGTCCTAGTTCTGCCCTCTGGGCCAATGAAGGGCAAATCCACATGGTATCCACCACAGCAGCCCTTCTGATGTTAGGGACAGTGAGTTGGTTCCCTGCAGTCACTTACAAACAGAACATGTCTCCAGCGTCAACTCAAGTACTTTAAAATATTTTGGAGTACTCCTAATACACTTCAGAGAAGGTCTCATCCCTCATAAGTCTGTGAGGTGTTCTGCACTCCCACAGAGAGCCACTGAGCAAGTTCTCTCTCTGGGTCAGGAACCCAGACCGGAAATGAAGGTGATAACAACAATTAATGTTTACTTTGCAATTAATTATGGTTTACTGGTTAATCCACATAACACCCTTGGGATATAGGTCAGAGTTTCTACGCCTATAAATGGTCAAGGGAATCACACAAAAGACAAGGGCCTCAACATATTTGGCACAAATGGCTGGGGTCCAGTGGAGGAGAGAATTGCATTGCTGGGGTCTCAGTGGCTCAAGAACCCATATCCAGGCTGATCCACCTGAATCACTGGTCTCTCTCCTTCGGTGACAGAATCACCTTGGGTTCAGTTTCATAAAAACCAGATCAGTAAAATGCTGCAAATTCTCAGATGAGGGGTAAAGGGAAAACAGCATACAGAAGATGGAAAACAAAGGCTCACTGTGTGCCAAAGCTCTGTATTAGCCTCTGGGTACTGAAATATGTCAAATATGTTTCCAACTACAGCACCTTACACACAACAGGCCCAAAGCTATGCCTGCAGGTTTGATACTATTTAAAATAAGAGACTGTTAGCTGGAGGCTCAACCATTTTTTTTGTTACACATAGATTTTATGGTAGTGGGATTTACTCTGAATCCTCTTAGAACTGATACACTGGGGGGGCCTGGGTGGCTCAGTCAGTTAAGCATCTGACTTCGGGGGCGCCTGGGTGGCTTGGTCGGCTAAGGATCCGACTTCAACTCAGGTCATGATCTCACAGTTCATGGGTTCGAGCCCCACATCAGGCTGTGCTGCCGGCTCAGAGCCTGGAGCCTGCTTCAGGTTCTGTGTCTTTCTCTCTCAGCTCCTCCCTCACTCATGTTCTGTCTCTGCCTCTCAAAAAAATGAATAAATGTTAAAAAAAATTTTTTTTAAAAAGCATCTGACTTTGGCTCAGGTCATGAGCTCACAATTTGTGGGTTCGAGCCCCACATCAGTCTCTGTGCTTAGAGACCGGAGCCTGCTTTGGATTCTGTGTCTCCTTCTCTCTCTCTGCCCCTCCTCCACTCGTGTTCTGTCTCTCTCTCTCTCTCTCAAAAATAAATATTTTTAAAATTTTTAAAAAGAAAAAAAAATAACTGATACACTTGGGTCACAAAGAGTCTACTAAAATAAGTGCATATATTTAATTTTGTCAATTTCACTGTCTTGCAAACACACAAGACATTTTCAGTGACTCCTTTCATCAAACAAAGAAACTTTTCCAAATCACTTTATAATTCAAATAAATCCCTTCTTTAAATTTTCAAGTGTAAATTTCAAGTGATTTTCAAGTATAAAGCTTTCTCCAAGCAGAGATTGTTAAGCTATTGGGAGACTTTGAATCCTTCAAGAATCTGGTGACAAGCCACATGGGCCACCCGCCCTCCAGAAGAACACACAGATTCACATATGAACAAAAGATTTCATAAAATTCAGAGTCTGTAAACTCAAGGTAAAGATCAGAAAAGAAGCTGGCCCCTGATGAGGCTTTGTGGCCATTGCAAGGTCTCTGATTTCCACTGAGTCAGATGGGAAGCTTCTGGAGGGTTTTGGACTTTCATTTTAACAGGAACACTCCAGCAACCGTGATGAGAATGCACTTGAAATGGGCAGGGGCAGAAGAAGGTCACTGCAATCATCCAGGCTAGAGGACCATAGTTTGAACCAGGAAGTTATAGTAGAGGAGTGAGAAGTGGTCAAATTCTGGAATAGCCTGAAGGTGCAGCGACAAGATTTACTGACCAGATTGGACGTGAGGTATGAGCAGAAGAGAGGAGTCGAAGCTGACTCCGAGGGTCTTGGCCCGTACAACCAAAAGGCTGGAGTTACCATTACCTGGGATGAGGAAGACTGAAGGGGTGCGAGATTGTTGGAAGAAGGGGAATAAAAGGGCGAATGCTAGGAGCCAAGTTTTGGATATTTTAAACTTGAAATGCCTATTAAATATCCAAACAGAGATGCTGAGTAGACAGTTGGATATCTGGTCTGGAATTCTGGAGGTTGGGCTGTAATAATATTCACATGTAAAATTGGAATACTAATACAGTAATGTCTACTAAATAATACTTATTATAGGAAGGAGGAAACAAGACAATGCATATAAAGCTTTCAGTGCAGTATCTGGCACACAATATGCCTTTGATATATTTTAGTTATTTTTTAATTAAAAAAAATTTTTTTTTATTTAAAAAATTTTTTTTCAACGTTTTTTATTTTTTTATTTTTGGGACAGAGAGAGACAGAGCATGAACGGGGGAGGGGCAGAGAGAGAGGGAGACACAGAATCGGAAACAGGCTCCAGGCTCCGAGCCATCAGCCCAGAGCCCGACGCGGGGCTCGAACTCACGGACCGCGAGATCGTGACCTGGCTGAAGTCAGACGCTTAACTGACTGTGCCACCCAGGCGCCCCATAAATTTTTTTAAGGTTTTATTTATTTTTTTGAGAGAGGGAGAGACAGAGCATGAGTGGGGGATGGGCAGAGAGAGAGGGAGACACAGAATCTGAAACAGGCTCCAGGCTCTGAGATGTCAGCAGAGAGCCCAAGGTGGGGCTCGATCTCATGAACCATGAGATCATGACCTGAGCCGAAGTCGGACACTCAACCGAGCCACTCAGGTGCCCCATATTTTAGCTATTATTTTAATGAAAACTTAAACACTTTCAGTCAGCATTTCTATCATTACTACAAAGTTATGAGTGTGATTGCTTTTCCAACAGACACATGAAAAGATGCTCAACATCACTCATCATCAGGGAAATATAAATCAAAGAAAGCCACACTGAGATACCACCTCACACCAGTCAGAGTGGCTAAAATGAACAAATCAGGAAACTACAGATGCCGGCAAAGATGTGGAGAAATGGGAACCCTCTTGCACTGTTGGTGGGAATGCAAACTGATGCAGCTGCTCTGGAAAACAGTGTGCAGGGTCCTCAAAAAATTAAAAATAGACCTACCCTATGACCCAGCAATAGCAATATTAGGAATTTACCCAAGGGATACAGGAATGCTGATGTATAGGGGCACGTGTACCCCAATGTTTATAGCAGCACTTTCAACAATACCCAAATCATGGAAAGAGCCTAAATGTCCATCAACTGCCAAATGGATAAAGAAGATGTGGTTTTTATATTCAATGGAATACTACTTGGCAATGAGAAAGAATGAAATCATGCCATTTGCAGCAATGTGGATGGAACTGGAAGGGATTATACTGAGTGAAATAAATCAGTCAGAGAAGGCCAGACACCATATGTTTTCAGTCATATGTGGATCTTGAGAAACTGAACAGTAGACCATGGGGGAAGGGACGGGGAAAATATAGATACAGAGATGGAGGGAGGCAAAGCATAAGATTCTTAAATACAGAGAACAAACTAAGGGTTGATGGGGGGTGGGAGAGAGGGAACATGGGTGATGGGCATTGAGGAGGACACTTGTTGGGATGAGTACTGGGTGTTGTATGTAAGCCAATTTGACAATAAATTATATTCATAAGAAATTTAAATAACAAAATAAAAGATTGATTATTGTCTCTGATGTCAGTTCTCAGGCATGATTTGCAGAAGAAGAGTCTTGAGCAATGGCAGTGACTTTGGAATTGGTCTCTAGCCCCCAGAGTTTAAAATTTAGAAGGCTTTTGCATGCATTCAACAGCCTTTGTAGATGGATTAATGTCACATTTCTTAAATAATCAGTGTGTTCCTCCATCGACCCAGGATTTATTTCGAGTTTTGGAGAGGGTCTGATGTGAAGAATGAAGCAGTTTATCAGGAGAAATTGAATACCAGCAAGGACCCTGCAGGGAAGACATTTCCAGCCTGTTCATGTGGTCCCTTGGGACACAGGAGGGCTAAATGGAAGGACACATAACAAATGACTGACCACCTTGTCTTGATTTCAGTAGCTGCAGATGTAATCGCTGGCCACAAGTTCATCTTGTTCATTTTAAAATTGATTCGCAAAGGCTACAACTCATGTCTTCCTGAAATAGCAAGCTTCTTAGAGGAATTTTCTTGGAGAGGCACACTCTTGTTATCTTGTGTTAATTTATTCAGTGATCTTTAGCTATTTTACATTGAGAGTAGAAACAGAGCTGGTGTGGTTTTATCACATGCTTCTTGATCTTTGAATCACTGAACTTCTGGCCTCAAAACCTAGACAAGGTCCTGAGGTTTCTCATTCTTTTTTACATCTTTTTTGAATTTTAACTATAAAATCCTTGACCCTGTAATTCTCTTCAACATCTACGACAGAGCGAATGCTCAATAATTATCTATTAATAAACCACGTAATCTCCATCTGTATTCAAAGGAAAGAGGTGATGAAGCGGTTCAAACAGTCCAAAAATGCATCTGTAACAAATAGATGACTAAGGTCACGTACAATCACAGATTTAGCAATAGCACCACAACACCACAGACGGGGTAGATGATACACTTTTGAGGGAGGACAGAGGAAAAGACACAAAAGAAAGGCTCTTTCCCTGAATCTTTGTTTTCTTCCATCTGTAAATGAGGCCACATAAACTGAATTGATTGCTGCTAATGAGCAGAGTAATGCTCAATTAAACTCCATGAAACACCAATTCATTCCTTCTCCCTGATCCTTTTGCAAGTTTCTAATAATTGCTACATTCACAGTGACCAGGCTTCAAGTGGATTTCCAGTGGCGGCTCCACATGAGAAAATAACTCTTCTCTCTTCTTTCCCCCAGGAGTCAGGAAAGGATCCCACAGAGACTAATACCTTGGGGTCCCATAGCCCAGCAGGACATGCGGGTTTCCTACAGGTCCCCCACCCCAGCCTCTCTCTGGCTGTGTGTCCCAGAACTCTAGGTGCAGGAGAGCTGAGAGGTCTAACCTGAACCAGTCAAGTTGATCTGTGGCAAGAATTTAGTGAATTTGTAGCCTGTGTCTGTTCTTTCCCTTTTATTTTATTTTTAATTTTTTTTAATGTTTATTTATTTTTGAGAGACAGAGAGAGAGACAGAGTGCGAGTGGGGGAGGGGCAGAGAGAAAGGGAGACACAGAATCTGAAGCAGGCTCCAGGTTCTGAGCTGTCATCACAGAGTCTGATGTGGGGCTGGAACTCAAAACCGCGAGATCATGACCTGAGCTGCAGTTGGACACTTAACCGACTGAGCTACCCAGGTGCCCCTGTTCTTTCTATTTTAAAGGGAATATGTTCTGTTTTCCATTAATTTTTAAGTAACTTTTGGTTTTACATTTTTCCAGCAAAACTAAGGAGGAAAAGGAAAGAGTTTTGTCCACATTTAGGCATGGTGGTGACAGAGGAAAAAGCTATCCAGGAAGAGGTGTTTATACTCCCAACATCTCTTTGGGGCTTAAAATTCAGAACTCTGGCTCACCAGAATAATACAAGTGTTTTTTGTCTATGGGCAGCATTACCACAAAATGTATCACCCAAACCAGGATACTTTTCTAAGTGAAACATGGCAATATAAATAATGCCACCACTGTAACAAGCATAAACTGGGACTATCCAGGCAACTGGATGTCACTTTGATCACCAAATGAGTCCCTAGCCTACCAAAATCTCTCCTTTGTTCAAGAGACCTAACTCAAAAGAAGTTTCCACAACTAACGCTGAGGATAAATGCCCTCATCTCCTACTGGGATAAGTAGGTCCTAGAGCTTTATGAATATATGAGTAGGTTTCTTTCCTCTTTCCTTCTTCTTTCTCTTATTCAACAATCTCACTAACCATTTTAATTGCAGAGTCCTTTTGCAAGTTCTGTCTACTTAGCCTTGCCATCACCTTAGCCCTTATATCCTTGATCCAGAAAGTCCATCCAGGAGTCTGAAAATTATACAACCTGTCTCCTGAATTCAGTTAGTAGACACTGGGGTGAATATATAAAATCCCAGCAAGAGAGATAATAGGATTTAGAATTAGTCTTGTCTGGCTGTACAAAACAGGACAGGGATCCTAAAGCAATTTGTGGGGTCCTGTCAGATAGAGGCAGTCCTTCTCAGTGTTGACATGGGGCTCCTGGAGGGCACGGAATGTGCACAACCCAACTCTATATCCACAGTGGCCATTGCCCAGCACAGGGGTTATGTAGAGTGAGATCTCAGACATGATTGGGGTGGCCAGGCTGCCTCCTAATACCCCTTAGCCCTGGGTTCCTGAGTGTCCATGGATTTCTTCTCCCTTCCTATGCAGGAAGGGGGAATCCTGCCCATGATCCCACATCAGCTGGCTGGACTGGGCTTCTGCCACCAGACCTCAGGTACTGGCTCACACTCAGCACACCCCACACTGTGCTGAGCCAAACAGGGCCTCCCACAGACTCCAGGTACCAGATTTCGGCACAGGCTGAGTGTACTTTGTTCCATTCAGCTCAAGAATACTCAACAAAGTCCATTACTTTCTCAGCCCAGGGATGGATGCCGGAGACACAGAATGAGAGCCAATTGAAAGGTTATATATGCACCAGGGCACAAGTGGTTAACAGCAATGACTGCAGCTGAACTGCCTGGGTTTGTATTCTGGCTCTACCACTCGCCACCTGATTATCCTTGGGTGAATATTTCTCTTACCTGAGTTTTTCATTTAGAAAATGGAAATAAGAGAGCCTGCCTCAAAGGGCTAGTGTGAGAATTATGACTATAATTCTCATTATGAGAATTATGATTTAGAACCATGCTTGGCACAGAGTAAATACTCAGTAAATTTAACTATTACTATTTGTGACTTTTGGCTCCTCTTCCTGGGGGGCCTAAAGCTTGGCCCATCTCCCTTAACTCTCTCTGCATCTGACTGGTTCCCTTATCTCTCAGGAGGGGTATTTCTTTGCTCCCGGCCCATTCCACTGCTGAGGGTCAGAATTTGACCCTCAGAATTTGACTGGTACCTTATCCACCAGGATTCAAATCCATAGCCTTTAAGAGGTTAAGTGATCATCTACCTCCTCTGAACCCAACTGAATCATCGTGTATTTTTCTAAGAAGAAAAGTAAACTTTTGGTCAACAAATTTGAAAGGAGTCATCCTGAGCCAGGAGGCTGAGCATTACCTGTACCCACACATTTACAGCTCTTTCAGAGACAAAGGCAGGTGTTTCCACACACCTCTCAGAAATTCTGATTCCCATGAACAGTGAGCAAAAAGAATACTCCCAGGAATTTTTTTGAATCATAATGTTATTTTCTTCTCTACTCACCCTAAGTTCTCTACCTAAGTACTCTACGTCTTCTTAACTAGTAATGGCTTGTTATGATGTATTCATTCAGTTAGTGAAATACATACTTTTCCTTGCACTTCCCAAGGAATTTTTAATTATCAAACCCACTACCACCCATGTAAGACAGGTAAACTTCAAAATAAACTGGATTTTTTTTTTAACTTGGCCAAGGCAATACTGAATTTCCATGATTTGATAGCCTCGACCTCCAACAAATCTCAATTCACTCACTTAACAGTTCCACTCAAAAACACCGCATTGCTGTCGTGCCTGCCCCAGCCACATTCCAGGTGGTACATCCTGCATCACCTCTAACGTTAACATTTTGGATCATTTCAGTGCAAAGAAAATAATCAAAACTAGTGGCCAAGAAACATAAAAACTTTCCCCAAATGTTGTCCTTTTATCATTAAGTGAAAATTACCACCCCTCTGCCACCCACCTTCACCTGTTCCAATCCTTAGAATTGCTTCCTTCTGACAGATTTAAGTTAGATCCTCAAGACACAATAGTGAGCTATTGTGCCCCAGAGGCCTCTACTTCCAGGATGATTTGAATCTCTATCCTAGCTTGGGTTTCCTTTTGCTGAAGACTGCTGCTGACCTGGAACCAAAGGTTCAACTGCCTTATGCTCCGAGGACACACTTACCTGCTTCCTTTCACTCGTGTCCACATCACACGCTGGTCACAGAATCCCAGAGCATCCATCCTGGAAGAGACGTTGGAGACAGGCTAATGCACACCCTCATTTTACAAATACAGACATTGGAGCCTACAAAGAGGAAGACACTTGGCCAAGGTCACACAGCTCATTAATGAAAGAGCTGGGGCTAGAATTGCCAAACTGGAGATTCATCTCCCTGTGATGTCATTCTTCTTCCAACTGGTTCCTTTGCTCTATGCCCTAGTTGGCTTTCATGCACTCAACACACAGTCCACACCCTCCTGGGATGTGCCAGCAGCCTGTAAGGCTCACCCAGAGTGAACTAACCCAACTCAGCTTGCCTGAGGCTCTTTACCTGCAGAGGAATGAACGCCACATGACTCTCTTGGAAACATACATAGTGTGTAGGGACACATGTGATGTTCAGGTGTATCCAGCATGGCATGTCTGCCAAGTTTGTCCTGCCGAATCACAAGCAGTCTTATGAGTCATTTATACTGTCTGATACTTTTAAGTTCTTTTTTTTTCTAGGCCTGTAATTTCAGATTACCCTACAGCAAAAGCTTGGTATTGCACGCCCCCCCCCCCAAAGCAATTTATTTAACAACAAAAATTTACTCAGAAGATACTTAGTGAACATTTCCCATTTGCTAGGCACTATGCTAGCATCAGGAATAAACAATGAGGAAAACATGATTCCCATTCTTTTTCAGTGGAGGAGACAGGCACATGGACAAGGGCCAGATATTGTGCTAAGTGCTTTGACATGAGGACAGCAGACACACATCTTATAGAACACAGAAGCAGCAGCTAAGCCAGCACAGGTGGGTTAGTGAAGACTTTTTTAAATGATCTTTTTTATTTTAGAATAATTTTTTTGTATATCAAGTTTTTATTTAAATTCTAGTTAGTTAACCTATAGTATTATATTGGTTTCAGGAGTAGAATTTAGTGATTCATCACTTTCCATATAACACCCAGTGCTCATCATAACAATCCCCCCATTTAGCCCATCCCCCATCCACATCCCTCCATCAACCCTCAGTTTGTTCTCTGTAGTTAATAGACTGTTATGGTTTGCCTCCCTCTCTTTTTTGTTGCTTCCTTCCCCTATGTTCATCTTTCTTTCCCCTATGTTCATCTGTTTTGTTTCTTAAATTCCACATATGAGTACAATCATACGGCATTTATCTTTCTTTGACTTATTTCACACTCTAACTCCCTCTGTGTCATTGCAAATGGCAAGATTTCATTCTTTTTTATGGCTGAGTAATATTCCATTTAGAATAGTTTTAAGACTTACAGAAAAGTTGCAAAGATAATACAGAGAGTTCTCATATATCCTTCACCTCAGTTTCTCATAGTATAAACATCTTATATAACTGTTGTACATTTCTTACAACTGAGGAGCCAACATTGGAACATTAATTTAAACTAGTAGAGACTTTTTGAAGGAGGTGACATCTAAAGTGATTTCTGAATGACACTAGGAGTTAGCCAGATGAAGAAGTAAGAAAAATCATTTTAATCATGAAGGAAACCACATACAAAGGAAACCACACACAGAACTAAGAGTTTGGTGAGTTCAGGGAATAGCCAGTAGAAGTATGTGGAAGTGGAGGTGGGAAATTTGTGAGGGAAAGAGGCAGATAGAGGAAGAGTGGAGAAGAGGCACCAGGTATGGGAAGAGGAGTGGAAAGGGTTGAGGTTAGTGAAGAAGATGGGAACCAGATCAATAAAAGGCCTTCTACACAGGACTAAAGCATCTGTACCTTTTACCTGAGGGCAATGAGGAATAATTAAAGTATTTTATCCAATAGACTAACATTATAAAAACTGTATTGGAAAGATTACTTAGAAGGCAGGGTGGAAAGCACACTTGCAGGGATAAGACAGAAGAAAGACCAGTTGGTGGATGGCCTGATCAAAAATAGTGGTGGAAAGGATAGAGAAACTATAATGAATTTTAGAGATATTAAGGAGACAGAATTGATAAATGTGATGGTTAATTAGATATAGAGCCAAAGGGAGAAGGAAGGCTCAGGCTTGACTCCCGATTTCTGGCTTTGGCAGCTGGGGGGACTGGATGGTGGTATCAATCATTAGGCAACAGAGCACAGGAGTTAAGGTTGATTAGAAGGGGAAGATGATTGGTTCCACTTTGAACAGTGATGTATGAAGCACCCATGGGACATCCAAGGAAACAGCGAAGTCAATAGGTTGGTTGGATATACGGGTCTGCGTTTCTGGAGAGAATTATGGGTTAGAGACATATGTGGTGAATCATTAGCTTAAGGATGGCAATTGAAGCCAGACTAGATTGTCCATGAGTATAGAAGAGAAGAGGGCCCAGGAAAGAACCTTAAAGAAACTGACCATTTAGGAGTTGGCCTTAGGAAGAGCTGTGGAAGAAGGATGAGGAGCATCTAAAGGAAAACTGGAAGAATGTGGTATCCATGAAGCTAGGAGGAGAGAGCTTTCCTGAACGTGTCATGTGACCAATAGCATCAAATTATTCCGGGGGGCAGGGGCCCACAAGTGTCCCTTGAATTTGCCAATAAGGACTTATCTTGAAGCAGTTTTAGAGAAGAGGTGGGGCCAAAAATCCAATCCATCCTTGGGCTACAGAATAAATAGTAGGTAGGGAAAGAGCACTTGGAGTATGGGTCATAGTTTTAAAAATATTTACTACGAATTGGAGGCCAGAGAGAATGGAAATGAAACTGACAAATAATAGTAGGTACTGTTTCAGTAAAAAAAATTACTTGTTCCACTTAGAGTGCGCTGAGGCTGTAATTTTTCTAGTGAAAAATTGTATCTTATGATTAGTAGTAGCTACCATTAATAGGATGCCTATCATAGGCCAGGCACTTTAAGTACATCATTTTATTCAGCTTGTAAAACAACACTTTGAAGTAGATATTAGATCTCTCTGTCACAGATGAAGAAACAAAAGCCCAGAAAGTTTCTGTCACCAGGTCTCGAAACAACTTCATGTGCCCCTGTGAATCAGCACTCCTGTATCCTTTGGATAAATTCCTAGTAGTGCTATTTCTGGGTTGTAGGGTAATTCTATTTTTAATTTTTTGAGGAACCTCCACACTGTTTTCCAGAGTGGTGGCACCAGTTTGCATTCCTACCAACAGTGCAAGAGGGTTCCGCTTTCTGCATATCCTTGCCAATGTCTCTTGTTTCCTGAGGTATTGCAGCGCTATCAACAATAGCCAAATTATGGAAACAGCCCATATGTCCATCAATGGATGAATAATGAAGATGTGGTATACACACACACACACACACACACACACACACACACACACACACACAAAATGGAATACTACTCAGTGGTGAAAAAGAATGAAATCTTGCCATCTGCAACAACCTGGATGGAACTAGGGGGTATTATGCTAAGTTAAGTAAGTCAGTCAGAGAAAGACAGATATCATATGTTTTCACTCATATGTGGAATTTGAGAAACTTAACAGAAGACCATAGGGGAAGAGAAGGAAAAATAAGCGAAGCAAACCAAAAGAGACTCCTAAATACAGAGAACAAACTGAGGGTTGATGCGGGAGCCGGGAGAGGGGAAAATGAGTGATAGGCATTGAGGAGGGCACTTGTTGGGATGAGAGCACTGTGTTGTATGCAAGGGATAAATCATGGGAATCTACTCCCCGAAGCCAAGACTACACTGTATACACTGTATGTTAGCTAACTTGACAATAAATTATTAAAATAAAAAATAAAATAAATAGAAGCAATTTTAAAAACTTTTTAAAAAATTAAAACAAAAACTTCATGGGGTAACTGGAAGTTAAACCCAACTTGTGCTCCAAAGTCCATATTTTTCCTTCTGCAACCATACTACCTCTCCTGAACTCTTCCTACAGCTGGCTTTCATTTTACAACACAAACGTCCGGGAGCTAAAATGGTCAAGGAATTCCGTCCACCACTGTGAGCATTCTGAGGGAAGAGACAGATAACCCAGGCACATGCTTCTTATTCAAGGATAATTCTGAGTAAGGAATAAAGAGTTTCTGGTTTTGAATCTCAGAGGTCCTTGCCAAGGACCCAATACATTCCCTTTGTTGTGAGAGATAAGGGGGTGGGGTTGGGAAAGCAATTAGTGGGGAGGGGGTGAGGCCAGATAGCTCAGAGTAAATCACTCCATCATTGCTAACTGGAAAAGTTAACATGGTAGATAAGGGAAAACTGGAAAATTCTAAGAGAATTTTGCAAAAATTATTTTTAGCCTGGAGACAATGAGCATCAAGGAAGACCCAGCTGCCTTTATACATCTATAAGGAAGAATGATCGGACTTGCTTTTGACACTGTGGGAGGCATAACTAGAACCAGTGGGAACATGGTAGAGAGAGGCAGATTTGGCTCTAAGGAGAAGAGCTGCCTATCTGCAGATGGATGGAACTGCCCAGTGTGTGGTGAGCTCACTGCCACTGTCATGTTGAAGTAGAAGCAGGGATGTTGGAGGTAGGGGCCAAGCGCCAGACAAGGACTTTGAGAGATCCTCTGGAACAGATAGTTAGGACACGTTTTCACTTAATAAGGCCTGGCCTTTATTCTCCCCAACTGAATTCTAAACATTACATGATGGGAAGATTGGCATGTTCCTTCATTTACGATGTGTACAATGCATAGCAATTCAACTGTAATATGCAATAACAAAAGGTATTGCTACCTTTAGGAAGCTCTCTGGGTTGTTTTTTTTTCTAAGATAAGAAAATATGCTTGTGTGTATCTATGCATTGGCTTTTATCAGGCAGGTCTGTCATCCTGAAAATGTTAGGGACAGGGTGTGGAGAATAGATACTGATAGCCTTACCTTTGTTTCCTGTGGAGGTTGGAAATAAAGAGCTCACTTTTTGCTTTGTCAAAGGGCTCTTGACATGGATGAGAGCTTGTCTATCAGTGTAGAAGGTGCACCTATAATCATTGAATCAATAAATCCCCTTCTTTCACTGTATAAATATTAATCGAGTGCCTATAACACTACAGTCAAGAAAAAGGCACTTTTTATTGAAAAATAAGAAACTATACCAAGCGGTATAAACATAGTTCCACAGCATATACATGTGTTTTTGTGTAATGGGCGTGGAATGGGAGTGGTGACAAAATCAACTCTCTAATCTCTGCAGGGAGATGGCTGGCAATTATCATGTGCTCTAAATACTGTCAATGCTGGGGCGCCTGGGTGACTCAGTCGGTTAAGATTCCAACTTCGGTTCAGGTCATGATCTCAGGGTTCATGAGTTGGAGCCCCGCGTTGGGCTCTGTGCTGACAGCTCAGAGCTTGGAGCCTGCTTTGGATTCTGTGTCCCCCTCTCTCTCTGCCCTTCCCCTGCTCATACCCTGTCTCTCTCTCTCTCTCTCTCTCTCTCTCTCTCTCTCTCTCTCGCAAAAAAAATAAACATTAAAAATTAAAAAAAATACTGTCAATGCAAACTAAGCTTTGTGTATGTTTTACTTTTCCTGCTACAAAATAATTAGAATTTATAGCACATGGAAGCAAACCTCTTCTAAAAACAAACAAAATTTCCCATCCTCTGTTTGTAGTTCTCAAAGGTCTAGAGATGTTTGGAAGAATGTGTAAAGAATATTTAAAGATATAGGATGATAGTCAATATAACTTAAAATGAAAAATACAAGTTAAAATATCATATACTATATGGTCCATACATACATACATGGTGTATACACACACACACACACACACACACACACAAACACACACAGAGAAAGAGAAAGAACTACATATGTGTACAATAGAAATAGAAAGGCTGAAAGAATGATCATCAATGTGTCAATAGTGGTTGTGGGATTATAGGGGACTGTTCTTTTCTTCTTTTTCCCTTAATTATGTATTTTCTAAATTTCATAAAAGTAAACAAGTAATTTTGTGGAAAAAGAAGTTATTAAAAGCATAAAATGGGTTTCATATAATTGTATGGCTATAAATAAAGCAAGTAAATGTTAAGGTTCATTCTTTTTGCCTATGATAAGATTATTTACATGATTTTTTTTTATTTAAAAAAAATTTTTTTAATGTTTATTTATTTCTGAGACAGAGAGAGAGACAGAGCATGAGTGAGGGAGGGGCAGAGAGAGAGGGAGACACAGAATCAGAAGCAGGCTCCAGGCTCTGAGCTGTCAGCACAGAGCCCGACGCGGGGCTCGAACTCACAAACCATGAGATCATGACCTGAGCCAAAGTCAGTCTCTCAACCAACTGAGCCACCCAGGCACCCCAATTATTTACCTGATTTTTATTTAGGCAAACAAAAACACACTGTACAAAAACAGTGAAAAACAAATCACTAAATTAAAATATTATGTAGAATTTTGGGTAAGTTTCTTTGGGGGATAATTTCCTCTCAATGTAATATGCAACTGATTTTTTAATTTGAAAAGTTAGCAGATACGAAGTTCATTCGTTCATTCATTCATCCACTCAGGGGGTACTTTCTGAGTTTTTACTATGTATAAATACCTGTCCTCAGGTGTTTGGAGGATTAAAGTGCATGTTCCTTGTACTTGAGGTGCTTACAGTCTACTTTGAAAGATCAAATACTCATGAATCATCCAGACAACAAAGCCCCCCAAATTAGAACAGAGAATAGGGTATTATGGAAAGCCAATACCAGGGAGGTGAAGGTTATCAAAATTCTACTCATCTGTTAAAGTCCAAAAGTCCCTCTTCCTGAAGATGACTCTTGCTGAGCAGTACTTTCTAGAAGTAAGTTATCCCATCTGCTGGGTGAGGACTCCAGTTAACATCTATCACAGAGTAATCCTTTGCTTGTCCCAATCTTTGTTTCGTTCATGTCGGGTCCTAAGTGGACTTCAAAACAAAGTTTATTTTGGGAACACCAGCCTATGTTCATCTCCTGAAGGAATGAGGAAGGAGAGGTGTGCAGCTGGATAACAGAACAGTCCAGATTAGCTACCGGTGATAGGGGTGGAAACATGGAAAGAAGGACTGCCATCAGCCTCTTGATGAAGAGCAGCAAGGCTTTATCCTGTCCCTCCCAAGCTGAGGTTGAACAACACCCCATTCTTCCAGTCCCTACCTCTGAGAGGAAGATCATCAATGAGAATATCCACAAAGTATTAAAGCTGCAAGGTAATGGTGAAAAGTGCTAAACTGGGAGCCCGGAAACCTACCTCAGTTCCAACTAGCTCTACTTCTAACTAGGTTCCTTCTGGACCTCAGTATCCTTATCTGTCAGATGAAGGGGTTCAACTATTCAATTCCCAAGGCCTATAGCTCCCTATACATTAGAAACCACAAGGTTCCTGTGATTACATGTTGGAATTATTCCCCAATCATGAATCATCTGTCAATCTCTGATCTCATAAATACAAATTCCTCCCCAATGATGGAAATTAAAGCATTTAATTTTCTCATGGATAAATTGTGCCCACTGTATGTTTGTGTGCTGTAGTGTCTGGGAAGTTGAGGCAAAGGAAATAGCTCCTAAAGTCCTCCTGGGATCAAAATGGAAAACAAGACAGGCTATGACATCAGCTACCATTTCCTCTATGATCAGACTAACACAAATATCAATATTAAATTATGTGTGTATAGTTTTTATTTTTGCTTTTCATGGCAAAATCATAGGGAATCCTTTGCTTTTAGCCTTTAATGCAAGGTTATGAAGGAAGAACAGGAAAAGATGAACATATAATTTCAGCATTTTTGAGCTGCAAGTGATTTTAAAGATCAGTCCCAAACCCCTGATCATTGCAATGAGGAAGAAAATGAATAGTCCAAGCTGTGCCACAGCTCACTCCAGTGTTAACTTTCTCAAGTACATTCTCTCCGTTTGCCTCACTTAAACGAACCACCACCTACATGCCACCCCCAAAAAAGGAGGGGCACTAAAGAAAGACAAAGAAAGGAGCCTAACCTCTTTTAATGAGTTTCCTCCATTACAAGTTAGAAGAGCCAGGCAAGGGGAAGACAGACTTCATCAGGATGAACATTTCTTTTTGTTTTTTCTTAATATTTACCTATTTATTTTGAGAGACACAGAGAGAGTGAGAGTGGGGGAGTGGCAGAGAGAAAGAAAGAGAGAGAGAGAGAGAGAGAGAGAGAGAGAGAGAGAGAGAATCCCAAGCAGGCTCCATACCCAGTGTGGAGTCCAACGCAGGGGCTCACTCTCACAGTGCTGGAACCTGAGCTGAAATCGAGAGTCAGACACTCGACCGACCGAATCACCTGGCTGCCCCCAGGATGAACATTTCTGAAATAGTTCAGGAGCAGTTCGCCCTCCTAGATTGTATCCAGAACCAGTTCCTCACCTCAAGACCAACTGTTCCTTATTTCTATCCACTACCTTCCTGTCTCTCTACTGGTAGGCTGGCAAGCACAAAGCCTCTCTAAGAGAATTGTTAGAAGAGTAATGTTGCCTTTTATCAGGTCAGCTAGTTGCCTCCACATCACCTGTCAGGTCAAGTGCTGCTTTATACAGCATTGGATGAATAAAATTCAAATGCTAAAAATTGGGTCTTTTTACCAAGATACACGATTTTCTGCTAATTTCTTCCTTCTTTGGTTCCCTGTGAATCCAGGCAAGTTACTCAAAAGCATCTCAGTAAAGAAAAACTGGTAGTTCCATAGGAGGGCTGTTTTTCTAAACTCAGCATTAGGGATCTAAGTTACTGGCACACGTAAGAACTCATTCCTTGCCAACTCATTTTGCCTCACTATTCAGATGGATGAGATGTACCTTATTGTTACAGTCTCCCTACCCCAGAAAATACACACTGGCTGTTCTGACGTCTGACCACATTTGATAATATTTTGATATCCATATACTTCAGACCAGAATGCCCTAAACGACACAATTAGAATTCAAAATGCTTAGACTGTTAGAACTGAAATGGACTCTCAAGAGCACTTAATCATATCTTCTCCCTTCTCTCTTCTTCTAAAGAAATGGAGTTGCAGTGAAAGAGAGACTTGTCCTTCGTCACATGGCTTGATAGTGTCAGTGCCAAATCTAGAGGCCATGTCTCCAGTCTTCCTGTTCAGGTTCTTTCCACAGCCCCTGCTGCTTTCCAGCATCAGTGCAGGCTTTCAACACTCTCAAAGTGTTGGATGGAGGCTATTCCTTGGGAGTCAGCCCCTCCCATTCCAGAATTGCCTCTGCTATTCCACTGCATGAATTATAGATAGAAGGGGTTACTAAAGCCTGAATGCACAGATGAGTTCTCTTTCTTGCCCCAATGTTTTATATTCTGTCAACCAGGAAGGTGGGCAGCAATGCTTTAGCGATCAGTTATCACAGTAAATTACTGTTCTAATTTATCCAAAATCCATTGTTGCTATGCAGTGGGCAATCTAGAAGGTACATTCTGGTTTTGAAATATGTGAGCAATTCAGTTATCTAATTTGTGTCTAAAAATGATATACGGGTAGTTGGCATGCAAATTTGGGGCAGTGCTGTTTTGATGAATCTGTGGCAGGAAATCTGATTGCACTAAACCTCTACCTCCTGAGTCCAGTGATTCCCATCCAGGAAGGCACTAACCGTTAAAGACTAACAGAGGTGCAAGGGAAAGAGAATTCAACTTGGCATTATGATTACCTGCATTAGAACCCTGACCCTGCCTATCACTAGCGGAATGACTTTAAGCAGTGCACTTGGTTTCTCAGCCTCCCTCTCCTCATTTGTAAAATGTTGAAGGGAGCTGAATTTGTTTTATATATACTATATTACTGGACCGATATTATAATTTGTAAGGATCACTTAAAACCAGAAATGAGAATACGGCAATAATATGGAGTTGAAAACTTTTATGCTTGGGTCCCACAAGTCTAAATATAAAACCCTACTGCAGGGGCACCTGGCTGGCTCTGTCAGTACAGCATGTGACTCTTGATCTTAGGGTCCAGAGTTTAAGCCCCAGGTTGGACCTAGAGCTCATTTTTAAAAATAAATGTGTGAATAATAAAATGGGGATGACAATAACATTTATTTAAAAAACCTACTGCATTGGGGTGCTTGGGTGGCTCAGTTGGTCAGGCGACCGTCTTCGGCCCAGGTCATGATCCCGTGCTTGGTGGGTTCCAGCCCCGCGTAGGGCTATGTGCTGACAGCTTGGAGCTCCGAGCCTGCTTCAGATTCTGTGTCTCTCTCCCTCTACCCCTTGCCTGCTTGCACTCTATCTCTCTGTCTCCCCAAAATAAATAAATATTAAAAAAAAAAAAAAACCTACTGCATTCACTAGTTGTGTAATCTCAAGCAAGTGTCATCATCTTCATCTTTTTGTTTTAACTTATGAAAAATTTCAAACATACTCAAAATGGACTAAATTAAAACAATATGTTAATCACAAGCTTAAGCAATTTACAACGTTTTGCTAATACCGTTTCATTTTCCCTCCTCAACACTTTTTTCGCCTCTAAGGTATTTTAAAGTATTTGGAGGCAAGTTGTTTTTAAAGCTTTCTGTGCTTTAGTTTTCTCATCTAGGAAATGAAGGTTTTAATATCCAGTTCACGGCGTAGAACGGTAATTATTATTATTTATAGTGGTATCTACGTGCTTGGCCCCTCTGAGGTGTAAAGGCACTTTGCGGTGTGGCGCGCCCAGCTCAAGACGAAGGTGTAAACAGCCAGGGGGACTTCTCCCTAAGACTGCGACCGCCCCCTTCAGACAGCCCCCTGCAGAACCTCGCTGTCCGAACGAGGATTGTCCCTCGCAACCTCCCGTCGCCGCGCGCGAAAACGAAGGGGCGGGAACAGGAAATGGGATAGGACAGAGTTCCGGGTGCCGGGCAGTCGCTGAGAGAAGCAGAACGTGGTAGCTGGTAGTGCAAAAAGGAAAGCCGGCATGTTCCGAATCGAGGGCCTCGCGCCGAAGCTGGACCCCGAGGAGATGAAACGGAAGATGCGCGAGGATGTGATCTCCTCCATACGGAACTTCCTCATCTACGTGGCCCTGCTGCGAGTCAGTGAGTGTCCTTCCAGGCTGCGGCCGTGAGACTAGCGGGAAGCTCGCGGACACCACCCACCTAACTGTGGTCCTATAGTCCTTGGGGGCTCTTGAGCGGAGTGAGCTGGGCGGTCGCAGGGAGCGTGGGACTTGCGCGTCGAGAGTGGCGGGCGCATGCGTGGCTTAGGGTCTGCGGGTCGGGGTCTGGGTACAGAAGTGCACGCGGTGGTCCGGACTGCGAGGGTTATCGTCCAGCTTCGCCCTGCCTTAGGAGAGCTTGAATTGAAAGAGTCTCAAGGGATTATACCCCCCCCCCCATTCCTTAGCTGCTCCCACGTTTTGTCGACAGAAACGGAGATCCAGAGCAGAGAAATGGCTGGCTCAAGGTCACTCAGCGATTCAGTGAATGATCTTGGTCTAGAATCCAGAGCTCCTACTACCAGGTTTCCTCCCTTCAGTGCTGATCTCTGAAATACAAGAAGTTTTGCTTGTTAATACACAGGGTGAAATAAATAATTGCGGTGTTTTGTTTTGTTTTTTAAGGAATGAGAATAAAAGGATAGGAGTTTATAGCATTAATAATAATACCTGAAGGCTTATCTGAATTTATGTTTGGCAGAAACTTGTTTGACAGCGCTGTGAAGGAGGCCGGGCCAAAGATTCTATATATCCCTTTTGCAAGTGAGAACTCACCCTTCAAAGGGGGTCTTAACGCAAAACATCAGCGTTAAAGGCACGCTGAATATTAGATCTGGGCTTTGTAGGTCACTTCTGTAGTTTTATTGATACGCCTCTCAAAAGTTATTTGCTCACACACACATACCCCGTTCTCAGTTCAGTACTCTTCATTGCACCTTGCTGTGTATTGCTGGCAGGGATGAAGGCATTCCAATGTCACCCTGTAGAAGGCTCACGTTGGCCTAGGCCAGAGCTCCTGAAGCCTGGTAACCCTTTACTGACTATGCTACTACTCTGCTTCCCCAGGAGAGGGAGCCCTGCTGAATAGAAACTCCCAAGTCGTCCTCCTCCAACAGCTTTTTGCAACTCCCAACTTTCTCCTCTTACCTTTTTTTTGTTGACTTAGCTGCCAGTAAAATACTTGCTTCTTTTCAGTCACCTTTGTATCTGATATGAATTGGTTTTCTTTTAAAAAACTTACAGAATACTGTTCCACATTGCCACTTTTAAAATTGAGATGTACTTCATAATATATGGTTCACCCATTTAAAGTGTACAGTTCAACCTAAGTGTCTACCAATAAATGGATAAAGAAGATGTGTATATACAGTGGAATATTACTTAGCCATAAAAATGAAACCTTGCCATTTGCAACCAACCTATAGGTTATTATGCTAAGTGAAATCAGAGAAGGATGAATGCCATGATTCCACTTATATATGGAATCTTTGAAAACAAATGAACAGGGCACCTGGGCGGCTCAGTCAGTTAAGCATCTGACTTTGGCTCAGGTCGTGGTCTCGCAGTTTGTGAGTTCAAACCCACATCAGGCTCTCTGCTGTCCACAGAGCCTGCTTTGAATCCTCTGTCCCCCTCTCTCTCTGCCCTTCCCCTGCTTGTGCTCACTCTCTCAAAAACAACTAAGCATTTAAAAAACCAAATGAACAAACAAAACAGAAACAGACTCATAAATAGACAAACTGGTGGTTGCCAGTGGGGAATAGGGTGGGGAATAGACAAAATAGGGGGAGGGGATTAAAAGGTACAAACTTCCAGTTATAAAAGAAGTCACAGGGGTGCAATGTACAGCATAGAGAATAATACTATAATAATTTCTTGTGGTAACCAGAGTTATTGTGAATCACTTTGATGTACACCTGAAACTAATAGGGATACTGTATGTCAATTATACTTTAAAATAAAAGCAATTTAAAAAATAAAGTGTATAATGAATGGTTCTTAGCATGGTCAGAGTTTGCAATCATCACTACGATCCATTTTAGAACATTTTAACTCTAAAGTGAACTCCATGCCCATTAACTGTTCACTATTTTCCCCTTTCCCTTTCCCTTAGCAGCCACTAATCTACTTTCCATGTTTATGGATTTGCCTATTCTGGACATTTCATACCAATGGAATTGTAGAATACGTGACTTTTTGTGTCTAGCTTATTTCATTTTCCATGATGTTTTCAAAGTTCATCCATATTGTAGCGTGTATTAGTATTTCCTTCCTTTTTATTGCCAAATAACATTCCATTGTGTGGATATGCCACATTTTTATCCATTCACCTGATGGATGTTTCAGTTTTGTCTGATAAGAATTAGTAGAGATACCCGGGAATATTGCCAACTTTGTCAGCCTTCAACAGATCTCAATATCTTCAGTTTAATATTAACAATATGTTTTATTACTTTCGTTACGGGTATTGAGAAGATACTTCTGGCAGCTCTTTTGGCCACACAGCCTCCTCCCCTTTTTTAAAAAATTTAATTTATTGTGGTAAAATTTATCATCTTAAATATTTTTAAGTGTGTAGTTTAGTGGTATTGAATACATGCATAATGTTGTACAACCATCACCATCCATCTCTAGAACTCTTTATCTTGTAAAACTGAAGCTTTGTCTCTATGATTTTGACATCTCTTTAAGGATCTCATAAGTGGAATCATACAGTATTTGTCTTTTTGTAAATGGCTTATTTCACTTCACGTAAGGTCCCTAAGGTTCCTCCATGTCATAGCGTATGTCAGAATCTCTTTTTAAGACTGAGTAATATTCCGTCGTATACCATTTTTGCTTCTCCAGTCATCTGTTTTTGGATTCGGGTTGCTTCTACATTTTAGCTACTGTGAATAATGCTGCTCTAACATGGGTCTACAGATAGCCCTATTTTTAATTTCCTAGGACCCACCATACTCTGATCCAAAGCAGTTGTACCATTTTCCATTCCCACAAACAGTGCACAAGGGTTCCAAGTTTTCCACATCCTTGCCGACAGTTTGATTGTAGCCATCCTAATAGGTGTGAGGTGGTAGGTCACTGTAGTTTTAATTTGCATTTTCCTAGTGACTAGTAATGTTAAACTTCTTTTCGTGTGCTTATTTTGGCCACAGCACTTTTACACAGGACAATAATATCACTTCTTTAGCTCCCTATGACAGCATTTTTTTTCTAGACATTTCTGTGTGTACCATCCTACCAGACCCCCATAAGCACTGAAGTAGGACTGGGGCACCTGGTTGGCTCAGTCGGTTAAGCATCTGGCTCTTGATTTCAGCTCAGGTTTCTGGCTCCATTCTGGGCGTGGAGCCTCCTTAAGAGTCTCTCTCTGCTCCTACTCCATGGGTGCACACACATTCTCTCTCTCTGAACTGAAGTAGTTCACCTATATCATAGGTGATCTGGATTGCATAAGTGATATATAGCTAATCATTGGGAGAACCTAAATGTGTGTCTGGCTCTCCTCATTACCTAGTTAAGTGTTTTCTCCCACTTTCTGCCTTTTTTCAAATAGGTTTTAAAAGGTGGAAAATGCCAATTTGTTTCTTCAAGTGTTTTGTTCCTTTGATAGTTAAATTACCCAGAATGAAAAAATGTCCTTTGAAAGAGGATTGAATTTACTCTTTATGGCCCTATGAGGGAGAACTTCCTAGAGAAAAGATTTTATACAGTGTAAGAAAAACTTAGAATAGACAGAGCTTCATGACACTGGAAAGACAGGGGGTCTCTTACTGAGTTGTGCAGGCCATCGTCTGGAGTCACTTAAAAAATGTATTGAACTAAATCTAAATCTGTAAGATTTTCCCCCCAGTCTTACAAATTCCATAATATAACTTATGGGCTAATAGATCTGAAATTCTGGATGTTTATTTTTCTTTCAGCACCTTTTATCCTAAAGAAACTGGATAGCATATGAAGATGAACATCACATGTGAATGCATGATAAGAGGAACCCGGTTACAACTTCTACTCCTACCTGCAAATGAATAGGCCCCGAAAGATGTAAGAGACTCTGAATGGACATAAAAATTCTACTCATTAAGAACAAGTTTGGCCTCTGGTAACTGACCTTCATAGCTAAAATTTAAAACTGCTTGAGAAGTAAAGACATTTTGTGGTGATGGTACACCCATATGCTTGTGATGTTCAGCCTCTGTGAATGTTGATATAATTAATTGTAAGTAATGTTAAACTCCATTTTTTAGCAAGTATAAATTATAAGGGAATTATGTCTGCAATAGCACTGTCTTGTTAGTCATTTCTGTTTACCTTTTTACTTCTGTCTGGAGTATATTTGTTGAAGAGTTCCTTTTGATTAGTTATATTTTACAGAAGCCAGCACACAGCCACAACAACATTTAAGCCAAGGACCATTAGTCTATATTTTTAATTAAAATACCAACTAAGAAAAAAATTGGATTTTATTTCTCTTAACCTGCTTTTTGCTGCAGACCAACAATCACTGGTGAGACCTCTCTAATATTGTTTATTATAAACTACGTTAATTTGAGTTACTCTTGTTTTGGACTGGAGGATTTGCTAATGCTGATAGAGTGAAATTATTTTATTAAGCAGTCTTTGTGAAAGACAACATTACTGCTTGATGCTGGGAATATACAGTTCCACCAAAGGAAAAAATTGCTATAATTTAAGTCAAATAGTTCTCTAAGTTTCTTAGGGGAAGAGGACAGTCCTTAACTTTCTTTGTAGAGGCAACTTACGTTCACCTCTTTTTAGGTAACTAAATTAGGTAGCCATATTGGTATATTTAGGTAACTATATTTACTTTTGTCTCTGAATAGCATGTTAGCATTGGTACTTTGTGATTTTTCTGTTGTAGACATTGCCTACTGACTTCTCTTTCCTATCCTTACCTCCAGCACTCTTTTCTCATTTCTTCTTCCTTCCAATGTACTTATTTGTGTGCTTTCGTTTGAATTAATTTCATGAGGACTCTAAATGCCAGTTTTCTTTTTTTAATGTTTATTTTTGAGAGAGAGAGCGTGCACATGCAGGAGAAGGGCAGATAGAGAGGAAGACAGAATTCCAAGCAGGCTTTGTGTCATGAGCACGGAGCCTGACTCAGGGCTCAAACCCACTGACCCTGAGATGACCTTAGCCAAAACCAGGAAGGAGTTAGATGCTTAACTGACTGAGCCAGGCGCCCATGTTTGTTTTCCTTCCTGTACATCTTTCGGGTTTTCCGAGGCTTCATTTTCTATGAACTTAAAAACTGAATCAGCTAGACTCTTTGCCATATATCTACATTGTTCACAGTGTTCAGTTTCATCAAGTGTGCTGTTTCGTCTTCCCGATTAAGTCTTTCCTGGAGCTTTCTGACCTGTCTCAGTCTGGACTATAGTCGCCTGTGCCTGGTGGATGGCTCCATTCTGGGATCTCCCTTTACCACAATCCTGGGAATTCCTTTTCCTTGTTTTCCATGTTGGATCTTTTGTTTCTGTATCTTGTATCTTGTTTATCTCCTGTCCAGTATGCATTTGCTCACTGAGTCTCTGTATTGAGTACAGTACCTGTGCCCATAACTGCCTGGCATCCCACAATCCAAAGAACCCTCTATTTTACCCTTTTTAGAAAGTAAACTTCTGATTTGGGGAGGGAGCTAGGGAAAAGAGGCTGCTTAACTGTAAGTTGCAGAGAGCATTCTGAATACTTAAACCTTCAACCAGTTCTTACTTTAGTGCCTACCCCTTCATTCCTACTTCCAAAGGTCTATGAAGATACCAGTTTCTGAACCTTTTAAGGATTCTGTGATGTAAATTGAGTTGTTTGTTTTGCTTGTCTACTGCTGACTCAGGATTCAGTTTTCTTGGGTCTGCCATGTTAATTACTACTTGTCCATCCGCTTTCCAACTTCTTTTTGCTGTTATCTCCTCTTCTCTTTTTCCATTCATTTAGGTTCATGGCTTAAAACAAAAATCTTTGCTGTCATTTAATGGAATTTTGGGAGGGAATGGAAGTAGGTGCATGTGCTCAATCTACTATCTTTACCTGAACAGCATGTATTTTTACCCTGTGATGCTGTGTTTCATGTTAGTAATTTATGTCCATTCCTGACCTAAAGAGGTGCAGTATTTAGCACCATGGTCACAATCACTGACTCTAAAGACATGCAGACCTGATTTTGAGTCCTGATTCCAACAGTCAGGAGATGAATGCCTTTTAGCAAGTAAACCGCTATACCTCATTTTCTTTACCTGTAAGATTAGCATAGTAGGAACATTTGTCCACTTCAAAGTGTATAAGTGTAAGGTAAGAGAATGCAAAAGGAGCAGTTAGCACCATGCCTGCCATTGGGAAGTGCTATTTATTGTTAATGGTTAGTGTTTGGTACAAGGTGGTTAGAAGTGATTTGTGCTGGCATTCACTGCATTAGCAGGCTTCATTCATATTTTCAGATGCTGTGAGATAGCATGCTTATATTCTAATTGTATATAAACTTCAACAGTCAGTGTTAATGCCATTTTACAGATGGAGTTTGAGACTCTGGAAGATTTGATGGCTAATAAGTAGGTTTAGGGGCTTTTAATGGGTGTTGATCATACTCTATCCTTAAGTGCTTTTCTTGGAATATGTTGATTGTTACCCTGAATTCCAGCATATGTTCAGACTAGAATAAAGGAAAAGTGATGGTGCAGTTTTTTATGACTGACTTTTTAAAATTCAGGCCATAAACTCCCTGGTTTTGGGAGGGCAGACTAATACTTACAACAAACAGTTCAGAAACAGTAGAGCAGACAACAGTTGGCCATGTGTATATATTTGACTTGAACATGTGATAAGAAATAGTAAAGAACCATAGCAGATTTGAGTTTTGTAAACTCTTAAAATGGAGCATAGAAAGAAATGCAGATAATTGAGAGAAAATGTTAATCCACAAACAAGTTTCATAAGGGATATGAACTGAGAATTTTGCTCCTAAATTAGGTTAGTGTTCTTCCTGATACCAATAAGTTTTCTTTTTAAACTGTTTTATCACTGCTCTTTGAAATTCTTCTGTGAAGTTAGCATTTCAGTTACGGTGTGTTCGTAGTTTACAGATGGGCAAAATTGGGCCTAGATTTGGAAGGAAGAACAAGTATAGGAATCTGAGCTTTTTTCTTTTTCCCCTCCTTTGCTTGAGCTAAGCATCTCTCTTTAGCTATGACATCAGGTACCAGAGAATGTTGTGGATAGTATAGAAAGGAAGTGAGCTAGACATTTTACTTTATTTTGCTATCACTTGATGACTTGATAAATTCTACATGTAGCTTCGGTCATCAAAGAAGCCACTAAAGCAGGAGTTGGCAGACTTTTTCTGTTAAAGGTCAAATGGTAAATACTTCAGACTTTGTGAGCTCTGTGCTGTCGGCTCTTCTGTAGTAGTGTAAAACAGCCAGAGGCAATGTGTGCACCACTGCAGCTGTGAGCCATCAGCAGCCAGCACTCAAAGGTGCTGGGGGAATGAGTACCTTGGTCCTAACGTTGAGATCTAAGTCGTTCACCACAACATCCACCATAGTCCTTTTGAATCCTTACTCTCCCCATGTACTGTGCCATTTCTCTGTTCCCTTTCACAGTTAAACACCTCAGTAAAGTGCTCTATATTTTCATATCCTTTCTCTGGTTGATCTCCTGAACCCATTCCGGTTAGGCATGCATCCCCAGTGATCCTCTGAAACTGCTCTTGTCAAGGTTAACACTGACCTGTCTCACCCGGTCTGCAGCACTCAACACTATTTCATTATTATAACCACCTTGTGGGCCTTCCATAATACGAATTTCCTGATTTTCCTTCTTGCCACCCTTTCTAGTTCACTCATCCACTCTTTAAATGCTTTAGTAGGTTTCCCTTCATTTCTGACCTGAAACTTGCAATACCTCAGGCTTCAGTCCTCAGACCTCCTCTATTTACAGCATAGATACTGCTGACTCTCCTGCTTAAAATTCTCCAGTGGTTTTCTATGTCACTCAGTAAAAACCACAGTCCTTCTGGTTGCCCACAAGGTTCTATACAATCTGGTCCTCATTACATCTCTGATCTTGTCTTTTATGACTCTTCCATCCTTCACTGCATTCCAGCTACACTGGTCTCCTTGCTTCCCCAAACTCACAAGCTGCTACCTCAGGGCCTTTGCACTGGCCATTTCCCCTGTCTGGAATGCTCTTCCCTTAGATTTTCAACTGCCTCACTCCCTTTCTCTCAGGTCTCTGCTTAAATGGCATTTTTTTCAGTGGGGCCTTTCCCAGCTCTTTTATAAGTTATAGGATGTTTCAACTTGTGAAAATCCAGCAAGTTGTACACTTATTGACTTTTTTTCCATAGTTAAATTGTATTTCAAAAACATTTTTCTAACTACAACCTCTCCAGCACTCTATAACCCCCTTCTTTATTTTCCTTAATGGCATTTAAGATATTTTTCCTTATTTATGTTGTTAATTGTCTGTGTCCATTAAGTGTGTGCTTGATGAGAGTAGGGATTTCATCTATTACGTTCACTGTAGTATCTTAGTATCTAGAAGACTGCCTGGTACCTCACAGGCACTCATTATTCATTGAATAATAGAGTGGAGAAGTTTTGTTTTTGTTTTTTTTTTTTTAATGTTTTTTTTTTTCCAATATATGAAATTTATTGTCAAATTGGTTTCCATACAACACCCAGTGCTCATCCCAAAAGGTGCCCTCCTCAATACCCATCCCCCACCCTCCCCTCCCTCCCACCCCCCATCAACCCTCAGTTTGTTCTCAGTTTTTAACAGTCTCTTATGCTTTGGCTCTCTCCCACTCTAACCTCTTTTTTTTTTCCTTCCCCTCCCCCATGGGTTTCTGTTAAGTTTCTCAGGATCCATATAAGAGTGAAACCATATGGTATCTGTCTTTCTCTGTATGGCTTATTTCACTTAGCATCACACTCTAGAGTGGAGAAGTTTTTAACTAGTTACAGGAAGTGTGAGAGTAAGCTAACTAGAAAAGGCCAAAAGGCTAAGCTTGTCAGATGAAATTGGTACCCCAGTTAAGATCCTGGATTATGAATTTGCAGTGCCTGGCTGTGGGCTTTTTCTCTAGCACTGCTCTGCTGTCCAGAGGCAGGCTCGGAGAAGGTGGAGAGTTGGATTCACCTAGGGCTGGGGCTTGTCACATGGCTGAGGTGAAATGACAGGGTCGGGAGTGATTGAAATAATGCACAAGGCATGTAAGCTGGGTAAGAAGGGAAAGGCAGGAAGTAGCTGGTGGACAGGAAGAACATAGAGGGGTCAGTCCTGCCAAGGGCAACTGTAGGAGTGAACACAGTGGAGCAGTAGCCCTGAACACCTCTTTGTGTGCCCAAAATATCCTTCCTTCAGTTTCCATGGAGATAAAAGTTCCTGTTCTGCAAAATAGGCTTCATTCGTTTTGTCTCTGAAGAGAGAAATACCATCAATGTGCTGTTAGCACAAGAGATGGTATGTTAAGAGTTTGTTGGTTTCACAGCTAAGTATGTATGGTGTGGTCTGATAAGGACCACATTTGACCTACTCCCACGACTTATTCTCCCCCAATTTGTATGTTCATTTAGGAGGAAAGAAAATCGCTAATTGAAAATATGTTCATGATACCAAGAGACTGAAGATTAATTTTTATGGGACATGCGGAAACATCATGGAGACTACTGCTGGATGTCATACAGCAATGGGAGTTTATAAGATGCTTTTCTTCCCAAAATTCAGATTGCATTGCCTCTGATTATTTGAACTGATGACAGAGAAGCAATATATAGATAATTTAAAATAACAAATATTACAAAAAAGTTTTTAGAAATGTGATAGAAAAGAATTAAAACAAGGAAATATAGGAAATGGACAAATGAATTGCTCATCTTAATATCATTAGTAAAAACTCAGCTTTTATTTGATTTTAGTGTACTTTTGAGTAAAATTTAATAGGCTTACTATTGAGTCTTTATGTCAACTAAAGTTTTATAAATGCTCAATTTTCATAACTGTTGTTTTCATTGGTCTCAAGGAAATGAAACAAAAGATAAAAAAAATACCCTTAATAAAATATTACTAGCTTAGTGAAATAATGATTGCTGGTAAAGGGTTGAAGGGAAAGGCATTTAGTTTAACATCTACTTTTCCCATTTTAAGCTAACCTTCACTTTTGCTAGCAAGCACTGTAGTAAACTTTGCCCTAGATAATACAGACTCAAAATATCATTTATTTCCTTTTTCCTGATCCATGTCTAAAAATGGTAAAATAGTATATTTCATATATGTATATATATATACATATAAAATGTTTATTTTTGAGAGCTAGAGACAGTGTGCAAGCAGGGAAGGGGCAGAGAGAGAGGGAGACATAGAATCTGAAGAAGGCTCCAGGCTCTGAGCTGTCAGCACAGCCTGACGTGGGGCTCGAACCCACAACTGTGAGATCATGACCTGAGCCAAAGTCAGTTGCCCAACCAGCTGAGCCACCCAGGAGCCCCAATACTTGTTTCTTGGTAGAAAAGGATAAATGTGTCTTCATGTTTATGGGGAACTGATGTTCTGTTCACGTAACAATTTTAGGAGTAAATGGGCCCTGTGTGTCAGATACCTGGGAATCAAAGAATGCATACTAAGAATGGTTGGAAGGATTTTCATACACAGGTACCTCTTGGTGGTGGGCCCCTGCCACAGGAGAGGTTCAAGTACAGTGGAAAAGAACACTGGTAATGACTGTGTTATATAAGGCAGTGTCAGGCATCGTGTGCACAGGTGCTTTCCAAAACAGGCTACACACCAAATCACATGGGAAGCTTTTAAACAAAAAAATCTACTGAATCAGAATTACTATGGATGGAGTCAGAAATCACTTTTTTTAAAAGCATCCAGGTGATTTAATTGGTCCAGGATCTGCTTTGGGTAGCAGTGAGTGAGTTTACCTTAAGGCCTCTTACAATTCTGAGATTCTGGACTGGTTTAGGAATAAGAGTCAAAACTAAAACTGAAAGCAATTTTAGGTTGCATTTGTAAAATTACAACATTAAGGTCTCCAGATCTGACAAATACTTCAAGAGCAGCCAACCTGCCAGAGTAGAGAGCACTGGAGGTATCCGGAAATCATGGTACAAGAGAAATGATTGAAAGAAGTATTTAGCCTTGAGAAAACCTACAATGGGAGTCTAAGCGCTGTTCATAAAAGCTAAAAGCATATTGTCAAGGAACTATCCCAGCAGGTTAGGATAAAGGTTTGGAAGCTAAGAAAGATTTCCTTCTTGAACTCAACTGCTGTGACCAAGGTGGGGTGGGTTGCAGACAGGGCTCTTTAATGGAAATGAGTAAGAATCTGAACATGGATACTGTATAGTAGGGATTGCCACTATGGGACAAAGTTTTCTCTCGTCTTTTTCGGTTACTGAAAGACTCTTTGTTTTTTTTTTAAATTTTTTTTTTTAAACGTTTATTTATTTTTGAGACAGAGAGAGACGGGGGAGGGTCAGAGAGAGAGGGAGACACAGAATCTGAAACAGGCTCCAGGCTCTGAGCGGTCAGCACAGAGCCCGACGCGGGGCTCGAACTCACGGACCGCGAGATCATGACCTGAGCCGAAGTCGGATGCTCAACCGACTGAGCCACCCAGGCGCCCCAAAAGACTCTGAATACAAGTGCTATCTCACATATTTTTCTGTCCCACATAATATCTTTACAAAGAAGGGGCTGAATAAATGACTACTGAATTGAAGGTGGAAAGATTAGTGACTTTTCAGACAATTCCCACTGTCCAGGCCTCAGAGAAATATTCCCATTTTGGTTGGTGGAGGTTCACATTCACAGGTATTTATTCAGTAACTACAGAGTAGCAGGCACTGGTAGCTGAGGGATACAGAAAGGAATTCAGTCATGGTACCTATCCTTAAGAGGCTTATATTCTAGCAGAGGAGGCAAACATTACCTAATTCATCAATAGTTACACATCCTATTATATAAGCTGCTGTGGTGGGTGGGGGGGGGAGTGCAGGCAGCTGTGAGAACTTGAAATAGGGGAATCCTGACCCATTGGGTTGGGGAGGGCTCCCTGAGGAAGCCTTACTCATATGAAGACTGGATCAATAGCAATTGGCCAGATAAAAGAATGAGGAGCCTTGGAAAAAGTGTTAAAGCATGTGTGTTTAAAGAAAAAGGCCAGTGTGACTGAAGAGTGGGGAGCACAGAAGAACAAGAAAACCTTCAGTTCTTTTGGAAACTCCTGTTTATTGTTTTCTCGAAAGAGATCCCATCCTGACATCTGCTGGCTACTGTATATACTGCAGTTCCAAATTACACAAGAACAACGCTCAGTAACCTGTTTTCTTGGCTTCAGTAGGAAATTACAAATAAAGCACCAGGTCTTTTCCCTGCCCTGTCTTATGGACTTCACGCACGGCCAAACGCGTGCTGTATTACAGGTATGCTTATGTGGTGCCACTTGCCTACGTTTATACAAGTTCACAAAAACGTAGAAATCACATTTTGAAAAGTTGAATAGATTTGTTACTGAGATGTAAAAACATTACAAAACCACTTTGCCTTTTAAACACAGTATTGGAAGCGTTGCATGAAACGCTCTTAAACGGTTTCCTTCACAAATAAAACACAGCGGACTTTAATCCAGTAAGCATTCTACTGAGGCTAAAGATGTGCTTTAAGCACACCCGATAATTTTCATCTTTTTCTCAGCCATATTAGTCATAGTACCTTCATTTTCCACTTCTGTCTATAAAGGACAAAATTGCAAAACAAACAAACATTACCTAAGCAGCTGTACTGACTGATACAGCTACATTTCACACTGTTGTACTGGCAATTGCCTCACCATGCAGTCGTTTGAAATATTCGTTAACCAACTGGCACTAAAAGGATAAATGGTGAACAGAGTGGTTTCGAGGCACCAATATGTAGTGTAAAAAATGCGTTGTTGGAGGTAGAGGTCTATTGGTTTGGAAGGAACACTAGAATTAGTTAAAAGTCCTCAGTTATAGCATCAGTTCTGCTCTTAATTATGTGACTATATGAGTCATATTTTTTTTACTTGAAACACCCAAATCCAGTTTGGGTAGATTTAAAGAGAAAAGTAATTCATTGAAAGGATTATAGGTAATTTAGCAACACCAGGAGGCCTGGAGAACCAGGCTTGGAGACTAGGCAACTGGAACATCACTCCTTGTTACTTGGTCACCGCGTACAACCCAGTGCAGTGAAGATACCTCTGCTGAGGATTAGATGCCACCACTTGCCAAAGCCACAGACCCAGAGCCCTGCACTATCCTGACAGCCAGTGTTCTAAGAACTTCATCTTGCTGTTTGCCATGGCCACCAAAGAATTATGCCAAGTCTCCACTTTGTTGTCTCTGGCTTCCAACTGATGGTTCAGGAATATCTAATTTGTAGTGTCTGGGTCATGTGGAGAAGCAGAGGAAATAACTGGATTTTTGGCTTTTACAGTGAAAGATCTCAAAGATGGGGAATTCCCAAATGTAGGGAGTTCAGATAACTGGGCAGCCAATGGGATGACACGTCTATTATGTGGACCCTGAACAAATCACAGTCAGCCCCACTTTCTATAAAGCAGGGTAAATAAAGCTCACATGGCTGAAGAGATCGTGCATGTTTACTTACTCATTTTGCAATGAATACCAACTGTGCTAGTTGAGCAAAGACGAGCAAGTCCTCTCTAGTCTAATAGAGGAGAGAAGTCAGTAGACAGCAAGTGCTAGAATAGAGGCATACATGAAGGAGATGTGATCAGAAAGGAGAACTCAGTTGCAGTTTGCAAATGTTCTTATATTTAAGTACCTAAAGTCACATTTTCCGCGGAGCAACTGAGGCTTGCATCATTATTGGGAAAGGCAGACGGCACGCTCTTGTAGGGAGTTGCTGTTGCACTCTTTTGAAGGGCTTAGCTGTTCTATAGAAACACCAAAACAATGTTGGCTGGCACAAATCCAGAAAGTCAGGCTTTTGATTGCTTATTGACACATATCTAGACTGCCAGTTTCATACAATGGGACACTTTTCAAAGTATTAAACATGTCACACCTTTGCCAGTCATCAATTAGATAAATCATCAAGCTCATTGTATTGTGAACCACCCCTATTCTGATCTGACCTAAATCAGAGTGGTCTTTCTACTATATCTGGCTACTGTGTGTACAGCTTTGTGCCTTTGCTCAAAAGAAATTGTTGGCTTTGGGCTAAGGGTGTTTTTTGTTTTGTTTTGTTTCAATTTGTAAAAGAAAGCAGCTGCATGGTAACTTGGGCCTCATCCAGAATCTGTAATACCAAATTCATCATGTGGTGGTAACAGATGGAATACATTTTTTATACACTACATTCTATAGAACCAGGGACTAAAAGAGGTCAATGGGACCACAGGGGTCAGCTATTACCTCAATACGGTGCAATAATTTCTTTTTCACAGTATTCTCAAGTTAGATTTCTGTAGCTGACATTCTTTTTTAAAATTCAGAGGTCTAGGGGCGTCTGGGTGGCTCATTGGTTGAGCGTCCGACTTCGGCTCAGGTCATGATCTCACAGTTCATGAGTTCGAGCCCCGCATCAGGCTCTGTGCTGACCGCTCAGAGCCTGGAGCCTGCTTCAGATTCTGTGTCTTCCTCTCTCTCTGCCCCTTCCCCGCTCATACTCTGTCTCTGTCTCTCAAAAATGAATAAACGTTTAAAAAATTTTTTTTAATAAAATAAAATTCAGAGGTCTATATCCAACTGCCTTTTTGATCACTTCATTTGGTGACACAGCATCTTAAATTTAACAAGTCCAAAATTGATTTCTTAATCTCCCCCCACCTCTAAATATGTTCCCCTTACAGTAGTTAACCATTTCAATAAATAGCACCTCCATGGGCCCCAGTCAGTGGATTAAGCTAGACTAGGAATCCCCTTAATGACCCCACATCAAACCGGTTTGATTACCTAAAAAAAAAAAAACAAAAAAAAACAAAAAAAACAAAAAAACCCAAAAACCATCAAATCTATTCCTCTTTGTCTTCACTATCATTACTGCAGTCCAAGTCCTAACCAAGCTCCCTGCTTTCACTCTTACTTTTGTCTATTATCCACATAGTAGCCAGCATCCTATTTTAAAAAGATACCAAACCACCCACACCCTCCACCACTTCAGTGGCTTCCTTTTACATAAAATTTTAAAATCCTTTATCATGGCCTACTAAGTGATGCATGATCTGGCACCAACCTACCTAAGTTCACTTACACTGTTATCTTTTAACACAATAAGCTTCAGATGAACTGGACATCTTACATTTACCCAAAGAGCAGTCCTCTCCTCTGCCTCCCCCACCCCACCTTCCTTGAGGTTTTCCTTGCCTCTCATCGATCTGGCTATCTCCTTACCTTCCTCTGAGAAGTCTTCCCTGACCACCCTCCCTTGCCCCATAATTTAAAATCAGGGTTCCTTCGGTGAACTATAATTTTAAATACATGTTTATTTAAATGGTATGTGATTGTCTACCTTACCGCTCAAGAATTTAGCTTCAGGAGGCGAGAAGCCATATCAGCTTCGTTAATTTCTGTGCCCATGATAATGCCAGCAGCAACAACACCTATGCAACATTTATTATGTGCCAGGCATGTGTTAAACGCTATGCATATAAGAATTTAATACATACTCCCAATATATCGCCTGGCCCATAGCCAGTGGTTAGTTTGTTGAATGGATGAACTCCGCTCCTGCGTGCACACCGAGTTGTTCACCACCTCCTGGAACAGCCCATTATCTTGACAGATAATTCTGATGATTGGAAGAATCTTTATATTGACCCCAGCATACCTCCCTGCAGTTTCCTCCCACTGATTCTATTTCTGCCCCTCTGGGGCCACGCAGTACAAGCCATAATCGTCCTTCCACAAGCTCGACTTGGCAGCATCCGAGGACCCACCCGCCCCCGGCGTCTCCCTCCCGCTCCCCTCCCTGCAGAGACTCCAGGCTCGTCCGCTGCGGTGGTCGGGGAGCCCAGCTCCGGCCGCCAGCCCGCCCGGCTCCCGGCATCCCCCGCCTCGCGCGTCACGTGACGGCGCCCGCCCGCACGAGCCCCGCAGCTGTCCGCCTCCGGGCGGGGCTCTCGCGCCGCGTCCGCCCGCCCCTGGCCGAGCGCCGCAGTCCTCACGGCTCGGCTGCGGCTCGGCTCCGGCTCCGGCTCCGACTCCGGCTCCGGCTCCGGCTCTGGCTCTGGCTCTGGCTCCGGCTCGGCTCCCGCGGCCCGGACTGCTGTGGGCGAGCGCTCCGGGGAGCTCCTGGCGAGGTAAGAGAAGGCCGGCCCGCGGAGGCTGAGGGCGAAGTTATTCCGCGCGCGTCCCCGGGATGCCCGGGGCCCGGAGCAGGGGGCGGCCCGGGCGCCTGGCGGCGCCGCTCGGTCCTGGCAGAAGCTGAGCACCTGGCCCTGGCGGGACCGGGAGAGGGTGCCCTCAGGCCGCCCGCGGCCCCGCGCTCTGCTGGCACCTGGAGGCTCAGCCGCGCCTAGTGCTTCGTTTTCCCCTCCTGTAAAACGACCCGGCTGGAAAGGTGGATCTCCTCGGTTGCCTTCAGCCTTGAGGTTTTGCGAGTGTGTAAGCGAAGTCCAAGAGGAAGAAGCCGACTCTTGGGGTGGGAAGAGCCCCCCTCCCAGGAATGCTGGGGCACTGGTCTGGGACCGGGCAGCTACTATTAAGTGTCCCCTGTGTTTTGTGCAAATCGCAAGCCTCTCGGAGAGTCTGTTTCTCCATCTTTAAAGTAAAGGTGGTAACACCTGCCCTGCCTCCCTCATAGGACTACGGCGGAGCACGGGTGGGAAAGCCATGGGAAGAGCCGGAACTCTGGAGTAAGTTAGACGTGGGTTCAAGTCCTAGTTCTACCAGTTACCAGCTGTTGACCTTGAGCCAGACAGACCCTCATCTGTTAAAAGACGATAATAATAATACTTAGCTCATGAGGTTGCTGTGAGGTTCAGTATAAAGAGCTTAGCACAGTGTCCGGCACAGAAATGTTCAATGGATAGTCCTTTTCATATAAATATTATTCAATTAATTTAGTAAGCTAGAGAGTGCTTCGCGTGAGAGGTGTTTAGAATAATCGCACTTCAGTTTCCCAATAGTCCTAAAAAGAGTGCTGCTTTGGTTTCCTAAGAAAGAGGCCAAGTGGGATCCTTTCCCTGTTTCTCTTTCTGGGCCCCCTTTGCCTTCTCATTTACCACTGGCATGTGAACCTGTTGTTCCTACCAAATGAGTCAGGCAGGATGGGAACATTAATGTACTGGAGCAGATGGGTATCAGATTCCCTCCGAGGGGAAAGAAAAGTGCCAGGCATGTGCTGCCACCAAAAAAAGCACAGTACAGTGATTGACTGTTAGAGTAGGAAGATGCCTGGGAAACTGTCTAATCCAGCTGTCTCCTCTTGCACATGGAGAAACTGGACCCAGAATGAGGACAGGACTTCAGGCCTCAGCACCCAACAGGTTGTTGGCCCTAGGTGGTAGAAAGAACACACACTGTTAACCAGATGCTGTGCTTCCCCTTAGTCCTAACCTGATTCTTCATTATTCACCAGGTATTTATGGAGCACCTACTGTGTGCTTGTACACCTACTAGGAGCTAGAGATGAAATATATTTCCCTCCCTCTGCTTGTTCTCAATACATTTTATGATAACAATAAGTTCTGTCTCCCAGCGAGCTTTTGCCTTAGCAGCTGACCCCAAGAGACAGAAGCACATAGAGAGGTCTGAATTATTTCATGATCTGTCAAGGCAGTCCCTGAGCCTTTCTTGAAGCCTCTGGAAACTGAAGAAAATGCTGCTTTGTCAGGGCTTTTAGGAAAGGATTTCCTTCTGGCCTGGAGCACTTGGATTTCTTTGTCTTTCTGGTTTCAGGCCTCTTATTGTGTATTATTTCTGAAAAGAGCCACCCTCGCCACAGTGCCTTCGTTTTGGTTTCCATGGTTATCAGAAGAATTGTTTTTATGATAGCACAAGTAGCTGTTAAGTAAAATGTGGTCAAGCAGTCCCCAGTTCGCTGTGGGTGTCTGTACTCTGGTGGTGGCCCTCAATTTTTTTTTCAGTTGCAGTGCGTTCATACTATTCCTTCCTCCTTTATTCTTTCCTTTAACAAATATGTATTGGTTCCAGGCCCAAGAAGAGTGGGAATAAGCAGAAACAGATAAAAACGAAGATAGACCCTGGTTCGGGGAACTCGGAATCTTTGGGGGAATAATCTGTGGACATTCCCACATGCAAGAGGCAGGCAGATCTGTGGGGCTCTGATAAAGGTGTGGATTAGAAGCCAGCAAGAGCTCTCAGGTGAGAGGAAGTGTCCTCGGCAACCAAGAAGACATCACATAGTAATGATGCTCTTCAAGGAAGATGTAAAAGAAACCAGTTCCTTTTATGTGCCTCAGCCACATAGTAATAATACAGGGTACAAGAAGCCCTTGTTCTTTCCATTTGTCTTAGTGAATGAACCCTCTCTTAAGTCACCTGTCATGGGCTTTGTTTGAAATGCCTGCTAATTTCTTTCATTTCCCTCTTTGTGTTAGCTTAGTGAGTGACATATTAGTTTCCTACTCATACATATGGTATTGCATGTATAAAGGTAGATAATAGAGCCATTTGATTAAGAGTTTGTTTCAGATGTTTAACCTGTGTGTCTTGTTTCACCTGTTGGGTTCTAATGCAGTCAAAAATTTATCTTTCCAAGTCATCTCCTAAGTCCTTTAATGCCCTCATTAGTGAGAATTCCAATATCTCCTACTTTCAAACTTCCTGGGAACTTAGACGATCCAAAGAAGTCAGTCTTCCACTCTCCAGAGGAGAGAGAACTGCAGAGTCTGAGCAGTCCATCCACCTTGTTATTTCTGACACAGCTTTATGGTATCACTATTGAAGAGCTGTCCTGCACAGTCCAAGGATGTGTGGTCACTGCTGCTCAACGCCCTTATTGGACCAGGTTCCCGCCAGCTTGATCCCATGCTTGGATTCCAAGGTTAGAGCTTTTTTTAGTTTGTGCTCACATGCTTAGCCATTCTCCCCAAAGCACCTCACTCTGGGCAGTGTGTTGAGCATGTCACCAGGATGGGTTCCCCCAGTCCTCCCATGAGTTCCCTTTGGGGGCATATGGGACCCTTTTGTGCTAGCAGCCTTTGTCAGGGTCATCCCAGACCACCTAGATTTCCCTATTTTTCAAACCTTTTGTCAAGGTTTGGAGATTCAGTCCCTTCCTTACCCTAACCCAGGGCTTTTTGGCAAATTGGTTCTACTTTCCCTCCAGGATTCTGCCTACCAAGGATTCTCAGGAATGGCAGTTAGCTACCCCAGAACTTTGTGTGCCTATTCAACTTTTCATGTATAAGAGGGGTCCTCTGGTAACTCTTGGCAAAAACGATCTGTTCCCAGGAGACCGTTTCTCCATCTGTAGTGGAGAAACGTAGGCATTATTGCAAAATTTAAGTGGTATATACCCTGTTAAAGATTTGGGGACAAGGTTTTAATTTAAAAATGAAATTCCCTCAAGTTTTCTAAGAATCAAACAATAATTGATATATTTGTTTCATTGTCTTTATTTTAAACTTTAAAAATATTAGCTGTAACAAGAATGCATGCAAGGAAACCCCTCAAATGTGCATAAGGGAAACATACAGGGAACCACCGCCCATGTCAAGAAGTGGAACATTGCCAATACTCAGTAGTCTCCCTTCCAAATCATAACCTCCTTCCCAGAAGAAACCACTATTTTGACTTACGTGATAACCATTTGTTTTTCTTTGTAGTTTTGTCACCTATATCTGCATCCCTAAAACAGTATAGTTGCCTACCGTAGTGTGTGTTTTGTGTTTGCTGCTTTTGCCATACTTGTGTGTTGCATCCATGAGGTTACCACACTTATTTTCATTGCTAACAGTGTTTCATGATATATGTCACATTGAATTTGTGTCATATGGTTTAGATACTTGTGTTGCTTATAGCTTCTGAATACCAAGAACAGTGCAGCCAAGCATATCCTTAGACATTTGCTATTGTGTTTGTGAAGCTTCTTTAGGTTATATATGTCAAAGTGGAATTGCTTTGCTAGATAATTCCAGTTTTCTAAGTGATTGTAGCAGTTTACTTTCTTACCAGCAGCATGTCAGAGCTCCAGCTGCTTTGTATCCTTGCAGATACTCAGTATTGTCTATTTAAAATTTTTAAACTATTCTCGTCGGCCTAGAGTGATATCCTATGTGGTTTTAATTTTATTTTCCTTGGTTATAACTAATGTTGAGCACTTTTTATTGATTAATTGGGTGGCCTCTTTTGTGAACTGCCTAATTCAAGCCTTTTGCTTGCTTTTCAGTTTTTCTTATTAATTTTTGGAGGTTTTTTTTGGTTTTTTTTGTTTTTTTTTTTTTTTTGGTTAGTGGTCCCTTGTCAGTTATATGGGGTTTTTTAAAGTTTTTTTTTTTTTTTTTTTCCAAAAAATTTTAAAGTGTATTTGAGAGAGAACTGGCAAGCAGGGAAGGGGCAGAGGAGAGGGAGACAGAGGATCCCAAGCAAGCTCCAGCACTTGACAGCGTGGAGCCTGATGCCGGGCCCAGACTCACAAACCGTGAGCTCATGACCTGAGCCGAAATCAAGAGTTGGCTGCTTAACAGACTGAGGCACCCAGACGCCCTGAGTTATGTGTGTGTGTTTTTTTTTTAATTTTTTTTTTTTTTACATTTATTTATTTTTGATAGAGCACAAGTGGGGGAGGGCCAGAGAGAGAGGAAGACACAGAATCCGAAGCAGGCTCCAGGCTCCAAGCTGTCAGCACAGAGCCCGACATGGGGCTTGAACTCACAAACCATGTGATCATGACCTGAGCCGAAGACAGGTGCTTAACCGACTGAGCCACCCAGGCGCACTGAGTTATGTGTTTTTAAAGTATCTTTTCCTATTCTGTGACTCTCTTTTTACCCTCTTAAATGGTGATATCTTAGATCCTGTTTTCTAGAAGCAGGGCCTGAAATGGGGATTCTTGTTCAAGTGGTATATTGGGAAAAGTGCTCAGGAAAAGGAGAATGAGGGAAGCAGTATGGGGGGCAGGAGTGGGGGAGAAGTATAACCAGGTGAAGTGGCAGTTTTCTGAAGGGACATCTGTGAGTCCCTATGTGACACTCCATCTGGAGGATGCTAGCTAGTAAAGAGACACTGATTAGGTTACTAATAGTATTCTCTACACTCCATTGAAATACATTCTTTTCCTTTGTTAAATTTACTCCATCCAGATACAGCTCCCCGATTCTGGTTGGTCACAATTTCTGGGAAGACTTACTAGAGGAAAGTTAGTGGGACAAATTACAATCTCTGCTGCTGTAGCTAGTGCAAAAGTGTAACTAAAGCCGTTATCTTCCTCCTCCACCATCCATTCTAGTTTCCTTTCCATGGTCCCCTGAGTTTTTGGGAGAACTCGGTGATGAAGCCATCAGGGTCTGGAACTGTATTTTCTTCTGTTGTGTTATTTTCGACTACAGATTCAATGTTTGTTTTTTAATTTTTATTTATTTTTGAAAGAGAGAGAGAGAGCGAGAGTGAGCAGGTGAGGGACAGAGAGAGAGGGAGACACAGAATCTGAAGCAGACTCCAGGCTTTGAGCTGTCAGCGCAGAGCCCAGCGTGGGGCCTGAACGCACGAACCGTGAGACCGTGACCTGAGCAAAAATCAGATGCTGAACCGACTGAGTCACTCAGACATCCCTTTGTTTTTTTCTTTTAAATGTTTATTTTTGAGAGAAGGACAGACAGAGTGTGGGGTGGGGGTGGGAGACAGAGAGGGAGATACAGAATCTGAAGCAGGCTCCAGGCTCTGAGCTGTCAGCGCAGAACCCAACACGGGGCTCAAACTCACAAACCGTGAGATCATGACCTGAGCCAAAGTCTGAAGCTTAACCAACTGAGCCACCCAGGAGCCCCCAGATTCAATGTTTTTCATGATTCCAACACAATTAAAAATTTTTCTTCTTTAGTTTTATCAAGTGGTATTTTTCCAGGAATTGGTTCCTTTTAAGGTTTCAAACTTATATAAAATTTTTCATAATATTTCCTTGTTATTTTAATGTTTCCAGTGTCTGCAGAGATGTCCCCCTTCTCATTACAGTTCATTTTATATTTTATCCCTTTAATTCTTTAGTTTCAGTAGAAGTTACTTTCAAAGAACTAGCTTTGTCTTCACTGATATTCTCCATAGTAAGTTGGTTTTCTCTTTATTTCATTAAGTTTTGCTCTTTTTTCATTCTTTCCTTGGAAATATTTTGGGTTTTTTTTCCCCCAAACTTCTTGAAAAGTTCATTCATTTTTTTCCTTTTTATTCTTTCCATTTTAGGCTGCACATTGTCCTCCAGATGGTACTTAGTATGTGCTCAGAGTTTTGATACGTAGTATTTTAGTCATTTATTTCCAGATGTTTTCCAATTTCCATTGTGATTTCCCCTTTGACTCATAGGTATCTTAGAAATGTGTTTCTTAATTTTCAAACATACAAGTATTTTCTAGTTATCTTTTTTAAGTGATTATGGTCAGTGAGTTTGTTCTGTATAATTTTAATCCTTTGAGATTTTTGTTAGGGCTCTTTTTGTGGTCTATTTTTATAAATGTTACATGTGTGCTTGAAAGTAATGTGACTTCGGCAGTTATTGAATTCAAATTTATTAATTATATTCCAATCTTCTTTGTTGTTACTAGTTTATTTTTATCTATTCTAGCTATTACAGAGAGAAATGTGTTAAAATATCCAACTATGGTTATGAATTTGCCTATTTCACCTTTTAATTTTTTGCATTATATCTTTGAGCCCTATTATCAAGTGTACACAAATATGAAGTTATATCTTCCTGGTGAATTAACCTTTTATCATTATGAGGTTGCCTTTTTTATCTCTAGTAAAAGAATGGTGGGTTTTTGTTTGTCTGTTTGTCTGTTTGTTTGGAGGAGGGGAGGCCTTAAATTCTATTTTATCTGATACCAGTGTAGCTACACCAACTGTTTTTAGTTAGTCTATGCCAGGTATATCTTTTTCCATCCGTTTCATTTCATCCTTTCTGTGCTGTTTGTTTTAGATTTGTCTTTTATAAGCAGCATGTGGGTTTTGTTTTTTTATCACCTGTTTTTGTCTCTTTGGAAAATTTAGTCTATATTTGTTTAATATAACCACTGATGTATTTAGGTTTACGTCTGTCTTCGTATTTTATGCTTTTAATGTATTTGTCCTGCAAGTACTTCATTTTGTTTTAGCTCTTTCTTCCCTTCTTTTGGGATAGTTTTAGTCACTTGCTCTTTTTCTAGTTTGGACATTTTGCACTTGCTCTTCTTCAATGGTTGCCCTTGAAACTTTAATTTAACCAAAGTTGATAAATTATGGAGTGATAAAATATCCCTATGCTTTTTTTGGATGGTATGGGGACCTTAGACCACTTGATCTCTTATTTATCCCCATCCTGCTTAGTGGTAGACTAGTTGTAACACAGTGTGCCAGCTTTGATTAGACACATATATGGACCCACAGATGGAACAAATGTAATGAGGGAGGAAAAAGTGAGAGAGCAAAGAATTTACTTGAGAAAATGATATGATTTTGTCAGGACTCTGAACTCCCTGAACTCTAAAAAGAAAATCTGTTTGCTTATAAAACTGCATAGCTGGATCCAAGAGTTCAAAAAAATCTTTTTAGGACTATCTCCTCTCCATCTCTCTCAGTCAGTCAGCCTTGCTTGTCTTAATCCGGCTTCATTCCCCAGATGAACTCTTCTGAGTTGTCCCCATCCCTGGCGGGAGGGATGGGATCTTTTTGATTCTACTTTGGGTCAAGGATGAGGTGGAGGGCGGAGGCACTATGAATGACAGCCCCACCTCCAACTGGACTAAATGGAGCGGGAGTGTGTGGAGTTCCTCTAAGGAACCAGAAGAGGAAAGGTGTGCTGGGAGACAAAAGTGACAGCCACCACAGTCCACTGTGCCAAGTAGTGGCCTGGAAGAGTGACATGCAGAAAAAAGAGGTTGTGATCGGAATTAACTCAATTAAACTCTACAAGGAAAAGTGGGAGGACGTCACCTCCTCATGAGCCCACTGACAGGGAAGGAGGAGTCTGGTCAGACCATTCCTTCACCACCAACCAATGCCAGCGGGTGTTTTGGCATTGTTGGCTGAGGACAGCTTGGTAGTCCACAGCAGCAGAAACGAGGGAGAGCTAGCGTGAACCTGTCTGATATGCGGAGGTGTAATCAACAGGTCAGCCGTGGTGCTTGCCATTCCCGTGGCCTTTCTAAGAGAAACTTCTACATCCACAACTTCTTTTCACGTCATCCCCACATAACCATGTTTTCTACCATAAGACCTTGCTCTGTCCCTGCTCCCTAGACAGAACTTACTGGGCCAGAGCTGGATGTCAGACCTAAAAACAGCCAATTCCTATGCTCACCAAGGACCTGTGATATGACATGACCTAGTGGAAAAGAGATGCATGTTCTTAGAAATTTGAACTGGGGATTATAGAAGAGCACTTAGCTACAGAAATGGAAGCTGACATGGTATGTAGAGAGAAGCCATGAGGTAGAGTCAGGCCTTTGAGGAGTCCTGGCTAGCTGGTACCATGAGGAAGCAGAAGCACTGAGGTAGAGAAAAGTGTGTAGAGACTCCAGGTGAAAGGAGATTGGAGCCAGCCCTTGGGGAGCGGCTGAGCCATGTGGTGAGCGAAGACCCACAGGCTAGCTACTGATCCAGCCCTTTCATTCTAGACTCTGGGAGACCCAGCCCTACTGTGGTCCTATTCTATAAAATCCTTTATCCTTAATAGTCCACACAAACCCTTATGATAAATCACCCCCCACCCCTTATTTGCACTTGCTGTGATCAGAAGACTCACTAGAACAGATATTCAGAACTTGGGAGCCATGCCCATGTGGTTGAATTTCCATTGCTGCTGATGACTTGTTCTGAAAAGAAAACTCACTCTCTTTGTCATTGGATGGTCAGCAGCTACAAAACTTGTTGGCTCTGTTACAATAAAGAACACACCCACTCTTTGGCCTGGTGTCAGTGTCTGCATTGTTGGCCAGGGAGCTCCCCTCCCTCCATGGTCTCCTTGTTCCTGACCTCACTACAGAAAACCCTAACTTATTGCCTATAATTAATTTTTGTTTCTAAGATGTCGGAAGGTTGGTTCAAATGCATTACAATGAAAGAAAGGCATTTAGGGAAAGAAAAGGGTCCTAGGAGAGAAGGAATTCATCACCATTTATTGTGTGTTTGCTATGTGTCTGGCACGATGTTAAGTGATTTCCATCCATTCCCTCATTTCATCCTCACAACAACTCCCTAAGGTATTATTATCCCCACTTTTATAGATAAGGAAGCTGAGACATAGGATGGTCTGACTCCATTGAATGTGTAATTTCTGGTGTAAAGCAACAGTCACTTGGTGTGGAATTGCCTCAAGCTGAGATTGATTAAGGAGAAATGGCTGGGAACGGGTGTGTGGTCGAGTGGGGGGCAGGAGGTGGTGAGAAGGAGCTGGTCAGGTGTTCTCTCTACACACCGTGCCTGCCAAGAGTCCCAGTGCTCTAACACTGCATAATAATTGCAGGATTAAATTCATTCATATTTCATGATCTGTGAGTTTATGTGTCTGCAAAGTGAGGTTAGAAAGTCCTCTACCATGATTTCACAAGTTAAGAACCCCCGAATCTCAGGAAGGGAACTAGGAGGCAGGCTGTTGTAGTGGAAAGAACAGAGACTTTGGACTCAGTCCAGGTTAGGAACCACAGCTGTCTTGCTTACTAACTGAAGAGCAGAGGCACTTTATTCCTGGAACTGTGGATAAGAAGCCACTGCCTCTTAAGTTGTGTTAATTGCTCCTTGAGATAACATAAAAAGCACCTGGTACTTAGTCCTCAACACACCTTTTCCTGCCCCCTCAAGGTCACTTAGTTTATTAGAATCAGGACTAAAACCCAGGTTTTGGGATTCCCACCCCAGTGCACTCTGTAGGTGAACGGCAATGGATGGGCAGTGCATTGAAGGAGGGAGAGAGGGCCCTCAGGGCTCCCAGCCACTCTCAGCACCAAACGCACATCAGAACACAGCGTTCTGGTCTGTGCCATCAAATTTCAAAGCTGAAATAAGAAACAGCTGGTTATTTTTCAGGCTGCTGAAGAGAGCTGAGGTTTGAAGAAATGAAAAGCCCAGCTGAGATGTTTGTCATCTTCAAAGTTTTAGGTTTTGTCTCATTTCCAATAGTACATGTGTAGGTATATATGCAGGGCTCTTTCTTGGTTTACAGTATTTTACTCTGTGTGCTTTCAGACTAAAATCCACAGAACTCTAGAAAAGTTTACTTTTATTTGAAGAAAGATCTAAAATCATGAACCTGTTACAACTGCTTAATACATTGTGTAGTTACTTACACTGGTGTTTAGTATGCTTCGTAATGTGAGAAGATATATCTTTTTCCCCCCTTTGTGCATACTAGAGTTCTGAGCTGTTCTAGATCCTCCCCCCCCCCCCGCATTTTTTTCTTTATTAAAAGTAAAATTCTTGCCACTTTGACACTGATATGGTCTTCTCTGGGTAGGAAGTAAGTGCATTTTCTTCAGTAAACAATGAAGAACATGAAAGCTGTTTGCATAATGTACAAAGCTGAGTTGTGGAGTCCCCTGTGTTCAAGATTACCCAGTGAGGGAGTCGCAGAACCCAAACTAGAAGCCTTTTGAGTCCCTTTTGAGTCCTCTTGTTATGGGGTAGGTTCTTTTGTGCTGGAACTCAGCACAGTTCCCCACTGACTTCCAAGTTAACGAAAGCTCTGTGATCCGATCAGTTGGTCTTTCTTCCTGACTCTTTCAGGCTTCTGGAGCTGCAGCCAGACTGAGCTTCTTCCCATGTACTCAGCCTGGCTAGAGGTTTCTTACCCTGCAGCTTTGTGGACACTCTTTTCCTCTGCCTGTGGTCCCCTTTTCTGCATTCTCTGGATGCCCCAGCCCTACCCATATCTCAGAGTGCAGCTCAGATGCCCGCTCTTGTTAAAAACCTAGTCTTTGGGGTCAGACCTGGTTCACAAGGGGATTCTGCTGCACTCTAGCAAAGTGATTTGGGGTAAGTCATTTGTCACATTAGTTTCTCCCAGACTTAGTTTCTTCATTTGTAAAATGAAGACAGTAATACTTTAGGTCAGTGCTTCTCAATCATAAGTGTGCCCATCAGTGCCCTGGTGATCCTTGTTAAAATGGCAATTCTGATCCATTGGTAATGGGACAGTGCCCAAGATTCGGCATTTCTTTTTTTTTTTTTTTTAAGTCTTTTTTATTTATTTTGAGAGAGCCAGAAACAGCACAAGTCGGGGAGGGGAGGAAAGAGAGGGAGACAGAGAATCCCAGCACGGAGGCTGACATGGGACTCGAACTCATGAAACCGTGAGCCCATGGCCTGAGCCAAAACCAAGAGTCGGACATTCTACCGACTCCCAAGAGTTGGCATTTCTAACCAGCTTCTAGGTCCTAGGAACAGCATTCTGAGTTGTAGGGCTTTGAAGGAATGTTGAGAGAATAAAATGAAATAATGCATGAAAAATGCTTAATGTGGTGTCCTTCAAATATTTGTGCTTAGTAAATGGTAGCTGGTGCTGTTTTTGTTACCTTCTATTACTATTGGCTGATTTCCCTAGCTGGAGGTCACATTTATAGTCTTTAAACAAAGGCTTTCCCTCTTATGGCAGCTGAGTAATTTTTCACATATACTGTGGTTTTGTGTTTTTTTAGGGGGTTGTTTTTTTGGGTAGAAATACCTTTGTCTCCTACCAGACTTGAGGATAGGATCTTTATCTTATTCCCGATTTGCTCACAGTGTTCACCACACAGTCTTATACATTGTAAGTGTGGACTACGTACTTGGGTTTTATTTACTTATTTTTTTATTCCATAGGGATCTATGTCACAGAAGGAATTCTGTGGCGATTAGTCTCAGCTATTCTAATATACCAGATAATGATGATGGTGATTACTCATTTATTTGGTAAATGTTTATGGAGCGCCTATGACGGGCAAGACAGAGTTCCAGGCATAATACAAAGCAATGATATAAAGTTTCTGCCCTTATGAGACTTGCTCAGGAGAGGTACACAATAAAGAAAAGCATATTATTTAGAAAAAGATAAGCTCCTTGAGAGCAGAGAGTGTGTCTAATTCATCACAATGAATTTCCTCATGGTAGGTATTCAGACACTGAGTCACCTGGCCAGTCTACATCTGCATACACCCTCTGGCGTTTCACACGGGTAGTCCTTGTGGTGTAACGCAGCACTCCCTCGTGTCCCTCCCACTCACCCCACAAATCCCCTCACAGAAGCCTAGGTGAAATATATAGATGTTACTAAAGGTTTTAGTCCTGACCCCACCTTGCCTGCCCATCATGACGCACAGCAAACTGGCCAGTATTCACCCCGATTTCTCTTTTGCTGACTCCTATTCCATTTCATGCCCTTTAGGTGTTAGGCTGGCGAGGACTTGGTCATCAGACTTCTCTCTCTTTCTCTCTAGTGATCTCATCCCATCCCGTGACTTTAAATGTCATTCAGGTCTCTGTTCAAATGTCACTTCTTCAGAGACCTTCCTTGACGACGCTATCTAAAATGGCACATGTGCACGCATACCCCTTAACCTGCTTTATTTCTCCTCATAGCATTTATGCTTTTGTTATTTGTTAAGTTTATTTATTTTGAGAGGGACAGAGAGAGAGAGAGCGCAAGCCAGGGAAGGGCAGAGAGAGAGAGGACAGAGGATCCAAAGCAGGCTCTGTGCTGAGAGCAGAGCCACCCAGACTCCCCAGTGTTATTATTTTTAAAATGTATTGTCTGTCTCTAAAGGTGGGGACTCTGTCTTGTTTACTGCTTGTTAGTACTTAAAACAATGTCTAGCACAACAGTAAACAATCTATGACTATTTGTTGAATAAACGGTTATTTGTCTTTGGAAATTCTCAAAATCCTCATGAGGTGTTGCAGGATAGCCATCATTAGCCTGTTTACAGATGAGGAAATAGGCTCAGAGAAGTTAAAGTATTTGTCTCAAAATCACAGGGCTGGGAAGCAGTAGAGCTTGCTTGTTGAGAACCAAGTCTTAAGGGACTCACCTCCCAGGAGGGCGGCCTCTGCCCACCCACTGAGGCTGGGGACACCAGGTGGCCCAGAGGGTTAGGAGAGTGCCACACAGAAGCCCTAAGTTCTCACACTCTTGGGAACACACAAACAAAGGGAAACAGCTTGAGCCCTACCACAGGACCTGCTCCCTCCTATCCCAAACAAGTGCCCACTGTCGTTTCTCCAGTTCCTTACAGGCTCACACTCCAGGTGCATGAGCCCTGGGGGACACTTGTTACTTTTAATTCCATAGCTCAGAGGCCCCAGTGGCAAAAAGGAAGGGCAAAACTTGAATACCTTTTTTTTTTAAGTGTTACCTGGTTATGGAAATCCCTATTGCTGCATGAATCCCCATGGATTAGTGTAAAGATACAGTAAATAAAGCCAAATGGAACAACAGGGAATGGGACGGTTGAATAAAAGGAAATACTCTTTGAGTTCAGAGGGGTTCTGAGGGTAGAATTGTCAGCCTCATTCTAGATTCAGCCCGTGGGGTATTGCTAGCATTGAGGACATGGCCAAGTTTGGAGGAAGGCAAGTGCTGAAGGGTAGAAAATCCCCTGCTGGCATGTCTTCCTTCCCTTGACAGGCCTGCTACGAGACCCTTAGCTTCTTGGAATCCTGAGCAAACTGAAGTTCAATAGTTTCTCTGGCAGGCACCTTTGCCCCAAATCCCCTGGAGACCCTCACATCATCCTAAGGGAAAGAAACTGTCATTTTATATTTGCAAAGTTGTGAATTTCTGCCCTCACCGTTCTACCTGACATACCTCTGCTGGATGAATCTCCTTGAAATGTAGCTCTGATCAGGCCACTCCCCTCCTGAGCAACCTACACTAGACAGAGTACAAGCTTCCAAGTTTGGCATCCAAGGCCTATGCCAAACATGCAACATGTAAAAGAGACCAGAATTCCAGTGGTCCCGGGGTAACAGAACTGAGACTAACTGAGGAAGTAACTAAGAGCTAGATTTTGGCTCAGTTGTAGGAAATACACTGAAGTTGCTGCAGACAAGCCATGGAATGGGCAATCTCATGGTGTCCAAGGGCTTCATACTAGTGCCCTTTAGAGTTTCACATGCTCTGTCAGTCGAGAAGGGCTAGGTTATACTGTAGTAACAGTCCCCAGATTCTTAGTGCCTTAACCCAAAACAAAGGATTATATTTTATAAATGGTATGCGTCTATTTTGGGTCAGCATGGGGATTCTGCTTATCCTACCAGAGTAGCCATCATCGCAAATGTTGCCAGTTGCTATGCCAGAGAAAAACAGAGCTCTGGATGATCTTGCATAGTCGAGAAGTAGCACATACCTCTTCTACTCATAATTCATTGAATGGGACACATGGGTGGATCAGTCGGTTGAGCATCCAACTCTTGATTTCAGCTAAGATCATGATCCCAGGGTTGTGGAATCGAGCCCCACATGGGGGTCTGTGCTGAGTGTGGAGCCTACTTGGGATTCTCTCTCCTCTCTCTGCCCCACTCCCCAACTAATATATTCTCTCTCTCTCTGTCTGTCTCTGTCTCTGTCTCTCTAAAAAACAAAAAAACTCATTGATTAATACTAGCTATGTGGCCCCACCCAACCATAGGAAGGACCGGTGCAATCCTATCAAGTGGCCAGGAGGGGAAACTGGGAATAGTTGGTGAAAAGCACTGATTACCAGCACAAGGTGCATTGGATCTTATTCATTGTTACAGCTGTCCTTTGGGGGTAGTATCAAGGTCTCCAATTTATATATGAGGAAACTGTAGCCCAGGGTATTAAGTGACTTGCTCAAGGTTTCATACAACACGGTCCAGGTCTTCTGACTTCAAGATGATACAGGGAGGGCCGTATCACCCAGAGGGTTGAAAGTTGAGGAGAACCATTCATTGAGGATGCTGCACCAAAGTTTGGAATAGGGGCCCTTTTTATGCATTCACCAGGAAACCTGATAAGCATGCAGATAATTGGTTCCACTCCAAAGATTCTCATTCTGAAGATGCGAAGTGGAGCTAGGAACAGGCCCCAGGTGATTTTGAGGTAGGTGGTCAAGAGTCACATTTTAAGAACCACTGTCATGGGAAGTCTCTCCAAGTCTGGTTTAAAAATGTTCTTTCTTAATATTAATGTTCTGCTTAAGATTCTCTCTCTCCCTCTGCCCCTCTCCTGGCTCATGCTCTCTCTCTGTCTCTCAAAAAAATAAAAGATGTTCTTTCCTTTTGAGCTCTGTAAGCTGCAGTACTCCAATTCTTTCTATCCTAGGTTGTCCATTTTCTATCACTTTTTTCTCATCCCAGTATCCCCCACACTCCATAAGGGCTATATTGACAAAACAAAGGAACCAAGGAATAAAAGGGATTTTTATTATTTAATTTTTTTTATTCACCGTGGAACTTTAAGAATTTCTATACAGGAGTTTCTGTATGGATACAGGAAACTTGAATGGAGAGGGAAGGTCCTTGAAACTGGGTTTACATAGTAAATTTACATAAGTTTACAAAAATAAATTAACTAAAAATTGGGGTGGGGGCATGATGGAAATTGACCTCTGCTTATTCGTTTACTTAAAAACACTATTATTAAGCATGTAGTTTGTGCAGGTATTCGATAGTATGTTTGGTTCTTGCTGTAGTCTCTATAATGCAGTTGTGGTGACCCAGTGTATTGCTTATTGATGGACTGCTATGGTAACTGGGAAAACTCATCTGGGATAGAAGTTGACAGTGCTGGGTGCTGTGAGATGTCACATGGGGCATACATACGGTAGGTTGGCTGTTATATAATGAACAAGGTTCAAGTCAGCAGTGAGGTAAGATGTGGTTATCAGGGTGAGTAGTTGTAATTTGGGTATAGTGACCATTAGCAATAGGTCCCAGAGGAGGCCCGACCGGGCAGACCTACAAAAGGCCATATGGGAGTCTCTCACCTGGAAGGCTATACAGGTTAGGTACAAAAGGCCATATGGGAGTCTCTCACCTGGAAGGCTATACAGGTTAGGTCCCTTAAGGTTAGCTGATCCACTCTCAAACAGCTATCAGAGTTGTCCCTAGTGGAAGGAAAGAACATCATGGATAAGGCATGTCAGAAAGTACACAGTGTATGGTGCTTCCAGGAAGAACGCCATACAGTTCTAATCAGAGAAGCTAATAACTTGGGAAGTGGGAGGTAGAGACAAAGAACAAGGGGCATAAGAGATAAGTCAAAGCTCTTAATGATCAAAAGATACTCCTTCAAGGGGCGCCTGGGTGGCTCAGTTGGTTGAGTGTTGGACTCTTCATTTCAACTCAGGTCATGATATCATGGTTCGTGAGATCTAGCCTACACTGGGCTCCACGCTGATGGTGCAGGATTCTCTTTCTCTTTCGTGCCCCTCTCTCCTGTGCACCACAAGGCAAAACTCTTGGTTTTCTGCTCAGGTCATGATCTCATGGTTTGTGAGTTCGAGCCCTGTATTGGACTCTGCTCCGACAGTGCGGAACCTGCTTGGGATTCTCTCTCTCCGTCTCTCTGCACCCCCCCTCCTCTCAAAATAGATAAACTTTAAAAAAAGAAGATAACCCTTTGGGAAGAAATGCTTGGGTGGTTGATAATTTACATGCTTTCATATAGGAACTTGTTAAAATGAGGATAATAGTGTTCTTCTGATGATTTTACATCGAAGTGCAAAATAATAAAAAACAGGCGAAGCAAAGACAGCTTAAAAAGTATTATAAATGAGCTCCTTTTAATAGGGAGCTAAAAAATTGAAAAAGATAAATGTAAACCATATGGGACACAGACGATTAGAGGGGCATCTAGTATTTGAGAGAAGGAGGCTGTATCTGAGCTAGTCACAAGAAAGGGACTGTGTGAAGGGTGAAGACCAGCTAGAAGCAATGTGATAGATGAAGTCACTGAATTCAGAGAACCCTGTACAGGTCAGCAAGACCTAATGGAAAAACAGCAAAGTAATTTTGTTGTTGTTATCTTTTTTTTTTTTTTTAATGTTTATTTATTTCTGAGACAGAGAGCATGAATGGAGGAGGGGCCGAGAGAGAGGGAGACACAGAATGGGAAGCAGGCTCCAGGCTCTCAGCTGTCAGCACAGAGCCCGACACAGGGCTTGAACCCATGAACCATGAGATCATGCCTGAGCCAAAATGGGACGTTTAACCAACTAAACCACCCAGACACCTCTATTGTTGTTATCTTATGAGTGAAGTGAGCCAAAAACAGTTGGAAGAGAGGGGCTAATTGAGACTGAACTACATCTAACCCACTCAGAGTGGCCCTGGCATCAGAGCTCCTTCTTCAGGCAAATGACATCATAATGAGAAGAGCAACATTCAAATTGGGAAATGAGTAATTAGAGGCAGAGCCACCTAAGGTCTGGGAAGAAGTTTGAGAGGGATGTGGAGTGCAAAGATAGGAAGTCGTGAGGGAAAGGAGTTCTGTGAGAGTTAAATATATATAGAAGGGTTAACTTAATCTTACCAAAAGTTCTGCTGACCTGTTTCTTTTCCCATTGACTCTGGTCAAGTCAGTTATGGGTAATAATAAATCATGTAGTTATCTCCTCTGGTTTACTTATTGTCATCATTTCCTGTAAGAACCCAGAACCTGGGAAAAACCAGTCTCAGTCTCGTCGTATCTGGGGAGAGTGGACCTGGTTTTAGAGTATCCTGTCTAATATCCTGTCTAGTATCCTAAACTAGGTATCCTGTTGCTTAGAATGATTTTCTTGTCTGTTCTGTTGCCCTGAATAGTTGGAGTAGAAAAGGGGGTCAGACCAGGTATTGAGCCTTCTGAGGTCAAAGTATCCAGTCCCTATCCCCCAAAGAACCCCTCAATCTAATAGAGGAAATAGAAGTCTACTGAGAGGTCTTAGAAACAGGGTGGAAGTAAACATCATTAATACCCTGGTTGTGGTCTTGAAATAGTGCTTCCATTTAAAGATACCAGGATACGGGTACCTGGGTGACTCAGTTGGTTAAGCATCTGATCATGATCTCGCATCGCAGTTCATGGGTTTGAGCCCGTGTCAGGCTCTGTGCTGACAGCTCACAGCCTGAAGCCTGCTTCAGATTCTGTGTCTCCCTCTCACTGCCCCTCCTCTCTGTCTCTCTGTCTCACTCTCTCTCAAAAATAAATAAACATTTTAAAAATATTAAAAAAATAAAGATACCAGGACAGAAATAAACTCAACTGATTTTTGTCAAAAGTGCAAAAGCAATTCAATGGAGAAAGGATAGTCTTTTCCGCAAACAGTGCTGGAACAGTTGGACAACCATAGGCCAAAAAACAACAACAAAAAAAAACAAACAAAAAACCCAAACCTTCAACCTAAGCCTTACACTTTAATCGAAAATTAAATCAAAATGGATCACAGACCTAAATGTAAAAACTAATATTATAAAACATTTAGGAAAAGCACAGGAGAAAGTCTTCAGGATTCAGAGCTAGGTGAAGTGTTCTTAGACTTGACACCAGAAGCACATTTCATAAAAGGAAAAGTGTCAGAAGCATAGTGCTAGTGTGGTGCTGTCATAAGGGTTAACAAATAGATCCATGAAACAATAAATCACCCAGAAATAGACCCACACTGTTGTCATTTGATTTTTGACAAAGGCACCAAGACAAACCAACTGGGGAGAGGAGGTTCTTTTCAGCAAATGGTGTTGGAATAACTGAATACTCACATAAAAAATTAATTTCAATCACTACCTTGTACCATAGCAAAAATTAATTCATGCTGGATCATAGATCAAAATGTAAAAATTAAAACCACAAAACTTTTAGAATATGGGGAAATATCTTCATGACATGGGAGTTAGCAAAGGCTTCTCAGTTAAAAGGAATCATTTTAAAAAGGTGAGGAGTGCCTGGGTGGCTCAGTTGGTTGAGCATCCAACTCTTGGTTTCAGCTCAGGTCATGATCCCAGGGTCGTGGGATTGAGCCCCACATCAAGCTCTGCACTGGGGGTGGAGCCTGCTTAGGATTGTCTCTCTCTCCCTCTGCCCCCTCCCCAACTCATGCTCACATTCTGTCTTTCTCTCTCTCAAATAATTAAAAAATAAAATTAAAAAGGTGAATTAGACTTCATCAAAATTTAAAACTTCTCATCAAATGACACCATTAAGAAAATGAAAAGATAAGCTACAGACCTGGAGAAAATATTCACAGAAATCTGTCTGCCAAAGATTATATTAAAAAGTCCTATAATTGAATAATAAAAAAAAAAAATGCCAACTAGAAAAAAATAAATGTTAACACACTTCTAAAAGGAGATTTATGAATGGCAGTAAGTACATGACAATGTGCTCAACATCATTAGTCATGAGGGAAGTGAGAATTAAAACCAAAATGAGATGCCATTACATCCTCCCGGAATGATAGAATTAGACCAACAACCATAAATGGTAGTGAAGTTGTAAAGCAACAGTATTTCTTACACATTCTCGGTGAGAGTGTAAAATGTGCAACTTCTTTGGAAAAAAGACCCAGCAATTCCATTTGTAGGTATTTACTCAAGAGAAATTAAAACATGTCCACAAAGCACTTGCCTAAGAATACTAACAGCATTATTCATAATCGCCCCAAATTGGAAACAGTTCAGTTTTCCATCTATAGGAGAACTGATTTTTTAAAACTGTGATATATTAATGTACAATGAAATAACTACTGAGCAATAAAAAGGGACGAGCTACTAATACATGCAACAAAATGAATAAGTATCAAAAATGTTATACTAAGCAAAAGAAGTCTTAACACAAAAGAATACATATGGCGTGTTTCCATTTATATGAAATTCTAGAACAGACAAAACTAATCTATAGTAGAAAAGTCACAACAATGGTTGCCTCTTGGGATTTGGGGTAGGAATTGACAGAAGAGTCGTGAGGGAATATTCTATTTTTGATACGGTTTGAGATTATATGCATGAATGCACTTGTCAGGATTCTGCAGATGTGCACTGTGGCACATCCACACCGTGAAATGTTCCTCAGCTTTACAGAGGAACAAAGTACTGATGCACACAACTTGAATGAATCTCCAGGGAATTATGCAGAGTGCAAAAAAGCCAATCCCAAGAGATTAGGTATTGTATAATTCCATTTACACATATCTTTGAAGTGACACAGTTTTAGAAATGGAAGACAGATGAATGGTTGTCAGGGATTAAGAACAGGGAAGAGGAGTCAGCAGGGTGGTAGGTGTGATCATAAAAGAGTAACACGAGGGATCTTGTGTCAGAATTTTTCGGTGTCTTGACTGTGGGAGTGGATACAGGAACGTACACAGGTGGTAAGATTGCATAGAACGTAATACAGACACACAAAAATGAGTACAAGTGAAACGGGAGATCTGATTAAGGTGGTAGATTGTGCCAGTGTCACTATGCTGGCTGTGATCATAGTCTTGCACAATGTTACCACTGAGGGAAACTAGGAATGTATGCAAGAGCTGTCTCTTATTTCTTACAAGTGCATGTGGACCTACAATTATCTACAATTATCTCAATAAAACTTCAAAAAAAAATTCGGGGCACCCTGGGTGGCTCGGTCGGTTAAGCGTCCAACTCTTGATTTCGGCTCAGGTTCATGGGATCGAACCCCATGGCAGGCTCTGCGCTGAGAGCATAGAGGGATTCTCTCTCTCTCTCTCTCTACCCCTGCCCCACCTGTGCTCTCTCTCCCTCAAAATAAATAAACATTAAAAAAAAAAGCACAAATTCTTAGAGAAATGTCTGATACCATGTCTGGGCAGTAAATGTAAAAAATGAGTCAGGGACATCTTGACACCACATAGCAAGGAAGCTATCAAAGATGACTGAAGTTGTATCAAAAATGACTGAGGAACCAAATTGAGGCCAAAGATGGCTCAATTTGAGCTTCAGTAAGAATAGTAATTTCAGACTTGAACCCTTTAAAATAGGTTTAAAGCCATGAGTTCGTACTAATGGTTTACACACACGCACACACACACGCGCACACACACACACACACACACACACACACACACACACACACACGCTAGTTACCTTCAAAGAATAACAGGGAACTAGTTCTTTGTCTTGCAACCTGGAAAATAAAAGGAAAGAGGCCTTTCCTAAGTGTACAGTAAAATTGGATAACCAAATGTTAGATGAGGAGCAGCATCTCCTAATGCAATTACTTCAGCAAAGAAATGAACCCAGTGATACAGTTAGTAGAGCATCACCATTTTGTTACCTCCAATAAATTTATGTATCTAAGCATTGGGCATTGGTGAATATGAACATCAAAAAAGAGACAGCCAGGATTGTGGATACTTTATGATAAAAAGACACAATGCCACTGGTAGCCTTGCTAAAGAGATCAAACCTGAGCCTGCTGAAGCCTCTGGATCCAGCTGCCAATATGCAGGAAATCCAAACGACAGGGTAACAAATTGAACTCTTGAGAAAGCATATAGTCAGCAAAATTCAGACCGAGAAACTGGTCAGATGGTTGAGGTTCTTCGACAGGCAACTTGTAAAAAAAAAAGGGGGGGGGGGGCAGGAGGATGGATGGAGAACCTGTGGGTGGAACGAGAATCAAACACACATCAACCTAAAAACCTGAGGACAAAACAGATTCTAGTATCTAAGGAGACATACTTAGGTGGTAAAAGCACAAAGACCTAAGGAAGTGATTACTACAGAATCAAGAATATGTGTATCTTTGTGGGGAGGATCGCAATGGGGCACATGGGGAGGCTTCTAGAGTGGCTGACAAAATTCTGGTTTGTTTTTAACATTTTTTTTAAGTAATCTTGAATTCACAGCCCTGAGAGCAAGAGTCACATGCTCCACTTACTGAGTGGGCCAGGCTCCCCAAAATTCTGTTTTTTGATATAGGTTAGTAGGATGTTTGCCTTGTAAAACAATTCACTAAACTCTACATTTGCTCTGTGTAATCCATTTTGATTTACACTTTTTTTTTAAGTTTATTTATTTTGAGAGAGAGCACACTTGCACAAGAAGTAAAGGGGAGGGAGGGAGGGAAGGGGAGAGAGGGAGAGAGAGAGAGAGAGAGAGAGAGAGAGAGAGAGAGAGAGAGATTGATTGATTCCTAAGCAGCTCCATGCTGTCAATGCAGGGACCATACTCACAAACCATGAGATCATGACCTGAGAGGAAACCAAGAGTCAGAAGCTTAACCAAGTGAACCATGCAGGCACCCCTTGATTTACACTTTAAAAAGGCTGTGATAGAACAGTTCTCAGATGGCTGTGGGGTGCCAGAGGAGCCACTAAATGTTTGAGGAGAGAGGATGAAGAAAGGCCCTCTGAACAAGGTGGTGTTGGGAGAGTAGCATAGATGGGACAAATGTCAGTGGTGAGGCTTGAGAAATAGATAAGCTCATGACCTGTCATCTGTACTAGGTTTTATCCTGGAAGCCATGGGGAGCCATTGAGGAATTCTAAGCTGACAAGTGGCATGACCAGGTTTATATTTTAAAAAGATTCCATTGGTGGCTGAATGTGAAGTGGATTGAATGGAGGAGGCAGGGCTGGTTCCAGGGAGACCAGTTGAGAATCACCTGTAGTAATCCAAACTAAAGATGGTGAAGCCAGAAACAGCATGGTGACAGAAAGTGGAGAGAGGAAAGGACTGATTTGAGAGTGCTAAAGGAGGTGGAAATACCAGACTCGAGAGACTATCTGGGACAGAAGTAGAGAAAAGAAATCAGTTACCAACAGGAGCAGTGGAAGATGATGGTGCCATTAATTGGGACATGGAATAAAGGTGGTAGAACAGGGGTGGAGAGATGATAATCTATACTATTTTTTAAATTGAGATAGTTTGCATACAATAAAATGCACAAAACAGAAGCATACAATGCAGTGAGTTTTTTCAGATGTCTGCACCCATGTGACTCACGTACCAGTGAAGATGTAAATATTTCCTTCACTCCTGAAGTTTCTTTGTGACCCCTTCAAGCACTGTTCTGATTTTTTTTTAAAGTTTATTTTTATTTTGTAGGGGGGGGGGGTGGGGAGGGAGAGAATCCCAAGCAGGCTCCACTCTGTCAATGCAGAGCCTGAGGCAGTGCTCAGTCTCATGAACCGTGAGATTATGACCTGAGGCGATCAAGAGGCAGCCGGTCAACCAACTGAGCCACCCAGGCACCCCAAGCACTGTTCTGATTTTTATCACTATAGATTATTTTGGCTGTTTTTGAACTTTACCTGTGTGGAATCATACAATACGTTGTCTTTTGTGACTGGTTTCTTTTGCTTAACATATTTTTGTGGCTCACCTGTCTATTGTATATGTCAGTAATTCATCTCCTTACCTGCTGAATAGTATTGCGTTGCATGAATACACCACAATTTGTTTATCTACTCTTCTGGTGATGGTCATTTGGGTTGTTTTCCAGTTTTTTGTTTGGTTATTTTACTATTATGAATAAAGCCTCTGTAAACATTCTGATATAAGTCTTTTCATAGGTGTACAGTTTCATTTATCTCCAGTAAATATCTAGGTCATAGCATAGGTGTATGTTTAATGACAGAAGAGACTACTAGCTTTCTAAAGTGATTATAGTATTTTATGCTCCTACCACAATGTGTGAGAGTTCTAGTTGCTTCACATCTTGGTGCTTTGATGCCTTTAGGGTTTTCAGTTTCAGCCATTGTAGTGAGTGTAACACACACATCTCTGTCATTATAGTTTTAATATAAATCAAGTAATGAATACTAATGATGTTGAACAGCTCTTCTTGAACTTTTTGGCCATTAGTTTTTCTTTTGTGAAGTTTCTGTTCAAATCTTTGCCTGTTTTTTGTTGGATTGTTGTTGGTGTTGTTGTTGAGCTGTAGGATTTCTTGAGCTTTTCTGGATACAAGCCCTTTGTCCTATACATGCACTGCAAATATTCTCTCCTGTTCTTTCATTTATCTTTTCATTTTTTTTCATTTCTTAATTTTTTTTTTTTTTTTTTTTTGAGAGAGAGAGAGAATGTGTGCATGTTCACGGATGGGGGAGGGCAGTGCAGAGAGAGAGAATCCCAAGCACTGGGATTCTCTGCACTGACAGTGCAGAGCCTGACACTGGGCTTGATCCCATGAACTGAGAGATCACAACCTTAGTTGGACACTCAACTAAGGCCACCCTGGTGCCTCAGTCTTTTCATTTTCTTAATAATGCCTTTTGATGAGCAGAAAATTTTAATTTTGAGATAAATTTTAATTTATTGATTTTTGTCTTTTTATGATTAGTACCTTTTGTGCTCTCAGAAATCTTTGCCTATCCCAAGGTTGCATATTTTCTTATGTGTTCTTCTCGAAGCTTTATAGATTTGTTTTTTGTGCTGAGGTCTAAAATCAATCTTAAATTTTTGTATATGGTATGGGTCAAAAGTTCTATTTTTCATATGCAGGTCAAGTTTCCCAACACCATTTGATGAAGACTTTTGTTTATCCATTGAATTGCATTGATATTTTGTCAAAAGTTAGTTGCTCAGTACACATATTTGTTCTGAACTCTATTTTCCTCATGCCCATACCACACTGTCTTGTGGCTGACGTGTTGAGGGAGTCTAGATTATGTTGTCTTTTTGTTTTTGTTGAGTGTTAAATTGTATTCTAACAGTTCAGTTACTGGCAGAACGCTTTGATCCTATCAGGCTTGCTTTTATTCTTCCAATTTGAATATGTCCCTGTGGTATATACTTTCTGAGTCTCGGTGTGAGACTCCATATTCTGGACTGGACTTCCATTGGCTCCCAGCTCTGTATGATCTCTAGTACCCCCATTTACCCTGTAGTAGGTGATCTCTACTAGGTCCCATGAAGACTTGCCCTGTGCTCGTGCAGTCCAGCCTTGAGCCAAGAAACTGCCCACCCACCTCACCCTGCCTCACAGATTCCAGGCACTCAAGCATCACAGAACTCAGATCTTCCTGCTCAGTGAGACTGCCACTCTGCTTGGGTATCGTCTCTCTACCCCACTATGAGAAGATGCCCTGAGTGAAAGCTAGAACAGTCACACGCTCCCCTCCTGTGTTTCCCTTCTCTCCAAGAATACAGCCCTGCACAGCTTGCTGTTCAGTGCCTGAAACCATATATTCAGAGCAACTTTATAGGTTTTTTTTTTTTAAGTTTGTTTATTTTGGGAGAGAGAGTTGGGGGGAGGGGGAGAAGGAGAGAGAGAATCCCAAGCAGTCTCCACACTCAGCATGGAGCCTGACACAGGGCTTGATCTCATGACTTTGAGATCATGACCTGAGCCAAATTCAAGAGTCAGGTGTTTAATCAACTGAGCCACCCAGGTGCCCCCAGAGCAACTTTATAGTTTTTCATGGCAGGAGGGAGAATCTAGTTCCAGTTATTTTGTCATGGCCAGAATGGAAGTTGAGGTTCTGGTTTGGATACAATGCTGAATTTTTAGTATCTGTGGAACATACAGATAGAAATGCTCAACAGGCAATTGGGTACCCATGTATGGAAGGCCTGAGAGAGACTATTGGGGCTAGAGATTCAGATTTTGTAGTTGAAGCCAAGGGATATGATCACCTAGCTATACTTACTTTCTTACAATAGTTAGAGAAGGAGGGAAGAACAATTTTCTGGGGGTGCCTGGGTGGCTCAGTCTTAGCTTAAAGCATTTGGCTTCGGCTCAGGTCATGAGCTCATGGTTCATGAGTCAAGCCCCACATTGGGCTCTCTGCTGTCAGCTTGGAGCCTGCTTCAGATCCTCTGTCCTTTCTCTCTCTACCCCTCCCCCTCTAGTTCTCTCTCTCTCTCTCACTCTTGCTCTCTTGAGATGAATAAAAAAAAAAAAAACAAAACAAAACACTTTTCTCTTAAAAAGCCTAAGAGGTATGGCTAAAGAAGGAAGTGAGGAACAGGACATGGGTGTCACAGAGACCCATTCACACTGTGAATAAAGCAGTGTTCATTTGAGAGTGACAGCTATCAAGAGCCCAGTCTTTGCTCTGTAATGCTTACCAGTCCAGAGCCCAGCTTTTCTCCATTGCTGCTGAGGACTTAGTAAAGTGTCACTGGGTGATCATTATAGAAAAACCTACCTACCCAGACCCTCATTCCAATCTGTAAAGGTAAAGTCACACCTGTCATGATGACGCTCAGAGATCTTGCAGACATAATCACACATTTGTGCTTCTAGCCTTCCTGGGCCTAGATAGGTGACAGGTATGATCATCGTTTTCATAAAATGGGGAGGAAAACCAAGGCCCTGAAGAGGTTAACAACTGGATTACAGTTGGCTGTGAAGTCTGCCCTATTTCCAGTTTGAGTTTCTAGTTGTCTAGAGCCTTTATAGGGTTTCAGACTTGGAAGTTGCTCTAGGTCATCTAACACAGTCCTCTTGTTTTTTAGGTGGGGAAATTGACACTCATAAATGAGAGGGCTTTAGCTAGGTATAAATGACAGAAATTCAATGAAGCCAACTTAACCAAAAAGGAGAATTTATCACAAGAGCACAGAGCTAGCTGATGGAATTCAAAAGGCAAGGATAAAGCTGAGCCTTAAGCATAGGCTGGAGCCCTGACCTGGAGTGCCATAGAGGAACTGGCATGGTTTCTGCCCTTTTCTCTGCTCATTTCTTTGTCTCCAATTCGTTCTTCTCTCAATATAGACTAGCTTCTTCTGCCCTTCCTCCCCCCCCCCCCCCCCCCGCAAAGAAAATGGTCGTTAGCAACTCTTCCTGAGTTTATGGCTCAGGAAAGAAGCCTTTCATTCTTCTCCATTCAGGAAAGAAGTCAACCTGATTCTAGAATTGCAAATCCTATTCCAGTGGAGACTTCAGTGGTCCAGTTGGAGCCATCCAGCATCCCAACTATATGCTGCTAAGGGCCTGGGGAGTAGTGTTCCACAGACAGAGCTACCAGGGAGCTCTGCATCTCTAAACATGTGGGGTAAATTGTTGTTGGGGCAGAAAGCAAGGGCGCAGATGGCTGGGCAGCCAGCATGGTAGGTGTTTAGGACACAGGGTTGCATCAGTAACCAGCCACAGAGCCAGGACCAAAACTCACAGCCTGACCCAGCATCAGTCTTTCCTGAGGCTGCCTCACATGGGAGTACAGTGTAATTATGTGATCTGGTAATGAAGAGAGGCAGACAGACAGACACTCACTGCCTCAGTTCTCATTCCTCTTGCTGTGAAGAAATAGAGGTCCCTTCCCTGGGAGTCTGGGAAGTCCAGAGCTCTAGGACTGGAACAGTGAAAGGTGGGTTCCCTCTGTATTAGTCCAAAACCTTGCTACAAGTCATAGAAACCCAAATCAAGCTAACTTGAGCAAAAAAGGGAATTTATTAGAAGGCCATTGAGGTACCTCCTGGAAGTGAGGAAAGAACTGCATATGCCAGAGCAGCTTCAGGAGTCTGGAGTCAGTACCTCCAGGACACATATACGTGTGATCGCTTTTTTTCTTTCTTTCTCAATTTTCATCTTTCATCTCCTCATCTCTGCCTGGCTCTGGTACCCACAAGGTTCTTTCCACAAGTGGGGAATATGGCTGAACAGCAGTTTGGGGGTTATATCCTTACAGTTTCTGACCAAGAGAAAAGAGAGTCTTGCCTGTTGATTCCAGGTGGAACAATCGCAGAGGAGGATTCTGATTGAGGGGATGGAGCTCTATGATTGGCTGGGCCCTGTTCTCTTGCACACCCTTGGGGTCACGAGAAGGCAGGGAATATTTTAAGAAGAAGAACTGTAAGAGGGGTCAACAAAAACCTCTTTGGTTTTGTGTTTGCTCCCAGGTGACCATGGAGGCCGGCGGTCTCCCCTTGGAGCTGTGGCGCATGATCTTAGCCTATCTGCACCTTCCCGACCTGGGCCGTTGCAGCCTGGTGTGCAGAGCCTGGTATGACCTGATCCTCAGTCTCGACAGCACCCGCTGGCGGCAGCTGTGTCTGGGATGCACCGAATGCCGCCACCCAAACTGGCCCAACCAGCCCGATGTGGAGCCTGAGTCTTGGAGGGAGGCCTTCAAGCAACATTACCTTGCCTCTAAGACATGGACCAAGAATGCCCTGGACTTGGAGTCCTCTGTCTGCTTTTCTCTATTTCGCCGGAGGAGGGAACGCCGTACCCTGAGTGTTGGGCCAGGCCATGAGTTTGACAGCCTGGGCAGTGCCTTGGCCATGGCTAGCCTGTATGACCGAATTGTGCTATTCCCAGGTGTGTATGAAGAGCAAGGTGAAATCATCCTGAAGGTACCCGTGGAGATCGTAGGCCACGGGAAGTTGGGTGAAGTGGCCCTGCTAGCCAGCATTGATCAGCACTGCTCCACCACACGCCTGTGCAACCTTGTCTTCATGCCGGCCTGGTTCTCCCCTTTCATGTTTAAGGTGGGTGTCCATATCCAGGTGGCCTCTCCAGTCCTGACCCTGGGCTTTGGCCTCTTTTTAGTGGGTTTGCAACCCCTTTTTGTTGGAATTAAGAGTTTTGTCGTTATTCCTGTAACACGCTCCTCTGCACCAGTTAAGAAATGGGCACAGTAACAATCAACATTCTGCTTTATTCCTGGCAAAACTGTATTAAAAAATAAGCCAAGGACTCAGAACCCGAACTGCTTTGTACTCCTCTTCCCCACTGGATGCACTTGAACCACAGGGGAGTAGCTAGGTGGGAAAGCCAGGTCTGGGAGTATGCCACATGGTCTCAGGAAGCAGAGAACAACACTTCATGCTCAGAGATAGGCAAAGCCAGGGGAGGCTATGCAAGACCAATGACCTTTAGCATGTCAGCCCCACCCTGTGAAGGAGGATCAAGGAAGGTCAGGCTTTCACCAAGAGTGACTTGAGAGAGGCTCAGGAAATACCAGCCCAACACATATCCTCTGGTAACACAGAGCACACAGGCTGTATTCAAAGCAAAGTATGTATTGACACGTTGGTAGGTCCTGGCAGAGCGGTTTACAGCTTTACCTTGCATAGAAACATTGTAATATGTAAACTTTGTACCTAATCAATAATAATTATGTTGCCACTATTCTACCAGTAACAACAAATTGTCCCTCAAGTTTGTAATGATCGCTATACTACCAGTCGTTTATGGTGCCCTGACTGTGTGCCTGGCATATGCTTTACAGCCATTAGTAAGATGTGTAGTGTCATCCGGTTTTATAGATGAGCAAACTGAGGCTCAGCAAGATTAAGTGACATAGTAAGAGACAGAGCTAGGATCCAAAGCCTATATTGATAATCTAGGTGACTTTGCATCGGTGACTTCATTTGATCCCCACAACAAACATTCGTGGTAGGTAGTACACGTGGGATCCCCATTTTGCAGATGAGGGGCACTAAAAAGCTCAGAGATGCTGCTAAGTGACTTTCTCAAATGCATAATTAGTGAAGTTAGAACTCAAATCCAGAACTCAAATTGTAAGCCCCTTTGAAGTTACATTGTGTTGGATTCCTTGGAAACCTAAAAGCCTACTTTTTAGGCCTAGATTGTTTCAGAAGGACTGATGAACGATTCCTATGTGGGTCTGTAGACCCAGAAGAAAGTTTGATTCCAGACCTTCGATGTTTCCATTTACTCTGAGGGTAAAATGTTGGTTTCAGCCTCTCCTTCCCCCTTAGAAGTGCAGCTGCAGACCCTCATAGGGTGGGGGCCTGGCCTTAACACTTCTCTGTAGCCCAGCCCACCATCTGGCTTAATGCTTGGCATGTATCAGTGCTCCACTGGTGATTGTCTTTTAACTGAAAACAGGACAGGGGCTAGGATGACCTTGCCTGAAAAATGCAAAGGCCAGAGTGATTTCACAGCAGTTTTCAGTGACTTCTGAGGAGAACCCTAACAACAGCTGTGCATCTCCAGAGAGCTGGTGTTCATCTACAGAGAGGACCAAGTAAAAGAAAATAGACTTAAATTGCAGCTAGAAAAAATTAACTTAGCCATAAGGAAGAATTTACAGAGGTTAAGGCAAGTAAGGTCCAGGCCAGGCTCTCAAGGGTGGTCACTGCTAGAGAATGTAGAAACTGTTCATGGGGTGGATGTGTCTGGATCACTTAGTGGAATCATGGAACATTCCCTCATTTTACAGTTCAAATCCATCTGGTGGCATTTAGCATGAAATCCAGAAACAGTTACTTTTCAGGAATACAGAGTGGCTGGGCTTCTCAGTCAGGCCTGGGAGCTGAGGGGCTCAGGGGAGTGGTGCTGTGGGGTTCAGCACTTCCCTCCCCGAGAAGAGTCTCTGTCCTTTGTGTCCCTGACCCCAGGTAATGATAGCTAATTTTTATTAGGTGCCAACTTTGTATCTGGCTCTCCGCCTTTTGCTTCATTAGCTGGTAAGCCCCCTATTGCAGACAAAGAAACTGAGCCTCAGAGAGGTGAAGTCCTATCCAAGGTAACAAAGAGGCAGAGATGGGAGTGCCCCATGCAGTCAGACTCCAGAGCCCATCTTAACCACTGCTCAGTGCTGCCCAGCTGTGGCAGCATACCTCATCCTCCTCTTTAGGGACGTAGCCTGCTGTCCTTTGCTGTACTCCCTGCTATGTTCCAGTTGCCAGACAGGCTGGATTCTTTCCCAGTACCTGTGGCTGGGCATCCCGTACTGCCTGCCCCAGCCCAGGCAGGACTTAGCCCCTCCTGGCCTGTCCTTCTGTTAGCCCTCAGGGTTCTGCCCGGTTCTGTCCTAAGTTCAGACACCAAGCTGATGCTCTGTGGGGTGCTGCAGGGCTGAGAGAAGATGGTGAATGGAAAGTGGGCTGAAGGGTTGAGACCTAGCACAACACCTCGTGACCTCACACTTCCTTCACATAACCGAGATACCACTTTAGGATTCCTCGCCCTTCAGGGGTCACAGTAAACTCATGCTCAAATCCCAACCAGTTCTTGTGTTTCTCTCAGTTCAAAGCTGTCCCTGTTATTCCGTATCATCTCTATAGTGACATTCCTTCTCCTGGTTACCATTGATCCATTTCACACAGCATCCTTCTGAGCATTCAGCTTCTTCCCTCTTCCCCATCCTTACCCCTCAAAGTTTATGTTCTCACTAAGCATTTCTTGAGTATTGGGAGAATTTACTTCATATTTGAGGTCTTTAGGAAGAGCCCTGCTGCACAGCGTGAACTTTTTCCTGCCATTATCCATTTCTACTTTCATCCCCCTCCCTTTGGGATTAGAAGGAGGGAAAGGCAGGCAACTCCAAATTTTCACTGCTCTGATGCAGTGCAGCTTCCTGTCCGGGGGCCTGACACATGCCCTGGGCGGGGGGTTGGGGGCGGAGGATAGGATCAGCAGGACAAATGACCTCTCCGTGCTCCACCCTCCTTAAAGAGCAGTTAGAGTACTGCCTAACAAAGTAATTCTCATCCCTGTTTTATCCACTCTCTCTTTTTTATTCCTCAGACAACATCGGGTCATGTCCAATTTGACAACTGCAACTTTGAGAATGGGCATATCCAGGTCCATGGCCCAGGCACCTGCCAAGTGAAGTTTTGCACCTTCAAAAACACCCATGTTTTCCTGCACAATGTGCCCCTGTGTGTCCTGGAAAACTGTGAATTTGTGGGCAGTGAAAACAACTCTGTGACTGTGGAGGGCCACCCATCTGCAGACAAGAACTGGGCCTACAAGTATCTACTAGGGCTTATCAAGTCCTCCCCCAGTGTGCTACCCACAGAGGATTCTGACTCTTTAATGTCCCTGGACCTGGAGAGCAGGGACCAGGCTTGGAGCCCAAGGACCTGTGACATTGTCATTGAAGGCAGTCAAAGCCCTACCAGCCCAGCTTCTACCTCCCCAAAGCCAGGCTCCAAGGCTGGCTCACAGGAGGCAGAGGTGGGCAGTGATGGGGAAAGGGTGGCCCAGACCCCAGACAGCAGCGATGGAGGCCTGAGTCCTAGTGGTGAGGATGAGGACGAGGACCAGCTCACATACAGACTGTCCTACCAAGTGCAAGGCCCACGCCCTGTACTGGGGGGCTCCTTTCTAGGCCCACCACTTCCAGGAGCATCCATTCAGCTGCCCAGTTGCCTAGTGCTGAACTCTCTGCAGCAGGAGCTGCAGAAGGACAAGGAGGCCATGGCACTGGCCAGCTCCGTGCAGGGCTGCCTCATCCGCAAGTGCCTCTTCCGGGACGGAAAGGGAGGCGTCTTCGTTTGCTCCTATGGCCGAGCCAAGATGGAAGGAAACATCTTCCGGAACCTGACTTATGCAGTGCGGTGTATACATAACAGCAAGGTGCTGTCATAAGGCTCACTCTGCAAATTCATGAGGCCTTCCTGGGTCACTAGGAACATGATTTTGATTGATGAGATAGGCTCCTGTGGCTATACATAGGAAGGCTATTTTTTTTTTAAAGCATCTTTATACAAGCTTCTAACACACCCTTATCTTATGTTCCATCATCTGGTTTGGATAGAGCAGAAACTATTGTTCCCATTTTACAGAAGAGGAAACAGGGCCCAGAGGGGGAATGTGACTTACTCAGGGTCACACAGCAAGTTAGTGGCAGAACTGAGACTAGAACCCAGGTCTTCCAACTCCTTTTGCTATGTCATGCTGCTTTCAACCATGTCCCCCTAGTCCTAGAAGAAGGAACAAGGGCTCTTTAGCTGGATGAGAGAAAATTGAGGGACATATGATTACTGGCTTTGATCCAAACCAGAGAAGGCTCCCCAGAAGAGGTGTCTAAGCTGTAGGGTGAGTAGTGGACAGCCAAGGAAAATAGTGTGCATGTGGTGAAAAGGGGGTACAGAGTGAGGGCATTCTAGGCAGCCAGAACATTCTGCACTGGGGCCTGGGTGTGGGGCTGAATTCAACAGTGTTCTGGGGAGGGAAGAGTGGTTGGAAATGAGGCAGGGGAGACGAGCAGAAGCCACCTTGCCCAGGGCCTGAAAAGCCCCTTTGAGATATTTGGACTTTATGCTAAGTCCATCCTGCCCCTGATACTGTCATCACCCTGCAGGCTCTTCAGGGTGCCGCAGGACAGTCTACAGATCCTGCAAGCCACTGAGCACAGGAACAGCCTCTCAGAGGAAAGACATGGCCTTTTGGAAGAAAGCATGGCCTAGCTCCTGAGTTTGAATCTTGCCTCTCCTCTGATCCACCATGAGCATTACCGTCCTCTTCTGTAAAATGGAAACAAGCTTCCCTGACTTGCCTCTCTCACTGGGGTTTGTGAGGATCCGGTACCTTAATATTGCCAAAGCACCTAGTAAGCTGAGGGGCACTGCACGTGTGTCACATGGGAGTCTTGCAGATCTCTGCAGCCTTCTAGAACAGTTAGCAGCAATTGCATTTAATTGCATTTTGCCCAGTCCACTTCCAAAGAGGATTTTAGATGATGTTACCAGGAAAGCATAATATCAGCCTATAGAAAATAAGAGATAATGGTCAGATAAAAAGGATAGGTGATAGTTTTGCTCTCAGGTACCGCGATGATAGGATCTGGTCTGAGCCCTCCAGGAGGGTCTCCCCCCACCCTCCCACCTAGTATACTTACCAGGGATATGGCTTCTGAGTCAAATTCTGGCTCTGCCCCTTATTAGCTATGTGTCCTTTGGACTAATGATACTACCTGTCTCCAAGGTGCAGTAAGGATGAACTAAGGTCATATATATAAAGTGCTTAGTAGTATGTCTGGCACATAGCAAGTGCTCAACAAATGTTTTTTGTTTATTTTTTTAAAGTCCGGTGTGAGAGATGCTATGATGGAGGTACCATGGGTGGCATAGGAGCCCAGCCTCAGGGAAAGGTCTCTTGGAGAAGCAGTGCCCAGGCTGAGCTTCCCAGGAGGAGTAGGAGTTGGCAAGGGGAGGCTATGAGACCGTGGAGGTGTGTGTGTGAAGGCCCAGATGTGAGAAAGGACAGCACGCATTTAGGGAGTTGCAAGTAACTCAGACGGCCAGAGGTTGAGGGGAGGCTGTGAGATAAGGGAGTCAGCTAGCTGAGGCACAGAGGTCTTGCCACAGAGATTGGAGTTTGCCATGAGGCAATGGGAACTCGCCGACAGATTTTAAGCAGAAAACTATGGTCAGATCTGTATGTGAAGAGCTCATGCTGTCAGCTTTCTGGAGAATGGAATGGAGGGGAACTAGGCAAGAGGCAAGATCAATGAGGGGCAGTGGAGAATTGTGATTCAGAAACAGGAGGGGACAGGACAGTCTGAAGAGGTAGGAAGGAGGGCTTTAGGAGGGAGTAGTCAAAGCCCTGAGGCCTAGATTTCTGGCCTGAGTGGCTGAGACAATAGCAGGAACATGGGAGATTAGGACATGAAGAGAGATGCTGAGTTCAGTTCCGGGCATGCTGAGTTTGGAGCATTTCTGACATCTAGCAGAGGTGCTGTCTGGTTTCCTGGGTCTGGGGCTTTGGAGAGAGATGCACCCTGCCATGCAGACTTGGGAGCAGGTGGTAGCTGGGAGTCATCGAAAAGGAGAAATGAAAAGTTACACAGCCTTACTTGGAGCTCTTTTGAACTGTTGCTTCCAGAGGCTTTGGGAAGAAATTGTGCAGCCTGTAGTTCCTTGTGAGTCTCTAGCAAGGAACCTGAGAAACTGATATTCCTGATTTTTGACTTAAAAAAAAAAAAAAAAAAATCCATGGTTTCTCATGAGTACCCAGCATCAGGTACAATTATATGCTAAGTGGCATTCATACAAGCAGGAGCTGTGGGCGTGCAGGGAGTGCAGGACCTGCTGAGCTAGTCCCATGCCTAGAAGCAAAGCCTTGATCCCGTGGCCAGAGGGCAGCCACCCTTCCCTGCCTCCTAGAACATCTCCAGGAGAGTAAGGCTGGCAGAAAGCCCAGTTGCTTGGGACTCCACAAAGAAAACTGTGATGTTTTTCTTGCTGTTTTGTGTATCTTACCATTTTTAGTTGAAAGTCAAGTATCTGGGAAAGTAGAGATTGAGGTCAATCACATTTATGTGTGGAAATGGGCACACTTCTTCTCATGCTAGGCCTTTAGAGGGCCAGGTTTGGGGTCAGTCTAGTCAGGATTAAGCTAGTTCAGGTTTTGTTGTTATGATTATCCTCAGCATTCTTCATGTTCTTCTTTACCTTGTGCTGGTTTTTTCCTCTGCTTTTAGGGTCTTCTCTTTGTTTCTTGGGGGGTTGGGGGGGGGTGCTGTTTCCATGGTCTCACCCTTCCCAGCAGATTGTGGTCACTTGTGGCTCTGGGCTGGTGGGAGGTTTTCTCCTGTGTCCCAGTTTGTCCTTAGTCTTAGGCAGGTGCTGTGTCTATGGGTCTTGGAAGTAGGCACTTTCCAATGGTCCTGCCTCATCCCCAGCATTAGGGAGGTTCTAAATATCTGAGCCCAAGATGGGGTTTTCTCTTTCCCTTCCGTGACAGGGTTTGCTGCCCTTCCCCCTACTGCTGAAGACTTGTTCTACAGGGAAGTTGGGGAGAAAATTCAAAGAGGGGCTTAGTACTTTCCCTACAGTAGTAGCTGCTCTCCTTTTCCCCCATGTCTGTCCTCAGTCTCTTGTCCTGTCCCCCGGTCTTTCCTTGTGAGCCTCTCACGAGGTCTCTGGAGAAGTGGACATACCTACTCCCAGGGCTTCTGCACTGTCACACTGGTTCACACTTGGCCTTCAGCAATGCACTGAACCCTGTAGCTGAATCCTTACCGGTTCATGTGGCTCCATATGCAGCTGTGCAGGCAAGTGCTCCCATCTTGTCTCTTGGGAGGTGCCTGTTTTCCTTGGATTTCAGGCTTGTTGGCCACCCTGCAACCTCAGTTTTCTGACACGTTCAAGAAAGGCTATATTTTTGTGCATTATCTGATTCTGTTCTTGTGGGGGGTGGGGGGGGCGGGGAGCAGTGACTGCTCTGGTCAGCATTCTCTGTCCTAAACAGCTTCCCTTTGAAACTGGACTTCCATTGTACCTTACCCTCCTAGACTTTTTATTTTATTTTATTTTATTTTATTTTATTTTATTTATTTTATTTTATTTTATTTTATTTTATTATTTTTTTTTATTTTATTTTATTTTATTTTATTTTTTTTATTTTATTGTATTGTATTGTATTGTATTGTATTGTATTGTATGTTTATTTTTGAGAGAGACAGAGACAGAGTGCAAGCAGGGCAGGGGCAGAGAAAGAAGGAGACACAGATCTGAAGCAGGCTCCAGGCTCTGAGCCACCAGCACTGAGCCCGACATAGGGCTTGAACTCACAAACTGTGAGATCACGACCTGAGCCAAAGTCAGACGCTTAACCAACTGAGCCACCCAGGCACCCCTAGACTTTTATTTTAATGTAGTCTATTATTTACTAGTAGTGCACAGTTTATCCTGATATAATATGTTTTTACTATTAATACGCAATTGCTTAGAACAATACAAATATATTCTGAATCTTTTAAGTATAACCTGTTAAGTATAACCTATAGGTAATAACCTATTAAGTATAAAAAGAAAATGTAAATGGCAATCATCCCCTTAAATAAGCTCTGTGCTGGGTTGTAGTACCTTGTTTAAATGCTTCCTTGTACCAATGCTTCTTATGTTTCCCTTAGAACTCCAAACTAAGGAGCACCCCAGGATAATACACTCAAGAAAGATTCAGAATGGATAAGAATAGGCCTTTGTCTTATAAAGTGAAAGGGAAAGTGGGGAGGTTATCCTCAGGTGCTTTCTCAAGCAGGTGAATTTTATTTTATTGTTATTTATTTATTTTTTATGTTATGTTATTAAACTTTATTTTGAGAGAGAGCAAGCGTGAGTGGGGCATGGGCAGAGAGAGAGAATTCTAACAGCGTTGACAGCCCCAGAGCCAGACACAGGGCTCGATCTCATGAACCGTGAGATCATGACCTGAGCAGAAATCAAGAGTCAGACACTTAACTGAGCCACCTAGACACCCCTCAGACAAGTGACTTTAGCAAAGGCACATGTGGACCTTGGTTCCATTCGTTGTTAGCTGTGCCCTTGGAACCTGGGGAGACCTCCATGTAACCCCAGTGCACGTAGAGTTTGAAGACCACTAAATCCCATCTTCTCTGAGGGTCCTTTCCATTCCCTGAGCCAGTTGTTCTGTTCACAAGTTGTGAACACGGGGCACGGGGCTGAGCTTAGGTCCAGGTTTTATTAACGAACCACTGTGGCTGGTAAGGAGCCTACAGGGCAGAGGCAGGCAGGGCACAGAGCTCCTCAGCTCCTGGGAGCACACCAGGTGGGAAGAGGCCATCCTTGTCTGCTGGTGGAATAGCAGGGAGGGAGCAGATGGTAAAGAAAGGACTCAGGTGTTCTTTTAAAAAAAGGTTTTTTTAAAAAACCTGTGACAAGAAAACAAATGGCTTTCTCTTTTCTCCCTAGATCGTCATGCTCAGGAATGACATTCACCGCTGCAGAGCGTCAGGCATCTTTCTTCGCTTGGAGGGCGGAGGCTTGATCGCTGGCAACAACATTTACCACAATGCGGAGGCAGGAGTAGACATCCGGAAAAAGTCCAACCCACTCATACTGGTACTTTTCTCTGTCTTCATGCTCTTTTCAGAGTAGCTTCTTTTCAGAAGCCTTTTCTGAGATTATTTAAATAAGTGTTGCCACCTTGAATTTATATTGCTTCCTGTTTGCAAGTGGTTCCTGGCCTTTTCTCTGTGTGTCCTTGTGACTCTCTGTCTTCTTTCTTCACGTAATAGGAATGGCTTTGAATAAGTCACCTCCCTACAGTCTCCTTGTCAGGAAAAAAGAGGACCAGATAGACAGGGAAATGTCACAGAGCACTTCCTCAGCTCTGATAGGTTCTGGTTGGCTTTGAGTTTGAGAAGAATAAAGATACTGTATCTGCCCTGCAAGATACCTGGATCTAACTAAAACGTTAGATCATTCTTCACTATAAAAAGGACATTTATGATGTTTAGTTCTGAAGATTATTTGTCTCATGAATGTTGCGAAGCCATGTGGATTTGATTTTACACCAATGTGAAAGCCACTTGAAATGGTAGAAGATAGGACCAGTGACATGAGAGGCCTTTTTCTGCTCAGGCCTTCCCTTAGAGACACATATTCCAGGAACTAAGGAATGGCCCAGACTTCTTATGGCCTTGAAAAAATAATATCTGCCTTTATGCATAGTGCTTATCACTTTGTATGTATGTATTTATTTGTGGTTTAATCTTTACACAACCCTGTGTGGTAGAATTAATATTCCATTTTATGGATAAAGACATTGAGGCATAAAGAGACACTAAAGATGCCTCCCCAAATCATACAACTAGTGACAGAGCTGGGATTTGAATCCAGGCCGTCCTGACTCAGGGTCAATGTTCTTAACCCATTATATTAGACTGCCCTTGGGGTGCCTGGGTGGCTCAGTCGGTTGAGCATCCAGCTTCGGCTCAGGTCACGATCTCACAGTTTGTAAGTTCTAAACCCACGTTGGGCTCACTACTGTCAGCACAGAGCCTGCTTCGGATCCTCTGTCGCCTTCTCTTTCTACCCCACCACCCCCCATGTGCTCCTTATCTCTCTCTCAAAACTAAATAAACATTAAAAAAAAAAAAATCCACCCTCGCCAATGCAGATGAAGGAAAGTTCCTAACTATGCAGATGAAGGAAAGTTCCTAACTATATTTAAAAAGACATGCCTAGCCAGCGTCCTCTTTCAGCCCCTTCCTCTCACTGTATTTCTGCCATGCAGCTGGCGTCTGATGCACGGCCTTGCCTGAGGAAATGAATGCCACTGTTGCCAGAGAGATGAGAGGAGTTTGCCTTCCCAGGGACAGAGGGGACAGGCCAGTTTAGCAGGTGGAGGGGAAGGGGGCGTTATGTTTCTGTCCTGGCTTCGTGAAAGGGTGTGGGGATGGAAATGCCACTGCTTACGCTTCTCTCTCCAAGCTTTTCGCTTTTCACAACCGTGTGAGGGACTTGTGTTAGGCAGTGGTTGCCCTGGTGAGTCTGCCAAATCCTTCAGGAGAAAATCTGGAAAGTGAGTAAGAATAGGATTGCTTACAGCGTGGAACGTTTTAAAGCAAACTAGAACTTTGCTTCTGTGAAATCGTTTTGGAAGAGAAACAGCTAACTTCCTGGTTTAAGTATAGGAATGTATTTAGGCTCTAAATTAACAGAGTGAAACAATTTTGTTATCATTTATTATGACCTGAAAATGTCGCTGCGCAAAAGCAGCTAACTGGGAAGCAGGAGAACTAGGTTTCAGATCTGGCTCTGCTGCATACTGTATGGCCTTCGGCCAGCATCCCCATGCGTACAAAGAGATATTCGAAATAAATCTAAGGGTCTTTGTTTGTAGCACATACAGCTTCTGTGATCTCATGCCCCATGGAACAATCAGGCTCACCAGAGCCACACCTTTCCACAGGCCTTCCCTGAATGGGAAGTGGGGAGTAGGAGCCAAATGGCTCTCACTCTTCCCTGGAGGTGGCCCGCTTGGGACTGCACGTGGCCAATATTGTCATGTAGTGGGGTGCTGAGCTCCCTGGACCCTGGACCGTGTGGCCTGGCTGGAGTATTGTGTTTGGAGGACTCTGGAGGCTCAGCAGCGTTCAGTAGCATGCCTTGCGGATGGAGAGCAAGAGGCGGGGCAGTGAAGACTCCTCTCTCTGGATTCTCACTTACAGCTTTGCATGTGTGCACCAGGGCAGCAGCGTGGCCCATTCACTTTGTCATGTGCTAGGCAGGGGGCTTCAGGGGCGCTTTCTCCACTGTGTTCACCCCGGCCCTGCTGTGGGCTGGCAGTTGAGCACTCGGTTTCTTGCTGGCAGGTCTGATCTGTCTTCTTTGGTGTCTCCTGTTCCCTTGCAGTGTAACCAGATCCACCACGGCCTTCGTTCTGGCATTGTTGTCCTTGGCAATGGGAAAGGCGTCATCCGGAACAATCAAATCTTTTCAAATAAGGAGGCTGGTATTTATATCCTGTACCACGGAAATCCAGTCGTGAGGTATGTGTGCTGTACCCAGACCATCCTCAGCCACGGTCCCTTCTTTCCTCCCTGATCTCTGCTTCCTACACTGTGACTTTCCTCCATTTGAAAACATTTTTGTTGACTGAAACAACAGTATAGCAAAGCAAGCAAAGGAGACTCCACCCCGATCCCACTGTAGTAACACAGGCACTTTTGTTTGCATTTCCTACCAGTTCTACTCAGCAGACGTTACTGAGCACCTCTAATAATGATAACAGAGGAGCACTCTGCTCCCCCAGAGCTCACTCTAGCATGGAAGACATACGTGACCAGAAATAACTCTAAGACAGAGACGGCGTAAAGATTTCCACTTACCTGACAACTCTGTTCGGTTGAAAGCAGCTACTTAAGATGCTGTGTTAAGATCCAGGGGCTGCATCTGGCCTCAGCACAAAAGCGTGCTGTGATGGATCAGCCATGCGAGTTGTTAGGCGAGAAGGGGCAGTGGCATTGCCGGGAGCATGGGGCTGCCATCCCAGCTCTCGAATGGGGCAGGCTGATAAATGCTACTGAAGTGCTCCCAAGGGAGACAACCATTCTACTGGGGGGATGTGGGAAGGCCTCCTTACAAAGGGGCGTTAGAGTTGGACTTTGAACTGTAGGTAGAACATGGACTGTCATGGATATGGGAGTGGGCATTCCTAGTAAAAGAAACAGCATGAACAAAGGCAGCAGAACACGGCAGATTCAGGGGTTGGCTAATAGTCCACTGTGGCTTGAGAACCTGTCTGACGCAAGTTGTGATCTTGGTATAAAATGTTTTAAATTGGGACTATCCCAGAAAATTGTGGGTCCTGTGGCTGCTGCAGCATGATCTGTATCTCCGTGGCAGAGTGGAAGAGGTGATGAGAAGAAAGCTCAGGGCTGGAGGAGGAAGCCTTATGTGGACCCAGCTGAGGAAGGTGGCATTTAAAAATTTTGAAACAGAAGACTCACACAGTTATGTCTTGCTTTAGGAAAATAACTGGAACAAATGCGCAGCAAATATATTCTGAAGTGTTTTTTCCCCTTGATTATTCCAGATGTGCTTTTCCATATTGTTGCATGGCGTTTATCAGTTTTGGAAAGTTTCAGAACATTCCATCTTTTTGATATTCCATAATTTTTGAACCAGTCCTATTACTGTTAGGCATCTATTTTTTTTTTTTTTTTTTTTAACGTTTATTCATCTTTGAGAGACAGAGAGAGAGCATGAACGGGGAAAGGGCAGAGAGAGGGAGACATCCCTCTTCGGAGAGGGAGACATTCTTCCAAGAATCTGAAGCAGGCTCCAGGCTCTGAGCTGTCAGCACAGAGCCCAACGCGGCTCTCATGAACCATAAGATCATGACCTGAGCCGAAGTCAGAGGCTCAACCGACTGAGCCACCCAGGCGCCCTAGTTAGGCATCTATTTTTGACTGTTACAGACATCTTACTGAAAACAGTTAGTGGTCACAGAGTTCTTTCTCCATCTTTTGCATTATTACCTTAAGAGTATGTGTTTATACATATGCTTGCTATAGATTTAACACACATGTAAGTGTTTACTGTCTATGTAAGGGGACAGTGATATAAAAAGTGTGTAAGAACAGTCTCTGCTCCATGGTGTTTACGGTCTCATGCCGGAGATGGACCACAACCATGAGGGAGACTCATCAAAACAAGTGCTTTAATAGGTCTTTGTGTAAGTGACAGAATGACAGAGGAGCCAGCCATAGTTTCAGCTGAGCGAGTCAGGGGAAGAAGGCACGAGTTGTGTGTAAAGGATAGGTAGGATTTTGTGGCCAGGGAGATGGCATTCTGGGCTCAGGGGCAGTGAAATTCCAGGATGTGTCTTGGAAAAATGGTATGAAATGTGGTGCGTCTGCCACAAGAGGCCCAGAAGATTGAGTAGAAGAGCAGCCTATGAAGGCAGGTTGATGCTGGAACACAGAACCTCTGATACCGAGTATGATCTGCAAAATAATGACTCTCCAGATCAATCCACTTCCTAACCCTTGGAACGTGCAAATATGTTATCTTTCATGGCAAAAGAGATGTTGAAGATGTGATTAAATTAATAACCTTAAAATGGGGAGACCATCATGGATTATCCAGGTAGGCTCTTCTGTAAATCATAAAGATCCTTAGAGGGAAGCAAGAGAATCAGTCGGGAGGAGGAAATGTGACAGTAGTAAGCAGAGGTCAGAGTGATGAGACTGTAGGCCAAGAAGTATGGGCGACCTGTAGAAGCTGGAAAGGACAAGAAATAGATTCCCCATAGACCTTCCAGAAGGAACATAAATCTGCTGCCACCTTGATTTGGTCCTGTAGGACCCATTTTGGACTTCTGACCTCCTAAACAAGAAGGTAGTAAATTTGTGTTGTGTTAAGGCACTGTGTGTATGGTAATTTGTCATAGCAGTCACACACCAAATCTGGGAAGTTTGGACTTTACCCTGTGGGTGCTAGGGAACTGTTGAAGAGTTCTGAGCAAGGACTGTTACAGTCAGATCAGTGTCTTGGTTTTTAAAACAGAATCTCTTTGAGGGGCTCCTCCTGGCTGGCTCAGTCAGTGGAATGTGCGACTCTTGATCTCGGGGTTGTGAGTTTAAGCCCCTTGTTGGGTGTAGAGATTACTTAAAATCTTTAAAAACAAAAAACCAGAACCTCTTTGAGAGAATAGGTTGTGTTTTTTTCCCTTTATGTTTCTTTGTGATGGAAGGTAGGGATCTGGGGGAGGGTACAGAATGAATTTTGAAATCCCCGAAGTAGCCTGGATAAGGCCATGGCAGTCTTTTTTGCCAGTGAGAGTTTTATAACCCTTTGTGTTTCTCTTTTTGCCTTGGCTTCAAGGAAGCACAGGGTTCAAACTTTCTCATCTGCCATAAACATCCTACCATTGGTTCTTGGAACAATGATTTGTCCCCTTTTCCTAAATGTTTTCTGATCCCTCTTTTATCTTTGTTTTGCTCTTCCTGCATACATACACTCTCCAAGTGCCCACAGGTCTCTTCTGGAGGTGAGATTTGTATTAAACTATACCAGCCATGCATTTGCTGCTATGGCACAGCTCTCAGAAATATGGATGCCCTAGCCCAGGGACTATGTCTGACCGTGAATTCTAGAAACCCACAGTAACCATCTGCTGACTGAATTGTAACCAGATCAAAACAGATTCTTTAGATCTGAGGGCAAAAATGGAGATGTCTTTAACAAATGATTTCTCTTGTTCCACTCAGATGCATAGGTAGGTGCAGTTGACATTTGGCTTCCCCAGCATCAACATACTTTGCCGGGTTTTTTCCCCAAAGATGTAAACCATTTGGACCCTGCCCTAGGAGATGGGAAAACTTAGCCAACTCTTACTCAGTAATGTTTTGTTGGATGCCAGGCCCTGAGTTAGGCTCTAAAGAGCCAGGTGAATACTGGACCTAAATCCCTCAGCCACATGGTAGGAAGTAGGAGGGTTGTCTCCTAAGAGAGGAGGCAGGTGCCCTTCTAGGAAGAAAGGAGGTCACAGCATTCCTGTTAGTAAAAATAACAAACAGCAAATGTGTGTCTTCCAGGGATAACCCAATTGTGCTAATGTCCAGGTGTGACTGGCTTTGTTTTAACAGGCAGGAAACTGAGGTGCAGAGACAATGCATGTCCTTAACATGCTCAGGTGTCTGGTGTTTCATTCGCAAGGCCTTTCCATGGCAGTGAGGGCTGCGTGTTTCTCTGAGCAGGAGCATGTTTTCCTGTATCCTCCACATGTGGTTCAGCCAGCCCATGAGGTCTCACATACACATCCTCTGATACTCTCAAAACCCCCTTTTAAAAAATCTGGTTTTCTTTTTTTAAGGCATGTCATCATTTTATGTTGTCTTTCAGGGGATAGGTGATTAACAGAAAATAAGATAAAGAGTAGCTGTTGGATATGAACAGGGATTGTAGGCTCATTACAGGCAGAGACTCTGACTCAGCTTTGGGCACAAATCACGCCCAAAGAAGCTTAACACAGCTTCCTAGGAATCCTTGACATGACCAGTTGTGGACTTGTCACCTGTGCACCACGATGGCATGCGTTTCAAACAGCTTGCGTGTGAGCGACAGTCAAGAGGCCACAGAAACTCGAGTAGCATTGTGATTGTATGGCATAGTTATTGATTTAGTTCTGGATCAAGTTGTCTGCAAGTTCACTAAAGATTTATAAATGGCTTCTAGGACTGCAGAAATGCTTTATGCCCCTGTGGACTTGTGTTGTTTGGGGAAGGCCACAAAAGAAGGTAGTCACCTGAGCAGGCATTGGCTTTGACATATGATAATGGTCTCATCTTATTCTTTTTCCTTGCATTTTAGCGGGAACCACATTTTTAAGGGCCGTGCAGCTGGCATAGCAGTGAACGAGAATGGCAAAGGCCTCATCACAGGTAAGGGTGGGAAATGCCTAGAGCCGTGGCCAACCAGGCAACCAGCAGCTGAGCCAACATCCCCGGCCTTGCCCCTGCCCAGTTCTTTACCTCAACAGCCTGGCCACCTTCTGTCTTCGTTGCTGTTCTGTACACTGGCCATGCCAGCCTCAAGGAGGGCTAACAGGGAGGGAGTGTCTGCTCTTTGCCAGGCCCGCTGCTTACAGGATCTCACTGGAAGGCTCACATAACACTGTCAGAAACATTTATGGCACACACACTGAATCCTTCCTCTTGGCTTTTGTATGGGCTTATGCCTGCTCAGGAAACCCATCCCCATTTCCCCTCCACCTGGCCAACACCTGCCGAGCAGATCCTTTGGGTCTCAGCCTAAATGTCACTTCCTCAGGGAAGCCTGCCCAGACCTCCCACTGTACACATAAACACTCGCTGTACCCAGAAGGCATGCTCTGTGGGACGTCTTACTTAATTTCTTAGGGATCTGTGTAAGGTCAGTCTCCTTTAATATAAGGCGGTAAGTTCGCTAAGACAAGGATCAAGTCGGTGTGGTACATCACTGTAGCCTCAGCACGGAGCATAGCCATACCTGGGACATAAAAAGAGGTTGGTCCAGTAAATCCCTCTGACTGAATCCTGCCTTCATTTATCAGATGTTTATTGAACACACAAGGTATGCAGGAGACGGGGATACATCAGTGAACAGAACAGTTCTGTGAACAGCAACCCTTGGGTTCCTGACATTTTAGGGGAAAATAAACATGTACACACACACACACAAGAGGCGTATCTGTGAGTGATAAGTGCTCTAGAGATAATTATAAACTTTGATATATTTACATAAATGTATATTATATGTAAATATATAATATGTAAAATGTTATGTTTATATGCAATAATTGAAATAATTTATTGAAATTAATTAAAATATAGTGATAGAGGGACTATGTGGGTATTTAGGATTGTGTGGTCAGGGCAGGCATTTCTGAGAAGGCCAGACCTGGGTGACAGGACAAAGCCTGAGAAAAGAACCGGAATTATAAGCAGGGCCACCTGTGAAATACAGTTGGCATGCCTGGGGAGCAGAGGTTACTGGTGTGACTGGGTGTGGTGAAGGAGGAGCAGGGAGTCACAAGTCAGACAGGGTCACAGAGGCGGGAAGGGGCCAGTCACATAGAGTCTCCTGGGCCATTGCACTCCAGTCTCAGGAGACTGAGAGTCTACCCAGCCGTAGTATTGGGAATATCAGTATCCCAGCACCAACCCCCTGACTTGTGACTCTTCGGCCCACTCCCAGAGAGGTGGTGGATGAGGAGAGGAAGGCTGTGGTCAGTCCAGAGCTGAGCCTGAGAAGGACCAGCTTGTGCCTCCCCAGGCTGGTGGGGGAATGGCTGCATTCTGCCTCAGCCCTCCTAGAAACAGCCCCGAACAGCCCTGCCTGGCCTTGGTCCAGAGACTCTAAAGCCAGTTTATTCTTAGTTGTTGGTCCTTAAGGCCACTAGGTACAGCGGGTATTAGGAATATAAGAGAGCACAAGAAAGATACAAACCTTGCCCTTGAGGAAAGAAGACAGCACTCAAGTCCCTGAAAAGCCAAATACCAAGCAAGATTCGGGATGCTGATTGTTGACAAGGCAAGGCCTGGTGTCCTGGTCCAGAAGGTCCTTTCTCTCAGCTGTCTAAGTCCTCATGGCCAGTGTGGGTGGTCCTTGGGTCTTGACCCTCTCTTCTGCCTCTCCATAGAAAATGTCATCCGTGAGAATCAGTGGGGAGGTGTAGACATCCGTCGAGGAGGAGTCCCCGTCCTCAGGAGCAACCTCATCTGCTTCGGCTACTCAGATGGTGTGGTCGTGGGAGACGAAGGCAAAGGACTGATAGAAGGAAACACCATCTATGGTGAGGCGCATGTTCCTGGGGGAACGGGTCTTGGGTCTAGCCCAGCCAGGGAGGCAGGAAGCCCAAATTCCATCTTTAGCTTGTGGGTCCTGAGAAAGTCACAGTCTTCCCTGGGCCTCAGAGACCTCCTGAAGAACAGGTTGATCTCAGGCCACAGCGACACAGTCCCTCTCAGAGTACAAGAGCCTCTCATCAATCACCTTGTAACCCACGGGATCGGTGAAACAGAGAGCTTCATCCCCATCTAAAATCACAAAAGTCAGGAGTTGTGTAAGGACGGAGCCATTTAGGCACTGATGTGGGCATCTGACTCCTCTTACCCCTTTCTTTTGATCTAGAGAACTAGAAATAGAATGGGAGAAATAGGATAGTCCTAAAAAAGAAACTGTTCTCGCTCATGCTGTGACTTTGAGCAGAGCCTTACTCTCTGGACCATATCTCTAATTATTGTTATTTACCCCATTTTAAAGATAAGGAAACTGAGACACAGAGAGGCTCAATAACCTGCTGAAGGTCACACAGCTAGGAAGTGATAGGGCTGGCATTCAAACTGAGGCCACCTCCATCTCTATGCAGGAAGGGGTTGGGCTGGGTGAACTCTGAGGACCCTCTGGCAGTGTCACTCTGGGCTTCTGTGCTCTGGAACTGTGGCCTTGACAGTTCTCAGAGCACTTTTACACCCTATGGAAGTATCCTGGTTGTGAGACTGACCTGGTTGTTACCCTCTTATATGAAGGTGAAGCCTCCAGCCATAAAGTGATTTGTCCAAGGCCATTAGCACGCCAGGGACTCTTGTCTCCCAGGCCAGTGCCATCTTTGCTTCACCTCTTGGGGAGACACTGGGTGCTGCCTCACCCGCTGCTCAGTGTCCATGACCAGCCCCTTTCACCATCCCAGCTAATAAGGGCTGTGGTGTGTGGATGATGTCGTCCAGCCTGCCCCACGTCACCAGCAACCACGTCAGCTACAATGGCCTATATGGAGTGGCAGTGTTTAGTCAGAAGGAGGGTTCTGGTGAGTTCCCTGGAGGTCACGGGGCCCAGGAGAACTTCAGCGAGGATGGGGACGCCATCCTTTGGGAGACAGAGCTGGAGAAGGACGATGACCCACTGCGCCGGCCTATCGCCATAGCTCTCGTGGAGTCCAACAGTATTAATCACAACGGAGGTGAGTATCCCCTGCTCCAGAGCCTTCCGTCCTCACACTGTCTTAAGGACCCTTCCCGCTTGGTTGGCTACTGCTTTTGGCCACTTACCCAGTACCCTGGACCTCTGGCCATCACCTTCCCTGAACTTAAATCCACCTTTCCTGCCCCCCTATGTCACCTTGCTCATGCTGTTTCTCTTCCCTGAAATCTCCTTTCCCCCATCCACACATCCCAAACAACTTGAAGTTCAAGGCCCACTGTGAATGCACCCTTACCCTCTCACCCCACTGGCACTTCCTGGGGGCCTGGGACTGGATATGTTTCTGTGGCTGTTTTGTCAACTCTGACAGGCTGTGAACTTGAGGCACGGAGCTGAATCCCAGTCTGTCGGCACCCCTGCCCCAGCAGATCCCACATCCCACACCCGGCATATACATTTCCAATCTGAGACACGTTCCCCACATTTTAACATCTAATAATGTGCATTTCCAATTGATGGCATATCGTGGTTTAATTGGCAATTTTTCTTTCTTGTACAGAGATAAGAGTGGGTTTTAAATCCACAGGTTATCTTAAATTTGGAAAGAAAAAAAAAAAAAACAACAACTTACAGAGTTGATCTAACTCCAGGGCTCCCAAACCTGAAGGATGATTAGAGCCACTGTAGAGGGCTGATGAAGGAAGTCTTGTTAAAAGAAGGCTCTTGGACACTAGCGAGCTCTTGTCCTGGGGAAGGCAGAGGGCAGGGAAAGTGGGAGCCAGCAGAAGATGAGTTCTGTCCACTCCTAGTTCAGGCTTTCTCCACATGGCCATGCTGTCCAGTAGGACAGGCAAAGCCACATAAATTCACAGATACTTGATTTATTCTCCACCAGACAGAAGCAACAGGCAGGTGGCATGAGAGGTTGGAATTTTCAGACTCCCATGTGACCCCTGGTGTCGTCCTCCCCACAACCTCCTGCCAATGCCTCTTGCTCTTGTGGGTGGATATCACCACTGGGGAGTCCTCCTCCTCTTCACCTCCAGGTCCCCCTGCCATGCTGTCTCTTTTTGACCAAGCCATGCGGCTCTAAGCCTGCTGATTTTGTGGGGTTTTTTTTCTATAACCATGTAGTGTCTCTAAGCATATACAACCCCAAACATCATTTTCTTTCCCAAATTTCGAACATTTTAGATACTTAATAAAATTACAGAATTTCCCTTGTAAAGAAAATTTCCCAAAACAATAGGGAGGCAGATGCCATCCAGTACAAGAAGAGAAACATGCAGAACAGCTGTCCAGCAGGTGGACCTGTCTGGAGGGGGAACAGGCAGACTTAAGCAGGGAGTGAGCGCCCCATCACAGATGACAATATCGTAGGAGCAGGCCAGCACAGGAGAGCCACATGGGCAGCTGAGCCAAAGCAGCCTTCATCACCTTTTCCTGTTTACTGAGGACTTAGTTCAGAAGGAACAGAATTTCCCTGATGCTCCAGGGTTTCTTCCTGCTCGGTTTGTCATCCATCCTGAAAGATGTGACTCCCAAGGGCTGGTTCCGAGTGTTGCTGCCTCTTCCCCACCTCTCTCCCGGGATGCACAATTCCACCAGGGTTTTTCCTGACTGCCGTTGTCAGGACTGACCCTGCTCCCTAACCCCTCCACCCGCAGCCTCAGGACTGTACGTCCAGAGCAGCGAGGCGCTGCACGTCCTCACCAACGTGATCCATGCTAACGGAGACAGAGGCATCACTGTAGCCCAGAGCAGCCAGCTCACCCGCGTGGCCAGCAACAGCATCTCCTGCAACCGGCAGAGTGGGGTCAAGGTCGAGGCCCAGTGCAAGGTGGAGCTCCGGGGCAATGGTATCTATGACAACAGAGGCCATGGGATCATCACCAAGGGCGACAGCACCGTGGTCATCGAAAATGACATCATTGGCAACCGGGGCAGTGGGCTGCAGCTGTTGCCCAGGTCCGACACGAAGGTGTGTGTGTGCGTGTGTGCGTGCGCGCGCGCTGCATGTGCCAGCACAGGGCCCAGCCCTAGGACAGCCCTTGCACCCTCTCTACTGAGAAGCCCGAGGCACCTGGCACTGCAAGGGACATCATTCCTCCTGTGCAAACCCAGCCTGGTAGACACAGGTGGGGCTTCACACAGGAAGAGGGACAATGTGAACTAAGCCCTGAAGGATGGACAGGAGATAACCAGCAGAGAACTAGGATGGGGGTGTGTCCAGGGGTATCGTTGTGGTCTCCAGGTCCAGCTCAGGGCTATTTCAGCCCCTCCCCCTAACAGAACAATCTCCCACAGGACCTAGTATGCACTGGGTGCTTCATGAGGGGGCCTGCGTGCACACTATTCTCTGCGTCCCTGCGGTACCCTCCCCCTTGTCTGCCTCAGCCCCACAGCTGGGCTGTCAAAGCCTTCCCTGACCCCCCAGCCTGTCTGAGGTACCCCTTGTCTGGACACCAGAGGTGCTATTGTTTCCCACCTCTCCCCGCCCCCCCCCCCCGCCCCCGCCCCCGCCCCACCTCACACAGCACTTCCTATATGCTCCTCTGCCTCTTTGTCCACGCCCCCAGAGATGAGCTCTGAGCTCCATTTTTATGCAAAGCACTACACTGGGTGCCAAACCGACCCAGTCCCCACACTTGAGAAATTACCATCCCGAGGCCTCTTTTTGGCTCTGCAGCTTCATGAGTAGTGACTCCGGCAAGGAGTAAAGAATTTCCTGGGCTCTGCATCTGGGCACTGTGGAAGCAGAGGAAAGGAGCAGGGACACGCTCCTGCCTCAGTCGAGGTGCCAGTGGTCCTTGCCACTGGTACAGTCTCTCCTTTCTGCCAGGCCTTTGTACGTTGTTCCTTCTTCCTGGAGCAGCCATTCCCTGCTCTGCACCTGGTAAACTTCTACCACTTACCCATCACCTCCTTCGGGAAGCCTTCCCTGGTTCTCCTACCTGATCTCAATATCCCTTCCCTGAGCTCCCATGGCTCAATGCTGACCTACCTTAGCAATGTCTTACCCCTCAGGTTTATAACTGGTATTTCACTTACCTGGCTCCCCAACCAGTCTGGGAGTCCCCAGGGTGTGACAAGCTCTGGCTGTCTCTCCCAGGTGATAAAGAACCGGATCCATTCATTCCGGGCCTACGGCATTGCAGTGCGGGGCCGCGCCAAGGCCCTGGTGCAGGAGAACATCATCTTCCAGGGCAAGACCAGCAAGACGATCTTTCAGCAGATCTCAAACAACCGAGAATGTATCATGCAAAACAACAAGTTCTTGGTGTTCAAGAAAAAGTAAGTGTCTGGGATCTGCCTAAACCAATCTTCTAGAACCACAGGGAGGCAACTAGAGAAGCCAGGCCCAATGATGCTGGCTGTCTTTGCTCCCTGCAGTCCTGCCAGCTTCTGGCTCTGGTCACTTAAAGGCCCGTGCTCGGACTTTAGTCAGGCCGGTGCTGAGGACCTGCGTCTGCCTCCTTGGGAGAGAACAGGCTTTAAGAGTCAGGGGGGTGTGATTTTAAATCTCAGCTCTGCCAGTTTCTTGCGCAAGGCACTCAACACCTTGAGTCTTAGTAAAATCCAGTTAACAACGTCTGCTTTGTAGCACCAATTTAAGATACAGTCAAATCGTGCGACCTAGCACAAGATCTGAGGTATTACAAAGACGTTCATTGCTGCTGCTGTCACTTATTTATGATACCTCTGCCTCCGTGTACAACTGCTTCACACTTATCTTCCCTGAACCTCCCTGTCCCTCCCTGCTCCCCATTTCAGTGACCTCACCATCTGATCTATTCTGGCAGCAAAACCTCTGTGACCGATTTCTCCCTAACATCAGAGTTCAGTCAGTCATTACTAGGTCCTCTTGATTCCACTTCTGAAATGTGCCTATATCAGGCACCTTTTCTCCCCAACTGCCATCACCCCTGCTCACATCTCAGCACCCTTCACCCTGACCTCTGGCCCCTGTTGCCAAGGTGCTGTTCTGCTGGTGAATGGATGGACTCTGTTCTGCTTGGTTGGTGCTTTGCTACACTGGTTATACAGGTAATAACTGTTATACCACTGCTGCCACATTCCTCTCGCACTGGTGACAGCCCTGGCTGCCAGATGTATCCGTCTAAATCGGCTCTGCTCATGTCACAGCCCTGGTCAGAAACCTTTGATGGGTCCCCTTTTCCTGTAGTAATGATCTCTATTCCTTTTTTAATTCTACACACGCTCAGCAAAAATATTGAGGAAACCTCATATATGTTTTATACAGTCATAACTTATAAAAAAAAAAAAAAAGGAATTCTAATCTTTTCTGGACAGAAAAGCAGATATGATCCCAGCAGATCATATCGTGGACTCCCTGGGGTCTGCTTCCTCCTGTCCCTTTGGAGACCCCAGGATACAGATAGCACAGACCTGGCAGCCTGCATTATCCACCATGCACTGTTGAGTCCTGATTTTCCTGTCCAAGCTTGCTGTCTGCTGCCAGACTCAAATGCTGGCAATTCTTTGGACACAGTAGCTAGCTCCTCACCATCCACACCTTTACAGTCCTACTCGTTGTTACAGAATCATCATAAAAATGCACAGAATATATGGTTACTGGCTTAAGCAACTTAGGATTTGGGGTAAGAGGTGGTCCCTTGTAACTCAAATGACAGAAAGCCCCGACCAAAGCTTTCCCTGACCCTTCAAAATCTCTGTAAGATCCTGAGGGACTGGAAACCTACCAATTCCTGTCCCCTATAGCAGTTTCCAAAATGTCATTTAAGGAAATCGCACAGTATGTAGTCTTTGGAGCCTGGCTGCTCTCACGTAGCCTAATGCACCTGAGATTTGTCCGTGGTGTCACATGTTGTTCATTCTGTTTGTTGCCAAGTGGCGTTCCATTGAATGGATGGACCACACTGTTTATCCGTTTGTCAGCTGAAGGGTATGTAGTTCCTAATTTTAGGTGATTATGACTAAAGCTTCTGTATACACGCAGGTCATACACCTAGGAGGGAAATGAAAGAGAAAAAGTCACCGACCTTCTCCAGAGCCTTATAGAGATGGGGAAGTTGAGGCTTACTTGTCCAAGGTTACATGCAGAGCTGGAACTAGAGTGCAGGACTTTTGCCCCCTAGCTTCCCACACATCCCACCTCCTTGAGCTATCACTGATTTGGAGGCAGAACCGACACCCAGATTTTGAACACCTGTATCTCGAGCCTAAGGTGAGATGGTGTGGGGCATTCGGCAAATGCTCCAGACTCTCACAGTTCATGGACTGTCGTTTTGCACCTCTAGGTCTGATACGTGGCGCCTGGTGAACCCACCAGCAAGGCCTCACCTTGAAAGTTCTCTCCGAGGCCCCTCTACAGCCCACAGTGGACAGAAGGTGACGGCCATGGCGACGAGGATCACTGCCCGCGTGGAAGGTGGTTACCACAGCAATCGTAGCGTCTTCTGCACCATTCTGTAAGGAAGGGGAGCCGCGGCGTGGGGCGGCTAAGGGCGGTGCAAAGACTCCAGGAGCAACAACCCCATACCCAAGCTCAGGCTCGGGCTCTGATGGGTGTTCAGCCGAGCTAGGAGGTCAAGGCAGCATCGGGATGAAAGCAGCAGCTGAGGGGCTCCGGCCCTCTCTCAGTCCTCCTACTCACTGCACCCCGGAGAAAACAGGCTTCCGGGCTTCCTGGGGACTAAGAAAAGAAACAGATTGGTGGGTTTCCTGTCACTCAAGCTCTTATAGAAGTTATGAAGAGTTGGGGAAAAACGATACTAAAGCTTTGGTCAGGTCTCTCTGAATGACAGGGAAGTGTTGTTTTACACACACCAAACCCAGACTCTTGTCAGGGAAGAGCAGATTTACTCCTGAGGGAGGAGGTGATTCTAGTAAGGTGGAAAGAGATAGCTGCCCCAGAATTTTCCCCTTTCCTGGACCTCTCTCGATCCCTACAAGCACATGGCCACACGCTCCTGGCTCTCTGCAGAGGCTGGAGGAGTTGAACTTGGTTCCCTTCAACTTAAACTTGAACTGTGAGGGGGACAGGGAGCCCTCTGGAAAGGCTGCCCTACGATGACAAGGGACTTGCTGAAAAGAGGAAAGCCGTGTGGAGAAGTCCTCCTTTCAGCGGCCCAGGTGCCCGGCTGGGTGGGGCAAGGATGCACGAGACCCCACTCTGCCCTCAGGGAGCTCCCAAACTCAGGAGGATACTGGCTCGAGGCCCTGCGTGTACCCGCACCAGCCGCCCTCCTGGGCACTGGACTGGTGGAGATGGAGGTGCCCAGGGCCCCTTGTCTGTGTCCATGTTCTCTCATGGATGACTGCCTGCCTTTACTGACCCTACCACAGTTCCCCACTCTGTGCCTTGGCTCATGCTCTGTCCTCTTCTTGGCATGCCCTTCTCACCATCTGCACTTGTCCACACCCCACCTAGTCTTCGGGGGTTTAGCTGAGACACTGCCTTCTCCGCAGAGCTCCCCTCCCTGCAGTGACAGCGCCTTCCGCCCTTCCCGCTCTGAGGCTCCACCGCCCTTTCTCTGCCCCCTCTCAGGTATGGAGCACTTTCTGCCTTGCTTTGGAGTTTTCTAGGCCCCCGCCTGTGAGCTCCCTGAGGGCAGGACCTGGCCTCAGTCTGTTCCCAGTTCCCAACCCAGGGTTGCCGTGGGGGCAGTAGCCTGAGGGAGGGGAGGAAGGGCCTCCTAAAGGGCTTTACTGAACTGTACTGTGAACGTGTCAAGGTCCCAGAGCCAGGTGGGCTCAGATCCCACCTGCTTGAGGACGGGGGGCTGAATGTAGCACTGAGCAGCTCAGCCTGGACAACCCCCTCCCACTCGGCCTTTCATGTGGGGCCTTCGCCAGCCTATAGGGGGTGCTGTGGTACACTTTGCCACTCGCTTCCCAGGCTGGTTCCACCGGGCCCTCGGTGCTGCTCACCTGGGTGGGGTGGAGGGGTAGCTGGAGATGGTAGTAGCTGGCTTCTCCCCGAGGACTTTGGGCACAAGACACGGGCCCCTCCTGTCCCCAGCACTGTCCTTTGCACTTCTCTGGTGGCCCAATGTGAGTCGCTGTACAAAATGCTGCCTTTATTATTTTGTAATGACTTTTATGTGAACCAAATGCTTATGAAAATCTCTGCAACCAAAATAAAGTTTTATATTTTAAAAGAAGCCCTTTCGGGGGACTTGCCTCGGTCTGGGTACATGCTAGCGTTCCTGGGCAGCTGGATGCAGTTCCCTGCTTCACCTTCCTGAGGCACTGCTGCTTCTTCCGCTGAAAGAGACAGATGCCCTGAATGTCCTGTCCATTCAGCAGGTTCCGATTCCGGGCTCCAGGGTCTGGGTTCCCATGTGTCGGGGGTTATACTGCGGCCCTCCCCACCCCGTGGGCTGTGGAGATCAGCAATAACAGTACCCGGTGTAGCGGACTGGACAGTTTGCAAACGGTTTTGAGATCAGGAACCACATTTTCCCAGCTTCAGCATCTTCGTTTTTGCCGTATCTGCATGCCATCTAAGGAGAAAGTTAGTACTTAATATTTTTCCTTAAATTCTTTATTTTATAGAAGAATGTTAGATTTGCAGCACAATAAGCACATACATAGTACAGTGTTCCCATATCCCCCACCCCTACCCTGAGTCTCCCCCTTACTAACGTCTTACAGTAGGGTGGTACATTTGTCACAATCAACCAATACTGCCTCACTGTTCGTAACTAAAGTCTGTAGTTGTTATCCAGTATTCTTTTACCATTCCAGGACCCTATCCAGGACATTTAACTTTGCTGAACTAAAAAGACATATTTACATCACTACTATAAATCCAAAGTTAGGGTTTTCTAATACACATCGAAACTATTAAAATAAAAATATTTGTGATACCACAAGCAAATAAACCTTTGTTGAAATGATACATTTGGGGAGAATTGTTACTGCACTTTATCCTGACCAGCAGAACCTCATGTATTTTGATACGCTAAAATTGTGTTCCATCCATAGTATGCTGAATACTCACTTGGTGAGGTCATTGCCCTATTTTTTACAGAAGGAATTGAGGCTCTGAATAGTAATGCCTGTAAAGGTCCAGCAGGTGAAAGTTCACTGTCAAATGTTAAGAGCTTGTAGGCAGGAGAGGGGTAGATAGGGCTGTTGCATAAAGCTTTGGCAGAAAAAGGAACAGTGGAGACATGCACACAGTGCCCATCTCTGCCAAGTCACTTGGAGGTGAGACACCCATCCGTGCCCTCCTGTGGCTGGAGTAGAGTGAGGAGGGCGCTGCCCTGCAGGGCCTGCACACCATGGTTGAGTGGGCAGGGCTTGCTGTCCTACACAGCTGGCCAGACCCTCCCAAGAGAACCTGTTCTGATTATTTGTCCTTAAGTGAGCCAAAATCTTATCTCCCTGGCTAAATCCTACCCATACTTCAGGATCCTACTTCATTATCACTTCATAGAACACCGATCCCTTCAATCTCCCTTAAGTCCTTCCCCAACCCTTGCTCTCATGCCCATGTCCCCCCCCCCACCCCACCCCAGGTTATTCTCATGGTGTCACTGAATCTTCCGTATTGAAAAACTCTGTTGATTTGTCTGATCCCCTACCCCATGTGCTGTGAAGTCATGCCCAATTGATCCTCTATGCCCAACGTAGACCAACACTCAGTGTTGGATGCAGGGGTAGATGGATGGGTAAATGGACAGATGGATGAAGAAATAAACCCAGCACCACTCCTAGTATCTCTACCTTGTAGAGCCCCCAAAGGGCATCTCTTCCCTGACAACTCTCCAGAGATTTACAGACAACATCCTTATGCCTCTGGGGTCTGCCCTGCTCTTGGCCACCTCTCATACATGCCACTTTGCAGACTGTTCTCCCCATCCTGGTCATTTCTCGAGACCCACTCCAGTAGTCTGGGTGTGTCTGGGAGAGCCCAAAGGCAGCATGTAAGAATCCTGTCCTGCATCTCAGGAGGTATGTCCCAGCTCTGTGCATAGCAATTAGATCTGAAGATAGGATTCTCTAAGGTCACTGTGTTTCCCTGGATCATTTGCTTTCAGCCTGCAGTAGCTAAGGGCCCCCTTCACTGAGTTGTCACTGGTGAAGGCTTAACCCTGGTATGGAGTGCAACAGGTCAGCTGCCCCCATCAGGTCAACAGCTTATACTGTGGCCTCCCTGGGCTTTCCTGCTGGCCAGCCAGGCCCAAACATTGATGCCTTCTGATAGGAGTGTGCAAACACAACAAAGATTAACACAGCTTCACCCAGGTCTCCAAATCCTGTTGAGGCCACTGCCTTGGTGTCCAAAGGAGATCCTGAGTACAGGGAATGGTAGACATAGTACGGCCAGACCAGACAAGAGCCAGTTGTGTCTTAGAACAGCAATAACCCTACACGGTCCTCAGCAGTCCTGGGCCCACCTTGCCACTCCTTCCTTCCGGCAGCACAAAGAAAGTCTCCTCTCCAAAGTCTTCTCTCCCATGAGGCCTGATGGGCTTGTTCCAACCCTAAGCAGTTTCTTCCTATTTGAACATGCTCATCCCATTAGCTCTTTCTCCCTTCCTGTCCTGAGCTTTGTACAGTGCATTTATGACCATGGGGCTCCAGAACCCCTCCACCGTGATTAGCATTCTTTTTCAATGAAGTCAAGCCTAGCTATGGCCCTGCTAGTACAGAGAAACTCACAACTGTCAACATCTTCTTGAAACATTGTTCTTGCCTGAGTGCAGCTAAAGATCCTACTTGTCAGGATGGTGTCTCACTTCTTGGTTTTGGCCCATTATTCATGCCCTCTGTTTGGACTCCTTGGGTTAAAAGCTGATTCCAGGGCTAGAGCAGGGAAAGTACAAGATGGCTGGACTATCTTGGTCCAGAAAGGAAGGAACCATCCTTAAAATGATGGGGATACAGGAGCTAGTTTGAAGAAACCCGAATTAGCCAAATGTGGTACAATCTGAGCCTCAAAATAAAGGATAGTAACAACGTTCATCGAATAAGAATCGGCGTGTCTATCCTGATTAAGTGAACAAAAACATTTTAACAGGAGGGAAAAGAGGGCTTCCTCTGTGTAAGAAATGAATGATAGCGTTAGAAAATCACCATACTGCAACCATCTTGGTAACTGATTCAACAAGAATCAACTAGGGCTAAAACTCATGGTGCCTTCAGGATGGAGAGAACACAACCTAATCAAATAATGAAAGTTAACATCACAAGTACAGGACAAACATGTGCCTCTACTGTGATGCACTTAGAACCCAGCACCATGTCTGATTTTCCTGCCAAAAATGTATATCCAGAATCTAAACCCAAGGAAACACTAGACAAACCCAACTTGAGGGACACCCCACACAATAAATGACCTTACTCTTGATTCAGATAGATTAAACAAAACCAAAGAAGTGTGGTGGGCAAAATTTGAATATGAACTGAGGACTAGTTGCTAGTATTGTTTCTGTCTCCCCACTATTGATGAATGGGCTGTAGCTATAAGAGAAAGGCCTTGTTCCTAAGACATGCACAGTGCAGGGGGCGCCTGGGTGGTTCAATCGGTTCAGTGCCCCGCCCTTGATTTCTGGCTCAGGTCATGATTTCACGGTTTGGGAGATTGAGCCCCACATCAGGCTCTGTGCTGACAGCAGAGAGTCTGCTTGAGATTCTCTCTCCCTCTCTCACTCTGCCCCTCCCCCGCTCATGGTTGTGTGCTCGCTCGCTCTCTCTCTCTCAAAATAAGTAAATAAACTTGGGGCACCTGGGTGGCTCAGTAGGTTGAGCGTCTGACTTCAGCTCAGGTCATGATCTTGCTGTTCCCGAGTTCGAGCCCCACATCAGGCTCTGTGCTGACACCTCAGAGCCTGGAGCCTGTTTCAGATTCTGTATCTCCTTCTCTCTCTCTCTCTCTCTCTCTCTCTCTGCCCCTCCCCCGCACATGCTTGCTCGCTCACTCTCTCTCTCAAAAGTAAACATTAAAAATTTTAAATAAATGGGGTGCCTATGTGGCTCAGTCAGCTGAGCGTCTGGCTTTGGCTCAGGTCACGATCACATGGTTTGTAGGTTTGAGCCCTGCATCGGGCTCTGTGCTGATAGCTCTGAGCCTGGAGCCTGCTTCAGATTCTGTATCTCCCTGTCTCTCTGCCCCTCCCCCGCTCACTCTCTGTCTCTGTCTCTCAAAAATAAACATTAAATTAAGTAAAATAAATTAGATATTAAACATAAATTAATAAACATTAAACAGTAATATGTATTTTTATGTTACATATATTTTGTTATAAACATATTTATATGTTATATTTATAACATATAAATATGTTTATAAATATTTATATGTATGTTATAAACATGTTATAACATTTTATATGTTATATATATGAGATATATATATATCATATATATATAAACAAACTTTTTAAAAAAGACATACACACTACAGTTCTTACAGGTAAAAGGGTGGGATGCTTTTCTCAAATTTTCTCAAATGGCACAAAAAGAAATCTATAAATGTATAAACAAATAATAAATACAACACATCAACAGCACGAGAATCTGGGTAAAGGATATACAGTTCTTTGCACTATTCTCACAACTGTTTTCTAACAAGGATATTATGTAAAAACAAAAGTTTTTTAAAGAGGACACTTTAAAGAATTTTATCTGATTAGCTTTTTCCAGGTTGGGATCCCCTATAAGTGTGTTACACATAACTTCTTTGGCCTCATCACTGTTCCAATGTCCAGTGGGTCCATGCCACAGGCAGAGACTCCCCTCCCGGGAAAAGACTTCACTTCGCTAGCCAACACCCAAAAGTTGAGATTATTCCACAAACTGAAAATCCCCCTAACGGTACAAGCATCCAGCCCACGGTCTTCCTTTCTTCAAAAAGGACATCTGGGGCACCTGGGTGGCTCAGTCAGTTAAGGGTTTGGGCTCAGATCATGATCTCATGGTTCATGAATTCGAGCCCCACATCGGGCTCTCTGCTGTCAGCGCAGAGCCCGCTTCAGATCCTCAGTCACTCTCTGATCCCCCACCCCCTCTCTGCCCCTCTCTGGCTTGCACTCTGTCTTTCTCTCTCTCAAAATAAACGTTTAGAAAAAAAAACAAAAGACATCAGGAAACATTTTGGCAAAAAAAACTTTGTGGGATTAAGGTATCCTCTGTGAATGTATTAGTAAATAAATGGGTTTTTAGAGCTAGAAGGAAAAAACCTAGTACGATTCTATTATTTCACAAGTGTTACTGCCTAAAATCCCTGCCATGAAGAGAAGGCGCAGTTCACGTATCATGACTCATTTAACAGACACTGATTGCTGTACGTCAGGTACTGGGCTAGGTTCTCTCTCACAAGACTTGTTCAGGTGGAACAAGGGCCCCCCTTTTGAGCCTTTTGATCCACAGACCCTTTGATGTACAGAAATGTGCTTTTTAGCCCGCCCCTGAGAACGCACCCCCTACATTTAGCGAGATACACCTGTGGTCAGCCAAGCCAAGTATTTATTTGTCATCCCAGACTTCTCCTTGTCAGTATCATGCCTCCGTGTGAGTGACTGAAGACGGGCTGCTCTCTTACTCGCACAGAGGTGGTTCAGAATCCTGCTCACATGCTAGGAGCCGACCATTCCTGGAAATTAAGTTTCACAGTGTCCAATCCATCAGAACCTAAATGTATTCATGAAAACACAGTCTACCCTATGAGCCACTAGTTCGCTTCCCAGAGATCCGTAAGGATCTTCTTTTTCCTGGTGCAGAGTCACACGCTTGATTTTCACAACAGCTTAAAGAAAAACGAGGTGTTTAGATTTCCTGCTCACCCCTCTGCTGGAGGGAGACAAGGATGTACTGACGCCCACTACCGAGGACTGGAAACAAACGAGACAAACCACAGCCACCTGGAAACATGCACTGCAGGCATGGCCTCACCTCAGAAGCAGCCTGATAACCGCATCCCAGAACCCAAAGAAATACAAGGATGGCCTGTCCCAAATGAATCACCCGACACTCCTTTCCACCGTGTCTTCCCTCATGGATGACCCAGCTGCCGTGTGAACTTCCTCCTGTCGCATTTCCAGGGAGAACTGGATTTCATCTCCCCTCCGTCACTTGTCCTGGCTCCCCAGATCTAACTGTGAGCACTAGGCACGGACCTAAGTCTCTCTGAGTCTCATTCCTGTTCCACATATCGCCCCTCCAGATGCCGACTCCACCACCCCAGTGGCAGGTAAGGCTGGGCAACGGCCAGCCTCCACTCCCGTCTCCTGAGTGCTTTCCAATAACTAGAGGCTGGAGAGCAGACACCGATTTCCAGACTCCCTTGCTGCTAGGGTTCTAGATGCAAATTAGGTTCCTATGTGTGGACAGTTGAGCCACGAACAACATGGATTTGAGCTGCACTGCTCCACTCATGCATGCTTATTTCCAACAAATATAGTGCATTGTTGTAACTGTACTTTCATATAATATTCTTAAAAACATTTTTTCTCTAGCTTACTTTATTGTGAGAATACTCTGTATAATACATATATAAAATATGCTCATTGCCTGCTTATGTTCGAAGTAAGGCTTCCAGTCAACAGTAAACTATTAGTAGTTAAGTTTTGGGGGTGTCAAAAGTTACACACGGTCAGGCGTACTGTCACATGCATGGATAAACCTCAGAAACTTGTGCCAAGTGAAAGAAGCCAAACACAGAGGAAAACATGATATGCAATTTCATTTACATTAATATCAAGGTAAATCCATAGGAACAGAAGACAAATTAGTGGTTGCCACTGACTCAGGGGAGGATGGAGTAGGGTATTTCTTCTTAATGGGCACAGGGTTTCCTCCAGGGGTGATGAAAAAGTTCAGGAACTGGATGGAGGACAGGGTTGCACAACATTGTGAATGTACTTAATGCCACTGACTTGTGCATTTTTAAATGGTTTTTGTTTTTTAGTTTTTTGGGGGTTTTTCTTTATTTATCTTGAGAGAGGGTGCAAGCAGGAAGAGGCGGAGAGAGAGGGAGGGAGGCTGACAGTGCAGGGCCCAACGCGAGGCTCAGATTCATGAACGGTGAGATCATGACCTGAGCCGAAACCAAGAGTCAGATGCTTAATCGACTGAGCCACCCAGGTGCCCCTTAAATGGCTTTTAAAAGGTAAAATTTATGTGTCTACATTTTACCAAAGGAATATGTGGCCAACCCATGACAAAGACAGCCAAAGGATCCACCCTGAAAGGGATCACAGACTTGGCGGCTGGCACTTTCATGATAATACATACCCCCTGCTCCTGCACAGCCACAGAAGGATCCAGGGCTGGCCTCGAAGCCACTGAGGGCCTTTCCAGCTCAGATGCCATCAGGTCCCACAGTCCTTAGCGTAAAGTTATTTGTCTCCCCATAGACTTGTTGGTTTTTGCAAATGCCCTCATCTGTTAAGAAAAATTATCTCGACAACCATCTGGACATAATTCAACAAAACTGCAGAACATAAACTCAAAGCCGAGACTTAGTTTTTACTTTACTATCAACTGATGCATCAAATGTCGTTAACACGCCAACTAATTTTCAGTAGCTTCTGGGCATGTCTGAGACCACAGGCACCAACAACAAAACCCACAGCAAGAGCAGTGCTTGGGAAATTCAGTCCAAGGACTCCCGCAGCTGCTCACAGGAAGCAGCTGGATTGGACTCCATGGTCTGTGCTGGGGAAGGAAGGCGGGACCCCCAATCCATCATGCTGGAAAACAGCGGCCACCGCCACTGCAGCACAGAAACAGAACGGCTTCCAGAGCTGGGCACAACACACTTCACAGGGCTCCAGCCTCAGTGACCTGGGACGTCAGGCTCTTTCCTGGCCACAGAGATCTTGAGTCTTCCCTGAAAGTCCTCGTCCTCCCACAGACTCAGCACTGGCCATGGACTGCTGGCCCCGGTCTCTGCATTTTTCAAGTCTTGTCCCCGGATCTTCAAGGGTCTGCAACCGTCTCAAGTCAGGAGATTTGGTCCCAAATCAGTGCCCTTCATTCAAGTCAAGCACCTCTGTCAGCTGGGCCTTGTGCTGGCCGCGGTAGAGGAGACAGAGGTTAATCAGACACGGTCCCCGCCCTGGGACAGTTCACACAGTGTGAGAGAGATGGCAAGGTGCGTGGATAAATGACTGCCGGCCAGTCCAAGGCAGAGTGTGGGGCCCACAGGAAAGGGACATCTGAAATGCTCCAGAGAGTCTACGAAACCGCTCCTGCCAGCCAGTCGGGCCCCCGTGTGAGGGTTCAAACCGACGGACCTCCTGGCTGGCTTAATGAAGCCCCAGTTAAGCATTGTGCCCGGAAACCTCTCCTCCCTCCTGTAGAATAGCCCAGCTCACAGCACGACATGCAGGGAACCGGGTCAGCTGTTGGGGGATGGCAGCTGCGGGCAGTGGTGTCGACAACGGTCAACGACTGCCACCTCGGCTCAGACGTAGGTCACTGAAAACCGCAGGGCCCAGAAACCAGACATTCCGCCCTCAGGAAGCATTCTGCCTCCTGTCCCTGACCTCACAGAGAAGGGCCGGCTGGGGTCACCCCGCTCTGAAAGGACACAGAAACCACCCTGGCCAGAGCTTTGCCTGAGGAGAGGAGGAGAAGCAGAGGCCGCAGACACTCGGTGGGGCACCATCTCTGAGGTCGGGGAACAAACAACAGACCCAGAGAATGGGTAAGTTACAGCTCATCCTCTTTCTGGAACCCTCGGAATATGCTAAGAAACCATCGAACATTCCAGGAAAAGCAGTTGGTTTAATGTAAGGCGTAAACCATAGGCGATAAAGCCATCTCTGCGCTCTGGGCACAAGTGTAAAGGGCCGCTGGGCACAGACAGGCAGGAGACTCAAAACAACAGGTCTGATCCGCCGGATACCGGGTTTAGGGAGTTAATTGAATTCATTTCTTTTTAAGTCCCCATTATTTCTGTCTGTGCACAACGACACCTGTGTTAGGATCAGAGCGACAGGCTCTGAGAAGAGAATCTAAGCTCTGAGGGATGGAGCACGGGCTCCCAGGGGGATGGCACGGTGGTGAGCCCTCGGCCACCAGCAGCCCTGCCCCTTGTCCCCCCACCACCCCCACTCCCCCCTGCACACCTGGAAGGGCTCAAAGGTCTGACCTCGGACTCCGTGTCTGCAGCTGGCAGAGGGCTCAGAGGTCTTGTCGGCTCTCCTGGGACAGACACGAAGCAGCTCACCTTGGGGCGTCTGTGGCATGGACATCAGGAGCACCATGAACGCCCCACTGCCCCCATCCCCCATCTTCCCAGGCCCGGAACCCGGGCATTGGAGAGTCTCTGTACCCTCCCTCCGAACCCAACCACTCTCAGCCCCTGCTACTGTGACCCCCAAACATCTCCCGTGTTTCCTCTTCCATCTCTGCTGCCATCACACATGCTCAGGCTCTCTTTGTGTGTATGTGTTTATTTTTGAGAGAGAGCACAAATGGGGGAGGGACAGAGAGAGACACAGAATCTGAAGCAGGCTCCGGGCTCTGAGCTGTCAGCACAGAGCCCAACGCAGGGCTAGAACCCACGAACTATGAAATCATGACCTGAGCCGAAGTCGGACACTTAACCGACTGAGCCACCCAGGTACCCCTACATTCAGGCTCTTATGTGCATGATCTCTTATGTGGCCACACAGCACCTGCTCTCCCTACTTTCGCCTTGACTCCTACCAATCTCCTGCTACAAATACTAGATGTCACAGCACATCTACAAGTTCATGACATTCCAATTTGCTACAACTATTCCCACAAGAGCCACCACTGGAAGAAGGCAGAAATTTGACTTAGATTCAGGTGTTCTAACAAAGTAAGTCAGTGACTGAGAGGGAAAACAGCCTGGAGGAGAAAAAAGCAGCATGGAAGATCCACATTTCAGGTTCTTGATATGCAGATTTTATGTGACCTGACATTACCAGGTCATTCCTGAGTAAAATGAATACAGATCCATTTTGTTTAAAAGACAATGTTAGAAAAGAAAAACAAAGAAGGGAGGAGTTCTGGAAGTTTCCTATAAAGCCCTTCTGTTAAGCAATTTCCATTTTCTTGCAGATTCCTCGTTATAAAATTAGAACTGTGTTCCCCTGGACAATAATCTATGCCCTGGAAGCTTATTTCAAAACCCAATGACCACCATAAGAAAAGCAATTCCTTCCTAATTAAACATTAAGATGATTGGTCAATGTATCAACATACCACTGCAAAATAGTTACAAAATAAAAACAAAGCCTCCTCACCTCCCCTTCAATCTGCTTCCTACTCTGATGGCAGATTAATTTTACTAAAAGCACAGCTCTGCTCAAGCCTTGCCCTCATTCAAAACCCTTCAGTGGCTCCCCATTGCCTTCAGGATAAAGAACAAACTCCTAGCGGGTGTTTGAAGATCTTTCTCCTTTTGGCCCTGACCTACTTGTGTAGCCTCATTTCCTTCTAATCACCTTCAGATAACCCCTGGCCCAAACAAAATGCACTGAGAGTCCCTGCCACATCTTTATCTTTTCCCCACTTCTGCCTAGAATGTTCTTTACTCCCCTCTACCCCCCACGTCAAAACCCTGCCTCCTTGTAAGACTCACTCAAATGCTACCTCCTCCATGAAGTCTTCTGTGATGTCCTCCTCCCTAATACATGCTGCCCACCATCTTCAGGCTTCCATAACCTTTTACTAGAGATGATTCTCATGTATTTATCACTGGCTGGCTTGTATTGTTATTTCTGCACATATTCTCTACTTCCTGATAAACTATAAACCCCAATACATTTTCCCCTCACATTTAACATATGTCATGCAAATAGAAGGTACTAAAATTTTGAATGAATCAAGTAACAAGCGGCAGAAAACAGTACAATATGGCTGGCAGCAACTGAATTTATCACTGCACTTAGAGAGGTAGCAAGTCTGGAAATGTGAGAACTCTATCCCAGTGGTTGGAACATTTTGTCTACATATTGTCTGTTTCTATCCAAATCCCCAATTTACTATCATTATTTACCCATTGATCTTTCGGTCCTGCTGGATATGTGTGTGTGTGTGTGTGTGTGTGTGTGAGCGTGCCTGAGGGTGTACGTGCCTGTGCAGAGGGGAGGAAGCAGAGTGGAGGAGAAAGATTATCATCAAAAACTGGCAGCAGCAGGGGCACCTGACTCAGTTGGTTACACGTCCAGCTCTTAGTTTCGGCTCAGGTTTGTGAGTTTGTGTCCCGCATTGGGCTTTGTGCTGACGGTGTGGAGCCTGCTTGGAATTCTCTCTCTGTCTACCCCTCACCACCCTCAAAATAAATAAACATTAAAACAACAACAACAACAAGCAGCAGCAACAGAGAAGCTCCTTCAGTGAAGACAGCTCAAAATCCACAGAAGCATCAAGTGTGTCCTCTACTGGCTGTCAAACACAGGGAGGGGGAGATTGAAGTCCTGCCGGGCAGTGGTTCCCACTTTACTGAGGACCGCAGAGCTTGTGAAAACCCAGGTGGGCCCCACGCCCAGAGTTTCTGTGCCTGTAGGTTGGGGTGGGGCTCAGATTTTTCTGACAGGCTCCAGGATACGCGGATAGGGACCGTGCTTTAAGGATCCTCCGTGTAGATGGACAAATGAATCAAGGGGTTCAGGGCAGGAGGATCAGCTGTGGCACATGATACAAGCATTTCTAAAACTAGAAAATTCGTCTTTAATCAGATTAAGGCACACAGAGAAACACTATCATCTTGTGGTTTTTCCTTCTCACTTGTAATTCAGAAACCAAATTCTATAGGGTAGACTGAAGAGTTATGGACAAGGGAGTCAGGAGACCTGGGTTCAAGTCCTGACTCTGTCACTAGTTAGCTAGGTAACCAAAGACCCTTCGATACCCTCTCAGGACATCACTGCACACATTAGAACCACAATTAGAACTCAACCTGATAAATCTCCAGGGTCAGGTCTTACATTCCATAATCTCACAATTTTAAAAACCTGTTAGCAATTTAGTTCCAAATCTAATTATCCCATCTCTATATAAAATGCTTAAAGATGCTGCAAATTGAAAACATGAGGAATAATTAACAGTTAAATTGGAGAAGAGCCCATAATAGTTGCAATTATGAAGACTGAAATTATGAAGACTAAACAGGTTTCACAAATAATAAGTGCTTAACAATATACCACGGAAATAGATTTTAAAAGATAGAGCAAAAATACTACAATTAAAACAACCAGCTCTCTTTCTGCGAACCGTCTAGAAAAAGCAGGACGTGTTACAGAATGAAAAAACTCACCAGTGAAGCAGGGCTGAGGGATGTCGTCCAAGGAGTAATCAGCCCCTCTTCCCCACACTGGGGCCTCCCCTCCGTCGCGGGACACTGCCTCTGGACCTCGCAGCTCACAGCTTTTTTTTTTTTTTTTTTTTTAATGTTTATTTTTAAGAGAGAGAGAGCACAAGTGGGGGAGGGACAGAGAGACAGAGGGGGACAGAGGATCCAAAGTGGATTCTGTGCTGACAGCAGAGAGCCTGATGCAGGGCTCGAAATCACGAGCTGTGAGATCATGACCTGAGCCAAAGTCAGACACTTAACCGACTGAGCCACCCAGGTGCCCAGCACAGTTCTTCTTAAAGAGAAAGGGCCACCTTCCCAAGATCATGGCCATAAGAATGTGAGGATCAAATGACCTTCCCCTAGCTCGTCAACAAGCACAGGGAAAGCTGATCGCCGGGCCATGTGGGCCCAGTCGCAGGGTCCCCCCGGGGCCCGGCACCCACTCTCCTGCCGCTCCGGGGCAGTTGCAACCATGCCCTCCGCGGGAGTCTGGCCTCTCCCCTTTCAGCACCACAGGCCCAGAAGTCATCCAGATGCCATCTCATCCTCCCCGCCTCAGCCACTTGAACCAGCCGAGAGAGGAGACCCCACAGGCCCTCGATGGCAGCCCGCCTGCCACTGGGCCCAGGGCGACCGAGAACACGAGGCCCCAGGTCTCACGGGGCACCCATTCTGTGGCTGCGGGGCTGACTGGGCGCCTGCTCGCCCGCCCCCTTGTGCCCAGCTGACCCGGGTTAAAGTGAACCGCATAGCATTAAGTCGCTAAGCCTGCCGGGGAGGTAGGTCATCCTCAAACACATTATCCCCCCTCAACAGATGGGGAAATGACGCCACAGGAAGATTAAATAACCCACCCGGCCTCACACAACCTGCCGCAGGTGGAGCACGAGGTGATCCCAGCTCTCGAGCCGGCTCAGGGGTCCAGAATGCTCCGGATAAAGCCCTCCCGGCGATGGGGAGGACTTGCACCGCAGAGCCAAGAAAGAAAGAAGCAGAGTGCCCCTGCTGAAAGCCACTCCCAAGTGTCCCTCTTTTCCCGTGTGTCCCCAGAACACCGTGTAAGAGGATGCTTTTCAACCACAAGCATGAGAGGGGCCGGAGTGTGAGTGCGGGTACAGAGAAGACTCCTTCCTTCGATGAGTACTTACATATCTAATGGGGGCAAGTCACTGACACACAGGATGAACTGGACCATCCTCCAGTCAAGAGATGTCATCCAGTGTACGTAAATCACGTAAATACAAGTGGAGATTAGTACAGGCACAGCAGGGGGGCTGGTAGTGGTTGATGATGGGAGCTCACGTCCAGCTGTGGCTACAGTTGGGGATACAGGGGCAGGTGACCAGGCTATGTAGGGTGGGACAGTGACACCTGCAGGGGTGAGGAGAAGGGTATAGAAAGTGCAGGGAGATGACTCTGGCCTGCCCTGAAGACCTGGCTGAGGGGTGTGAGGGACCAAGGGCATGTCAAGTAGGGTTCAGGACTCAGGGTAGGAATGGCAGGTGGAAACCCTATCACCAAAGGCCTTAAGTGTGGGACTAAGGAGATTAAACTTCCCTCCTGGCCACAGTGCTCAGCACGGCGCTTTGCTCACAGTTGGCACTCATTACCATTAAGGAGCAAACGCTGGAAGGGAATTTCATTCATGGCAAATGTACGACAACTGTAAAAGAATATTCCACAAAAATTGCCTTGATTCTTTTTAGGAGGTGATATCTGGCCAGGACTTCTTTTTTAAGTTTATTTTTGAGAGAAAAAGAGCACAAGTGTGATGGGCAGAGAGGGAGGGAGACATAGAATCAGAAGCAGGCTCCAGGCTGCAAGCTGTCAGCACGGATCCTGACGCCGGTATTGAACTCACAAACCGGGAGCTCATAACCTGAGCTGAAGTCAGATGCTCAACCGACTGAGCCACCCAGGTGCCCCTGATCAGCACAACTTCTAAATTTAGTTTAATGATCTAAAGTATTTGCTGGGGTGCTGGGATGGCTCAGTCAGTTGGCATCCAACTCTTGATATCGGCTCAGGTCATGATCCCAAAGATGGACTCTGCACTGAGCATGGAGCCTGCTTGAGATTCTCTCTCTTCTTTTTCTGCCCCTCTCCCCCACTTGTGAGCTCTCTAAAATAAAAACTAATACAAAATAAGAGGCACCTCAGTGGCTCAGTTGGTTGAGTGTCCAACCTTCGGCCCAGGTCATGATCTTACCGGTCCTAAGTTCGAGCCCCACATTGGGCTTGCTGCTGTCAGCATAGAGCCTGCTTTGGATCCTCTGTCCCACCCCACCCCTGCCCTTCCCCCACCTGTGCTCTCAAAAATAAAACATTAAAAAGGAAAGAATAGCACCCTGGGCTCAACTACAATTGGAGTGGAAAGAAGAATTTCAAAAGTTCAAGAAGAAAAAAAAAATCAATCTATTTCCTTCCCCCAAAGCTTTCACTTCTATAAATACATTCATCCAAATGGAGTGAAAACCATTCTTATGAAAACACTACCTGCCTGGAATTTGCAAGATAAACGACGTGCCCATGTTGCTTTCAAAGCACCAAAGCTCAAACAATGCTCTCCAGTAGCTTCTCTCTCAAGTAACACTCACTTATCCCCGAGGATTGTAACAGTAATACAGGTATCTGGCAGAAAACTATGAAATTCCAGTCGACTCTTGAACAACGTGGATTTGAACTTCGTGGATCCACTTACACGTAAATTTTTTCCCAATGAAGTACTGTGTGTTCCTAACATTTTCTTTTCTCTATCTTAAAGAATACAGTATGTAATACATATAATGTACAAAATACGTGTTGCTTATCATTAAGGCTTACGGTCAAGAGTAGGCCATTAGTCAAATTTTGGGGGTGTCAAAAATTACACACGGGAGGCACTTGGGTGGTTCAGCTGGTTAAGCATCTGCCTCTTGATTTCGGCTCAGGCCATATCTCAGTTTGTGGGTCTAAGCCCCGCAACGGGCTCTGCGTCGACAGTGTAGAGCCTGCTTGGGATTCTCTCTCTGCTTCCCTCTCTGCCCCTCCCCTGCTCGTGCACACGCTCTCTCTCAAAAATAAACTTAAAAAAAATTACACATGGATTTTTGACTGTGTGAGGGGTTGATGCCCCCTAACCCTGGATTATTCAAGGGTCAAATGCTCACAGAAAAAGGAAGCAAAATGGAGGCCAGCTTCTTGATCTTTTGGCTGTTAGTGCTGACAAGTAAAAGGGTGGAAATGGGGGGACTGAAAGCACTGGTGGCTGGACTCAGCATCGCAGTGTCGTCACCAGCCTCCGCAATCCAAGAAGCAGTCTGGGGCGGACGTGGCATCTTGATGCCCAGCTGGCAACCCCAGCGGTGCACTTTTTTTAAATGTTTATTTATTTACTTTGTGAGAGAGAATCCCAAACAGGCTCCATACCATTGCGGGCCTCGATCCCACAAACCGTCTTGATCTGAGCCCAGATCAAGAGTCAGATGGCCTACTGAGCCACTCAGGTGCCCCCCAGCCATGTGTTCTTAAACTCAGCAGAGCCAGGGGCAATCTCCCGATTCCCACCTGTGGAGCCCTTTCACAATTTTATAGCATTCTATCCACGCATCAAATCCTCTTTTTAAAGAGGTCTAGGGGCGCCTGGGTGGCTCAGTCAGTTAAGCGTCCGACTTCAGCTCAGGTCACGATCTCGTGGTCCGTGAGTTCGAGCCCCGCGTCGGGCTCTGGGCTGATGGCTCAGAGCCTGGAGCCTGCTTCGGATTCTGTGTCTCCCTCTCTCTCTGCCCCTCCCCCGTTCATGCTCTGTCTCTCTCTGTCTCAAAAATAAATAAACGTTAAAAAAAAAAAAAATGTAAAGAGGTCTAGAACCATTTGTTTTCCGTACTTCACTTTGATTCATCTCTCTCAAAAACGTGCTTTCAGAGCTGACCCCTGCCCTCTGTGGGCCCGAGCCAGGCAGAGTAACCAGCTTTGTCAATCTCTTCCTCTGACCGGCTCCTCTGTTATGGCAGCCTCAAACTAAACTGGCCCCCTTCGGCAACCCCACGACACAGGTGACCCACAGCTACTGGGAAAGCCGGAGGCCTCCTCTTCCAGCCCAGCTGGGCTGCGTGGCCCTTCCAGACTAGGCATCACAGCTCTCTTCACAGCCCTCTTTATTAATACTGATCCATTAGATCTGGCCTAGGGTTCAGCCTGTGAGATCTGTTGGCTCGGACTTCCCCAGGCCCCACCCTCCCACAGGAACCGCCTGCCATTTATAATCACAGCGACACCAGAGGTGAGAGGTGAAGTCCAACATGGCAATTACTTTATCTTTCCACCAAACACAAGCATGACTTGAGATGCTGCTTCTGGCTTCGTACCACGCCAAAGCAAGGCTTCTTTTTCCTTCTCATTTTAAAAATAAAAATGGAAATGAACACAAGTAGTGGCTCCGTGTGGCCAAAATGCTCCATCTGGAAAGCACTCTCTAGGTGATCCTCCTCCGCTTTGACTGGTGGTCCGAGGTCTGGGCTGGAGGCAGCGGGATGGACAGAGTGCCCAGCTTGTGATCCTCCTCCCCGCCAGCTGCCAGAGACACCCTTCTTTTAGAGATCTTCAGCCTCATGGCCCTCGCTATCTCCATCATCCTAAGGAGCAAACACACAGAACAAAAGGGAGGGAGTGTCCTCAGCAGGTCTGCCCTTGGCAGGGGGAGCAGCATTCACACTCCGGCCCGTGAAGACAGAATCCCCAACGGCCACCAGGAGCAGAGCAGAGAAGCAGACAAGATCTGCTCCAGAGCCATCAAAAAGACAAGGTAATGTAATGTAATGTATCTTATTTATTTGTAAAAGATTTTTATTTTTAAGTAACCCCTACACCCAACGTGGGGCTCAAACTTACAACTCTGAGATCAAGAGCTGCACACTCCACTGAGCCAGCCAGGCGCCCCAAGACAATTTCATTTTAATGTGTTGCTATTAGCAAGTATCCATATAGGTGATGGAAAACCAGGTTATCTAGACACAATTAATAACTTTGTTTACTTCTGATAACCAGGATTGAGCACTTGCTAGAATTTTGCTAGAACTTTACAGGCTCCGAGCATCTTGTTTCTCTTTTATTTTCCACCTCAATGCCTATTAGAATGCCTTTTGTGGACGGCCCTCAGGATAATCCCTCCAGGGACTGCTAGAAGAGCCCAGACAAGGGTATTCTCGCTGGCTCTCTTGGAACACCATCGGGGGCCTTGGATACCAGACGCTCTTAAATCACCCAAAGGCCAGCATATCCCACAGTTCAGGATCCTGGAAAGTTCTGCCTGCTTTGTCCGAATCCTTCCTAGCAAGGCTGGAAAAGGCCCAAGATCACAACTCTGCCAACTCTCCCAGGACCCTCCGAGCCTGTCCCTGTTCCTCAGTAAGGCTGTGGGGTCATAGAAGCCCCAGTGTGATATCCCTGACAAACGGTGGCCCCACCATGTCTGGCAGCCCCTTCCATCCAACTCTGAGGACGTTCTTTTTGCTAGGCTGAAATTGGGTTCTCTTACAACTTCCACCCCTGGGCTCCACCCCTCAGGACCATACAGACCCCCTCTCCCCAGTGACAGCAATTCAGAGACTGCTGGGTTATACAGGGACAGAATGCTATGGGAAGGCTCAGGCTCAAAGCCCAACTATTCCCCCCGTCTTGGTCGTGTGACGCTGGGAGTCACTGACTTCTTTGAACTGAAGATTCTCCCATTGGTTTTTAGGAAAATCACTGAGATCGTGACAGATTTAATACTGTGCGTAGAATAGACAAGGCACTTGGTAATGTCTTGGTTGTGCATCCATTTAATCACTCATTCGCTGACAACTGTCCTCTGGCCCGTATCAAATGTCCCCAGGTCCCTTGATGGTGCTTCCTGCTTTCCAGTAGTACCAGAAATACTAAGCACCCTACAGGGAGCTTATTACTCTGTTGCGCTCACCTTCTCTCGCTGAGCTTCAAGTCCCTCTGTAACAGTGTCAGGTCAATCTGGAAGTCGCTTATGTGCAAAGCCAGTATGATTACATACGCGGTGACCTTCGCCTTCATCGAATCCGAAATTAAGTTCCGTAGGCTACAAAATCAGTGGCAGTGAAGGAGAGACAGCGTTAAACTCTAAGATGATTATTCTAGAAGTGGAATAAAAACATCCAAGCCTGTTCTCATGCACACTCATTGTCTTCCCACCTTGGGGAGAAGAAATCTGAGCAACATTCCTTGTCCAGTCAAGGTATCCATGCCTTCACGCACAGTGGGGCAATGAGGCAATCCCAGTGTTCCCTCCGAGTGGGCCACAGCTACACTTTCCCCAGGCACAGTTAGGGCTTCTCAAGGACACGGACCCTCTGAGCGTGTCCCCACTGCTCAGCCGGGAGGCTGGGAAAACAGTCATCCCAAACGCAAAGGGCACTGGCCTGCCCTTTTCTGCAACACTGCCTTTCCATAGAACATTGGTTCTATGAGATATTAGGAAAGGCTCCTTGGAGAAGTGTATGAAGTGAAAGAAGTCTCCAGCTGCAGGACTTCCCAGAGCCTCTAATGTGAACTTCTCCAAGGGGGACAGAGCATGTAATACATAGTGTTTCCTCAACCAATTTGAGGAAGACCCTTGCAAAGGGCAGTGAGTGCTCTCCTCAGCAGTGTCCGTGGACATGGGATCCAACCCATGCGCTCGTCCCCACTCTCACTGCCCTCCCCAGCCCGCTTTCTCCAAGGCAGGAGCCCCAGAAGCCAATCCCCCTGACCTGCCGTTGTTGTAGGTCAAGCAGGTGAAGTGCTTCAGCAGTTTGGCACTGATGATGTGGGGGACCCCAGGTCCCAGGGCACCTACAACACAAAGCTGAGTTTGAGCATGTTTCCAAACCTGCACACCACAGCATCTCCATGAGGAGATGCTGGCCAGCAGTTGGGCCACTGCAATGAATGGAGCCATGTGGTAACAGAAGCAGGGCCCATGAAACAGAAAAGCCACTTCCCAATGAAAACTGCACACGCCCGAGAGACGTTTGTGATGGGGCAGAGACAGGGAGGAAAACCAGACTCCAATGAGGCCTAAAGATCTAGAATTCATAAGATGTTACAAAGCAAAATAGATAGTGGAGAAAGCCCAAGGAGAGGGAAAGGAGGAGAGACTGAAATGTGAAAATAAGAAGCAGGCAAATCCTGAAAACAGTTACAGACTCTTGGGAGCTCAATCACAGTAACAAGACGGCATCACCTTGTGCCTAAAGCCACAGGTGGGTTTCCAGCGCTGGGTGGATGTGGGGCATCCAGCATGGCCCTAGACATGTGACACGTGTTACCAGCGGGAATGGGCTCTCTTCCTTGTCAGTCAGAAATACGCAGACACACATAAACCTGCCATAAGCCGTCATATGAACAAAGCCAGTTTTTCTCCCCAGAGAGCTCACGTTTGCCCAACAGTCCCTTAAAATTTTCATAATTTGACTGGATACTATACTTTGCCCCATGCAGACGAGAAGTAGTGGATGCCAGCTCTGAACAAAGGTACAAGCCAGCCTATCCCCATTTTCAGAAGAGGAGAGAGCTGGGCCGGTCCTTTCAGTCTGCCGGCATGACTACAGGAACCTCACTTTTACACTGTCACAAATAAAGATCGAGACAATCATATCCATTTTCTTCTCTCATTACAGCTAGTCTAACAGACAAGTAACAGGCTAGAAATAACTAGAATAAAATGTCTATCATGGACTTACTTTTCCGCTTAATCACTTTTTGTGCTCGAAATTTGATGAGCGTGTCCAGAAACCATATGCATCGGGCCTGGCGGTCTCGGCTCTCCTCATCTGATGGCAAAGACTTCAACGCTTCTATGACAAAGGAGCAGTGGCTAAAACGGGGGAGGAGACAATGGAGGGATGCATGAGACCGGCTCTGTCAGGAGCCATTCATGCTGTCAATGAAAACAGCAGGCATCCTTCACAGCTGATACACACTCAACAGTCAAGGAAGGGCCGTCCTATCAACGTTCCTTATAACACAGTGAGCATGGTTTAGTGCCAAGGCAGTAAAGGACTAGACAGTAAATATTTGTGGTTTGTGGGCCATATGGTCTCTGTTCCATCTACTCAAAGCTGCCACTGCAAAAGCAGGCATTAATAATACATAAATGAATGACCATGGCTGTGTTCCAATAAAACTTTATTCACAGACAGCAGGCCAGACTTGGCACACAGGCCGTGGTCTGCCCCATCCTGATGTAGTGGTCTGGAGCACAGGCTCTTGAGTTAAAATGCCTGGTTTTGAACCCCCTGTCTGCCATTCAGTGGCCTGGGAAAGTTTCTGTACATCTTCTATACATCTCTGTACATCATCTCCACCTAAAAATTTAAGGCAATGATAGTAGCCTCAGGGTAGGGGCTTTCTGTGCATTAAATGAGACAATGCAAGTAAAGTGTCTAGAACAGTACTTGGCACATGTAAGAGCTCCATCTATGTTAGCTATTATTTTTATGTACTATTCTACCACTATGAGGATCCTGGACTCAGATAACGAAGCTCTTTAAGAAAGTGGCCTCGTTTTACAGATAGGAAAACTGAGGCTCAGCGGAGGGAAGATCACACAGATCACACCATACCTTGGGCAGAGCTCAGGGACTTATTTCTTCAAACTCAGCCCAGAGCTCATTCCTGCACCTGCTGCTGAACCACAACTACATTAAGACAACCAAGAACCAGTAATAAACTTTTCTGGAAATGAATCTTTGGAGGGGAAAAAAAGAAAAAAAGCACTTTCAAAACTCAAGGAACTTGGGGCACTGGGTGGCTCAATCGTTTAAGCCTCTGACTCTTGATTTCAGCTCAGGTCATATCTCATGGTTCATGAGTTCAAACCCTGCATCAGGCTCTGCACTGAAAGTGTAGAGCCTGCTTGGGAGTCTCATTCTCTCTCTCTGCCCTTCCCTCCCCTTAAAAAAATCGGAGAACCAACCTAGGGTTTGTAATTTTTTATTTTCTCAAGATAAAATTATTAAAAGGAAAAACTCAAGAGCAAAAAAATTCCACTATCATCAAAAAAAAAAAAGCTGCTTTTAAAGGCCCAAGGAGGGTGGAGAGATAATCTGAATTATTTAAAATATACAGTACTTTTTTTTTTTTAAGTTTATTTATTTTGAGAGAGAGAGAGAGAGAGCGGGCGAGCATATGTGGCATGAGTTGGGGAGGGGCAGAGAGAGAGAGAGAGAATCCGAAGCAGGCTCTGCACTCCTGATTTGGGGCTTGAACTCACGAACTGTGAGATCATGACTTGAGCCGAGATTAAGTGTTGGCCACTTAACCGACTGAGCCATCCAGGCACCCTTTAAAATATACAGTATTTAAATACATAAATTTAAGTTAAAATGCTCACTCAGCACACCATCACTTCCACTGGCACCTACTCGCAGGCTCGCACTTGGGCCCCACCCCACTGGTGACAATCACTATCAGCATAACACTGGGGACATGGGCCAGCTCTAGTTCCAAGCCCCAGACCACAAGGCCCCACCACCCTCTGCCCAGCCACAGGCTCCAGGTACTCAGAGGCCACCTCTCTCTCCCTTGAATGCCACCCACAGCCTTGGGACAAGAAGCCTGAAGACCCAAACATTTTCAAGAAAACACTGGCTCGTTCACGTTGAAATGCTGAAAAGACATACACCCTCACTGACTGACATCCCTAAAAGTCCGCTTCACCTGACTACTGTCATGTTCTGACATCACTGCCCCAGACACTCCATCCACCCAGGGGGTTGAGGGGTACCTGTTCTCTTCGATCATCTTCAGGATCTCCTCTGATGAGACATTCCTGAAAGCTTCAGATGGGCTTTGAAGAGCTTCATACTCAGCAGGGGAGAGAACTAGTCACAGGTCAAGAACACAATCTGACCAAAATGGCAACATCCAACTGGCTAGCTCATCTCAGAGGGGCCTCGTTTTAGAGATGGGACAGCTGAGGCCCAGATGGGGATAGATCACATAATACACTGGGGCTGAGCGCAGGGTCTCGGTCCTTCAGACTCCCAGCCCAGAGCCCATTCCCTGCCTGGGCTTTTCTGCCTCCCCGGCTTATCACAAAACTACTGCAGGCATTTTCCCTCTGACTAGACGCACAAGTAGGGAAATTCTATGCTCCAACCCTACCTTTTACAAATCAGTCTGTCTTAGACTTAAGGCACTAGTTGACTTAGAAGTCTTATCCTGACTACTGACAGAGAGTGACCTCAGCACTTTGCTGAGGAATGGGTTTGAATCTCAGAGGCGGAGGGCCAGTCCCACAGCTAGTGAGGAAGCCTAGCTGACTACCCAGCGACAGCGCTGGAGCGAGCGCAAAGGTCTGGATGTAGCTTCCGTGAGCATCACGGGACCACCAACACACCAGAGAGCCTGTCTGCCCACTCATGTATACACATCCCAACCTGGGAAATAAAGCAGCGTTTCTACTGCAACAAGGATACGGTCTTCAAATTTATACACGTCTTCAGGCTTGGCTGCATCAGCGTGGCAGGGAGGAAGGTACAGGGAGTCATCTTGCAGTTCATCACGGATGGCATCACTGACCAGAGCTTTTTAATAAAGGAAGAGATGGTGTCGGTATCATCCATTTGGCTGCAGGTTCCCCAATACACTATAATTTATGTCCTCAAGATCGTAACTGGTCCGGAAAACTCCTCATTGGAATGCTTCTGCCAATGTGGCCTGACCTCCCCATCAGGCTGACAGCTCCAGCTATCATGACACAAACCTAACCAGGCACTGGAGAAGGTGCACACGGTGTGGTCCCCCTCAAGCGACTTGTAATATAGCTGGGAAAGGCAGGTGTACCGATAAATATTTACAATACAAGAGAAGCTAAAAGTGAGGGATATTCAAAAGAGTCTTTAATGGCTCCAGAAAACTTCCCCACATATTGTGAGTAAAAACAAAAAACCAGAATATAAAACTGTGAACTAGCCTACAAGGATAACCATTAAGAATTAAGTATGCATATAGATGTGGACAGATAGGAATATGGGAAAATTATAATAGTTGGTCTGGAAAAATGATGAGAAACGGGTGAATTATTTTTCTTTTTAGACGTCCTTTGATAGCTGACAGTAGACTCAACAAAAACATTAAAAAATTTATTCATGTAAATGCAACAAAAACATTAAAAAATGTCCTCATGTGGGGCACCTGAGTGCTCAGTCGGTTAAGTGTCCGACTTCGGCTCAGCTCATGATGTCACGGTTCGTGAGTTCGAGCCCTGCGTCAGGCTCTGTGCTGACAGCTCAAAGCCTGGAGCGTGCTTCAGATTTTGTGTCTCTTTCTCTCTGCCTCTTTTTCTCTCTCTCAAAAATAAACATTAAAAAAATATTTTTTTAATTTGCTAATGCTTTCAAATAAATGGAGAGACATATTTTTATGTTCCTGGATAAGAAAACATAATATTATAAAGATGATGATTCTCTCCATATTAATCTCAATTGCGTTTTGAGGGAATTTGACAAAATAATTAAGATCACCTGGGGAGAAAGCATGTTACTCTAATGTTTGCAAAAAATAAAAGGAAGGAGTAGGAGGAACTTGCCCTATCAGAAAATAAACCGGATGATGAGGCTACTGAAATCAAAACAGCCTCATGCTGCCACGGGAACAGAATGGACAATGGAACAGAACACAGACAGAATGTGCTAAAGTGAGAAGGAGGACTTTCTAAATCATCTTCTACAAGAAAAGGATGGAGTTGGGGACAGCTGGTTAATCATTTAGAAAATATAAAATTAGGTCTCTACCATATGCCAAAATAAGTCTTAAGCTTTAAATGTAAAAAGTAAAATTATGAAAGTACTGCAAGAAAACATAGGAAAATATTTATATGATCAGAGGGTTTGGGAAGATTTTCTCAAAATTACTAAAATCCCACTCTAATAGAAAAACCGCTCTTATGTAAACCTTCTCTTACGTTCTTATAATGCATTTGAGCAATAAATACATTTTTAAATAATACAATTAAATACTCAAGCTGCTGACGAATTTAGGAACAGAAAAAGGTCCACTGGCACCAAAGTGAAGCCCTGTCTCCAGAGGGTTAATCAGCACCAACATCACCTTGGTCTTTTTCCCCAAGACCTCCCTGTGCCCAGAGCACCCTGCCAGCTGGAACCCTGGCACCAAGGACACGCATACACACATCCATTCCCGTGCCTGTCTCCTCTACTTGACTGGGAACTCCCCAAGGGCAGATGTTTCTTACTACTTCCAGAGTCTGTTCCCAGGAAAGCACTCAGTGAGAAGAAGGAATCCAGCCTGAATGCCCATTATTTCCATCTGTGGGGCAGGTAAAAGATCTCAAGAGAAGAGAAAGTGGTCTCTATGAGCAGACTCTTACCCAGGTCCCAGCTGCTTACCAGTCACACCCTTTGCATCAATAATATTCTCTGCGGCTTTAGCTACTGCACAATTCAGAGATTCATTGCCAACTCTGTTCATTCTTCTGGAATTCAAAGCCCGCTTCTGTTTGGTGGTTCCAAAGGCTTCAATGCAAGAATCCATCTGTGCAGGGACAAATGTGGTCTGTCTAGGGACAGGTTGGGCACTACTATTCCTGTGTGACTATGGGGAAACCCTCGGCCTTTCTGAGCCATGATTATTACCTCACTTGCAAATTGGGCTGAACCATATGTATCTATCTCCCAGGCTTCTTGTATTAACACATCTGAAGTACTTGCTTTATAAACTGTCAGGGGGTATTTACAAATCAACAGTGTCTCCATTTGTAAAGTAAAAAGACCAGAATTAGGATTGGTAAATCTGTGGCATACAGCTTACTGTTTTCCAGCCCTGTACCCATAGCAGATGTTGCTAATCACTCATTCTTTCCCTCTGAGTCTGAAGACAGCCTCATACCCGCTCTCAACACTGCTCCAGGCAGTACTGAAGATTCAATCAATTGCCATCCTGGGGTGAGATGAGCTTTGCAGAAACCGCCTACCTTGAAAATCTTGAAGTTTACTTTTGTTTTAATGAGAAAGTTTCCAGGCTACAACCAGTATTTTCTGAAACTTGGATTAAATCCAAAACCAAGTATTATGCTACACCTATATCAGCCCAGAGAACCAGTTCCGCACACTGGCACAGAGCAGCGTATACCTGTCCCACATGGAAGGATGGCTCTGTGAGGCCATGGAGGCCTCTGCAGGTGGCCTTGCCAGAGAACCACAGACTGAATGAGCTGGGAGCAGCCCTATGTTGGGCCAGCTCATTATACTGATGGGAAAACGCAAGGCCTAAAAGGAACGCATTTCGGGTCCCACATCTCAGTTCTGTCACACTTACCTTTTCTCTAAAAGTTTTGGCCTCATTATCTCGTGTCGAGCCACTCTCGACTGATTCATCTATCAAAACACAAAACAAACAAAAACAGAGAGGAAAAAAAAGTGAGCTGTAAGGCCCACAGATTATAATAGTGTTTAATATTTATTTTAACAGCCAATCTCAGAAAAACAGATTTCTTTACTTCAGGATTTCCCAGAGTTTAATATAATGGATCCTGAAAACAATTAGTCTGTGGCTTTAGTACAGTCAGAGGATTTGGAGGATAAATTAAGAAGTCAAATGAGGGGGTCATCTGGTCCAACTGTTCATTTTACAAATAAGGAAAAATGAAGCCTCCAGATGAAATAATTTGCCCCAAGTCTGTTGACCAGGCAGTGGCCAAGATGGGATTAGAAACTAAGTCCTTGGTTCTTTCCAGTAAATAGTTTTGCCCTCCTTATAAAAGACCTAAAAGTAGGTAAGCATAAATGTGAGGTATGTATTACTTACATAAAGCTCTCAAATCTCCCATAAAGTATTTATATATAAGGGGCAGTATAATCTAGTGGACACAGGAGCATAAGCTCTAGAGTGACCTTGCCCGAGTCTCAATCCCAGATCATATATACATACACGACATGATATGGTACTTTATATAGACATAGATAGCAGCATTGTGTCCCTGCCAAGTTGGTTCACTTCTGTGCCAGTTTTGTCATTGATAAAACAACCAGAGGGTTGTGTGAAGTAAATGATGTAGTGCACTGAAAGTGCTTAGAACAGTGCCTAGCACACAGGCACTTAATAAATGTTGCATGTGTGTGCATGTATGTGTATACACATACATACGTGTGTGTGTATGTGTATATATTTGTATATATAATATATATTATGTGTGTATATATATATATATATATACACTGTCGTGTATATACTGTCGTATATATACATATATATACGTATATATATATATACATATATATGTATATATATATATACGTATATATATGTATGTGTATATATATATATATACATACATACATACATATATGCACTGTCCCAAATAAACCATTATTTACACATTTTTTTACATGTAAAAACAAAAATTTGTTTAATCAGCAAATTAATGAACAATTTCCTTTGCCTCTTGGGAAGTCGGTAGAGCATTTGGAGGATAATCTAAATGCAGTTACATATGTTTGCAAAGCAAGGAATTCTTTTTTTTTTTTTTTTTTAAGTTTGTTTGTTTATTTTTGAGAGAGAGAAAGAGAATCTCAAGCAGGTTCTGCACTGTCAGCACAGAGCCCGATACAGGGCTCAATCTCATGAACTGTGAGATCATGACCTGAGCCAAAGTTGGACACTTAACCTACTGAGCCACCTAGGTGCCCCCAAAGCAAGGAATTCTTAACCTATAGACTATGGATCCCTGAAATTCACAGATGGGTTTCAGGACTCAAATGCCCTTTACAACTGTATGCAAAATCTCATACATATTCTTGTATACTGTGTATGTTTCCAGGAGGTAGGTCCAGGTCCCTCAGATTCTCAAAAGGACTGGCATCGCTGCTCTGCGGGAATGAAGTTGGAACCACTGTCTCTGAAAGTATCTGGCAGATCCACCAAGACCCTAGCAATCCTTCCTCATCTCTACCCTCCTCACCATGGTTTGCAGTATTTAAGATTTAGAGAACAGGAACCCCTTGAGTCTGACCCTCCAACCTTCTGGAGGATCCCACTCCAGTCTGGAGCATTCTGAGATGCCAAAGCAGAGAAACAGTACAAGTTCTCCCTCTGGATTAGGGTAAAAATAGATCTCCGCCTAAATTAGAAAGCATAGAGGGGCTACCTGGGTGGCTCAGTCGGTTAAGCATGTGACTCCTGATTTCAGCTCAGGTCATGATATCAGAGTTTGTCACAGAGCCCACTTGGGATTCTCTCTCTACCTCTCCCTTGTTCTCTCTCTCTCTCAAAATAATAAATAAATAAATAAATAAATAAATAAATAAATAAATAAATAAATAAACAAACAAACAAGAAAAGTTACTGTCCAACCCATAAGTAACTCCCATCACCTGCTAGAGACCCTAAAAGCTCTACTCCAACCAGAACAGTTAAGAGTTTTAAAAAAGGCCTTTGAATGAAAAAAAATATTGGACATGCCCTCCAATATTCTGCTCCGATCATTGCTCAACTGACTTTAACTAAAATTATTTTCTGATCTCAAATCTGTAAACACTGAAGGGACAGGATCTGTGTCTGTTTTGCTACACCCCCAGCCCCTAACTTGTGCCTGGAACATAGTAGGTCATCAATAAATATTTGCAGAAAGGCACCCTTTTAAAAATAAGTACAAACTACGTTTTACAAATCGACAACTAACTCGTCCAGCAAACCTAAAATATACAGTGTTTTTGTGAGCCTTCATGACTGGGACCTACCTGAAAACAGTGGCTGCATGTTGAACAATTCAGCATCATACACCTCCATCTGGCCGGAGGTCTTGTTCAGGACTCCCACAAAGTGCCTGAATAAAGAAGGAGTAATACCAATGGTAATGGATTATGCAAAAGGTATTGTTTATACAACTTCCTTTTTCCTGCTTAAAAGTACTCAAGGATCTTTCTGCCCCAGTGCACTTGAGGAACACATCACTTGTTGCTGAGTAACCATGATCCCCAAGAGCAGCAATTCTTAGCATGAGAGGGAAAGGAGCGAAGGAAGGAGGGAATTCAAGAGGTGGTTCTGGAAGAAAAAAAAAATGCTACCAGGTGATTCTGGTAGCCAATCACACTTGTGCTCATTGCTGTAGTGGGAAACTATTTGGAGATATAAGAATCTAGAATTACACTAGAATTTGCTGCACACATAAATTTTATGGAGGCAAAGACAAGTAAAACCTTGGTAATTATGGGGAGAAGACCAATCTGAACTAGAGAATCTTTGTAAGGGCATGATGTGGTGTTAATGGTTTTAAGTACATACACATTAATCTGACCTCTAGCAGGGTGGTTTGATGGGGGCTTTGAAAAGGCCTTTTTTGTGCTTCACGGTTGGACACTATCAGAGGAACACTGCCTGTGTTATGCCAGCGCCTGACGGTTACAGTCTGTTCGGGTGAACAATCTTCATTGCACCCGGGGAGAGAGCGGGGGTCAGTGAAGGACAGAGCTGTCCAAAGTCAGTTGATCAGTAGTAGAGCTGGATAGAAACCCTGGAGTCTTTGACACTACCAAATGCTTTTCTTGGAGTTAGTTCCAGGAAAAATTTCTGGCAAGCTTTGGCCTATTGATCACATATTCCAAATAAGTGGAGACGGCTGCCTTTTGGAAACAAGACAATTATAAAGGATACTGCAAATTAATGAGGTGGTCAAAAGGTACTTTCAGTTACAAAATAAATAAGCCCTGGGAATGTAATGTACAGCATGGTGACTGTAGCTAATAATACTATATTGTATATTTAAAAGTTGTTGAGAATAAATCTTAAAAGTTCTGATCATAAGAAAAAAATTCTAACTATGTGTGGTAATGAATGACTATACTTACTGTGGTGACCACTGTGCAATATATACAAATATCTAATCATTATGCTATATACCAAAACTAATATGTTGGGGGCGCCTGGGTGGCTCAGTCGGTTAGGCGGCCGACTTCGGCTCAGGTCACGATCTCGCGGTCCGTGAGTTCGAGCCCCGCGTCGGGCTCTGTGCTGACAGCTCAGAGCCTGGAGCCTGTTTCAGATTCTGTGTCTCCCTCTCTCTCTGCCCCTCCCCTGTTCATGCTCTGTCTCTCTCTGTCTCAAAAATAAATAAACGTTAAAAAAAAAATTAAAAAAAAAAAAAAAAAAAACTAATATGTTGTATTATATCTCAATTTTTTTAATTATTATTTTTAAGATTTTATTTTATTTTTAAAAAATGTTTATTTATTTAGTCTGGCCAGGGTTGGGGGGGGGGCGGTTAGGGAGGGGCAGAGAGAGGGAGAGAGAGAATCCCAGGCAGGTTCTGCACTGTCAGCCCAGAGCCCGATGTGAGGCTCGATCCCCCGAACCTCAAGATCATGACCTGAGCCAAAATTAAGAGTTGGACACTTAACCAAGTGAGCCACCCAAGCACCCCTAAGATTTTATTTTAAAGTAATCTCTATATTCAATGTGGGGCTCAAAATCACAACCCCGAGATCAAGAGTCACACACTCCACTGACTGAGCCAGCCAGGCACCTCTAAAAAATTGTAAATGAATGAGATTTGTTAGGAAATCCAACAAATGTAACTTGTTTTCCCTTCTCAGGCATGTCCACATGCTGCTGTGAGGACCTCTGGATCTGGGAACAAGGGACATGGTAAACCTCTCCAGATTTCCCCCACTGTCCCTAAAATAAAGAGCAAACATAGTAGTGCCAGGCTCACCACCACTATCCTCCTCCTCCCGCTGTCCCTTCCCCTATCCCTACCTGCACAGAGTGTTGCATTTGAGGGCTCCAGTCCCAAAATTATTTCCCACATAGGAAAGTCTGTCTGTTTCAGCTGCCTAAAATGTAAAGGGAAAAAAACCATCACTACAACCAATATTGAAAGGTATTAAGCATCTTGTCTCCCTTTCCCACATTTGTAAAAGCTTTAGAATCCAGAACCAGTGGATTAGAAGCAGAGAGCCTCTGGGAGATGATCTAGTCCCACCGTCCAAGTGAATCTGGGTGTCCCTAGGAGAAAGGCAAGAGGACTTTTGAAAGGGAAGCCCCAGACAGTGCTGGCTTCTATGTGGTCTGAAAAGTTCTCAGGGGAATTGCACCATAGGACTCGGGAGAGAGGTCCTGGGGTCCCAGCGCTTAGAAACATGCTACAAAGTGGTTCTGCCAGCAACCTCTGGGCCCAAAGTCCAAGCCCTTCCTGAGCTTCTTGGCCCATTTCTCCCAGGACTATTCCTTATATATTCACAGGACTATGGAAACAGCTGATTCATTCCTCAATCACAGTCAAGCTTTCCTGCTTCCCTGTTTGTCCTTGCCATCCTCTCCACTTGGAATACTAAACCTCAGCTGTCAAACCCTCCTCTATCCTTCAGAGCTCAGCTCCAATGCACTTTCTCCCGGGGAAGGCCTTCTGGCAAGCAGAGACTTCTCTGACTGAGCTCACTCTCCCTCTGCCAGGCTCTGAGCTCGTCTGCTTGTAGAAGTTACTGAACTCAAAACCAGTTCTCATCTCTCTACATCAGTGGTTCTCAACCGAGGGAAATCCTCTTCCGGGGATATCTGGGAATGTTTGATATTCTGACTGTCACAACTACAAGGTGCTACTGGTATCTAGTGGTTAGAGACCAGGGAAGCCGTTGAATGTCCTGCAATGCACAGGATGGGCCAACAACAAAGAATTATCTGGATCCAAATGTCAATGGTGCCAAGGTTGAAAAACCGTGCTCTAGAGTATGAGCTCCCTCAGAGCGGGGCCAGGTCCTACCTAGCTGTTTCCCTTGCAGCTTACAGCATAGGGCCATGTGGGTGTTCAACCAATGCTTGTCAAATGAATAAATCAATGAAAGGCCATCACTTCACCAAAAGTACATAACTGAATGGAGCCTGTCCCCACACCCCTGACCTGCTGGGACTCACAGGAGTTCTTCAAAGGCCCGTTTGCTATCCACCACCACCCCTTTCTCCTCCTGCTTTGACCCACATCCACCCGCACTCAAGCGCCTCCAGAGGCCTGCAGAGTGGAGCCAAGTGGCCACTGTAGCACTTACCAGGATCCGCTGACCTCTCTTCCTGGGGTTTGTGGAGTCATTGCTCTTGTACAAGGTAAAGCGCATGTTGCCTGGATTCTGCAGCTGCCCATTGGAGAACTGGACTGTAAGATTGCAGCCCGAGAATGAGATGGAAGTAGAAGGACCCACAGTGTATGCTGGGGAGGACCTGGACTGTCCTTGGGAGGGAGCGACTGAAGGAACGGGGATGGTAAGGAAGCCCAGGTCCTGACCTAAAGGGGGGCTGAAGGAGGTCCTGGTCCAGTTGGGAAGAGATGGAGAAGTGAGGGCAGTGCTGGGGAAGGGCTGTGGTAGAAGGGAATAACTAGGGGAACAGAGCTGAGGAGACCTGGGCCAGAGCTAGAGAGAAAGGGGAATTTCTGCCCAATAGAGAGGAGATGGGGCAGGTGAGTGGGGAGGAGACGACAGGTACAGCTTTGGAGAAGAGGGTGGCTGGGATATCCTCATCCAGAGGAAGTGGTGACAGAAAGATGGTGGGATGGCAGAGGAGCCCAGGCCAAGTCCCAATTAGTGGAGGAGACTAAAGGGGGTCTCGGTCCAGCGGGGAAAGGGGCCCGACAGGGGCGGGAGGACTGTACAGGCACCCAGACGGAAGGGGAGAGAGCTACGGGGAACTCCGCTCCGGCGCCGCAGTCTTTACCCAGTACTGCTCTATGGCTGTCGTCGGGCTCCCCACAGTACAGCCACCTCGCACTCGACAACACCTCCGCCGCCATCTCGCCAGTCCGGTCGCCAAGGTTAGGCGTTTACACGAACACCCCCGGGCCGTGTTTGCCACTCCACATGCGACAGCAGGGCCACAGGACGGAAGAGGCGCGGCCTCACCCGCCCCGCCCCGCGCGTGCGGAGCCGGCGTGGCTCCTCCCCCCCGGCACCGCCCCCTACTCGCTCTTCCCGGAATGCGGAGGCGCCGTTCCCGCCCACTCTTCGCCCCGCCCCGGAGAGGCGGGACTTCTGCCCACTACAGGCACCAGTCCTCTTTGCTGAACTAGCGCTCTGCCTGCGCGTTGAGGCTTGTGTGGGACTAGGAATTGCCAGAGCCGAAGGGCCAAAGAAGCTCCTGTAAGCGTGGACCCAAACAAGGGCATTTTTGAAGGGCAAGAAGTCAGGTCGTCTCGTCTGTTATCCAAGTTGCTTTCTTTCAAGATTCCACAAACGAGGTCACTAATCGTCCCAATAGTTTTTGCAGCAGAAAGAACCTGTCGGAAAACACAGGTTGCATTTAGTTGCCATAGCCCTTTAGTTTCCTTCAACCCAGAACAGTCCCTCACTCTGACTATAAACTTTAAATTTTAAAGATTACAGGCCAGTTATTTTGTGGAATGCCCCTCAATCTGGATTTGTCTAATGTTTCCAAGTGATTAGTTACAGGTTATGCATCTTTGGCAGGAATATTACAGATACGATGCTGTTCTTCTCACTGTATTCTATTAAGTGGCACACAATTTCGATTTGTCTCATTACTGGTTATAGTTACTTTGACCACTTAAACCGCTTACAGGTTTCTCTGCTATAAAGGTATTCTTTTCCTTTTATTATTTCACTTTGTGCCTGCCCCTTATTTTGTGGGCAGGTATTTAGAAACTAAGTAAAAATCCTGTGCATCACACTACCAATTTATTCATTTATTTATTTGCATCAGTCTGGACTTGTAGATTCCTATCTTATTCATTAGATTAGAATCTGCTACTATCATTTATTTTCAGGTTCAAATTATATCAGATTGGGCCAATGGGAACCCCATTAGGCCAGTTTCTGTGTTCTAGTAACACGTCCACATCATTTTTTTTTTAACATGTCCTTACTTTCTGGCACAAAATATTTCAGCTTATCTTGTAGTTTCCCTGCCCCAGCCCTGGAATCACTCATTTCTCCAAAGAGTTCTGGTTTCTTTTGGTAGGGAATGGTATTTAGAAACCAAGATCTATGTAGCAGGTATGGACTGCTTTGGGGATGTCACTGCTCCCAGGCCTCAATGAACTGAATTAGGGAATAGATGTAAATAAACACACTTTTACAACTAAAAGTGATTTATTTCTAAAATTTAGAATTTCCAAATCCATATATATTGAAAGCCATCAGATCATACTGACCTCTAATTCCAATTCAGCACCTCAGGGTTTATTCTGATTTTCCTTCCTCCCATATTTGTAACTTCCTTCCCTGGCAGTGAGAAACCTGGTTCCCACTAGCCTTAATATATTAATTATTTGATCAGCACCTCCTGTAGTATATCTCCTATCACTACCACCACTACCGTCACCTGACATGGAGGCCTATTACCCCATTCAGGTTCCAACACCTTAAACCAAGCCTTAGTCCCTATGTGGATACTGTATTAGTTCAGGGTTCTCCAGAAAAACAGAATCAGTAGGAGATCTGTATCTATCTATATATTTAGAGAGAGAGAGAGAGAGAGAGGTTTATTATTATGAGTAATTGGCTCACACAATTATGAAAGCTGAGAAGTTCCACAATTTGCCATCTGTAAGCTGGCAGGAAAGCTGATGGTGTAAGTCTGAATGCCTGAGACTAGGGAAGACAATGTTGTAACTCCAAGTCCAATGGCCAAAGATGAGATGTCCCTGCTTACAGAGGAGGCAAGAAAAAAAAAATGGGCAAACTCCTTCCTCCACCTTTTGATCTATTCAGACCCTCAAGGGATTAGATGATGCTCATGCATATTGGGGAGTGCAAGCTACTTTACTGAATCCACTAATTAAAGTGTTAATCTCATCCAGAAATACCCTCATAAACACACACAGAAATAATGTTTAATCTGGGCACCTAGAAGCCAGTCAAGTTGACACATGAAATTAACCATTATAGGCGCCCTCCTTTCTCTGCTCAGGCTCTGACAACCCTCACCAGGTTGTCCCTCTGCCCAGATGCCCTTCTTGCCCTGCTTGGGCTCAGTTTGTACCAGGCCACACTTTCACATGGATAACCTTCTCACTGCAAGCTCCCCTTCCTTCTGGGTGGAAAGCTACCTTGCGTGACCCCACTGGCTTTTGGATTGAGTCATTTAGGAAAAGAAAAGGAAAAAGGAAGAGAAAGGAGCTTAAATGCCTAATTATTTGCCTCTCTCCCCTACTGGAGACAGACTTATTTGAGGCTAACAATAAACAAGTTGGGGGTTAAACAATAAACAGATTTATGTTTACCACTGTGTTTCCAGCTCCTGGAGCAGTGCCTGGCACAGTAGACCCTCAATAACTGTTGAATGAATGAGTGACATAGCAAGAAATGAATCCAAACCATCACTAACCCTAGGGACCTTGGTACTGGAGCTCAACGATGATTGCTAATGTTGCTTAAAATTAACTGGTGATTTTTACAGATTCTCTGTAAATGTTGATCAGTTGAATGAAAATATGAACAGTTAAGTCAAAGTTAAGGGGTGACAAAGAAGACAGCATGGCTACAAAGAGTTAATTGTATTTTTTAAATGTTTGTTTATTTTTGAGAGAGAGAGAGAGACAAAAACAGAGCATGAGTCAGAGAGGGGGCAGAGAGAGAGGCAGACACAGAATCTGAAGCAGGCTCCAGGCTACAAGCTGTCAGCACAGAGCCCAATGTGGGGTTTGAACCCACGAACTGTGAGATCATGACCTGTGCCGAAGTCGGACTTAACCGATTGAGCCACCCAGGATCATCAATTGTATTTCTTGAGAGGTGTCCTGACCCCTCCTGATAAAAGGACCTATGTATAGCCTTGCTACTCAAAGTGTGGTCCTTGGGCCAGTAGCATCAATGTTATCTGGGACCTCATTAGCAGTGTAGAATCTCTAGCCCTACCAGATCTGAATCAGGGGCACCTGGGTGGCTCAGTTGGTTGAACGACTGACTTTGGCTCAGGTCATGATCTCACAGTTCGTGAGTTCGAGTCCCGCATCGGGCTCTGTGCTGACAGCTCAGAGCCTGGAGCCTGCTTCGGAGTCTGTGTCTCCCCCTCTCTCTGCCCCTCCCCTGCTCGCGCTCTGTGTCTCTCTGTCTCTCAATAATAAATAAATGTTAAAAAAAATCTCTTTAAAAAAAATCTTCTGAATCAGAATCTGCACTTTAACAAGATCCCTGGGTAATTAGTGTGCACTTCAAAGTTGGGAAGCGCTGTTGAAAAAAACTGTTTCCCTTTTAGGTACATCTCTACTAGTGAGACCAAGTCTGTGAAAGTCCTCTGAATTGACTGCTTTCTAGCTGGAAGAATGAAGAAAGCACACATGGTTTGAGAGCAAAGACTCCCAGAATTACCACAGTTAAGAATTCAAAGCGACAGAGTTCTATTTTGGGACACAAAGTGCCAATGGAAGGGTGATTGGAAGGGGGCTGTAGTATACCCCTATGTTGTTTAATTATTTAACAATGATTCAAAACACGTGTGCACCATATATGTACAAATATATATGTACATAACTTGGATCAGGCAAGATGGAGGGAGCCCTACTCAGGCAGTGACCAAAATGCAAAAAGCTACAAAGACCTCTTCTAAATTAGAATCCCAGGCTACATTTACCATAAAATGCTTGTCTACAAGCTTAGTTTGGAAATTCAGAGACTTCTGGAATTCTCTCTTCGCATCATTTTTCAGGAGAGGGAATGCATATTTAGAGAATAAGGAAAGGATAGGGTTAGGGGGTGGTGTTGGAGGGAGTTAGAGTCCTCTTTTCCTTGAGTAACATCTCCATCTGCTGGCGGTCTGGGATATGGCTAATGAAGACCTGAAAGAATGCTTGCGGCAACTCACCACCTACTCCCCAAATGGTCTCTTCTGCCTCACCTTTTCTCTTCCTTCCTTCCACCTCTGCCTCTCTTTTTCCTTCCTTTCTCTCTTTTTCTGTAAGTCTCACTCTCCTGTTCACCATTCTGTACTTCCTTTCCCTTCCATTATATCCCTGATGCAGACTTTGTATTCTGTAGATGTGGATCACTCATTCCTTACGAGGCAGAATTCACCTAGGACAGGTTTTTCCTCACATGAAGCTGAATCTAACTTCTGTAGCTCCCCCCGTTATTCTATTTCTGCTCTCGGGCCACACAGAACACGACAAACTTCTCTGCCCTGAGCCCTTCCTTCAGACGCTTGAATACTCTGACCAAGCTTTCCATTTATCTGCTTTTTTTTTCTCAGCAATTCCCTCCAGCCCCTCAGCTATGTCACACACGAAATCTTCCAGTAGCCACTGCTGGACACATGCCAATACATCCGGATCCCTCATACACTGTGGGACTCCACATGGATGAATAGTCCAGTTCTGGGCTGGGTAGCACACAAAGGGTCCATCACTTCCCTTAGGATACATGCCATGCCTCTCCTAATGAAACCAATATGTGCATTTATTCTAAGCATCTTCGGGGAGCCCGGGTAGCTCAGTCAGTTAGGTGTCCGACTTCAGCTCAGGTCATGATCTCACACTCCATGAGTTCGAGCCCCACGTTAGCCTCTGTGCTGGCAGCTTAGAGCCTGGAGCCTGCTTCAGATTCTATGTCTCCCTCTCTCTTTGCCCTCTCCCACTCACACTCTCTCTCTCTCACTGTCTTGAAAATAAATAAGCATTAAAAGAAAAAAACTCTAAGCATCTTAAACTGTTCAGTAAGCTTATTTGGAGTTAAAAATAAACCAAAAATTCTTGACTTTGCTTCTGCTAAGTCCCATCATACCTGCAATTATTTAGTATTTTATTTTATTTTAGAGAGAGAGAGAGAGAGAGCATGCATGAAAGTTGGGGAGACAGGTAGAGGAAGAAAGAGAGAGAATCTCAAGCAGGCTCCACGCTCAGTGCAGAGCCTGACACGGAGCTCGATCCCAGAATCCCGGGATCATGACCTAAGCCAAAATCAAGAGTTGGATGCTCAACCGACTGAACTACCCAGGCGCCCCCAAACCTGCAATTTTTAAATAACAGCAATTCAGAGCTTTGTATGAAGTCTTGTTAAATTTAATCGTGTTAAAATCAGTCTGTTCAGTTATTTCAAATTTTCTCAACATATATTTTTTAAATTATTAAACTAATACATATGTGATGTACAATATTGGGGGTGGGAATACGAAGAATGCAATTATAGTAACTCACCATCCCTTCCCCACATAAAGGCAAGCATTATTAACATTCTGATTTATTTCTTTCTAGATTTTTCTCTGTGTATATGTATACATATATGATTGGTATTGTATTCAATTCTGTATCCTCCTTTAAAAATTTTTATAACATTATCTTGGATGTATTTTCTCAAAAACATATGATAATCCATTGAACGCTGTCACAGAGTTTACCTCTAGTTGAACATTTACACAATTCCCATTTCATTTCAGTGAACTTTTTTTTTTACTATGGTAAAGAAGCTTTATTATGGCTTTGCATGTAATGAACAAAGAATAAACATTATTTTCAATTCCCATGGGGTTTAAATTTTTATTTAAAAATTTTTTTTCTTTTTAAATTGTCTTAATTGAAGTATAGTTGACATAAAATGTTATGTTAATTTCAGGTGTTGAACCTTTAAAGCATAAAATTATCTGCTTTTTGGATGACTTCCTTTGGATGGAGTCATAGGATTTGAATTAATTGATCCAAAAGCATGAGCACTGGAAAAAACTTAAAAATTTTTTTTAATGTTTATTTATTTTTGAGAGAGAGGCAGAGCATGAGTAGGGGAGGAGAAGAGAGCTAGGGAGGCACAGAATCCGAAGCAGGCTCCAGGCTCTGAGCTGTCAGCACAGGCCTCAACGCGGGGCTCTACTTCATAAACTGTGAGGTCATGACCTGAGCCGAAGTTGGAAACTGAACTGACTGAGCCACTCAGACTCCCCCCTAAAAGATTCTTAATACACACGGTCAAATTTTGCTCCAAACATTTTTCAGATCTTTTAAAATCTTCATTCTGTCTTCTAATACTCCCAAGGCACTTTGGGAGAGAACAGTGAAAATATATGATCCTTACCCTTAGGACTTAACTTCCTAGGAGGAACACAAAAATGGAAAGAAAATCAACTCAAGGGTGGATACTGTTAAAAGTCTTTGGAACTTCTCTTTTTAGTTCTGTCATATTGCCTTCGTTATGAAGCTTTGTTACTAGGATCATATTCATTCAGTCTTGTTACTTCTTGATGTGTTAACCCTTTTATCGTTCAAATTGTCCTTCTTTATTTGATATCTTGTCCCGAAGTCCACTTCAGCTGACATTAATATAGTCACTCCACCTTTCTTTTTTTTTTAATTTTATTTTTTAAAATTTACATCCAAATTAGTTAGCATATAGTGCAACGATTTCAGGAGTAGATTCCTTAGTGCCCCTTACCCATTTAGCCCATCCCCCCTCCCACAACCCCTCCTGTAACCCTCAGTTTGTTCTCCATATTTATGAGTCTCTTCTGTTTTGACCCCCTCCCTGTTTTTATATTATTTTTGCTTCCCTTCCCTTATGTTCATCTGTTTTGTCTCTTAAAGTCTTCATATGAGTGAACTCATATGATTTTTGTCTTTCTCTGACTAATTTCACTTAGCATAATAGCCTCCAGTTCCATCCACGTAGTTGCAAATGGCAAGATTTCATTGTTTTTGATTGCTGAGTAACACTCCATTGTGTGTGTGTGTGTGTGTGTGTGTGTGTGTGTGTGTGTGTGTATATATATATATATATCTCACATCTTCTTTATCCATTCATCCATTGATGGACATTTGGGCTCTTTCCATACTTTGGCTATTGTCGATAGTGCTGCTATAAACATGGGGGTGCATGTGTCCCTTCAAAACAGCACACCTGTATCCCGTGGGTAGATGCCTAGTAGTGCAATTGCTGGGTCGTAGGGTAGTTCTATTTTTAGTTTTTTGAGGAACCTCCATACTGTTTTCCAGAGTGACTGTACCAGCTTGCATTCCCATAGTCACTCCAGCTTTCTTATGAGAGGTGTTTGCAGGATTTAGTTTTTTCTATCCTTTTTATTCTTAACCTATTTGTGTCTTTATAACAGGTTTTTTTTTATAGACATGTTCCATGTTTTCTTCTTTTATAGATTATTTTCTAAAAGTTTTTAGTGTTTATTTATTTTTGAGAGAGAGAGAGAGAGAGAGAGAGAGAGAGAGAATGAACTGGGGGAGGCAGAGAGAGAGGGAGACACAGAATCTGAAGCAGGCTCCAGGCTCTGAGCTGTCAGCACAGAGCCAGACATGGGTCTCAAACACATGAACTGTGAGATCATTACCTGAGCTGAAGCTGGATGCTTAACCAACTGAACCACCCAGGCACCCTGGTTGTTGAGTTTTAGTTCTTTATATTCTGGATATTCGTCCTTTATCAGATATCTGATTTGCAAATATTTTCTCCTATTCTGTGGGCTGCCTGTTTATTCTGTTGATATTGTGTCTGATGAACATTTCTTAATTTTCTCCAAGTCCAGTTTGTCTATTTTTCCTTTTATTGTTGCCAAATCCAATGTCATGAAGATTTTGTCCTATTCCTATGTTTTCTATTAATAGTTTTGTAGTTTTAGGTGTTACATTTAGGTCTTTGATCAATTTTGAGTTAATTTTTGTATATGGTGTTAAGTAAGGGCCCAAATCATTATTTGGCATATGGATATTCAGTTTTCCAAGCACCATTTATTGAAAAGACTGTCCTTTCCCAATTGAATGCTCTTGAGATTCTTGTTAGAAATCATTTGACCATATATGTATGGGGTTTTTCTGGGCTTTCTATTCCATTCCGTTGGTCTACACATTTGTCTTTATGCTAGTACCACACTGTTTTGATTACTGTGGCTTTATAGTAAGTTTTAAAATCGGGAAACATGAGTTCTCCATCTTTGTTCTTCTTTTACAAGATAGTTTGGCTGTGTGGGGTCCCTTGAGATTCCATATTATTTTTAGGATGGGTTTTTCTATTTCTGCAAAACAATATCATTAGGAATTCTGATAGTGATTTCATCGAATCTGTGCATTGCTGTGGGTGGTGTTGACATCTTATCAATATTGTCTTCCAATCCATGAACATGGAATGGGTTTCTATTTATGTCTTCTTTAATTTCTTTTAGTAATGTTTTGTCATTTTCATTGTACAAGTCGTTCCATTCCTTGGTTAATTTGAAAGTATTTAATCTTTAGATGTTATTGTAAATGGAATTGTTTTCATAATTTCCTTTGGAGATTGTTCATTGTTAATGTACAAAAATGCAACTGATTTTTGCATGCTGACTTTGTACCTGGTACTTTGCTGAATTCATTTATTAGCTCTAACAGGTTTTTTTGTTTGTGTGGAATACTTAGGATTTTTTGCATATAAGATCCTATCATGTGGGAATGGAGAGATAATACCTCTTCCTTTCCAATTTGGATGCCTTTTCTTTCTTTCTTTCCTAATTGCTCTAGCTGGAAACTCTACTATTATGTTGGAAAGAAGTTGTGAGGGGCACCTGGTGGCTCAGTTGATTGAGCAGCCAGTTTTGGCTCAGGTCATGATCCTGCAGTTTGTGGGTTTGAGCCCCACATCCAGCTTTATGCTTGCAGCTCAGAGCCTGGAGCCCGCTTCAGATTCTGTGTCTCCCTTCTCTCTGCCCCTCCCCCTCCTCCTGCTCTGTCTCCCTCTCAAAAATTAAAAATTTTCAAAATTAAACAAAAATAAGAATAGAAGTTGTGAAAGTGGGTATCCTTATCTTATTCCTGATCTTAAGAGGAAAGAGTAAGTCTTTCACTATTGAGTGTGTTTGCTGTGGGTTTTCATTATGTTGAGGTAGTTTCCTTCTATTCCTAGTTTTTTTGGTGTTTTTGAAAGGGTGTTGAATTTTGTCAAATATTTTGTCTGCATCAGTTGAAATGACCAGGTGGGTTTTTTCCCTTCCTTTCAAAGTGGTGTATTATATAGATTAATTTTTGTATATTGAACTATACTTGCTTCCAGGAATAAATCCTACTTGTCATGGTATATAATCCTTTTGATATGCTGCTGAATGCAGTTTGCTAGTATTTTAAGTCTTTTTCTTATTAAATGTTTATTTATTTTTGAGAGAGAGAGAGAGAGAGAGAGAGAGAGAGAGAGAGAGAATGCATGGGCACACAAGGGAAGGGCAGAGAGAGAGAGAGAGAGAGAGAGAGAGAGAGACAAGGATCCAAAGCAGGCTCTACACTGTCAGCACAGAGCCCAGCTTGAAGTCATGAACCGTGAGATCATGACCTGAGCCAAAGTCGAACACTTAACCGACTAAGCCACTCAGGTGCCCCTTGCTAGTATTTTGTTAAGAATATTTTCATCAGGGGCGCCTGGGTGGCGCAGTCGGTTAAGCGTCCGACTTCAGCCAGGTCACGATCTCGCGGTCCGTGAGTTCGAGCCCCGCGTCAGGCTCTGGGCTGATGGCTCGGAGCCTGGAGCCTGTTTCCGATTCTGTGTCTCCCTCTCTCTCTGCCCCTCCCCCGTTCATGCTCTGTCTCTCTCTGTCCCAAAAATAAATAAAAAAATGTTGAAAAAAAAAAAAAATTTTTAAAAAAAGAATATTTTCATCAATCTTCATAAGGGATATGGATCTGTAGTTTTCTTTTCCTATAGTTCCTTTGTCTATCTTTGGTATCAGCAAAATGATACAGAAAGAAAAGAATGAAGAATGAAGTGTAGGAATTGTTAGGAAGTTAGGAAGTATTTCCTCTTCTCCAATTTTTTGGACAAGATTGAGAAAGATTTAAATCTTTAAATGTTTGGTAGAATTCACCAGTGAAGTCATCAGGTCCGGGATTTTATTTGGCAGATTTCTGATTACTGATTTAATCTTCTTGTTAGTTAAAGGTCTCTTCAGATTTTTCTATTTCTTTGTGATTTAGTGTTTCTTTGTGATTTAGTGTAGGTTTTGTATCTGCAGGAATTTGTCTATTTCATCTAGGCTACGTAATTTGTTGGCATAGAATTGTTCACAGTAGTCTCTTATAATCCTTATTATTTCTGCAGAATTAGTAATGTGATGTCATTTTCATTTCTGATTTCAGTAATTTTAGTCTTAACTTCTTTATTAATTCACGTAGCTGAAAGTTTGTCAATTTTGTTGATCTTTTCAAAGAACCAATTTTTGGTTTTGTTAATTTCCCTATTGTTTTCTATTCTCCGTTTCATTTATCTCTGTTCTACCCTTTTATTAGTTTTTTCCTTCAGCAGTTTTGAATTTATTCTTTCTAGTTATTAAGTTCTAAAATTAGTTTGTTAATTTGAAATCTTTGGTTTTTTTAACGTTTATTTTTTGAGAGGCAGAGAGACAGAGCATGAGCAGGGGAGGAGCAGAGAGAGGGGGAGACAGCTCTGAGCTGTCAGCACAGAGCCTGACATGGGGCTCGAACCCACAAACTGTGAGATCATGACCTGAGCCGAAGTCGGATGCTTAACCGACTGAGCCACCCAGGTGCCCCTTGTTTTTTAATGTAAACATTTTTAGCTATAAATTTTCCTCTTAGCACTGTTTTTGCTGTGTCCCAAAGGTTTTGATCTGTTTTCATTTTCATTCACGTTTAAGTATTTTCTAATTTCCTTTGCAATTTCTAATTTGATCCATTGGTTACTTAAGCGTACATTGTTTAATTTCCACAAAATTTAAAATTTTCCAGTTTTACTTGTTATTGATTTCTAACATCATCTCATTGTGGTCAGAGAAGATACTTTCTATAATATGTATCTTTTAAAATTTACTGAGACTTATCTGGTCTAACATACAGTCTACACTGGAAAATGTCCCAAGTGCACTTGAGAAGAATGTGTGCTGTTTTTGTTGAGTACGGTGTTCTGGACATGTCTATTAGATCTGGTTGGTTCATTGTGTTAATTCCTCTATTTCTTGACTTCTGTCTGGTTGTTCTCTCCATTATTGAGAATGGGATATTGTAGTCTCCAACTACTATGGTAAAACTGTTTCTCCCTCCAATTCTGTCAGTTTTTGCTTCAAATCCTCAGTAAGTTGCTTCTGCTGGAGGAGAAAAGACTTGCAACAATGGGGGAAGGGGGTGGTTATGGGGCAACAACAGGTGCCTGTCTCTTCATCTGCACCTATGTAATCAAAAGCAGCAGTCAGCAATCCCAAATATATTTGGAGGACAGAGTCCATTTTTGCCCATCCTGGCCCCCATAAGCTGGTAGAAGGGGCTCCAGGAACCAGTGCACAGCTGCCTGCCACGTGGCTGAGGAGTGAGGGATGGGTAGCTTCTACTGTGCTAAGACCTAAAACTGACCAAAATTTACTGCAATTTACGATCCAAGCCTTCCTCTAGAGGTTGCAAGCCTTCAATAGACCTTAGTTCCAAAACAGTTGCACCAGTCAGATTCTGCCAGTGCAATTATTGTCTGGGTGAGGAGACAGATTCTTGGTGCTCCCTTCTCTGCCATCTTCCCCAAATCCTCTCTCCAAATTTTTTTCTTACACAATAAAGCATTATTAAATACATTAGTAATTGTTAGGGCTATGGCTGCCTTGTAATTGTTTTCCAGAGTTTTCCTGGCTAATCCTGCAATATTATCTTCCCTTGCGAGTCTTAGAATCAAATGTCTAGTTTCAAAAGGAATCTTATTGATACTTTTATTGGGAAATTTACATCTTAATTTAGGAAGAATGTTGTCAATGATTTAAAAACCATAACTAAAACTCCTGGTTTTCATAAGTGCTATTAAAATAATAAAGCTTATCATAAAAGTTAAATTAACACATAAGTATATACAGACTAAAAATCAAGAAGGCCCTCTTAAAACATTTCCTTATCATCTACTCCATTTACTTAAGTAACTACTGTGAACAGTTTGATAGTATCCTTTGGTACTTAGCCATACATTTACAAGCTTTCCTGTACCTCCACATGCAGGTTTTTATTAATTTTGTTTTATATGTATTGGGATCAGAGATAAAGGAACAGTAATATATACACATCAATTTTTTGTAATCCTCTGTAGATGCACATTCAGATTGTTTCCTTTTTTTCTTCTACTAACAAATTTGTAATCAAAAACCTCTTATATATATTTCTAACTTTGTGTATTTCAGAATCATTTCTAGAAAAAAGTGCCAGCTAAAAGGGAATGAATGAATATTTAAAATTTTGAGAGATACTACTGAGTTATCTTCAAAGAGAGCATCAATGATATTCCCAGCAACAATATAGGAAGGGGCCTTTTCACACTTTCGTAAGTAATGAATATATAAATCTTTTAAACTTTTTCCCAGTTTGTAAATCTGAGATACCTAGCTCACAACATTTTTGTAAGGATCATGTATATGAAAGGAACTCTCACATTGCCTCACATTCACATGGAATATGAATTCACATTCACATGGAATATGAATTCCATATATACAGTTTTACCGCCGAATCTGCAGTTAAATATGTGTAAGGGCTATAAAACGTCAGGTAATCTTAACAGAATTTACCATCAGATTTCATTGAGGCCTTAAAGAAATAAATCCAAAGGGCAACTTTTCCAACCTGTAACGTCGGAATGGATGGATCGGCTGTAATGATATTTGGGTATTAAGTTCTGAAGAAGTGGGGTGTTCCATTTTAGATCTCTCCCTACCCCCACCCCAAAAAACCCAGCGGCGATCCCCTGCCTGCCTTGGTCTCCGGAGCCACGCAGAGCTCCTGGACAGCTCCCGCCGGAAGGCCCCTCACGGGCTCGCTGGTCTCCTCTTCACCCGAGAAGGAAGGCTTCCTTCCAGCCCAGGGCCCGGTGCCCCTGGGAGGCTGCTCGGTTCTCCATCCGAGCATGCACCTGGGAGCTCGGGATCCGCCCCGGAGCCTGCTCTTTTCTGACAGCGTCTCACGTACACCCGCGAGCCTTCCACGTGGGTTTTGGCGGCGGCAGGCTGATGCGACCTAGAGCACTGAGTACGGCAGCGCGAAGGGCGAGTCGGGCCCGGGACCCCTGCCGGACTCCTCGGGCGCCCGCGCTAGGAGACGCCGCCGCCGGGACTGGACGTGGGGCCGCACCGCACCCAACTGCTGTCGGACAGACAGTATTTTTGGTGTGCAGCGTTTTTAGCCTGGATTTGGCTTCATTCAACCCACACAGACTCTTGGAATGTTATTTTATTTTTCCCCAAGTCTACAAGATGGGAACTCAACCTCCGGCCCGCTGCGGGTGTGTGTGAACTCCGGGAAGAGCACTCACTTCGGAGAGGGAGCCGGGGGTCACGGAAGGGCGCGCCGCCGCGAGAGCGGAGAAATTCTTCGGGTCCAGCCAATGGTGGGACACCGTCCCGGCGGGCTCGCCCCGTAGCTCGCGCAGACCTCAGAGAGCCGCGACTGTGATTGGCACGATTAGGCGGAAAACCCGCTCACCTCCACCACAGCGGCTCTCGATTGGCTGCAGCACAAAGTCTCTTTTCTACAGTCCAAACCTAGAGCCGCTTAGTGCTAAATCCCGCCTTAAAAGGCGTTTGATAACAGTTTTACGTGTTGTAAGGAAAATGGTGATTGGTCACTAGCGCTCACGGATTCAGTCGGTAGTAAACACAGCGAGCTCCTGGGGCCGTCGATTGGTCGGTGTTCCGGGGGGCCGAGTAAATTCCTTCGGATTCCGCGCGCCGGCTGGCTGCACTTCTGCTCCGGCCCCGCCCCCTCCCATTCTGATTGGCTGCAGCTCGGTCGGAGGGAGGAGGAATGGAGCGGAGTAGGCTCCCTCGCGGGCGTCACTTCCGTTTACTGTCCACCGCTGCCGTGGTGTTCTCAGAGTGCGGCGGCGAAAGGACTGAAGGAGCTGGGGGACGAGAGGCGGGGTGGGCGGAAGGGGGAGGAAATCCCATCGCGGAGACGCCGGGCTGGACGTTCCCGCCTCCTCCGACACTGTCAGGTCGGATCGGAGAAGGGTCACCGCCTCCTCCAGCGAGCAGGGGGGCGGAGCCCGGCTCAGGTGAGGCGACCCTGTCAGCACCAGCGGTAGTGGGGCTCGCGGGCGCGCTCACGTGGAGACCGTTGAGCTCCTGGAGGGCTGGGCTGTCGGCGCGAGTCCGCTCGAGCCTAGGCGTCGGGGCGCGCGCAGACGCGTACCGGTGACCCCCGCCTACCCTGCCTGTCTTTCTGAAGGGGTATTGTTACCCTCCGGAGCGGAGGGGCCAGGCGGGTGGGAGGCGGGTCCTTCTGCGCAGGCGTCCCCCAGGTCCCGACGCCAGGCTGTCTGTCTGCCGGGTGGGGCGGGGGCTCTTGCCCCCACGACTCTGCGGGCAGGCGACGTTGGTTACTGGGATGGGGTGGGAAAGGCCTAGGACCTATAGCCTGGCGGGTTAGCAGAGGATCTGCCGCCCTACGGGTTGGGGTCGGGTGGCTTCGATGCCCCCTTCCTGGGTCTGTGAGCGTCGAGGTTTCCTTTCACCAGAGCAAGGCCAAGGCGTTCTGGAATCGGGGACCGGCGGTTGACCCTGGAGGGGTGGAGCTAGTCTTTTGGAATGTCCCCGCTGGTTATCGAAGGACTAAACTGATTATGGGCATTTACTGAATACCCATTACTTCCAGGCTTCATGTTGGGAGCTGGGGGGGGGGGGGGGGGGGGGGGGGCTGGTGCAGTGGTAAGAACTGCTGTTGCCCCTCTTCCCCTTGTTTGGAGGACAGCTTCGTACATAAATGCTAACATCAGGCAGTGAATTAAGGAGGGGTGGAGAGTTAGGTTTTTACCTTACAAAAAAAGAAAAAAAAAAGCCCGCATTCTGGCCTGCTGGAGGGTACTGTAAGAAGCTAAGTCCTTTATAGGAGACAAATCCTAAATTTATTCGGAGGAAATTTTTTAGGGAAAAAAACAGTAAAGCCTTGATTACTAAGTAAAAGGCTCGGGTTCTGGGTAATTTGAATGAATAGAAGAAACCCCTCACCTTCGAGAATTGAAACAAAACTTCTTACAAAATATGTTAATATACTTTTCAGTTATAGTAAGTAGAAGATGTTACTTACATTGGGATCTGTAGAGGATGCTTTGCCTTTATCATTGATGATTTGTTATCCTTGTATGGACTGTTGTGCCTTAGATAATTAAAAAGGTGTGCTGGACGCCTAGTAGTCTTCTGGAGAATTTGCTCGTCATTTGCCAAAGTCTTAAGATTTCCACAGAGAGGGTGGTTGGCCTCAAGCCAAAAGAGCAGAGGTGGAGGGAAGAAACCAGGTGGAGAAAGAGGAAAGAATGTTAAGAACAGCCACTAAACCAAAGGAAGGCTTCCTTCCCACTGTTGCTCTAACCCTCACTGGAAATCTTAGCAAACTTGGGAAGACTGGCCTGGCCACCACTGACAGCTTGGTGACCTGCCAGGTAAGACTAGCTGGTTGGGGACCTATTCTGGGCCCGTGCGTTTTACTGAATAAATGAACCAGGACTTTTTAAGAGTTCTGAAATCAACTTGTTTTTTTTTTTTTTTGATTTGCCTTTTTTCTCCTAAAAATTGTGTTAAGACATAGTTAGCTGGGGATGCTGGCAAGCTCTATTCTGGTTAATTGAGGTATTTCTAGCAAAATTCTGAACGTGATAAGATTTGGAAGAAAAACATCTTAGAGTAGGGTGTTTCCTAAATTTAGAGGTCAGTGCTCTCAAAAGAGACTTTGTTGTAAGACTGTCACGAGAAGTTGAAGTCATTTTTAAAAACCACTTTGATACAAAATGCATGTAAATGTTTTAATATTAAAAGTACTGAGTATGAATTATACTAGAGTTCTTCAGTGTGGGTAAGACTTAAAAATATCTTCTGTACAGTGAGATATGACAAAGTTTGTTGTAGGGCTGACACAGAATCTTGAATCTGCCTCATCTTTTCCTTAGAAAGGGAAAAGAAAAATTTAAGATATTTGAATCAATACTGTCCTCCTCTGTCAGTTTGAAGCGTAGGTTTTTCTTTTGCTGTACTTACCATTTCTCAAATATGGACATTGTCTACTAGAGCCAGATTTTGCTAGTGTAGCAGGTGGGACGGAATGGGACATGACACTGCACCTTTTGTCTAAGTATGAAGCGAACTTCTCATATGCTAGAAGACCAGCTGTTTGAGCAAACTGCTGCCCTTAGAGTTGTTTACAGCATTTTCATCACTGAGCAGTGACGTTTGATCTCAGGGTCCAGTTGTGGGGGGTGCCTTTCATTTGATTAGTTATACACATATTTGCTAAAGGCTTTGATTTATCTTTCGTGCAGCTCAAACATATTAGGAATTGTGTGGGAGTACTGACTTCATTGTAATAAAATAGGCATGCTGTCCTGTGCCCTGGAAGGAAGTCACCGTGCAGAGCTCACATCAAGGGGCTCCACCCCTCCATCTCTTTGAGGGCCGAGAATCTACATAAACTACTTGGAATTCTTCTGCACAGGAGATTTGACTCTTCTCTCCCCAGTATTTATGTGTTTGTGTATATCAGTATGGACCTATGGATATTTATTGTATACATTTGGGGTATAGTCCAGTACTGTTTTATCTTTTTGCTAAATTGTTCCACCTTTGGCCTTTGGGAGTTCTTTCTCCTGTTGGTCCTGAGTCCCATTCACATACATTATCGTGTTTGTTTGTTTGAAGCATTTCCTTACTTTCTGACACTGTAAGATACTGCAGGCTTGTGTATTTTCTGCCTCAGTCCTAGAATCAGCCATTTTTCCAAAGAGCACTAGTTCCTTTTGTTAGAAAATGGTATTTGAATTTTTTAAAAATGTTTATTTGTGTGTGTGTGTGTGTGTGTGTGTGTGAGAGAGAGAGAGAGAGAGAGAGAGAGAGAGAGAGAGACACCATGAGCAGGGGAAGGGCAGAGAGAGAGGGAGGCACAGAATCTGAAGCAGGCTCCAGGCTCCGAGCTCTCAGCACAGAGCCTGACGTGGGGCTCGAACTCACGAGCTACGAGATCATGACCTGGGCCAAAGCTGGACGCTCAACTGACTGAGCTACCCAGGTGCCCTTGGAAAATGGTATTTGAAACCAAGTTGTGGGCACCAGGGTGGTATTGATATACATTCTTTTTGTAATCTCTTTAATGTCTACTTTAAAAGAACACAGGTGTATTCTCATTCCTGCTTTTGTATTCAACTTGTTATGATACACTCTTTTTTTAAAAAAATTTTGGGGCGCCTGGGTGGCTCAGTCAGTTGAGCGTCCGACTTCGGCTCAGGTCATGATCTCACACTCCATGAGTTCGAGCCCCGTGTCGGGTTCTGTGCTGACAGCTCAGAGCCTGGAGCCTGCTTCAGATTCTGTGTCTCCCTCTCTCTCTACTCCTCCCCTGCTCATGCTCTGTCTCTCCCTGTCTCAAAAATAAATGAAAACATTAAAAAAAATTTTTTTTAATGTTTTAATGTTTATTTATTTTTGAGAGAGACAGACAGACAGAACACGAGTGGGGGAGGGGCAGAAAGAGAGGGAGACACAGAATCTGAAGCAGGCTCCAGGCTCTGAGTTGTCAGCACAGAGCCTGACGCGGGGCTCGAACTCACGAACCATGAGATCATGACCTGAGCCAAAGTCAGATGTTTAACTGACTGAGCCACCCAGGCACCCCTGTTGTGATATCATCTTGATTAAAGTATACCAAGAAAAATCCAGCATCACAGATATGTATTTGGAAAAGGGAGGAGTATTTTAGTAGCTTTTTCAGATAACTTTGGATAGTCTTTTCTGATACTATAACAAAACTCAGCAAATGGTATTTTCTTAAGTGGTTGGTTAGTTGCAATGTGTCAACTGAAACTGTATCAACAAAGTTCGTATTCTGTTACACTGAAATACATTAGTTTGTGTCTTGCACTGTGAACGCATTTCTTTATCCATACCTTATTTTTTAACATCACGGTTTATAACATTGGTCATTTGGGAAACACTGATTCACTGAGTTATGCAGATCTTCCAAATATTGATACATTTAGTATACAATATTTAAAAAATCACATTCCATTAGTACCACCAATGATCTCATTGGGTTTGAGCATTGGGAAGCTGTCAAACTCATGGTGACCAATACAAATTTTCCAAAATTCTAATTCTTACCTGAAAGCTCAAATTTTATCATAGGCAATAAATACTGTTTTCTTTGAAATGACAGGCTCATTTCATTCATTTTCAAGAGAATGAGTGGCAAATACTCAAGTCTGAGAACTGTAGTTTGTCAGTCATTGTTCTCCCAAGTTACAATGGTGTTCCATGAAAAAAGCAATTAGTTCAGCTTACAATTTGAAAGTTGCACGAGTATTTTTCCTTCAGACAACATTGCGTGGCAGTATGCAGCACAATGACTTCAAGTGTACTTTTCATTTCATCTCACATAATATTTAAAAAGACGTGTGTTCAAGAATTGAAACTAACAATAATGAAGGCAAGGGGAGATCCAGTCCCCTGTAGAGCCTGCATTTTGTAGTAGTGGCTGCGTTCAGCGCACACACAGCATCCTGGCCAGATTGATCCTGCTGCCCAGTTCCAGCTCAGGTGTCCAGCCTTCCCATCAACTCTTTCAGCAGCTTACTTTTATGCTTAGGTTAGCTAGAAACAGTTTCTGTTGCTACAACCAAGAACCCTGACTGGTACTGTGCTCAAGCTTTAAAAAACAATTAAAATATTTTTGGGTGCCTGGCTGGCTCAGTTGAGCATCTGACTCTTGATTTCAGCTCAGGTCATGATCTCAGGGTCAAGAGATGGAGTCCGTCCGTGTCTGGGCTCCTCTCTGGGCATGGAGCCTGCTTAAGATTCTCTCTCTCAAAAAAAAAAAAAAAGGAAGAAGAAGAAAGAAAAGAAAAAAACTTCTCTCCCTCTGCCCCTCCCTGCACTCTTGCATGCCAGCATGCTCTTTCTTTCTCAAAACAAACAAACAAACAAACAATTTTTTACAAAAGTCACCTGAAAAGTGATGATAGTCTTTGGTTCAAAATTGTATGCCTCTTTTTTAACTTTTCGGACCATGTGTGGTGATCATTAACATCAGTTTTGAGCATTCACGATCTAATACTTGCCATACTAGCCTTACCTACTTACTCTCCAGCCAGAATAGATACACTGCTTCCCCCCACCTCAAACCTCTTCCACTTTTACCTCCATCTGGAATGCATTTTGCATCTCATTTTATCCAAATGCAGACCTGTGCCTAGCTCTGTTGTCAGGGCCACCAAGAAGCTGGAAATAACCTTTGCCTTCTCCGAATTACCAAGCACAGTTATCTCTCTGGTGGCACTTAATGCTTTCTGCTTTGTTATATGGTTATTTGTATATGTCTTGTTTCCACCAAGCACCTTTGACAGTTAGGACTATGCCATACAGACCTCCACAGCACTTAACCTTGAACGAAGCAAACACTTCAAAACACTGGATGAATGAATCTGTATACCAAATACACAAGTGCCTTCACGGGCTATTGTGATCTCAGGTTGTATAGCCCCTCGAGGACATGTCTCCAAGTTGCCGGACCTCTTTTGTCCCTTAGTGGGTCAGCTGTCTTTTTTTGCAGCTGTCAATGTGCAGCCGCCGCTTGCCCTCATTCTAGAATTGCTGTTGCTCGTCTTCAATCATTAGGAAACTAGAAAAACTTGAATTTTGCTTATTTAAAACAAAAGACTATGTATGTGAGCTCTTGAGGGACTTTCCTATGAGGAAATCTTTCATACGCAGGCTTTGATCTTTATTTTGGATATTCTGAGACTTTCTGGTTTTTGGCTGATTTTAGAGACCAGACTCTCAGGAAAATGGCTGTTGGGTAATACAGTGTCATATTTTATCTATATACAGTCAGAGCTCATTCAAAAGATAATTTATGGTGCTGTACATCAGGCACTTTGGGAGGGAGAAAATGCAGTCCCTGCCCTCAAAAAGCTGTCTTAGTAGAAAGAGCATTTTGAGTTTGTGCTAGGCATGTAAGTAGGGCATGAATACCTTTTCTTACTCAAACGGAATCATGAAGTTCTAGGTCAGCTAATCCCCAGGAACTGTGAACTGGAAAACAAGGTGGCAGAGCAGGGAGAGCTGGGGGGTAGGGTAAGATGGTGAGGGCTCTGGCTTTAGCTTGAGTTCCCCAGTCATGCTCACTTCTGGTCATTGATAGATGCGCTTTTTAATAGACCTGACCTGTCCAGTTCCCAAACCAGCCCCGAAAGAGCAGAAACAGATTATGAAATCAGTCCTGATGACAGATTGGGTTCTGGGGTTAACCCTGGGCACCTGTGTGCCCACCTGGTCCCTAGCCTTTCCCTACTTCCACTTAGTCAAATCAAGTGGAAGCGGGTTGAATGTTCTAGGACGCCAGGACTTGGAGCCCTGTCAAAATCCTAGACCGCTTGTCTGGGACCTTGCCTAGTTTTTTTCTCTTACATTTATTTTTGTCTGTATCATCTTTAAAAGTGGAGGACAAGTTCTGTTTGGTTATTTTTCCAGATTAGGGATATTGAACAGTTAAGAATTCCTTAGAATGTCAAGACACTTCCTGCAGGTGGCAACTTGTGTGCAGGTCCTGCCTGGCGCACAGGCAGCAGGTCCCTTGATAGGGTGGCAGATGATATCTGAGTGTGGGTGTACTTTGCTTTATGAACTAAGTATATTATCGAAAAGCATGCAGGTAGGTCAATACAGAAGTCAAATAGTTTAAAATGTGCTATTAATGGGTTTGTTCTCCTAGAACACAAATGAACTTTTTTATTAGTCTAAGTAAAGCATTATTAGGAAAGTAAATCTATTGAGAAAACAGTCAGCTCTTGACTATTCATGTTAATGTAACAAGCAGTGGTGTAAGTGTATTTTCTTAATGATATTTAGTTTGGAAATTACTAAAAATCTGTTCCTGCAGATAACAAATACCGTGCTGTACACTTGCTGTCCGTCAGTTACAAATTGGTAGATCACTTGCTGTATCTCCTCCAACTATATAGACTCATATTGTCACATTTTAAAATCTTTTAGAGGCCTGAAGCTGTTTTCCTTGGTTTCAAGGCTTCAGACAGTCAGCTTTTGCTAAAACACTACCTTCTCAGCATGAGCTCTTTTTATCACTTTTACACTGGGCCTCTTGAGTTTGCTAGAGCTGCCTGAGAGCTTTGAATAACCATGATCTTGATTCATGATTCTCTTCTATCAGAGCTGAGAGTAACAACTTTTATGTCTCCCAGACTGAATTTTTAAAATACCCCTTCTAGATCCAAAAATGTTTTCAGATAGCCATGTTATTTAGGTTTTTCGAAATTATGATTTAAACCTCATGTTTAACTATCCAACATAAACTAGGTTAAGATAGAGGGGGAATTCATTGGCTTACGAAGTAGGAAGCCCTAGGGTGATGCCCCCTACAGTCACGGCTGGTTCCCAGGGTCTTAATGTGATCAGGACATTGTTTTTGGTGTTGGCTTCCTTCTCAGACAGGCAAAAATGGCCACCATCAGTGCTAGACTTACATCTACCTTATGACTTGCAAGCTGAGTTCAGAGAATGCCAGGGCGACTCTAATTGGCATGGCTTGAGTCACATACCTGTAAGTCATGGGGAGTGGCCAGATCTCCCTGGATTATCTGTCCACTCTTGGAACTCAGAGGTTTAGGGCAGTCTGATCTGCACCATATGCACTAAGAATGGATGAAAAAGTGATTTCCCCCAAAGTAGGCAGACAAAAAAAAAAAAAAAGTTTCTTGAGCTAGGATTTGAATGTTGATTTGTGAGATGTTAACAAGTTTCACATTGTTCCAGTTATTTGTTGCCATGTAACAATTCACTCTGCAAACTCACTGGCTTGAAACAACAAAAATCATTTTATTATCTCTGACAGTTCTAGAGATTGGCTGGGCTCAGCTCTGGGGCTGAAGTCACTTTGAAGGCATCCTCACTGTGGGAGCAGGTGCCAACCTGCTAGACTTTAGCTAGGCTTCTTCGCAGCATGGCGGCTGGGTTCCAAGAGCAAGCCAGAAAGAACAGGGGAAAGCTATGTTGCCTTTTGTGACCCAGCTCACAAGTCACACAGTGCAATTTCTGCCATAGTCATAGACTTGCCTGGCTTCAGGGGGAGTGAACACAGACCCCACCTCTTGATGAGAGGAGGGTCAGTGTCACATTGTAAGAAAGCATGCAAGACGGGAGAGCTTCATGTGGCCAGCCATCTTGGAAAATACAATCTGTTGTATACATTGCCTTACTTAAAGTGACTAGTTTTTATAAAAAACATGAAGTATAAAATAGGCTTGGGGTGCCCTTATGTTGACAGGCTCACTTTGTTGCCCAGTGTACCTGTATTATCACTAAGGAGCGCTCTGGCTTTCTTTCCACTCTCATTTCCTATTTTTAAATGATCTCAACCCACTTTATGTATAGTCATGTTTGGTGGAAAAATCAGCAACCAGCCTGTCGCTATAGAAGTAAAAAACAGATAGACCCTTCCTCTTTGCTTCCCTGGCACAGTCAAGGGTAGGAGGTGGGTGGGTCCCTAAGCTCAGCATCTAAAAGCTCTCCCTAGAACTTCCAGTGTATGATTTTTTTTATTGACTAGACTTCCAGCCAGTCCTCCTGTCTTGGCATCCCCTTCAGTCTGCTTCCCCTGGCACTCGTGAAGCCAGTTCCTGAGCCTTTGGGGAGGTAGGGGGCTTATATAGAAGTCAGGTTGTTTTGTCCATTGCTAGTTTAGGATTTAGCTCTCTGGGCTTGTTGAGTCAGCGCTCATTCATTTTTCTGCTTACCAGCTTCCAAAATGCCACTGATACTTCTTTCCCATTCTTCTTGTCCTTGTGGGTTTATACCTTTTAAACAGCAAATCCAGGGGTGCCTGGGTGGCTCAGTTGGTTAAGCATCTGAGCCCTGCGTCGGGCTCTGTGCTGACAGCTCAGAGCCTGGGGCCTGCTTCAGATTCTGTGTTCCCCCCTCTCTCTGCCTCTCCCCTGTTCTCTGTCTCGGTCTCTCTCAAGAATAAACAAAAATTAAAAAAAAAAAAAATTTAAACAGCAAATCCAAAAACTTTAGTGTCCGTTTAATGGGGTTTCAGCAGTGAGTGGGGGTAAATGCATGTGTGTGATCTATCACCGTCTATAGCTGGAAATCTTACCCACTCATACCGATTTGCCCCTTGACTTCCTTAAGATTGCTGAAAGACTGGAATTTCTTGGGAGCTTATTCTTTGTCCTTAGGGAATGCAGAATTCGAATTAACTTCTGCCGGATAGATATTCCGTCACTTACACACTGGGTCTTAAGTGTTACAAGGGTCAGTCCTATGAAGAGTGAAGGGGAGCCTATAAATAGCCAGTAGCTGGTCCCACGTGTACATGTGTCCAGGACCGTTAGCTGAATGGGCATTTGCTCCTCATTGGACAGGTTTTTAGTCTGTGTGCCCATGATCAGAAATATCAAAAGCTTTAAAAGGCCCAAGCTGGGCCATGCACATCTCTTTTCATCACACCCTCTGTGCTCTGACTTTGATTTCAGCTTTTCTAAGTCTTAACTCTTTCTTTGTTTTTTTTTCTGTAGGATCATGGATTTTCCTGGACACTTTGAACAGATCTTCCAGCAACTGAACTACCAGAGACTTCACGGTCAGCTCTGTGACTGTGTCATTGTAGTGGGGAATAGACATTTTAAAGCCCACCGCTCTGTACTGGCAGCATGCAGCACGCATTTCCGAGCCCTGTTCTCCGTGGCAGAGGGAGATCAGACCATGAACATGATCCAGCTGGATAGCGAGGTAGTGACAGCGGAGGCCTTTGCTGCACTGATTGACATGATGTACACCTCCACCCTCATGCTGGGGGAGAGCAACGTTATGGATGTCTTATTGGCAGCCTCTCACCTGCATTTGAACTCTGTCGTTAAGGCATGTAAACATTACTTAACGACAAGGACGCTGCCCATGTCTCCCCCCAGTGAGCGCGTCCAGGAGCAGAGTGCCCGCATGCAGCGCTCCTTTATGCTGCAGCAGCTGGGGCTGAGCATCGTGAGCTCGGCCCTCAATTCCAGCCAGAGTGGCGAGGAGCAGCCAGCCCCCCTGAGCTCGTCGATGCGCAGCAACCTGGACCAGCGGACACCCTTCCCCATAAGACGCCTTCATAAACGCAAGCAGTCTGCAGAGGAGCGGGCCAGACAGCGCCTCCGACCCACCATGGAGGAGGCCGCCATCGCTGACGTTACGCCAGAGAACGGGCCGTCAGGGGTCCACTCTCGGGAGGAGTTCTTCTCACCAGACTCCCTGAAAATGGTGGATAACCCTAAGGCTGACGGAATGACCGACAACCAGGAAGATAGTGCCATCATGTTTGACCAGTCTTTCGGTGCTCAAGAAGATGCCCAGGTGCCCAGCCAGTCTGACAACAGTGCCAGCAACATGGCCCAGTTGTCTATGGCCTCTCGTGCAACTCAGGTGGAGACCAGTTTTGAGCAGGAAGCCGCGACCGAGAAAAGTGGTTTTCAGTGTGAAAATCCTGAGGTTGGCCTTGGTGACAAGGAACACATGAGAGTGGTGGTTAAATCTGAGCCCCTGAGCTCTCCTGAGCCTCAGGATGAAGTGAGTGACGTGACCTCACAAGCAGAAGGCAGCGAATCTGTGGAAGTGGAAGGGGTTGTGGTCAGTGCCGAGAAGATAGACCTCAGCCCTGAAAGTAGCGATCGGAGTTTCTCGGATCCCCAGTCTAGCACTGACAGGGTAGGTGACATCCATATTTTGGAAGTCACAAATAACCTAGAACATAAATCGACTTTTAGCATCTCGAATTTTCTTAACAAGAGCAGAGGCAGTAACTTTAGTGCAAATCAGAACAATGATGATAACATCCCAAACACCACCAGTGACTGCAGGTTGGAGGGCGAGGCCCCTTATTTGTTGAGTCCAGAGGCTGGGCCTGCTGGCGGGCCCTCCTCGGCCCCTGGCTCTCACGTGGAGAACCCATTCAGTGAGCCTGCGGACTCCCACTTCGTCAGGCCTATGCAGGAAGTGATGGGCCTGCCATGTGTGCAGACTTCAGGCTACCAAGGAGGAGAACAGTTTGGGATGGATTTTTCCAGGTCCGGTTTGGGCCTCCACTCCTCCTTCTCCAGGGTCATGATGGGCTCCCCAAGAGGAGGAGCCAGTAACTTTCCGTACTACCGACGCATAGCTCCCAAAATGCCGGTTGTAACTTCTGTCAGGAGCTCCCAGATCCCAGAAAACTCTGCCGGTTCCCAGCTAATGATGAATGCGGCCACGTCCTCCTTTGAGAACGGCCATCCTTCGCAGCCTGGCCCTCCACAGCTGACCAGGGCATCTGCTGACGTTCTGTCAAAGTGCAAGAAGGCCTTGTCAGAGCACAACGTCTTGGTCGTAGAGGGGGCTCGCAAGTACGCCTGCAAAATCTGCTGCAAGACTTTTCTGACCTTGACAGATTGCAAGAAGCACATCCGTGTTCACACAGGTGAAAAACCCTACGCCTGCCTCAAGTGCGGCAAGAGGTTCAGTCAGTCCAGCCACCTGTATAAACATTCAAAGACCACCTGCCTGCGCTGGCAGAGCAGCAACCTGCCCAGCACTTTGCTCTAACCCCGACCTCCTGAGATCACGCCGACGCCAGCCGCGGGACCGAGGCCATCATCTCCTCTGGTTGGTGGTTCACGCCGTCGGGGCGGAGGCTTCAGGCCGCCCAGTGGCTCCGCAGATTCCTGTGGCTGGTACGTGGGGAGCGAGTACGTGTAGCACGCGTGCTGCTGCATTTCCGAACGAAATGCACACTTTTGGAGAGGGACGTGGTCCCTGAAACCAAGTTCTTCCTTAGGGTTGAGTAATTCAGTCAGAAAGTAGTTTGTAATTGATGGTGTGAAAAGTGGCACATTTAAAAATTAAGAATTGAAGTGCAAAAAAATTTTTTTAGCAATTTTTGTAAAACTCTGTGAAGCATTTAATTAAATTTCCTATATCCTCTGAGGGGAATATTATATATCTGTACGGTGATGCAAAATGCACTTATGTGTAACCAGTGGCGATCTCGTGCCTGTCTGAAAGGAAGGCCCTTGAGGACACGCCTGTCCGCCACGAATGCTTTAAAGTGTATCATGAGCTAGTCCTAGGCCTCAGAAAGTACTGTATTTTAAATTTCCGTCTCATTTGCAGTCACAGACACTGCACTTTGATGGTGCTGACACTGGGTCCAGAGCGAGCGTTCTCCGGACCGTTAGGTGTACATACTTTTGAAAACATCACTGCTGGATAGATGTTTGAACAATTTTTCCTGCTTTTCAAAGCAGAGCTGTAAATGGAGTATGTACTTGTAGGGAGTGACAAGTGAGGTATTGTTTCTGTATGTGCTGTTTTAGTGGGGTCTTAACCAACTTGTGTCACATATGTTACAGCTCCATGTTTGGAAGTCAGAAAAGAGCTGGTGTTTGTCTTTGTTTTAATGGTGTGGAGTCCTGTTTTGTGGGATCTTTCATGGCGCATTTACCCTGCGCTCCATCCAGGCTTCGGGGGCCGGGCCAGCCTGACACATCTCACCCAGCGACAAGCCCATTCTCTGCTTCGCTTCTTCACACTCTCTTGCCCCGTGTGGCATCTTTCCCAGGCCTACGTTACTGTTTTTGTTGCAGACTAACCAAAAATGATGTTAACCCCCTCCACCGTGGGTTTTATTACTTTTATATACTGTAGTTTTAAAGTGTAGACCTGAGCTTTTACTGTTGTTTCCCCCACCCAATACTGAATGTTTAAAATCCAAACGTAGCAGTGTTCCCAGATAACTCTTTTCCAGACTCTGTAAGAGAGCTGGGCAGCCCAGAGCATGGCAGTCACCAAGCAGCACCAGACACTGAGGAGACATCTGGGCCACTGCCCGGGGCCTCTCTGGGCCCCAGGGCCTCGCTTTCCCAGCCCCTCCTGTGCTGTCAGGGCTGCCGCTGGCACCTGTGTTAGGTCGAGCCCTGGCTTCTATGCCTCGAGGGGGACGTGCCTCTGTAGAGCTCATGAAGTCAGTGTAATTCATGCACGAACAGGAGTTCAGTTTTTACACAGCTCTTTTAGAGACACCAAACCATTGTGCATAATCGAGAGAAATCCTTCCTTTGTTTAGCAAGCTAAGTACGTGTAGCCTGAAACAATCGGCATGGGTTTTCTCCTCTGAATCTAGGGTGTGCAGTTACACACCTGTCTGTGGATAAAATCCTAACGTTCAGAGTCGGGCTCAGCATCGACCTGTGAACTGAGCCCCAGGGAGAAAAGCCAAAAGAGAAACTTCTGTGATTCCTCTCCTTTCCAGATGTGGGAAAGAGACCGTCGGAGGATAGGGGATCACGTGTGTGTGGCTTTTGTCAGCGGTCTTGATGTGAGGAGGCTCTACATCTACCCCTCTACTTGACGTGGGGACCGGTGTCTTGTGAGGACATTAACCTTGGGAGGCAGGTAGGTCAAGGTGGAGCACAAGAGAGGCCCTGCCTAGGCCCAGGGAGAGGAACCGGTAGCAATGGGGAGAGCAGTGCCAGCCTCCTTTCCCTTCCAGCTTGAGGAGGAGGTGCCAGGAGGCTGCGCCCTCACCTCAGCTCAGGCTTAAGTGGACTTTGCTTTAGGGCCTGTCTCTGACACAGCGGCTGGAGCCCTGTCTCTCCACTGCTAGATGGAATCTGGAATCTCTCATCTACCTCTTAGTCGGTTTCTATGTGTGAGAAGCAAGCTTTTGGGCCAGTGTCCTCATACATGCTGTAGAACTTAGAAAATAATTCAGAGGTTCCCTGTAAAACCAGTCTCAGGGTTCCTATGATCCGAAGTTTCTACCTGAATTATAACTGGTATTGGGTACCTGGATTTTGATTGGTTAGCCTTAATTAGAGCCTGGCGTAATCATTTCTGGTGATCAAATCATAAAGTTCTTTCAGGGCACCCCTGTCAGTGGTGCTATGCTGGTCAAAATTTGAGATTTTGAAATAAAAAATTTGTCACATACATGCCTCTAACTAAACGTGTTCTTTTTCTTCACTTAGGTTATTAAGGTTGACACAAGACAGGGAAGTAGTATGGCTTTCTCTGCTAACGCTGCCTTGACCGGTACTTTTTAAATAAAAAACCCAAACCTCCTACCAAACACTCCTCACGCGGTCACTCACAATTATCGGTCACTCCCCTCAGTTCAGTCCCTCTGCGCTCCCTGCACTCTGTCCGTCTTGGAGGCGAGGACATGCGTGAGGCTTTGTTCTCCGCACACCCTGTCCTCCTCTTAGCCAGCCTGCTTAATCCTGTGCTTTCTGCCGCTCCCTTACCTGCCTCCCAGGGTGAAAGCTCCGTGTGCCAGTTTGGCTTGGCTGGGAAGAGCCGGAACCTGATTCCTTCAGCAGGAGCGGGGCTGTGGCCATGCAGGGGGCCTGGCCTCAGGAGGAATAAGCAAGGTGGTGATCAGAAAAAGGGCATCCACCTGGGGGTGGGGATGGCGGGGGGAGATGGACAAAGGGAGCAAAGTGTGAAGGTGCTGACACTCATTTTAAAATAAAAATTAAATGCACCTACCTCCAATTATTCTTGACCCTAAATTTAGAGTGCTGTGACCTCACCCAGTTCTCCTTGCCATGTATATTGGCTTTGATGGTCTAGGTATCGGCCTGAAGTGCCATGATCACCGCTGGGCTCTGGCTGTCCCACCCTCAGTGAGGGACAAGCAAAGGAGCTGAGCAGGAGATGAGGGGTAAGGTGTTGTGGAAAGGTTCTAATAACTCACATGTGGCGGTGGGGGGGGGGGGTGGGGGTGGTGAGGGCTGGGGGCGGGGCTGAACCCACAGGTCACTAGATGTCCTGATTTTAGAAAGGGAAGCAGGTGCTCTGGTTAGCTTCTCCCAGTTACAGGACCACACAATGTCTCAGACCATCATTTAATAGGATCACATACTTTTGGCTCAGACGATTCCAATCACGAAAGTGGCAAGCCCGTGTGTCAGCCCTGGTCTTCATTCCGCAGGATCGGAACAGATCAGACTTTCTCCCTTGGCTCCCGTCCTGTGGGCCCAAATGAAGCCTACGCCCACTGACAGACTCCAAGGGCACCGCTGGCCTCCTGACCCTCCGGGACTCCTGTCTGGCTACAGCTTGAGTTCACTGGGCATCGGCTCCCCTCTCAGTCCAGCCAGCAAGTTGTTAGCTGCCAACAGGGACATGGTGTTTCGGGTTCCGTAGGTGGCACTGCCAATGTGGGGTAGGATCACTGGAAAGGAGCAGAAGAGAGGGAGGTAAGAAGGGTGTTTCAAGAGCCTTAAAGCGGGCTCTGCTTTCCCTACCAGGGGTTGCCAGTGAGAAGACTAGAGAGGACCTGCCTTAGTGGTCTTTGATTTGCCTACTCTCACGTGCTGCACTCCCGTGGGGCTGTCGGAGTAACGGTATAGGGACTCGAGGCTACAGAAACCCAGATGCGAGGGTGGCAAGAAATGTGTATCCTAAATTTGAGGATGTTGAACCCAGAAGGGGTCTTGGAGCCTATCCAGACCCAGCCCTTCAGATATCAGATGGTGAAACGAGGTGCCAATTCAGCTTGGGGGTTTCAGCACTGGCCATCCACACCCGTGCCCCTGAACGTGGTGCCACACAGTTTCTCATGTACACAACTAACTAGAAGAGGAAACGGTGGACAGACCGGCTCCCTCTGGCCCCACCCACTGCAGAGCAAGTGAGGTCACTTGTCCTCAAAGAATGCCTTTCAAAAGCAGCACCCAGGGCACTGAACTGAACTCCCGGGCCTTGCGGGGATGGGACAGTCTCAGCTGTGGGCAACAGCCCAGATATGACAGCCAACGTTCCTCCTTTTAGCCTGGAGTGGATGCCGGGGCCAGGTTTCCAAGGGCTACGATAATGAGAGCATTCCCTGTGGGGAAGCAGCTAAGAACCTTCTCTTTGGGTTCCCATTCCAGAATGTAAATAAAGGACAGGGACTGGCTTAGACCCCACGGTTCTGTATTAGTCTGGAGACAGAATCCACGCCAGCTACCTGGACAGAACCTACTATAAAGAATGTTAACCAGGTATAAGGGAACTGGAGAGGCTAAAAAGAGAACACTGAGGCAGCAGTTCTCAAAGCGTGGTTCCCATTTTTTTTTTAATATACACCCACAATTCAATTTGACTTTTAAAGATACTGATACACAGAAACAACAAGCAAGATGGGGAAGGGTGAAGGATCAAGGCTAAGGAACAAAAGTAACATGAGATCTCTAAAGACTTCAGCGGGTATGCAGGATTGGATTATTTTGGTTCTTAGAAAGCAAAATCTAACTCAAGCTAATGTAAGTGGAGATCAGATTTTTCAAGAGGACTGGAGAGATCATGGAACATGTAGAAAACCCTATGGTCAGCAAAAATCAAGGAGACGGACATGGAGAAAGCCCAGCTGAAATCTTCTCTTTTATGTTTCTAGAGATCATTGCACCAACTCCTGTCGAGTTTTCAAAGGCTCGGAAAGGAATGTTGCATGGGCTGAGCTTATGCACTAGTTGACTGAGATGAAGGACAAGCAGAAGATGGACTTTTATCAAAACGCACACATGTGTCTTTCACATTTTAGATGTGTGTGCAATGTAACTTTTAAAAATCCTTAACTCCTGTTTTGAGCCTCCATTCAAAGGAGCACTGGTGTGGGAGCACATGAGAAGCGCGTATTTTCAAGCCCCACCCCAGACCTCCTGGAGCAGAAGCCCTTGGCCCAGCACCCTGTGCTCGGTCAGTCCCTTCAGGTGACTGAGGAATGTAGAGATTTAAGAACCACCGCACTAAGGTATCCCAGATGGCAACCTGCAGAAGCCTTGACCTCCCTGGGCGGGGTGACAGGGAGAGGGTGGGACCGTGTAAAACTTAGGACGCTGAAGGAAGGGCCCCTCTAGCCCTGCCACTCAACCTCTGTGGCCTGCGTCTCTGAGGCAGTGCAGCGGCTAAGCCGATGCTGGGAAGACTGCAAGCCAGATTCGCTGGCCACCGCAAGGACGGCTGCTGCTGGCCAGGAAGCATTGCCACGTGCTGCTAGCAGAGACAGACACGCGGGAAGGCAGGAGGAAGACAGGTCCTGCCACCTCCCGGCTGGCAGGCCCAGCAGAAACGGGGTGTGTGGCGTTCCAGCCGCCGCATCACGAAAGCAGAATATCCAAGGGTAGGTTTGGAGCCGAGAGACTGGCATGAGTTACAAATATCAGAATTGCAATTACGCTTTCAGTTTCTCACCCTTGCACTGGTCACGGCAGTGTATAGTAACGGGTCTTACCCACGCAAGCTATGGATGGAAGACACGCAGTCACACCCTTCTTTTCAACAAGTCCACCCCCCACCCCACCACCTAGACTCACTCCTTTAGGGACAGAGACCTAGATGCACATGCCCAAGAGGCCCTCCCCTCGTCACTATGCGCCAGTGTCACCAGCAGCATAAAACACGTGGTCCGGGGCGTGTCCCTCTGCGCTCAGTACTGCTCACGGCGGCTTTGCACGCAGCACCTCCAGACCACCCCTATCTCTCCTGGGGTCCTACGTGACTTCGCATCGGGAAATCGCCGTTCTCACCACAGTTCTTCAGAGTCAGGAGAGGGTGGTTTGTCGGCAGCGGTTCTGGGGTCGTCACATCCAGTCCAGCAGCGGCAATCTGCCCGCCAGCCAAGGCCTGATACAGGTCGTCCTGGTTCACCACGTCTCCCCTGTGAATGACAGTGGTGACGTGGGTGCCCCGGAGCTTCCTCCACCCAGGCCTCCTTTATGGCAGAACCACCCACAGGACACATTTTCCCACTGACCAGGCACCCTCGGCACCGACGTTTAAAGGAGGAAGCCTGACAAGACACTTCCTTACAGTAAGTCTCTGCAGTACTACTGAGAGGCCCAGGCCTATCCCTTTGCAGCCGTGTGACCTCGGGCAAGCGTGTCACGCTCCTCTGGAAGACAGGGAGAGCACAGCCATCCCCAGGTGTGCGTACTGACCCACCGCTGCAGGGACAGGGCCCGGCATCGGCGTTCCTGTGGGGCCCCGTCCAGGTGTTTGTGATCTGGCTGGCCCCCGGAGCGCCTGCTGAGAACCACTGCAGCATGCTGGTGGGCACATGCCTACTGCAGGCAGAGACGCAAGGATACTCCTCACTACATCCACCCATGCGGGCAGCCTTCCCCCCGTGACTGGGCCACCGAAGTAAAGAAATTGTAGGCTAGATGCTTAGACTGCACACGAAGCAGTGTCCGTGCAGTAAGAAAGAACGCAGCCCCTCGCGTGGTATTGGGTACGTGCAGGTGCTCAGTGAATGGAAGCTGGGACGCTGTCAGCCATCAGCATGAGCCCTGTGTTCCTGCAGGTCCCGCTCCCCTCCAGGTCACCTCCTTTGTGGCTGAACGTTAAGAATTACAGGGGCCTCTGCAGTGGGGAGCCCTGAGGGGGGCCTCACGAAAGCCCTCCCTTTGCCTTTATTTGCCTCCAAACTGACTTAAGCGGGTTCATTTAAAAAAAAAATTTTTTTTTTTAACGTTTATTTATTTTTGAGACAGATAGAGACAGAGCATGAGCAGGGGAGGGGCAGAGAGAGAGGGAGACACAGAATCTGAAACAGGCTCCAGGCTCTGAGCTGTCAGCACAGAGCCCGACGCGGGGCTCAAACTCACGGACCGTGAGATCATGACCTGAGCCGAAGTCGGACGCTTAACCGACCGAGCCACCCAGGCGCCCCTGACTTAAGCAGGTTCAAAGGGCACCATCTGGGAAGGGGATGGAGTGACAGAGAGGGAAGGTCTGCCCCCACATGCCCAGTAGCCTGAAGGCACCCTGGGGACACTGTGACGAACCACAATAAACTGGGTCTGGGTCTATGTTCCCAAGCACAAAGGTTCAAACCATCACTGCCTCAGACGGGCAGACCTAGGCTCCGTGTTGTGGGCGATCAGCCTCTGAAGGGCTGTTAAGATCGTTACGTCCAACTCTTTGTGGTAGAGAACACGGGCTGCCCAAGGGTACCTAGTTCCTCGCCGCTATCAGGCCTCCACTCTCTGAACCAACACCACCTGTGCCCAGCCCTGAGCAAGGCTCGGGGTGCTGCTGGGAACCAGGCATGCCAGGCCTGCTCCGACCAGCATGCTGTTCTTCCTCCCAGCCTGGGGCACTCTCTTGTGGCCTTTACTTACTTCTGAGTGGCTGGTGGGTTGGTTCATGGAGTGGCAAGCCGCACCTGTGGTCTCATCGACAGCCTACGGGGAGGAAAACCTTGGATCACAGCAGCAGGGGCAGCCCCTCTCCAGGCTCGCTCGGCGCCCCAGGGAGGTTAGACGGCCCCGGCATACCTGCTGATGTTGACAAACACGGCTGTCTTTTTCATCTGCTGGAAGAAGTCCTTGTTGCAGAGTCCCTTGGTTGCAGGCGTTAAGGAGCAGGCCACAATGATGAAATCGGACTCGGCGGCCAGCTTGGGGGTGGACACTGGGGGAGAGCAGGGCTCCATCAGACGCTGGGTCCCAGGGTGGAGACGGCAGAAGGGTGGGAGACCAGAACTGGTCCTCGCTTCCTTCTCCAGAATTGGGAACTCCCAAGAAGCTTCCTGAAGGCCTTGTCTCTACCTGAACACCTCTGATAACTGTATAAAGTCGACAGCCACTGGTGGGATCCTGGTGTATTACAGCATTCATCCAGCCCCTGGTCTCACAGATGGGGAAAGTGAGGCCAGAGAGGGGCAGGAGCTTGTCGAGGTCACACAGTGGGACCTGGGTGCCTCTGGCTTTTACCACCTTCAAGGCCCAGTGTGCCAAGGGGGTGAGGAATGGCTAAAATCCAACTGCCCTCTGTTCACCGAGCTATGTACCTGCCAAGGGGCTGCATCCACCGGACACAGGCTGGGGGACGGGGCTCACCAGTTTATTAAGAAAACGTGAGTGAGAGTTCCCAGCAATTCCTTACATCTGTCACCATCCTGCTGCTCGGCCCAGACATGGCCAGTGGTGACAAGGAACTCTGAAAGTGTTCCTGGAGAGTTCTGGCATGAAGAGAACTCACTGTGTGGCCCGGATAAGTCCCTGTGCTCTCTCACCAGGCCTGTGTCCAGAGGCAAGCAGATCAGATAGCACCTGAGGGACACCACAGGTCCTAGACACGCCTGGAGCTCCCACACTCTGCCCCCAAAATGCTGCCACTACAGGAACAGACAGACCCCCCCCCCCCCCGCCCCCAGATGGGTGCAGATAGGGCTCCTATGGAAACCAAGGCTATACTTACCAAACTCGGCCTGGAATTCTGCTGCTTCCTGAGGCCGGGGCTGGCGCCCTGTGTATAGAAATTTCTGGATGCCGAATGGCTTCAGACGTCGAGCGATGGCCTGACCTGGAGGCAAAGAGTGTCCTGGCTTGTCCCCAACCCCTGAGAGGGCAGGAGCAGCACCCAACAGCTCCAGGGCCAGGGAGCCCCTGGGAGGTTGGCCCTTTCATCAGCTCCCCACATGAACTGGTCCTGCCCCGTGAACCAGCCCCCAGCCAGCCCACACTGCCCCCAGGGGGACAGAGATCTGGAGGCAGCCCCACAGCTCCTCTGAGGCTGTGGCTGGCTTATGCTGTCCTCACATGGTCCTGGTCCCCTGCTAACCTTCCCTGAGAACTGGACCTGGCATCCCAGGAGTGGCCTGAGCGGTCCCCTCCCTTCCTCTGGACCCCTGCTTCTGTTAACATAGCCCAAGACCTCTTATGACTTCTCGGTGGCACCGCCCAACTGCCAAATCGCCCCAAATCTTTAAGACATCTTTACATGAGCTGCTACTTGGGCTGCTGGATTTTCAGAATCAGAAAGTGCCCCAAAGTTGGTGGGTTCTTCCAACTCCATCCTCACCCTCACCTCTGTGCCAGGCAGATGCCAGAGAACCAGTGACAGCTGCCTGTCTGGCTGAGCACAAGCCTTCATGCCAGATTTCTCCAAGCAGGAGCCACTGGAAGAAAACAGCTCTGTCGCGTCTGCAGACTCACAGGTAAAGCTCGGCCCACTGGACCGTCTGGTTCCTGAGTTAAAACTTTATGAGTCAAATGCCTTCCAGACAGGCCTGGGGGAGTGCGAGCTGTCCCACAAGAAACCCTCCTAGAGGCCCCAACCCCGCCGTCGTCGTCATTGTCGCCTTCGTCTGTTCTGCATGGAGCTGTCATTGTATAGAAGCCTGACGCTTACAGCTTGCTTCTATCACCTAGCGAGTTCTTAACAAACTCCTGTTTTTGTTTCTTCTGTTTTTTGTTTTTGCCTGTGTTTTACAAATCTGTGTCTGTTCATTAGATGTTCCTTCTGAATGCAAAGTGCGCTGGGAACAGCCAGTTATGGCCACCCTTTCCAAAGGACTGTCAACTTCTAGACACAGGGCGCCAAAGACTCAAACCAAGCCAAGGTTGCTGGAGTGGACAAGTGGGTAGGTGGGAACCTCACCTATGCGCCCCAGCCCGATGATGCCGACAGTGCTCTGCGTGAGTCCATAGCCACACATCCACAGGGGCTTCCACGAGGTCCAGCCACCGCTGTGAGGAGAGGAGGGGTGGGTAAGAGGACCCCGCCTTGGGCAAAGATGAGGGCTCACTGCGAACTCACAGACCCAGAACCCCCAGGGGGAGAAGATCCTTCTCTCCAGGTCAAAGGACACACAGTAGCATGAATTACACCCATAGCCACTCAGCACTTTGGATAAGCAGCCGAAAAGACTCTTTCTTTAAAGCCACTGGGGGTGGGGCACCTGGGTGGCTCAGTCGGTTAAGCGTCCGGCTTCAGCTCAGGTCATGATCTCACAGTTCGTGGGTTCGAGCCCCACATCGGGCTCTACACTGACAGCCCAGAGCCTGGAGCCTGCTTCCAATTCTGTGTCTTCCCCTCCCTCTGCCCCTCCCCTGCTTGTATACTTGTGTGCGTGCATGCTCTCTCTCTCAAAACTAAATAAACATGAAAAATTTTTTAAAAAAGATAAAGCCACTGGGGACACAGAATCCAAGGCCTGGAAGGGGTCTTAGAAGTCCTTGTCCCATTTTTCAGATGGAGAAACTGAGACCAGAAAGGGTGCCCCAAGGTCATCCAGCCAGGGCAGAGGTAGAAGCAGCAGGTTGCAAATTCGGGAGCTGGGATTCCAAAACCAGAATTCTCAGCACCCCAGGGAAGCAACACAAAGTAAAGCCATAGCTGCTCCCCGCCCTTGCCCTGGGTGTACAGGGGGATGGCGCCTGCCTTGAGCCACTTCTGATAAGATGCCGACTCCCTGGATAGTAGGGTGAGCAGGATGTGAGCAGGATGTGAGCGGGACGTGCAAGCACTGTGTCTCCTCAGCCGCCTGCTGCCTCCGCCCCAGCTGCACCCCTGGGGCCCTGCATCTGCATGCCTGCTGGCCTCCCTGCAGCTGGAATGCCTACCCCAACTCTGGACACGCAGACACAAGTCCCTGACCCGAAACCTTCAGGCCAGGGTTTTGAACTTTCAGTTTTCAGAAAGGCTGTCTGGTGCGTGTGCAACATTCTACACAACACCCTCAGCTCACGATCAAACACATCGGTGTATCTGCAGCAAAACATGATGAGTGTTGTGGCACCTGGGTGGCTCAGTCGGTTAAGCGTCTGACCCTGGATTTCAGCTCAGGTCGTGATCTCATGATTCGTGAGACCAAGCCCTGCGTCCGGCCCTGCGCTGACAGTGTGGAGCCTGCTTAGGATTTTCTCTCTCCCTCTCTGCCCCTCCACTGCTTGTGCTCTCTCTCTCTCACAATAAATAAACTTTAAAAAAATTAAAAAAAAATAAAAACATGAATGTTTACACTGAGTGAGAAAAATAAAAATCATTAACAGCCTCCTGTCATGTCCAGTCAGGTTTTGCTACCAAAAGGCTTATGAAATAACCTCCAGCTTCAGAGCTTTTGGGAGTCCTGCATCACGAGCAAGGATGGTAGACCTGTCCCTCTAAGTGCTCAAGAGGACGCCACTTCTTGTGTGAAGCCTCTGATCCACACCCCTGCCCCTATTCCTCGCCAACCAGGCACAGCTGATCTGTCCCTCCCTTATCCTCCCCTCTCACGATTTCCCTTCCGTGCCACGATTCCCCCACATTTCTCTTCAGCTCTGCCCTGTACTTCAGGGTGTTGGCCGAGTCTGTTCCCCCCCCGGTAGATGGGACACGGCTGGGGGCGGGGACCACATCGGGGCCTGGGTGACACTGGGTGCTTAGGAACCAGCTCCTGAGCAGAGCCAACTTTCCCCTTAGGGGTTCACTCACTTCCTCACTTCCTCGATGGCTTCTGGCAAGCGGCGACAGGTGGTGAGCAGCAGGGAGACGGCGAGTTCTGCCGTGGCGTCTGTCAGGACATCTGGGGTGTAGCCCACGCGGATGCCACTATGAAGCAAAGATCTGGTGGCAACACAGGCCTCAAGCACCTTCAGCAGTTTCTACCTCTGGGGCATCTCCAAATTGCTGCTCTGCTCCCTTTCTGTGCTGCCCACCGGGAAGCTCCGAGTCGTAAACGCGCCCTCAGGAACGGTCAGCCCTCCTTCCCCTGGTCTCCCACTGGGGGAGGGACACGAAGATGGAAGATCAGGGCCCGGAGTCTGGGGCAGATGACTACTTGGCCTTTCCGAATCTCCTCGTCTCAAGAGGGAAGGAAGAATACCAGCCTCTTCTACTGCAAGGGGTTGTTGTGAGGGTCAAAAACCACGCTGAGTAAGAAAGGGTGCTACCTCGCGGATGTTACCTGCCGTTCCTGACCATTCGGGCTTATCGTAACTGACCCGTGCTCCGTGCACAGATTTTATCGTCGGCCACCTCATATCCCCACCGAAGGGTTGGAAGGATATGAGCAAATAAATATTCTGCTCCCCTTCCGGCTCTGGGGGTCAGCCCTCACCCCGGCCCCCGCCAAATGTGCAAGCTGCGTTTACCGCTTCTTGATTTCATCCAAAGCCAGGTGGTCAACGCCCACGGACATTGTGCTGATGACTTTGAGATTGGCTCCTGTTGTGCAGAAAAAGCATCATCTGTATCTTTCCTCACGGGATTCAAAGCCACAACACTGGAGATATCACAGGGCCATCTGCTTATTATTATTTTCTTAGGATAAGAGGAAAGGCTGACATCTCGGTTCCTTACTTAAAATTCTGAACAGTCTTACTCAACAGATTTGACAATCCTCCTTGACTGCTCAGTGGTGGCTCAGGGACGTGAAGCGGCCTGCCCCAGTCACAAGCTGCCACGTGGCAGAGCTGGGGTTTACCCAGGGGCTTCTGACATGAAGGCCTCCACTCTTACCCACTGGACTGTTCCCCCAGTGAATCCTCCAGTCTCCACTGACCACACCTGGGCCCTGCTGTGGACACTTCTGAGGCATCCACTGAGAAGTGGCTGCGGTGTGACCCTCTCACACCCTCTCCACAGGGCAGGGCACCAGAGAGCTGCAGGGAAAAGCTGGGGCACGGACTGACTCAGCACCGATTCGTGAGGGCCTCCTCCCATCCAACAGCCTCTGAGTCTGAACCTTTCCTCAAAACAACTACATAGGCTGACATTTACCTGGCCCAGGGCTGAGACCTGTGTCTGGGGTTAACACATCCTGGGCACCTGCTGGAGCTTGGCACTGAGATGGTACCTCCCACAGGATACAAATGAGCCCAGAAGGGACAGGGCCTTTCTCGAGATCGTAAAGCAAGGCTGTGGCAGGGCTAGATGAGGGCCCTGAGTCCCAGCCAGGAGAGGAGCAATGCCTGGGCCAGAGGGAGCCACACACAACGGTTCCCTCTGGCCTAGCACAGCAGCGAATGCCTTCAGAACTCAGAGAGGTGGCTGCAGACCTGTGTGGGAAGCCAGCCGCAGCAGATCGGGTGCCCTGCGGGGCCAACACACCCTTGGAATCCTCCCCAGAGTGCACACACCTGCGGCATCCAGGAGCCTCTTGTCCACGCGGTCAGTGAGGAGACAGAGTAGGCCGTGGGCCCCGGCCACACCTCGCTCCAGCTCCTTGTCGGGGATTGGCTCATCCGAGTCCCAGTGCTCCACCTGGCAGCTGAAGACCAAAGAAAGGCCTCTCAGAAGCAGGGGAGCCCCCAGAGGCCCCCAGGCTCCCAAAGGCCTCCCAGGGCTGCGGCTCCCTTTCAAAGAGCCTTCTGCTCACTCTGGCCTCGGGCTGCCTGGGGCTGGCCGAGGAGAGTCAGGGTCAGGTGTGTGGCGCCCTCAGAACTGTCTCCAAAGGGTGGCTGAGGGTAAAGGGCTGTCACAGAGTAGAGGCCACCGAGGGCTGACAAGAGCCTAGACTGAAAGGAGAAAGTCACGGGGACAGCTCTCAGCTCAAAGCAGGGAAGAGCTTTATCACCCTCACCGGCCTCTTGGCGAGGCGGGGGTGGGGTGGGCCGGCACCACGTGAGGCTTGAACGTCCTGTCCTGGGAATCCATGCAGCGGAAAAGTCTCCTACTTGTACTCTGCCAGGAAGGACAAGAGCAAAGCGATGCAGCGCGGAGGGGTTTTAGGGCACACTCCCACGGCAGCTCGTGGGCCGTGGATGTGTTCCCAGTGGTGCTACCCAGCCTCCCAGTCCTTGCCATTTAATTCGGTGCAGCCATCAAGTATGGCAAGACACGGGAGGGCTGCTGGCACCTCCCAGAACACCCTGCTGCCAGGCCAAGCCCTGGCATAGCCCACCCTTCACCCTCCTCTCCATGGGCATGGCACCCAGTGCTGAGCTGTGCAGTCTACGGCCATTACCACCATTGTTGCTTCTGCCTCCCCCCCTTCCTGCTCAGTGCTGGGTCCTTGACAGGTCCCCAGCAAAGCTTTTGTTGCACTGAACAAAATAAATAAATCTCATTTTCACATGTCACTGGGTCCCACCTTCTCCCTGCCTGACACTGGCAGGGCAGACCTGTATGACGGAGTACAGTAAGGCAGAGCTGAGTTCAAATCCCAGCTCACCGCACCAGAGCAGTGTGACTTTGGGTGAGGCACTTAACCTCTCCCAGTTTTCTTATCTGTAAAACAGGAATTACAGTACCAACTCCACAGTATTGCAAGGATTGAGTTTATGCATAGGAAACACCTGAAAAACTGGCATGCAATCTTCAATTTAAGGGTCAGGAAAGGCCCGTGCCAACTGTCCAAAGAGACCAGGCCAGTGACTGCTAAGGTCCCTGACCCTGGTAGGGTAAAGTTTCAAAAGCCTGGATCTTGCGTCACAGGCGGCCTCCCCTCTCCCCAGGCCTTTCCCTTCACCCGCACTGCACGTGCATGGGAATTGCAGGGTCCAGCGTCACTGCAACAGGCTCAGACAAGGCTAGGCCGTAGAGAACTTTCTTTAAGCCTCCCCAAACTCCACGACCGGACCTGCCCGGCACAGCTTGGGAAGTCCGGCAAGCGCAGGGTCCTAGCTCCCCCTGGCCCCTGCCCCACCCCCCTCGCCCCCGGTCCTCCGCACCAAATACAAGTGGGGGGGTCAGGAGGCCGCCCCAAGCCCGCCCGGGCGCGCCTAGAGACGCTGAGTCACCCTGGGTGCGGGGTGCTGGAGATCCAGTGGGGGGGGGGGGGTGTCCCGGGCTCCGCAGCCCCTTCCCCGACACCACCCCCAGCTCCGGCCCGGGGACTCTGCGTGCCGCGGGGGCGAGGGGTTCTTACTCTGCGGCGCGGGCGAGAGCGGCCCAGCCCTCGGGGGGGATCCTGCGGGTGACGAACACCTTCATGAGTCTCACTGGGTTCATCCACCTAGCAGCCGCGCGACGCTGACCGGGACCGCCCGACCGCCGGACCGCCGGACGGAAGCGGGACTTGACGAGAGACGGGGCGGGGCCTCGGAGGGGGCGGGGCGGGGCGGGGCGGGGCCTGGGCGGGCGGGGGAGGGAGATACAGGGAGGTAGGAGGAGTGGGGGTAGAGGACTCAGGAGGGGTGAGGTGGAGGAGATTGCACAGCGAGCAGGGGTGGGGGAAGGGACCCGGTGGGCCGCCAGTGGGGGCTGTGAGTGTTCAGGGAGTGGCAGTGACAGTGTGACTTTTTATGGGGTGTAGCTGTGGGGCCCCCAAGTATGAGCCTCGTGAAGTTGTGTGTGCATGACCAAGCCCTGGTGGAACTGGGACTTGTTCTGGCGGGCCTTGGGGCTTGGTCCCCAGGGCCTCCCTCTGAGCACTCACTGCTGCGGAGGCCCAGGGACTGGAAGGTGTGTCTGGAGTTGGGAGTTGGGGTGGGTAAAGGGGCATCCAGGGGAGAGTCCTGTGTGAGTGTGTGTGGATGTCTGTCAGGATGCCTATAGCTGTCGGAGTGTGTCTGTCCCGAGAGGGAGATGCAGTCAGGGACCATCCTGATTCCCAGAGCCTGACTGTCCTTGCTAGGTCTCTTCCATTATGGTCACACTGTTCCAGGCAGAGGCCTTTGGTCACAGATGAGCTCTGATCCAGGCCTGTGTCTTCTATACTCGGGAGGCTGGACCAGGGCGGTGTGAGTCCAGGCATGGCCTCTTTAAAACCTGATGCATTTCCCCATAGGAAATCCACAGTTGTGAGGGGGAGTTTAATTGGTCATGGGCCACCTGGCAGGCCGGACAACTGCTGACTGGCAAGCTGAGTCCTCTTGGTCAGCTCACATCATCTTTCTAAGCCTCAGTTTCTTCAGCTACAAAATGGGGTAACAAGCACTTACCTTTGAGGGTTACTGTGACCATTAAACAAGCACCGTTTGCATGGCGCCTGGGCCGTGTTAGGTGTCCATCGCATACTGAGGCTGTGGAGGGGAGAGGTGAGGAGCTCAGGCTCTGAAGCCTGGGCTTAAATCCCAGCTCTGCCACCCACTAGCCACAAGTCATTAAACCTCTGTGTGCTTCAGCTTCCTCGTCTGTGAGATGGGGTTAATAGTCATGCTACCTCATGGCTCGTGGAAGAGATGAACCACGTGTGCCAATGTTACCACAGCATGTAACACATGTGGCGGGTGCCTGACAAATAGTAACACGTCCAGGGAAACCCACACCCTGGTGCCCTGAGGCTGGTAGTTAGTTGGTCAGAACTGTAGCTGCAGAAGCCAGACTTAGGACAAGTGGAGGGGGGCGCCGGGCCTAGGAGCACCCAGAGGACAAAAGCCCCGCCTGGCAGTCTCTTCCCCCCCAGTTTTACCTGAATCCATTTCTGCCCCCTCAGGGCCCAGATAGGAAACAGAGACAGGCACAGAGAGGTCACGTGTCCAGCTTGGGGTCACACAGCAAATCACCGGAAAGGCCAGAGTTGGCCCCCTGCGTCATCTGGATCCCTGACCATCTCCCTAAGTAACACATTAATGAATGTCTTACCCCAGAGACCATTATCTGCACTGCTAGGCCACCCCAAGGACAATTTCTAAAACACTTCAAACATTGACACAACAAGGTGTTTTTCTGTCCGCAGACCAGGCCCTCTGGGTGACAGCACAGCCTGTTAATCAATGATGGCACCTGAGCCCAGCTCCTCCTCCACACCAGGATGGGCGGGGACACTGCCTGCGCACCTGGGGAAGGAGGGGGCATGACACCTGAACGGGCCCCCTCCCCCGAGGGAGAGCACCCAGCTGACACTCAGTCAGTGTTAGTGGGTGGTGGGTGTGAGCCAGAACACAGAGCCGCTGAAGGTCCCTGAGGGGGGAACCAGTGAAGTGGCAGAGAGAGGAAGGATCTGAGCGGGAGAGGGTTTCACTGGGGAAAACTAATTGTGTAACAAGTAGCTAATATCGGTGGGGTTCTTATTAAGTTCCGGTCACTGGACGTGGTAGATCACTAATTTAAACGTTGCAACACCCTGTGCGGCATACCATTACTCTCCCACTTCACAGATGAGGAAGCCGAGGGCAAGAACGGTGACATCATTGGCTTAATGTCATACAGCTACTAGGAGGCTGGGCTTGGATTCAAGACCCAGCATCCCAACTCCAGACCCAGGCTGTTAACCACTGTGCCAGCCTGATGGGAGTAGCGAGGGTGTCTTAATCTGTTAGGTCTGCTGTAACAAAATGCCATATACTGGGTGGCCTAAATGGCATTTATTTCATACAGTTCTAGAGGCTGGAAGCTCAAGGTCAAGGCACAGGCAGGTTTACTGTCTGGTGAGGGCTTCTTAATTCATAGATGGCCATCTTCTTGCCGCGTCCTCACTCGGTGGGAGAGGCAATGGAGCTGTCTGGGGTCTTTCTTAAAAGGGCACTGATCTCAGGGCGCCTGGGTGGCTCAGTCGGTTGGGCGTCCGACTTCAGCTCAGGTCACGATCTCGCGGTCTGTGGGTTCAAGCCCCACGTCGGGCTCTGGGCTGACAGCTCAGAGCCTGGAGCCTGCTTCGGATTCTGTGTCTCCCTCTCTCTGCCCCTTCTCTGCTCATGCTCTGTCTCTGTCTCTCAAAGATGAATAAACGTTAAAAAAAAAAAAAAATTTTTTTTAAAAAAAGGGCACTGATCCCATTCATGAGGGCTCCACTCTCATGGCCTAATCCTCCCAAAGGCCTCACCTCCTAATACCATCACATTGAGCATGAGGATTTCAAAATATAAATGGGGTGGAGGGACACAAACATTCAGTCTCTAACAGAAGGTAAAGGGGGCGAGTGGGGAGCTACATCTAAGGTATTGGCTTAGGGGGACTCTTGGAGATGGCTGTCACTTTGATGGATATCCAGGAGGAGGTGTAAGGATTGGGGAGGGGAGAGAGAGGTAGCTATATTCAGGAGAGCTCCCTTGGGAGAGCCCAGGAGGGAGGTGGAGTCTGAAGGTCAGGGAGAGGTGGGGGCTGGAGCCATAGTTTTAGAGTCACCAGCATGGGATGTAGCCTAGGGGACACCTGGGCAACAGAGAGGCAGGGCCACAGTTCTGTCAGGGAGACTGAGATTGAGAGCACACCGAAGTTCAAAATGATAGTAAGAAAAGGAGTTTTTGTAGGGCTTTTATGATTTCACTTTTACATTTAAATCTTGAATCCATTTGGGGGAACCCGGGTGGCTCAGTCGGTTAAGCGTCTGACTTCGGCTCAGGTCATGATCTCCCGGTTTGTGGGTTCGAGCCCTTGTGTCCAGGCTCTGTGTTGACAGCTCAGAGCCTGCTTTGGATTCTGTGTCTCCCTCTCTCCTGGCCCCTCTGCTGCTTGCACTCTCTCTCTCAAAAATAAATAAACATTAAAAAAACTCTTGAATCCCTTTGGAACGTGTTGGAACATTTGCATATGGTTTGAGGAGGGGCTCACCTGAATGTTCTCAGATGGTTAACCAGTTACTCAAGCACTATTTTTAAATGAATGTTTTCTTTAATTTTGGAATAGATCACAAATGCACAAGATGCAAATTCCCAAAGGCACACAAAGGTATAAGGCGGAGCTGTCTCTCCTCTCCCCAGAAGCAGTCACATCTTTCCAGAGGTGTTTAATGTCTACGAGAACACGCGTATGCTTTCACAGAAATGGTCGCACGTGCAAACACTTTGCATCACTTGGTTTTTTACCAAACAGTGGAGCTTGGTGATCATTCCACATGAGCACACGTCAAGCCTCATTCTTTTTATTGATGCAGAGTACTGCACTGCGGGAGTGAACCATAAACAATGAAGAATCCCCTATTAAAGGACAGTTGGGTTGTTTCCCACCTTTCGCTGTCACAATGCCACAAGGCACAACCTTTGGCAGATGTCATCTTGTGCATGTATAAATACAGCTGTAGGATAAATCCCTAGAAGCAAAACTGCTGGGTCAGAAAATAGATGCACTATAACTTTTGACAGATTCTAATAAAATGCTTTTCACAGTTGTTCAATATATCCTCCTACCAGCAATGTACAAAAGCACCTATCTCTCCAGGGTGTTATTTTTTAAAATGATACTTTCCCACACATTTGAAGCCATTTCCTTTTCTATAAACTATTTGTATCCTTTGCCTATGCAGATAAGCTGGGCATCTTTCCCTGAGTGATTTACAGGCACTGTATTGTCCAATAAGGAAATTAGCCCTCTGTCTGTAATATGAGTTGCAAATACGGTCTTTGTCCCAGTTTGTGTTAGTCTTTTGATTTTGTTAATTGTTATTATTATTATTATTAAGTTTATTTATTTATTTTGAGAGAGAGAGAGAGACTGAGAGAAAAAGCAGGGGAGAGGCAGAAAGAGAGGGAGAAAGAAAGAATCCCAAGCGGGCTTTGCACTGTCGGCACAGAGCCCGATGCGGGGCTTGATCTTACAAAACGTGAGATCGTGACTTGAGCAGAGATCAAGAGCTGGACACTGAACCGACTGAGCCACCCAGGTGCCCCTGATTTTATTGATTATTTTTAATGCGCAAATTCTTTATTCCTATGGCTTCTACATTTGGTCACACGTGGCATATTGGGTATCTATTGCTGCGTCATGAATTATGGCTTAAAGCAACAGCAATCGCCGTATTACCATCTCTTACGGTTCTGGACGTTGGCTGGGCTCAGCTAGAGTTTCTTATTTCAGGCTCTTTCATGGAGTCAGATGGTGGTTGGGCTGGAGTCACTCATATGTCGGCTCATCAATGGTGGCTGTCGGCTGGGCCCTCAGCTAGGCTGCTGGGCTGAACGTGCACACTGGACACGTTGTTCAACGCTTTTAATTTTTTTTAATGTTTTTATTTTTGAGAGAGAGAGACAGGGCGTGAGTGGGGGAGGGGCAGAGAGAGAGGGAGACACAGAATCCGAAACAGGCTCCGGGCTCTGAGCGGTCAGCACAGAGCCAGATGCTCAAACCCACGACCTCACGACCTGAGCCGAAGTCGGATGTTTAACTGACTGGGCCACCCAGGCGCCCCTGAGGTTGTTCAACACTCTTAACGAAGCGATCCGTCTTTCCCCCACTATCACATACTGGATGTGCGCCTATTGGAGTCTATTTCTAAACCGTCCTGTTCAGCTCTCTAGCTAGTCTTCTGTGACCAGTCCACGTAAGGCGGTAAAGGGGCTCTGTTGTGCGGTTATTTGTTTCAGTGTACTGTAAGCAGGAGTAGCATAACACAGTGGGGACGCCATCTCAGGGCCCCTTTACAAGCAGAGAGTTAGGTGCTCGTGCCCTGTTTCATTTCTGAGGCTTTTTGAGAACAGGGCTGGCTCGGAATATACGCCTTGGCCACAAACTAGCCAGGCGGTGCCAGGCAAAGCACTTCTGTCTGGTCCTTGGTTTCCAAACCAGAGTGGGGGACCAATCATTGGATGTCACGGTGGTTGGTATGCACCAAGCCCAGGGCCGAGCCTGGGAAGTACGCAGGAAATGTTGACCGAATGGGATTGACTTCGATCCTCACCTCTTAGGGGAAGAAAATGGGCCCAAGTCATGCCCATGTCAGGCACTGCTGCCTCTCCAGCTTCACCCCCGTAGCAATGGCACTTGTCCCCTACAACTCCCTCCCCTGCTCCGGGCCCTGGACCCCTCCTGCCCTTGGTCAGGAGGTATAGGGGACTCAGGGGTCTGGATTAGGTCACCCTAGCTGATGGGTCTGCTCGGCCTTTGGGATCTTTTCTGGCCATCTGGCTTCTACCCCATCTCTAAGACTTGTCCCCACCCTGCCTTCTGGAATCTTCAACCTTGAACCTGAGCCAACCCGGTAACCCTCCTGAGTCCTGACCAACTGTCCTGGGGGCCTGCCTCACTCTCTTCCCCTCTGTTGCCCCCAGGCCTGGCTAGAGTCCAGCCAGGTGGGGGGGGCCCACTGCGGCACCCCAGGGTTGGCCTTGCACCTAGCCCCTTCCACCTCCCCCACTCAAGCACAGAGTGACGGCCGGGGCATGCACCCAGAGACACCTGAAGATGGAAGAGCTGGGGAGCAGCTGCCTGCTGGGAGGCAGGGAGTGTGGCTGCCTCCTGGGCCGTGGTAAAGGGCTGCAAGAGGTAACCTATAGAAAAGTGCCCACGAGGGGCACCTGGGTGGCTCAGTTGGTTAAGCATCTGACTTTGGCTCAGTCAGGATCTCACGGTTCGCGAGTTTGAGCCCCACATCGGGCTCCGTGCTGACAGCTCAGAGCCGGGAGCCTGCTTTGGGTTCTGTGTCTCCCTCTCTCTCTGCCCCTCCCCTGCTCACACTCTGTTTCTCTCTCAAAAATAAATAAACATTAAAAAGAAAAGAAAAGTGCCCATGAGTACCGAGCACAGTGCAGGTGCTCATAAATGCTGGTTAAATCTCTGATTAGGAATTATGTGCTGCCCCCCTGTTCATTCAACAAATGATGGGTAATATTATTCCAACATGTTATTAGAGCTAACATTCACTGTGAGGCAACAGTGTGTCTGTGGCTGTCCTTACCTGTGTTTTACCTCCTTTAATCTCCATAGCAACTCTCTGTTGTGGGTGCTGTTATCGCTCCCACTTTGCAGATGAGGAAACTGAGGCTCAGAAAGGTTAAGAAACCTGCCCAAGATATCACAGCGACTAAGAGGTTGAGCTGATATTTAAATCTAAGTATTGTGATTACCCTCAAGCCCGAGGACGGTGGCAACCATGGCTGGGGCTGAGCAGGGGAGAGCCACTGGGACTGCATCCCCAGACACAGCCCAGGCCTTGACCACTGCTCTCTGCTGCCCCCTCTTAGGGTCTGCACACCTACCAGCAACAACAGCAGTTGGAGATAGCAGGGAACTACTTGGTCGCTCACTCGCTCGATATAGGTGCTCAGCTGCCATTCAGCTCAAAGCCTCAGAGCACCCCACAGGGTACAGGAATCCCTCACTTGGCTGGGGTGGTGAGGGGGGGGAGGGGCTAGGGGCAGGAAAGCCTGCTTCCTGTTCTCTGCCCTGAGACCCCTGAAAGCCTCTCCTCCTTTCAGGATCCCAGGGTTCCCATTTTCTCAGGAAAAGGCCTAATACCAGTCATGCACACCCTAGTAAAAGGCACCCAGTTCTCCTATGGGTACCCACATCTCATTCTAGACTCCATACCGGCTTCATTTGAAATGGAAATCTCATTGCGAGGTCTTGAGTACATCATAAATCTTAGACAAAAAACTTTCCAACAGGCCATCACTCCAAACATAGAAAAGGTGCGGGCAATTCAATTTCCCAAACCAGATGCTGTGCAAACGGGGCCTCGAGTGGCATGTGGAAATACGAGCAGGGCTCCTCTGAGGCCTTGACAAGATACTGCCTCTCTCTGAGCCCCGATTTCTCATTTGAGGAGGTTGCACTGGAGCAGGGATTGGGAAACTTTTTCTGCAAAGAGCCCAAGAGTATATCTTTTAGGCTTTGTGGGCCCTATGGTCTCTGCAGCTCTACTTAGCTCTGCCATGATAGCCTGAACGCAGCCACAGACAAAATAACTATGTATGGATATTTAAATTTGAATTACATGTAATTTTCATGCATCATAAAGTATTACTCTTTAGATTTTCAAAAAATGTATTTAAGTAATCTCTACATCCACATGGGGCTTGAACTCAGGACCCGAGGTCAAGAGTTTCACGCTCTTCTGAGCCAGCCAGGTGTCCTTGGATTTTTTTTTTTTTTTAACAAGACCCTTCTTGTATGAGAGTAGGTGACCAGATTTGGCCCATGGCTGTGGGTCACCCCTACAGCTCTGGACTGGAGCAAAGCTTTTCACTTTAACACGTGCACAAGTTACCTCGGGATCTCGTTAAAATGCAGAGTCTAATTCGGTAGACCTGGGAGAGACCTGAGGATATGCATTTCCTACAAGCGCCCAAATAATGCTGATGCTGTTCCATGGAACACACTTTGATTAGCAAGGGGCTGGGGCAGCTTCCAGCTTGGCCACTCTCTGAGATCCTAAGTGACACTCTGGTTACAGATCCTGCTATTCAGTGAAGAAAAGCTCACTCAGAGGCCTGAACACAAGTGGGGTCCAGCATGTTCTCTTTAGCCTTCACCTCTGTCCCATGTTTCTCTTGCTTTATAAAGTTCCTTATTTTGTGTTTTTTCTCTTACCTCCTGCCATTAGAACATAAGCTTCTTGAGAGCAAGGACCTGGTTGCTTTGTTTACTGCTGTTGTCCTGCAATCTCGCTCATGCCAGGTACTCAGAAAATATTTGTGGAGGAAACGAATAGATGATGCACCCAGCGCCTGGGTGGCCTCCCTCACTGCTCATCCCCGCTGGGACACTGTCCTTGTATCACCACCTAGTGGTCACTTTTGTGTACTGCGGGGTGGGGGAGAACAACGCTCTGCATGTTTTATTCCGACCCAGGAGAAGGCAGAGGCCACTGTGGGCAGGGAGTTGCCCCTTCTGGTGCCCACACTATCTGTGTTCTAGTCAGCTGGCACAGGAGGAGAGCTTTCCTGGAGGAGATGGCATTTGAGCTGAACAAGGAAGGCAAGAAGATTTGGGATGGAAGAGAGAGAGGGAGGGAAAAAAGGCACTTTTGGTAGAACAAATGCCACGAGCAAAGGCCTGGAGGCTGGAAAGCATGGGCATGTGGCAAAAGGGAAGAGAAGCAGAAGCCGCTAACATAGGCAATGGAGGATGAGGCCACATGATGACATGGGAGGAGGGGAAGAGGCCCCAAGGAAAGGGAACTTTTACTTAGTGAATGTTTGGTCCACGCAAGGCACTTCACACACACAAGTTCATTTAATCCCTGGAAAGGCCAGCGAGGTAGATTTTAGGACGCCCCATGTTACAGATGAGGAAACTGAGGCATAGATCAGAGAAGTGACTTGCTCAAGGGTAAGGGGCAGAACTGGATTTGAATTTAGATCATCTGATTATCTCCTCCCTGATGGGAGTGCCTTTCTCTGATTTGTGATTGGAGGGGGGCATGTTGGTGGAGCACATGTAGGAAACTAGGGGCTGGGGTTCCAGACACCCAGAGATGTTTGCTCCTCTCCACTCTCTTGCGTCCTGACAGCACATGACCCAGAAGTCTCCCTCTGTTCAGCTGCATGGTCCTGGAACCTCTCTGGCCACAGAGCACAATAGTTTTAATGACTTATGAGAGAAGCTCAGAGATCTCTTACTCACCCATTACACAGATATGGAACCTGAGGCTCAGAGAGGAAAAAGAACTTCCGTGATGATGCACACCAAGCTAGGTTCAGTGTGGCTTTCATTCTGGCCCCTGCCTGGGCTCCCATCTGATTGCTGGAAACGGATGCTACAAACATCAGGCCTGAACACTAGCCACAGAGGGTAACAGAGGGTTTACTTGGTCCCCCTTGGCCAGCCCAGGCCTTTGGGAAATGTGTTTGAATTTTATTTCCCAGTGAGGCATGTCCCCAGGGATAGGGTGAGTGTTTGATCTGCAGGCAGAGTGCTGGGGCCTGTTTGAGGAAAGAAGGGAGGCTTAGCAGGACTTGCCCCACAGGCTTTCAGGAGACCTTTGGGAGACTCACCGGGGAAGACGGAAGGATAGGGGGGGTCACCCAGTTGTCCCAGCAGACCTGGATCACCTCTGGACTTTCAGCTCTGCTGCAGTCCTGCATCTGGCACAGGAAGCCACGTTTCCCTTTCTCAGCCCCTTGGCCGGCTCTTCTGGAAAGCAGGGGACCCTGGCTTGGGAGACTTGGGCATGGGGGAGCCACCTCCACCCAGGACTGAGCCCAGTTCTGTCAGGCTTCACGCTATGGGATCTTCCCTGCCACACAGTCCTGACAGTGGTCGCTGTTACTATTCCTAAAAAAAAGAACAAAAAACCAAAAACCAAAAACCAGAAACCAAAAAACCCTGAGACTCAGAGAAAAGAAGGACTTACCCAAGTTCACCAAGTTTGAGCAGGGCCTCAAGCCCAGGACAGAGTGACACCAAAGCATTTGACCACAGCACCCATGACTGCCCTGACCCAACCCACTGGCCAACCCCAATGGCTCCTTCTGTCACTTCCCCAGCTATTGATTTATCCATGGCCTCCGTGCATCTCTCGGAGCTTCTGCTTCTGCCCAGACCCCCTCCCTAAGACCCAGGATGTTGGCTGCAAGCCTCTGGCTTTGTGTTAGCACCCCCACCACACACACCCCACTTTTCCCTCTGACCCTCACCACTTACCTGTGCATCTTCCCCACGCACCAGGAGCTGCTACACCAGGGCAAGTACAGGGTGGGGTCCAAGCCTTTGCGAGGCCCAGCGCCCGGCTGGGGAGGCCACTCAGTAAACATGTTGTCTGTGAGTGGACCCCTGCGAGGACAGACACCACTCCCATGGGAAAACTGAGTGTGAGCAGGGGACAGTGACCTGCCTGAGTCACCCGCGATCTCCAGGCAGAGAAAAGACCTGCCCAGGCCTCTTGTTGTCCAGACTCAGGTTCCCTCCACAGGATGACCTGAGCTTAACAGGGCTCCCCCGGCTGCCTGTGGGTCCACAGCCCAGCACCCGGGCCACTGCTCTGCCCGCCAGGTGGCCTGTCACCCAGAGGTCGGCCAAGCCAGCTGCTGTGCAGACACCAGGAATGTGCTTTAGTGGGAACAGAACAGGAGAAGATTACCAAAGATTACTGTAGTCCGATTTCTAGGGCTCCCTGTGGTGGGGGCGCCTTATTTCTGCTAGGGATTTTTTTTTTTTTTTTTTTTTTTTTTTTTTACCAGAGCCAGTTCCTTAATCCTTCTCAGGGTATGGCTGGGACTTCGTAATGAGCTGTAACAGCCAGAGTATTTGGTTCTGTGATCAGGGAAGGACGGTTCATTCTTAAATGAGCTTTCTTGATGGCCAAGCTCAGCTCTGGCCAAGGAGTTGGGGGCGGGGGGAGAGCAGGGCTCCAGGACCTGAACAACAGCAGTGCTCACACAGGACCAGAGGCCAGAGCCCCCTTCAAACCGATGGAGCCACAGAGGCCCAGGGAGGCTGTGAGGTTAGGGGTAGCACAATTCCACATGCAGCGGGACAGTGGCCGCAGCGGGGTGGAGGCAGGGAGAGGGGGCCACCTCCCAGGAGCCTGGGCTAGCCATCAGGCACCTGGGGACCTCAGAACTGGGCCATCCCCACTGGGAAGGTTCCCTTCAGGAGGAGAGGTTGTGTGGGACCTGGCCAGCATCAGCATCGGTCTAGTTTGTAAGGAAGCAGCTGCTGAGGGGATGGTCTGAGAAAAGGAAACAGCAGGACTAAGAGCGTGGAGGTTTTTTCGGTCTGTTCCCCAGAAGCAGGCTCTTAGCTGCGGATGGGACCATGTGCAAGTGATTTATCCAGGAAGTATTCCCAGAATGAGCCTGGAAAGCAGGGGGACACAGGAGAAAGGAGGGGAGGAAGGTAAATGGTGCCATTTCTGTCCTAATGCAGAGGGCTCTGGTGGTAGTTTGTCTCTGGAGTGTAAGCTACATCTCAGGGTCGTTGAAACCCCAGGCAAGGGAGCTGGGCTTCTATTCCCTGCACACGGTCAGTCAGCACCATCCAAGGAGATCTGGGCCGAGTATAGCTTCCTGGAGGAGGGGGCGGCCTGGCCTGGCCCTGTGATGCAGAGCAGGACAGGCAGGTTCTGCGGAGGGAAAGGATGTGAGCAGGACCTGAGGGAGGAGCTCAGGCACACTGCTGGAAGGCCAAGGTTGTCATGTTCTACCTGGATGAGCACCAAGGCCCTAACCCTGATTTAAGACAGGCCAAGGAGATCTAAAAAAGGGGGTGGGGGGGCCACCTGGGTAGCTCAGTCGGTTAAGTGTCTGACTTCGGCTCAGGTCATGATCTTGCGGTTCATGCGTTCAAGCCCCACATCAGGTTTTGTGCTGACAGTTCAGAGCCTGGAGCCTGCTTCAGATTCTGTGTCCCCCTCTCTCTCTGCCCCTCCCCTGCTCGCTCTCTGTCTCTGTCTCAACAATAAATAAATGACAAGGAGGAACATGGAGCTCGGAGGGATGAGTCAGCTCCCTACAGGCTCTGTGTGGAGTTCATTCAACTATTTCAGCAGAAGTCCCATAAACCACCTCTGGAAATCCGTCTCCTCTGCTGCTGTTTGGGCTGAAAACCCTGATCTGGGACGAGAAGGGATAAATAGCTCAGGAGAAGTAGAACGCTCATATTCAGTTAAAACTGTTCAGAAATGAGTTACTGGCCTGACTTGGGGCCCAAGAGGCTGCAGGCTACACCCTGAGAGGAGCCCAGGGCCTGGACGAGCTGGGCGTCAGGTTGGCACCCAAAGGGCAGAGCCACGATTGACTGTGGACAGCCCAGGAAGGTGGATGTGTATTAGTGGCAACTCCTACCCCTTTAGTTGACCCCCATTCCCTTCCCACCCCGCCTCTCTCAGAGCCCCACCTGGACCTCCTGGTCTCCAGCCTCTCTTCCTCCACTTAAATTTCTTGGAGTTGCCAGAGGGTATCCTCTGGAAAGCAAATCTGGTCCTGTCCCTTCTCTGCCTGCCACCTTCCATGGCTCCCCATTGCCCTCAGGAGAAAGACCAAAGCCCCAGTGTTCTGTGTCCTTCCTGGAGACTAAGATGCTTAACCTGCAGGGCTGACAGCAGGAACCTTTGGCCCGAAATCAGGAGTTCCAGCAGCTCCCAGCCCGCAGGCAGCAGCCCAGCTGTCTGGGAAGCAGGGAGGAGCTGCCCCAGGGCCTCCCTCTCCGCTTTGCCTCTGTAATTAATTTATGGAAAGCGTCTAAACTGGAAGTCAACCCAGTCCTGCAAATCTCGTCTAATCTTCTGCCTCCACCGGAGGGAGCAGCGCCCTGGGGGGTGGAGTTTTCCTTCCAGTGATTACATTTAGTTTTATTGGGAGGGGAGGGGGCAAGTCTTTAAAGTCTTATTTCTGCAATCACCTGCGAATGAGGAGACTCCTGGGTGGTAGTTGGTGAGGCCACAGGGGAACTTGCATCCCCAGGAGGGACTTGGGGGGCAGATTCTGGCTCAACAAACTCTGGCTCTACCTTTATGCCCACGTAGGATCGCCTCCACTGCGTCCACCCTGGTCCAAATTCCATCATCTCTGCGGTGGCTTCCTGACCACCTGACCCTGCCTGGGGCCTCTTACGGGCAGCCAGAGTATAGTGGCACTCCTCTGAGAAGCCGCCCAGGGTTCCTGTGTCCCTGGGGGGTCACACCGAAGCCCCACCCCAGTCCACAGAGCCCACACAATTGCCTCTGCCTGCACTCCCTCACTTCTCCCACTTCCCTGGAGTCCTTGATGCCTTATACGCTGTCAAGAGGGCTCCTGCTCCTGCTGGACCCCTGCCTGGCACTCTCTTCCCCGTCCCCAAAGTCTGCACCCTCACTTCCTACAGATCGCACTCTCAGATCAGCCCTTTGCAGACTTCCCTGACCGTATCCCACCAACCATTTCCTATGTCCCTCATCCTGCCTTATTTATCCCCTTCGCACTCACCCCCAATCTGATACCTTTAGTTTTTGTTTATCGTCCAGTTTCCCTCTATTCTCCACCAGCATGTAAGCTCTGAGAGCATGGGATTTATTTGTTCACTGACATATCTCTAGTACCAAGAGCAGTGCCTGCACATATCAGATGCACGATACATATTTATCAAATGAATGAGTGAAGTGCGTCTGTCATTGGACAGAGAGGGTGGGCAGAGTCCCCCAAGGTGTGCTGGGGGCGTCCCCTCTGGGCGTGTGAAGTCTCCCTAAGTCCCCTGTCCGGGTTCTAAATGGAAGTTCCGGCCGCAGACAGCGGCTGGATCACTCAACAGAACTTGAGTTTCTTTTGGTGCAAACACTAGCCCTTCCGGCACCTCCCAGAACCCCGCCCGCAGAGGCTCAGGGAAAGCTTACCCCCTCCCCTCCCTGTCTGACACTACCCCCCCCCCCCCCCCCCCCCCCGCCGGTCTGTTTTGGGTGTCAGTGTCAGGCCAACTCCCCAGCATGCACATGAGTCATAGCCAGAGAGCACCCGGAGCGCCTCTTGCGGGGCCTCAGTCACACACTTCGCCTCACTTAAGCCTCACAACAACCCTCTGAGCCAGTCATTTTACAGATGAGGAAACTGCGGTCAGAGGCCGCAGAAGTGACCTACCCAAGCCCCTCGCTGGTGTCACAAGGCGGAGTGCAGCGGGCTCCTTGGCCCCAAGGCCAGCACCATCAGAGTCCAGTCCATGTTCAAAACCTGTTTGGAGAATGAAGAAAAGGGCAAACTTGAATTTTGGAGCTCCTGAGTGAGCAATGAAAACCCTGTAAACACAGCATGTGCCAACCCACTTCGGGCTGATCTGGGTGGCCTGTCCATGCTTGGCTGAGCCTGGAGATCGTGACTGCCCTCGTGTGCCATTCGGAGAAAGAAAAGGCAGTACTTGGCCTCCCAGGGGTCCAGGGGACCCAGCTATGGGATGTGAAGAACCCGAATGATGGTGCCCATCCCTGGCCCTCAGCTTCCCCCTGGGCAGAGACAAGGGCCAGAAGGGCTGAATGATAAGCTAGAGGTGGGGACAGAGCTGGGAGCAGGACCCTTGCCTCTTAACATCAGTCCTATCCTTGTTCTCAGTCTACCTGCTACATCCATAATGTCTATATCCCTAGGAACTGTGTCTTTGTTTCCTCATCTGTAAAGTGGGGAAATTGTACCAATCTAAGAGAATCAAAGGTTAACTGAGATAACACAAGAAAGTGCCTGGCAGAGAGCAAATTCTTAGTAAGTGGAGCATATGGCTATTAGCTGGTTCCAGGAGGGGCACATACATTGCATTGCCTCTTCCTTCCCTGCCTTACAAACGGGTCTCACAGGCCCGAAGCTGCAGATTTGGTAGTTAGAAGAACATTTATTTGTTTCAGGGAAAAACAATTAAAATAAAAGTGCCCAAATGGTGGAGATGATGTGGCAAAACTAGCACAGTGTGGGAGCATTTTGTAAGCATCTTCATTCAATTTTAGAGAAAGAGGGAGTGTGTGGGGCAGGGAGGGGGCTGCGCAGAGAGAGAATCTCAAGCAGGCTCCCCAGTCAGGGCAGTGCCTGACGTGGGGCTCGATCTCACAACCGTGAGATCCCGACCTGAGCCGCGATCGAGAATTGGACGCTTAACCAACGGAGCCACCCAGGTGCCCCACGCAAGCATTTTAAATGTGCAAAGCAAATACCTTATGAAATGGTGACTACAATCAAAGGCTCATTTTGTCTGAATTCTCCCACCTTTCAAAACGTACGTCAAGAAACAAATAATTTTGAAGCTGTCCAGCTAAGAGAGCTGTCAACTGGATTTACAATATTGCCAGGTAGGGCATTTCTTAACCCGGCAAACAAATACCCATGCCTCCTTTCATCTTTTGTCAGGACTAGCCTTGAACTTGGTGCATTTGTTGCTGTTGCTTTTCAACGAAAGGGAAACTGAGGCGCCAGGGCCTTGGGACTCATGCAGGAGACCACCTTGCCGGCCAAGGAAGAGCCGATGGAAGGCCCTTGTTTGACCTTCTTCTGGGAGGTGGGGGCCGGCAGGTTGTCGGTGGCTGCACTTCCTGAGGCAGTAGGCAGCGCGGGGGTGCAGGTGAGCATAAGACCTGTGACAGATCCTCTTGTCGCAGTTGCATTTCTGGGCCAGCTGGCAGAGATGACGGTGACGCCGGAGATGATGTTCACGACGGAGACGATGCCACCCCACAGGCGCGCCAAGGGCAGGGTGGACTCTTTGTGGGTAGTGCAGTCTGCCAGAGCGCGGCCATCTTCCAGTTGTCTGTCCACAAAAATCAGATGCTGCTGGTCAGGCGGGATGCCCTCTTTGCCTTGGACGTTGGCTTTGACATCCTCAGTGGTGGCCCTGCGCTCAACCTTGAGCGCGATGGTCTTGCCCGTCGGGGTCTCCACAAAGATCTGCATCTCTGCGTCTGCCACAGGCAGCTGCCCCCAAACTGCTCCACCATCTTTCAAATTTGGTGCATTTCGAACGATGCGGTAGCCGGAGTAGACCCTTCTTGGCATAAGACGTAGTGATTCTATATGCACCTACGTGTCACCAGGGCCAACCATTTGGGAAACAGCACTTTGACAAAACACACCCAGAACCATAAGGGCCCCTTACGCACTTTGACTAGTTATTTATCCTAATGAAATAATTCTTAAAAAGCAAAGCAAAATTTGAACACGTAAGGGTGCTACTCACAGGGTTGTTTGTAGTTCAAGAAAAGGTAAACACACTCAATTTAGAACAGTAGGGGGATGATCTAGTAAATACACCTGAGTCCTTCATGATCCTTCAGCCAATAAAAATGATCATTTTGAAGACCACAGGATGATGTTTACATTCAAAGGTTTCATATTGAAGGAGAAAATGGGAAACTGCACAGAGATTCTGGTCTCTAACTGTCAGGGCGGTTTTCTTTGCTTGATTTTTGGTTCTTACAACAGCGCTGAAGGAGATAATACAGGGCTGTTATTTCTTCTCCCGTAGAGACACCCCACATCAGGCCTCCAGCCTCGGGGGTGAGAACGCAAAGCCCCTTTGCTGAGGCAGTCCCCAGCTCCCAGGTGAGGACAGTGCAAGACAAAACACCCCGTTCTCACTCACTCTTCCCCATCTCGTGTAGGGGAGGTGGTGCTGGGCGGCCCCTTCCTCTCTCTCAGGCTGGGGTTTCCCCCAGGCAGATCTGGAAGACCCCCAGTCCCAGGCCCCAGCCTGCTCTGAGCTGGCTTATAGGAAGCCCCTTCTACATACTTGACCCATGAGATCATGTGGGAAAACCCTTAGAAACTCTAATACCCACTGCAGGTGTTTGTTGTTCCTATTACTAAAAAAAAAAAAGGTTGTAATGTGAAATTTTTCCATCATGCAAAAATTGTTGCTCATCATATAACAAACACTCCCATCTCCATAGCCCAGCTTAGAAGATAAAACCTCACAGGGACACTTGAAGGTTCCTCGCACTCCTTTCCTGATCCAGTGCCCCACCTTTGTCACAGAGGTAAACCAAGCCAGAATTGAGTGTTTATCCACAAACGTTAAGTTGTATTGTTTTGCATGCTTTTAAACTTTGAATATGTGGTTTCCTACCATCTAGCATTCATTCAACAAGTTCACTCAACAAATATTTATTGAGCACCTGCTGTATGTTAGGTACCACTCAAAGCCCTGGGAATATCAGTCAACAGAACAGACAAGATCACTGTTCTCATGGCGTGTATATTCCCGTGGGGTACCCCAAACGGGAAGCAAAATTTATGAATTATAGGTGAATTCTATAATATGGTAGAATCAGAGGTGCAAAGGAGAAAAATAAAGTCAGAGGGGTGAATGTTGCAATTTTCAGTAGAATCATATCCTTCTATATCTTGCTTATTTACTCAGTCTTACAGTTTTCATTTTTATGAATGCACCAATTTCATTTATTCCCTTGTTAGTAAACATTTAAGATTTCTTTTTCTGTCATTATAAACAATATTGGCATAAGCATTCCTATAAATATCTCTTTGTGTGCATTTGGAAGATCTTCGGGAGCATGTACCTGGCATAGAATACAGGCACCTTGTATACAATCGCCGGATCCAGGGCATCTTGGACTTAACTTAGCCAGGTGGTGCCATTGGCTCCCCACGGTGGTCATACCAGTGACTCTCGCCACCGATGTGTGGGTGTTCTGGTTACTCCATCTCTTGTCCACTATTTGGTGGTGTCAGATTTTTAAAAATACTTGCTAACCTGGTAAGTATAAAATACTGTATTTTTGTTTAAATCTGAATTTCCCAGATGGCTATGAAGGTTGAACATATTTTCCTAAGTTTACTTACCATCTGTGTTTCTCTTCAATAACAAGGAATGTCACTGACTTTTGCCCATTGATTTTATATCTAGTGATGTTGCTAGCTAGCAATTGGTCTAGAGCTTCCTTTGGGTTTTCTAGATAGACAATCCTACCATTTCCAAATAATGAGTTTCTCTCTTTCTTTTCAAATGTATAATACCATTGATTTATTTTTAAAATTTTATTAATTTATTTAAAAACTTCTGCCATTAAATATATTAATTTATTTGAGAAAAATAAATTTAAAAAGATAAGGTTGAATTAAAAAGGTAACAGTGAGCATCCTTATCTTTTCCTGATTTTAAAGGAAATGTTTCAGGGTACCTGACTGGCTCAGTCAGTAGAGGATGTGACTCTTGATCTCAGGGTTTTGGGTTTGAGCCCCACGTTGGGTGTAGAGATTACCTAGAAATAAAATATTATAAAATATTTAAAAAGGAAATGCTTCTATTGTTTACATATCAAGTAATATTTCCTTTACTTTTCTTTTTTTTACATTAAGGAAATTTTCTTCTATTTAAATCTGCTTAGAGGTTTATCATCGGTCAGTACGGGCATACCTTGTTTCGTTGCTCTATTGCAATACACAGCTTTATTGCAGTTCACAGATACCGTGTTTCATAGAAATTGAAGGTTTGTCCCAACCCTGTGTCAAGCAAGTCTATTGGTGCCATTTTCCAACAACATCTGCTCACTTTGTGTCTTCGTGTCACATTTTGGTAATTCTTGCAATATTTCAAACTTTTCTATTACTATTTTATTTGTTATCGTGATCTGTGATCAGTGATAATGACTTACTGAAAGTCAGATGATGGTTAGCATTTTTAGCAATAAAGTATTTCTATTTAAAAATTTTAAAAAATATTTATTTGTATTTGAGAGAGGGGGCGGGGAGGGAGAGGGGGACAGTGTGCAAGTGGAGATGAGACAGAATCTGAAGCAGGCTCCAGGCTTTGAAGCATCAGCACAAAGCCCAATGCGGGGCTTGGACCCATGAATTGAGAGATCATGACCTGAGCCGAAGTCAGACACTTAACAGACTGAGCCACCCAGGCACCCCAGAAATAAAGTATTTTTAAATTAAGTTATATGCATTATCTTTTTAGACATAATGTTACTGCATACTTAGTAGACTACCGTGTAGTGTAAACACAACTTTTATATGCACTGGAAAACCAAAGAATTAATTTGACTCATTTTATTGTGATATTGGCTTTATTGTGGTGGTCTGGAACCAAATCCACAATATCTCCCAAATATACCTGTATATACTTTCACCAAATGCCTTTCTGCATCTATTTAGATGGTTGTATGGTTTTTCTTCTTTAAGCTATTACCTTTATATATTTATATAATTTATAAAGGTAAATTACCTTTATCGATGTTCAAATATTAACCTATTTTTGTATCCCTGGGATAAACTCAACTTGGTTATGGTATGTTATCTTTTTTATACACAGTTGTCTTATTTTAATAATATGTTATTTAGGATCACTACATCTACATTCATGAGTTACATTGGCCTGTAATTTTCCTTTCTCATGCTTTAGTTGTCTAATTTTGGTATGAAGATTATACTGGCCTCAAAGAATAAATTTGGGAGTATTCCTTATTTTTCTATTCTGTGAAAGAATTCATATATGATTGGGATTATCTATTCCTTGAAGTGTTGGTAGAATTCACCTATAAAACCATCTGGGCCTTGAGTTTTCTTTGCAGGGAAGTTTTTAATTATCGTTTCAATTTCTTTCATAGTTTTAGGACTATTAAGAATATTTTTTCCAATTTTGGTGGCAGTTTATTTCTACTAAGATTTCAAATTTGTTGGCCTAATGTCTTTGATAGCATTCTTTTATCTTTTTTATTTTAATTATAATCTTATTTGAGGGGCGCCTGGGTGGCTCAGTCGGTTAAGTGTCCGACTTCAGCCCAGGTCATGATCTCGCGGTCCGTGAGTTCGAGCCCTGCGTCGGGCTCTGTGCTGACAGCTCAGAGCCTGGAGCCTGTTTCAGAGTCTGTGTCTTCCTCTCTCTCTGTCCCGGTCATGCTCTGTCTCTCTCTGTCTCAAAAATAAACTTAAAAAAATTAAAAAAAAATTATAATCTTATTTGAGAATATAGCTACATGAAAAGACAAAATCTTCAGATATTTGGCTGTCTTTATCTTATCTTTTAAACCTCCTCTTTAACTATAGTCATGTTATTCTTTTCATTTATGATGTTACTTCTGTTTCTTTTCCTTGATCAGTCTTTCCCAAGATGTGTCTGTCTGCTCAATGCAGAGGATCGACTCTTGCCTTTGCTGGTCTCTATTGCATTTTTGGTTTTTATTTTGTTGATTCCATTTTGTTTTGTAGCATCTCCTTGCTTATATTGTTTCTTAGGTTGGACACTTAGGTCATTAATTTGCTCTGAGGGTATTTGCCTCTGGCTGAACAACAGCTGGTCTTGAGGGCACTGTGTATGGGGGACCCTCCACACAAAGGAGGCCTCCAAAGGCCTACCCTTGGCGTAATCTTCTTTCTTCCCCAAACTCTGGTAGAATGATTTAAAAAGGAAAAAACCCGAGAGGAAGAGAACAATAGAGGGATCATCAGCCACAGCACTTCGGAAGTTGGAAAGTAGATGGATTTAACAGGCCCAAGAAACCAAATCCCGAACTTGAAAAAGAAGCTGATTTATACCACAGACCAGGAAGTGGCCCGGGAACCAGGCATGCCAGTTGTCTCAGAGCTGGGAACTGGGGTTAATAGGGGGTGGGGGGACAGAGGAAAGATCCTATATGTTTGCAGAGAACAAGTAGATTGTAGGCAAAGGATTATGGCTCAAAATGGCATTGGATTTTTCAAAAAACATCATTGGAAGCCAGAACACGATGGAGTAGTAATATGTCCAACATTTTGAAAGAAAGAGTTTGTGGTTAAATTGGTGAGATATATTAGCAAACTAAGTCAATGACAAGAACAAGTTAGTTATTAATTCCAGAGGAAAAAACATAGTATCCTTTACACCTCATTAAATGACCATAGATTCACAATCATACTTAGGCAAATAACTAATACTGATCTGATCAGAATTACAAATCACTGTATTGGGAGGCTGATGATGGACGCAGGAAGAGGTATGTGCATGTTTTGTGGGGTGTGTGTGTAAGGGCAGGGGGTTGGAGAGAGACCAAATCCTCCCTTTCCATGATGAGAAATCATTAGGTAATGCCCAAACCTGAAAAATCAAGAAGTAGCAAACAAATGTTATTTAGAGAAAATACTGTAAATAACAAAAGAACTGAAAGCAGCATTTCTGGGACTGGGAAAGAGATGGGGGAAGGCTGGCAGTGGGGGTGGGGTGGGGCTGCAGGGAATTGCTAATTTCCATAATAAACCATGTAGAATTCTTCAAATTTTAAAATTATGTGCACGTATAATTTTCAACAAAACTAAAAAAAAAAAAAAAACCCATGATTTGCAGCCTCATACATATGTATATCTTTAAGATCTCTTCATGCCAAGCCCCTTCCCCTCCCAATAGATTCCAGAAGTGGCACTGCTGGGTCAGCAGGCATTGTGGATTTAAGATCTCAGCCACAGCGCTGAAACACCTTTATCTTGCAAACACCATTATCAATTTTCAGATCTTTGCCCATTTGGTGGTTAAAAAAAAAAGCCATCATACTGGAATTTTGATTTGCATTTCTTTGACTACCGAATAGTTTTATATTTAGCCATTTTTTAGTTCTTCTTTAATTTCCTGTTAAAGTTCTTTGTCCGTTTTTATCTTGGAGTGTTCATCTTTTTCACTATTGATTTGTAAGGGCTCTTAAAATAGTAAGCCTACTAATTCTTTATCACACATATTACAAATATCCCTTCCCACCCCTCTGTAGGTCCTTCTGCTTTTAATTTTCTTTTTGATGTGAGGGATTTTTCATTTTTATATAATTGAGCCTATCTTTTATGCTTTTTGCCTTTGGGGTCACTGCTGAAAAGTCCGTGCTCATCCATAAGCTATTACAAACACAGCATTTCTTGTAATTTCATCTAGTATATATTTCATTACTTCTAAGTTTTTCACATTTTAAATCTCTGAAATCGGGGTGCCTTTATAATCACTGGAGCTCAGGTGGTAGTCACACATCAGAATGTGCAGAAAGTGTCCGTGACTTGTAAAAAAATGTCTTGGAGGGGCACCTGGGTGGCTCATTCAATTAAGCATCTGATTCTTGATTTCAGCTTAGGTCATGATCTCATGGTTCTTGGGATCAAGCCCCATGTCAGGCTCTGTGTTGACAGTGTGGGGTGGTTGCTTGGGATTCTCTCTGTCTCTCTCTCTCTCTCTCTCTCCCCCCCTTCCCTGCTCCCTTGTGCACTCATGTTCTCTCTCTTTCTCTCAAAACTAAATAAGCATTAAAAAAAAGAAAAATTGGGGAGGCAAGAGTGAAGCACTCTTAGCTGTATTTATCACCTGTTTCCTTTTTTCTCCAGGGCAGAGAAGTAGACTATACCTCCCAGGCCTTCTTGCTGTTAGAGGTGTCGTGGCTGGGTCCTAGCTGTTGGATTGTGGGTGAAAGTGATGTATTGGGCTTCTCTGCTGGGCCCATCAAACTTCCCATAGGATTCTTTCCTGTCTTTCTTTGGTTTGCCAGTAGAGGCTGTAGCAGGGGTGTTAGGCAATGGCAGAGCCAGAAGGCAGAGAGAGTTTCAGTCCCCAGGAGGCAACATGGGAGGTGCCTGCTGACCAGGAATCCTCATCGTTCTTTGTGTGAATTAGTAATAAACTGTTATTGTGTTAAGCCTTTGAGATTTGGGTTTTTGTTTGTTATAGCAGCTAGTATTGCTGATTCCTAACTGACAACCCTTGTCTTAATTCTGACTCGAATCTGAATCCCTTTAGACTAGAGCTTAGTGTTTGTCATTGAGTGTAAGTATGATGTTGATTCTTGATTTTAGATAAATGCACTTTATCTTGTGTTCTTTTTTTTTTTTAATCAAATCTTGGTTTGGAGTTATTCTAAGTGTGTAAAACTAATTGGAAAACTTTTAGTTTTTATCTGAGCTCTGGAAAAGGTTAACTAGCATAGGCATTAGCTGTTACATGAAACTTTGACAAGATTCATCCTGAGAACTTCTTGCATCCTTTTGCAAGAGAACTGCTTTAACAAGCTTTACTTTTGCTCCTTTTTCAAATTATTTTTTAAGACTTTATTGCTATTATTTAAAAATTAGTTTTTATTTTAGAAAGAGAACACAAGTGGGGGAGAGGGGCAGAGAGAGAATCATATATATATATATATATATATATATACACACATATATATATAAATATGTATATATATATATGTTTATTTATATACATATATATACAAATATATACATATATATACATATATATAAATATGTATATTTATATATATATAAATGTTTATTTATATACATATATATATACATATATATATATATATATATATATATATAAATGTTTATTTATTTTTGAGAGAGTGTGAGCTGGGAAGGAGCAGAGAGACAGGGAGACAGAGGATCTGAAGCAGGCTCTGCACTGTCAACGCAGAGCCCGATACAGGGCTCGAACTCACTAACTATGAGATCATGACCTGAGCTTAAGTTGGATACTAAACCAACTGAACCACCCAGGTTCCTGAGAATCCTTTTTTTTCTTTAAGTTTATTTATTTTGAGAGAGAGAGCGAGAGAGCAAACAAGAGAGAGAGCGAGAGAGCAAACGAGAGAGAGAGAGAGAGAGAGAGAATCTCAAGCAGGCTCCACACTGTCAGTGCAGAGCCCAATACAGGGCTCGATCTCAAGAATGGCGAGATCATGACCTGAGCCAAAATCAAGAGTAGGACGCTTAACTGACTGAGCCACCCAGGCGCCCCAAGACTTATTATTATTTTTTGAAGTTTTAGGTTTACAACAAAATTGAAAGGACAGTAGAGAGTTCCCATATACCTCTTGACCCCACACATACAAACCTCCCTCATTATCTATGATTCACCAGTATGGTACACTTTCAACCAAGGATGAGCCTCCACTGACACATCATTATTACCTAAAGTCCACAGTTTACATTAGGGTTCGCTCTTGGTGTTGCACATTCTGTGTGTTTGGACAAATGTATAATGACATGCATCTACCATTAGAGTATCATACAGTTATCTTCATTGCCTTAAAAATCCTCTGTGCTCCGCCTATTCATCCCTCCTGATCTGCCCCCCACCCCCACAACCACTCATCTCTCTACTGCCTCCAGAGTTCTGCCTTTACCACAATGTCATATTGTTGGAATCATACACTGGGTAGCTTTTTCAGATTGGCTTCTTTCACTTAGTGATATGCACCAAAGTTTCCTCCTTGTCTTGATAGCTAATTTCTTTTTAGTGCTGAACACTATACCATTGTCTGGATGCACCACAGTTTACTTATCCATTCACCCACTCAAGGACATCTGTCTGGGTGGCTTTCCGGTTTGGGCAATTCTGAACAAAGCTGCTATAGACATCCACGTGCAGCGTTTTGTGTGGACGTAGGTTTTCAACTCCTTTGGGTAAATACCAAGGAGCTCGAATGCAGGATTGTACGGTAAGAGTATGTTTAGATTTGCAAGCAACTGCCAAACTGTCTTCCAAAGGGGCTGCACCATTTTCCATTCCCACCAGCAGTGTATGAGGCTTCCTGTTACCACATCCTCACCAGCATTTGTTGTGGTCAGTGTTCCAGATTTGGGCCATTTTAATAGGTGTGTGGTGGTATCTCGTTGTTTTTTTTTTAATTTTTTTTTAACGTTTATTTATTTTTGAGACAGAGAGACAAAGCATGAACAGGGGAAGGGCAGAGAGAGAGGGAGACACAGAATCTGAAACGGGCTCCGGGCTCTGAGCTGTCAGCACAGAGCCCGACGCGGGGCTCGAACTCACAGATCGTGAGATCATGACCTGAGCCGAAGTCGGACACTTAACCGACTGAGCCACCCAGGCGCCCCTCTTGTTGTTTTAACTTGCATTTCCCTGATGACCTATGATGTGGAGCATCTTCCCATATGCTTATTTGCCATCTGTCTGTCTTCTTTGTTGAGGCGTCTGTGAAGGTCTTTGGGCCATGTTTTAATTGGATTGTTTTTTTTTCCTTATTGTTAAGTTTAAAGATTTTAAAGAGTTCTTTGTATATTTTGGATGCAAGTCCTTTATCAGATATGTCTTTTGCAAATCGTTTCCCCCAGTCAGTGGCTGGTCCTCTAAGTCTCTTGATATTGTCTTCCCTAGAGCAGAAGTTTTTGATTTTAATAAAGTCCAGCTTGTCAATTCTTTCTTTCATGGATTGTGCTTTTGGTGTTGTATCTAAAAAGGTATCATAATATCCAAGGTCATCTAGGTTTCCTCTTCCAATTAATTATTTTTCCCTTAGTGGTAAAATATAAATAATAGAAAAAGAAAGTCCTACATAATTCTACTTCTACCAGGGATGAATATTGATAGAATTTGGTGTATATCCTTTCAAATATGCACTCCCATTCTCACATTTATTTACATAAATGGGGCCATTCTCCACATACCAATTTGCAATCTGGTTTTTGTACTTAATAATATATCATACATATTTTCCAATATAGTATATTTAATTTTTATATATTTATTTTTCAGTTTCCAAAAGTAACATATTTTCATTATATAGTTCAAATATTACAGAAATATACAATGCAGAAAGTGAAACTTTTCCAGTTTCTTCAATGGCATCTTTATGCTTTCTACCTCTTTCTGAGTCAATCTTGTAAATATTTATTTTCATAGAATATTATCCATTTTGTAAACCTTTCAAATCCATTGATATAATCTTAAAATCTATTCACTTAGCATTAAAAATAAATCCCCACCATACTTAAGATCTATCACTTTTCTTTGTGTCCATCCGAGGAATTCTCCCCACAGTTCTCTCCACCTTCTCCACCTTCCCACATCAACCTCCTCTTCAAGGTCCTGCTAAAATGTGGCCTCCAAGTTCCTTGGACAGACTTAGTCTCCCTCCACCCCTGCCCTTTCTACAGCATGAAATTTGTACTTCTCACTAATGCACCTCAACACCACTAGAGGCAGCTGGAGGGAGCGGAAAGAATGTGGCCAGAGCTGGGCTTGAGTGTGAGCCTTGCCATTTTCTAACTGGGGACTTGGGCCCTTATTTAACCTATCAGTGCTCTCATCTGTAAAATGGGATAATGATCATAACTACACCCCAAGGTTAAGGTGAGTATTAAATGGCACCCTGCGTGAAAGGTCCCTGGTGCTCATTATTCTATGTGATGTGTGAATGTAGCCTTTGCCAACTCCCAAGGCAGGGTCCAGAGCCAGGGTCTCAGTAGCCCCAGGAAACACTGACTTAAAATCCACAAAGGAAGCCTTGAGAGGCCATGTACACAATCTGGCAAGTGGGTGCAAACCACCCCACGGTTGGTTTTCCCTTCTGTTCGACAAGCCCTAAGGTGCCTGGCGGGCCCAGGAAACTGAGTGAGGGCTGATTTCTCAAACTTTCATGGGCTGCCTCTCTTGACCTCCAGCCCAAAGAGTGGAAGAAGGCCAGAGAGGTGGTGAGTAAATATTGGTTCTGCTCAAAAAATTAAAAACAGAATTACCATATGATTCAGCAATCCCACTTCTTGAGTATATACGCCAAAGAGTTGAAAGCAGGGACTTCAAGAGATGTTTCTATTCATAGCAACTTTATTCACAATAGCCAAAATAGGGACTTAACCCAAGCGTTCCTCAATGGACGAATGGATAAACTAAGTGTGGTATATGCACACAAAGAATATTGTTCAGCCTTAAAAAGGAAGCCTTAAAAAAAATTGTGACACAAACTATATAACATGGATGGACCTTGAGAACATGCTAAGTGAAATAAACCAGTCACAAAAAGACAAATACTATATGATCCCAGTTATATGAAGTCCCTAGAGTAGGTAAATTCATAAACACAGAAAATGGAATGGCAGTTGCCAGGGCTGTAGGAGGAGGGTTATTGGAGAATTATTATTTAATGGGTACAGAGTTTCAATTTTGCAAGATGGAAAGAGTTCTGGAGACGGATGGCGGTGATGGCTGTACAACACTATGAAAGTAACTTAACGCCACTGAACTAACTACACACCTAAAAATAGTTAAGATGGTAAATTTTCTGTTATGTGTATTTCACCACAATTAAAAAAAAAAAATGTGTTTGGGGCCTTCTAGTTGCCCAAACTGGGGATTTCCAAGCCGCCGCCTAGAGAATTGTGTCCAAGTGGGCACCAAGGGCACAGAGCCCTTGTGCCTGAATCCTGAGCTTGCTCCCCACGACCTTCTCCACGTGGCAAATGCCAAGAAGATAGGATCCTGTGATGTCCGAGTTTCTTCCCGACTCTGATGAACTAAGATGAGAATTAGAGAGAATGGAAACGTGGGTTTTAAAAAAGTAGATAGAGAATTAAAAATACAATTGAAAATCACGCTCACTGTTTCAAGATTAAAAACATTCTTTAGAAACTGGGCTTTATTAGCCGACATGCTTCCTGCATTGTGCAGGAGGGAGGGAGCCGGGTCACCGGCGCTCTCTGTAGGGGGCAAGCAGGTGAAATGATTATGAAATATGTCAAATAAATGGTCCTTTTTTCTCCCCAGGAGATAAGGAAAGGTAATTTGGTCTGTCAGTCGCGCACACAGAAGACGTCATGGTCAACTGCATTAATACTGAATACTTTGTCCAGAGTCACAGAGCTAAAAGAAATTACAGAATCTTTCTCCTGTGAATTCTGGCATGACTCTCAGCAGACCTTTCCCCACCTGAATTCACAAGAGAGATGAATAATAAAACGTAGGGCCTGCAGTGGGATCCAGAGCCACGGCAGGCTGTCCGGGCATGGTAGCCAGAGCCGGGCTGCTTTCTTCTGCACCTGAGACCCCCTCTCACAGCCTGCCCCCCAGCCTCCCTTGTCACCATGCCCTTCCTGGGTCCTGTGTCAGCCAGACCAAACCCTAGCTGTTTCCTCGTAGACTTTGCCCTGTTCCTCCCTTACCAGCACTCTGAAAGCCCACTTGTCCCAGCCAGTCCAAGATCCCCCACCCACTCTCCTCTGCTAGCCCTCCCCCTCCCACCCACCCCACGAGCTCACTTCTTTCTGCATCTGGTAGTGGAATGTTGTGCCCAGATCTTCTTCCCCTAAACACCCCAGACCTCCTAGAGGAGAAACAGCCAGGCAGCCTCCCCTCCCTTTCCAGTCCGGGATCTGGCACTTTTCGGTGGAAGGGATGAGTTCATGAGGTCCCTGAAAGTTTTCTCTTCTATAATCTAACAAAAAGATGTATATGGTGCGTTTCTTCTTCTCTTTCTTTCTTGTTTTGGAGTTGGTGGTGGCAAAGGGATGCCGGCCAGGCTGGGGCGGACACCAGGGTGCTCTCTGAATCCTCTGTCAAGTTGCCGCGTTACAGGCGGCAGTCTTCACTTTCAGCCCCTGCAGCAGGGGGGGCAGGGAGCCTCGCCCCCAGAGCCTCCTCCAGCGGCTGGACAAAGCCCCTTCTTTCTTCTGCTTTTGCAGACTTGTCAGTCTCTGGCACAATTAAACCTCTTTCGACAGAGTTATATTCCCTCATGTAATAAGTACTGCATTATTTCTAGAATGTTTTACCCAATTAATTTTATTATCAGTTAATTATGTATTAACATTTTAAGAAAATGAGTATTTGCCCAGCTACTTAAACTAAATCATTAAATATGTATTTATTCCTCTTTTTTTTTTTTTTTTTTAAATGCACGTCTGTTATCTTCTGCAGATGTAGAAGACACGTTTGGAGCCATCTGGGCCTCCAAAACAGACCCTGTACAAAGGTGCCTTCTTGGCTCCAAGAGCAAGGCTTGTGGGAAGGACCTGGAGTGTGAAGTCCACAGCAGGCAGCAGAGACCGGAGCCTCACTGGTGAGTGGGGAGGGCCACTGTCACACTATCACAGCTTGGCAGAATTTGGGATGAGGGGAGGCGGGTGCAGCCGAGAGCCACACACATGAGAGGGTGTGACTGTGAAACCAGTACAGGGAGGATTATGGCTTTAAGAAATAAAGCTCCTCTTGCCCCTTCTGTGTGGTTTGGGGAAGCCTCCCAGAGGATAGCAGACCTAGCCCCCCGGGACCCAGACCCACACGGGCGTTTGTCCTTGGGCAGGTTGGCAGGCTTAAGTGGGCTCCGTTCCCTGGGTTTATAGTAAGGAGGTGGTGCCGTCTGGTCACCGGAGGCCCCTCTTGCCCTGGCATGCTGTCAGCCTGGGAATCACACAGAGGTTGCTCCAAATCTCCAGTCTACATAGTGAGGGGAGGTGACCACGATTCCAGCTCTAGGACGCATGGTCAGGGAGACGCAACTCTCTCCTAGTGTTCCCTGCGGATGGAGATGCCCAGGAACGGGCTACGCCAGGAATCGGCAAAGTGAGGCCTTGGGCCAAACCCTGCCAGCTACTTATTTCTGTATGGCTTGCGGGCTAAGAATGGTTTCCCACATTTTGAAATGACTGGAAAAAAATCAAAAGAAGGAGAATATTTTGTGACACACAAATGTTATATAAAATGACAGTGTCTATAGACAAAGTTTTATTGAAACAGAATCAAGTTCATTCATTTACACACTGTCTGTGGCACTTTTGTGCTACAACGGCAGAGTTGAGTGGTTGTGACAGACTATGTGGCCTGCAAAGCCTAAAATATTTACAATTTGGCTCTTTACGCAGAAAAGTTTGTCAACTCCTAATCTACAGTACTTTTCTGTGAGAGTTACAAGGGGAATTTTCTCTTAACTAGATGCAATATTCCAGTTGTTTGTTGTAGTGAGATTTGGATATAATTCACTTAATAAATGCCTAAGCACTTTCTTGGTTGGGTCACTGAGTAAACAGAGATAAATCAGATCTAGTCCCTACGCCGAAGACAGGCAGATGTATATTATGTAAAATTGCAATATAGAGGGATCAGCTCCACAATGTATCTTTTTTACAAGATACTTGGGAAGTATTAAAGAGGGAGTGACTGACTGCCTGGGGAAATCAAGGAGGGCTTCCGAGAGGAGGTGATGACTGAGCATCATTACTACATTCAGCTGAAGAACGCAGTTCTTCAGTTACACAGTACAAACCTGAGTGGGTTTTAAAAGACTCTTGCCTGAAAGTAAGAGATGTCTAACTCACTCAAGACTATCAAGGAATTCACTGGCTCTCAAAAGTAGAAGTCTGTGTGCAACCAGGCAAGACTTGATGTGGGGGTTCAGACGGTGGTGCAGGGCCTTGTCTCTCTCTCTCCCAGTCTCTTGGAGGAACCCCACTGCCTCCCTCCTGCTTTGTCCCAGGGACTATAGAACAATCCCAGGAAAGGATTCTAATTGGTTACTTGAGGTCACATGCCCACTCCTGAACTGATCACTGTGCTGAAGTCACAGCAGAGTGATCTTGAGATCATCTGCCTCAGGGGGCCAGGGTTGGAGGATGGAGCCATCATGACTGACAGCCTCATGGAGGTGGGGAGGAGTGGTTCTCCCAAGCAAACTTGCAAACAAAATCACACATCCACTACAAAGAGTCAGAAAGACCTCTTCCAGGAGACTAGACAGGAGAAGTCTGTAACTAGGACATTGCCAGTTCTATCCCCAAAGCCTCTGCAATGCATGAATGAGGCCATCACCAGCAGTGGCCTTTGAGGTACCATTCCATTCCAAACCTGCCCATTCCAGTTTGCAAGGACTCTTGACCTCTGAACCCAGCTGGGGAAGAGAAAGTAGGCACTCCCTTCCCCACCTCTTCTCTAGGCCATTAGAGCTCAAAGGGTGCTTGGAGTCCACTTATTTGATCCATGGAGCTCTTTAAAACGACAAGACCAGCCACTGACTGGGAGAAACGATTTGCAAAAGACATATCTGATAAAGGACTTGTATCCAAAATATACAAAGAACTCTTTAAAATCTTTAAACTTAACAATAAGGAAAAAAAAAAACCAATCCAATTAAAAAATGGCCCAAAGACCTTCACAGACGCCTCAACAAAGAAGACAGACAGATGGCAAATAAGCATATGGGAAGATGCTCCACGTCATAGGTCATCAGGGAAATGCAAGTTAAAACAACAACAAGAGGGGCGCCTGGGTGGCTCAGTTATTTAAGTGTCCAACTTCGGCTCAGGTCATGATCTCACGGTCCGTGAGTTCGAGCCCCGCATCAGGCTCTGTGCTGACAGCTCAGAGCCCGGAGCCCGTTTCAGATTCTGTGTCTCCCTCTCTCTCAGCCCCTCCCCTGTTCATGCTCTGTCTCTCTCTGTCTCAAAAATAAACGTTAAAAAAAAATTAAAAAACAACAACAACAAGATACCACCACACACCCATTAAAATGGCCCAAATCTGGAACACTGACCACAACAAATGCTGGTGAGGATGTGGTAACAGGAAGCCTCATACACTGCTGGTGGGAATGGAAAATGGTGCAGCCCCTTTGGAAGACAGTTTGGCAGTTGCTTGCAAATCTAAACATACTCTTACCGTACAATCCTGCATTCGAGCTCCTTGGTATTTACCCAAAGGAGTTGAAAACCTACGTCCACACAAAACGCTGCACATGGATGTCTATAGCAGCTTTGTTCAGAATTGCCCAAACCGGAAAGCCACCCAGACAGATGTCCTTGAGTGGGTGAATGGATAAGTAAACTGTGGTGCATCCAGACAATGGTATAGTGTTCGGCACTAAAAAGAAATTAGCTATCAAGACAAGGAGGAAACTTTGGTGCATATCACTAAGTGAAAGAAGCCAATCTGAAAAAGCTACCCAGTGTATGATTCCAACAATATGACATTGTGGTAAAGGCAGAACTCTGGAGGCAGTAGAGAGATGAGTGGTTGTGGGGGTGGGGGGCAGATCAGGAGGGATGAATAGGCGGAGCACAGAGGATTTTTAAGGCAATGAAGATAACTCTGTATGATACTCTAATGGTAGATGCATGTCATTATACATTTGTCCAAATGCACAGAATGTGCAACACCAAGAGCGAACCCTAATGTAAACTGTGGACTTTAGGTAATAATGATGTGCCAGTGGAGGCTCATCCTTGGTTAAAAATGTATCATTCGGGTGCAGGGTGTTGATACTGAGAGAGGCTGTACATCTTGTTGGAAAGGGAGTATATGGGAACTCTCTGTACCTTCCTCTCAATTTTGCTAAGTGGAATCTAAAAGTAAAACGAATCTAAAACTTCTCCAAGAAAATAAAGTCTTTAAAAATGATAACAAAGAGCTCATGAGCTAGAATGCACATACCTTTCTTTTAAAAGCTCCTCTGCTCCGCCACAAACCGCAGGAATTAAATTTTATAGTGCATTTTACAGACAATGAGCATGGAGCAAGGTCACAGATACATGTTGAGATTACAAGACAAGACACTGAACAGAGACCAGCAATCAGCAGCAGCCCTGTGATGGCTGCCCGGCCTGGATACACACATCTAACATCACCCTCACACCTGCCAGCTGGCACCTCTCTTGCTGCCCCCTCTGCTCAGTACATACCATTTCTTAAAGGTGGGTCACTGCAGGGCAGGAAGAATGATATACAGGTGTGCTTTGTGTATTTCTTGTTTATTGAAAAGTACATGTAATGGGGCGCCTGGGTGGCGCAGTCGGTTAAGCGTCCGACTTCAGCCAGGTCACGATCTCGCGGTCCGTGAGTTCGAGCCCCGCGTCAGGCTCTGGGCTGATGGCTCGGAGCCTGGAGCCTGTTTCCGATTCTGTGTCTCCCTCTCTCTCTGCCCCTCCCCCGTTCATGCTCTGTCTCTCTCTGTCCAAAAATAAATAAAAAACGTTGAAAAAAAATTAAAAAAAAAAAAAGAAAAGTACATGTAAGAAGGATCTCACTGATACCTTTTTGGTTTTTAGACCGAGTGACATCATTTTCCAAACACTCTTCTAGTCCAACCCTCTAGTCTTACAGATGGGAAACCAGGGCCCAGGGATGGAAAAGGACTCTCGCAAGTGGTTTCAACAGCCAGTACTTGCTCTGAGAATAGACACATTTGAATTTGGTCAATTGAAGAACTGGAAGAACTGAAGGACTGTAGGTGGTGTTGCTTGTTAAGGAGCCTGGGGAACAGTTGGGCTCCATCTTCTCATTTAACCTGGAGGGTTTTTTGTTTTGTTTTTTTTTTAGTCCCCTCCCCGTGGTAACTTCTGCACCTAATGTGGGGCTTGAACTCATGAGCCCGAGATGAAGAGTCCCATGCTCTTCCCACTGAGCCAGCCAGGTACCTTATAACCTACGTTTTTGTTTTTGTTTTATTTTGTTTTGTTTTCCTTGGGTTTTTGCTTAAAGGTGGGAAACACTACTTTTCTTGACTTCAAAGATTAAGGCTGTAACACACTGATCACTTAGGTATGATTATAGGAAGTGCTAAACAAATTAAATATGGTACATCCCCATTTAATGGTATGAAAAAGTCTACTGCTATAACAAATGGCAGCTATTAAAATTAGGAACATGGTAGATTGATGCCATTAAGTGATGCTACAATTACTGGCTTCCTTATACCCATGCCCTTGGCCCTGAAATTTGTAGCTCCTCTCACTCTGACTGTGAACTCTCACAAGATTTGCTTTGACCAACAGAACGTGATGGAGAATAAGATCCATGGTGCAGTCACCCTTGTTGCCCAGGCAATAGCTGGCCAGCCGTCAGACATGAGCTGACCCACCAGCTGGCCACAGATCCATAAACAATTTCAATCAAGACTAACCAAGCCTGCTCAGACCAGTGGAACTGCTCATTTGAACTTAGACTCAAGAGCAATAATAAATCTTCTTTTAATGTTTTTTATTTTTATGTTTATTTATTTTTGATAGACAGAGAGAGACAGAGCACAAGTTGGGGAGGGGCAGAGAGAGAAGGAGACACGGAATCCGAAGCAGGCTCCAGGCTCCGAGCTGTCAGCACGGAGCCCGACGCGGGGCTCGAACCCACAAATCGCGATATCATGACCTGAGTTGAAGTCAGACGCTTAACCGACTGAACCACCCAGGCGCCCCATAAATCTTACTTTAAACATGAATTTTGACTTGGATTGTTATTCAGCAGTAGCTGATGGATAGAGAGGTATTATTGAGAGGGGACAGAGAAGCACATGGAAAAAGCAGGATAAAAATGTGCATGAAATATGACCTCCACCATGTGATATGGAGGTGACATACACAGCAGAAGCACACGCCCACACCCACGTATGGGAAATTCTAAATTGAAACACACCCAATATCTCAGGGGTGGTGTTAAGGGATGTATGGGGGTGATTTCATTTTTCCTCTTTTCTCTTTTCCAAATTTTCTGGTCTTATGTTAGTTTTATAAAAATGCCTTTTTATAAAATAAAGTGCAGACTGGTCCCACTCAAGGCACTCATGTTGGAGGTAGCAATGGGTCCATCAACTTCTCTTTTGGAGGATACACCCCAATGATTCGTGCCACCATCGGAACAAGGCCCTGTTGTAGCCAAAGACCAGCTCATGACACAAGGCCAAAAGATCCTTTCTTCACACTTTGACTTCACAAATGAGCAAAGCCCAAATGACTGTCTTCCTGCTCCACAGTACTAGAGCACCAGTAAACTTCATTCATTTTCTCTTTTGTACTTCCTCCTGAACCCTTTGTTGGCCTCGTCGAAGGATGCTCAGTCTCCCACCCCATCCTCCTCTGCAGTGATTCTCCTCTCATCTCAGCATATGCACCTCCCCCAAATAGTACAGGCTCAGCTCTGGTCCTGCCTCCTGCAGAAAACAGCTCTGGTCTCATCAGCTGCAGAAGACCCTCCATTCTGAGCTTCCAGAACACTTCCTTGGACTACACTAGTCTCCTTCCCACTTTGTGGCATTCACACCCACATTTCATCTCTTTGTCCAAACTTTGAGGTTCGTGAGGACAGGGCCCATGACCCTGTTGATTTTAGGTTCCCCCACTCCCATCCCAGGGGCTTCAAGGCCAAGAATAAAGGAAAAATCATACACAGAGAGAAATTTGGAGATGATCAGTTCTAACACTCTTGGTTTATAAATGGGGAAAGCGAGGACGAGAGTCAAGGCGTGCCTCGTCCACACGTGACAAAGACAGAACTTGAACTCACACCTACCGAACTGTGTCCAGTATTCCTTATATTGGGCGCTCAGCCCCCAGCAAGGTTGTGGACCAGGGCTGGGGGCGTTCAGGGTGCAGAGTCGAAGTAGGCGCTGCCCCCCAGGGCCGAGCCTGCACTCCCACCGCCAGGAGAGCAAGTTCTCCACTTGCGCCACCGTGGGCCCTAGCCTGCTGTGGGCTGAGCCCCTGAATGGATGTTCTGCAACAGCCGTGTTGCCCTTTCAGTCCACGGTCCTGGGTCTGGAGGGGCGTTAGTATTTTGCAGCAGAAAGACCATCATGGCACCCTCCCCATGGGCGTTGAAAGCACACCAGGTGAGAACACACTTAGGGCAGCTGCCCTTACCAAGGGGTGCCTGGAGGAGCTGTGGTCACCGACTATTCACCACTAATGTATACTTTGTTTTATTCTATTTCATTTTTGATTGTTGTTCTTTTTTTCTTTTTTTTAATTTTTTTTTTTAATTTATTTATTTTTGAGACAGAGAGACAGAGCATGAACGGGGGAGGGGCAGAGAGAGAGGGAGACACAGAATCAGAAGCAGGCTCCAGGCTCTGGGCCATCGGCCCAGAGCCTGACGTGGGGCTCGAACTCACGGACCGCAAGATCGTGACCTGAGCTGAAGTCAGACGCTCAACCAACTGAGCCACCCAGGCGCCCCTTGATTGTTGTTCTTGATGATGATATAACTCCTCCTACTACACACACACTATCCCACTGGGGTGGCCTTAATAAGATGAAAATGTGTCAGGACAGTGAAATCAGAAACCTTCCGGAGTCATGAACAGATAGGCTTAGTCCCTTCAAAAACTGAAGTTAGATATTTTAAAGACTTTTGAGAATTAGTGGAACTTTCAGTCTCATCCAGTAAACTGACAGAGCAGAGTAAAATTTAAATTTTAAATCTGTGTTACCTCTTCAAATGGGTAAAATGCTTTCAGAATTTTCTAGGAGGATATATTTGTACTTCTCTTCACAGATTACTTTCTTTGTTAGCAGGAGTGATGCACTCAGGAGACTCAGAAAAGCAAGGAGAGGGGTGCCTGGGTAGCTCAGTAGGTTAAGCAGCCGACTTTGGCTCAGGTCATGATCTTGGGGTCCCTGGATTTGAGCCCCACATCGGGCTCTGTGCTGACAGCTCAGAACCTGGAGCCTGCTTCGGATTCTGTGTCTCCCTCTCTCTCTGCCCCTCCCCCACTTGTGCTCTGTCTCTCTCACTCTCAAAAATAAATAAACATGAAAAAAAAAAAGGCAAGGAGAGGTGTCAAGGGTGATTTGGCCAAGGTCATGTCCCTTAGAGCAGAGGAGAGTGAGCCTCCAGGGGGAGGGGTCTTGTCCAGGGCCACACAGAGGTCTCAGACTCCCAGGCCAGGAGCAGGGAGCAGGGCCTGGGGTGGGGGGGGGGGAGGGGGGAGGAGTGTGTGTGTGTGGGGGGAGACACTGGTTCCTGACATTATCAGTTCATTCCACAGTTGCCATTGAGTGTCTCCCCTGTGCCAGGCACCATTCCAGGCACCAGGATACAGTCATGAACAAGCCAAGGCCTTCCCTGGTGGATTTATGTGCTTAAGGATAGTGGTGAGCTGGGGGAAGGAAGTCAATCAGGGTGAGGAGACAGGGTGCGGGTGGGGGGACATCATTCCAGGTAGTTGGTGAAGGTCTTCCCGAGTAGGCGTCATTTGAGCAGAGACCTGGGTGGTGGGTATGAGGCGGGCTCTGAGCTGGGAGGAGGGCAGACAGAGGGCTTGTGTGACTGGAGGGGAGTAAGGGAGAGAAAGTAGGTAGGTGATCTGGAGAGAAGCAGGTAGAAGGTGGGGTGGGCTAAGTTGGGCCTGAATTTCATTCCAAGTGCCACAGCCAGCTCATTCCCAGCTCTGAGACTGCTTCTCTCTACAATGGGGTGGCCTGGAGGCTTCCAACTGAGGGTGCTTCTCGAGAGAAAATGTGTCTCTGTGCAGGGGACAGCGAGAGGGGGGCCCTGGGAGCAAGTCTGCAGGGAGAGCCAAACTTGGGGGGGGGGGGGGGGTGGGAACTGGGGGAAATCTGCCCAGAGCAGAGAGAGCCCAGCAGGGCCAACCAGGGCATAGTGGGCAGATGAAGGACACGTGACCTTAGGGGCAAAGCCAGAGCCAGTGGAGCAAGTCACGGAGAGTCCAGCACAACGTAAAAGAGTTTTCTCATGGTCAGAGCTGTTCGACAAAAAATGGGGCAGCTGCTATGGGAAACAGTGTGGGCCTTTCCCAAAAACTCAAACATAGAATTCCCATATGATCCAGCAATCCCATGTCTGGGTATATACCTCAAAGGATTGAAAGCAGGAACTCAAGGAGATACTGTGCACCCATGCTCATAGCAACATCATTCGCGGCAGCTAAAAGGGGAATACGAGCCAACTGGCTGTCAGCAAATGAACAAACCACAAGTGGTAGGCACATACAACAGGATATTATCCAGCCTGAAAATGGAAAGAAATTCCGACACATGCTCTATCATGACTGAACCTTGAAGACATCACGCTAAGTAAAATAAGCCAATCACAAAAGGACACATATGGTATGATTCGGAGTACGTGAAATACCTAGACTAGTCACATTAGTGGGGACAGAAAGTCAATGGTGGTTGCCAGGGGCTGGGGGAGGGGGAAATGGGAATGGAGGGTCAGTTTGGGAAGATAAAAATGTTCTGGAGATGGATGGTGGCGATCGTTGCACAACAATGTGAATGTGGTTAATGCCACTAAACCGTGCACTTATGGATGGCTGAAGTGGTATGTTTTACATTGTGTATCCTCGCCACAGTAAAAATAAAGAAGTTTCTCCACACTGACTTACGCTGCCTTGGGAAGTAGCTGTCGGTCCGTTAGCGGAGATGTGCGAGAGAGGTCGGGCACTTTCTGGATGCTGGGGAGCAAGTGCAGGGCTGCAGGGGAGGAGTCGAGAGGTCATGCTGTGCTTTGGGTCACAGGGTGGAAATAACACTAAGCCTGATATATTTTGAGCCCTTACCGTGCGCCGGCCCTGAGCTTAGGCTTTAGGTATACATTCTCTCGTTCTCACCTGGGGCCATGAGGCAGGGTCAGTATTATCCCCATTGGGCTGACAGGGATACGGTCACTGCTGCCTGCGGGATCCCCTTTCATGTTGGTTATGCACTCTGCCCCTCAGGATGGCTTCAGCTGCAGAGACTTACCAGCCCAAGGCAATGCCCTTCCCAGGGCAGCCCAAATCTGGTGACTGCCTATGTGAGGTGACAAAGGGCTGGCTGGCTGAGCTCCGTGCAACTGGGGACACTTTGACAGTCCATTCTAGCCTCAGGGGCCCCCCAAGTTAAGCCTGGCTGGCAGCTAGACTTTCCCTCTGTCCATGCCTGCTTCCTTCCTTCCCTTCCTCAGGTGTTGATCCTGGGGACCTCCTGCTTGCTGAACTCCAGTCAAGGTCTGCCTCTAGAACCCCACCTGTGGTGTTTGTTAAGGTCACTCAGCTGGATGACAGGGGACTGGGGCCCATTCAGACAGAAGGAAGCTTACCAACTCTCAGGAGGGCACATCAGAGCTTCTTGGACACCCTGGTCCTCAGCCCCCAGCCAGCCTGACCACCCAGGCTTTAGAGACTGGGGGGTCTTCAAGGCAGGCCTGGCTGCGGGTGCCTCACGCTTCCATTATCCCCAGGCCCCTTGCATAATAGCAGAACCACAGCACAAATGACATGAGCTAAATTCTAATAGCCAGCCTGGCCTGTTAATGGCCTCTTATCCATTTAAATTGGGCGTGATCCCTTTGGGAACTGTAATTTTATTCATGGAGATTGTGCCATCTAATTTGAATACAGAAAACTGTACTTAAAAGATATGGTGGCTCTGATGGTTTCTTCCTTCCCTCCTCCCGCCTGGCTCTGCGGCCCTGGGTGTGGCCAAGGGCACACGGCATAGCACTGCCAACTCAGCTCTTTTTGTCTTGACTGAGTAGAAAATAGAATGTGGGTGTTGAAGTCTGTTGACACTGACAGAATTCACACCACAGCCTGAATTCCACAGCCTGTGACTCTGAACTGTGGTTTCCTCATCTGTAAGCAATGACAGCACTTAGTTCCCGGGGTTGCAGGACAGTTACACACCAGAGAATACACAAGAGCACCCGGCACGGAGCCTTGCTGCCTGCCCTTCCACATCCTGGGCCATCCAGCAGCAGGCCTGAGTTCTGGGGAGCACCAGCTGTGGCTGGAAAGACCGGGGGACAGCTGGGCACCGTCTTGGACACACTTTGGCTCTCCTGCTCAACCTCTCAGGTTGTCTTGGGGCTGGTGGGAGGAGGGTGTTTTCTCAAACAGTCCATGCAGGCATCTTAACCCACTGCTTCTGCCCCAGCCCAGATTGTCCCCCAGCTCGTGGGGCTGTTACCCTCCCCACCTCCACGCCAAGCCCCAGGCTGAGGGGCCAGGGGCAAGGCCCCTTCTCAGAAGCCCCACAGGCCTCCTGCCTCTCTCTCCTCTGTTTCCCTTCCTTCTCCAGCCTAGGGGATCTTTCTAGTCTTAGGAACCAGGGGAAGGTGGAGAAAAGCCGGCTCTTCCTGAGCAATAGCCTTCAGATCTAGTGCTGATGGCAAACAGCTGATGCCCAGAGGCCTTCAAAGTTTCAGGCTTTTGGGTGGGTGGTGAATTTCATACATCCAGAGCTTTGGGTTTTGAATCACAAAAAAACACAATGTTGTTGACTTCTTTGTTTTGGTTTGGGTTTAAGTTTCTTGTATCACCTGCTCCTGAAGCGTCAAATGTTTGAAGTACTGGAAACAAAAATTCACATCAGTTTTTTTTGTTTGGACCACCTCAATCCTCATTTTTTAAAATGTAAGCAACAATAAGAAGATGGGCAGGAAGGTAGGTTTTCTTTTTTGCCCCAAGAATGGGATTATATGTATTATAATTTTTGCTTAGCGACATCTTTCCATGTAAATACATATTATAGAATAAGTCATTCACAGCAGTTAATATGTCGAAAACATTATCCACCCCTCTCTCCCCAGCCCATGCAAACACTGATCTTCTTCTGGGCTGAGTGTTGTGTAAAAACTCAGCCCCACACACGATGATACGGCTTCTTTGTCTTTTTCCCAAATTGTTCCCCAGGTCTCCCAGAAGTCCCCCAGGGAAGACGCTGGGGGACAGGAAACCCGTAGGAACCCAAGGGATCTATAGCTGGAGCTCTGTGGTGGCCGCATCTGATCCACCTGGGCTTGGGAAAGAGGTTTCTGGGCTGTGTGTTTGGTTGTTTGTCTTGATAAAGCTGATCGAGTTCAAGTACGATTAGGACCATACGGATTTAAAGGGGTGTCTTCAAGAAGCTTTCTCAGCACACAGCTATAAATGCACCTGCCTTTAGACTTTAGCCTCAAGGAGAGGGAAAAGGCATTGGTGGGAGATGTCTCCAGCAGCCCCACACGTGAGTGAAGGGTTTACCCATATGTGTTTGAAATAGCGGCTATCAGGAGGTACAGGGGGGATGGGTCTAGCGAGGCTGTGCTGCCTGTCAAGCCAGTGAACAGCATGATGGCTAACTTGAAACTCGTTTTGAAAGCCTGACGGGCAGTGATTGAGATCAGCAGGAGACACCACTCAAGAGGACCTGAGGCATATCTGTCCTGGGGAGGCAGGGAGCTTCCCATAAGGGGTGACGTGGCAAAGGGGCTTTGGGGAGGAAGCGAGCACTCTGCTGCTGCAGGTGTGGGAGCATTTTTGCCCAACGACACCTCGGGATGTTTCTCATCTCTGTGGTCTTTTAAGATTCAGTGCTCCAGCTCCGGAAAGCCCCTGGCTGGGAGCTGTCTGATCCTGAACACACGAGCTGGCTTACGCAAGCTGCTCCTGGATGAGGCTTCAGAGCTCAGCCCCTGCTTCTTCTATCTGGTGGGGGCGAACCTCCACCTCGGCAGCACACAGGATACCCAGAAAGGGGGGGCTTAGCTGCTGAGCCTGTTCCCCTACACAAACCTCACTGTGGACCCGGGTATCTCTGGATGCCTGCGACAGAATCACAAAACAGTGCCTGCGAGCTGGGGCAACCCTATACATCTGACCTCACTCCTCCTTGTACAGAGAAGGATCCTAAGGCCCAGAGCAGGGGTGACCTGCCTAGGGACACACAGCTAGTCCAGGACTCAGGTCTCCTGATTCTGTCCTGGGCCCTTCTCTGTACCGGCTACCTTTTCTGGCACCTCGAGGCTGTTAGAAGGTGTCCCCTTGTTAGTTCAAAGTGGAAGAGAGCAGATGCAGGACAGAGGCGTCAGAGGGCACAGCAGTGTCTCACTTGGCCCACAGGTCAGAGGCAACCCATGAGGGACTTGGCTGGGGCCTCCCTCCACCCGCATGGGGAGCATGCTAATAGGCCTCCTCCTGTCACTGCCTCCTCGTTTCCTGGATGGGATAAACTGTTTGGCCTTTGGACAAGATTATTTTTGCATGAAACAGGATTGTTATCACATAATTGAAAATAATTATCCAATGCAAATTGAGTTCAATTTGTCTAGTTGGAAATAAAGAAGTGAATATTTTGGGCAGTTTCACTGCTGCAAAGCAAGTATTTTAAGTAAATGAAAGTAATGAGAATAGATTTCTGTCTCTGCAGGAAGCCCTGGGAAATCAGCAGGGTCTTTCTTGAGTGGTCCCCATGGCTGGGAAGCATGGTTCAACCCCTTGTCCAAATCAGGGCTTGTCCTAATGGGTCTGTAATGGAGGGGATGTTCTGACAGAGCCAGAGGCCATGGGAGCACTGAGTATGGCAGGGATGCTTGCAATCTGGCTCGTGGTTCAGCTCCCTAGGGATTTATCCTGACAAAAACAGGCTCTGGTCTCTGGAAACAGGAGAAAGAGGAAGTCAGAGGAAAGAAGAGATAGTCACTGATGTAAGTCTAATGTAGGTCACTTCCCATTCTTCTCTTCCTGTGCTCTCCATCCCAGCCCCGGCACCCTTAACCGTCTGAGTACCCAGGCCAGAAACCCCAAGTTGTCTGAGACTCTCTTTCAGTTACCCCACACACCCAGTTGACCACCAACTCCACCTGCTTTCCCAATACCTCCTGGCTTTGTTCACTTCTTTTGATCTCCATGTATCAGCAATGCACCCAATACTGCAGCAATGTTGCCTGACCAGCAGTCACAACATCTCAGGGGCCTACAACAACAACAGGCAGTTCCTTCACACGGCTCTGCAGAAAGACTGACCTCAGCTGGGCTCACTCGTGAGTCTGCAAGTGGTTGGGGCAGCTACGTTCCATATGTCTCTCATCCTCCAGGATCAGCAGGCCATCTGGACACGTCCTCCTGGTGATGGCAGATGCACACGAGGGCAAATGGAACATGTGAAGCCTCTTAAGGTCCAGGCTCAGAACTGGTATCTAGTCACTTCTGCCCCATTCCATTGGCCAAAGTAAGTCACAAGACCAAGTCCAAAGTCCAGAGCTAGGAGAGTACACCCCTCTCATGAGGAGGTGTGTAAACGGGAGGGCAGAGGCTATTGCTCTAGCCTTAACCTTCCCACGAGACTCCTCACTTCTGGTCTCATCCCCTTCTCCATGGAATAGTTTGCTCCTTCTAACATGCCAAACTGACAGTGGTCCTTTCAGCTTAGAATCCCTAAAATCTTTCTTTTGTTTGATGGTCCTTTTCTTTCTTTTTTGAGAATAACTGAAATTCACTTGTAAAAGTTCTGTCTCGAACAATATCCGAAGAGTCCTATGAAATATGTCCACAGTACAATTGTTCTCATGGCCCTGATCGTTGAGTTGCCCTGATTCTCCTCCCTTCTAGGGGCAGCTGCGACTGTTCACGCTTGTATATGGCATACGCAGGGGATCTACAACCTACATACACGAGGGCACCCCGGAAGAACACAAAGCAGACTGTCACGAGGACGGGAGCAGCAGAACGGCAGCTGTGAGATAGGGCGTCCTTTGTATGTTGTTGTAAGGAAAGGCACAGCACCAGGCTCATGGGAGGGACTGTTACTCTCTTCCAAAACCCAACCCTGTGAATCCACCAAGATGTAAACTTGTCCACCATAAACAACTTCTACTTCTTTTCATAGCAAGACTTTCTCAGGGAAGAAAGAAGTGTGCTGCTTTACTCTCTAGTGAAAGCACCTTATCTTGTGCAGACGGGTAACGAAGAGTATGGCCCAGCCACTTTGAGACTGTTCATTTCTCCTCTGCTTCAGGGAACACAGACTGGTGGTGCCCAAGGATCTCTGAGTGGTACCCCAGAGTAAAATTATGAGGACTGTGGGCAAAAACTAGTAATTAAAAAATACAGTGCTTAATAAAAAAGGGAACACTAGCTCAATATAATAACAGATGATTGGCTAAATAAATTATATATGTCCTCTTAATGGACTTGATTGCACTTATAAAATAATAGTTTGGGGACTTGATACTGGGATTTTAAATTTTTTTTTTTTTTTTTTTAACGTTTATTTATTTTTGAGACAGAGAGAGACAAAGCATGAACAGGGGAGGGTCAGAGAGAGAGGGAGACACAGAATCTGAAACTGGCTCCAGGCTCTGAGCTGTCAGCACAGGGCCCGACGCGGGGCTCGAACTCACGGACGGCGAGATCGTGACCTGAGCCGAAGTCGGCCGCTCAACCGACTGAGCCACCCAGGCGCCCCAATACTGGGATTTTAAAAAGGCTTAGAGTAGGGGCCCCTGGGTGGCTCAGTCAGTTGAGTGTCCAACTCTTGATTTCAGCTCAGGTCAGGATCTCATGGTTGGTGGGATCAAGCCCCATGTCAGGCTCTGCACTGACAGCATGGAGTCTGCTTGGGATTCTGTCTCCCTCTCTCCCTGCCCCTCCCCTGCTTGTGCGCTTACATTCTCGCCAGTGTGTGCATGCTCTCAAAATAAACAAACTTAAAAAAAAAAGGCGTAGAGTATAACAGTAATTTTTTAAAAAACATAATACAAAATTAAGATAGATGGGCACACACTCCCATACCTGAAGGAACTGCCTGAAAATACAAATAGTGGCTGTGTTAGGGTGCCACGATTGTACTTTTTTCTTCTTTTATTTATCTATTTAAAAATTTTTAATGTTTATTTATTATTTTGAGAGAGACAGAGCATGAGTGGGGGAGGGGCAGAGAGAGAGAGAGAGAGAGAGAGAGAGAGAGACAGAATCCACAGCAGCCTCCAGACTCTGAGCTGTCAGAACAGAGCCCAATGCAGGGCTTGAACTCACAAACCACAAGATCATGACCTGAATTGAAGTTGGATACTTAACCAGCTGAGCCAGATGTCCCTTATTTATTTATTTTTAAGTTTATTTATTTATTTATTTTAAGAGAGAGAGAGAGAGCATGAGCAGGGGAGGGGTAGAGAGAGAGGGAGAGAGAATTCCAAGCAGGCTCTGCACTGTGAGTGCAGAGCCAGACATGGGGCTGGAACTCATGAACTGTGAGATCATGACCTGAGCTGAGATTAAGAGTCAGACGCTTAACCGACTGAGCCACCCAGGCATCCCGTTTTAAACTTCTAAAATGTAGTTCTTGCTACTTTATAATGAAAAAAAATTAAGCTTAGTGATAACACATCTCTAAGCCCCATTCAGTTGATAGCTTCTAATTCAGGGTCTCATTAGATTCCTAATATTAATACATTAAAAAACATTAATTCAGACCCACAAATTCAGAATTTGTGATCATTCACACTGGATATTCACTCACTCATTCATTCATTCAAAAGACGTTTAGTGAGAATTCCCTAGTGCCCTTCCAGGCCTCAGGGAAGGACGGCCAGGGCTCACCCTTTCACTCTGCATGATTCGCCCAAAATGTTTGCCCACTTCATGCTGTGCCTGGCACTGGGGACAGAGGCAAGTCCACCCTGGAAGAAGATAGATACAAACCCAGGAAACTTCTCTTTTTCAGAAACATCAGTTAAAAGCTTAAATACATGAAACGTGTTCATAATAAATTCAAACAATACTTCATATGAAAGCAAGCCCACTTCCCAGGGATAAGCAAGGAGAATGTTTTGATAGGTGTCCTTCCAATTTTTTTGTGTGAGTCTACAAAGACGTATTCGCTTATGTCTATGCCCACATTCCCAAATATCCATATGCACATCTAATAAACAATAGTTTTATTTCCATTTTTATAAAAAAAAATGGATCTTAGAATTTAACTTGAACACTTATTGTTCTGAGGCAAAGCATACAAATGTGCCAAGTGCTGGGAGGCCACAAAGGATGGGTGACTGGTGCCAGAATGAGATAGCCCTGATGGTGGTGGCGAGTGTGGAATTTTTGTAGCAGTCCTGAGGGGTCCGTGCGGCCCGCTTGCCTGGCCACGGCATGACTGAGCCGGCTGCTGGACATAGTAGGATTTTGCTGGACAGAGGGGTAGGAGAGAGGGATGCCAGGGGGAGGGACTGGCAGAGGTAAAGGCCTTGGAGGTGGGAGATGAGGACATCTGCTCCGTGCTGCCTCCCTCCAGGTTGGAGGCCCAGACCAAATGATTGCCAAAGGGTTGTACAGACTTATGTCTTGATTCGCAGGACATCTTTTGTCCCTGTCTTCCTTCCTTCCAAAGCCCCCACCCTCACCCCAGTGGTCTCAAACTTGCCTGTCCAGTCCCTCCAGCATCAGGAACCAGGGTGTGGCTTTGTTGGGAGAAGAGGGCTGGTTATTGGAGTCTCAGATCATCATGAAAGCAGATGTTGTACTTACACATCAAGGAGAGAGTTGCCTTTACAAAGCTCCTCTTGTTTACACAGTAAGGAGGAATTAGTTCATGAGAAGGTAGAAGGTGGAGTTTGGAGGGTCCTCATTGTCTTCTGCCCATTAAGCACTCAGCTAGTGGGCAAACCCTACATGTGTCCGTTTGCACTTTGACAGCATGGTAACCCTTTAAACATGGGAATCCACTGAACACTAATCTGGATAATTAAAAAAAAAAAACCAACCGAAATACCCCACAGAAATTCAGCAGGAACTGCTGCTGATCACTGTAAATACACCGGGCACCTTTATGGGTTTTACCCTGGTCACATGCCTGCAATGACTGGCTCAGGGACCTTTCAGGGTGGCTGGGGGCAGGGCCCCTTCTGAGGTCCTCCTGGTCCAGGCTGCTTTGATGTGAGCCTGAGTGGGCCCAGGCCAAGCTTTTGACCACCCCCCCTCCCCCCAGACCCTTTATGTGCTTGGTTCACATCACTTAACTATCTTACTTTTCTCTTCCTCCTAGCTCTCTTCCCTTCTCTGGGCCTCAATGTTGCCCTCTGTAAATTGGGATGAGGGTGGGTGGACAATGAAAGGTCATTATAAAACAAAATAAAAGGAGGAGGAGAATCTCTAAGAATCCTTCCCAGTCTGGTCTTATAAAAACAAAGGGAAAACAGATCAGTTTAAGAACTCTTGGGCTGGCCTGTGTTCAAGGCTATAAACCAAGACCTTGTCCTGAAATCCCCTCCCCCCTCCCCAGGACATTGTGTCTACCTTCCTTAGTTCCCAAAGTTTAAGCTACCTATTAGTACTCACCTTCCCTGTACACACACACACACACACACACACACACACACACACACACACACAGAGTGTAGCACTCCAGCCTGTACCTGGCCTATCCATCTGTATCCCAAAGTACAGTGACTTGGGACCTCCAAAGCATGTGAACTTGAGATTCACCTCCGCTCTGCCTGCTCCCCCTTGCAGCCCACAGCTGGCAAGGCCACCTGACCTCTCTCTGAGATCATGGACAACACAGGCTGCCCTTTACCTGCTGTGCTAGAATTGTTCATGAAATCAGTACAACTCAATCTGCATCCTAGTGGCCCCATCCTGTCCCTTGTCCTCTTCCATCATGCTCCACACCCCGGCCCTAGCCAGTGCCTCCCACTCTCTCCACCTGGATGCATCCTCCACTGGCCTGCCTCTGAGCCTTTGAACAAACATGTCTGAGATGTTCTTTCTTCAGCATTCATTCTGCCTTCACCTTTGAGCCTCAGTTCAAGAGCCATGTGTCAGAGGAACCCTTTCCTAATTCCACACTTTCAACTCAAGTCAGAACCAAGCCTCCTGCCATAGCCTTCTTCAGCTCCACAGACCATGAATCATACTAAGTACCATACTGTGTATGTAACATACTAACTTCCAGCCTTTTTATACCATATTTTAAAATACTTTAAGAGCTGATATATAACTTATATAAAGTGCAGTTATGGCTCAATATATGTTTCCATATTTATACATCTGTGTATGAGTTTGGGATTGAGATGGGTATGTTGAGGCATAAACTGGAAATCTAGAAGACTCTTTTTGGGTCTGTGTATATTGGGGAGGGGGTGGTTACCTGTGGGTAACTTAGGATTTGGAAATCAGAGAAAGTAGACACATGCCTCACCCTGGGGTGGGGTGAGATCTCAGGATGAGGTTCTTGATCAAGATCAGTGCATTTAAAGAAAAAAATTTTTAATAGTAAAAAAGAAAAAAAATAAAAAACAAACAAACAAACAAAAAAGGTCAGTGCATTTTTGCATAGGTGCAAGGTTTTGCTGAATGTGCAAGATTCTAAAAGTCTTGATAACTTAATGGCTTCATGCACAGCTGAATTGATTGCTATCATTTGCTTCTCCAGTATTCATTCCACTGTTGAAAATTTCCAATATCCACAATTATAAAGAATATTCTATGGACATCTTAGTAGATGATTCTTTAAGGGCATTTTTTAGGGTAGAGTCCTGGAAATGGAGATACTGGGCCAGAGGAGTGAACCCTGTAAGACTCTACGCGTATGGCCAAAGAGATGGAAACTTGTATTCATTTGCTAGCGCTGCCGTAACAAAAGGCCACAGACTGGGGGGCTTAAGCAACAGAAATTTGTTTCCTCATGGTTCTGAAGGCTGGCAGTGCAAGACTTAGGTGTTGGCAGAGTTGATTCCTCTGAGGCCTCCCTCCTCGGCTTGCAGGAGGTTGCCCTCCAGCTGCCTCTTCATGCAGCTGTCCCTCTGTGTATGTGCCCTCTGGTGTCTCTTTGTCCCAGTGTCCTTTTTTTTTTTTTTTTTTTTTTTTTTTTTAATAAGGACACCAGTCAGATTGGACTAAGCCCATCCCAATGGACTCATTTTACAGTAATTATCTCTTTAAAGACTCTGTCCCCAAATAGCTACCTTCTGAGGTACTGGAGGGTTAAGACTTCACCATATGACTTTTGGAGAACAGTTCAGCCCACAACAGAACTCTTCCTTGGAGGTTGGAAATGTCCTTTGGTGTCACCTGTCTTGGTTGCTGGCCCCCGTGGTTCCTTCCAAAGCTGAACTTTTCCCTTTCTTCCAGTCTCTCATCCCATCACTGTCAGCAGCTGCCAATCAGTCTAAAATAGAGATTCTCAACCTCCGTTGCACCTCTGATTGGAATCAACTGACACCTTAAAAAAGCTCTGGTTCCCAGCCCACCAGATTCTGGTGCCATGGGTCTAGGGCTGCAACCTGGGCACGGGGAACATTAAAGCTCTTTCAAGTGGCTCCAGGAGTCCTCCAAGTCCTCCCTTTCTTGCCTTTGCAAAGCATGAAACGGGGCACGGGGGCTGTTTCACTACCATCTTCTGAAGTTAATTAAAGCTCCATATTCTAAAGCCGGTTTTTAACTCCCCTAAACAAGTTCATTTTAAAGCGTGGTGGTAATTTGGCTCCTTTGTTAAAATTAAGTCCTTAAAGTAGAAATTAAAACACGAAATGGAAAACCACTGGGCATAGAAAATCCACCCTGGGTTTAATAGAGTCTCTTAAGTCGGGGATTGGAATGAGACCCTGGTTGCTCAGTGTGGGTGGGGGGCCCACTATACATTGTGGTCCTTGAGGCTTATGTTCTGTGTAAGCTTTTGAAGGAAGAGGATAAAAGCTAATTTTCATGAGAGCCCTGCTTCTGTGGTGGGGTGATTAGGAAACTGTTGTGTTAAGTTTGGGCTCCTCCAAGTTTAGTGCCCCAACTCTCAATGTTTGAAACAAAGCTTTACGAGATTCTACCCCTGGGTGAATCTCACACAGATGGGCTGAGCTAAAGAAGCCAGAGATTAAAAGAGTTCCTACTGGATGATTCCATTGAGACGAAGTTCTACCACTGGTGAAACTAATTTACAGTGGCCACAATCAGAACCCAGTGACCTTTGAGTGTGTTTGTGGGAGAGTCCGATCCTGAATAAATGGAGAGGGGTACACAGCTCAGCCGGTGCTGGGGGAGATGTCTGTGATATGGCTCCCTTTCGAATCGTGGCTTTCATTTAGTGGCCTAGGGGCCCATCGTTGGCAGGACGGAGTCACAGCCCCAGCCCCTGGGCCCTGGCACAGCCTGGCCTCTGCTTGCTCTCCCCACCCCTCCCATGCTGCTTCTCTACCCACAGCCCTACACCGAGCACCAGCGCCCCCGTGCTCTTTCCCTCCTGCACCCTTGCCCATACTGTCTGTGCTTCTTGCTGAGATGACCTTCCCACTCTTGTTCACCTGGAATTTGGTCATCCTTTGTATCATGGCAGGAAAGTCATTCCTTCGTCTCCAGGGAAGGCATTAATCACATCCTTCACGCCTCGCTTTATGTCTGTTTCTGTCATTAGGTGGGGGCAATGCTGTCTCTGTATCTGCAATGCCTGGAACAGTGCCGGCCACTGAGTAGGGACCTACAAGTGGTGTTTGTCATTGAATTGTGTTAGTTCAGCATGGGAAATGGAGAGCGTAGACAAATGTCCTTTGTAACAGCCATCCATTTATTATAACAGTATTTAAAACAAGAGGGAGAAACGTGTCCTTTAAATGGCTCTTTGGGAAAGACTCTATCTGGTGAGTCGGGATCTGCAGGCACAGGTATAGACTGCACCCAGCTCCAGAGTGGGTGGCAGAATGGCTGTACAAGACAGAGAGGCAAAAACTTGGCAGTGTGCTGAAGAAATGGAGGAAGAGATGGAGAGGAGACAGAAAGAGTATGTAGAGCCAGAAGCTATGCTCTGTGTAAATATAACATCTTTCTGTAGCCCCCAAATCTTCACTGAGGTTCCAGAAACTCACAAAATGTTCAGTGGGAGTGTATTTGTATGTGTAACTGTGTGCATGGGTAAGTGGGCATGTAAATATGTACAACACGTGTGAGCATGTGTGGGCGTGTATGTATGTACATGAGTATGTGAGCATGTGTGACGCAAGGGTGCACATGTGTATGAGCATGAGTGTTTGTGGGTGCATATGAATGTGTGTGAGCATGTGTGTGCATGTGGACTGAGGAAGGTTCTGCATTCCCTACCTGTACTGTTTCAGGAGTGAGGCCGAGGCAGCATGAGAAGGTCAGCCTTGACATCTCTCAGCAATAATAGAAAGCACAGACCATGGGGTTGGAGCCAAATCTCTGAGGGGCCAGTAGCCCCTAGCTGAGACGTGAGCCACACATGTATTGCCCCATCCCAGGGACGGTCACTAGTCTCATCAAGAGAGCCCAGTTGCTTGGTTGCCAGGCAGTGCCTGTGTTGAGGAATGAAGCCTTCTGAGACTCCAAGGGGAAGGTAATTGTGATTGATTAGCAATGTCTGCTCCGGGCTCTGATTGGGAAGGTAGCAGCATGCACGCCAGATGTTTGCCATCCCTGGTCTCAGCGGGGCCAGGCAAAGGGCTTGGCTTTTGGGATACAAAGATGAACCTGACACAGGACCCAGTCTATTGCGGGAGAATGAGCGTGTAAGTAGACAAATGAAAACCAGCAGATACGGGCTAGGATGAAGAAGTATGCCCAGGTTGGGAGGCATAGCTGAAACACCGAAGTGCCTGGAGCAGAAGGGGAGGGGTCTCTGTGGAACTTCTGACCAGACTGGTGGGGTTGTGGAAGCAAAGGAAGGAGGGCATTTCCAGCAGGACGCACGGGATGAGCAAACTCTCACAGGAGTGAAAAATGTGGGGGTGCTTGGGGGCAGTGGCAGAGCAAAAGGGGGAGTGTGGCAGGAGATGAGTGGGACAATAAATCTGGAACTGACTGCGGAGGGCCCAGAGGGCTGTCCCTCAGAGGGTGGTCCCTGGCAGGGTCACCCCAGCCAGGTGCAGAGGAGGCCTGCTCTCAGCTCAGCACACACCCTACAGACGGGCACCCCGGCACGTCCCTCCCAGACTTGGGGAGGCCTCCCTGCTCCTGTTCTCTGGAGCACAGACCGTGGGAACTCAAGCCCCATCCGATTACTGTGTTGTGTGTGTTGTGAGCTGTGCAGGTGCAGGACTGAAGGCCACAGGTCATTTGCATGGAATGGAGACCACATTTCAGTTTCCCCTCACAAACGGCAGATTTCACTTTCACAGCCCTCCTTTCCCCATCACAACCACACCGGCTTCTCCACTGTCTGTTGTCAGATACCCCGGCTTTCCTCTGTGGTGTCTGTGCCTGGCCAGCGTCTAGGGCTCCAAAAATCTCAACACCCGGCCATTGAAATCCCCTGCCTCATGCTTCCTCCAAACCCTGCCGCTGCACCCCATTCTCTGCTCGTGCATGGCGAGTCCCAAACTTGGAGGCAGGGGCCTGGGTGCCAATCCTGGCTGTGCCCCTAACACGCTATGGGATATGAAGCTCTGTTTGGGTATCAGTTTTCCCATATGTACCATACAGGGCTCTAGATTTGATATTTGTGAAGCTCCTCTAAGTTGTAGAATGGTGACTCCCTGATCTTAACCGTTGTTGTTGTGGGAACCCTGAGACAGTATTTTATAGCAGGTGTTGAGACTTGTGTTGGCCCCCGATGGTCCGGGAACTTGAGGTCTTTCAGGTGTCTCCTCCCATTTCCTGGATCTGCTACTGCTCCCTACTTTTCTCCCTTACCCGTTTTCTCCCCGTCCTCAGGTCTGATTCCTGTATCTTTGCATTCATTCGCTCCCTGACTCCTCATGGTGACCCTGTGGGGGAGGTGTTACTTCGGAGGCACCCAGTTCACCCAGTGCCAAAAGAGCTCCTGGTCAGGAGGGATGTCTCTTCTCCCTCTGGCCTCTGGCTCCCATGCCACAGCCCAGCTCATGGCTATGCCCAGAGCCTCTTATAAATAGCTGCCGTCTGAGCAGAGGGCGCCTGGAGGGAACAAGGTTGTCCAAACACAATTTTTGAACACTGAACCCATTTTCTATTCACTCTTCACTTGAAGTTTTCAGAGGAGCTGTTTTTTCATTGACAAAGTGTGGCAGAGGGAGACAGAGGGGACAAAGGGAGAGGGCCCCAAGGTTTGGGCCTGGCTCTCCCTCTTACCGGAGGTATGACCACAGTCAGGCCTATTCCTTGCTCTGGGCTCAGTGTGAAATGGGAGTGAAGTAGGGTGGGCCAAAGTGTACTGGACAATATTATATGCCCTTTGCAACTCTGACACCCATGAGAACGTCAGTTCCTTCGGCAGCCAGTCTCCCCATCCCTTGAAGGATGGTGCTGTGTGCATAAACCTGGCTTCCTGATAGGAAGCGGGGCAGGGGGGCTGTGGGGGGCTCAAGAAGAGACAAGGAGCACAGGCAGGCAGGCTTAAAGGCCAGATCTGTGGCAGGGTGGCAGGGGAATCCAGAGTGGCCCAGGAGACCTAGATTAATTGAGGCAATGAAACCAGAAAACTCCCCTGAGCAGCCAAGTGCAGGAGGGTTACCATGCAAATCACCAGGAAGAGACGATTAGTGGGTGTAGGCACAGAAAAGAGGTGGCTGGTGACCCATGACTTGTCCAGGCCGATGGTGGGTCCCCTGGGACCCCGAGGCTCTGCTGGGGGTGGGTGTGGAGGATGAGGCAGAGTGTGAAAGGAGGCTGAGGCAGAAGCGAGTCTGGCAAACTCCCCTCCCAGAAAGGTCAACCAGGCAAGGCTGGCCACACACAGGGACTGGTGGAGGAAGGGTGAGAAAGGCACGCAGCTGGTTTCCATTTCAGGGTTTTGTGTTCTGCCCCGACCTCTGATGCCCTGCTTGGGGGTGGCGGAGCGGCGTGGAGAGGAGGAAGAAGCAGGGACCGTTCTGAGGGAGCCGCTAATTGCCAGCAATATGTCTAGTATGTAAGGTTATCAGAGTGCAGAGACCCTCTGGGCAGCTTTCTCCCGGTCCCTGGGCCCACTCTCAGCAGACGCCTGAATTTCCTCCAAGCGGTGGTCGCTCACCTCCAGGGACCATGAGCCCATCGCGTCCCAGGCGGCTGGCCCCGCTGTTGGAAACTTCAGTCAGGAAGGGCTTCTCGGCACCAAGGCAAAGTCTGCATCTCCAGCTGCATCGGTGTCTGGTGCAATATACCCCAGAGATGTTTGGCTTGGGTCCGTGGGGAATTTCATGTAGGAAGCAGGAATAAAATCAAATTATTACCAAGGTTTATAAATTACCTGGCAAGCCTGATAACTTATGGTAATACCATTGGGGATTAGGGTTTTGTCAAGTTTCTGCCTCAGTTTGCCATTCTCTGCCTCAGTTTCCATATTTAAGATAAAGACCTCTGTGATGGTTAAGTTTATGTATCAGCTTGGCTAGGCTAAGGTGCCCAGTTGTTTACTCAAGCACTGGTCTAGATGCTGCCGGGAAGGTATTTTGTAGATGTCATTAACATCAGCAACAAATTGACCTTGAGTAAAGCAGATTACCCTCCAAAATGTGGGTGGGCCTCATCCAATTAATTGAAGGCTTTAAGGGCAATCGCTGAGGTTTCCCGAGGAAGCAATTCTGCTTCAAAACTATAAGATAGAGGAGCACCTCTGTGGCTCAGTCGGTTAAGAGTCTGACTCTCGATGCTGGCTCAGGTCACGATCTTAGGGTTCACGGGATCAAGCCCTGTGTCGGGCTCTGTGCCGACAGCGCAAAGCCTGCTTGGGATTCTCTCTCCCTCTCTCTCTCTGCCCCTTGCCTACTCACACACACACACTCTCTCAAAATAAATAAACATTTACAAATAAAACAAAACAAAAACTCTAAGATAGAAATATGGCCTGCTGATCTGCCTTATGGATTTTGAACTTGCTAACCCCCACAACTGTGTGAGCTTGCACAAATCTCTACGTACATATCCTACTGGTTTCTTTGGAGAGCCCTGACTGCAACAACTGCCTACCACCTCTCTGTGCAAAGGCAGATAAAGGACACTCAATCCTTAGGAGAAAAGCAATGTAGACAAGGACTAACATCACAGAAGTGCTAATGGATGCAGTGCCGTGTCAATGTAAAACCCATCCCCAAGAGCGCCATCCACCTCCCTACTCAACATCCATGATGGTTCCCTAGGGCCACCACTGCCATGGCATCAGCCACTCCTTATGAGTCATTTCTAGGTGCCAGACACTATGCAAGTAGTATACATAGCTCCTGTATGTATTTGGTACTTCAGTTTTTGTAGGAGAGAGGATATGGTCTCCCCTTTATGATAAGGAAAATGAAACAGAGGACCACACTCCTGGGCCTGAAATTCCGAGCCTCCAGTGATCTTGCTCCAATTTATGCCCCCCGCCCGCCCTTCATGTCATCCATAGTGAAGGCAAATGGACTAGACCTTCTTTCTTAAGTCTGCCCTAGATTTTCCTACAGCCAGTCTGTTGCCCATACCTGGCTTTCTGCTGAAATGCATTTCCTCTCATCCTGCATCTCAAAGTCTTTGCTATGCTTCAAGGGCATTTTCCAATCCTCTGTGAGGTTCTCCTGGGTCCCACCGTCGCTAACACTGGAAGTGACTTCTTCCTGTGCAGTCTCACGCCTGGGCCTCTTACTTGAGTTACTGCCATCCATTTTAGGGCTTCTCTCTCTTCTCACTTAAAACGGAAGCTCTCTGAGGGCAGAAACATGTGTAATGGATTATAACAGATGACAGTACTTTAGTACTTTCCTTCTAAAGCAGTGAAATTTTTTTTAATTTTTAAAGTTTTTTTAAAGCTTATTATTTTTTTTTGTTTTTTGTTTTTGTTTTTGTAATGTTTATTTATTTTTTGAGGGGGGGAGAGAGAGCACGAGCAGGGGAGGGGCAGAGAGAGAGGGAGACATAGAATCCGAAGCAGGCTCCAGGCTCTGAGCTGTCAGCACAGATCCCCAAGAAGGGCTGGAACCCACGAACCCTGAGATCATGGCCTGAGCTGAAGTTGGACGCTTAACTGAGTCACCCAGGTGCCTGTAAGTTTATTTATTTTTGAGAGAGAGAGAGAGAGAGAGAGAGAGAGAGAGAGAGAACTAGCAAGCATGATGGGGGAGGGGCGGAGAGAGAGAGAGGAAGACAGAGAACCCCAAGCAGGCTCCACGCTGTCAGCGCAGAGCCCAACAGGGGCTCGAACTCACAAACTGTGGGATTGTGACCAGAGCCAAAATCAAGAGTTGGATGCTCAACCGCCTGTGCTGCTCAGGTGCCCCGGTCTAAAGCACTGAATTTTGATTAGAAAAAAATTAGTCCTCCTGGACTAAACTTCTCTAGGGAAGTACACATGTGGCTGTTTTCTGAAAGAGCAGGGTTATTTCTGCTCCAGCATTTTGCTAGGACTTTTATTTTCTTTGCTCTCATCTTCCATTTAAAAAAAAAAAATTTTTTTTTAACGTTTATTTATTTTTGAGACAGAGAGAGACAGAGCATGAATGGGGGGAGGGTCAGAGAGAGGGAGACACAGAATCGGAAGCAGGCTCCAGGCTCTGAGCTGTCAGCACAGAGCCCGACGCGGGGCTCGAACTCACGGACTGTGAGATCATGACCTGAGCCGAAGTTGGCCGCTTAACCGACTGAGCCACCCAGGTGCCCCTCTTATCTTCCATTTGAATGACAGACCTCACATTGATAATTTAGAAAGTTTAGTCTTGTTTTTTTCTGTCTGAGGCTTGACAGAGCAACACGAGCAAGCTGTGTAACACCAAAGCCTACAATGCGAGCTCATGCTCACCCTCTCCCGACTTGAAGCCACCTTCTGGCACCTAACAGCTATCCTGTAGATCTTTGTTGTAGAACTAAATGGGGTGCATCTGTCTCACCCACTAGAGAAAGAGCTCAAGGAGAGGGAGCCACTGGACCTGGCTCAGGTGAGATGTTCAAGTGTTTACTGAGTTGGAATGGTACTAGTTCAGTGGGGATCTGGTGGGCCACACCTGACCAGGTTGGGGTGTAAATTCTGGGTTCTTTATGGGTTTGCGTCTGCTTCTGCTGTGGGAACTATGGCTTCTGTTTTTTTATGTAATTTCTTTTCCTTACTTGTGACTTTGGGGACTGAAGTATTAATCATGTGTAAGCTAAAAATGGAGAATTGCCTCTAAGAGCTATTGTAGAACAGCCAGTCCTAAGCACTTAAGGCCAGTTATGTGCTCAAAAAGGTGCCACAAGGAGTATAATCCATGTTGAAACTGGGTTCCCCATTGAAACAGTACCTAATGGAGGGATTATGGTACTAAACTTTTCCTAAAAATGACCACAAGTGTGACATTTCACCGACTATCACAGCACACTTACATAAAGTCCCTAGGCTGTGCACCAGCCACAACCTTAGTGATTGGTTCGTGAAGCAAGAATGAGATAGTAGCCTGTGGGGCCACAAGGAGTTGGATGGAAGACTCCTGGGAGAGGGGCTGGGCCTGACATGAGCAGCTAGAAGATGGACAAAGAAGAGGATGCACAGAGCAAGAAGGCCCTCAGAGGCTGGGTCATGGAAGACAGCCAGGGTGACGCTGACTGCAAGGGCCACCAGTTGCTAATCTGGATACAACTGGCAGAGTTGGGCTGCCCGGGGACTGTGTCGCTCTTAGACCAAAGGGTGCCCACTGGTCATCATGATTCAGATTTGGTGAAGCCAAGGACTACCCATGACCATTAGACCACAGGATACCAGAGCAGGGAGTACTGAGAACTCATCCAGGCTGATCCCACTGCTTTGAATTCTGTAACGAGGTAACTGAGGCCCAGAGAGGTCACACGTTTATCACAGGTCAAAATGGCACATTTCCTTGTGGTAACATCTGATTAGCAATGTGTTTACAAGGGTTTGTCATGTGTAAGAGGCTGAGTTATGTTTGGTAGATATATGGGCAGGAAGGGGCATACACAGAAATGGAAAAGGACTATTCACCAGTACATACGGGACTGAACTCTTTGATATTAAAGTAGACAACTCAGAAAGAAGGAAGTGATGGTCTGTTTTTTCCACGGGAAATTATGTGTGTACCCGTCTTCTCCCTTCACTTGGGCAGCCACAGGGCATTTCCAGAGAGAACCATTCTTCATGTGAATAGGAGATATGACACTCCTGGTCTCCCACCTGCTCTGGGTCCCTAGCACCATTCCAGTGACCACTCCCCACCCCCCTCCAACCCCCCGCCAAAACCTCCCCAATTCCCTTCCTTTGGTGGTCCTTCCATACCTCCCCACTGCCTTCACCTCTATCCCCTTATTCTTGGAACATGTTTCCACCAAAAGGGAGACACCGAGGATAGATACCACTTCTTCACTTTGTTCCCCCGTCTGCATACCTGCTTCCAACTCCTTTTGCTCAGCCCTCTGGATGCATTTCTTCTCTCGAGTGCCATCAATTGAGTTTTCTTCAGTTCTCCAACACACTCTTCTCTTTTGGCACCTTCACGTCAACAGCCACCTGACTCCAGCCAGAATCCTGTGTCCTGTTGACCTTCCATAGCAGAGGGTTTAGAAAGAGACATACATTTTCTCCTTCCTGGCTGCTAATTCCACTCACTCCAAGGAGCCACATGCCCCCAAATCTGATAGATCCTTTTCAGTTCATAAGTTTATTTGCCCCTATTTCACAAAGAGATTGAGGTATAAGGATATATGTAAGATGAGAAATTATGAATAGTTAAAATAGTCTTAGGGAAAGTGATTCAGAATGGAAAGTCAGACAGAAAAATAACAGATGAAATACTGTATCCCTCCAGTAAAAACTCAGAGTATAAAAAGCAAAGTACAATTTGGTAGAAGCAATTTTTCTTACAGTTCTTGGTATGTGTAGTGGATTGGATAGTCCCCCAAAAGATATACCCAAGTCTTTACGCTGGTACCTATGAATGCAAACTTACTTGGCGATGAAGTCTTTGCAGACATAATTAAGGGTTTGGGATAATATCATCTTGGATCTAGGGTGTGCCCTAAAGCTGACACACACATAGAGAAGGTGGAGGCAGAGACTGGAGTTATGAGTCTACAAGCCAAGGAACACCAAAGACTGTCAACTGCTACAATGATCTAAGAAGCGAGGCATGGAATGGAGTCTCCCCTAGAGCATCAAGGATCCAACCCTGCTGGAATCTTGATTTTGGATTACTGGTCTCTAGAAGCATGGGGGAATAAATCTCTGTTGTTTAAGGCCATCTGGTTTGTGGCGCTTTGTCACCATACTCCCAGGAAAATACTATGGGGTGCACCCTTGCTGTTTTGTACCTCCATGCCTGTACCAACACGGTTCCTTCTCTTTGAAGGATTCTCCCCGCTTTTGTTAACCAGAACACTTTTCTTCCCCCTCATGTTAACCAGAACACTTTTATTCACTGGAAGTCCTGGGCAGAAGAGATCAGCCCAGACTCCCTGGACTCTTCCCAAAAAGGCCATTCCATATCCATCCCTACTCACCTGTATGACAAATTATTTGTTTTTTCTGTTTGTGTTTTGAATTGCTTGTCAGTCCCTGAGGCTTGGGATTTCTCTTTATCAAGTCCACCTCAAGCAAGAATACTACCAGGAACAAAAAAGGTCAACAGCAAACATTTGTTGAGTAAATAATTCAGGAGGCAATAAGAATACTGAAAAGAGGAGGATTAATGTTGTCTGTGGTGGTCATAAAAATGGAATGGGATAGTGTATGCAGAATCAACAGAATAGGTAAAGCATGACCTGTCCAGGGCCTGGTCATCCATCCAATGGGACCAGAAGGGTGAAGAGAATAGAGGAGAAAGAAAAGGGTGAAGACTACAGAAGATAAGGCTGGAAAGGCTTTGAATGTTGGGCCAGGAAGTTAGACTTGACCTGTGAGCCATGGTGCCTGATGCTGGTACAACTACTACCTTCCCCCAGGCCTCTGTTGTTGGACACTTGCCTTGTAATCAGTCTTCTTCTCAGCCTTACAGGAGCAAAGCAAGAAACAAAACAAGATGGTCTGTGGACTACTGATCCTTGGCCTTGCTCAGTTTTTTTTCAGAATATTTCCATTCAGTGAAAAAACATTAAAATATTTCCAGTACATTATAAATGAAACCAGTTTTTTTTTGACATATGTATACAGTTGTGAAACCGTCACCACAATCAAGATAATGAACATATTCACCACCCCCAAGTTTCCTTGTGCCCCTTCCCACCCTTTCCAAGCATCCCTACCCCCAGGCAACCATGGATCTGCTGTCACTATAGATTAATTAGCATTTTGCATAGTATTCCACCATGAATTTTACATTATTGGGTACTATATATTCTTGTATTCCTATAAATACTCTTGAGCTTTGTTCTTGGAATTGGTTGTATTGGAAACCATTTGATTCTTTCAGGTCTTCCTCTTAAGTTAGTCAGGCAGAATCAGAGAAGACTTGAGACCAGGGCTAACTTTCCCCATCACCACGGCAAAGACTCTCCTGAGTACTGTAGTCAGTGCTGCATCAACTGTTAAGTTTTCCACTCTGACTGGTGAGAACAAAAGTGGTTCTTGGCCCTGTGTGAGCTCCAGATTTCCTTTAATCCTTTCAGTTGTTTTCCTCACCCACGTGCACTGACCAGTACTCAGTCCAAGGCTGGAGGGGGACCCTCTGCAGATCTCCGGGTTCTCTCTGTGCAGCTCTCTCCTCTCTGGTAATCCGACCTGCAGACTCAAGCCACTTGGTTTTTTCCAGACTCCCAGCTCCGTTTCCTTAATGCAGGGAGACCACCAAGCCATTCCTGGGCTTCCCTTCCTTGCTCCATCATCTGGAAACCTCTCAGTAGTCAGCTAGGGCACCCCTCTCTGGTCTGCCATCTCTCAAAGTTCACTGTCCTTCCTTGACTGATCTCCAGTGTCTTACAAACTGCTTCATACGTTTTTTTACATGGTTCCAAAAGACAGGGTGAATCTGGTCCCTGTTACTCTAACTAAACTTGGCTGGAAGTAGAAATTCCTGAAATTGCTTTTGAGCACTATGACAAATGTTGCAATAAGTTTGATCTTCTGGACTGTTATGCTTATTGAGAAAATGGGTACATATAATAAAGTTGTATTTTTCTGCATTCAAAAATAATTTAAGAAATTACTTTGGTGTTAAGATTGCTAAGTATCCTTTTGTGGGGAGGACTGTTCTGAGACTATGGTTGTAGCAGATGACATTGGAATTTTGCTCATATCCCTGTGTCTCTGTCAGTGAGCTGCCTGCTCAAAAGTAATTCTTTTTGCCTGCCTGCCAAACCCACTTTGCCTGGATGCATAGAGAACCAATGGACTGAGAAAGACTCCTGAGGGCAGCTCTTAAACAATGACTGATTTTATTATTATTACTATATGTTTATTTTTGAGAGGGAGAGACAGCGCAAGCAGGGAAGGGGCAGAGAGAGGAGGAGACACAGAAACTAAAGCAGGTTCCAGTCTCCAAGCTGTCAGCACAGAGCCTGACGTGGGGCTCGAATTCACGAACCAGGAGATCATCACCTGAGCCAAAGTCAGATGTTTGACTGACTGAGCCACCCAGGCACCCCAACGACTGATTCAAAACAAAACAAAAATCACACACACACACACACACACACACACACACACACACACACACACACACACACAGACTTTAGCGCCTTGATCTGAACGGGACGTAAGGCATCTGGCTTGGATTCCTTCTCTTCTTCCCTGTCTCACTTCCCCATTCCCTTACTGGGTTTAACTGGAAACACCTCCTAGTAAATGAGTTTAAGAAGTGATTTATTTCACAACTGTGAGGGTGGGTATGTACAATGTGCCTTGTATAAATGTACCAGCAACTTAAGTTGTTCTCTCTGGCTAGAGCCACAGTGAAACAGCTTCATCACATGAAGGGAATCCTTGCATGGCACGCATAATAGACGGTGTCTTCCAAAGGATGGTACTTCTCTGAATGTTAACCTAAAGTTAACCCCAAGTAAAACCTAAGGACCTTTGCTGGGCCTGGGTCCTGGTGATGGTTCCTACAACCTGACATTCTTAACCAATCGAATGTTCCACTAGATAATCTCCAATTCTTTCCTTCCCCACCAGCTGACTCTTAGTTCTCACCCCATGATTATTTATCTTGACAGAGCTTATATTCTCCTGGTGCCCCGCTTATATCTGTTTCCCAGTTATGCCAGTAAGTGATTCCCCTCAGTCAGCTGAGTCTTCAGTGGCCTTGTTCTTCCACAAAGTGGTCCAAAAGGTCTGTAGACCATGCCATGGAGCTAGCAGTCCTTATTTGAGATGAATGGGATATGTCCCACCAAACCCTCAAATACTGGCACAGTCTCATGAAAGTCTAGGCCTTGTAAGAGAAGGATACATCTGGCTCTTGCTCTCGGATATGGCATGCAACCTGAATTCCTTCTTGTCCACAGAATTACTTTTGAGACATGAGACATTTTGGGCTGGGTAACTCTTAGTTGTGGGGAGCTGTCCTGTGCTTTGTAGGATGTGTAGCCACACCCTTGGCCTCTAGTCACAAGATGCCAGGAGTACCTTCTAAACTGTGAAAACCAAAAATGGTAATATCAGAGGATCCAGACAGCTATGAAGGAATGAATGAAAGGCTCTTTTTTTTTTTTTTTTGTATGTTATCTTTTGTTGGCAGAAGAATTTTCACTTTTTCCCTATGAGAAGCTTCTCTCCATATCTTTTATCAACAGATTATTGATAGTTAATCTGTCTCTTTACACAAACACAGCATACATCAATCTTTTCACGGTAGCACTAACAAACAGTGTTTCATTGCTCATCAGAGAGGCATTGGGAGAAAGGAATGACAGTATCCCATTATTGTGGGAGTGGGGAGATGAACACTCTTACACACTACCAGGAATGTGTAAGTGACTGGGCAGTATATGACTTCTTGGGAATGTAATTTGGCAATATGCATTAAGATGTGCATGAAATATATGCATATTTTTTAGACCCACAAATTCTATTTTATCAAATAGAATAATTAGAGAAGATACGATGTGCATAGGATTTTTAAAAATAATTAAAATTAGAAACAACCAAAACGTTCAATAGGAAGCTGATTAAATAAATTATGGTATAGCCATATAAACGGGAAATCATGTAGCCATTAAAACTAATGATATAGGCACATATTTGATTAGAAAACCGGAATTTCACAAGTATTAAGTGAAAAAACAAACTACAGAACAATGTAAATACATATAGAAAAAAAGTATGGAAGGACAGACACTATGAATTTTAACTCTATCTTTGGGTGTAAGAATCAGATATGATTAAAAAAAAATTTTTCCCCTTAAGATTAATATGTAATCCTTGTATAACAAAAATAAAGACTGAATACTGCAAATAGCATGGTCCATGAAAGCAAGACTTGCCACTGAGAGAACAGTAGACAGTTCTCTACCTATTCTAAGAATGCCAAACAAACCAACATCTAACCCAGAAAAGGAGCCACACAGGTTGCTGTGATCCAAGCAGGGCCAGAGGCAAAAGGTGTTCAGGCTTCTCAAACTTAGCAACTAAACAGATTCTTCTTGTTTGGGACATCTGCTTTTCTTCTCAATTGTATTTATTCAGTTAAAGTATTATCTGTTCAACTGTGGAGCCTCTAATATATTTTAAGCTCCCTACTTTTGTATGGAAAGTTAGCGTGTGAGTCCCTGACTGACTCTAACTCAACACTTGGTGTAAGAATCGGGCGCCAAGGCAACAAAGAGGAAATGGAGCAGAAGGTCCTCGGTGTTTCTGCTCTTCCCCTGCCATCCTAATGCCCACAGGTAAAGTAGCTCAGCTGCCTTTCCTATCTGCATATAAATGCATGGACCTGAAGTATAAATTATATCCTTACATGCTTATCTAATAAAAAAAAAATTGGGAAAATAGGATAATGTGCAGAAACAAGTGGGAAAAAAAAAAGAGCTTTATTTCTTCCATTCTCCGAACAATCTGCTATGTATGAAAGACCCTGAAGAACGGCAATCCCCTCTCTGCCTGGAAGAGGCCCTTGCGTCCGAAGGAATGCTAGCCACACCACACCAATAATAAGCCAGGCTTGTCCTAGGTCTTAATGAGGAATAACACCAATTATTTCAAGACTTACCACTCTATGAAGCCATTTTTCACGGCTGTCACTTTTAGCAGGGTGTTAAAAGACTCTGGCCACTTACCTGAGAGTCAAAACAATCCCAGCTGATGTTATGAAGCCACGAACCAACACACAAAGAATGCTTACGCTTCGCCGTGAGCAGGGCGGCCACAGGGAAGGCGGGGGACTAAAGACTGTGCAGCCACAATTTACGCTGAAGCTGTTTCAGTGCGAGGAGACTCTCCCCTCCCCACCGGAAGGTGAAGGAAGCTGATCCTACCACATACGCAGCAGTTCGTGTACTTCACAAAGAGTAAAACACAAAGTTAAGAATCTAACATAAACTGGCCCGAGTTAACTGACTCCATCTCATTTTATTCCGGCATAGAGCTAGTGCTTGGGCAACAAGGGCATTTTGAACCCAGTTTATGGAGATTTTATAACTCTAGTGACTTGTCTAACCCAAGCACGCCCTTTGTCACCCCAAATCCTTGCCTTTTTACATAAATGACAAACTTATTTACTCTATTTCAGACATTTTATTTTTCTTATTCTAACATTAGGCTTTGATAAGTACAAAAATTCACAGGTACAAAAATTTCTGTATAGTCTTGTGGTAGTTAAAAAACCCGTGAAAACAGAATAATTTTTTAATTGGGCAGTATCTGTCTCTATACATCCAAGTTGACAGTCTTCTTGAAGTGTGGCTGTAAAAACGGTGAAAACTATTGCACTGTGATTACGTTAAACCTTTTAATGATTCTTTTTCACTTGTTTCAGGAAATCTATCTTATGACATTTACTGGATGGGTTCCTTACTTGTATTTTGCTATAGGCCAGCGTCTCTGCCTCTCCAGGGCTTCAGTGATGACACCATCATCTTTCTGCCTCTGATGCTCTGACCATCAGAAGATTATGCCACCAGCTTCAAGAGCAAGGACAGCTGGATTTAGATTTATAGCTATTACCCCTTTCCAATGTTAAAAAAAAGTAATGCTGAAAAATATGAATTTTTCATATTAGCATTGATTTCTCTTCCTGCAAGGATTTAACTTTCATACTCCCACAGCATACGAATTATATTTACTTTTTCAAAAAAAGTATTTTTAAAAATTTTTCTTGAAAAGATTACTTCTTATCCCTAGGATTCTGAGTAAAAATGACGTACGGGAATGGGGCAAATCAGAGTACATGTCCTTTTTTTTTTTTCCTTCTATACCTAATAACCTGTTGGACACAGAGAATGGAAGTCTCCATGGTCATTGTGCATCAGTTTCAGGTACGGCCGAGATTACAAAAAGAACAAAACAAAATTCATTTGATTTAATCATAGATCATAAACAGATTGCCATGATGTCACAGGCATGAAGACCAGACAAACACCGGAAAGCCAAATCAGAAGCTGTCTCACAGCTTGGACTTTTTTTTCCTCTGCTTAATGAGAAATAAATTATCACTGCCATCGCCCTCCAAATAGCTCTCCTTTTTCTTCTGTTTGCCCCGCTTGCTGTCTCTGGGCAGCTTGTCTTCTCTTGGCTTGTGGTAATGTGATGAGTGGTGGAAGGACTTGGGACCCTTCTGGGTCTTGAAGGTGCCAGGAGAATGGAGTTTTGGGCCCCTGGGGAAGTCCTCCTCCACTTCATGAGCCCTGTCAGCCTTCCTGTGTTTCTCACGCTCTTTGCGGCTCCTGCTCGCTTCTTTTTGGGTTTCTTTCTTTTCTTGAGGCCACCTGCTGTTTCTCCACGAGGCATGGCTCTTCCTCCTGCCATGGGGGGGCCTCTTCTCTGCTGCTTCCATGTGAGGTCTCTTGAACTGCCTTGGAAAATCCCCATTTTTCTGGAGTTCTGGAAAATATAAAAGTATTTCTGCATATTCAGCAGCCAGACAGTCCACACACGGCTTACACTGGTCTGTAAATAACTCAGCAGACAGGGAAACTAGACAATGAAATGTGTTAATGATACAACATTCTAAAGAGCCCTTACTAAGGTAAAAATCACCCGCTAAAAATTGTATGGTTATAGTTCTGTATTTCTGATTGCTAAAAATGGAAAATATCCAGAAATCCAAAGATATTTATTCTATTCAGTACAGTTGTACTAGGTTGAATGATAGAGATGAAGACTAGTGAAAGCAATCATTTCAGCTTTGTGAAGAAAAGTCACATCTGACCAATTCAAGTCATGGCGGGGATAAAGAAACAGCCTTTGACGATGAAGTGAAACAAGATATATCAAATGTCTCATGACATTTCAATCACCCTCAGAAGATAAAGTCTGGTCATAGTACTTATAGGTGGATGCCAAACTGGACAGGAGATTATTCCTCCAGAGCAGACATCACTGGCTTGGAGAACACACACACGTGTGTATCTCAGACATTTTGGTCCCAGATCTGGTGTTACATTTTACCAGGACTTGGCACCCTTTTACTACAAGTGTCTGACAGGCATGATTCTGATGGGGTAAGTGGGAGATGAGGTTTGAGGGATGAAAACTAACATGTCAACAAAACCTTGACAGATTAAAGAAGTGGTCAATAAAAAAATAGGGATGGGGGTGCCTGGGTGGCTCAGTTGGCTGAGCGACTGACTTTGACTCAGGTCATGATCTCACAGCTCGTGAGTTCCAGCCCCGTGTTGGGCATAGCCCGCTTCAGATCCTCTGTCCCCCCTTCCTGCACCTCACCTCCCCCCTCTCAAAAATAAATAAACATTGAAAAAAAAGGATGAAATGCAAAGTAATATAAAGTTCACAAGAAGTGAACTCTAGGATACAGAGCAAAGGTAATTCCTTATAGACTTTAGCATGAAATAAATTTTTTTTTCTTAAAAAAAATGTTTATTTTTGAGAGAGAGAGAGAGAGGGAGAGAGAGGGCAAGCAGGGGAGGGGCAGAAAGAGGAGGACAGGATGCAAAGTGGGTTCCACTGATGTGGGGCTCAAACTCATGAACTGTGAGATCATGATTTGTGCTGAAGTCAGATGCTCAACCGACTGAGCCACCCAGGTGCCTGAAAATTCTAATGGATCACAGAGAACCTCAAAGTAGCCACAGAGTTCCCAATATTACTACTAGTTAAAAGTGAAAACAAATGGTTTTCCTAGAATTATAAAAGTTATAACCACTCATTACAGAAAACCCGTGAAATACAAAAAGTATAAAAATAAAATAGGAGCCATAATCTTTTTTTTTTTTTTAATTTTTTTAAATGTTTATTTATTTTTGAGACAGAGAGAGACAGAGCATGATCAGGGGAGGGGCAGAGAGAGAGGGAGACACAGAATCTGAAACGGGCTCCAGGCTCTGAGCTGTCAGCACAGAGCCCGACGCGGGGCTCGAACTCACACACCGTGAGATCATGACCTGAGCTGAAGTCGGACGCTTAACCGACTGAGCCACCCAGGCGCCCCAGGAGCCATAATCTTTTAATTCAGAGGGGACACTTTGGTGCATTTCTTTTCTTTTCTTTTTTAATTTAATTGCCTAATAAATATCTTTATGTACTGTAATCTCTCTATATATATAGTTGAGATAGAGTTTATATGAAATGTAATATGGAAAATATGCAGGAGTTGAAAATAATTCCTTTTGAAAAAGACCTTAAGTCAGAGAGAGTTGGGGGTGGGATGGAGAAAGAATACCAAAAAGGCTCTAAGAGTTACAATGTATAGGTCAACTTGAGAAGTATAGAACTATTTCATCCTGAAAGCAAGAAAGGTAACTTAGTAAACCACTGTTAAACTTAGTAAACTACAGCACAAAAGAAATAGAAAAAAGTAGGCCTAAATTATAAACTAAAAGAACGTCATGTTATCAACAGTTAAGTAAAGGAATCACAGAAGGTGGCTGTGGACCCTGGAGCTCTGCTGTAATCATGGCTGGTAAGAACAGACTTCTTTGGGGAAACTCCAGGAATCACCTAGCAGGGAAGCCTTTCTTTCCATAAAAATACTAGAGACATACAAATGGAAAAAATAATTACTTGCCAAACAGAAAACTCTCAAAAAAAAGAGCCTTTAAAACCCTGCTTCCCTGTATGGATACAAGTATTTTCAGGACATTTTCTAAAATGGTCATGATGTGAAAAAAATGTTTAGTGTGAACAGATCATAATGCAGGGTTTCTGAAGTGGGTGCCTGATTACCGGAGATCAAGAAAGTTCTGGTTTCTATGGTAATTATTTAAAAACATTTTCTGTGCTAACCAATGACACCCAAAGCAGGCAAAGACCATGTAAAGGAAGACATTTAGGAACTACTGCAAAGGTAATCTCACAAGAATTCAACAACATACCTTTCACCTTTCGTTTTATTCTCTGTTCTCTCTCCCGAATTTCATATTTGTCATCATAGTAGTAGATGAATGGAGATGTTGGAAAGGTCTGGTTAAACATTCGTCTTTCTGTACATTCCTGCAAGTTGTTTGAAATTGTTTCAAATTATCAAATTTGAAATTAGGATGTGTCACAAGGGCACTGCTCAGGCAACCTTAACTGCAAGATCACAGACCACTGAGGTTAGAGACAGTCCCACATCACAGATACCCCACGCTGAGGCTCAGGATGTGGTCCTGCTGGGAGGCTCCGCCAAACCAACATCCAATCACACCCAACTGTGCTTACAGGCTTCTTTCAGGCTTGGATTTTCTTTCCTTACTTCTTTACCCATGAAACCTTTCTTGTCTTTTTTCAGTCTTCCCTGCCAAACCCCTCCCCCAGTCTGAGCTAACAGCAATGGGGGGCTGGGTCTCTACTGAACTTGCTCTGTTCCTCTTTTAAAGACTTTATTTGGCCTTATGTTGTATTAGACCTTTGCTTGTCTGTCTCTTCCAACAGCCTTCCACCAAGTGCTTCTCCTTTCACATTTACACCCTAAATGTGAGTGTAAATTCTTAGCTCTTTGCTCTTTTCCCTTCACCCAAATGGTTTGCAAGCTTATTTTAACCCAATACTGCTAACAAGGGCAGTGATCCTTATGGTGGGGAGCAGGATGGTGGTGGTGGGTTAGGTCTGGTTTGAAAATGCTCCTAGGTAATTCCAAAATACCCCAAAAGAATCCTCTCTTCTCTTTCCTTGCCCCGCTCAAGAGATCACTCCTCTCACTCATTTCTCTAGGTCGGCTCCCCACCTGCATGACTCTGGCTTTTGTACCTCTGCTAGTTTCCAAATCCACATTGTTGGCCTGAGCCACATCCAACAGAATAGGCTTTATTTATCATGATCTGTTGACATATATCCATTCAGCATGTCTGAGACCAACTTTTCTTTTCTTTGAAAGAGGTTTCCCTTTGGAACTTCCCCATTTCTGTCCTCTGCCATCTTGCCTAAAATGTATTTTATAAATGTCCAATTCTTCTTAGCTAGGTATTGAAGAAAATCAGAACACCTCTTAGGAAGAAAGTATGTGAAATAGCCACATAAAATTTAGCTGACTTATCCTAACATTGGCAAATATACTTGACTTCTAATTCTAAGATACCTGACTGAGGTATCCACACACACTGGCAGCCACACACTCAGTAAGAGCATGATTTGCAGATTATGAATCATTCTAAATATACATTTAAGTATTGGAAATAAAGTAATGTCAATCTGTACCTACTATTGGACTTTATCAAATCACATTTTACCTTAATTTTCTTGTTTTTGCTCCAAGAACTGAAACATTAATAATACAATTGAAATCCTCCGTGTAATGCTGTTTCCCATTCCTCATTTGTCTCCTTCCCTTTCCAGAAGTTGCCACTGTCTTAAAGTTGGTTCCTGCCATTCTCATACATTTTATACTCTTACTACTACTACTAATGACTATTCTAATAAACAACAGTGTTAAATTTGAAGCATTCAGACTTCATAAAAATGGTATCATTCTATAAATATTTTGAAGTGGCTTTAGGTTATAATAGCTTCACAGAATAAATTGGGTAGTGTTCTCTTGGATGATCTGTTTCTGAATAAAGGTTTGGTAAAACCTGACAATAAAACTATCTGGATCTGATATATTTCAGGGGAGAATTCTGATTACTAACTTAATTTTTTTAGTGGTATTGGTTCATGTAGGCTTGTTCTTCATTTTGGTTAATATTTTTTTCTAGAGAATTATTTATCTGTATTTTCAGACTTAATTTTGAACTTTATTAAATGCAAAGCTTATTTAAAATTTGTATTCTCCTACAATTAAAACTTACTGTATTTTAAGTTATTTACACTTTTTATTCACTATTTGTACCTTTTTTTTTCTTTGAGTAGTTTTTCCGAAGTCTTTTCTTTTGGAAAAAAATATGTTTTTAATTTTTTAAAAATGTTTTTATTTATTTTTGACACAGAGATAGAGCATGATCAGGGGAGGGGCAGGGAGAGAGGGAGACACAGAATCCGAAGCAGGCTCCAGGCTCTGAGCTGTCAGCACAGAGCCTGATGCAGGGCTCGAACTCATGGACTGTGAGATCATGACCTGAGCTGAAGTTGGATGTTTAACAAACTGAGCTACTCAGGCACCCCTAAAAATGAAAATGTTTTTAAAGAACTAGCTTTTGGTTTTGTTGATGCTATTAATTTTGTTTTCTATTTCAATAATTTTGGTGCTTATCTTTATTATTTCCTTCTTCCAACTATCTTTAGATATACTGTGTTGTTGACTTTCAGGATCTTTTTGGAATTTTTTGAATCCTGAAGTTATAAGGCAAACCCTATATGGTAGCCTAGAGAATTACATACATACATACATACATACGTACGTACGTACGTACGTACGTACGTACATATGTATTTCTTTATTTAGGCTTCATGCCAAACATGGAGCCCAACGTGGGCCTTGAAAGCATGATCCTGAGATCAAGACCTGAGCTGGGATCAAGAGTTGGACATTTAGCTGACTGAACCATTCAGGTGCCCAAGAATTACTTTTAGAAATCACTATCCATGGTGGCTCTAAGTTTCCAGAAGAAAGGGCACCCATAAAAGATTTGGGTCTAAGATTCTGCTATAGTTTGAATGTTTGTGCCCATCCCTCCCAACCCCCAACCAGAATTCATCCCCAAGATGATGGTAGGAGGAGGTGGAGTCTTTGGGTAGTGATTTGGCCATAAGAATGGAGCTCTGATGAATGGGATTAATGTTCTTATAAAAGAGACCCTCACAGAGCTCCCTAGCCTCTTCTACCGTGTAAGGACATAGCATGGAAGTGCCATCTATTAAAAACAGCCCCTCAGGGTGCCTGGGTGGATCAGTCAGTTGGTTAAGCATCTGACTTCAGCTCAGGTCATGATCTCATGGTCCATGACTTCGAGCCCTGCATCAGGCTCTGTGCTGACAGCTTGGAGCCTGGAGCCTGTTTCAGATTCTGTGTCTCCCTCTTTTTCTTTCTCTGCCCCTCCACTGCTTGCACTCTCTCTCTCAAAAATAAATAAACATTAAAAAAGAAGAAGAAGAAGAAGAAGAAGAAGAAGAAGAAGAAGAAGCAGCAGCAGCAGCAGCAGCAGCAGCAGCAGCAGCCACCCCTCATCAGACATCAATTCTACTGGCACCATGACTTTGGGCTTCCCAGCCTCTAGAACCTAAGAAATAAATTTCTACTGTTTATAAACCACATAGTCTATGGTAGCTTGTTTACAGCAGCCTAAATGGACAAAGAGAGATTCTAACCATAAAATATTAAGAGCAAATTGCAATTACAAAGAGGTACTAAAGATCTTGATACACTCCCAGCACCCACTCATACTTTCACACGCTCTTGGAGTAGTCTCTCTGTAGAGTGACTACTGTTTTCTATGGTAGTTTGTAGTTTGCCTGATATGAAGCTGCTTAGGACTGTCCCTGCCTCTCCAACTACACGATGAGTGAGGTTAGGGAAGGGCGGTGCCACATTCACCTCAGAATACCTTTTATACGAAGAGGCTGTTCAGTAACATCTATAGAGCTGTATTTCTGCAAATGAAGGGGAGGGGTCCTCAGACATCTTTAATCATCTGCACAGTCTTCTATTTGGATCCTGTACAGTCTAGACTGGCGTGGCTATACAGAGCCATACAATACGATAAATATTTTCCAAAGCTAAATGTAAATTATGTTTTGATTATCCACATCGCTGGTCCCCTCCATTAGCACACACAATTGATAGTTGGCTATATAATTTATCTACTATTCTGGATTAGCCACACCACTGATCTTCTTCATTAGTGTGGATGATCTAGAATTCTTCATCTATGGCAGCGATGAGGCTGCCAAATTTGCTTTATTGTAAATTAAAAACTATCTAAATCTAGATTTCTGGGATAAATTCCAAATGTTTTTAATATATTTCCTATCTACATTAACAGAACTGACTAGTAAGCAATATGTGCCCAACTATAATTGTTTTTCTTTAATTGAACAAACATAAATGGAAAATTACACCCTTTTGCTTTAAAGAGGTCAGCAAGCATAAATTGTACATCTGTGTGATCTGCGTGGCAGTGGAATACTCATGGGAATAGGTTTCCTAAACAGTGTTGGCAACATCTGGATTTTGGCAACGAGGTGGAACGCACAAAGCAGGAAAAGGTCTAGAGCTGGTAATTTTGTAAGAAAAAGTATTCTTTAACAAAGTTTTTAATGTGCATTCTATGAAAATGGGAGTATGGGTCTCTCCATCCATGTCACCATACTATGGATTTGTTCACATTGGAAACAGCATCCAAGTGTCAGTATTGAGAAATCTCCCCGTACAACTTCTTTGCTTTGGAGATAAAGAAACTGAAGACCGGAGTGCGTTGTTCAAGTCACATGGTGAAGTCAGTAGCAGAGCAAAAGCCAGACCTGAGGATCAGAACTTCATCCTAGCTTTCATGTTGTAATTCTTCATTCCATGGTCCTGCTGCCCCAACGTGGAAGAAAAGTTTCACCTGTTGGTGAACTGTGTTGTGTCTCTCCCTTTGCTGCGGAGGTCCAGCCCCAAGGTCTGCGTGAGGTGCCACGGTCAGAATTCAAGGTAGGACTCCCATGAGTCACAAAGCGCAGCACTACCCCTCCCCTTCCCACTGCTCACAGCCCTCCCATTTTGAGGACTCTCTACCCCCGAATGCTTTCTACCTCCTGTCATCAGATCGCATTTGATTTTAGTTTATTTTGGTTTCTAAGCTGTTAGAAGCCTACCAGGAGACTAGGAATGTATTTCTCCATACAGATTTTCTACTTTTTGTGCCACTGCCCTTCTTCCTCTGCCTCAGGATTCCCAGAATGCAGGAGAGCTTGCAGTCTATTCTTATCACATCCTGTCTCTGGGATGCGCTGCTGCTGTTTCTTACTTAATGAGACAACTGGCTAGGAGACTCCCTCCCATCTCACATCAACAAATTCCTTCTGCTTTGACACTCTTGCACCTAAAACACACACAGTTTGGCCCTTTTAGCTGGGGCTGGGAATATGCAGCTTGGATAGGGAATCTGGACGTCTGTGGGGCAGACAGGCTAGTCAATGATACAGTATGTCTGTCTTTCCACTAGTGTCAGAGTTTTTATGTGAGTGATGAAGATTTAAGTGAACACAGTATCAGGGAAAGCTGGAGATAGTGGAGAACTACATAGAAAATCTCCAATCATGATTTTGGCTGTGTCAAAGTAATAGCAAACATAAGAACTCATGAGAAGTGTAACCATTTTGGTGACTACTTTTATTCCTCTGATTGACTGTATGAGGTTTTTATTTGTTTTAGCCTAACTTGTTCATGTATATTTAAAACAATTAGAAGAACGTGCTCTGACAGATCTCTCTGGCAGGGATGGGAAAAGCAAATCAGTTGAAAATACATTAAGTCTTACTTTAGGATGTTAGTTTATTAAAAAGGTAAGCATTCAGAATTACATTTTTTTTTTTTTTAGTTCATCTTTCAGCAACCACTCCCAGAACAACAGAATGTGTTATGCCCAAATGCTACTCAAACTTACGTGTCCATAATGGCCTTCTTGCCCACAGTTGTAGCAATACACTAAGGCTGATTGTCCAGAAGGGGTCTTCGGCTTTTTGGGTGGTCCAGGTTTGGTCTGCAACATGAATATTTGTGAGCGTTTATTAAATGTTAGAAGAAAATTAAAACCTGATTCTTTCCCAAAGAGCTCTTTTTAGGTAAGAGATCCTTTAGAAATACTGCCTCCTAGAGTTTAGGACCTCACATCCAGATGATTCTCTGTGTTAAAGTGCACAACATGACAATTCTTTTCCACTTCATGTCAATATATGCTTTCCTCTTCTTCGCTCCTCATTCCATTAGGCGTTGTGCCCAGTACTGTGTTAGGTATTAGGTATCTCAGAGAGAAAAGCACAACAGGCTAGTAGAACATGAAAGACATCTAAACAGATGATGACAGAAGATGTAAGCAAAGTGAGAAACATGTACAAGGTTTTAATGGAGTGGCAAAGGGGACCCATCATTGGGATGGGGTGGAAGGAGTCAGGGAATGCTTACAAAACTTACATTTACTTTTAAAGAATTAGGTGTAAGTCAAATGGAAAATCCTAGGAAGAGGGGCTAGCATGAACAATGCATGAAGCTAAGAAAGCATACATGCTGACAAAGTATAACATGCATAGCCAGGTAGACTGAAAAATGAGGCTGGAGAAAGCAAGGCAAAAGAAGGGAGGGCCTTAAAGTCATCTTAAAGAACTTGGGGTTTATCTGGGCTTTTCCATTTTAAGTGTTGTTTTAAATATGGGAGCAGAGTAGTTAGAATTTTATTTTGGAAAAACCATTTTGGCTTGTAGTTGTAGAGGGTGTGAATATGAACAGAAGGTTAGATGCAGTGAAAAAGGTGGCTGTTAGGAAATCAATGAGGTGATGAGGGTCTACACTACAAGAGTAACAAGGATAGGAAAAAGGGAATCGATTTGGCCAATACATGAGGGGATAAAACTGGTATCACTGAACATTGACAAGATATGAGGAATAAAGGAAAGGAGAAATTACGATGCTTTTCAGGTTTCTAAGTTGGGTGCCAACAACTGCTTCAGAAACAGTAGGAAATTAGAGGGAAAGATGATGAAGTCTAACTTGGATGCTGTGTATTTAGGTGATGTCCATTAGGCAGTTGTCTCTGTAAGATTAAAGCTGAGGGAACAAGTGTGAGCTGAAGATTAGCTCTGAATGAAATCTACCGTATAATAGTGGAGGCTAAAATGACCCGAGTGGACAGCATCGCCATACCCAATATGAACAGTGGTGAGCTCAAGATGGAACCCTGGGCATAACATTTAAGGGGCAGACAGAGGAACCTGGGAAAGGGACAGAGAAGGAAAGGCTGAAGGATGCAGAATCACAGGAGAATATAGTCATACACCTTAGAGAGTAGTTTCAAGAAGGGTGAACTGATCTGCAATGGAAAATACAGCAGAGGCTTAGTGAGATTAGAACTGAGAAGCATCTGTTAGATTTGGCAATTGTTCATGGATAACCTTAGTATGAGAATTTTGGAATTGGTAGAAAGGTAATAAAGAGCAGAAGGCAACAGGCTGAAGAGTGAAGAGATGAATACAAAGGTGATAAAACCATAAAGAATGAGAAAATGATTCCCCACAGAAGCCAGGATAGTAGTTACTTCCAGTGGGGAGAAAATGCACAGAAGGTTTTGGGGTAGCTGCAATTTTCTATTTCTTGAACACAGTGGTGTTATATAACTTAAGTGTGTGTGATGTAACTATGCATTTTTCAATATGTATGTTACATTGGACAGTAAGAAATATTTAAAAAAATTGAACAGAAGCAGAAAAAAAGGGGATGGCAGGTATGTATTATTTTGAGAAGCATGAATAACAAGGGGCAGAATAAGGTCGAGCAACATCTAGGAAGGGGATTTGGTAGAGTTTGCTATTAGAATGAGAAAGAGATCTGAACATGTGAGGAAGCTCATAGAGAGGGAGGTGGTGAAAACAGGAGAGAAGGGAGAAGACAGAGCTAAACCCCTGAGGTGGCAGGGGCTTTAAACAGAAGGAGAAAAACCTAATAGCCCTCCCACTCCTTTTTTTTTTTTTTTTTTTTTTTGTAGATTGGAAGAAAGAGGTGAAAATGGGAATGAAATTGGATAAGTTTATTTCTTATTTATTTATTTTTTAAAGTGAGCTCTATGCCCAATGTGGGGCTCGAACTCATGAACCTGAGATCAAGAGCAGCACACTCCCGCAACTGAGCCAGCCAGGCGCCCTGCTTATGTTCTTTATTGGGATGCTATAACAAACAGTGCTGGTGTGCCAACTAATTTCATTATTACTGTTTAATGTGGCAAACAGGTGGCTTGTGAAGGTTTTATGTTATTGACATGGGAAAATAATCTATAGGCTATAAAAATCTTCTTCAACTTTACTTTTAGTTTGTTTCCTAAAATGGAAAACTGGAGGATAACAGTAGCCTAAAAGATCTTTTCTATTGAAAATGACTACAAACGCTACACAAAATAGAATTTACAATTTCAGCTATTGTCAACTGGGATATGATAACTAACAAAGGTCTTATATTCTCCAATAAAAGAATGTGGTTCATGAATTAAGACAAGCTAAAAGTCGTCAAGCATAGTTTTGACAGGTATGCATACAAGCATGTACCACTCACTCACTCACTCACTCACTGCAGTGGCTCATAAATTTGTTCAGGTATAGAGCACCAGGAAGACATGAAATTATTAAGCAGAAATTATTTTTCCATCTTTGTGTTACTTGATGTGACACAAAATTGCAACCATGAGTATATATGTGGTTTAAGAGAAAGAAATCAAAGCAAGAGATGTGTCATGGATGTGAAGGCAGAACACATAATGTTTTGAGGAAGAAGTTGTCAAAAGCTACTGGTGGGTTAAATAAGATAAAGACTATGAAATCCACTGGATTAGCAATCAGGAAGTTGCTGGAGACTAGAAACCATTGTGAGCAGTTTATTTGAGGGGTAGAGATACAAGCCAGACTGTAACGGGTTTATTGTAAGTAGAAAGAACTGAAGAACAAAACACTGACGACTTTTTCAAGATACCAGGTTGTGTATAAGAGAAGGGAAGGGGACAAGTAGAGCAGAACAAGTTCAAGGATGCCTCCATCAGTGATGTTTACCAGAGTGCTGGGCACATGGCATAAGCATATACAAGCATTCTTTCATTAATTTATTCAAAAAATAATTGAGTGCCTAATATATGCCAGATATCTTAGAATAGATTAGGTAACTGAGAAGTCAGACAAAAATCCCTGCTCACATCTCCCACGTTGGAAGACAGATAAACCAACAAAACACACACACACACACACACACACACACACACACACACACACACACAATCGGGTAGTAATAAATGGCACGCAGGCAATTAAAATAGAGTTAAAGGAATGAAAGTCATTGGTGGTGACTTAAATTGCATTTTAGAGAAACTCTCACTGGGATGGTCATTTCTTGTGATAAAAATACCCCCAAGTATGCAATGACTGGGGAACAGCATTCTAGGCCTCAGGCATGGGGACAGGGAATGCAAATCTTGGAGATGCGGGTAAATTTGCCATATTTGACTATCAGAGAAATATCTGTAAATTTGGAAGTGTAGTAGGTGAAGGAAGAGTGGGAGAAGAGGAGGTTCTAAAGATGGAGAGGGACTAGATCGCTTAGGGCTTATCATTCAGAATGGAGAGCACTGGATTTGAGTGGCATGAAAATCCACTCTAAGGCTAATGGTAGGTGCTCAAAAACTAGTCGGTGACTGTAGGCAGAGACTATCACTGATGATAAACAGAATTATCCACCCGCCAAATAATAAACATTCTCTGAAAGACTTATGTTTATAATTTTTCAATGTTTTTTTGTGCAAATATATGGTAATTTACTGCTGAGGCAAGATTTCTAGATTCATTGAAGAAAGGAAAATATGCTCACTATGTTTATTCCGCTGGAATAAGAAATTCCATTGGCTCAAATCCTATGAAAAAGGACAAGATGAATCAGGCAGTAATGATTGGGGAAGGAGGGCACAGAAAGAACCAGAACAAGATGGATATCCAGACACTAGAACTTTGGTATGGATGCAAATAGGGATTTCCTCACAGGAGAACCACTGGTGTCCCCATGGCACTGCTGGCTTTTCCTCAGGAATACAGAACACAGGAAAGCCACACTACTGTACAAGTCTCCAGTGGTTCATTCCCATCGCATCCTCTCAGAGTAAAGGCCACTTTTACTTACTCCTGCCACAGTGCTCCTGATACTCCTTTTCCCATTTCACCTTCTCGTGTACTAAATTGGTTATCATGTCTATTATCTGCCTCCCCATTGCTGGAATGTAAGGTGCACAGGGTAAGAGATCTTTTAGTCCACTCTGTATCCTTATGGCAAGAATCTAGACTAAGTGTTGGTGAACTATGGCCGACAGGACGAATCCAGCTCATTGCCTGTTTTTGTATAGCCCATAGGCAAGAATGCTTTTACATTCAAATGGCTAAAAAAAAAAAAAGGATATTTTGCAACACATGAAAATTTTATGAAATTCAAAATTCAGTGTCTGAAAATAAAGTTTTATTGGAACACAGCCAGGCACATCTGTTTACAGGTTATCTAAGGCTGCTACTCTTTTCTTCAATTCCCTACATCACCCAGTGCTTATCAGACATTTCTCCAAAGAAGATATCCAGATGGTCAACAGACACATGAAAAAGATGCTCAACATCACTCATCATCAAGGAAATGCAAATAAAATCTACAAAGAGATAATACCTCACACCTGTCAAAATGGCTATAATCAAAAACATAAGAAGCAACAAGTGTTGGCGAGGATGTAGTGAGAAAGGACTCCTCTTGCACTGCTGGTGGGAATGCAAACTGGTGCAGCCATTGTGGAAAAACCGTATGCAGGTTCTTCACAAAGGTAAAAATGGAACTACCCTATGATCCGGTTATCTATGGCTACTTTTCATGCTACAAGAGCAGAGTTATGACAGAGACCATATTGCCTGCCAAGCTGAACTATTTACTACTTGGCTTTTCATAGAAGAAGTTTGCCAATGCCTAAACTAGAACACAGAAAGTGCTCAAAAATAGGTGGTGAATAAGTAGATCTTAAAGACTCCAAAATTTTATAGAGTGGACATGAGTTATACAGGCAATAAATGTGTTTAAAGTAAATTCAAACACTGAAAATCTCTGCAATATTTGGATGCAGAGCAAAAGTTTTATGGAATTTCTTTGCATTATTTTATTGCCTAAGTTAGAGGAAATTACAGGTAGTCCTAATGTTGTTCCATCGGCCTGTGTCACTCTGCCCAGATAAACATGGTGCACTCCTTCACCTCCTTCAAGTCTTGGCTCAAAGGTCGTATTAGTAATGCTTTCTTGATCACGTTTTTTAAGTCTGTCAGCTCCCTCCAACTGGTGTTCCCTACCCTACTTCACTGCTGTAAAGAAAAAAAACAAAAACAAAACTCCATGTCACTTATCACATCTCCCATAATATATTTTGCTAGTTTGTTTTGTCTATCCCTCCACTTGCATTCCCAGACAAGAAGGATGTAAGGTCTGTGAGGGCAGGGATTTCTGTCTGTTTTTTGTTCACTGCTATACCCCAGATCCAGGGACAGGGACAGGCATATAGTAAGAGTTCTGTAAATATTAATAGATGAATAATGAGGTAATGCACAGGTAAAGCACATGACCCATAGTAAGCATCCAATGCATTTTAGTTATTGTTAATAATTTGGATGCTTTGGAAAACGATATCAATTGTCTTATGTCATTAAAGGACAATTTATTTTTTTTTTTTTTATTTTTATTTTTTTAATTTTTTTAAATTTTTTAACGTTTATTTATTTTTGAGACAGAGAGAGACAGAGCGTGAACGGGGGAGGATCAGAGAGAGGGAGACACAGAATCTGAAACAGGCTCCAGGCTCTGAGCTGTCAGCACAGAGCCCGACTCGGGGCTCGAACTCACGGACCGTGAGATCATGACCTGAGCCGAAGTCGGCCGCTTAACCGGCTGAGCCACCCAGGCGCCCCGACAATTTATTTTTTAATGTTTATTTATTTATTTTGAAAGAGAGTACCTACGAGCGGAGGAGGGGCAGAGACAGAGAGGGAGAGAGAGAATCCCAAGCAGGCTCTGTGTTCACGGCACAGTGAGTGAAGACCTGGAGACGGGGCTTGATCTCACAAACCCTGAGATCACGACTTGAGCTGAAATCGAGTTGGATGCTCAACCGACTGAGCCACCCAGGCGCCCCTAACAGACAATTTTTTAAATTATGCTTTGATATATTAAAAAGTCTGCATGAATTAATACAGCTTCCTAAGCATCTCCCCTACTTCGAATTGAGAGTGTGGTACATACTCTGGCAGAATCAGGAAAGAATTAGTAATATAAAGAGAATAGGAATTCAGTTTTATAGTACCAGAGATAGAGAGATCCTTCTTAATCAAGACTTTGAAAGCATGTTTCATGTTGACACTTTATTTTTTTTTTTGACACTTACTTTATTTTGAAAGCATGTTTCATGTTGACACTTTATTTTGAAAGTAATTTCATTCAAAGAACCTTAAATTTAGCCCCACTGTTCATTTATGCCCCTGGATGAAGTGCAAACATTTGGATGTTCATTCATCTGAATAATGTCACTAGTTAAAAACTTCCATTATTACTAATAAAAATAGCAACAGTATTTATATTGTGCTATGAAATTCTAAACTGTTTCACAATAATTAATTAGTAAATGACATGACAAACACTATCTACATACTCTCATTTTAATAAACTATCATGTACTAGGACTTAATAGGAATGCAATCAGCCTAGATCTTACCTAATTAGAGAACATTTCTGTATTAGAATATAGTACTGAAAACTCAATAATGATTTCCAGTGGACAAGTTCTCATACTGTGATCTAACAAAAATCTTACAGCTATTTAAAGTGTTAGAAATATGAATTTGTGACTACTTCTGCCTTGGAGCATGTCTTTATTTTTAATTAACAGTAAAGATCCAATTTAACACAGAATATGTCAACTGATTAGCTCTAAGTTCAGGGTTCTGTCATACAGTCTATATTGTGGATGAAAAGTTAAATGTAAGGGAATGAATGTAGTCTTTTAGAACTTTTTTAAAGTTAAACATTTATCTAGAGACTTTGACCCAATGGGTTACCAAGTGAACTATTTATGAAAGCAGCTCTTTTTTTTCTTTTTTTTTTTTTTTTGTTACAGACATTTAAATAATCTATATTTGTAGGGTGATATCTTGGAGATTACTTTACTATCAATATATAGAAGTAATAACCTGGTAGATAGCATTACCTATGAAAGGTCCATCCCATCTGCTATTCTTGCTGAAAGCTTTTCATGCACCAGTAAACTCAGTAAATATCAGAAGATAAAGCATAAGCCTACCACGCCACGGATTTACTCCTAATGTCTCCTCAAAGTGCAGCCCGATGCAACGATTACAAATGATTTTCTTCTAATGTCATTTTACATAACCCTTTTTTCTGCATGAGTAGTTAGTGCGGAATGAATGAATGAATGCCATTAAAACAGTTAATCATTATCTGGGACACTGGCCTTACTCCCTTCACAACTAGGAATCTCCATGACAAAGGCCAAGAGATCAAAACGCCAGAGCTGCCTCAGTGTCCTATTTCCAACAGTAATTTTTTATGCAAATGAACCTGCTGGGCATCTCCCTCTGTGACCTTGAGCTGCCCTTATCTAAACTGACTTTGATCCAATGAGGGTTTGCATCTAGTTGAAGCTCATTACTATATAGGATATGCAATCAATTTCACTAATTAAAGGGAATTTTCTACTCTTGTGAATGCAAAATGGACTTATTTTTATAATTACACATATGCTTAAAGACTATATGTTTTTATTAATCCAATTTGTTACATGAACATATATTAAAAAGCAAATACATTAAGTACTTGGGGTAAATGTATTCATGACCAAATGTAACGTTTAATACTGAGCTTAGCTCCAGTCTTTCTGGACAAGTCACATTTGTTCATAGACCTCTTAAATCGATATGCTTTTCATGCTTGAGAACGACCCAATTCTTTGAAAATATTTCCAAATCAAATTATTCTTTCTAATAGCACAAGCCTCCCCCCGCCACCCCAATATTCATGTATTAAAAAAAAATCCAACCCAAGTATTAAATAGTATTTCCCAAGAAAATGTTACCCCAAATGTTAGGTCATCATGGTCAAAGTCCATTGGTTGAAGTGACCAATGGCATGAATTTAACAGCTGAGCAGAAAAGTTTCAACTTAAAATATGTATTTTTTCCTCTTTAAAGATATTATATTTATTGCTTACTCTAGAGATCAGATATAGTTTAAGTATTTTATTTAGTTTTATAAAGAGTATGCAGGGAAAAGAGAATGAATGCCCTCCCTTTCCTTTAGTATTGTTTACAATATAAATTCCAGTGAAATGTAACTGGTAGGTATTTAAGATTTTAAAATCAAATCTGGGGCCTAAAGGAATGCAAGTAAGAAATGTAAAGGTTAGGCAAATAGTTGTGTAGTGAACTGAACTAAAGCTGAGTCTGTGGCAAGGCAAAAATGATGATCCCAAGATCCCAAGATATGACCAAAGATACAAAGGTCCTGTCCTCCCTTGTCAGTGTTTTTCTGGGGCCAGTCCTCACACCTGCAGATGAGGACATTAGGTCTGTTCCAACCACGGTTTGGGACAAAGTCTTCCATTTGTAGACCATTCCGGCAAACAGTCACGGTATTACTTTTGACGAATACTGGGAGGAATTTTCTCCCCAAACTAAAGGTTTTGAAATTATTTTAAAACAAAGCCTCCTTCATAAAGTTTTTTAAGCTTTCTTTTTTTTTTTCCCCAGGGAAAAAAAAATTCAATTGTATTCCAGAGGACATTGCTACTAATTTCCCCTACATCCTAAAAATGCCATTAAAAGTACCATATATAATGATACACCTATATCTTTTATGTGTTAAAAAAAAACTATGTCATGTACCCAACAGACTCCCAATCCATTGGGTAATTCCTTAATTAGGCAGATTTTTGAAACATGTATTATGTACACAACAGACCGGAACGTCTCCTTTGGAGCATTTTCTAGTCTATCGGGTGATTACATCATTAAGCCACACATGCTACGTAGAAAAAAATCCTTATGAAAATTCATGAAAAAATGTACAGCACATCATTAGCATGCAGCAGACGTGTATGCTTTTGATATTTTCTCTGTTAAAAAAAAACTACATGAAATAATTAGTCCAGGTCATGAAAACATGAGAAAGGTACCAGACACTGGTGAAAATGAAAATTGCAAAAAATTGCATCTCTCATGGTTTAGCTGAGAGTAATTTGCTTTATTGGAAAATGGATTCTAAAACAGTGTTCATTTGAACTACAGCAGAATGAAAAGTGTTGCTTTATTGATTTGATATTTTCTATACACATCTAACTTCCTCCTTACACCTCTTTCAGATACTAAGTTTTACAAACCAATGGGTCGAAGGGTGCAAATGACCAGTGGTAAGACCATTGATTATTCAAGGGCCTTTCAGTACTGTGTGTTTGTATACATGTATCTTCATTTTATGTAACCAAGAGTGTAAGGGATTGCCTGAGTGTATCTTTTTCACTAAGTTGAGACTATACTAAAGGAATACAAAGAGAGGTAAATTGTTGGTAACTCTCAATACTGAAAAGACGGTATATACTCACAACATTAAGCATTAGGCAAAAGTCTAAAAGGCGATATATATGAAGACTAAAATAAATGAAGCACAGGTTTCATAAAAAGAAGCTATTGAACTTATTTATCACTTTTGTTTTTGTAAATGAGATCCCACCCTATATTCCCTCCTACCCCCCCCCCCCCGAAAAAAAAAAAAAAAACAACAACAAAAAAAGAAAACCTCAGTAAGCAGAGAACAATGAACATATGCAAGACAGTAAGGATCACAGTAATTCACTCCCTGAATGCTCCAAATCTTCATGGCTTAAAAAGCATCCCAATTTTCTCCAAAGGTAGTGGCATTTATTCACTGGGCCATAGCTAATTTTACATGGAATGCAAAAATGTTAGTTTAAGTTTAATTTACCACCCTATTTAAATATTTCCAATGTAGCTCTCAAACTGCAGGGCTATCCCTCCGTCTATTTTAATTTTAAAGTAAGTTAGCAAAGGCTTCCTTCTTAATCCCCAGGGACTACCTACACAGTGACACGAACGCGCAAATTTATGACAGCAACATAAATGCTCTTCTGAAGTAATGTGCAACATTAAGTGAAAATCGTTTCCTGGAAAGATATTATAGGTATCTATATTTTATTTGCCATCTTAAACATATCTGGGTCTTTATGGCCTTATTTTAAAAATGTATTTCCTTTTTATATTTCCTGGTGCAAATGGACTGCATAAATAAGCAATGTGCTATGAGGCTTCAGACCAGCCGATAAAACCTTTCAATTTTCATGCCAGCTTCTTCTTTTGTAATTCAAATCCGCCTGGAAACTGGCAGCTCTGAAAACTGAAACAAGCGCTGCCACAAATACCTTGTAATGCTATCGACCTTGTCTGCCCGTGCAGTGAGAGCGGGGGCCGCGGATGTGTCTGCAGCCATCCAGATAACACAACTCATTTTTTGGGGGGGGGGGGGGGGGGGGGGGGGAGGGTGGGGATAACAGGAGCCAGCCCCAGACTGTGCACCAAAAGCAGTCATTACCAGGCGCGCTGGAGAATAAGTCTCTTCAAAATACACAGTGCATTTAAAAACCACATATGAGGCTGAGCCACTGCTGTCATTACCAATTTTAATTTCGCTCCTTCAGTTTGCCAGCCAGATAAACTCTTTAGTGCTGTTTTTTAATCTATTTGCCACATTTTAGGTTTAAGATTATAGTAATATGGACAGGAGAAGGAATCACTTTTAGGGGAAATAAAGAAATAGATCCGCTTATCGGCGCCCATCAGAAAGTTCATTAATCAGCCAGGCTTTGTGCCCTCTAAATTGAAAGGTTAAATAATCCTCTCAGGAATATTTCTCGGCCCCTCCGCCAATTGTCCGGAGAGGAGCTGCCATTCATAGCACGCGGGATCGGTGACAGGGTATCTTACCACTGTTTGGACCCCAAACAATGATGGACAAATGGCCTGGTTTACAAAGAACCTTTTAGTACGCGGATGGAAAAGGGACCACAAGCTTTGAAGCAGGGTGGAGGGATGAGGAGGGTGTGAAGACAGGATGTGGGGGAAGGGACAGAAAAGAACACATACATGTGTGAATCCATGGATACTTCACCTGAAGGTTTATTGGGGTAGACTATAAAACATAGAAACCACATTAGTATATATCTTCCAACCATACGAACTACTTAACATATTCAAATTTGCTTATATATTTTGCATATAATGGTATATAAACCATCACCGGAAAACTGTAGAATAATAGAACTGTAGCTCTATTATATTTATTAGCTACAACATAGAGGATTCAAATAAACACCAGTATTTTCATTTTTACCATAACTTCACATGACTCACAACACACAGCATTCCCCCTCCCCATCCAAACCCGCTTATTCACGTGCAATACTCTTAACCGACAGTCACAAAGGCAGAGAACTCCACAGCTGGAAGGACCTGTCTAAAGAGGGGGAAAGTAATGCTTTTTTTGCTTTTACAATATGCCCTATCTTAGCTCCTGCTTGTCTTTAAAATAAAGAACAACAGGGAATAGGAACGCTCTTTGCAAGAATACAAATCACAGGCATTGAGAAGATGCTTAATTTTGTGTTGTCTTTTTTGCTGGACCTATATGAGAATAAAAACAGTGTAGAAGTGATGGAGCTCTTACACCTCCACGTCTTGCTGTGAAATCAGGCTCGTTTCTGGCATCAGTCATGTGAAGGCATGAAGCAGTTTTATCTGAAGTACAAAAAAACTGATATGCTATTTTCACCTGATTAACATAAATCCTCTACCCCTATAGAATTGGTTTATGTGTGAGTGGGAATTACTTGATTTCATATTAAAATCAATATATATATATATATATATATATATAAAGCAAAAGACTGATATAATTTCATTTGCTTATGATAGATGACTATATTCAGATGACACTGAAGTTACCATTTAAGAAGTGAATGTTTACTAATGTATATAATTAGATCATATATTTTTCAAAATCAGTATTTCTTTACATGGCACAAATTTTATATAGTCATTTTCATTAGGAGAAGAAGTAGCCTAAATATTTTTTGTGACCTACTTCTTAAATGTCTTTATAATGATTTTTTTGAGCAAATCGAATTAAAAAAAAAAAGTTTGCTATACTTAAACATTACCTACATTTCTAGAAAGGACGAGGATAAATAATTAGAAAATGAAAAGCGAGGTAAAAAATTTTGTTAACAAAAGACAGTGCTTGTGAGTATTTTAACTTCAGTAATTATAAAAAGGAAACATTTTTAGGAGACAGAAAGTAAAGAGGTCATTATGAATCTCCTCATTTTAGGTAAACAATAGTCTTCTCAAAAGACATTACAATAGTCTGAGTTTGGGCTATTAGCCCAGAGGTCATCTCTACAGGTGCGAGGCGTCTATGGGTTTGCTTTATTGGAGCTCACACAGTGTTGAATATGGGCTATGTGCTAAGTATTGTGCCAAGTACTTTACACTTATTGACTCATTACATACTTACAACAAGAAGGCACCATTCTCATTTTTCAGATGAAAAAACCAAGGATCTTAGAAGCCAAATATTTTAACTAGGTTTGACTATCTAGTAAATTAAAGAGACAGAATTTGAGCCAATGTCTGATCTCGAAGCTGGCATTCTTTTCTCTGTAATAAACATTCCCTAGTAATTTCCTCCGGATGAGTTTGCCACTCCAAATCAATTTTACTGCATGTTTCTTAAGGACTTTAGTAAATAAGGAGGAAATGTGGTATAGTTATAAATAAAGGAAATGGGAGAGATCCAAGAAAGATAAATTTGAGATTTTACTGTATGAACAAAGTTAATAAATGATCCAAAATTTAGTTCCCCTAAGTGAAAAGAAACGTGGGGGTAATCCACAAATACATGTAAAGAACAGTATTTATATAAAATCGGCATTTATAGAGATGGGTATATTACAGAGTTATAAAGATGACCTCATAATCCATATAATAGATTTGATTTCATATGACTTTTGAAAAAAGGAATGAAACTAATGTGGTAGCTGGGGTGCCTGGGTGGTTCAGTTGGTTAAGCCTCCAACTCTTGATTTTGGCTTATGTCATGATTTCTTGGTTCATGGGCTTGAACCCTGCATCGGGCTGTAGTGCAGAGTGTACTTGGGATTCTCTCTCCCCCTCACTCTGCCCCTCTCTCACTCACACATGCTCTCTCTCTCTCAAAATAAATAAGTAAACTAAAAAAAAAGAAAAAGAAGGGATGCCTTGGTGGCTCAGTCAGTTGAGCATCTGACTTCGGCTCAGGTCATGATCTCACAGTTCATGGGTTTGAGCCCCGCATGGGGCTCTGTGCTGACAGCTCAGAGCCTAGAGCCTGCTTCAGATTCTGTCTCTCTCTCTCTCTCTCTGCTCCTTCCCCACTTGTGTCCTCTCAAAAATAAATTAAAAAAATAAAAAAATAATAATTTGGTAGCTTGATTACCATTTGACACACACACATGAATTCTTTTTACAAAGCTAGCAGGGATTTCTGAACATTCCCATGGAAAAACTCCTATTTGAAATGTGATCTACCAGTATACTGGTATATCAATTAAGGCAAAGGCTTATATTAATTCCAAAGATACTAAAAAATTTTTTGATCAAATGGTCTCTAAACATGTGGCATTTTTCTTCATATAATATTTTTGGTATTTCCAAAAAACTAAGGACATTGGCCCTAAATGACCATTGCTGAGTTCAAAATAGTTGAAAAAAAATTACAAATGTACAAAAACATAACTCCCATGACTTTCTTGTATGTGGAGATCAAATGGCAAATGAATTTCAAGTCTAAAATCTGACTGATTTTATCAATAGTTCATTGACTTTTAGTCATTTAAGAGATTTTGCTTTTAAAATCTTAAACTTAATTCAATTTAAGATTACTAATACAGTTTATACTGTAACAGAAAATACAACACTAGTTCAGAGAGACTATTCATATCAAGTCAAGGGATTCTTTCAGGAGTCTTTTCGTGAAGATTATTCAAATGATTGACCAAAACCCTTAAAGGTTATGGTTGATCATGACTGTGAGTAACTAAGTGATTCCTAAATACTTAAGACCTGTTAGGAATTACTGTAATCTACCATGTCATTTACATGCATGACTACTAGAAGGAAAGTTTAATACAAATATTACTGGTCCAGTATGCTTTATCTACTTTTATTCTTGCACTGGAATGTCCAGAGAAGATTATGATAAACTCAATCAGTTGGAATATATTTACTTAAGGAATGACATGAATCACCTGTTCAAAATACACATGAAAAAGAATCACTTAAATATACTAAAAGCATTCTACATACTACTTCTACTCTCTTTATGTATGGTTAACGTGACCAAGAATAGGCAACATTTAACATTCCAGATTTTTAAACTACAACTTACTTTATAGTCAGATACTATACAGTATTAAACTGCAGTTTGAAAATTTTCAGGCTACCTGTTTATATTCATTTTTGTTATAACTATTTAAAAGTGTAGAATTGTGAGTGAAAAACACTCTTTAAAAGTGTAGAGTTGTGAGTGAAAAACAACAACAGTTTTATTTGGGATTAAATGAATAATGTATGTGTTCCTCAAGAAGAATAGGCTTTAAAAATGTTATATATATTAAAAATATAAATACTTACAAACAGAATTTAATCACTACAGAATTTAAGTATCAATTTAAGTATCAAAAAGGTGAACATACCTAGGGAAGAGAGAAAAGGGTAGTAAAAAGTTCAAATGTAACTTATATCTTTTTATCATCCTCAGGAGAAACATTTGCTAACAGAAAAGAAAAGGAAGACCGTAATGAGTATTCCCTTAAATTTTTAAAACAGAAGTAACACTTGAAGCCCATACTGTAAATATGTAAGTCCTAAATATAATGAATGGTCTTTGCCCCCAGCTACTAAAGGCAGACAAAAAGGCACAGGGACTGTCAAATGAGAAAAGTTAGTTGTTATAGTAGAGCTTCAGTTTCAATCAGTTCATTACTGAACAACATGTGCTACCAAGAAAATGAGCAGAAATGATGAGGGGTTATTCGGACATATCTTCAGATATTTAGAAGATGGCAAAAACACAGCTGCATCTAGGCCAAAACATTTTTATAATGAATCTTTTAAAAATTGTGTGAATGCTGCATACTTTTCATTGCCTGATTACCTGAAATACTTATATTTACAACAGAACTAATGTTATAAAACACTTGATAATAAAAATATTAACACAGGAAAAAAAACATACTCAAAATACGCCATATTGATTTCTCATTTAAAACAAATTAATGTTTGCATTAAAACATTGATAAAATAAGTTGGAAATTTTCTCTGAAGGGGATGACACCTCAGTATTTCTTAGAAAAGAAGAAAGTATGAAGGTTTTCCTACGTGCTTCAATAAATACAAATAAATTCAATATCTAAATCTAAATTTTATTCTATTCCCATTTATAAATAAGTTTGTGTACATACAATCTCTAAATTTCTGAGGATAACACTGTGAGAGGAAAAATAACATGTGCATTTGTAATTCACAGTGTTCACTTTTTCCCTCTTCCTTTTACAGAAGCTTTAGAAAATTGCTTTTTGATGATTTAGCAAATTGTATTTATTTTTAAATGAATCTCATTTATTGAAATTGATAATTCCAGGTTTCATTTGCTTTGAAATTGCATTTTCCAATTGCTTCCAATGATAAGTTCTAGAAAAATGTGGTCCAGCATGACACTGAAATAAAGACTTAAAAATAAAACTCAGGTGACCTACTCTGTAAGTGTAGTAATTACATTTATAGTAAATTCTAAACATGGTAAGATTGAAGTAAAAAAATTGCTAGCTAAATGTTGACACTAAATTCTTTAGAGAACAAGTTGAGTACTTAAATAAATATAAAAGTATTCACATAAATTTTCCAACTGAAAAATATTTTACAATTTTAGTCACAGTTCAAACGTATCTTCTCTGTCACCATATATGAAGTATTAGAAAACAGTCATCAGTGCTCATTCAGAAATTCTTTTTATTCAGATGCCAAGTAACTTGAAACATAAAGCGGTCTGATATATTTTATAGTAAGTACTACAATGAGAAAACGGCCCCGAGGTACTACAAAACAGTCCTGTTCCTTCTGAATCATCAGAGCATGATTACACTCACCTCAGCAGCATTTCAGTGTTAAGGACATTTTTAATGAAAACTAAATCTCTGAAAATTTGACAGAGATGTAATATCTCAATAGCAACACTTAACCAATCAAAACACTGAAATAGCAACACCAGCTACAGAGGGGGGAACCCCTACAGTTTAAACAAGGGTGCTCCTGGTTCTTGAGGCAGTTGGCAAACTGAATTGAACTAGCAAAGTAAGAGCTTCCAAAATGAATTTGCAAAGTGTTAGTTTATGATAATCTGTATGCCAGGCCTCAAGATATGGTACAAGAAAAAAAAAAAAGTTGATTTAAATAATTCTAAAACAGAGTGAGGCCTAGTTCTCACTCTTCTATGGAGTTCTTCTAACACTTTAAAATACAACGTGTAACCAGTTCTATTTTCTTAAACACACACATGAAAAAAGACATGTCTCTTGGTATCTACTGTGGATGGGTTTCTTGCGGGTGTTGCGGTTCTGCTCATGTAGCCGAAGAGCTCCCAGAAAGAGGTGTAGGACTCCCAACATGTATTCAATTAAGAGAGAAAGAGGGACTTTTTTTCCCCCACAAAAAGAAAAGATTCTGGCTTGAGGCTGACTTTTGGAAATTTTGTATTTTTAAAAACCCACTTTAGTTTTAGGCAGTTAGAAAACTGTTACCCATCCTACCTTCATCACAATTCTAGGATAAAGACTTTTGGATAACTATAGCCTCACAACCAAATTCCACTTTATTATTCCTTCCTTTTGGACTACAAAACATCGCTCTAAAGTTAAATTTAAATCTGTTCATATTTAGGGTTACTTACTTTAGAGTAACATTCTTGTTTAGTGTAAAACTCTCATTTCCATAATGTGAAAACCCAGAAAACACATTTCTAAAGTAATGTTTCCAGGTAAGGAGAGAAAACTGAGTGGTAAGATGAAACAATATTGTTAATTATGGTTCAGGTAACTGAACACTCAACTGACACTCAACTGGTTCAGGTAAGACATTATCGATTACTAGTAAACTCTGGTCACAAGCTTTTTCCTAGGCTAGACGGGAAGGCAAGGAAACCATACTCCTTACCGTTTCCCTGACAGCAAGCATTTTACTTTTTGAAGTGAAGTCTAGGCATTTGAAACACTATATATAAAGAAACCATTTAAAAGGTAATTCTTCCAAAAAGGTTACATTTGCTTCCTATTTAAACTTTTAGTTAAAGTAAAAGGTGGTAGGTTGTAACATTTTAACAATGCACACAAAGCAATCCAGGCGCAAAATTAAACATAAAAGATGCATTGTCCTTTTTGATTCTTAACACACACACAGCCCCCAGATAGCAAACTCCTGGTTACTTTTTTAAAGTAAGTAGATTAAAAACAAGATTAACAAAATGTCCAAAGCATGTCAAATTATAGCCTCTACTAGTTAAAAACTCTGTTGGTTGTAAAACTCTGTTGGTGGCCATTTTGGCCTAGGATTTTTAATATAAATGAAACTAGAAATGACGGAATGGGGGAAGGGGTTTTCCTTCTTGAATAAAGAGGGAAATTTTTATCTAGAATGAGTTATCTGAAACATGAAAAAGAATATTCAAAGTCAGGCTTTACCAAAACCTGAAAATATAACAGAAAGTAAAATACAAGAACAATGCTACAGTATTGAAGATTTAAAAAACGTTATAAACATTTCTGAAGGAGGTAAATACATAAACTAATTGGGGAAATTATTTAATTGCTAAATAAAATCATAGATTTTTCTTTTTCCTATGCAGAGCTCCAAAGTGATCATCTAAAGTCATTAAATTACATGACAATTTTATAGCCATAGCCAAATTAGTTGTTATAATATGCATGCACACACATTCACACACACATCTATCTATCTATATAGTATCTTTTTATTAGAGTTTTACTCTCATGTACCCTTTAGAATGATGGTCTTAGTTTTTTGTTTTTTTTTTTTAATGTAGTGAAGTCCAGTCAAGTTTGGCTAAAAAGCTGTTCTATTCAGATACAAGTTGTTAAGAAAACTTTATTTCATCTCATTTAATTGCTGAAAATAGTGAACATTTTCTCTTCTTTAACTTTTGTCTTACTTTTAGAATGTGTTTTAAGAAATTTATGATTTGGAACATTTTGCAAGTCTACTTACACCATTCAGCTTCACCACCACTGTTGTGTATTTGAGAAATAACACTCTATTTAACTTATAAACTTTTTTTTTTTTTTAAAGAAAGAGAGCAATTCCCAAATAGACCTTAAATTACAGTTGTTAAACTTGAGGCTGTGTAAATGTCCTTCTAGTCTTACTGATAAAAACCAGATAAAAGTAACTGAAAAGTTCTCATTTTCAAACTGGATATACTAATCAATTTATTCCCCCCAAAGCACAGCTCATTTGGGGTAAGAAATGGACATTTTGGGTTAGAAAAACAAATTGATCAATGATTAAATGCGGAAATTTCCAGAGTTTTAGGAAGAGTGGTTTAAAGGAATGTACAGTGGCAATTCTAACCTAGGCTTCATTACTTGGTCATTGCTGAGTGATGCCACATTCACATGTGAGGGCTACTATAAGTCAATAGATGGCAGTCCATCGCCTAGTAAAAGAGCTGAAGATGACTAAACTCACCATGCATCCTGCTTTTATTCAAGATTAAATACTGCTTAATTACACACATTTGGATTTGCCTATCTACATAATTATTTAACTTTTACTCTAGATGAAAATTGATACTGATATATACATGTTTATAAGTGTACTAGCTTAGCATGTATATTTGCATAGTAAACGAATTCTAAATTACCAATTACTAACTTCAACTTGATAATTATAAATTGTGATAGTTACCTTCAATATTATTTTGAAAACTAATCAGAATTCCAGATTGAGAAAAATGGATTTTTCAAAATAATTTTGTTATACCTATGAATAGAATATATTGTAACTCTCTAAAAGAGAAATTCATTTTGTTTTCATTTATTTTTTCCCAACTATTCTCTTTACAATTTATGTTTTTCAAAAGCTACACTATTAAACAAACCTTCAAATATTTGTTATACTAAATACCAATTTCTATTCTTCTACTACAGCTATATTAAAGAATATAGGTGCAAGTAATGAAAACAGTGGCTTTAAAATAGTACTTCCCACATGTCAAGTTTTCAAGACTGGAATTCTCTAACTTAGGGGAAAAGGGAAAAGAAACAGTGTCAAATCCATTAGGTTATAATTTAATAAAAATACTGATTAAAAAAACTGCTATATAATTACAAAAAGTGACTATCATTTTGAAAAATATGTGACTGGATTTCAATCAAGTTTAAGCTATAAGGATTTCACCATAGTATGTTAGGATAAAAAAATTGCTATATAAGTATAAATACAATGTATCCATAAGAGTTACACCTAGAACATATATGTGTAACATATATAGAGGGATACGTGCGTGTGCGCGCGCGTGTGTATTTTGGTATAACACTAAATATTTTCACAAAACCCAATTTGGGACTGAAGGACAGTTGAGGAATTACAGCTTTCTACTGAGAATCTTTACGTAAACTGAATAGTGATAACAATATGAAAACAAACCATCGAGCATTACTCATTGCTTCTTGGGCCTGTGACAGTCTTATTGGTAGTCTGAGTCACTGCTTGGTTTACTTTTTATTTCTACAAGGGGAGAGCAGTAAGAAGACATGTTTTGTAAAAACTTCGTCCTTTCTATTTTTACTGTCTTCCTATAACCAAACCCTCTTAATATGTTAAACCTTAAGGAAGAGCTTTTATAATACTGTTGCAACTGCAGAACTACAAGAATACTTTTTATTATCGCATCTTGCGCAGTATAACACATTTAATATATTAAAAAATGACTACTATGGTGAATTATTGAAATTATTGAAGCTGAATATTAAAAATAAACTGACTTCATAATATTGAGCACTAGCCAATTGATTCCATAGTAAATTATGTTTTCTACTTCTACTTAGCCTAAATTCACAATAAAAGGAAACCAGAGAATTGAATAACTTGAATGGTATTAAGCAGATGTTTATACACTTTGAATAAGTCAAGAGGAGCTTAAGGATATGACAGTTGAATTGTTCTATGCAAAAGATACACTAAGCTTTTCTTAGCTTCATTAAAAAAAATATGTGCAAAAATTTCAATAAAGCCAGAAAAATGATTATGGAAGATATGATGGACTGTATGCTTAGGGACCGTAGATAATACAACACTTTAAAGACACTGGATTACTATTATTTTTTATGGCTCCTAGCATACTTTTTCCCTTTAATTTCATGAGTGTAGTGTAGGAAGACGGAGAAATATCATGATGTAATCATTAAATGATGTGAGTAATAAAAAACAAACTCTTTTCAGAACAGGAAGATATAGAACAGAGCAGTGGGCAGGGAAGAAGAGAAAAAGTATATTATTGCTTTCTCAGTGCAAAAACTCTTGGATGTTTATTATCTTCCAGTAGAAGATGCTTGTCTATATTTTATGGTCAGCAGTTCAGAGAAGGATAAATAGGCTAGGTCTTGGGGAAAATAAAAAAAAAAGGTGTTTCTACTCACCGTTAGGTGATACTGCCTCCAGATTTCTGGGCAAGCCTGGAAAATAAAAATATTGATCAGCTGGGAGCATGAAACAAGGTACTTTACAGCCTGTTGGTTTTGGCATAACCCAGCATCCACCGGTGTCGGTCACAGGAAAATAAGAAGCTTAACAGAAAGGGTCTGCATTTCAGCTTCAAAAACCTGGCTAGACAGTTTAATTGAATTTTACACTGGTTTAACACACTCCCTGCCATTGTCAGAAAGCCAGTAACAAAGTTTTCTCTCTCTTTTTTTCTTTTCAGGTTAGAAGTTTTGGGCACTAAGATGTGATTAAGAGCCATAACTCAGTTAAACTGATAAATGAACAGCAGTGGTCAAAATCAGTAAGAATCACTAAATACACCTTTTAAAAGAACATTTGGAACCTTGGTAGTATGATTTAAAAAAAAAAAAAAAGAATTTAATAGCAACGGCTTTAAAGAAGCCTTTGCTGTGGTTACATATTTCTGATGTCTGTTGCCATCTTTTTACCTAATCGTTGGCTGCTAACCTATGAAATAGGGTAAAGAGAGAATTACACCAAAACTAAACTAAAAACAACCTCAATCTAAAGTCCATGCCTTTTCCCTTAAAAGCTGTCTCCTCCATCTGTACATTTATAGGCAAATCACTTTAAAAAACCAATAAAACCTCAATAACTTTGCAAA